>NC_051071.1:19046337-20355784 GCF_004664715.2 Peromyscus leucopus
CTGATATCTGCTTGTAAAGAAAAAAATAAGTTTCCTTCAATGAAGTGTCACTAGTTATACAGAGATGATTCTTTTTGGAGGAGGCCCCGGCCAGCAATAGATGGGCAACACAAACTTAACTCAATGGTGTTTTTTGTAGACTTTTATTGTTTCATTTTGTTTTGTTTTTTTTTTTTTCATCATATTGGTCTTTTTTGTTTATTTTTATTTCTGTTTTTCTGTTTTGGTGGGTTTTTTTTTTTGTTTCCTTTTTTGTTTTTTATAAACAGAGAAAGCAATAGAAATAGAAAAAGAATGCCGGGCGGTTGTGGCACACGCCTTTAATCCCAGCACTCGGGAGGCAGAGGCAGGAGGATCTCTGTGAGTTCGAGCAGCCTGGCTACCAAGTGAGTTAGAAAGCGCAAAGTACACAAGAGAAACCTGTCTCGAAAAAAAACTGAAAAAAAAAAAAGAAATAGAAAAAGAAAAAGAAATAGCTGTGTGGGTAGAGAGGTGGGAGGGATCTGGGATGAATTGAGGAAAGTAAAATCATGATCAAAAACATTATAGAAATCATTTTGTAATAAAGAAGGAAGTATCATAAAAGAGGAAAAAAGAAATAGACAAGAAGGAACACTCTCAAATATTGCTGAAATATCAGAGCAAGGTAAAGACAAAAGAACAATGAAAAAAGAGAGGGAAAACTATAGGCTAATATCCTTGATAAACATAGTTTCAAAAATAATCAAATACTTACAAACCAAGTACAGACATACATAAAAAATACCATCCACCAACACTAATTTGGTTTTATCCTGAGATACAGAAATGGCTCAACATTTGCAAGTCTTAAGGGATAATCTACATAAGTGGATTTAAAGACAAAAATCATGCAATCACCCCAATAGATGCAGAACAAGCTTTTGACAGAATATAACACATCTTCTTGAAAAACTGTGGAGAGAAAGTAGGACTAGGGGAAACATTTGTCAGCATGATGGAAGCTATATAAGAGAAACTCAAAGCCAATATCATCCTAAATAGAGAAAGACATAAAGCAACCCCACTGAAATCAGGAACCTGACAAGGTTGTTCTCTCTCCTCACTCCTGTCAATACTGGGCCCAAAGCAAACCGCTGGAGCAGTAAGGCAGGAAAGGAAATGGGATGCAAATAGGGAAAGGAAAAGTCACACTACTCCATTTTCACTTTTATAGATAAGATTTCCCAAAAATTCCTCTACAAAACTTCAGGAAAGCATCTAAACATACAGCAGCATGGCAGGATGCAGAATCAACTTGCACAAATCTATAATTCTGGCATACACCAACAACAATCCCACAGAGAAGTAGACTGTGGACACACACCCATTCACAATACCCTACAAGAAAGTAAATGATCTAAGAGTCAACCTAACCAAGGAAGAAAAGGATCTTTACAATGAAAATCTCAAAAAAGACACCCAATCTTCTGGATTTGTAGCATTTATATTGTAAATGACAATTTTACCAAAAGCTGTTTAGATTCCTTACAATCCCTGTAGCTAGAGTTTTCCTGCCTTGCCCATAGTCAGAACAAATCTCTATCACCCACCAATCCCACAGCCGCTCAGACCCAACCAAGTAAACACAGAGACTTATATTGCTTACAAACTGTATGGCCCTGGCAGGCTTCTTGCTAACAGTTCTCATATCTTAAATTAATCCATTTCCATAAATCTATACTTGCCACGTGGCTCATGGCTTACCAGAGTCTTCACGTGCTTCTTGTCATGGTGGCTGCTGGCAGTGTCTCCTTCTGTCTTCCTGTTCCCTCCTTTCTCCTCTCTGTTAGTCCCGCCTATCCTTCTTGCCTGGCCACTGGCCAATCAGTGTTTTATTTATTGACCAATCAGAGCATTTGACATACAGACCATCTCACAGCAAATCCCTATCAAAATCCTCATATCATTGACTAGAAATAGAAAAACTATCTTAAATTTATATAGAACCACAAAAGACCCCAGACAGTTAAAACAATTAAGTATAAAAAAGAATAATGCTGGCAGGATTGCAATTCTAGATCTCAAGTTATTACAGAGCCCTAGTTAAAAAAATAATGTGGTATTGGAACAAAAACAGTCTGGTAGACCAATGGAACAGAATCAAAAACTCAAATATGAGCACATGGAAATTTACCTTTTTAATATTTAACAAATATGCCTTAGATATACATAGAAATTAAATAAATGTCCTTAGCAAATGATGATGGAAAAACTGGATGTCTACATGCAGAAAAATAAAGCTAGTCACATCTTTATCACTTTGCACAAAAAATAAGTCCAAACAGATCTAAGACCTGGATATGAAACCTGAAACACTAAAACTGTTAGAAGAAAACATAGGGATAGCCTGCATCATATAGGTTTAAGAAAAGATTTTCTGAATAAGACTTCATTTGCCCAAAAATTGACAAGTGAGACTTCATAAAACTAAGAATATTTTGCACAGCCAAGGAAACAATCAATCATGTGAAAAGGAAACTGACAGAATAGGAAAGAATCTTTGTCAGCTATATATCTGACAGAGGATTAATATCCAGAATATAGTAAGAACTAAAAAGCTGCCCTAGAGAGATTGCTCATAGGTTAAAAGCACTGACTGCTCTTTCAGAGGACTGGGGTCTGTAATTGGAGCTCTATGTACCCCAATAGCATGCACTTGGTACTCAGACTTACATGCAGGCAAAGCATCCATATATATAACACACATACATTATATATATATATACACACACCACACACACACACACACACACACACATAAAAATTAGCCAGGTGGTGATGGCACACACCTTTTATCTCAGCACACAGTAGGCAAACAGAGGCAGGCAGATCTCTGAGTTCCATCAAGCCGAGCCTGTTCTACAGAGCAAGTTCCAGGATAGACGGGGCTACACAGAGAAACCCTGTCATGAAAATCAAACAAACAAAAACAAAACAAAAGCAAATAATCCACTTAAATAATGTTCATGAAATCAGAGCATCTCAAAAGAAGAAAAATAAATCACTAAGAAATATTTCAAAAGTGTTCACCATTTGTAGCAATTATAGAAATGCAAATAAAACAGCTTGTGATTTTATCTTACCCTAATAGAATGGCAAAGATCAACAATTGATAAAGAGTGATGTACGGGCTGTGGGGAAGGGGACCCTTGTTCACTGTTGGTGGGTTTACAAACTGGTGCAACAACTCTGGAAATTCTCAAAGAGCTAAAGATGAATCTACCATCTGACTCAACTCTACCACTCCTTGGCATAAGCCCAATAGACTGATATCTTACTCAACATACACTTTTCCAGCCATGTTTATTGTTGTTTTAGAAACAGTAGCTAGGAAATGGAAACAATATAAATGTCTTTCATTTGACAAATGGATTATGAAAATGTCATACATATATAATATTGAACACTACTCTGCTCTAAATAAAAATGAATGTTGCAGGTAAATGAGAGAACTAGAAAAGATAATACTAGGCGAAGTAACCCAGACCCAGATAGATAAAATTCACATGTTCTTTCTTTACTGAGATTCTTAATTCCAAATTTTCAGATAAGAGTTATTTGAGTAACTGCATAACCAGGAATGTAAAAGGGGACCACAGTGTGTGTGTGTGTGTGTGTGTGTGTGTGTGTGTGTGTGTGTGTGTGTGTTGTACAGAGGGGTGTTTCAGGCCAGAAATGACCTGAGAGGGGAAACGGCAATAATGGGGGGGCTCTAATTATGAAGGCAGGAGGGAGATAAATACAGAAGAAGGAGGAAAGTAAAATAGCAAGATATCTAAAAAAGTCATAAAACCATATTATTTACTATCTTCTCAAAATTAATGTAAGTGTAAGTTGGTACACACACACACACACACACACACACACACAATTTAAATGAAATTTCCCCATCTCATCTGACACATGCTATTCAAAAAACATAGGTAGACTATCAGCACCATTCCCTCAAAAAGTCCTCTTTTAAATTATTGGTCAGGGTTGCTCCTGAGGTACCCCCCACAACATTATAGGCTACTGCTGAGTTGTCACCCAGATATAAGATAAATCCCTTGTGGTGAATTGAAAGAAAATCGCCCCCCCCAAAGGAGACACCATTAGGAGGTGTAACTTTGTTGGAGGAAGTGTGTCACTGTGGGGGTGGGCTTTGAGGTCTCTTATACTCAATGTGTATCAGTGTCATGTTCACTTCCTGTTGCCTGAGGATCAAGATGTAGAATTCTCAGCTCCTTCTCCAGGATCATGTCTGCTTGTATGCTGCCATGTCCTGCAATAATGATAATGGACTACACTTTTGAAACTGTAAGCCACCCCAATTAAATGTTTTTCTTTATAAGAGTTGCCATGGCCATGGTTCTTTTTCATAGCAATAGAATCCTTAATTAAGACATTCCTATTGCTAAAGAAACCAAATGAGCTTGATATGACCTGAAAACCTCCTGTATCAGCGCTAACCTTTATGGTACCAGAAAGTGCCATGTAAATTTTCAAAGGAGTTAAGTAACCACCACTTCTAGCCAGCTATGACACCTATATACTACAATTTCCAGCATGGAAAGACAACTGCAGTCATGGCATGCATAAATTGATGGTAATAATCTCTCTTGAACTTATGATATGCTCAGAAAGAGAGAACTTATGCTTTTTACTGGAAACATGACCAATTTCCTCAGGTTAGTGATGTCATGCATCTTGGAGGAGAACTTACAACTTCTACTTTACTAAATCAGAATAATTCCAAACTATATCCTAAGTAGTTATCCTTTTACCTACAGTAAATTGTGGTTCTTACTTCTCTTCAAGGAGACTTGGTTTTGCAACAGATGGTGATGATTACAGGAAGCCACAGCCAAAAAAAAAATTGCAAAATTGTGGAACTCAATTTCAAATGATACATCTATAACTCAACTCTTACCATCTAAGGCTCAGGTGTAGATGGAGATTTCTCATCCTGGCAGCCACTTCCCAAATAACCACAAGAGGGTCTTATTATTAATTATAAATGCTTGGCCAATAGCTCAGGCTTATTACTATGTAGCTCTTACAATTGAATCCATTTCTATTAATCTATGTGTTGCCACGTGGCCCATGGCTTTACTTGTCCTCCAGTATGTCTTGCTCACTCTGTGTCTCCTGGTAACTCTACTGACTCTGTCCTTCTTCTTCCCAGTATTCTTAGTTTGGTTGTTCCACCTATACTTCCTGCCTGGAAAGTCAGTTCTTATGAATCAATAAGAGTAATATTCACAATGTACTTAAAGATTATTCCACAGCATTTGGGGATCATTGCTTAAGAGACGGCAGAAAGACTGTACAATGTTGAGAAACAGGGAATTTACTGTGAGATTGTGTTTCCTAGAAATGTCATGAGTTACACCCATGATGTCTCACTAATATGGCTGCCTAAGCATGTCCTAAAAGAGGTTGACACTAACAGACATACTAAAATGAAAGTAGAAAAGCTCAAGAAGACTTGACCCTAGACAAAGCACTGCAGGCAACACAGCATTCCGAGAGTGAGAGAAATAGTCTTCCCCAGGGAAGAATATACCACTTGGTTATCTAAAGCAAATGGTCTGCCCTGAAGTTACATATGTATAAGTGACATTACATGGATTAAAAAGGTTGTATTTATGTATTTAGGGAGAGTATAGATAAAACACACAAACACAAAAACAACAATTAAGAAAAGGTGGTCATGAATTTGAAAGATAGTGAGAAGGTGTATATTTGGGAGGTTTTAGAGGGAGGAAAGGGAAGCAAAAAATGATGTAATTGTATTAATGTCAAAAATACTGGAATAACAATGTATCATAAGACCATACACTACCATTTAATCACATTCTAAAGAATGAGTTTTTTGTTTTCATCGACTTCTATATGAGATAACTGTTTTCTAAAATTATAATTTATAGAGTTATGATTGCTATATTTAAACTAGATGGTGTATACTTAGTTATACAGTGACATAACACATTTGTTGTGCTCAATGACAAGGATTATTTCATTTAAATTATCTGGAATCTCTTTTACTGGGAAAATGATATGATTTTCTCAAGGAGATCTTACCCTTAATTCCAGAAGCAGCCCCATATGAACCATGTTCTCAGATGAAGAGAAACTGTCCTCTGGGAGTGAAAGTGAAAAGGCATAAAATTTCCACATATTTGTAACATTTCTAGGGATCTTTTATATGAATGGAAAGAACTTTGGCTTCTTAAGTGAATATTCCTGTAAGATAGTCATTCCTATTTTAATTACACAAATACACATTTTATACTTGACTTCATATTAACCAATATTAATTAACATTCACTGCATATTATGTAAATCATCTTGCTTCTTGGTAAGGGACACACCTCACCTCTGGAAAGATCTTGCACATGCAAGGCTTTCCTTACTGTAACCATCATATATGCTGGTGAAAATATGGATGTGCTTCTGTGATCCAAGCAGTATACAACATAGAGTATTAAAAAACCTCACAGTGGAGGAGCTCAGGGGAGGGACTCTCACGTTTACCTGTACTAAAATGTTATGAAGATTTTCTGAAAGATATAGACACTTGGGAACTTACCCTTCCATAAAGTAAGATGAAATGTAGAGAAATTACTGTATTAAAGTTACTTCCTGCATTTTAAAACAGCTGAGAAACTTTATCATGAAAACATAAACCTTAATATGAAACAGTTTATAAAATTTAACATTTGGTTGTTACCATTTTAATCCAGGGTACAAACTGAGATCATTGAATGTTGCATATATAGTACATACCTATTTTTATGTTAGAAAGGATGCTCATCATATAAATTCCAGTCTCACACTGATTTACTTAAAATGGGCCCCACAGATACAATTAGTTTATAAAATGTTTTAGTGCATGGAAAAGTGGAGTGGAGACCTCAAAGGAAGATTTCCATGAGGTAGATTTAATTAAGTGATACTTTTATTCCCACAGTGTGTGAGGTCTGGAACTCTTCATATTTGTGACATATCACACTTAAGTAAGACTATGAAAATTAGTTAAAGAAATATGATTACCTGTAAATATTTATACAAATACCTGAAAAATGCTTATATCCTATCTTAAATCACATAGCACATGTCTTCCAGTTATTTTTCTTCTCTTTTGCCTTATTGATATTACAGAATATCTTGAGAAATGTACTAAGTGTTGGGCTCTACCCTATGCTCCAGGATTATGAGTATTTATAAATTATCATCTTCATTTTAATTAGCATCCAAATACATCCTTAGGTATTGCATACGATGATTAAATTGTGTCAAACATTTTTGAAAGACAATTATCAAACCATTTTTCTAAGATAATATGTTTTAAAATGCCCACAGTTTGTCTTATTGTAAACAGAAAATGATGCATTTCCTTAGCTAATAGATAGAATTCTGACAGGTTGTGAAACCTGCCATATGTTATGAAACCAATCGTTAGACATATAATCTAAAATTGCATGGGCTGAACAACGTGGCTGTGAAATGTGTGAATTAAAAACACAGTGGATGGGCTTAATATATAACTATATTTTTCAAATCCATTGTGTTCTCTGTGTTGGTGACTAATCTAAAAATCATCCTAAGTAATCAGAACTATGCATGTCATAAATCATGGGTTTTATCACAACTATAACTTGTGATAGTCATAAAGAATAAAAAAGTTTTAATCTCATGTGACTGGTTATTGAAATTTTGATACTTGTCATAAAATAAGAAAAATTTCCATGAATATATTTGAAGATAATATTTGTGGTATTTGGAATTATTATGTAAGCAGAAGTGCTCCATCAAATATATGAGGAAGTCAGAGAGTTTGAAGTTGACTTGGCAAATATCCTTTGTAAATGTCATAACAGTGTATACCAAAATGAATAGCTGCATGTATGAAGTCTCTGACATGAGCGATGATAAACTTTCAAAATAAGCTGAGACATTTCTATTTTTATTATAGACAAATAATCCACAATCTTAGCAAAATTTGAATGTATTAATTGTAAGTAGAAATTTTCTGCATGGCTGAGTTTTGTGCTTTTGATGTTGGTATGAATATGTTCATCTTTTCATCATTATTCTGTTTGCAACCAGATGTAATATATATGGTAGTCAATTCTGTCACATGTTCAATTATTTTCCATCTGCTCTTCCACATTTTGCATAAGTGCAATTATTTTGTCTTTTAATTTTATTAATTTAATTTTAAAAAAAGGTTCTACCTTGAAGAATCTTCCAAACTTCATTATCCCATTTTTAAGATTAGTATAGAAAAAATTATCACTTTTTCCTATCAGAGAGTGTGATAATCTAGTCTCATTACTATAAAAATATTTCCATGTAGTTTAGCATATTGAGAGACACTCCTTGTTGGACTTTCTTTGTTAAGCCACAGCTATTTGGGGGTTTTCCAAGTATTTTGAAACAGTTAAAAAGAAGATGGATACAAAGATTTCACTGAAAATACCCAGGTTCTTTAGTTTTCTTGCAACTGTAAATAGGTATCTGTAATGTAGCCCCTGATTGAGTGGTGGTTTGGGGCCTGGTGTAATGGGGACTTGAATATGCATGTTACAAACCAGCAAACACTATGGTTCTCTGGGGCATACGTGCACTTTCAATTTTACAACACTCTGCCTTTCAGCTCAAAGGCATCTCCACGTCTAACAGCTAATGAGGATGTAGGTGCTCCCAGCTGGGTCTGCAGATGTCTGGAATTAGGACGGGCATCCTGCAATAAGCTTGCTCTGTCTTCTTTCCAGTGTTGATGACACAGAAGCCACATTCCTCGGAGAGACCCAAAGGGGGCATCTGGATCAGCTCAGAAGTCGATTCAAAACTGGAACATTAGAGGTCCCTGAACAAACTCCTGTGCTGGAAAGGGTATTAACGGTGCAGTTTTGCTGTAAGTCATGATTCTTGGTACAAGTGACTCACACTGAAAAGATATTCTTGAATGTGCCAGGTGCTTGAATGGAACACAATGAGTCGGCTGTCCTTATGTGGCCTCTCTGTCTTCTTGTCCTGTAAACTAGCTTGTTTGCTTTCATTCTCTCCCTCCCTCCCTCCCTCCCTCCCTCCCTCCCTCCTCCCTCCCTCCCTCCCTCCCTCCCTCCTCCTTCCCTCCCTCTCTCTCTCTCTCTCATCTCTAAGCCTTCTCTTTCCCTTCCTTCAACTATCTTAATCCCTCCCTGCTCCTCTCCGATTTCTTCCTGAGTTCCGTCTTTCCCTTCACTTGTTAATGTCATGAAAATGTATTTTTGTAGCTTTAGTGTTAACAGATGTGGAAATTCTTATCATGCTGTAAGTCACGGATGGATTTGTGAACAAAAGTTCCCAGAAAAAGGCTCAAACTGATCCTTCTCCAAGGTTGATCAACTGATAAGAGCTTTCTGATTGCAGAGAGTTTGGGATGTTGCAGGGGCCCAGCGCCTAATTTTTAGGGGCCATCTTTAGTCCTGCTGTGCCCATAACAGTTTTCATCACAACTGAGTAAGTGGTTTGGTATGTACTGAGCACTAGCTCTCTCTCTTTTGGAAGATATTAATTTAGCAGACCACTAGCTTTAACTAACTCAAAAGCAAAGAGTTCATTAGATTGCATATGAGGTTTATAGCTGAGGCTTCCCTGTTTGGCTGTGATCTCTCTCTCTCTCTCTCTCTCTCTCTCTCTCTCTCTCTCTCTCTCTCTCTCTCTCTCTCTCTCTCCTCACAATATATTTGAAAAGTTTCTTGATTAATGACATTTTGTTGTTCTCATACTATAAAAACTTTGTGAAACTGCTTCCCTGCTAGAACATGGAGTTTGGGGCAACCCGAATCTCTGTTTCCAGGCCACGGTCATTCATATTTCTCCAGAATAAACTATTTCTTATAAACTTTGAAGTGAAAGTTGTACTTTTGAGTCAGCAACTTATGCTTTAAAATGAATTACTTGCTTAATTATTTGTTGTGGTTTTGAGATCATTCAAGTAGATGTCAACATGGAGTATATCATAATTTTATATCATTCTGTAATTTGCTAGATTAATTTTGATAATGTCTAAATTAAAAGCTAATTTTTGCCCTCAAATAATACCAAATATAATTTAAGGTCTCCTAGATTAAGAGACAAAGAAAGCCAGTGTTTTCCAGTCTGTGGCAGTAGAGAGAGCCTGAGTTGGCAAATAAGAATGCAGCTAGTCATCCCACCCAGTCCTGCCCCAAACATCACATTTCTTGATTCTTGAAGCCAGGGGCCCAGGAAGCAAAATAGCTTACTGAGTAGCAGAGGTATGGGCACAGTCCCAGGCTATTGTCCTTAGAAGCCTGATGAGTTCCTTTATTCATTCTGTTGACCTAAATGTTTGTTTTAGTGACAGGACCAATGTTGCTATTATTATTATATTTATACTGAATTTTGATCACGTATGATGATCAGTACTTTTTCTTGAGGGATATTGGGAGTGGATTAGTTTGGCTATTATTAAAGGGAATTTTTGTGCTTCTATATTAATTTTAAGAATGTTTTTACCTGCCTCAGTGAATCATTTTACTGGATATTTAATTGGGACTACATTGAAGCTGTAGATTATTTTTTAGCTGATGACCACTGTCCTCATATTAACCTTAACCATTCAAGAGTATGAGAGATCTTTCCATCCTTTATTGACCTCTTCAATTTTTTTTCAATACTTTAATGTTTTCTTTGTGGAGGTCTTTCACATCCTTGATTAATATTAGCCCAAGGTACATTTTTGTGAGGCTATGTTTCAACAGAATTTTTTTCATGATTAGCTGTTGAGCATACTTGTCATTCAAGCTACTGAATTTTGTACCTTGACACTTTGCAGAATGTAGCTAGAGTTTTCCTGCCTGGCCCACAGTCAGGACAAATCTTTATCACCTGCCAGTCCCACAGCCGCTCAAACGCAACCAAGTAAACACAGAGACTTAAATTGCTTACAAACTGTATGACCGTGGCAGGCTTCTTGCTAACTGTTCTTATAGGTTAAGTTAATCCATTTCCATAAATCTATACCTTGCCAAGTGGCTTATGGCTTACGGGCATCTTCACATGCTGCTTGTCCTGATGGTGTCTGGCAGTGACTCCTTCTGCCTTCCTGTTCTTTCTTTTCTCTCTGTTAGTCCGCCTATACTTCTTGCCTAGCCACTGACCAATCAGTGTTTTATTTATTGACCAATCAGAGCAACACATTTGCCATACAGAATATCCTTCCATAGCAGCAGAAAATATTTGCAGGAATAAGACTTTTCTGATGGATTATTTGTGAATATTTGCAGGAATAAGACTTTTCTGATGGATTTGTGGTCTTTCATATATATATATATATATATATATATATATATAATATATATGTAGTAAAAATGTACATGTAACTATATCATATCTTCTACAACTAGAGAACTGTCTTTTTCCTTTCCTATTTGAAACCCTTTCATTTACTTCTCTTGTCCTATTCTTCTAGCTGAGTTTTCTTCTACTATATTAAATTAGAGTGGAGAGAGTAGATACCTTTGTCATAATTCTTGTTTTACTGCATGTGCTTTGTGTAATTTTTTCCTTTTAATATAATATCAGCTGTAAGTTTGTCATACATAGCTTTTATTATGTTGAGATATATTGCTTTTGTTAAATTTTTTTTGCAAAAGTTTTATCCTGAGTGAATGTTGGATTCTGCCATGCTCTATATCCAATAATTTCTAGCTGACTATATGATTTGTCACCACCTAATCATTTATATGTTGTGTAACATATTTATTTTAACATGTATTTTGTATTAATCCTATGATGTCATAGATCAAGTGGATTTCGCATATATCAATCCAAATACTGAAAAATACACTTTTTTTTCCATGAAATATTGAACTTTCTCTTAACTAGATTATGTACCTGAATACAGAGAGTCCTAGCAAATATAGGAATATTATAATAATTCTTTGTATTCTATCTTATCACAGTGGCATAACACGTAAATAGGTCTGTAAAATAGATATGATAAAAAAATTAACAGAAACTTTTGTTTAAGATTCTGGTACAGCAAATAATGGAAACAAGTGAATAGAAGAAGTGAGAATAAAGTTAGAAACAAATGTAGATTTATATTTGAAAATAAAAACTTAAGCAAATGTTTATTGTATCCAAATCCCTGATGCTCAACTGGTAAGAAGCGTCAATCAAACTGTGGGGGTAGAGGCTCCTTTCCTCTCCCACATCCTCATAATTCCCCTTCTCTCTCTATCCTGCCTTAACAGGACAACTGACCTGAGTGATCTCTATTTGAAACATAGATGTGATATTAGAAATGAGGACTATATAAAACAGTACCAACACTCACCAGGTCTCTGGAAGCTATGGTACTTACTTATCTCTACTGTAGATAACAAAATAAATTTTGAGAGTCTGGTTTATGATACCATTAGCAATTTTATATAAGAAAAATGTTGAAATAGGTGAGTATAATTTCATCATTCCCTCATTTATCTGTAATGATGGAAAGCATGGGCAGAGCTGGACACACTACTACAGAAGTTCTGAGTCCACAAACATCAATGAGAATAAAATACCCACAAATAAGACAATAGATCACATGAGTGAGAGTAGTCAAGTGCCCCGGTTATTCTTCAAGGCTTTATTTTATGGGGTTCAAGAAAAGAGTGACTTGTTGCTAAAGAATGTAGTTCAGATGATGCTCTATCTTGATTGGTAGATTAGATCATACAATCATTTTCCTTATTGTTCCTGTTTCTTCCAATAATGTATCCAATTTTAATCATATGCACACCCAGTTGTGGTGATATATAAACTTGCCTGAGGATCAGTGCCAGCCACTAGATTAGACATAGAGGTCAAGCAGTGGTGGCACACAGCTTTAATCCCAGCACTTGAGATCTCATGCCTTTGCTTGGGAAGCAGACACACCTTTAATCCCAGGAAGTAATATGACAGGGCAGAGAAAGGTATATAAGTTGTGAGGAAACAGGAACTTACTCTCTTTAGATTGAGAATTTCATAGAGGTAAGAACAAGTGGCTGGCTGTTGTGCTTTGTTGATCTTTCAGATTTCACCCTGATAACTGGCTCTGTTTTTTTTATTTTTTATTTATTTATTTTTTTATTAAAAGACCATCTAAGATTCAAATCTACAGGTACAAGATGCTAAATAGCATCTCCTTAAAGCTTTAATAAAGGACATAAGATTTTTCTTATTGATAAGCCACCTGAAACCAGTTCAGCCAGATCATCCTTTCTATTCTTTAATCCCCAAAGGTTGAGTATACACTTGAATAAAAATGTTGTATATTTGATTGTTACTAGAGGCAGAGAAACACACTGTTATTCGGAGATGGGAGAACAGAGAGACCAATGGACCTGAAGGGTCAACAGGTTCTGAAATTGCTTGGTAAGGCATTGTTTGTAGTGGGCTATATGTACATAGTATGTGCATGTGAAGGAACTAAGATGCCAGGTGAATAATTACATTTGGGGTGTCTTAGGCTTTCTATTGCTCTGAAGAGATATCATAACCATGGCAACTCTTATAAAGGAAAACACTTAATTGGAGCAGGCTTACAGTTTCATAGGTTTAGTCCATTATTGTCATGGCAGAAAATATGGTGGCATGCAGGCAGACATGGTGTTATAGAATGTGGTGAGATTTCTATATCTAGGTCACAAGGCAGCAGGAAGAGAATGCCATACTAGGCCTGGCATGAGCATCTGAGACCTCAAAGCCCACCTGCCCCCAGGGACCAACTTCCTCCAATGCCACACCTGTTCCAACAAGCCCACACCTCCTAATAGTTCCACTTTTTATAAGTCTATGCAGGGACATTTTCTTTCAAACCAACATGGGTTATCTATAACCCCAAACTAAATTGTTTCTCAGGTTAAACCTCTATTTGCTGCCTCACAGTCAAGGACTAAAATTGACAGTCATCCTTCAGTTCCTGAGGGGTATGGTTTGTTCAAGTTCCTCAAATGAAGTAGCACAGTGTTTGTACATGACATATGCACATCTTTAGGTAAACAGTGCTTTACTATGTGGTTTAGTTAATAATAACAAGGAAAGAAGTCTGTCCATGTTCATTATGAAAGCAGCCATTGCAAAGCTCACACTGTTGATGCAGACATTTGACTTCACATCCTTTGCTCCCATGAATATGGCATTCAGATGGGCCTTTTTTTTTTTTTAACTTAGGGGGAATGACTGGCAGTTCTAGCTTTTCCATAATCTACCAAGAAAAGATTTGGAAACCTGGATTCCTCTCCTTGGAGTGAAGCAGTGATCATAGATTTTATGAAGAATTTCCACCTGGAACTTGCTGCAGAGAAAATGAAAAGGAAACACACTAAGCTACAGAAACATTGACACAAGCTTTATTTATTTCATTTGCATAAGAATTTCAAGTGTACTACATAAAATATTGATTATTCCGAATTATTAATCCTCCATGTATCCATCTCCCAGCACTGATCAGCCTGGAAGGAGACACAGAAAACTGTGGCACAGGCAAGATGCAAACAAGTGAGTAAGCAGGAGTAAAAATACACAAACAAGTCCCCAGGAAGAATGAACGCCCTCTGAGTGCAGGCTAACCTGGAAGAGAAATGCACAGTCAGACACCACTCCATGCATCCCTTTCAAGACACCAGGGAGAAAGAGTGAGGCACCTCAGCACAAGTCTGTGAAATGACTTGGAGCAGAATCAGACTCAGACTCTGAGGAGTGATTAAAAGAAAACCCACTTCTCTGCAGTGCTGGACTAACAGGGCTGACGATTCAGGTTGGGACTGAGCTACTGAGGTGTCACTTACCAGTGCAAGGTGATGCTGCAGTAAGTCATCAGTAAGCCATCAGAGGCAAAGCTTCAAGGAATCTGTCATCAGAACTTAGGCAGTTATTAGCTCCCCAAGTCAGCAGTAAGACAACCAAGAGGGACAGCATGTTCTCTGAAACTGGAAAGGCTGTCTACACCAAGTACATTGCAGGGCAATAGAGCTGATATGCAGCCCAAATGATAAAAAGCTGAAGCCTCTGTTCAAGCAAAATTATTGGTACCTACCTGCAAGATTTTAATGTCATGGACAAAAAAAAAAGGGAAGTTTATGTGGTTTTAATTCAAAGCTAATTGCATTTATGTATGCAAATAAAGACAGAGAAATATGCTAAAATGCTACATAGCTCATTATTGTGAGATGGAATTACACCTTCACTGTGCAGGGTTTCTGTTTGGTTTTGTATTTGGTTTTCGTATGTTCTACACTAAGCATGCATACTCATTAGGTTTACTTATGTTGTAAGAAGAAATATCTATGATCTTATTCAGTTTAGGTCAAAGGACTTCCCTCTCAGGCCATGTTACCTTCTGAGGAGGAGGCCATACTCCACAGGTACGCAGTTCATCATTTCTGAAACAAGAAAGCTGGCATAAAACAGTGTGATAACAAGGTCTTTCTGTCTCAGTCTCCTGTGTTGTTACAGAGAGCAACATGTATAGAACCACCTAAGGTCAGAGACAGGGGAAGATTTCTGTCACAGCACCCATTCCTTCTTAATTCAGAAAAATGTACAGAGCTGTATTAAAAATTACTTCTACAAGAATTTTCTAACCCAAGTTCTCTCTCATCTAAAACTTTGAAGATGCAATAAATTTCAGCACCACACTAAAACACTTTGAAAATGTAACTAAAAAGAGAGAAAAAAATCACAATTTGTGGTATTTTATACTCAAGGATTTTTTTCTCTCCTCCATAAGCTCTCATCAGCATCATTTTTCATTTTACTTAGAGCCACCATTAAGTTTTTATCCTCATGAATATTTTCTCTAATTCACATCATTGTTTCCTGCCTCCAATGCCACTATGTGAATGTTTCTGTCTTTTGCAATTATTAATTTTCTCTGTCTTCCTTATAGGAAATTTAATTTATTTTATTTATTCCAGTGTTGTTGTTTTTTATATCAAGTTTTTGTATATTGCGTATCCAGAGAATGTTTCCCAGTTTCGGTTTCAGCATTTTGCCTCTATTTAACTTTCTCATTTTCCACACTAACCCAAGCTGATTTTCACTCACTGTCTCATATATTCACTTCAAGTTTTCCTCTCTTGATAGTGCAAGTCTTAAGGAAGTTGTGATTCTTCTGTTAAAATATAGAAACTTTAATTTTATTATGCAGAAGATCAATATTAACAGAAATATATTTTTCTTTGTAGTAACAAGGAAACCCTCATTTCTAGAGTATTTTGTTTCTAGAACAATTTATAATTATTGCTATCTCATTATTTTTACTGGAAGACACTGGACTTGGCTCCAGATGCTGTATGGATTTCCTACAGCTGTTCAGTTCCTTTTTGTGCTTTGGGTAGATTTCCAATAGGTGAGAACTGCTTTGTAGCCAACTCTTTCATCATTGATTCTGGCCAACAATGATGCATTAGATTGCCATTCTACTAGGTGGATTTCATCTTATTCCAAAGTTCAGCCAATAGGAATGTACAGTCCTGGGCCACTGTGGAGCCTATTACTTATGTTTTGTAACCTTTTAAAATCCTCTAGGATAAGACTTCTTACCTAGTGAGCCACCCACCAGGCTTTACATTTTCGTGTGTTACTCCAATTCTTCCTACTAACTTTGTGACCCGTTTTCTATAAAAAGAGGCCTCAGGATTCAATCATGTCTAAATTACTCAAAATGGAGAAACCATATCACAGTGAGGTTTGCAAGCTGCTGATGTAAGTAATCAGAGAAGAAGGAAATGTCATTGAACCTTTTCTGTTACACAGGGCTTCTTTGAGAATGTTTTAAAATAATATTTTCTCTTCATTGAGTGAATTAAACAGCTATTTTATTCTCTCTTATGCAGAGAATTTGATTTCAACAAATAAACTGCAATTTTAATCAGAGAATTGTACAACATACTTTCTTTATAATAAATTGAATTATTTTGAGCTGTACTCTCTCTGCTTTAATAAAAATGTGCAAAAGCAGTGCCTATTTTTAAATTAGGTTCAGGAGTTGACATTGTGTTTTGCTCATGATGAATTACAAGATAAGACATTTTAGTGGCTTAATATATATTATAATATACCCTGTGTCATTTATCTTCATTTTGTTCTATAACTTTATCAAGGACAAAATATAGTCATCTCAGTATACTTGGCAGAAATGTCTTATTTGTTTAATGATAATTGAATTACTTCCAAAGGAGTTGACATTCTTCAGAAACAATTTCTGAGTCATGCTGAAAGCAAACTAGATCCTGAACGACGGGTAAAGTGCTGACAGGAAGTAGCCACAGAAAACCTTGTCCTCATTGAAAACAGAGGCTGCAGATTAAATAAACACTAAATGGTGTGCAAGTCAATGTGATGTCCTACTTTAACATACATGGTCAAGGTCAGAAAGGCCTATGTTCCACAAGTCTGTTATGGGATCTTTCTCATCATCTCACATTGTGTTAGTTGTTGATGTTCACCTGAAAACCAGGTTGGAGGTTTCACAGCAGAGATTATGGCCAACGCTCCTTCTTCCTGTATCACCTAACCTCTCATCCTTGGATACCCCCTTACTCTGCAAGCTTCCATATCACACATAAAGAAGGAATATCACTGAATAGACACTATCTAAGAGTCACCAGCTCTGGAGCAAATCCCAGTCCTGATGGCTGAGTAGTCAATTGAGAGGGGTAAGAATCTCTTCTCAACTAAGATCGAAGAAAAATGTGGTGAGCATCAGTGTGAAAGAAACACATCTCTCCTTTCCTCTTTTACCTTCTTTTCTTTCCTTTCCTTTCCTTTCCTTCCCTTCCCTTCCCTTCCCTTCCCTTCCCTTTCCTTTCCTTTCCTTTCCTTTTTCCTTTCCTTTCCTTCTTCCCTTCCTCCCTTCCTTTCCCCTTCCTTCCTTCCTTCCTTCCTTCCTTCCTTCCTTCCTTCCTTCCTTTCTTTCTTTCTTTCTTTCTTTCTTTCTTTCTTTCTTTCATTCAGAAAGTCTTTCTGAAGAGACATACTGAGAATGGGAACTCATTGATTTGTTTACCTGTACATAGATTAAAAAGTTAGACACATTGAGAGTGAATGAGCACAAAGGAATTATCTTGTGACTTGTGCTTCCAGCCTGATAGGTTACTTCTTCCTTGTAGACACCAAGGATTTCAAATGTGCCACTGGTTTTTATGGTGAGCAGTATATGTAAGTTTACAGTCTCACTGGACATTCTGTTTATGTATATGAGGTGACGACCACATTTACACCATTAAGAAAGATTCACCGATAGACATGCTAATGTGAGTTAGGGAAAGCTTACAAGTCCTCAACCCCACATAAAGAACTACAAGCAAACAAGGAATCTGAAAGTGGAGGAAATAGTCTTCCCCAGAGAAGACTACACTAATTGGTTATTCAATACTAAATGATCAGCGCTGAAAGCATACACACAGGAATGCTATGCAGACTGAGCAGGTTATATTTTTTAATTTGCTAGTTTATATGCATCTCTGTGTGCATGTGCTGTGTGTGTGTGTGTGTGTGTGTGTGTGTGTGTATGTGTGTGTATGTAACAATAATTAAAGAAAAAATAAAGCCCTGTAAAAACCATCAACATTGTGTTGGATTTATTAGATTGGCTTACAGGCTGTGGTCTCACTATTTTAACAACGGCTATCTCTCAAGAAAAATTCCAAGAATCCAGCAGTTTTTCTGTCTATGAGGTTGGATGACTCAACTTGTCTTCAGTATAAGCTGAAACCCCAAAGAAGTAGTTTCTACAACCAGTGAGAATGAGAGCAAATGAGCAAAGGGCAAGTGCTTCCTTCTTCCATGCCCTTTATACAGGCTGCCACCAGAAGGTGTGTGCAGATTTACTGTAGATCTTCCTACCTCAAAAGATCTGGATTTAGGGTGGGGTTTCCCCACACAAATAATTCAACCGAGAAAAGTCCCTCACAGGAGTACCCAGCTCCTTGGGTTTTAATTAATTACAAATGCAGTTAAGTTGACAATAACAACAACAAAAAATGCCATCACTGGGTCCTTTATAAAATCTCTACAGATTAATGAAATTATTAATATTAACCTTTCAATAAGCCTAACATAGTAGTTCAACCATAACACTCCATTTTTTGTTATTTTGTCAACTTAAAATGCTTATTTGATAAATCCAGAAAATACTTTTGAATATTATAGCTATTTAAAACCATGTGGTGGTATTGGAAAAAAAATAAAATCCTGGGAAATGAGAAAATCAGTGATTATGCTTGAACTCCACATAACCCTGTGGTGAAAAGGAAAGATAAATAAATGTATGGAGGTAAGACTTTCTAGAGAGATATTGTTTGAATCTGTATCCTCAGAGTTGAAGTTGTGGTACATAAGTCTGCAGAAAGAAGAACCTGGATATTGCTGTAGTGCTGGTTATGAGCATGGACTAGCTGGAGACAAAGAGACTCCTGACAACTGAGACCCCATCTCTAGAATCTACCTCTGCAGGTTTTCAGGGTACACATGAAGCAGAAGTCTGGTATACATGTTCCCTGCAGAAGATAAGGACAAGAGTGAAAACATGTCCAGATCTTCCTCATAAGTGAGATCTCCTATTCTAAGAAAAGGCTGATAGATGCTCAGTTGAGCTCAGAAAGTATGTTCCTTCAACTCCAGACCCTCTCAGCCTCTCACTGTAGTAGAAGTGCAGTAAGCGGATGACAGGCTGGTTCTGGTAAATAAGCTAGGCCTGCTGTGTGCAGCTGGGAAGGGATTGGTACAGAGTGACATGTGTGGTGATCTCTATCAATGGGCGTTAGGCAGATCAGAGATTAAATCAGAGGTTAGGGGGAGTTTCCTTCTGCATACCAACCAACACCACAGTAGACCCAAACATGAAGACTATTAATGGCAACAGAGCCATGATTCATCAGCCTGCCTCCCAAGGTTCTTACAAAGGTTGGAAAAGGAAAACCAGAACAAAGTAATAAAAATAATTCATTTAAAATACCCAAGCCAAGTACAATGGTGCATGCTTGTAATCAAAGCACTAGGAAACTGTGGCTAGAAGATGCTGAATTCAAGGACTGTTTAGGATTCAAAGTAATATTCTGCTATGAAAAAAAAGAAAAAAAAAAAAGGAAAAGGAAACATAAAAGTAGGAATTTGAAACTTCCCTATAAAACAAGGTTTAAGTTTAGCTTCACTTATAGGCAAAGAGGATAAATTACCACACTAAAGCATCTTTTCCTTTGTTTCATTCCTTATACAACATGCTTGTCTTTCCAAACAACACTAAACTACTGGCTACGCTAACAGCCAAAAACAACTATAAACATAGAGCAGACAATGCAGCCATCAGAGCAGGACTTAAATGTAAGACACCTCCTGAAATCATGAACAGGGAAGTTGAAATAACTAAAATTAACTGGCAGAAGGTTTTAATAGAAAATATACATGAACAATGTAGGTAACCAGATGGAAACTAGAAAAGATAAAAAGGCAACGTGAAAATCTAAAACATCGAAACACGATGACAGCTTCGTAGATGTGCATGTCAGGAGCATGGACATAGCTCAAGAAAATACTCATTAAGCTTGAAGGACTGTCAACAAATTCTTCCCCAAACTGAAATTCAAAGAGAAAAATGAAGAGAGCAGAGTTTATTCAAGAAATATGAGACAACGTAAAAGGCCTGATCCTTTATATGATGAAAATACCTTAAGGAGACAACAAAACCAAAGAATTATTTGAAAATAGCACAAGGACAGACATCATATTTCAGATTAAGAAGAAACAGAGAATAGGAAGAATAACTTCTATTTTCTCTACATTTATGTATAGCATAATTATACTAAGGAAAGTCAATCAAAGAAAAATATCTTAACAGAAATTGTGTTTCATAAATATGCACAAATATTCTGCCAATACAATTTTAACTAAAATAAGTAAGAAAATTTCTAAAAGAAAATAGAATAGAAGAGACATCTACCCATAGGGCAAAAACATTATTTAACTGTCCATCTCATCAGAAGGAAATAAGTAAGGAAAGAAAGAAATCTTTAAAATACTTAGAAAAAAATATACATCAACATCTAATTCTTTCTCCAAAAAAATTAGCCTTCAAAGGTGGAGAAGAAATAAAGTGGCAAGATAAAAGTAAATTAGAAATTTCCTCCTGAACTCTTTTTAGAAATAACTTAGCTCTATTATGAATTGTGCAATTATTATCAAATGCATCTTACATATTACTGTATTATGAACATCTCTCTCTGTCTCTGTCTCTCTTTCTCTCTTTCTCTTCCTTTTTCCATCCCCCCCCCTTCTTCATGATCATTACCTGCTCCAGAGTAAAACAAGAAAACAGGAAACAGAAAACTCATGGATGAGAAGCTGGAAAGATGTGTAAAATTCATACCAACTTTACCTAACAAATTGATGATGGACTCTCCAGGCCTTGACGGAGCATCTGTTATCAGAATAGATTCTACCTGCTACCTTGCTAAGAAGTGGGTGCTCTGGAGTCACTCTGTCATAGCTCCCATCCAGGCATTGTGTCATTTAGAATTCAATCTAAGGCTTGTGTGCAAGTAAACAGCTTTAAATTTCCTCATTGTATTCTCACAAACAGGCTCTTTCAATTCTACAATACCTGTAAGCACAGATTCTAAATCTACTTAGAAGCTACAACCTTCAAGAGGACCAAAAAGAATTGAGTTTTACAATATAACAATGATAATATATAATATAAATCTAAACAAGAGATAATGTTTTATAAATAGCAGCAACACAGTAGATTACAGAGGATGATTCATCATTCTTTTGCAGAATATAATAATAGAGTTGCAAGAAATTATCTTAAAAATTGGATCTGAAGTTGAAGGGATAGAGCTGCCGTTTCTATAGCCACCGTTCCCATTTTCACACCTCTCTACTGGCACTCAGCATAATACTCCCAGGCCCCAATTATTTCAGTCTCACCAGGGTCCTCAAACACAGTACTAGGTTACCCCAAATTAGACGATGTCACAAAGAAAATGAACATTTTACTGTGCACAGGAAATATTTCAACTTGTATTGAAATGCTTACTGCAGAACAATCTGTTCTAATTCAAATTTCCTTCCCTAATAAACTCAAGGTGTAGTATTTTCATTTATATAGATGTATATTTTAAAAAACACATCTCAACATTTTGGAACTTGAGTTTCTGGAGATAAAATTATGGAAAGTTAGATGTAAAAATAATAGAATCAGCAACATACTCAGAAATCAGTAGTAAATTCATATGTACTAGGTAGCCATGCAGTGGTGAAGTGTTTTTACCCAGGTGCCTGTGGCAGATACATTCTGTCTTTGTTGATACAAGCTCTGGCAGTATTTAAATTCATTAAAATACGTAAACTACGTTATTGGATGGCAAAATTTGAAAGCCTTAAGGATGAAATGAGATACAAATCAGTATATGATCTCCAGCTGGCAGTAGGCACGCCTTAAGCATAATCAACAGGCATATTTACCTTTAGATATTTTTGTAGTTAGAACAGTGTCCACCTAACCATGGCACAGGCCCTCCGTGATCATAAATGTAGCTAAAATAAAGGTTTGCCTCTATTGCTTGGAATATTAAGTATGCTGGAAAAAGTGCTTATTCAACAGTAGGAATTGATTATTAATTTAGAAAATTTTCTTACTCAACTGTTTATGATACTAGCAATGGAACTTCAGGCACATGTCCAGTCACCATGAGGTGCCTCTCAAGGGCAGCCAATATGACATCATAGTGTAGGCATGCTAACAGAAGAATTGAAAGGAATACCAACATGTCCCTTTATCAGTGACCTCAAGGCTATAGCTGACACACTTTCTGGCCACCAAACAGGACAGACACCAGATTGGCAGGAAGTCAGAATCCTTGAAATCACTTTTCTGTAGTGATAATGGGCTATGGCTATTAGTTTATAATTTTGTACAGGAGATATCCATTGCTTTGCAAATCTCAATGAAAGCATTGATCTCCAGAGGCAGCTGAGCTATCTTGCCCTCTCACACCTTTATCTAAGAAGCACATTCCTTAGTGCAGTCAAATGACTTATTCCATTCCAGCATTGCTGAAATGTTTGGCTTTACTTAATCAGTTGTAGATGAATCTCTATCCAGTAATTCTTTCTGTAAATGCTGCTTCTTTACTAAATTTCTGTCAGTTTGAAATTTTTAATTTTTCTTTCAAATGCTAAAGCAGCTCATTCTCATTCTGTCTTCATGGTGAACTACAAAATCAAGTCTGCATCTTCAGCAGTTTGGCGAGTAACATCCTAGAGTTTGTAGGACACTGCAGCCATCACTGTTGAAAGGTTTCTCTTATGCTTGCTTTTATAGGATAGATAATTCATTAATAATCATGCTTACTCTTATTTCTACCTCTCTCTACAAACTTTCAGAAGAAACAGAGGAGGTCTTTCTGTGACATGAACCTCTACCAAAGAAAGAGGTGTGGCTTTCTTGATAATTTATTCATTTTAAGTTTTTTTATTTTATTTTTATTTTTCTGTCCCTGGTGAAGTTGTTTTCTTTTTCCATAGCCTTGTGAGATTTTTCCCAGTTTTTTAGCAGGTGACCTTTTTTTTTTTATTTATTTATTTTTTTTATTTATTTATTTTTTTTTTGTGATCTGCCTGTCAGGGACTTTCACACTGGCCGCTCAGTGAGCTTCACTGTATCACCATTAGAAGATTATGATGGTGGGGCGGGGGTGATGCCACTGTTGCTGCTAGTGGTGGTTATGACAAGGATAATGGTTTACATCCTTCTTTTCTTCTAGGATGTTGATGTGCAAATACTTCATCTTTGAAGTTCCATTTTTTAATATGTTCCATTTATTGATTACTTTCACTTATGTACCATACCTTGTCTGAAATAGCTAAGAAGTTCTCATTTTTAGCCACTAATTATTTCAAATTTTTACTGGCTGTTTATTATTTATTTTAAAGAACTCACTTATGGCAAGTGTGTTAAAGATTTGTGACTTTTATAAATGTACTCCACTGTTTTTTTAACCATTGTGTACTTGCTTTTGTTTGTACAGGAGATCTGCATTGAAATATAATCAATTATTTCATTACAAACTAGTATTAATACTCTAAGAATTTTCATGTTCCTTATTTTGATTTGCCACATAATCTTCTTTTGATAGAGATATGTGATAAGTTAAATTATGATCTAGGAATACTGATAAAATTGTTGAAGATTTCTGCTTGGTTTATAAATTATTTGTTTCTTCTCAGGTATGTTCTTTCTTCAATAATGCATATTTTCTTTTCCATGCTCTGAAATTTCTCACTATATGTGTTTGCCTTGGCTGTTTAGGCTGCGAATGAGTCCTATCAATAGTCAAAGGCTTGATCTCCTAGGTTTGTAGGTAACAAATCATGTTCCACTTTCAAGTGTTTAGGACAGTAATAACTGGAATGATGTATATGCATGTTTGGTTTATGGTGTTGATAAGTGTGTCACTTGTTGCTCTGTGTGCTTTAACATCCTTGCCATCATTAAAGTGCTGTCTCTAAAGATTTGGGGAATTTGGAATCAAGTAAAAGGGCCTCATCTCAGTTGACCATGAGTACCAACTTCCTCTTGTTTCCTTTAGATCATAAAATACAGAGTAAACCTTATATCAACTATTTTGACTGGTCTGAATCAACTTTAGGTAGCTTTAGAGCAGAGACAGTCCACTGATGGAATCAGGAGTTTGGGAACTACAATGGTGTCACAGACATCTTTACTTCAGTATTTTTAGAGAGATGTAAAATGTTACACAGAGTTATCAACATTTCTTTTCTTGTGAATGAGGATTTTGAAAATAAGCCTCCCTTTTCTCTTGACTTTGTTCATGTTCTTTTGTATCTCTATATTTCTGTAGGCATTAATTTTCTCTATGGACCTAAAATCCACATGAGAACACTTCTGGAAAAAAAAAACAATGAAATTTATTTAAAATTGCCGTGTTCAGCTTTTTGTTTACCTACCTACTGTTAAGGACCATGTCCAGGGGATTCTTATAAATAGATAAAGGCTAAGGCTTCAAGAAGATTGAACACATTGATTTCATAATTATTTTCCAAGGCTGCCTGCTGGTCCTTGTGGCTGTGGAGTAGGTGTTTGTAATTTGCCTGATTCTTCTGGGTCAGCACTGGTGTGCCACAACCCACTCACATTCTATCCAACATTTTGATTTGCTTTATCTTTGCTGTAGAGTTGATATTATCTTTCTCTTTTATTAAAATCCTTGGAAATGCTCACTTTTCTACTTACAGCCATTCTTATCTTCTAATAGCTGTACAATAGTGATGAAAAATATTTTCTCTTTCCTTTAAACTCTGTGTGGACAGGAAAACAAAATAGTCACATTGTTTTAATCTATTATTTTGTGTAAAAATATGTTTAGAAACTCAAATACTTTTCTGTAGGGTGGTTACTCTATTGTTTAATTGACAGAGTAGTAATTTGACTACTACATTGATGTGGAATAAATCAAAGTGTGAAACACAAACTTATAAAATAAGAAGAGATCACAAAATAATATAATGTGAAAAAGTTAGCAGTGAATGACCAGGTGGAGTGGCTGGGAAGCACCAAGAATTCCATGAGTGAACAGTTCCAACAGAAAATCTAAGGGCTCAGAGAAGTAGAAGGTACATGATGAAACAAACAGCATGACCTCAGAGGGGAAAAGAGATAATTTAAAGTGGCCACAGTCAAGGAAAATGGATTTAGCTTATCTAAAACCCCATTCCATAGTGATAACAATTCCATAAAGATTTATAGTTACAGAACAAAGAAAATTATAAGTCAAGACACTTTTCAAATGCATTGGTGGAAAAGACATGTAGGTAGGTTGCAAAAGCTGGGAGATTTTATCTATAAGCCTTAGATAATATCTGATGGTATTCTTAACCTTTTGGTTGCTGGGCACTAGTTGAGAAAAATTACAAAAATTTTCCCAATGGTCACAAAGATGTTAAGCCACATGTAAAGGAGGATAACAAATTTCTCTCAATGGATCTAAAGATGGTCCAAAACAATTTGGCTCTGAACTTGTAACTTTACAGTTTTCTCACATCATTCATGTTTTAATCACTCCCTCAGCCTTGCAGAACATTCTAAGAAAAGGGATTTTTCCAGGAACTTCTATTCACATGGAGAACTATCTGTCAGTGGCATCTCTTTAAAAATCCATATACTCGCTCCTGTTTTACCTATTCTGTTAATTGAAGTACTGCTTAAGGTTTTTCCACTTACCACCTGTTAATCTCCCCACCCTCATGCTGAATCCATATTGTGTTGTGATCTTTGATTGTCTTTGTCTTCTCTGTCCAGAGAACTCTGCTTTCCCATTTAATTCAGCATCTTCCTTTTAGAAGTTCAGCTTTGACATTGATATAAGCACAGCTATTCCATAACCAAGTTACAAAATAGTGACTGCTTTTCAGGAACATACACCACATCTCTTACGGTAAGTAGACTGTACAGTTAAAATCCTTACATAAACAAACAAATATTTAATCTTCTATCTGAAGTGTCTGATATACAATGGGCTCTCAATGTTGTTCTTCCAAGAAAGATTCAAATCACTTTTCCAATCCACCTTATACTCTGCCTTATTGTAAAAGGCTATTGGTGCAAAGAAGGTAAAAGATGCAAATGTCCTCAGGGCTCAGTTCTGACCTCTTTGCTTGCTTTTTGGGGGAAAAGCACTCAAGGGCCAAACAGACTGGAGGAGAGTAGAATGAATGGAAAGTAGCAAAAAAAAAAAAAAAAAAAAAAAAAAAAAAAAAGAAGTGCTCGAAATACAACATTGATTCACTTGTAATAACCAACTAACATAAACTAATTTCATTAGTCATTTCTGTTTGTAAAAACAAGACCCATTCTTCAACAAGTGATTCTATACACCAAAATGAAAAGCACTTTATTCATTTTAGTAAATAAGCAAAAGTCCTCTTCACCTCCATCCCACATTACGGACTGTGAAATGGGATTGAATTTTGTAAAAAATTAGCCCCTTTTGAATATATGCGTGAATGCAACAAGAACACAGGTACAGCAGAAGAGAGGCCTTGCTGCTCTTACTAGAACTGCTGGTGCTTTGGGCTCTGCTTTGTTGTCTCATTATCTGTGAAGATATGTTTTTTCTTTATTCTTCCACCAGAAGACATGACTTAGTTTTTACACCCAGAATGACCCTTGTGACTTATATCCAGATATTCAGATCTTTGCCTTATGGTAAGTAATTTCAAACAGTAACATTTTATTCAAAATTTTCTCCAAGGCATTTTCATTTTTATCTATTTTGTTATTTTACATAACTTATAAGCACTTTAATATTTTTACATAATTAAAATATAATTACATTATTTTTTCAATTGATGAAAAGGATAATGAAAATGTATGTATATGATGCAATCCTATTTAGATCTAAAGAAAGATGGAATCATGCAATATTAAGATAAAAGTATGAAATTAGAAAACATTATATTGAGTGAGGTAATCTAGTCCCACAAAAACAAATGCTGTATCTTCTTTCTCATAGGTGGTTCTTAGGAATATAGGTTGTTTTGTAGTCGTATCACTTGGAGCTGGAAATTCCAGTCGTTTGTTCTCTGCAATTTGATTATTTGTCGCTATCTACAAGGGTCTTTGTCTATTGGGGAAAAATTCTTTGTTGAGGGGTGGAGTCTACATTTACCTTTAAAGAAAAACATTTAGAACACAGTTAGAAATTATAATGATTTTGGAAATGCCAGTGGTGTGGTCAAGTATCTTCGAGGAGAACATACTACTGCCACCTTTCAGGCTCTTCAATTATTTCAGAATTCTTTACAACTGCAACATATATTAGCCATAGGATTAAAATATTAACAAAATTCTATTGATGTCCAGAATAAAGTTTAATATTTATTTTTACACTTTATATTTTTCTTATTCTTGTTAAGGTAGAAAATAGTTAAGTTTTGATGAACACAAATTGCACCCTCTTTTATCAATGCTTATCTATTTTTAAGTGACAACTTGGTATACTTCAGCTACAGATTTTGTTTTAGTCACTTCTCACATCTGAAATCAATATATAAAATATTAGCATTTCTCATCAACAGTTAAGGAATACCTACTTACACCAATGTTCAGCAGCTGGATGCACTCTTTCCTTATATCTTCAGTGCCCTTTCAATCATTAGGATATTCCTACACCTTTGTGACTCAGGTCTTTCCATGTATTGTGGTGGTAATCTAATTATACTGAAATGTGATTTTGATTGTATGTTAATAAATAAAGTTGCCCAGGGGTCAGAGCTATTAGAGCCATAGCAAGAGTGTGGCGGTGGTGGCACACGCCTTTAATCCTAGCATTCCAGAGATAGAAATCCCTCTGGATCTCTGTGAGTTCAAGGCCACATTGGAAATAGCCAAGCATGGTGGTGATACACCCCTTTAATCCCAGAAAAGCAGCCTTTAATCCCAGGGAGTGGTGATAGAGAGCAGAAAGATATGTAAGGCGTGAGGACCAGAAACTAGAAGCATTTGGCTGGTTAAGCTTTCAGGCTTTGGAGCAACACAGTTCAGCTGAGAGCTATTGGGATGAGGACACAGAAGCTTCCAGTCTGAGGAAACAGGACCAGCTGAGGAACTGGTGAGGTGAGATAGCTGTGGCTTGTTCTGTCTCTTTAAATAGACGAACAGACAGGAAATAGGGCTCTGATTCGGGAGGCTGGGACACCGCAGGCGGAAGGGTGAGATTTTGGCTCTGAGCTCTGACCTCTCGGCTTTCTCTTTTGCATTGTTTCTGTGTTTCTTATTTAATAAGAGTTGGATACATCAATAATGTATGAGCTGAAACTTTTCTATTTTTAACAAAATCATTAAACATGTTTCAATTTTTAGTATGAAATCTCAAATTATCTAACAAATATGTCCTTATATTACACAATTAGATCCCTTAAGATCTTGCGTATTATTGAAAAAAACTTTCATGATGCTTTAGGAAAACTACCTTTTCACCAAAAGTTACTTGATCTTCAGAGATGTTTGTATTCTCCTAGTGACTCAATGTAAGTAATTCATGGTTGACTTTAATTCTGTGATCACACCAAAGTAAAAGATTAACTTTCATCTGAACTGAGTCCAAGTCAGGGTAAAAATGAAGATGTTGTCTTTTTTTTTTTTTTTTTTTCCAAGACAGGGTTTCTCTGTGTAGCTTTGCGCCTTTCCTGGAACTCACTTGGTAGCCCAGACTGGCCTCGAAATCAAAGAGATCTGTCTGGCTCTGCCTCCTGAGTGCTGGGATTGAAGGCGTGTGCCACCACTGCCTGGCCGGGATGTTGTCTTTTGCATTTGCATTCCAAATTATTTATTAATTTAATCAGTGCCTTATATGTGTCTATAACTTGCTTTCTCTCTGTAATGTGTAATATTCCAATTATGAATGTCCTATTTTTTTTTTAATCGCTCAGGAAATAGCTTTGGTTTTATTCTATTTTCCAGTCTGAATCTATGGTAGGGGATACTACATTGAATACTTTGATGTTCCTATTTATATACTTTTCTGGTCATATAGTAAGGAGTGATAAAATCATTATATTAAAGTGCATGGAAGCATTTTTATATATAAAATTTTCAAGATATTTTACAATTTACATTTAAAAAAGAAAACTATGGCTGGGCAGTGGTGGTGCATACCTTTAGTCCCAGCACTGGGGAGGCAGAGGCAAGTGGATCGCTGTGAGTTCAAGACCAGCCTGGGCTACAGAGTGAGTTTCAGGAAAGGTACCAAAGCTACACAGAGAAACTATGTCTCAAAGAAAACAAAAGAAGAAGAAAACTATGAGGATTTTACATTTTTATTCCATCAACTCTTTTTTTTACTAGTCCTTATGATTTCAATGATTTTGCACATGTTCTTGATCATTTAACTTGCATTTCTTACAAAGATGACAGTTTTTGTTTTTTTTGTTTTTTAGTTGACACATACAAAATTGTTTTTTGACTGTGTGGTTAAATTTTCAATTTCTTATTTATGGATTTTATGAAGAACTATCATTAATATGATCTAGCTTACCAATCTCTTTCATTACAGTAACTTTCATCTGTGTCCTTTGAAGATGTCTCTTCCCACCCAACATTGTTAAGATCAAGCATGTCATCTTGTCCACACTTTATTCTGCATTTGACATTTTTATCCACTATCAGTCCTCTATAGATTTATGAGAACAATGTAAGGTACACAGAAATTTATTCATTTGATTATGAATATTCAAGAGGTCATGGGATTTTCTACACTGCTCCGAGTGCATATTATGGAGCTGAATCTTAACAACTGCCTGGGAGCTGAAAGAGCAGATGTGTTTGGATTTTCACAAGAGTTTAGCATGAGCAGAGCATAAGTAACAAATGCTCTTCTCATCTTGCTAAAGCACTTGAACTTAAGATATTGTGGTCAGGATTCTCTCCATACATTTTCATTTGATCAGGTATGTGAATTCTTTATTATGTTTAATGTTTCTTTTTGTCTATTTGGTGCCTGTGCATATATTAATACTGTGGATTTTTAAATTTTGTTTTTGATGATATTAAGTTTTCATATTCTTTTTTTCTTAACATTGTCTTTACTTTTCATGCATCTTTGCATTTCCAAATATGCTTTCAAACAGTTTGAAAATTTCCACAAGAAAATCTGTTAGGCTATTTGAGTGTGATTATACTCAATCCTATGATCAGTTCATGTGACGTTAAAATTAATATATGGAAGTTAAAAATTAATGAGTATATCAGTCCATTTATTTAGGCATTTGAAATGTTCCCTTATGTTTCGTCTTCTATGTAAAGTCTTTCACTACTTCTATCATATTAATTCTTAAACATTATTAACAGTCATTTATATAATTTTCTGATTTCCTATGCTCACTTCTGCTACATTGGGCAGGTTGTTTGTGGTGAATTGCTTTTGCTAGCTACATTCCATGAGAGACTAGTATGATTGATCTGTGAATTGCACAATCTGGTTCACTCTGCAAAATTATTCTTGGAGTTCAAACTTAAATCCTGGGAATTTAATTAAGACCTCTCAACCATCTAAGGTTCTGAACTCTGATCCCTAGGTCAGCAGAAGTCATGCTCATTGCAAAGACCACTTTCACGTGGGGAAATCAGACTTTAAGGACTCACTCCCACAACACTCAGTAACCTATTATTCCTGACCTGAATAGCAAATGCTCATAGTACCCATACTTCTGGTGATTTAAGTTACAAATCAAGCTCCTTTAGCCTCCTTCTCACTTTACACTCTAAAACTCAGGAAACACTGTAATTGCTGCACGTTTATGAAAAAACACTATGAAGAGTGCCAATGAAAAAACAAATGAAGACAGACACAGGTGTGCAGTAAAGCCAAACCCTAGGCCATGACAAGCGTGCCCCAGAAAAGGAGGAGGAAGGATTGTAGGCGCCAGAGGGTTCAAGAACACCATGAGAACACAGCATACAGAATCAACCAAGTGAGGTTCATAGGGCTCACAGAGACTGAAAACACAAACCTGGACCCTGTGTGGGTCTGAGCTAGGTCCTCGGAATATATGTTATGCTTGTGTAGCTGGTTCTTCTTGGGGGACTCCTAACAGTGAGAGTGCAGGATGTCTCTGACTCTTTTGCCTAAGCTTGGGACCCTTTCCCTCCTACTGGGTTGCCTCATCCAGCCTTAATATGAGGGTTTGTACCCCAAAAAGTTGGATGCCCACCCACCAAAAATGGAGGGATGCATTTTGAAGTACTATCATGTGGGGATTTGATTCCTCAAATCTACCATTACACAGTTATAATCATTAGTCATAAATACTTAACTCAGATTTGAATTCCTCTGCTCTCTATGGATTTCTGAAGTGAGGTTAAATTTCATGTCTTATGCCCATCCAAAAGCCATCTAGACTTTTCTTATGATCATCATATCTTTATACACTGTTTATTTTAATCAGTAAACATGCATTTTAGTGCCTGCTATAAGACACTCATGCTTTATATGAAATACAGTATTATGGGTTTACCAACCTGCATGCACATTCTGGTATTTATTTAGAAATATTCGTTATAAACTTGTTCTTTTCAATTTTAATAGCTGCTTTTATTACACTGTAACAATGTTCTATATTCTTGTATGAAGTCATGAATATAAGTTACTTTTGAATGTTACTTGGAAGTAAGCTACAGTGTAGGAAACTGAAGTCCAGCATGTAGTTAAAGCTTGCACACCAGGCAAAAGTGGAACCTTACATTGAAGAAGAATTTTGTTTACTCCAACTCCAGGAACAAAATTGCTGATTTTATATTAACAAGAAACTGTATGCTTTGTGAATAATGAGACATATTTGGAACTGAATTATTGATTTTTCTCAGCAGATGATTCTATAAGATGTTCTTTGTGAAAAATATTATATGGATGTTATTTTTTTATTTGAAAACTGTATATTCAAGATAAGTGTTATTTACGCCCACCAAATAAAGCCCATCTGTTGTTTTAATGCAAGTTTGCAAACCTTATTTAAAGTCACAATATTATAATAACCACAGCCCAGAGCATACAGAGATATTTATTCCAACTCCAGTTTATACTTGCCTGTACTTTTTATCCATGAGGTATTAAACATGGAGGAATGTGACTCTTAATCATTAAATTTTATGCAATATATCATATATTTATATCTATCTATATATAGAGATAGATAGATTTATAGATAGGTAGATAAATATAGATATATCTTGGCTCAATTTCAACAGAAAGCAGACTGTAACTTAAGTGTTAAAATTATCATCTAGGAAGAAATAAAAATAAGTGAAAAAGCAAGTAAGGAAAAGAACAAAGAGAAATCATTAAGGTGACTGAATACCCTTCTCAATGAGACACAGTTTGTAGCTCCTTCATGCAGCCCCTGCCACACAGGGACTACATAGAGAAATTCCCCTGGGCAAAGCTGATTGTGCGTTACAGCTGCAGTCAGCCTGGCATTCTCCCTGTATGAACTGGTCTTCCCACTTGTCAATATTTGTTCTGGCGGAGATATGTTTTAACTTTTGGACTGTGACAATTGACATCCTTGTCAGTTTCTCAAGAAGCCACACTTTCCTCATATTTCTTTCTTTCTTTCTTTCTTCTTCTTTCTTTCTTTCTTTCTTTCTTTCTTTCTTTCTTTCTTTCTTTCTTTCTTTCTTTCTTTTCTTTTCTTTTTTTTTTTTTCTGCTTCAAGATGTGATGTCAGAGCTTATCTGGAAATAAAAGGGGAAACAGGCAAGGGGTGTCTGTAGCTAGCCACTGGCATTGGCAGAACTTCTCAGAGGCTACCTGGGAAAGCAGTCTGGAGTCAGCTAGAGAGCACCCAGTGGTATCACCAGAATGTGTGGACTGGGATTTTGGGTAAGCAGAAGCGCACATGGTGAAACAGTCAGATGGAGACTAACAAAACCGATGTGCTTTTCTCCTAAGCTAATTGCATTGAAGGATTCATTGCACATATTTATTATTTCATGGAACATATATGTTTCCTAAAGCTCTACATAATTCATGGTGAAGTTAGTAGAGTTGAAAGTGGCAAGTTGCAGTCTTCCATTCATTCTCTGGGACTGTGTCTTTTAGACTTTGACCTGTTGATGAAAATTACTTTTTAGTTTTGCAAATACAAGTTAATAAAATCCACATCAATAAATACTGTCTGTATGCAAATTGCTCTCCACTGTAGCAGATTCTCCAAGCTTCACAAATATTGCAAGAATGAAATGATACTGTCAGTCTCTTTACTTTTTAATCATTTTATGAATCAGATTAGTGGCTGTCAAGGCTGCTGACTCGTATAATTTTTGAATTCAATATGTTTTTAACTTTCTTTTAGCATATATTATCTGTCAGATCTAATCAACTAAGAAATTATCTCATCAGCTCCATGACTAGCATTCTGTTCAGGAGGAAACATTTTCTCTATTTATGTTGTTGTTATTAGTTTGCTATAAAGAAATCTTTATTGATAATTCTGATCCAATACACTGTGGAAAACATAAAAATATAAAACTATAAAACATCAAAATATCAAAAAACCCTACAATCAAAATAGACATGAACACTGAGCACATGCTTTTGAGCTTGCTTTCCTCTTATCTCTGTCTATTTTGTTTTTATCGCCCTTTCTTCTTATCCCCACATTTCTCTTTTTTCCTTCTTAAAAGGAATAATTCTTTTACTAATTTCTCTAGAAAAAAATTAATATGTTTCAGACTTGACTTAATATAGGAAAGATAATTATTTTCTTCAAAGGATATAGATGAAAAATTTCCAAAGAAAAAACTTAAGATACATTTATTAAAAGCAAGAAGAAAGAAAATGAAAATCATTTCTGAGTCAATTCCATTTTTGGAATGGTTAGAAACTTTGATAGGATGCATTTGAATTCATTTATCCACATACTGTTAAAACATAGACCAAGTATATGGTATCAACAAATTCTTTTTTTTAATTTAATTTAATTTTATTTTACAACACAATTCAGTTCTACATATCAGCCATGGATTCCCTTGTTCTGCCCCCTCCTGCCCCCCTCTTCTTCCCCCCAGCCCACCCCCAATCCCCACCTCCTCCAGGGCAAAGCCTCCCCCAAGGATTGAGATCAACCTGGTAGACTCAGTCCAGGCAGGTATCAACAAATTCTAAAAACAATGTTTCTCTTCATCAGATTACAATAAAACTGGATATTAATTAAATGTAATCCGGGCATGTACTTTAATATCTGAGAGTTTTTAATTGAGATATTTCTTATTTTTGTAATCTTTGGGTAAAAAGAAAGCCAACAATTTACACTGCTGAGTACTTTGACAGCTAGACGTGTCTCATCTCACAAAGAAATGCGGCAAAACACATGATAGATCACATTAGCACACTCAGGGAGTCAGTCTTCAAAAAAGGAGCCAAAATTAGTAAGAAAGATTAAACAACACAGTTTCAGAATAAATTTAAATAAGAATTACCAGGAATATTGCAGTTTTCCTCATACATTTCTCAAAACAGAGTAGAGGAAAGATCTTCTATGATGTATGTAATTATTATGTTAAAAATACTTTCTACTTTTATGTTATTTTTAAAAATTTATTTTTTTGCTCATGTATTACATCCAGATGGAAGTTTCTCCCTCCTCAGTTTCTCCCTTGCCCCTCCAAAGTCCACTCTCCCCCAGATACACCCCACCTCCTGTTTCCCTTTAGAAAAGAGCAGACCACCCAGAGACATCAAACAAATTGAACAAGTTACAATAAGTCAAGGCACAAACCATCATATCAAGGCTGGACGAGGCATAGCTACAATATCTCTCCCCCTCCTTCCTCCCACAACCTCCCATTAAAACCTATTGCTTGGTGGTGGTGGTGGTGGTGTGTGTGAGAGACTAAATACATAAATACACATTTCATATTTTCTATGTCTACATCTATGAATGTTTGCCCGAATGTATATGTGTGCACAACATGCAAGCCTGGTGCCCACAGAGCTCAGAAAACCATGTTATATTCCTTGTAAACAGAGTTGCAGATGATGGAGACCAACTATTCCGGGTGCTGGGAACTGAACCTGGGTTCTCTACAAGAGCAAGAAGTGCTCTTAATTGTTGAACTGTCACTTCAGCCCCAGATTTTCTCAGTTTTAAAGTAAAATATCCACAGGTAGAGAAGCTGAGAAGTTCAACTAATCCAATTGTCATGAACTCATGAAATATTTGTTGAAAAATCCTTCTTAAAATAGTTCAGATAACTTGAACAATAATTTTCTAAAACTTGAATAAACATTTTTATTTTTTTGATAATTATATACATAAACACTGGATTTTTTGTCATTTTTACCCCCCTTTTCCTCCTCCAAGTCCTGTCATTTACCTTCTCTAAAATTCATGGCTTCTTCTTTAAAAATTGTTTTATAACCTCCCTCTCTCTCATTTCCCTCCCTCCCTCCCTACGTCCCTCCCTCCCTCCTTCCCTCCCTCCCTCCTCCCTCCCTTCCTCCCTCCATCTCTCATTTATCCCTTTCCCTTCTGCCCTCAGTCATTTAGTGTTGTTTATGTGTGATTGAATCACTTATCTGGGGACTCATCCTGGAGACAAATGATTCTCCTTCTCGCAGATACCATCTATTGCCCCTAGTTTTTTTCTAATGATGTGTGTGTGTGTGTGTGTGTGTGCGCGTGTGTGCGTGCGTGCGTGCGTGTGTGTGCGTGTGTGTGTGTGTGTGTGTGTAAAACTTACCCCATCCATCTTAATATGTTGACCCGGGTTGGCATTATGCAAGTACTTTTTTTTTTTTTTTTTTTTTTTTTTTTTTTAGCATTCCTGACACACCTGGAAGACTTTATCAAGCAGCACGAGCAAGATTCTCTGGCTCTTAACATATTTCTGTCTCTCCATCCCCCTTCTCACATATGCTCTGAGCCTGAGGAATGGTGGATCAATTAAGATTGAAGACTCAGTGATTATTTATTCTCTGTAATTTGATAAGTTATGGATCTATATGTCAGGCTCTATTTCTATGCAAACACACTTTTTTGATGAAGGATGAGAGCCACATTTTTTATTGCCTATAATAATAAGTATTAAGAGAGGCTGGAGAGATGGCTCAGTGGTTAAGAGCACTGACTGCTCTTTCAGAGGACCCAGGTTCAATACCCAGCTCCCACATGGCAGCTCATAACTGTCTGTAATTCCAGTTCCGGGGGACCTAACACCCATAGCAAAACACATAAAATACAAATAAATAAATTAAAAAAAAACCTGCAACTAAAAAAATAAGTATATAGAATATAGTTAGAATTTAAATAGCTTTAGAGAAATGCCCGGAATAGCTTCTTTTCTATGGTCTATGACCTCTCAAGTCATAGGTAGTGCTATACTTCCCACTATAAATTCCCTGTTATTGAGCAGGTCTTAAATCCAATTAAGGCTATTGTTTATCTCCAAGGTAAAAATACCACAAGTGTACCATTCAGAAAAAGCTGCTTTGTCAGACCAGTCATTGAGATTCATAAGCTATACTGATTTCTCTTCTTTCCTGGCAGTTGACACAGCACCTTCTGATAATATGCAAACTATTCCATAGAGAGGACGCTTCCAGGTCATTTTCAGTTCAATTTCTTCCATCTGAAATGTGTGGTTCCTCAGTACCAGGGTCTCACATCCTCTTTGTTTGTTTTTGTTTTTAAATCCTAGTTCTAAATCTTTTCATTTGAGTGTATAGTAAAACAAACAAACAAATAAACACAGATGCTAGAAAAATAGAGTTATGTCACAAAGACTGATATTGCTCCCTCAAAAAATCATAGACAATCTAATGAAAACCCCAGTGTCAGTCACTGAAAACACTTTAAATTATCAGCAAGAAGATCCAAATGTAGCTGGAAGTTTTCTTTTCTGCTGCCCGGTCCTGCAGCTACTCAGACCCAAATAAACACACAGAGATTTATTTTATTTTTAAATTGTATGGCCTAATGGCTCAGGCTTCTTGCTGGCTAGCTCTTAAATTAACCCATTTGTATAAATCTATACTTTGCCATGTGACTTGTAGCTTACATCTTGCTTCTCCTGGCAGCTAGCAGCTCCTCCTCAGCTCTGTCTTTCTTCTTCCTCTCTCTCTAGTTGGAATGTACCACCTAACCTTATTATGCGTCACCACTAGCCAAACAGCTTTATTTATCAACCAATCAGAGCAACACACATTCACAACATACAGAACGACATCCCATAGCAATCCAAGAGATTCCAAAATGAAATAGGATATTATTATTGACATTTTTTTTATTCTGAGACCTTGAAAATTAGATAATTTTGATACTTAAGAGGTATATATGATGCCACAAACTTGAATGTAAAACTTAAATACATTATATACATGCAAATGCATATGTACATGTAAGGTGATAATATTTTTCTGACTATCCATGCACAAGCCATTAATAAAATTTAAAACATAAAATTAAATTGAATATTAAACTAGTATTATTCCATAAACAAGAAGAACACACACACACACTTTACATACACAAACAAATAACAGTTTTACTAATCATCTAATTCAGTTTAATGATTTATTTGTACTATATAACTTTGATGGTTAATTTTAATTGTCAACTTGGTACAATTTTTTATTACCTGGGAAGGATGCTAGGAGTATCAATGATGGATTATCTAGATTGACTTTGGGGATACCCATGGAAGATTACATTGACTATGCTAATTGAGATGGCATAATCCTCTGTGCAGCAGATGCTAGGCTGTCTAAAAATGGGAAGAGCAACCTAAGCACAAGCACATATACAACAATCCACTGTTTTCTGCTGTTGACTGTTCAGTTGGAGTTTCTTTGTACTGCCAGCTCCTGAATAATGAATGACACATACTTTTTATTAATTATGAAAGCTTGGCCTTAGCTTAGGCTTGTTCCCAACTAGCTCTTAAAACATAAATTAACCTGTTTATATTAATCTATGTTATGCTATGTGGTTTGTTACCTCTCCCCTCTGCCTTATTATTATAGGCAATAAAAAATGTGGCTCTCATCTGACTTCCTCCAAGTCTGGTTGATGAATTCTCTGCCTCAGATTCTTTCCCAGAGTTCCTAACTCTGCCTGGAAGTCCCACCTATCCACTCCTCCCTACCTACTGGTCATTCACCTCTTTATTTAAGTAATCAGAAGGTGCCTTAGACCAGTGAGGAAGGACATAGGCACTTCTTCACACAGTGTGCAAAAAGATTATCCCAATAGACTGTGAAAGGGATATAATTACCTTGACTTTCCTGCATGATGGATGGTAATATCACCCTTTCTTCTGCATGTTTTTTTCATAGTATTTATCACAGCAACAGGAAAATAAGCTATATAATAATTAATTTAGATTTTTGTCACAAGAGGTTTCAAAGCAGGCATGGAGAAGTATGCCTGCAATCTTAACTCTCATGAGACTGGTGTGAGAAGATGATAACAGTAAACTACAGGGCATCAAGGACTACATAGTCAGATGCAAGCAAACAAACAAAGAAAATTAGGCTTTCAGTAACTAAACTATATAATCTGCTTTTGTTATAGCAATGTATTTAGATTGTGTGAGAAATGTTGTGAAGAAATTACACTGTTCATCACAGTATCTATAAGTAAGAATGCAAATTAAAACTAGTTCCTTCATTTCCTCTTCCCACCCCATCTTTCTCTTTCTGTCTATATCATCTTAATCCTCTCTCTTTTCTCTTTTCTACGCTTTACCTTCATTCCTCGTTTTTCTTCCTCTCCATTTCTCTTGTTTTGTTTCTTTCGTTTAACTATTTTCTATATTGCGAGCCTTACCTAGGCAAGGAAACACTCCTCATTGCCCCATACCTTCAGCCTTTCATATCTCACTTTGATGTATCTTAAATGGATAATCTGACATTTTTTCACAGAGTAGCAGCATGGTAAGCAATGAAGTGCTTATTAGCCGGTGGCTTTCAGCGGGTCCTCTAACACCACCCCTGCAGCTGTCTATGACTGTTGTAATGAAGCACCGCTAATGACAGCAGTCTGCTATGTCATGGCATCCAAGGAACATTCAACCTTTATTTTATTTTCTAAGAAGGTGAAGAATTGATAAAAAAGACCACCATTACTTAGGGAACCATATAATCACTGAGAGCATGGATGTTTGAGTCCCCTTCATCCCTTTACTCTAACAGAATATCTAAGACTGAGCGATTCAGAGACAAGAGAGCTTTATTTAGCTTAGAAGCAGAGCTCTGTAGATTGAATATACAAGGCCAAATAGAATGATCTAATTGTTTTAGGGTGAAGGCTTTGCGATGGAAAAGGAAATATGCATGTGTGAACCAATCACAGGCAAGAAAGGAAGTGAGAGAATGACAAATACACTGTACTTTCTGTCTAACCCAATCACCAATAATCTGCTCCTCCAGAGAAAGAATATTATAATGATTATTCATGAAGGCTCTGTCCCAAGACCCAACTAATGGCCCATCACACACTAAGCCCAAACTTCTACAAAGAAACTAAATCTCAACATGTCTTGTGTTGGAGACAGATAATATTGAATCTAAGCATGAGATGGCTTTGGACAACTGTGCACCCCACGTTCTTGGACATGTTCAACCTAGACCTAATAGCTTGTTTGTGGCACTAAACTATGTAAGAATTTGAATTACATAACCCCAAAATTCCATTATATATTTAGAGCTCAAAATAATAAAACTATTCTGGATAGAAAACATAGAACTATGGACCTATTTCTTTTTTCTATTGTTATTGACTTAATGTAAAATCAGAGAGAAGAAAATCAGTTGATTTGCTCTCCATTAAAACACTGCTGTGAGAATATCATACCTTCATGAAAAAAATTGTCTTATTGATTGCCTAGAAAAGTTCAATTGAACAAACACTTAATGACTTTTAATATTGGATAAGGCATTGTGTAAGCTTATTTTACCTTGAAGAAGAGGCCACACATCTGTCTCACATGTTAAATCTCCTACTGAATTCTATATGTAAAGTTATTGGCATATTTTATTTAATGCTTTATTTTTATTGAACTATTCCCCAACTGGCACACAATTTTCCCCCTCTGTGAATTCTCACTTTAATCAGAAGATGAAAAATGTCCAACATGTTTAACATTATTTCAGCATTCACCCATCTGGAGTTTTCTCATGGTCGAATCATCACTCAGTTACAGTATACTGAAAATATTTTGAAAAGAAAAAAATGACAAAAAGAGTTCCATTCTCCCTAAGTTTTCAAAAATGATTCTTAGATGAGAGAACAGATTTAGATCAGAGAAAGATAAACTTAATGTTTCCCTTAGGGCTAGCCTGCAGAAGGACTGCAAATTGGAGATCAGTCAGGGGTATGGAGGGAGATTCTGCTTCAAAACAAACAGCACAAAGAAAAACTACAGCTATGTTATACAAGCACAGTGTCTCTGTGATATCATCCAACTCAGTGACCAAGCACTTGCATTATAGCACATAATAATGTGCATATAATTCTTCCAAATGAGATTTGTCTCATATGTCCTCTATCCACTACCCAGGGTCTTTCAACAGATGCCAAGTTAGGCTCATCTCCATGTTTTGCCTGGATTTATCTCTTAGACTGTAACATCCAGATTGGGGAAAGGGAGCAGTTTCTAGTTAGCAATAAAATCAGCCAGCACTTCAAAAACTCAAATGCTAAATTAGCCAAATAGTGCATCTTCCTATTAGATATTTGAGTAAAAAAGCTCTGTAATTTGTTTTTGAGAGAACATAATGAAGAGAACACTGAGATATTGAAAGGCAAGTCATAAGAACTTTACAATAGACTCAAATTGAAAATATTAAAAAAAATGTTTTGGAATTATTTTCAAGATAAACTTAAATTTATTTTGATTTGATATACTAGAGGTTAATCTCAAGTTTTATTGATTAGTATAAATTTAATGGGATTTGGACTTGTTCTCTGCAAGACTGTGAAGTCATGCAATACTCAAATTATGAGGGTTATGGAGTCAGATCCTTATTGTGACATCATCATCACAGAGTCTAGCCCTCATGCTTTCCATCAAAAGTGTTCAATTTATTCCACTCCTATACTTGATATTAGATATATAGTCTTTAATAATCAAGGATGGAAAACCATATGGTAATGGTGTAAAGATCCAAAAGGAGTCTGAAGGAAGCACACATCGATTGATGGAGAGAATGTGCCTCTGAAGCCACCTTGGAGCTGCATGGCCCATAGAGGCCTCTGAACTAGAAGGTGGAGCTTGGACAGCTGACACTGTCATCAGAGGCAGAGATGTCTAAGCAAGAAGTGGCCATGCCCATTCTGCTTCTCATATTTTGGAAAATGAAAAATAGTGCCAGGGTCTGTGTGGCAATTCAAGACCTTGGCAACAAGTTATGACCACAGAGTCCCAAGAAAGGTCTGTGTCTTACTTCCAAACAGCTAATGTCAGAGCTGGTGTGTTGTCATTGGATTTTGAAAGCATTTTCAGGTCTTTAAAGTCTCTGAAACAGAAAGTAATAATAGGATGGAGTTTGGCACCAATAAAATACACAGATCTGGAGGAGAAAAGCCACATCGACGAGGGGTTCTTTAAGGTATTTTATAAGCTGACTGTCTGAATTTTGTTCATAATAGTGGTTCTCAACCTTCTTAATGCTGCCACACTTTAATACAGATCCTCATGTTGTGGTGATCTCTAATCATAAAATTAGTTCACTGCTACTTTGTAGCTGTAATTTTGATTATGTTATAAATCATAATGTAAATATGTGATACAAAGAATATCTAATATGCAACCCCTTTGCAAGGGTCATGACCCACAGGTTGAGAATCACTCAACAATAGCCTCCTAATGACAGTGTCCTTGCTCTGACTGTCAGCCTCAGCTTGTAGAGTTACAGTGATCACATCTATATTCTTGGGACCAAGTGAAGGGGACGACAGGACAATAGAAGCCAGGAAGAAGTTGCCATTCTTGTCATTTCCATTTCCTTGCCCTGAACTTAACATGAAAATCCCAGAGATAATGAGAGACAATAACAAAAAAATGTACTTCGTGAGCTGCAGAGAGGGTTCATATGATAAAGAGGTTGCTACCAAAGCATGGGGACTTGAGTTTTAGATCTTCAGAGTGGCAGTATTGCCTGTAATCCCAGTACTGGGAAAGAAGGAAGAAGAGGATCTCTTTGGCTTGCTAGCCAGGTCAAAAGGAAAGTGATGAACAATTTGCCAAGAGTTTTGTCATTTATTTAGCCTCTGTTGAGCTCCAAGTCCCATGCTGACATTAATCATACATTTTGATTTAATTAGTGCACTTAAAGAAAGTTGTTATTTAACACCTTTCTCTTCATAATGAAATTTTTGGTAGATTATATTTTCACATTATATCTAGTGGCCAATTTCAACTCAAAATTATGGGTATGTTTCTTAATAAAAAGCCATTGGATTTAGTATAGACAATTCTGAAGGACAGTCATTGATAAAAGACAAATTAGGATTTACCTAACTTTGAAGAATATTCACCCTATTGTTCTATTGTAACTTGGCATGGTATCACAGGTTAGGAGGATCTAACTTGATGATTCAGTTCTTGTTGGGCAGATGGTAGGTATGAGAACTAAGTTTAACTTGTAGTGGTCTCTTTCAGCATGCTCCAATCTATGCCTTCTAAAAGGAGTATGTAAAGGCAGTTTTATAAAGTGCAACAGAATTATGATTTAAATTTTGAGAAAAAGGCTTTCAGAAATAAAACTTAAAAAAAAATGAAAGAAAATGAGAAGACAAAGTTTTTATTTTCTTTATTTTTTCCTTATTTCTTATTTTCTTTTTTGTGCATTTGTGCCTCAAATTCTTCTATTGTAGTCCTCCAGATGCTAGGATTATGGGCATGTGACCCAATGCAGGGATCAAAAACAAAACTTATTGAAAACAATTTAAAAATTAATTATAGAAAATTTTTTAAAGCTGTTTCCTTTAAAATTATCATGTTTTAGATTTTGCTGAGATCTGGCAATATAAGTACCACAAACCAGTAACAAAGTAAAAGAGTATGCATAAGCAAAGTACACTACACACAGCATTTCAAATAAGCATCTCCATATATACCAAAAGGCAAACAAACAACAAAAAAGCGATTGTTCTGTGTAAATCAGAGAATCATAGGTCTAAGTTGCATTACTTAAAGGGTGTTAAGAATATACATAAGGAATGGTTGGCCTTTCATCAACGATAACGTTAAAATATAGCTAGCAAACTTTGGAGGTATCAAAAGAAAGTAGAGTTGAAAACAAATCAAACACTGAAAAAAACAGAAGCCAGTTTTAGTTATCTGTCTATAATCCAAGCATTCTAGAGGCAGAGGCAGGTAGATTATGAACCAGATACAATCTTGGGCTAAATAGAATGATCCTGTTTTATGCCTGATGTATCCTCAAATAAAAATATCCAGAAATTTAAGGTTAGAGTTGACTGAGGAAATATAGAAGGAAAACATGATCTGCTTTTTAAAATATTTAACAGCTATATCGACATGTATTTATTATATAAATAATTGAATATTTTCATTCAATTTATTAAGAACACCAGGAATATGTTTTCATGTGAACTCAAACTAAGATGCAAGGTGAGCTAATGTATCTTTTTTTTTATTATAATCCTAAAATTCCATTGAACTTACCACCAAGTACATGCATATCAAGAAATCCAAAGCAATATCCAGTGAAGTAAAATATATAATATTTAAAAGATATATTTTAAACGAAAATTTGATGGAGCTGGAGAGAGTGGTAGTCCAAGTATTGAGTAGAGCATGAGTGACAAGAACAGCTGGCGGACAACCTGGCCAAGCCAGCTCAGACAATCCACCCAGTATGCAACCGTAGCTGTGATGGCTAGTACCCAGTTCATGGCTCCAAGTTTTTCTTTTACTGTGACTCCATCTTGGTTTCAGAACAAATTAAAGAAACTCAAATGCATTTCTAAGCCAGTCATTAAGATGTCTTCTTTCTTGTCTGCTCACAATACCAATTTCTCCCCAAAGCACATCTGAAGGGCCCCCTCCCTGGACCAGTGACAAACATCTACATTGCACCTGGTTTTTATTCTCCTTGGCAAATGGTGGGTGATTCTTTGCTACAAGAAGCCTTAAGTAGTATTCACTTGTTCTCACTTGAATGACTTTTGTTTATTTTCCATTATTTAATTTCCATGGAAGTAGCAGAAATGAAGGAAGACCTTTCTTATGTATTGGAGTCAGAGGTCATTTCTGCTTTCTAATTTTCAGGTATACAAACAAAAGTAAGATGTAATTATCCAAGTAATGAATTGGCATATAGACTTCATCTCTCTCTGTCTTCGCTCCTGTCTCTTCTTTCCTCTCATCTAATCTCTTTCCCCCTCCCCATCCTCTCTCTCTCTCCCTTGCTCTACTTCTCTCAGCAAACACATTTATGAAATCATATTGTAATTTTAGTAATTGTGAGATAAACAGAGACATTTCTCCACTATGTGATTTTATTCACCCTTGCATCAATTTTTAAAGTGATCTGAACCTAAAATTCATGTCTTGTTACTATCATACCTCAGCTAATAATTGCAAAATCTCTATTTTATTAATTTTAACTGCTCTGATTTTTCCTTCTTATTGATGATTTTTGACATGGTGCTTTTTTTTCCTGAAAGGCAAATAGTAATATTTCAATCCTTTGAAAAACATTTCAATACACTTTCTACACTTACCAGATAAAATTGAACTTATTATTGTCCAATGTTTTACTCTGGGCTGCCCTAACAGTTATTGTACCTTGTCTTGTACTAATATGAACTTGATACCATCTTCTATTCTCAAATTCTCCATGCTGTGTTTCTGCTGGCTCTTCATGCAACACTTATTTTCTATATCTTATCCAGCTTAGGACAAGTTGGCCCTACCCTCACACGGCATGGAAATATTCCATGTTTCTCTCTTAATAATGTGTGACATTGCAGTAATTCTCATACTGAATGTTGAACTTTCCTCATAGTAGCACTGCACACACTATTAATGCATTTTCTGTCTCTACAATAAAATGCCTGAGGCAATTCAAAGGAGAAAAGTTTTATGTGACATCATGATTTTGGAGATACTATTCCACAACTGAGATTTCCCAGTCCTTTGGGTCACAAGTGAGGCAACACATAGTGGTCCCAGCACATAATGGGGAAAACACCTATTACATTATCTAGGAAACATAGAGGAAATCAAGTTCTCATAATCCACTTTGAGGTCATGAACCAAGTAACTCCTTCAATTCTTTACCTTCTAAAGTATGATAAGTTCTTTCAAACCTCTACAAGGACAACATATTTATTAACAGGCATTTGGAGGATATTCATCCAAATCACAGGACATATTTAACATTAGTGACTGTTCAAATATTAATTATTACCAAGAGACTCTGTGATCCAGAAGGGGACAAGTCATATACTTGTTTTTCATGTCTGGCTATATACTGGCCAATCTCTTAGTAGAAATTTGTCACTAAAATGATAGTTTTGTGTCCCAATTGTGATTACTAATCTTTATTTGACCGAGGACCCCAAAAGAGCATGAAGAATTACTGTGAACATCAGCATTTAAGCTTTCTGATTCTTCATTTGCATTAACAGTGTTGGAGAATTTAGTAAAATGTGATTTTAAATATTTTTAGGAGATATATAGAATGTGTTGCATTCATGAACAATAATTTACCCTTAGCGTTCTAAAACTATACTTTTAAAATCATATACCAATTTGAATTTTATTAAAACATATTTCTAAAGAAGTAAACCATAGTGTTTATGTATTCTTTCTATGACTTTGCAAAATTTTATTTATTAGTTTGTGTGTTACATTGTTTATTTTAAAATGAATATAGTATTATATAATGCATATGTTAACCAAAGTAGTAAAATTGGCACATGAAATCTTGCTATTTAAAATATTAGTAAAAGGTGTTTTCCAGAAATGACAAAGCATAGAATGTGTTTTTGAGAGTGGGTGGATGATGTATGGTTATGCTTCAGGGAATTACAGCTGAGCACCAGAAAGGCAATAGCACACACTGTCAAGTAATCCTGGGGATTCTTCACTAATACACAAGGTCAACCCAAAGCCTTTCTTTCCAGCCTTGAATGAGAGGAGACTATATTGGCCAAGTATTTCAGAAGAGAGTTTAATTACATATATATATATATATATATATTATATATATATATATACATGTATATATATAATATATAGCATACATACCCTTAACCAACTATTTCTATAGGTTTACTTCTAGGAGAAAAATTCATATATATTTCAATTTTATAACTTAGATTTTGATTTCAATAATATTATTGAAAATGCTGCAAAAAGAGAAAAATGTTTATTTGTTAAAAGCATGTCCATTAGTATGGTAAATATTGTGTTGTTGAGATGTTTGTAGGGCCCATCATTTCTGGAAAGGGCAGGTGTAGATAGGACTATCATTCACCACAAAAGCAATTTCCTTTACATGGCATTCTATTATAAAGATGATTTGTTAAAAACTTGTATAATAATAAAGTCCATTGATGGGTTTCCATCTTTGTTTTCTAACCAGTTGAGGTATCAAATGTAAAAGAACCTGATCTTGCTAGCCTCTTAATTACAATAATTCCATGGCTTCTTTTTAGGATAAGATAAGTTGTCATAATTTGAAAGTTGCTGTCTGGTCTGATCCCTCTACTGCTCTCTGGGGATGTCTTAAAAACAAGTTCTCTTTCAAAGCACATTCTGCTGACACAGCTTCTCCTTCCTAAGCGCCATTCCCCAGCTGCTCCACAATCTTATACCATTATGTCCAGTGTGTGCCCTGTCACTTTTTAAGGTTCAGTCATGTTATCATCTTCAAAACAAACTTGCTCTTTGACTAGTTCAACTACTGAGAAGTTACTCACTCACTAACCAACCAAACAACCATCTCCACATTCTTTACATATCATCAAATCCTGCTTCCTTTACTTTCCTACTGTGCTAATATCTTCATCATAGCTCTTATGGCAGTTATCACTTTAAAGTATGCGATTACTTAGCACACATCTGTCACTCTCCTAGATTATACATACACAAGGGGAATTCTGTATCTGCTCTGGCTCATCATTTTATCATTTTCCCCTTAGCACATGGTATGGCAGATGTAATAAGAAGAAAATTACCATTTAGCTTATATATAAGTTGTATTTTATATTATAGTAACCTATAATAAGATGAGGCTTACTTTTGAGGAATAGATCTTTACTTCTGTGAAGGACAATGGCACATGCATAGAGTGTTTTCATAGTGAACAAGAATTTATTCAGAATTTTGGGTAATATGACAATTTTTTTTTTGTTTTTAACAGGTTTCTTGTTAGTTTGTGCTTTCTGATTCGTCTGTAGACCAGCTGACTCGAACTCACAGAGATCCACCTGCCTCTTGCCTTCCAAGTGCTGGATTAAAGGTGTGCAACACCACCGCCCGGCCAAAATTTTTATTATGAAGGAGTTTACAGGAGATAAGACATGCATAGTCACAAGATTATTTCTGATGTTCACAAGAGTTCAACTTTCATTGAGTTACAATAGGAATGGATGAACAAGATGCTTAATATCTTCCTTAAATATTCTGAAATAATACATGTTAGCCAGAGAATCAAGTTACTTTTGCTGGAGTATAAATTATAGTAGCTTCTTTGTCAGAATCCATGATTATGATTGTGCTCATGGAGAAACTGAAGTGGGGAGATTACAATCTGAGCATGTTTTACCTGTTGACTTAATATTCGACTGTTTACCCACTCATTCACTACCGCTTTTTCTATATGTATAAACAGCCTAATTTTTATGCTTCTAATATGAAGTAAATCAAACATATTTTACACATCTGAATGCCTTACACAATTGTATTTCAGGAGAAATGTCATGATAAATATACAGAAATTTCTTAGTACAATTATAATTATTGACATGCTCTGATTTGCAAATTATGCCCTATAAGCACTCATAGGGAGTCTCAGTGGCTTGATGTCACTCTCTTTAAATTGGCTATTTACAACAAATAAACACTGAGAATTGAAGGAATAAAAGCACTTATGTCTTTTAGATGTACCCCTGGGAAGTTCCCTTCCATAGCAATGACAGAACAAAAGAAATGTATCAGAATGTTCAATTTGCAATTACCGAAGCACTAAAACTAATTTGAAGGCATTTATGTTTTCAAGGAGGACATCATTGTAGTCATTTTAAAACATCTACCCTTGAATAAGTTTAAATTACTAAAATCTTAGTAACCATTAAGGAAAAGAAAAAAATGATTATGTCTAGTTGGCAATAGTTTTCAGTTGCTTTAACGTTTTGGATATATCTTGATTCATGATGTGCACTGATACAATGTTTAATGTGTGTGTGTGTATGTGTGTGTGTGTGTGTTCATAAGGTGACTGATACAAAGTTTACACAATAAGTCGTATATTATGTTCTCTAAAGATAATTTAAAAATGCTGCAGATGGAAAAGACAGTGTTATCATTTAAGAGAAAATGTGTGAGTTTTGGTGAGACAAGAACGTAGAAGGATTTAACATCTCAAGGGCAGCAATTGCAGAGGTTAATCTTCCAGTGACCTGGGTATGTCATGATGAGTTGCTGTGACTGCCTCCAGAAGGAGTCCCAAAAGAATGATCCCAGGGTACATGAAGGGAAAAGATTCAGAATCCAGAGCATAAGTTTTAAGTGTATGGTCTGATGAGGTGGGTTAATGCAAAAAGCAGGAGACCAAGATGACGGGAATATAAGAGAACAATACTTTCTGACCTAAGTCCGTTTTAGGCATACCTGAAACCAGATTATTCCCAGATAAATGGTTTTCAGTCGCTACTAAGGGTTGAGTATCATTTTGAGTGGCTCCTGATGTGCTATGATAAATCCATCCATCCATGCTTCTACAATCACTGACAGCCTAGGCTCTGTGTCTCTCTTTTATCATGCCAACCTTGCCGCACAGGGTTGTCCTAGTCCAAGAACTAAGTTGTGGTTTCATCGAGTAGACCTAGGGCACATTCACTACATTGAAGAAAGGCAGGAATAAGCACATCTAGCCACAATAGTAACTTTTCAAACACTAGCCGAGCAACTGTCACTTCTACAGGAGAGGTCAGTCAGGGAACCCTGGGGGCCAATGATGGAATCACTGGTGAGTGGCCATTTCATTCTCGACGTTATTGCAAGTAGTCAATACCTCAGGAATATGTGTTACTTAACCAGTTCCTCCATCCCGTTCTTATCTATTTTCTGTACACATCTCTAGTACTTCATTTGTCTCTGTCTAATGTGCCTCTGGAACTGTTTGCACACATATTCTCTGTAGATCACATACCTAATGAATTTTGTCCACCCCATTTCATTCACCATTCTGTGTAGCTGAAGTGGATATTTGTAAATGGCGTAGCAAACACACATCACAATTAATATAAATTATGAAAGAAGAGCAGGATGAGAGAATGCACTGAGGTAAGGAGCTTTCTGTGCTTCCACAAGCTCTTAACTAATTCTATGTAAGTAGCCTACAGAAATTCCACAGCTAAGCAGATGGTGAGAAGCTGCATGAATAAGAGCATATGAATAGTTCAGACTGTACAGAATGAGGTGTAACTGGTGGTAAAACTCTGGCCAAGATGGTGGCCTGTAGTCCCAATGTTGCTTGTAACTTCCAAAATACATGCTGAAATTTGGTCTCTATAATGTAATACGTGTTAAGGGATGGTGACACCTTCAATAGGTATTTGTTTTTTTCTTTAATTTTTAACAACAAAACTTCATGTATAACAAACAGCTTACATATTAAATAACACTATAATAGAATAACTTGATATAGTTTTAAAGAAAGGAAAAGGGGAGATTTTTTTTTTCAGGTAACAAGGGCCCTCCTCTCAAAACAAAATCATTTGTATTTAAGTGGGTTAGGGTAACAAATATACTCCATGAATAATTATTTCTAACTCCTGTTGCATTAATGGTTATTGGAATTAAGAGAAAACTCAGCTTTCACAATCATGGAATTAAAATAATAACACGTGATGGAGTTCTTCAGAATGCATGAATAGTTCTTGTTATATCAATAGCCAGAAAGCTGAATTCATGTATCTACCCTGAAAAAAGAAAAACAAACAAACAGGCAAACAAAAATAACACAACAAAACATAAAACAAAAAAAAATACCCTATGGAATACAACTAGAAAAAGATAGCTTTTTATTTCATGACCAATGTGCGTTCTGGCCTCCATCCTTCTTAATCATCTAATCACCTTATCTTAGTCTTCTTTTTAAAGTTTAGGCTATATCCACACTTAACACCTACTAATTTATGTACACATGTACAACATAAGGAAGTACAGCATGGTCAACATAAGCTGGGCCAGCATATACAACATAAGCTAGGACAACACATGGGTGATCGCAACACCTGACTTCTATTATATTACAGTTCTATATTGACAAAGACAACCTTGTATTTGCATAAAATGGACAGTTAAACCAACTGAACAGAATAGAGGAACCATAAATAAATATACAAACTTATGGCCATCTAATTACTGTCAAAGATCACAAAAACAATAAGTGGTGAAAATACAGCCTATTCAACAAATAGTTCTGGCAAAACTCGATATCCACCTGCAGAAGGAAGAAATTATGCCCATATCTTGTACCTTGTGCAAAAATCAACTTAAAATAAATCAAGAACTTTAATTTAAAACATGAAACACTCATAGAAGTAAATACTGGGGATACTCTTTAAGATGTTTGGGTAGTCAGGAACTTTTTGAATAGAACTTGAACAGCATAGGAACTAGCCCCCAGATTCAAATTATGGGACTATATGAAATTAAGTTTCTGCATGGCAAAATAACCTATCTATAGAGTAAATAATTAACACAGAGAATGGGGGGTAATCTTTAGCAGTTACAGTTCAGATATGAGGCTTATATCTAGAATTTACAAAAAACTGTAAAAATTTAACAAAGAAATAAGACTGCCAGTTAACAAGTGGGCTAATGATATGAACAGATAGTTTTCAAAAGAAGAAACACAATTAGCCAATCACTATTTTTAAAAGTGTCCAAAATCCCTCATTATCAGGAAAATGAAGATTAAATCTAATTTGAGTCACCACCTCAGCCCAGTCAGAATGGCTGTCATTAGGAAATCTGAGAACAAATTAGAAGATTTCAGAGCCTGCTGCCAAGTGTACTCACTCACTAGAGAAGAAAGACACCTGAAAGATTCATGGAGAGCTCCCTGTATATCAGGCTTCTTTCCTGCTCAGGGTGCTCACTTGAATCAGCCTTCAGGACCTTAGCAGTGGCTACATGCAGAACGACTTTCATGTTTCAGCCATTAAGACACCACACTAGCCTAAGCTGCAAGGGGCAATTTGTACCAGTAACTGCTTCCAGAATTCCATTAGAGGCCTCCTATCCATAATTTGGTAACTTGTCCTTGAAAAAGACTGCTCCAGTCTGCCACGCTAGATCCCCAAAAGCTTTTGAGCTGTAATATTCAATGATGTAACACTTATCAGAGCAGTAATGCTTTCAGCTACCATGCTCTTTTTACCTGGAGTTCATAATTAGCAAACAAAGTACCTTCCATTTGGCATTCTTTGCTCTCTGCCCCCTCCATTCCTGGAGGAAGGTGGGGCAGAACCAACTTGTAGATAAAAAATGATCTGCACTACTTTGATTCAGTTGGTAATGTACTTGAGTTAAGTATAAGACTCCAGTTCCATCCCCACCACCCACATATAAACACTGGGCATGGCAACATACATCTGTAATTCTAACTCTGGGGAAGCATTGGAAAGGAGAAAAAAAATGAATCATGATGTTTGAAGACCTATTAGCCTAGCAAAATCAGTGAGGTCCAAGTTCAGAAGAAATTCTGTCTCAAAAGGTAAGGTGGACATTGATGGAAGCAGATACTGGACACTGACTTCAGGTATCCACATGTATGCATACTCACACAACAAATACATATATGCATATACTGGACATTGACTTTTGGTATCCACATGCATGCATTCTCACATAAATACATATACACATATACATGTACAAAAATGACAAATTACCTAATTTTGGATGTTTTATTACACCTATAAGAATTAAATTAAGATGGTGTGGTGACTGAGTAAGAATGGTCCCCACAGGCTCATATATTTGAATGCTTAGAGAGCGGCACTATTTTAAGAGATTAGGAATTGTGGCCTTTTGGAGGCAGTGTGTCAGTGGAGGTGGGGTTTTGGGTTTCAAAAGACCAAGCTAGTTCCAGTGTCTCCCTTTTCCTGCTTGTTTCAAGTACTGATGTAGAATTTTCAGTTGCCATGTCTGCCTGAGTGCTGCCATGCTTCCTGCCATGAGGATAATGAACTAAACCTTGAAACTCTAAGCAAGACCCATTACAATGCTTTCCTTTATAGGAGTTGCTGTGATCATGGTGTCTCTTCACAGCAATAGAGCACTAACTAAGAAAGGTGGTATGCATATCCACTGGGCCATTGGAATATTAAACATTTTGTAATTTATTTTTATTCTTATGAAAGCATCCCTATTTGTGGGTTCATATCTGACCCATCTATCCATTGGCTACAGCTCAAGTCTAGACATGTGTGTGCCATGTCCAGCATGGATGCAAAAACAGATCTGATTGTGGTAGAAAGGTAATAAATAAAAGACAGACAGAAATCTGGACAGACTGAAATGCTGGGGTTAGGTGGTCTGGAATCTCTCTCTCTCTCTCTCTCTCTCTCTCTCTCTCTCTCTCTCTCTCTCTCTCTCTCTCTCTCTCTCTCTCCCTCTCTCTCCCTCTCTCCGAGACAGGCAGGGTTCCTTTGTGAAATAGCCTTGTCTGTCCTAGAAATCACTCTGTATATTCTATAGATCAGGCTGACCTTGAACTCACAGAGATCTGCCATCCTTTGCCTCCTTGCCTCCTGAGTGCTGGGATTAAAGGCATGTGCCACCACCGCCTGACTGGTATGGAGTCTCTTTTGGAGAAACCAAGCACCATGGAAGCTCTGAATGTCTATGATATAGAGTTGAGGATGCAAGCATGATTACTGCATACAGCTGAACAAGAAGGCAGAGTTATTACATGTAGATGACCAAAGAAGGTGGGATTTATGGCATATAGCTCAATCAAGAAGAGAGGTTTAGCTAATCTCAGTTGGAGCAGTCTCTATAGGAGAGAAGATTTCATTCTGTAAATACCTAGGAGGGAGAACTCTATGGTGGACATTTTCAGCACAACTTAAATCTGCACTTGGTCGGTCCCTTGCAGGAAGGCTCTCCCCATTCCTCTTATTCTGAGGCTATGGGATTCTGGAAATGTCTGCTGCCATGTCAATAGCACACACTCACTGAGGACTTCATTCAGGACTTCCTCTGCTCCCTACATATGTGTATATTAGAAAACTTTTTTTTTTCAGGAACAGTAACAGTGAATTTGTTTTTCTTCCTTTTTCTTCTTCATGGTCAATAACCTGGCTTGGTCTGAGACATTCGGAATCTCCCCTACACAAACCTCTCAGGAAGCATTTTGTCATTATTCACCATCAGAGGTTTAAAGGAAAATCTATAACTCATCTGAATTTCAGAATGAATCTACTGGTTTATGCATAAACTGATATGGGACTTTCTTCTTTTTTTAGGTGAGCTGAAATATAAGTTAGGGGTGTATGAATTAATTTTTGAGATTAAAAATAATAAACATAGTCTTGAGTGCAGGACACTGGACTGCTCTTGCTTCCTGTGCGAGATCTGCTCTCCTGTTTGTGTTTTTAGATGCTTCCCATTACACATGACAAACACACTCATTGTCCTCTAGGATCCCTACTTTTCTGCCTGGTTTTCAATTCGTTTTTAGAGTTGTTACTCCCTCAACTTCCTTTACTGTGTTTTATGGAAGCTGACTTGCTTCTGTCTTTGGCATTTTGCTTTGGGAGTAATATATTTAGTTTTATGAAGCATATTTTAATCTCAGAATATAGATTCACGGGAATATTTAAAATTTTCAGAGGCTTAGTTTATTTATTGTAACCAGGAAATTTTCTGATTTCATCCTTGGTGTATTTAAATTTACCTTTGACAAGTTCTTATTTTGTCTGGCTTATATACCGTGTTACTATCTATAGCCAGCACAATCTAGCAAGCTGGGGAAAGGACCTTGATGTCCTTAATTTCTTTTGTATCCAAAGCCTTTGTAGCAATCTGTGCCTAAGATTGTCATTTTCAATGAACTTTGTTTGAGGACAATGACAAGACAAAAACTCAATTGTTTCAACACAGCCTCAGATGCTGTGGATTGTGTTAGTATAAAGACATTTCAAAGTATAGACTACTTGAATAAATCATCAGGAACCAGTAGGGAAACATAGCCAGTTGAAACTATGATTTCTGAACAATAAAAAAGATAAGCTCCATCATCACCATGCCGTTCTTCTGAGGTGCCTGGTCAGGGACAGAACAGACAATTTGCCTGCTAGTGTATGAAGTAGACAGGAAAAGTCCAGAAAACATCATATCTTACTATTTGAAATGGATTTTCAGATATATATTAGAAACTGCTGTGAACTCACATTGGCAAGTGACCATTTACTTCTTGGAAATGTGAATTAAAACACATTGGGATTAATGAGACCAATTTTAATGAGACTATTTTACTCAAAATAGTAGAGCTACCTATAAATGATATGGTAAAAACTATAAGCTTATTTCCATAGTTTTTATGAGATTTATATTTCACATTTATGAAAATGTTATTACTTCCAGTATATCTTCAATCTTAATACATTTTTTCCTGAAGTCTGATAAGAGCCATGAAGGTAATATAAGTTCTTGAAAGAGCAAATATTTGAAAGAATTATTAATATTAAATAAAATATGCTTTGCAAGTGTATCATCAAGACATGTAATCTAGAGAATAACATTAGATTTAATATTCTCCATTCTAGTGTCTGTGGACACTATTGATCCAATCTCTGTATGGATTTTTATATTACTGACTATGGAGGAATGCTCGACCAATTTCCACACTGCATTTGATTTTGTAGCAATTTTATTAAAACTTGATGAAATACATTCCACAGTTCAGTTTATTAATTCATTTTATTCATAAAATTATGACTGAGTTCAATTTATTTGAAAAAATTCTTCACTTCTTTGTTTTCAGTGGCATGGTAATGCCAGACAATCCTTCAATTTCAGAAACACCCAATGATATTTGTAGAAATTACATGCAGAGTGATTTAGATGAGTTACCCAGAGTCATACTATCTGACTGTCCATCTTAGGATTTCATAAGACACTGTAAGTGATGTCCCCATATGTTAGAAAAATCTGTGATCATGAGACTACCGAAACACATAATCCCATAACCTTGCTTATCATTGTATTAATTTTAAGTTAAAACATCTAATAAGAGTCTATATAATAATGTAGTAAATATTCTGTCTCCTTGTAGAAGAAACACGCATAGACTTTTATTTGTTGTGCAAATGAGTTATGATTAAAAGAAGTTATTGTAGGATTTAAGGATCTACATTACATTTCAAAAGCTATACTAGAATCTTAAAGTGGATGGTGAAGAGGAATTGATATTTGCATCTGGGTCTTAAATGCAAATGACCTTCCCAAGAGGGTCCTAACACAGGCTTTCTTTATGCATTTGTTTTGTTTTCCAAGCCAACAGCATCCTTGCTTCTAACTAGTGTTTTATTTTTCTACATTTGTCAGCTAAATTATACACTAGTCTTACTCTGGTCTCTAAATTACCATCTATTCAGAAGCTAAGTTTTCTATTTATGAAAATTATTTGTGCGTTCTCTTGTTCAATTTTCATAAGTGAATTTTATTTCCTTATTTGCAAATTATTGTGGGGTATATATGTATATTGTATATGCATATTATATATATGAGCTCATGTAAATGATCGCAATGCCCCTTTTCACATACAGCTAGTGATATAAATGCAGAAACAAGTATAATACATCATTATAGTTTGTTCAGTAAACATCTTCACATACTAGTGATTATTTTTGTGAATTCATTGTTCCATTTGGCATGTATTTGCTGTATGTTGAGTTAAAATTGAAAAATAATAAACCAATGCATTTCAATGTCTTTCTTAGACATTTTATCTGATTGCTCTATGTAAGAGTGTTAATTCTCACAAAACGTTTTAATATCTGAAATTTTCACTAAGGGTCAAGTGTGAACACAATGACACGAGGAAATCTAGCTCCTGGCCATTTCATTGTGGCATCCTGCTCACAATTATGGAAGCAATACTTGCCATATTCAATTATCATGGAACAAGTCTTATGTAGTTATCTTCTATGAGAAACTAACATTTGAAATTTAAACATCATTTGTTGATTTGTTCATAATATTTCAAAATACATTGTTTATTACTTTAGGAATTAATATTCTCTTTCTTTGTTGAAACGTCTCCTTTTAGGGAATATCAGTTACTTTTAGTTAACATTCTAGGGGTTATCTGGGCTTTACTGTAAAGGCATTCAAAATGATGTGCTGGTTCTTAATGCTTCTGAAAACTTTCACCTAATTGTGTGTCCAGTACACCTCTCTAAAACACCCTTCACAGTTCTTTCAGCTTTTCTGTAGGTGTGGATGTCATACGCTTCAGACCCATGGAGGTATTATGAAGATATGGTATGCCATAAATCTGTATCCTAAATTATTATCTTTTCTTCACTCTTGGGAATTACAATGCCCATAATATTATGCAGACAGTTAAAATAAGAAAAATACTTTACAATAGTGACAACATATAATCTTCTATACCATTCTCTCAATCTCAAATTTTCATAAAATATTAACTGAATGAATTACAGTAAATGATACATTGTCTTACTTTTTCAGCATGTTTACATAATCAATACAACTGAATCAAACATAGTAAAAAGATCCAGGACTATGTAGATATGCACCCAGGCAAATAGATGCACCAAATGGGAGAGCCATTGAATATGAGCATGGTTCTCTAGAAAATCTGGTAGTCTTCTCCCAATATTAGGGATGAATCAAGCTGAAAGAAATGATCACTTCATTTTTTCAACCAATGAAGAACACCTTTTCCAGAAGTATGAAGCAATTATGTAGGATAAAATTGAGATATTTTCCTCAATAATGCAAGAGAACTGAAGACTTATAATAATAATAATAATAATAATAATAATAATAATAATAAAACACCAGTGAAATGGAATTCTATTACTTACTGTATTTTTTTCATACTAGCCTGTACACTATTACCCACCAATGTACACTGGAGCATATAGGCTTTATAGATCTAATATTTCCCTAGTTTGATATATGAATTAAGAAATTAAGTGATTATGTCATAGCCTGGGTTCTGTTTTCAGTTACTTGGACATAGACTAGTTTTAGGGACAGGAGAAATGGCTCAGTAAGCAAAGTCCTTGCTGGGTTAACATGAGAAGCTAAATTCAATCTCCATTTAAATAAACAGCAGGTGCAATGATGCATGCTTGTGATAGCACTGATGGATATTCAGAGAGAGGAGGATTCTGGGGACTGCTATCCAACCACTTTAGCTCACTCAGTGAGCCTGAGTTTCAGTGAGAGAGTCTATTTCAAAAAATAAGTTGGAAGGTGTTTGCTAAAAACAACTCTCTCTCTCTCTCTCTCTCTCTCTCTCTCTCTCTCTCTCTCTCTCTCACACACACACACACACACACACACACACACACATACACACACAAACACACACACACAAACACACACACACACCAAGAAAAAGCTGAAAGTATACGTCTTCCATCTATAAGCTTCTTACTTCTCTCTATTATTGTTGCACCAATTCTAAATGGTATTATAATAAAAACCTGGAGCCAGATATTGGGGTAAATGCCAAAAGATCAGAGAGACAAAAGAATAAGCCACTAAAGAAACTTCTCACCACCACCAAATCCTCCAATCAATGGAAAGCCAGATCCTATATCTACGAATCCTCAGAATGAAAGCTTCTGAGTTCTCAGTTGAAAAGTCTTTGTTTCTGTCTCCTCAAGCCTTATTGCTTTTCTCGGTCCAGCCCTTTCACTTTCTTCCTAGTTCTGGGATTAATGGCGTGTGTGCTTCCCAAATACTGGTAGCAAAAGTATGCAGTCTCAAGTGCTGGGTTAAAGGCATGTGACTTCCAAGTACTGGGATTAAAGGTGTGTGATTCCCAAGTACTAGCATTAAAGGGGTGTGACTCCCAAGTGCTAGGATTAAAGGTATGTACCATCACTGCCTGGCTCTGCTTATCTCCTAGACTGAATCAACCTCATGTAATCTAGGGTGGCTTTGAACTCACAGAGATCCACATGGATCTTTGCCTCCCAACTGCTAGGATTAAACGTGTGTTCCAACACTGCCTGGCCTCTATGTTGAATCTAGTGGCTGGCTCTGTCCTCTAATCTTCAAGCAAACTTTATTTGATACATAATATATGACCACAATTATTAATCTTGTTTGTTTATTTGTTTGATGATTTGTGGGTTTTATTTTTTATTTTGTTTGTATTTAGACAGGGCTTCATCGTGTAGCCTCTGCTAGTCTGGAACTCACTATGTAGATCAAGATGGCCCTGGAACTCAAAGAGTTTTGCCCACTCCTACCCCATAAGAGCTGGAATAGAAAGTGAGAGTCACCAATGTCAGTTTATTATCAATGTTTTATAATTGTGTGGCTTCAGTGGAAAACTTCATGTTCATGCTTTGGTTTTTAAACTAAATTCTGAAATTTACATGAGAAATATAAACATAATCTTTTTATGATAAAGTTTGTGGATTTTGATGAATGCATCCTGTCATATAAACATTTTCACTTCATACAGAATAGTTTCATTATCTCTAGTCCCGTGTGTCCTATTCTCTCACCTCCAATTCTTCCACGTTTCTGAACATTTATGAGCCTGTGTTTTTCCTATAGCCTTCCTATTATATGACATTATATTTTGCAACAATTTACTATATTATTTTAAGATTCTGGCCTGTTTCCTGCTGTGGGATGGTCTGTATGTTAAATTGCTCTGATTGGTCAATAAATAAAACACTGATTAGCCAGTGGCCAGGCAGGAAGTATAGGCGAGACTAACAGAGAAGAGAATTGGAACAGGAAGGCAGGGAGAGACACTGCCAGCTGCCACCATGACAAGCAGCATGTGAAGATGCCAGAAAGCCACGAGCCATGTGGCAAGGTATAGACTTATGGAAATGGATTAATTTAAGCTATAAGAACAGTTAGCAAGAAGCCTGCCACGGCCATACTGTTTGTAAGCAATATAAGTCTCTGTGTTTACTTGGTTGGGTCTGAGCGGCTGTGGGACTGGCGGGTGACAAAGATTTATCCTGACTGTGGGCAAGGCAGGAAAACTCTAGCTACACTTTCCATTACCAATATAAATTTAAAATTCTCCCATGGATTTTCATGATTGTATAGTTCACTTCCTTTTGTTGGTGTATTGTGTATCACTGTAAAAATAAATTCTTTTTGTTTATTTAACATTTACCTTGTAAAAGGCCCTTTGGTTGGTTGCTTCCTTTGATAAAACGATAAATACATATTTATACAAAATTTTTGTGTGGCTATATACCATTAGCTTATTTAGGTAAACATTTTTTCAATGTTGTGTTGTAAGAAATTCTAAACTGTTCTCTTGTGTAATTGTTTCTTTACTGTTCGCATGAGCAATGAGGAGGAGTCCTGATTGCAAAGTTTACTAGCCAACATTTGGGCTTGCTAATGCTTCAGCATCTAGCCACTCTAAAATGGGTGTTGCAGTACCACAGATTGTTGTGAACTGACATTTGCTGGTGGCATGTGTGCTGAGTGTCCTATGCTTGTTTTCCGTGCATGCCCCATTTGGGGTAAGATGTGCAAGGTATCTTGTCTAATTTATCATAGATTAGTCTGCTTTTGTATTACTGTATTGAAAGCCTATTTGTTTGTTTGTTTGTTTGTTTATTATCTATTTATTGTGCTCTTCATGTTCTTCACAGAGGAGGTGTTTTAAAAGTCTACTGAAATTCATCATGTTGGAATTTATTTTATTTTGTGGATTGTGGCTTTTGTGTATATCTAAAAATGTCATCAAATCCAGGATAAGGGAATTTTTGTTCTGATGTTAATTGTAGAGACTTTGTAGTCTTTTGTTTTACAATAAGTTCTATGTTTAATGTATTATTTTAAATACATATATGTGTATACTATATGGTTTTTAAATTCATACATATATGAACTTCCAGTATATATGTATAAGTTCATACACACACATATATATGAACTCTATAAGACTATATATATATATTCTTTTTACCTAAAATATATCTCTAATTGTCAAAGCACAATTTGTTGAAATGAAGTATTTTTGCTATTTAATAGCTTTTGCTTCTATGTAAAAGCTAAGTTTCAATATTAGTATGTGTCTATATTTTCTACCTGTCATTTATGACTTGTCTGCTCTTGAACCAATATCACAGTTGTTATTGCTGTAATTTTATAGCTTGTGATGCATGTGGCCATCTTATGAATCAACATATATTGGCTATTTTTTACTTTTTATAATTCCATAGAGATTTAGAATCATTTTTTGAGGGATTTAGAATCAATTTATTGATGTACCAGAAATAATTTACTGGAAGCTGTATTCTATTTAATGCACATATCAAGAGTAAACACTGATTTACTAACCACTGAATCCATAAACAAAAGATCTATGCATATATCTACTTTTCTCAGTTTCTTTCATCAGTTTTATAACTTTCTTCATAAGAATGAATGTACATATTTTCTCAACTTTGGCATCATTTGTTCCTTTCTTTTGTTAATATGTCAATGCATTAATACAAATCTCACAAAGGGAATAAGGGGCAGCTTATTCTGGAGATAAATATGATTGGCCATTGCCAGAGACAAAACTCTGTCTTCCAAATGGTAACAGTTTCAATAAGTTCTTGTAAAAAACAGATCAAAGAAAGTTGGAAATTCAGGCAGTTTTCAAATGTAGCAGTGAAACATTGATACTTAGGTTGTAGACAGGCCAGGGGCATTTCTGTTATAGACCTTACTTAGACGCTGTGTGGTGACATCCTTAGCTTTTGGATTGGTAGAAGATAGTGGCTGGCCGTGTGTACAGTTTAAAGATTTTTCAATAGTCACAAAAGTTTTAAAGTAGACATAGGGTAAGGCAATAAATGACTTTGAAATGGAGTAAAATAGTTCATGATTATTTGGTTTTGATATTATACATTTAAACTCTCCATAATTACAAAATTCAGTCACCTGGCCTTGTAGTCTTTAACACCGGTGTGGTTCCCTGCCACCTCAGGAACTTTAATTGACATACAGTTTTCCATTTGGTTTGATTTTACATATATTTTTTATTTTCTTAATAGGGGGCACTAATAAAAGTGATGGTGCATTTACATTTCAACTTCCAATTGCTCATTAGTGAAGAAAAAACCATGTTACTTCTGTATTAACCATGATTACCACAATCTTCTGAGCTTGTTGGGTTTTTTGTTTTGTTTTGTTTTGTATGTTTTTCCCCTCATTCTCACATTTTCTATGTAGATAAACATACCACCATCTTTTCTCACTGTTTTGCTCTTATTTACTTCTTTTGTCTCATTGAAGAGGGCATGTACTTTCTCAGCATGCTGCATGATGTGAACTGGTTATTCTGTACATGTATTTATTAAGTTGAAGTAAAGGAAGTTCCCTCCATTTGGAATTTGATTAGCTGAAAAATCTCTCTCTCTCTTTTGCTTTCTCTCTCTCCCTCTCTCTCTTCCATTACCTACCCATCTTTCCTTTTTTGTCTGTGTGTGTGCAAGCGGTTTATTGGGGAAAGGGGAGAGCAGAAGCATGAAAGGCCAGTGCTGTGATCAATTTAGGATTTTTCCTGTGCTAGATAGAGAAGTGTTCTGCCACTTAGGTCTGTCCCCGGCTCAGCTGAGCATTTATCATAAATGGGTGTTGATCTTTTCCAATATTCTTTCTGTATCTATTGATGTGATTTTATGATCTTTCCTCCTTCATCTGGTACTCTGATGGATTGCAGTGATTGATTTTCAAATATTGAACAGGACTCAGTCCTGGGATAAATTTTACTTGGTGATGCTGATTACATCTTTACACAGATATTTAAATAAAATCTGTCAATATTTTTAAGATTATTATATTCATGTTTATGAGAAACTTTGTTTTTTAAGTTTCTTTCCTTTTGTTGTTGTAATGTCCTTGCATGGTTTGGATCTTATGTACCCACAAAAGCATGGAGAATGTATTCAATCAAATGTTTTTGAGGACTGCAATAGATGATGTGTTTACAGGGTTAACTGGAGTCTTGACAACACAATAAATTGTCAATAAATTAATTACTTGTTATGAATTTTAGCACTGTCTTGTGACATAATTTATATTGTTACCACATACCCCAAACAATATGTTCTTAAATTTGGCATCGAAATTTAGTGTCTGCAATGGAAAGAAAGTCCCAGTTACAAAAAGGGAACAGGTCTCTTATCAGGGACTTCCCATAGTATAATCCCTTTGCAGGAGGCATTCCTAATAAATGGTAAAAGAAAACATTGGCTCCATTCTGGCCAAATCATGAGCAGAGGAATTATAGAACTAAGCTTAGATAATCAAAATAATCAGAGCATTACAGTAGACTTTCTGTCCCATAAGATCTCCCAATTCTGACCATCTTGAGGCAGATTACATAGCAGAAACCAGAAATGAGTAGATAGTCTATGCCAAGCCATGTGGCTTGGATCTGAAAAACTGAGTCAGTTAACATGGGAATGAAAAAAAAATGACAGACACACAGAGACACATACAACAAAGTTGGGGTCAGGTGGGCTGTGTGTGTTGATGGAGCTGCAGTTACTACTGCCACCACCCAGAAGCTCAGCAGGTTCGTTTTGTGCAGCCCAGGTGGAGGAGTTAGCCAGCCTTAGTAGGAGTTCTCTGTAGATGAGCAGTCTTAGGTTATAAATACTGGAAAGGAGGAAGCTGCAGTTGCTATTTATTTTTAACACACTAACCACTAAACACTCATATTTGGAAAAATAGAGTACTATGCCAATTCCAAACCTGAACCATATGGGGAAAGCATTTGCCAGTTTCCCACAGGTCTAAGGCCGTATTCTTGTCATAACTGTGCACATGTTAAAATTCCATATTCACTCAGAGCCATAACTTGGGGCTTTCTCCTCTCCCTGGAACAGCCCAAATCAAAGACACCTTAGCCCATTATCTCAGAACAGCAGCTCTTGTATTGCTGTCGATGCCTGTGCTGCCCACAGTGTTCTCAAGAAACTTTTTTTTTTCTAGTTTGATGAGATTCTTTTCTCTCCTTCTTTCACTGTCCACAACTCTGATACATGAAAATTACTGAGGAGACAGACAGACAGAAGTCTGCTTATTTTCAACATTTCTGGTTACTAGTTATCCAACCAAGCAGTGGTTTATCTGGTGTTAGTTCAACTACTCATTAAAAGTGGAATTGATAGCAGGAATGGTAGCACATACCCACAATCCCAGAATTTGGGCAGTGATGGGAAAAGATGGAATGTTCTAGGTTATCCTGATTTACAATGATGAGACTATATTTAAAAATTCTTAAAATAAAAAGAAGAAATAAGCTAAAACAAAACAAATAAAATGAAGGTAGAATATAGAAATGATATCAGTCCCATCTATGAGGGTTGCTGTGAAGCTTGAGATATGGTACCCCTGTCATAGGCTCAGCATACCAGAGATGACAGGAGAATCTCGCCACATAAGTGATGGCGATTTAATGTGTTCAGTGGTGAGCAACACTGAGGATGTTTTTCTGAGGTGACTTCTAATTTTTAGGTAAATTTTTAAAAATACTTGAATATAAGACAAGTCTTGGTTTCAGTGAGTATATGAGGCCCCAGTAGTGGATAGAGGAGGAAGGTAGATTTGAATCTATCACTGGCTTGGTGTCCAAAATTTTTTATAATAGGGTTGGGATACAACATGAAGATTTTGTTTCTATCTTAGCTAAACTAGACAAGAAAGGACTAAAGTAACCATCATAGAATGCTGAATCTCTAGTTGTACATTTCCATATAATCACTTCATTTAAATAGAAAGCACCTTGTAGACTCCATGCAAGTATAAATGGATTGTGACTGATGATAATGATGATGACAGATTATCATGCTCTCTTTGTACTGTCTTTTTCTACTTCAAAGGGATGAGAAGATGAGTTTATTTTAATTAAACATAAAAACCAGATTTTTTTTTCTTTCAGGAAGAGTGGTAAGTTTACTATGGTCTATTTACATGTTGTTAGAAAAGGATGTTGACATTCTAAAACATTTTACCTGTTAATGCTCCTGGTTTCCTGCCAATCACAATCATTAGCTCACTTTAACCAATTGCTCATATTGAATGATTTGTCTTAGTTATACTGATGTATTCTTGTGTATTTTACAGGTTATCTTGACTATAAACAGCAGTATATACTATGTTTAAAAGTAAGGTACATTTGTTTTCAACATATATAGAAAGGAAGTTTGAAAATGAGCATAATAAATTTAGATTTACCAAAACCTGAAAACTTAGACAATGAGGACAATGAAAGCTTCATTTTGGTGGGGATTAGTGGCAGGAAGACAAAGCCTGTAATGGCACTGGGATGGCTTCACCATTCATTACCCCAATTTCACAAGTGTTTTTCTTTGACTTCAGTAAATTGTGAATATTCCTTTCTCACACAATGCACTGTTAAGCTTTCTTCTCTGCCATTCAGTTCTGGGTCCGTCCAACCTGTCAAACAGTATTGAATAGGGGAACGTGGATTGAGAAATTATAGATAGGAAAACTAGAGATGCAAATGTAAAAGAAAAAGACAGAGACACTGGATAGCTTCATGAGGGCTCCGAGTCAATAACACAGCAGCTCTGACTTTATTTCTCACAGGCTTTTCATACCCAAAACAAGGAGGGAAAAGACCTCTCCCTCTCAAGGACATCATGGTTCAAGGTACAAACAAGTGTAAACACCTCCTTAATTCTCAAGACATCTGGTAACCACAACTTTGGCCAAACATTTTGCTTTCCTGCCTAAAGACAAAACTTTAACTCTCTGACCTTGAGTCAAGATGAAATCAAGGCACAAACTGGAGTCATTGTGGGCTCCCACAATTCAGTTCGGTGTTTTCAATGGTTCTTTCCAAATTGTCATTGGTCATATAGTTAAGTCTACACCCTGCCCCCCCAGGTAATTTAGTTCTCAATGGTTAGTTTTCTTTCTCTTGCGTGGTATTATTTTGTCATTCTGTGACCCACTTTTCTCTTTCACTTTAAAAGAAATCCAACACATGGATCTCCCTAGAAAGGGGAAATAGAAGAGATCCCTTGTGTGGACTATGGGAGGGTGGGGATGGGGATTTGAGGGATCAGGTTGTGAGTGGATGGAGGGAAAGAATATTAAAAGAGATGTCTGGAAAGGAGGGGCACTACAGTGTCAGGTAAAAACCTGATGCAAGGGAAACTCTGACCAATCTACAAGGATGACTCCAGCTAAGACTTCCAGCAATAGGGGATATGTAGCTTGAACTTGTTATTTCCTGTGGTCAGATTGGTGACGACAACAGTTGTCATCAGTGGGCCTTCATTCAGTAACTGACAGAAACAGATGCAGAAACCCAAAACATTAGGCGGAGCTCAGGGAATCCTGTTGAAGAGAGGGAGGAAAGACTGTAGGAGCCAGAGAGGTCAAGGACATCAAAGACAACCCACAGAAACAACTAACCCGGCTTATAGGAACTCATTGAGTCTGAACCAACAACCAGGGAGTCTGAATGGAACTGATCTAAGCCTTCTACATATATATGAGAGTTGTGTAGCTTGGTCTACTTGTGGGACTCCTAACAATGGGAGCAAAGGCTGACCCTACTGCTTTGGCTGGCTGTTTGGAACCTGTTCTTCATACTGGATTGCTTTGCCCAGCGTCCATTCAAGGGGAGATGCTTAGTCTTACCACAAGTTGCTATGCCATGCATTGTTGATACCCATTGGAGGAACAGAAACAGAGGAAGAGTGTGTTGAGGGGGAAGAGTAGAGAGGAGAGGGTAGGAGGAAAGGAGGTAGGGGACACTTGGTCAGGATATAAAATTAATTAATTAATTAAACTTAAAAAAAGCAATCCAAAGCATTTTTCTACAAATGGAACTCTCTAACAAACTTTATTTTGCATGACATCTGTGCACTTCTGAGTAATAATTTATCTAATATTTATTCCTTAAATTGTGTATTTGTTTGAAGACAATGAGCATATGGATGGAAAAGCAAACTAAATTTAGGATATGTTTGCTTACTATGAAAGTGGTGGGCAATTTAAATGAGAGATGAACCAGAGAGATTACAGCTTGTTTTAAAGTATTTCTATTACTAAAATATATCAGAATTAAGATAATGCTATACAAAAAAATAAATTTCTTTAGACTGTATATATGACTTTTTGATATATCTAGAAGGATATATAGGTACTTTTATATACTTTTAAAGTTAAAAATTATATTTATACTGCCAAGAAAATCACAATCTATTACTTGATACAGCAAATCATCCCAACACCACAAACTAATAAGTTCTCTAGTTTAAACACACCTATCATGTATTGCTTATGTTTGTGTGAAAAATAGAGAAAGGGAGGTTCCTGCAACAAAGCACATGAACATAAACATATTGCTGAATAAGATTATATTCACATGTGTTCTGGCTGGTTGAGTTCTAGTATGACAGGCATTTGGGAAAATTCCAAAGAAAAACTAGCATACTTGAAAGTGTACTTTTACAAATTTTGTGAAAACTTAGAAAATTTTAAGAAAACATTCATCCTGTGGTAGAGGTAGATAAATCTGGAAGAGCAGTAAGGGAATTGGTGCCAGGCCACATGAGCCAGGAGCAAAGTGTACAGACACATTTTCACTCTGTGGGCAATTAAAGGAGAGTGATGCTCAAAAGTGGGACTGATGAAGGTCATTCTCTTATGTCAGGAATCTTACAGCATCCTGTCTCTCATATTGAGGTCCTTGGCAACACCTTTTAACAAACTTTTTCTCAACTGGAAATGTACGTACTTGCTGGACTGTCATTAATCTTAGTATAAAATGTCCCCAAGTGTAGTATTTTTCACTTCCTTTAGTAACAGTAGCAGACAGGAAGGGAACAAGTGTCTTCAGCTAAGTGGGGGATTTTAGTTTCTGTCTTGAGAAATTGTGTTTTTGAAACTTCCTTCTGTGAACATGCAGGTGATAGAGCTCTGGGGGAAATGGAATGTATCAGTGCTGCCATCATATTCAGCCACAGAGGACACAAGTAGGGAATGACCAGGCTATGTTTTAGAGCCTTGTGTGCTATACACTTCACTATTCCACTCTTCTAATATGTCTTCACCATTAAAAACTTTTAGATAAGCAGAAAGATAGGCAGCATTCAAAAGTAAATACAAGGGCTATAACAACTTCTGATGAAAGGGATTTCCTAGAATAAAATATATTTTCGGTAGTTAAATATCAATTACTAATTGATGAGAGGAAAGAAGCAGCCTCAAATGACCAAATATTCTATAAAATTGCAACATTATTAAATTTAACTAAATGTCTTCTATTCATCTTACAAGGCTACATAGATTTCTTTGAAAAACATAATATAAAGCTACTACACTGGGAAGCATTTATAGAAAGAAATACCCTTACAACCAACTACAATGTCATCAGCTCTTCTTTTGTGATATGGCAGAATCCCAGAACAAGGAGATAAAGAACAGATTAGCTGATATTCTTTCATAAAAGAATGGGAGAGCATAGAAATGATATAACATGTTCGTTTTCTCTGCTCCTGTTAGCCTGGCCAATATTATGAACTATCTTAAACTTAAACAGCTCAGTTATTTAACCATCTGTGATTTAAAGACCCTCATCACTTATTGGTGGTGTTGGTATCTAAGCTTGGCTGCACGTACAGTATGAATGGAGTAGATTTGAGGCTGGGTGCTGTTGGAACGCAGCTTGATCCACATGGCCCCTCTGCAAAGATGCTGACATATATCCCATGATAGCTAAGACACTTAAGACACCAAGATGAAATCAACCTGTCTACTTACAACCCAAGTTCAAGACTAATATAGTACTCATTATATGCCCTAAGTACAGTGATGTAGATTCAGAAAGAGGGCCAAAGCCCACATATCCCAATGGAGAGTTTGTCAAAAAACTTGTTTGCATCTAGACCCTTTCTCAGTTCTGTAAACCCAAAGCAACAGTGACTTTTTCTAAATTTAAAAGTCAGTTTTGCATTTGGAAGGGAGAACAGTGTCCAGGGGCTTTCAATATTTGGACAGAGCAAAGAAAAGATGTATAATCCAGAACTTAAGATAGCTGAATGAGAAACATTTTTATCTTACATACAACTCACTTTGTACAGAATGGGGAAAAAATGTCCTGGCAATCACTTCTCTTGTCTTCAAAGGTAAGGAGGGCCATAGGAGTACAGAGAAAATTCCTGAGGTTACTTTGAATTTCTGAGATGAGGAAATATTGCTAATGACCTTCAAAAGTTCATCAGACACAGGAATTACTTCTTAATAGACAGCTTTAACATAAAATTAAGATAGCTTTCAAAAACAGAAATGCACTGCTACACCTAAGGGAACTCATCCCATCTACATAGCTTGAATAGGACATAATGATGGAAAGTGTTGGGTGTGCAGAAAATTTAATCCAAAGATAGTCAAGTCATTAAGTATATGTTTATGTAATACAGTAGATTTCTGGTGGTATATTTGATAAGGTTGATATGAATGATCAGAAAATTATTGAGCTGAATATTGGAGATTAATTATTTTCTCATAAATCATTATAACAGTCAAAGGTTTGGAAAATATACAATAAATATTTGTAAGTTACAAAAAGGAGTTCAAAAGTAATGAATAGATTAAGCAATGAAGAAACATCAAGATAAGAAGGATCCAATTATTTATCTGAGCAACTTATAAATATGATCATTGAAAATTATCTTAACATTAGGTCTTGTGTGAATTTCACTTATGGTGGTAGTGAATGGAATTTAGAATGAGTTTATAAATTAAAAAAATAGATATGGAATATCAAAGTAAACTGATAACTAGATAATTTCAGAAAATCTTCTGAATATGTATGGTAAAGAGATATGCATACACCTAAACAGTAAGAATAAATATGCGGACTAAGAGTTAGAATATGGGCAACTACAGCACACTAAAGTCAAGAATCAATGTGGAGACACCCAGCCAAGGAATCTCATTCCAGACACTGCTTTTAAGGCTGCCATCATCAGGTTAAAAATCCAGCCTCCCACTTGCTTCCATCTTACCAGTTCTGACTTTACTCCTGGCACCTTGGCCACATGGTTCTAGCACCTAGTTTGAGGATTAGCCTTTTCCACTTAAGTCTCAGCAACTGTGATCCAGAAATTTGATTATAGGAACCCAATTCACACAGACCCCAACACCCAGTAAGAGACATGGGTTTCCTATTTTTGTCCCATCCCCTCAACTCTGATTTTCATTCTTCTTCATGGTGTAGGATATGTCCCTAGACACCCACTTATCCCATGACTCTGTACTCAGGACTCCCCAAAACCATTAAGCCCACTGTCTTTCCTCAGTTGTGTACTTAAAGTTCATATATCAAAAGACACAACCAAGAGCATACCCCACCATGCCTAGGACCTATCACAAAGAAACACAAGCAACATAAAAATTCTTTTAAATATGTCTTCCAAAAACGACAATCCTGTAATAGTGGTCACTGATAAGATCAGCTTAAATGAATTTGAAGACATAGAATTCACACACGGAAAGAAATTATAATTATTTTCAAAGAGTGCAAAGCATCCAAGAAGGACATTGTCTTAGTTTGGGTTACTATTACTATGGAGAAACACCATGCACAAAAGCCACCTCAGGAAGAAAGGGTTTATTTAACTCATAGTTCTAAACAACAGCTCATTATCAAAAGCAGTGACTGCAGAAACTCACACAAGGCAGGAAACTGGAAGCAGGAGCTGATGTATAGGCCATGGAAGGGTGCTGCTTACTGGCTTGCTATCCATCACTTGCTTAGCCTGCTCTCTTATAGACACTACAACCACCAGACCTGGGATGGCCCCACTTACAATGGACTGGGTCCTCCTCATCAATGACTAATTAAAAAAATGCTCTACAGGCATGCCTCCAACCTGATCTTATGAAGGCATTTTCTAAGTTGAGATTCTCTCCTTTTGGGTGACTTTTTCTTGTGTCATGTTGACATAAAACTAGCCAGTACAGTCATGAATAAACACCCGAATAAACTTTAGAAGAACAAGAAACAGAAATGATTGAGTGAAGTAAAAAGAGAAAATACCCAATATAAAAGTGAATTCTTTAAGAAAGAAATATTGTTAAAAGCCCCAAATGAAATGAAACTGTAGAATAAAACAAAATTAGTGTCTAAATAAAAAAGAAACTCAGTAGAAAGCTTCACCTATAGAATGGATCATGTGGAGGACAGAATATCAGTACCTGAAGACAATATAGAACAATTGAAAATTTCAGTCCAAGAAAATGATGTTTAAGAACTCACTAATTATGCATGATATGCAGGAACTCATAGAAAAAGAATTCTGACTAAAAGCCATAGAATACATATTCCATAATATCAGAAAAGAGGATGTCAACAATCTAGAAAAAAATCCCAGAGTGGAGAAGGAGAGGTGGGCATGAAATCTCATGCCTACCTGAGGAAAAAGTGTCTTTGACAGGCACTGGAAAGAATATCAGTTTTTAAGATGGTCTCCCCTGCTAGGTCAACCAGTCTACACAACTACAGGGCAAGTACATACCCAAGAGTACTCAGGAAACACAAATAGAGTTAATGGTTTAAATAAAGAATGATGAAAGTGAAGTGAATATTAGAGTTGGGCTGAATATTAACAAATATATTGCATGAAATTGCCAAAGAATTAACACCTTTTTAAAAGAAAGAATTGCCCTGATATTTTGTTGTGAAATATTTCTTCAAAATGTGTTACATTCATTCATACTGTGGAATATTTGTTTAATGATGAAAATTTGTGTTTTATTCTTTTATGTTGTATTTGTCTAACTCTGTAAGGCTATGTTACTTTGTCTGCTGGATTGATCTAATAAAGAGCTGAACATTATTAGCTAGGCAGGAGAAAGAATAGGAAGGGCTGGCAGGCAGAGAAAATAAATAGAAGGAGAAATAAAAGAATGGGAAGGAGGAGAAAATGAGAAGGAGAGAGGAGGGTTCCATGGTCCAACTACCCAGCCACACAACCAGCCATGGAATAAGAGGAAAGAAAGGTATATAGAATAGAGAAAAATAAAAAGCCCAGCAGCAAAATGTAGATGGGATAATTTAAGTTAAGAAAACCTGGCTAGAAATAAGCCAACCTAAGACTGGACATTCATAAGTAAAAATAAATCTCTATGTATTTATTTGGGAGCTGGGTGATGGACCCGCAAAGAACAAAGAGTAAAAAAATATACAGGGCACTGGCATTCCATAGCTGGGGCATTGGATGTAGTTCTTGGTCACCTACCTCCTACTGGCTGCAAGCTTAAGGTTTGGCTTTCAAAGACCTGAGAAGTGAATATAGCCAGCTACTAAAAATACATCAGAGGTCCTAGCCATACCACTTAGCAGTTTTTACTCATGTGGACAAAAAAGACTAGAGATAAGCAGTAAAGACAGATCCAGATTGGAAACAAAACAAAACTCTAAGTAGGTTACAGTGTGTTTAACAATGTGTGTAGGCTTAAGAAAAAAGAAAATGAGTATAGACAGTCATAGAAATAAATAAATGAAGTCTTTAAAGAGAGAAGTAAAATAATAAAAGAAGAATAAGCCACATAGATGTAGGAAATACACAGGGAGTATGTATCCTATATAGTATTATATTGATTTTGTGCATTTGAATGCTGATGAGGAAATGACAGCTGCTAAGAGAGACAGAATTGAGAGCTGAACTACTGAAATAGACCAGCCTTGGTATTTAAAGAATGCTTTAACTTTAAAATGGAACTAAAAAAAATGCATTACTTTGGAGAAGAGGTTTGGCTTCTATTTCCACAGGAAACAAGAGGCTGTAGATTCCTTCAGCATTAACATGGATTACATTTGATAGCAAGAGACCTCTTGAATCTTGTCAGGTGATATATATCAATAAAGGTGACAGGTGTTCTTCTCAGGTCTTGACTATTGTCTCAATTTTCTCAAGGACCCCAAAAGACACCTTTACCCACAGGCAATAGGAAGCAGTCTAGAGAAAATGATGTCCACATTCCCAAGAGTTAGGCTGTGGGTGGTTGTTGGTTATTTGGTGGGTTATGGATGTTTGTTATCATTTCAAAGAATATAGGAATGGATAAAAAGACAACTATTAATCTCAGATATTTTGCATTGGCATGGATTTTGGTATATTGATACAAATTTCAAGTTATTTTTGTTATAATATATATATTTCTACTCTTGTTTGAGGTAGTGTGCATATGCAGCTTATTTTAAAATTCAATGTATAATTAAGAAATGCAGTTAGCAGTAAACTATAATAATCAAACTTGTAGTCATATTAGATATGTTTTAAGGCTAACTATATTTTAGATAGATAGATGATTTTCAAACACTTCAAAGACCTACAGAATATGGCATTTAAGATGTTTAAAAACCTAAGATTTTTCATAACAATGAGACACATGCTCCTGGGAGCACCAATTTATTTCATAAAAGAATGATGAGCTGGCTGGGCAGTGGTGGCACATACCTTTAATCACAACACTTAGGAGGCAGATCCAGGCAGAACTCTGTGAGTTGGAAGCCAGCCTGGTCTATGCAGTGAGATCCAGGATACACACCAAAACTACACAGAGAAACGCTGTCTCAAAAAAGAAACAAACAAACAAAAGAATGACGGGCATCAAAAAATTCCATATGGAGTTAGCTCTCAATGTGGCAAAGCTAGCCATATGAGCAAGATAATACTCTGACCTTGATTGTTGACAATATGCTGTGCAGACTGGGCAAGTGGCACACAGGGAAACTTTGCCAAGACAGCTCAGGACAGTCCTTCGATATTACTGCTTCACAGATGAGTCTGCCAGATATTCTGTAGGGCACAAAGGAAAGCAACTGTTGAGCTTTGCCAATACAGGGCAGGACAATACTTCAAATTTCCTGCATCACTGAAAACTTTGCCAGATATTCCAAGCTAATAGGTCAAAAATGGATGTCCCAACATTGCAGAGGAAATTTAGGTGACTGTCTAGGCAACCAGATGTCTCTGTTGTTAGGTTATATTTCATCATTCTGTGGTCTTTGATTAAGGTAAAGCCTAAATAGTAGGGTTATAGTTTTCCTTAATTGTGATAGAAAGGAAATTAGGTATAAAACATTGGATTCACTGATAGGACAGATAATGTAGTATTTTCTTTAAATTTGTCAGACAAAAATGGATTAGACTTTGCGAATGCAATTCTTATTTGATAAATGTTTTTGTTGTACATAGTTATACTATATTAAAGTCAAAACCTTTCACTTTTATTTACACAAAAAGGGAAAAGGTTGTGGGATATTTATTTAAGATGTATTATATTTGTTTATGCTGTGGAATATTTGTTTAATGATGCAAAGGTGTGTTGCATTCTTTAATGTTGTATTTATTTAACTGTATAAAACTGTATTACTTTGTCTGCCTAAAACACGTGATTGGTATAATAATAGCTAAACAGCTAATAGCAAGGCAGCAGAGGGATAGGCATGACTGCAAGTCAGAGAGAATAAATAGAAGGAAAAATCAGAAGGAAGAGGAGGAGAGAATGAGGAGAGGTCTAGACAGGGGTCAGCCATCCAGCCACACAGCCTACCATGTCTAAGAAGGAACGAAAGGTAAATAGAGAAAGGTAAAACCAAGAGGCAAAGGTAGATTGGGATAATTTAAATTAAGAAAAGCTGACTAGAAATAAAGCTGGGCATTCATAAATAAGAATAAGTCTCTTATTTATTTGGGAGCTGGGTTGTGGACGCCCAAAGAGCAAATAGCAAAAAAAAAAAAATTTTTAAGTGAGTTTTAAAGAGTAAACGATGAACAATGTAAAGAAGTAGTATCTTCAAGGAAGTTTGTTTGTGTAGATGTGTACACATCTATAACTACACTGGTACATTCAGGTTAGGCTTTCCTGACAGAGTACAGACATGTTCATAATGTCCACACCTTCAAGCATTTACATGTGTATAAATATGTACATATTTATACCACAGGTAGTAGACTTAGTAAGCCATAGCAGCTAATGTCATTTTAGGGAATGTTTAGCAGAGAATAGTCTCTATAAACTTTATGAATAGAAATAGAGTATGCAACATAGAAATTCATTGATTTCCAAATCACATAAATCAGCATTACAGGCCAAGCATCACATTTTACCCCCTGCGTGCAGTCTTATGAAAGTTTAGTTCATCTGGACTCCATCCGTGTATGCCAAGGAGGGCAATCTTTATATTTTTAGGTCAGTATTAAGTGTTGCTATTTATGAAGAAGTGAAGACTCTTTACAATATTTCCAGACCTCAGTAATATCTTGTTTTCATTATCTAAATGTTATAAATATGTCTTTGGTTTTTTTGTTTCCCAACACTCTCATAACATAGGAATGGTATTCATACAATGAAACTTAGGGCCAGATGTGGTGGTGCACGCCTTTAATTCCAGCCCTTGTGAGGCCTCTGCAGGTGGATCTCTGTGAGTTTAAGTCCAGACTGGTCTACAAAGCAAGTGCCAGTACAGTCACATCTGTTACATAGAGAAACCCTGTCTCATAAAACAAAACAAAAAATAAAGAAAAAGAAAAAGAAAGAAACTTAGGAAGGAGTGAAATTCTCAGAAATGAGCATAGAAAGTAAGTACCTGTTTAATTTATGTCCTTCAAGTTTGTATATAAGCTGACTCTGAAATATACTCAGGACTGTCTGGTATTGACTGGCAGTCCTCTTCATTCTGTTCTGTCTTCTTCATTGTTTGTACAATCCACATGCCTCCACCCAGCTACCCAGTTGACTCGTTGGCAGGTTCTGACACTTGGTGGATCTTGTATTTTTAAATTAACTTAGTTGGTAGATTTGTTCAAGTCTTATAAATTAAAAGGAAGTTGGAGTAAGTGTTGAAGCCCACTAGGTTTCCTAGTGGCTGTACCCAGCAGGACTGCATAAGAGGTTGATTGGACCACAGGCCTGAGTATCAGGTGTTTGTAAGGGTCCACACTTGACTGCACAGCACAAGCATTCAACCACTATCTATCCTGTCCTTGGGTCAAGGAGCAGGCATTTCATTCTACCACAATGTACCTCCAGCTGGCATCAGCAGCCTACATCTAACTAGATAGTGTGTTCCTTGTGAGCTAATCAGGACTTTCTCACAGCCCTGGAGCGAGCAAGCTTGAACTCTATTGACTCAGAATAGACTTCAGGTTCAAATTAGGAAACTCAGTCACTTGTGGGCTCCCACAACCAAGTAGGATAAAAAAAAAAGTAAGTACCTGAAGACCACACAGCTACGCCTGCCCAGTTCTCCTCTCATCTCCAGCCGTGTGTTCAATGTCAGTCTTACCAAACTATGTTAGTTGTGTTAGGTGCTAAATAAGATAATACGAAAGTCTCAAATAAGATATTCTTATCTATTTCAGCACTTACATCATTAACATCACAAGTCTAATGTTTTGTTTAGTTGTCAAAGAAGACAAGCATTGAAATTTCAAAGTATAAATGAATCCAACTTCATAGTACTTTGATCATCTTTTTCTCTACTAATGAAACACTTTAATGTTAAATCCGATAATGGTAACAGTCAGCTGACACTAAGTATGCTTTTTTGGATCATGAAAAATCTTCTAACTCTCTTTAATGCCAGTTAGGGACCTGGCTTAAGAATGAGTTTATATTACCTATTCAATGTAATGGCTGTACCCCCACAGAGAGACATTTTATATTTGCATACATACTCATGTCATATAAGCTTAGTGTAATAAAAAAGTGGGGCAGATATTTTTAGTAGAATTTTCAGAATCCTCAGTAAAAATCAGTTCAGGATAGTTGTATTACAAGGACATTTTATCCATGCTGCTTCCCCAGCTGCTTTAAGAAGCTTTAATATGTTAGTAAGCTTAATAAATCTAAAATAGGGGAACTTTCTATGCTCTTGGACTTCAGAAGTTGTGTAGATCTACCTTTAAAATATGATTTCTGTTATTTGAGAAGGATTCAAATGGAAATAAAACACATGCTATGTATCATGACCTCTCTAAAAGTGACAGTCTTTTATACCTTACACGGCGGTTTACACCTGATTGTAGAACTGGTTTACATGGATTTAGATACATAGCTTCAATGACAAGGAAAATATTAATAGAAAAGAATTATTGATCTACAGTTAAGAATGAATCATAGACTAGATATTGTAAGACACAAAATTGTACTTTTTAATCAGATAAGAGCAGAATCAGGACAGTCTGGATTTTCCAACATTGTTTCCTATCCTATAACAACAGGAAAATTCAGGCTATTAGATTGTAAAAAGAAACACTGGCAATGTTGGGTTCATTATGATCAAAGCATTCTAAGAAAGATTCTGAAGAGCATGAGAAGACAAATTTAAATGGTGAAGAATGCCTGCAAAATGCTGTTAGAGTTCTTGGATAGCAAATGTACAGGAGACTCATAAAACACTGCAATGGTAAAATAAAGACACCCATGAAAAAAATGGGCAAGAAATCTTAATATACATCTTGAAAAATATACACAAGCAGAAAATAAGCATAAGCCATATGCCATCAAGAAATTGCTAATCAAAATAGTAACTGAGATCACTGCACACTTACTATGGTTAAATGTGAAATGCAAATCTCAAAAATGTAAGCAAGAAATGAATCTGCAGATATTCTCATTCATTGTTCGTGAAAACGCAATAAGGTAAAACATTTTAGAAGAAACCTAGAATTAAATAGAACAGTGCTCTCTCTCTCTCTCTCTCTATATATATATATATTATATATATGTATATATACATATATATCATATAATTTACATAAATTATATAAAGCGATACACTTTTTATATAAATGTATTCTTATATAATACATCCAAACCACAACTTCCCCTCCCTCCACTCCTCCCTGTGCTTCTTCTCTCCCTCAGACCTACTTTCCTTGGTTCCAGGCCATCTCTTCAGAGATGACCTAAGTTCCTGGTGGGGCAAGACCGCACAGTGGGTTTCTGCATCTTCTCCTATCAGTGGTTGAAACAAGCCTCCCTGATGACAGCTGGGATAGGTGCCCATCCTATGAGTGTAGCAGATATCACTAGGTATCTTTTTCTTTCTTTCTCTCTTTCTTTCTTTCTTTCTTTCTTTCTTTCTTTTTCTTTCTTTCTTTCTTTCTTTCTTCTCTCTTCTTCTCTTCTCTTCTCTTCTCTTCTCTTTCTTTCTTTCTTTCTTTCTTGTCAGGCATGATTGGTTCTACCCTAAGACTTTGAGCCATCCAGCTTCTGTATTCTGGCCATCTAAGTGGTGGCAGCAATGAGCTTCCTCTCTGTGGGCCTCAAGTTAGGACAATCATTGATTGGCACTCCCATAAGCTATGAGCCACAATTTCCCCACTGCATCTTGCAGGCAGGACAGGTTGTGGGTCTGAGGTTTGTGGTTGTGTTGGTGTCCCTATCCCACCACTGGGACCCTTGCCTGGTTACAGAAGATGGCTGGTTCAGTTTTCTGTGTCCTTCATTCTTAGGAATCCTTGATAAGGTCACTGTCAAAGGTTCAGGAAGTTTTCACTGCACTAGGTTTCCATGTCACTACTAAATGCCTACCTATTTCATCCTCTCCCCACGTACATTCTCCCAGTTCTCTCTGCCTTCTTCATCTGATCCCTCCTTTTCCTATTGCCCCACTCTAGTCCACCCACAACATAACATCTATTCTATTTCTCCTTTTTAGGAAAATCCAAGCATCTGTCCTAGACCTCTCCTCTTTAACTTCTCTGGGTCTGTGGATTGTAGTGTGATTATCTTAAGTAAAAAGAGCAGGCAAGCCGGGTGGTGGTGTTGCACGCCTTTAATCCCAGCACTTGGGAGGCACAGGCAGGCGGGTCTCTGTGAGTTCGAGGCCAGCCATCCTGGTCTACAGAGCGAATTCCAGGACAGGCTCCAAAGCTACACAGAGTATAGAGAAATCCTGCCTCAAAAACAAAAACAAAGACAAATAAACAAACAAAAAAGTAGCTAATATCCACTTGTAAGTGAGTACATAACATGTTTGTCTTTCTGGGTCTGGGTTGTCTCACTCAGGATGTCTTTATTTATTTTTTTTATTTATTTTTTGCTAGTTCCATCCATTTGCCTGAAATTTCATGATGTCATTTTTTTTTCTAGCAGCTGAGTAACACTCCATTGTGTAAGCATACTATATTCTTTATCCATTCTTTGGTGGAGGGACATCTAGGCTTTTCAAATTCCCGGCTTTTATGAATAAAGCCATTACAAACCATAGTTGAGCAAGTGTCCTTATGGTTGGATGGAGTGTCTCGAGTATATTTCCAAGAGTGGTGTAGATAGTTCTTTAGTAGACTGATTCCCAGTTTTCTGAGGAACTACCATATTGGTTTTCATAGTGGCTATACAAGTTGACACTCCCACTGGAAATGGAGGAGTGTTCCCTTTGCTCCACATCCCACTAGATGGATATGTCACTTGTGTTATTGAACTTAGCCATTCTGACAGATGTAAGATGGAATCTCAAAGTGGTTTTGATTTGCATTTCCTTTATGGCTAAGAATGTTGAACTTTTCTTAAGTATTTCTCAGCCATTTCAATTCTTCTGTTGAGAATTCTCTGTTTAGGTCTGTACCCACTTTTTAATTGATTTTTTTTATGTCTACTTTCTTGAGTTCTTTATATATTTTGGATATTAGTCCTCTGTTGGAAGTGGAGTTGGTGAAATATTTTCCCATTCTGTAAGTTGCCTTTTTGTCCTATTGACTATGTCCTTCCCATTACAGAAGCTTTTCAGTTTTATGAGGTCCCATTTATTGTCAATCTTAGTGCCTATGCTTTTGGTGTTCTGTTCAGGAAGTTGTCTCTTATGCCAATGCTCAAGAATATTCTTTAGTTTCTTTTATTTCACATTCACTATGTCTGGATTTATATTGAGGTCTCTAATACATTTTTACTTGAGTTTTATGCAGGGTGATAGATATGGATATATTTGCATTCTTCTATATGCAGACATTCTCAAAGATGCTTTTTTTTCATTGTGTATTTCTAGTTTCTTTATCAAAATTCTGATGTCCATATGTATGTAGATTTATGTCTGGATCATTGATTCCAATCTATTGATCAATGTTTATGCCAATACCATGTGGTTTTTATTCCTATAGCACTTTCATACATCTTAAAATCAGGGATGGTGATACTTCTGGAAATTCTTTTATAATTCTGGATGGTTGTAGTTATCCTGGGCTTTTTGTTTTTTCATATGAAGTTGAGAATTGTCCTTTCAAGATTTGTAAAGAATTGTGTTGGACTTTTAATGGTTATTGCATTAAATCTGTCAATTATTTTTGGCAGGATGGCCATTTTTACTAGGTTAATAATATTGATTGATGTACATGTAAGATCTTTCCATATTGCTCCTTCTTCTACAATTTCCTCAAAGGCTACATGTTTTCATTACACAAAATTTTACTTGCTTTGTTTGGGTTACCTCAAGATATTTTATGTTGCTTGTGACTATTGCAAAGGGTGTTGTTTCCCTCATTTATTTCTCAATCCATTTATCATTTGTGTATAAGAGGGCTAATGATTGTTTAGAGTTATTCTTTTATCTAGCCAAATAGCTCAAGGTGATTATCAGCTATAGGATGAAACCTACTTGATTATGACTGATAACATTTCTTATGTGTTCTTGAATTTTGTTTGCAGTAGTTTTTGAAAATTTATGCATCTATGTTCATAAAATAAATTGGTGTGTAATTCTCTTTCTTTGTTATATCTTGGTGTGCTTTGGGTATCAGGGTAACAGGCCTCATAAAATGAATTTGGCAATGTTCCTTCTGTTTCTATTTTGTAGAATAACTTGAGGAGTATTGGAGTAAACTCTTCTTTGAAAGTCTGCTAGAATTCTGTGCTAAAACCATCTAGCCCTGAGATTTTTTGGGGGGGTGGGGTGGGGTTGGGGGTGGAAGACTTTTACTGACTGCTTCTATTTGTTTAGGGCTTATAGGTCTATTTAATTTGTTTCTATAATCTTGATTTAACTTTGGTAAGAGGTAGTCATAGAGAAAATTATCCATTCTTTTCTTGTCTAATTTATTTGGTGTTGTGTATGCTTCTTGTATCTTTATTGGCATCTTTAGATTAGGAAAATTTTCTTCTATGATTTTGTTAAAAATGTTTTCTGGGCCTTTAAGCTGTGATTCTTCCCATTATCCTATCCCCATTATTCTCAGTTTTGATTTTTTTCATAGTGTCCCAGATTTCTTGGTGTTTGATGTCAGAAATCTTGGAGATTTAACTTTGACCTATGTAGCTTCTTCTATTGTACCTTCAATGCCTGACATTCTTTCTTCCATTCTTATAGTCCATTGGTGATAATTGTGTCTGCAGTTCCTGTTCACTTACTTACATTCTGTATTTCCTGAATTCTCTCAGTTTGTGTTTCCTATATTGATTCTATTTCCATTTTCAGTCCTTTGATAATTTTATTAGTTTCCTTCAACTGTTTTATCTTTATTTTCCTTATCTTTATTTAAGGGTTTTACTCATTTCTTCCAGTTTTTATATGTCTTTTCCTCGATTACTTTAAGGGGTTTATTCATTTATTCTCTAAGGACCTGTATCATCTTCACAAATTGGTTTTAAAGTCTTTTTCTTACGCTTCAGTTGTGTTGGAATATTCAGGACTTGCTGTAGTAAGATAGCTGGTATCTGATGGTGACATATTGCCTTGGATGTTGTTGATTGCATTATTACACTGGCATCTAGACATCTGAGTTTATGGTGATCACAGTTCTAGGTGGCAAATTATTGATTTCTCTTTGTTGAATTGGTATTTTGTTTCTGAGTTTCTGTTTCCTCTCTGGTCTTCTAAATTGTATGGCCTGAGGGGTTGAGCAGGTAGTCTCCATGCAAGTTTGGGCTTGGACTTCTGTTGTCTGGTGTGATCTCTTATTGAGCATTGGGCCTCTGACTGAGTTGGAAGCAAGACTGTTCTGGGGGTCTTCTGGGCCTCTAAACCATCAGGACATCAATGCCCTGGTTAGAGGTTGGAGTTCTGGTGGCCTGTATGGCCTCTGGTCCATTGGGAGCATCTTTCTGAATTTTGGGCTGGGATATGGTGACAAGTGGTGGGTAGGTGAATGGGGATAGGGTGGACTGCCTACCTGGTCTTCTGCATGGCCTGTGGTTGGGTAGGGTGTTTGCAGGAGGAAACCTAGATAATCTGGTAGCTCCAGGGTTAGGAGACCTACCTGGTCTTTTAATAGTCATGGTTTAGAGTTGGGCAGGGTATTTATGCCCAAGGAAGTGGAGAGAGTGGGAACCTTCTGGGAAACTAAAATGGCTTTAAAACTAAAGTCTCAAGTTAAAAGAAAATAAAAATAAACAACTAAAGTCATGCATGAGTATCACATTCCTGAAGGTCAACACATGGCTAGAGACCACACAGCCTTACACTTTCACCTGCTTTGTTGTGTTAACAGGTAGGTGCCAGTGTTGATCATGCATGTTCTCTGGTCTTCTCTTGGTTTCTACTTAACAGTGTTTTAAGGCAAAACATCACAATTTGCTGTGAGGAATCACTTACATTTTTTGGAGAATGGAGGAACTTATCCTGTTAGTATTTTTAACTCTGGAGGCCTCTGTGTTCTTTTCTAATGTTACAAATAACCCAGAACCAATTCTAAAGAAGAGATATGATAGTAGCCCACATAGGCTCCCGTGTTGCAATACTTGCTCCCTACTTGGTGTGACTGTTTGGAGAATATAAGGGTGTCACTGGGGATGAACTTTGAAGATTTGAAAACTCAGTGCATTCCCAGTAGATTCTCTTGGTCTTGTGCTTGTGGATCAAGATGTCACTTGCAGTTACTGCTCTGTTACTATGTCTGCCTGCGTGGATTCTCACCCTCTGAGACTCTGAGTTCTAAGTAAACACTTATTATTTTATAAGTTGTCTTGGTCATGGTGTCACACTAAAAGAAAAGTGACTAATACCAGGACTTTTTAGAGGACATTGTATTCCACAGCAAAGTCTGTTCACTCCTCTAATCTCTAAGAATTGTTACAATTGTTGCCTTTTTTCCATGTTTTTATAAGCTGTCTGAATACCTAAAAGGTTGGGGAAATAAAAAGTAATTGTTTGCTTCCTAAAGGTGCATAAATCATGAACTGTTACATATTCCATTTTATTAATACTTAAAAGTAAAAACTTTCCACACACACACACACACACACACACACACACACACACACACACACACACATATGTTACATGCATATAGTTTTTACTAATCAAAATATCTTTTTTAAACTATTTCACTTAAATTAATATAGTACATGTGAATGATATGTAAGACTCTGGGCATGCATGCATCACATTATGCATGTGGAGAATTTGCAGGAGATGGATGTTCCCAAAGTATTGAACTAAGGCTTGTGAATTGAGTGCTTTTACATACTAAGCCATCTTACTTGTCCCAGAATATTTATTTTTAGTAGATATTATTAATAGTTATTCAGAATATCCAGCCTGCATTTAATTTGAATTTTATTTATAGATTAATTTCCTGAGATCTGACATTTCAAAATGATAAGTGGAATAGTTCTTCGTGTATTAATTTTAACTTCCATTTCCATTACAGCAGTTGTAAAGCTTCCTCTGTGAATTCCATGAATATTCTTAGCTCATAAATTCCTAGGTACATTATAATTCTATCTCTTCTCTAAAGGGTATCATATGTCTCTTAGTTAAAATTACCAGTATACAAAAATCCTAGTAGTTAAACCGATAGATATCTTTGTGCTCTCATTTATGAATTCTCATGGCTGTCTGCTGTTTCTGCTGTATTTTTCAGTTAGATATGTCACAAATTGTTAGTTCCACCTTTTTCCTGTAGTATGTTCAGCCTTCGTTTATCTTAAAAACATTTTCTAGTAAGTATAATAATGTACTCAATAGAAGAGCATTGTATTATTCATTTTCCTAAAGATAACACCTCCAAAGATTTCCTATAAGCATGTGACCTTCAGTTTGTTTTATGTATTAGTCAAGGTTCTTTAGAGTAACAAAATTTATAGAATATATACATATATAAAATATATGTGTTTTATATATATATACATATATATAAAATATGTACGTAGTGGATAGCCATTCCAGCTTTGGTCTGGAAGCTCCAACCCCCACTGAGGCTTCGGTAACTATCATGCCTACAAGGCGGGGCCAAGAGAGGGCCCTGAAGACCAGAGATCAGAATGTGCTGCGCTCTCTTCCTGGTCCTGCTTGGACCCTGGACGCTAGAGGTAGAAGGAGAGTTCTCCAGAGAATACCGCCGGACTGCACTGTGTCTTTCTCAGAACCTGCCACCTACCTATCACTTCATTTGTAAGTTATGCCATTAAATAAATCTCCGTTTTAATTACGTGGAATGGCCTTAATAATTTCACCAATATCTGGTGCCCAATATGGGGCAAATTCCAAAGGCCTGGGTGGCTCCAGCCCTCAGCTTCCTCCCCAGCTGGCGGGTGCTTGAAGCTGAAGGTTACCGCCTACAGAGTTCTGTAAAACCAGGAAAAACCTACATGGATCCATTCCTAAAAAGGAACTAATCTGATCTTAGTCCTGGCAAGTTTAGCCCAGGACCAGCAAAATCGCTGTGAGTGGGGCTCCCTGAGTGCTGGCTTCTCGCCCTAGCCCGAGGCTTCCACAGTTTCACCTAGTTAAAATAGACAGGGCAGTGTCCCCTGTCCCTGGTGGGGGTTTGGAGCCATGCCTGCTGGCAGACCTATTGTCTGTAGAGGCAGAGAGGGTCTTAGAGTGGCCTGGAAGTCCCCTGAAGCTCCAGGGGTCACCAGAAAAACTGCTGGCTGCCTGTGCTCACTCTGCTGCCAGTCAAGGCATTCAACAGGACCTGCTTTAGTGCTGTACCAATGCCTCCTTCTGGCTGAAAAGTCCTACTACACCCCCAGAAACACGGAAAGGTAAGATAGACAAAGCAGTGATATTTTATTTGCACTGAAATGTGATTTTATTTGTATGTTAATAAATAAAGTTGCCCAGGGGTTAGAGCTATTAGCAAGCCATAGCAAAAGCTAGTGGTGCATGCCTTTAATCCCAGCACTTGGTAGGCAGAGCTAGGTAGATCTCTGTGTGTTCAAGGAGACAGCCAGCATGGAGACACACACACCTGGAGGTCTGTACAGACAGGCAGTGACGAGGTCATGTGGTTGGGTTTACAACCAATGAGAAGGCAGAACAGAAAGTCTTTATAAAGACAGACACACAGGAAGTAGGTCTCTTTCAGAGAGGTAGGACCACTGCAATAGTGAAGGGTAAGGATTTTAGCTTTTAGCTATTGCTCTGACCTCTTGGCTTTTATCTCTGTATTGGCTCTGTGTTTCTATTTTAATAAGATGGTTGGTTACTTCTACATTTGGTGCCCAGCGTGACAAGAGTCCATTAAAAACCGCTTGCCTTGGCTTGGCTGCAGGTCTGTTTTCCTGCCTGGGCGCCCTGGCTCCCTAGCTCAGGCCCAGGTCACCTTGGTCTCAGGCTGGACTGACTGTAGCCCCAAGCGGTTACACACAGCTGTAGCTACTTGCTTAAAGCCAGTGCTACAAACAACTCAGGTCTGCCGTGCCAAACAGGGTCCCTGCCTGTAAAGCCAACGCACGTGGTCAGAGTTTAAGGAAGCTGGAGCCCAGGCTTGACTCAGCTCAAGCGGGAATATGTGGCTGGATTTAAGCTTTTAGCCAGATCTTGTGGCTATGCTTTCTTGCTCTCTCTCTCTCTCTCTCTCTCTCTCTCTGTATCCACACATCAGACACTAGGTGGCTGTTTTGAAATTCTCTCAGATTTCTACTGTTCTAAGCAGATTTGGTAATCAATTAAGATATCAGATATTTTAAAGGAAACTATTTAAAAGAGAATTTTTTTCCACATTAATAAGATGGGTATTATGTGTACATTGAATGAAAATTGGGCTTTGTTTAAAATTTTAGACAGCCTGACAATGAAACAACTATATGAGAAGATTAATATTGATCGAATTATGCACTTTATTACTTTTCTTATCCTCGTTTTACTATTTAAAAAGATAGTCAATTTAAGTGCCAGGATAAAAGTTTTAGAAAAACCTGTTAAACCTGTTAAAATGAATTATAGAGAAATTCAAATTCAGACAGAAGAAATTAACAGGGAAGTTGTTTCAAGAATGGATCATAAGGTTACAGAAAGAAAGCCTGTTTTCACACAGTTACCCTTATTTTATCCGGTAACCTTACAGCAGTTGCCTAATCAAATCACTACACAAAATATTTGGGCTCCAATTGAAATGTTAGATTTACGCAGGTTTAAGGAGGCAATAGTATCTTATGGCATGCATTCCCCATATGTAAAGCAAATGTTAAACTCTTTGTCAGCATATAATAGGATTATATCACAGGAGTGGCAGGAGCTGGCACAGGCTGTTCTGGAACCCAGTCAAAGGCTCCAGTGGCAAATGTGGAGGAGGCTAAAAACATAGAAAAACAATGGAGGGATAAAGGAATATAAGTCTTCCAGGATCAGCTTGTTGGAGAAGGCCAATATGCTTCAGTACAAACACGATGTTTATATAATATCCAACCCTTAATTCTATGTCGAATGGCAAACTTGAATGAATGGGACAGAGTTGAGGAACCAGGAAAGAAAACTGAGTCATTTACAAAGGTTATACAAGGCCCAAAAGAATCTTTCACAGATTTTTTACAAAGATTGGCTTTAGAAGTAAAGAGAACAGTCCCAAATTCAGAAGCTAGTCAGATAATAATTGAATCTTTGGCTTTTGAGAATGCAAATGCAGCATGCAAAAGAATAATCAGGCCATTAAAGGCAAGATCTGCACCTTTGGAAGATTGGATTAGAGACACAGTTAATGTTGAGGTTAATGATCATGATGATATGTGGATAGGAGCAGCAATTTCAAAAGATTTGAGAAGTGTTAGATGTTTTGGACATGGAAAGCAAGGACATTTGAAAAGGGACTGTAAACAGGTCATTCCTAGAAACAATGTTTCTTCAAGGAAGAATGGCAACAGAATGCCCCTTCCTTTGGGAGTATGCAGAAGGTGTGGTAAGGAAAAACACTGGACCAACGAATGTAGATCAACAAGGGACAGACAAGGTAATCCTTTGCCTCCGTCTTTGGGAAACTCCCAGAGGGGCCTCAGGCAGGCCCCCACAGTAAATCCACCTCAAACCTTTCCTGCAGTTGTAGAGGAAACTCCTATTCAGAGCAATTAAATAACCAAATGCCCATTGGAATAAATCATGCTGATTGGGATGATGAAGCAGAAAGAATAGAAAATTCAGGAAAAAACATAAAGAAAAAATTTTTGGGCAAACTTCTTTAATGAACAAAAACCAAAATTAACAATAACAATAAATGGTGTTTTGTTGTCTGGTCTGGTAGACACAGGTGCAGACATTACTATAATTGCACCAGAATTTTGGCATTCAACTTGGCCTCTTCAGGAGGTAAACGTTCAACTGTTAAGAATTGGGACATTATCTCAAGTGAAACAGAGTGCAAGATGGCTCGAATGTATAGGTCCAGAAGGACAGAGAGGAAAATTAAAACCATATGTGGCTAACATAGCTATGAACCTGTGGGGTCAAAATGTGTTGCATCATTGGAATACTCAGATTGACATCCCTCCAACCTCAGACAAATCATAAACTAGCACATGTTTCTGAGAGAAATATTACAAGATATTATTCTAATGAGTGGTCACCAGCCATCCACATTATACAAGAACAGGGCACAACAACTGATGGTCTTCCAAAAACACCATCAGCTCTACCTTTAAAATGGTTAACAGACAAGCCTGTATGGGTCCAGCAATGGCCTTTAACAACAGAGAAACTCCAAGCTTTAGAAGAGTTGGTAGGAGAACAGTTAAATGCTCAGCATATTGAAGAATCTACTAGCCCTTAGAATTCTCCTGTATTTGTTATTAAAAAGAAATCTGGTAAATGGAGAATGGTAACAGACCTTAGAGCAATTAACAAAGTAATTCAGCCAATGGGCTCTCTACAATCTGGAATTCCTTTGCCTATTCTGTGGCCAAAAGGATGGCCTCTTATAGTTATTGATTTAAAAGACTGTTTCTTTTCAATACCCTTACAAGAAAAAGACAAAGAAAGATTTGCTTTTACAGTGCCTACTTATAATAATTCTCAACCTGTTAAAAGATTTCAATGGAGGGTCCTCCCTCAGGGAATGTTGAATAGCCCAACTCTGTGACAATATTTTGTACAACAGCCATTGGAAGTGATACGTAAAAAATTTCCTAAATCTATACTTTATCATTATATGGGTGATATTTTACTAGCTGACTCAAATGCAGATACCTTAGAAAGAATGTTTGAAGAAGTAAATAATATTTTGCATTGCTGGGGATTACAAATTGCTCCTGAAAGGATACAAAGAGGAGATTCTATTAATTATTTAGGATAAAAAATAGAACTACAAAAAATTAGACCCCAAAAGGTATAAATTAGGAGAGATCAACTACAGACTCTTAATGACTTTCAAAGGTTATTTAGAGACATTTCTCATCTAAGAACTATTGTTGGGGTAAAAAATGATGAACTGAATAATTTGTTCAAAACCTTAGAAGGTGACAAGGACTTAAATAGTCCAAGTGAATTATCACCTGAAGCTGAGAAAGAATTGGCCTTGGTAGAAAAGAAAGTACATGAAGGGCACGTGGATCGTATTGATCCAAAGCTGGATTGCATTTTGGTTATTTTACCTTCTAGGCATTCTCCTACAGGAATATTAATGCAGAGGGAAGATATTATATTGAAATGGATATTTTTACCAAATAAACCGAATAAAAAATTAAAAACTTATGTGGAAAAAAATCTCTGACTTGATTTGGAATGGAAAATTGAGACTTTGTCAGTTAGCAGGAATAGACCCAGCAGAAATTGTTGTACCTTTAACTAAAGAGGACATTGAAAAATTATGGGCAGAAAGTGAACCTTGGCAAAGAGCTTGCAGTAATTTTTTTGGGAGAAATTAACAGCAAATATCCCAAAAGCGATAGAATTGATCTTATAAAGAGAGCTGATTGTATCTTGCCTCGGATTGTACGGGAAGAACCTATATCTGGAGTTTGTACATCTTATACAGATGCCAACAAACAAGGAAAGGCAGGTTACAAATCAGGAAATTTAAGTAAAGTGGTTCAAAGTCCTTATAATTCAGTTCAAAAATCAGAATTGTATGCTATTCTGTTGGTATTAAAGGATTTTTCAGAACCTCTCAACATAGTAACTGACTCTCAGTATGCCGAAAGAGTGGTATTACATATTGAGACTACAGAAATTATCCTTGATGCTTCAGAATTAACTTCACTATTTATTCAATTACAAGATACAATCAGGAAAAGGAGTCATCCTTTATATATAACTCACATCTGATCCCATACTTGTCTGCCAGGCCCTCTAGCACAAGCTAACAATGAGATTGATAAACTATTGATAGGAAATGTACTGGAGGCTTCAGAATTTCATAAAAAAATCATGTCAATAGTAAAGGTTTAAAAAAATGATTTTTCCATAACCTTGCAACAAGCCAAAGAAATAGTAAAGAAATGTCCTACTTGTTCCTTCTACAGTCAAACACCATTACCAGCAGGATGTAACCCAAAGGGTACTCAGAGGAATGTAATCTGGCAGATGGACATGTTTCACTTTGCAGAATTTAGAAAATTGAAAAATGTACACCATACCATCAATACTTATTCAGGATTTCAATGGGCAGCTCTTTGAGTTCTGAAAAAGCTGATTCTGTAATCACTCATTTGCTAGAACTTATGACCATCATGGGCATACCTGTACAAATCAAAACTGACAATATTCCATCATATTTCTCTGTTAAAATGAAACAGTTTTTTGCTTATTACAATATAAAGCATATTACAGATATACCACATAATCCTACAGGTCAAGCAGTTATGGAAAGATCAAACAGAACTATAAAGGATATGCTAAATAAACAGAGAGAGGTAACAAAAACACCCAGTAATAGACTACATAATGCTGTATTAACTTTGAATTTTCTCAATGCCAATGAGAAAGGAACAACAGCTTCAGAGAGACATTGGATAATAGAAAAAAACTACAGAATTAAATCAGCCTATATACTTTAAGGGTGTGCTGACCTCAGAATGGAAACCAGGATATGTGTTTTGTTGGGGACAAGGTTTTGCTTTTGTTTCTACAGGAGAAGATAAGCTGTTTGATTTGAACAAGAGAGACCTCTTAATTAGAGGAGGTGATAGTTCATCAACCAGCATGAACATCCAATTTAAACTAACTTATACCAGTAACACATGCCTTTTCATTTAATCAGATAATAACTTGCCAAAAAGGAACATCCCCAAAAATAGTCTTGGGGAATAGTTTTGGTTTTTGTCTTTTAGGAGAATGAAGGCTAAGGAATCTGAAGAACCCTGGACAAATGAGACAACTGAAGAAAAGGGAGAAATCATCTATCCCAGGAAACAGAGTGAAATGGCTTATGGGTATATCATCTATAAAATTTTATAAGTCTTCCTAAATGTTTGTCTCTGCTCTTCTCTAAAGAAATTTAACACTATTGGTCTTCTAATAGTCCCAGTTCAATTAAAATTTAAAGCTGACTTTGGAGTTGGAGAATGGCTCTCTCTTTCTTTAAACTCAAGTGTGTTGTTAAGAGGAAAATGCAAACTCCCTATATCATGCCAGAAGAAAAGAGCCATCTTCTGCTATGGGACAGGAGAAAAACCAAATTAACTAAGGGACTATTCTATTACTAATTTCAACTCTTTGATTCTATTCTGATTCTTTAAACTTTTCTTAAAGTATGAATTTTATATCAAAATTTACAAGATTAATATATATGCATATATATATATATATACATTTTAAACTTTATTAAGATATGAATGGTCATATAGAGTACTAACTAATTCTAGAAAGAAAAAAAGGCTTCAATTAGCTGCATATATATATATATATATATATATATATATATATATATATATATCTTTGTGTTCGAGTCTCTTATCAGTTTTCTGCAGGAAATCACGGCCAGGCCTAACATCAACTGAAGTCTCTAGGAAGAAGATGGGGCCCCACAACAACAACAATTCCACGTGGACAATAATAATATCACTAAGCTGATGATCATCATCTACAGATCAGCTTTGAACTACAAAGTGCTCAGAGCAATTTTGAGAGGGCTAGCTGAGACAATCCAGTCTCAAAAACTGCTTGAATGAGGACTTGAGATAAACCCTGAACTTTGGCATTATACACAGACTGGATAACAAAGGATATAATTAAATTTCCTTGAATTTGACAATTAACCTAAAATTTTTCTTTTCGGGATAAAGATACCTTCACCCATACCCAGCAGGATGCAATTTTAAGAATACGAAGCCCACATTCCCAAAGAGGTGGTGTGGGGCAGGTGTTTTTTTTTTTTTTTTTTTTTTTTTTTTGGTCTTTTTAATGGATTTTAGGTCTGGGATAATTTTCATTGTTTAGGGGGATTGTTATTTTCAAGGGTTAGGGAAAAGGCTAAGCAAAGTAGATTAGATTTAAGGTTCTTGTTTTTTTTCTAAGAGAAAAGAAAAAGACAATTACTAGTTTTAAATACTTTGCATTGGATTGGATTGTTTTATATTGTATACAAATTATATATATTGAAATTGATATTGTTAGAAAATGCTATATGTATATTTCTAATTGTACTTATACCATTCATTTAACAATGTAATGTAATTTTCTGATCCTTGAATGTTATTATTACAACTATTAGGATATAAAGAAATGAAAGTTAGTCATTAGACATTATAATAGAACTTGTCATATTAGGTATGTTTTAAAAATTAAGCAGATATATTTTAGATAGACAGGTCATCTTCAAACCCTTCAGAGATCTACAGAATATGGCATTTAAAATGTTTTAATAACTTAGAAAATTTTTCTTTTTGTTATGACTATGAGGCATGTCGGCTCCTGGCAGTACCAATCTACTTCAGAGAAAATATGGGCATTGAAGAAACTGCATATGGAGTTAACTTTCATTGTGGCAAAAGTTAGCCACTGGACAACAACGTATCTTTGAATCAACTGTTGACAAACAGGACAGACAGAACACGAAACAAAGGATTACTGATTCTTGCCAAAACAAGTGTGGTTATGGCTTTATCAAAAGGCATCTTCTGAGGCCAGGACAATATGGCACCATCCCTGAAGTGGCCTTCAAAATCTGGAAAAGGTACAGTGCCCTTTTCTTCGAAGGCAGCTGAACAGACAGTGGGCTGATAGCTTCTGATGTGCAATGGAACAGCAGCTGAAACATTTATTCTTGAAGAGTAACTAAGCTCACGCCTCTCAATAGTAGACTGGCATTTTATAGAGGGATGTGAAGAAGAACGGGATGCTGAGATGAAGCCATATATACACAGCCAAAAAGAATTGGCAGCTGAATTAAAAAAAAAATCAACAATTTCCAGAATTTAAAATCCTGAATCATGACAGGATACTAGTGGAATTCAGGTGTTTCTGGTACATGGACTGCTCTCACCCAATGTGAGGTCGAACTATTGACCTTGTGTACATCCTACTTCACAAATGAGTCTGTCAGATATGCTAAGCCTATAGGTTGAAGATGATGCCCCAACACTGTGGAGAAACCTCAGGTGACTGTCCAGGCAACTGGCAGTTTCTGTCAACTCACAATTTTTTGGAAGTTGCTTGCATGCACTTCCTGTTTTTATTTTTGTTAGCTAATATTATTTCCTTCTTGGGTCTCTGAGGGAGCTGAAGATTAGTTAGTTATAGTTGAAGATTAATTAGGATAGAAAGTGAATTAGATACATTTTGGACTCACCAAAATAGGATAGATAATGGAATTATTTTCTCTGAAATTGTCAAATGCAAATGGACTAGACATTGTTTAGGTATTCATTACTTGTATATATGGTATATAGTTATTGTACTTTTGTATATAGTTTTTCTTATGTTATTCATGACCTTTTATCCTTTTATTAAAATGGAAAAGGGGAAATATTTATTTCAAGTAAAAGCACTTGATAATTTTATACCTTAGAATTGACTAACGAATTTTGAGTAATTCTTGTAATATTGCCGACAACATTACCTCACAAAAATTTAAAAAGTTTTTTTGTCTGTATGATGAATGACATTTTCCTGAAAATATACGACCTTCCTCAGGCATATTTGGCCTGTACCATTTTGACATTCATCATAATAATTCACACAATGTTCAAACACTGGTTTAATAACAAGAACAAAGATGAGTCATTATTGGGACTGATACAGGCTTTAAAAGATAACAATAAAGGCTCACAAAAAAGATTCTCTTACTAATATCTGCTTTAAAAGATAGCAATAAAGACTTACAGAAAATGATTCTCTTTCTAGAATCTGCTTTAAAAGATAGCAATAAAGACTTACAGAAAAAGATTCTTTCTCTAAAATCTGCTGATCAAGATTTACAAAACAGGCTTTTACCAAAAATTTATCTTATTGATAATAAATGTAAATATTTAATAGATAAAACACTAACTCTCCAGACACTATATAAGGAAGAAAGATTATCATTAATTGATAAAATAAGGTCCATGGAATCATGTGTTTCTGAGGAACATAAAAACTTCTATGATTCCATGAAAAATCTAGAGTCCCTTGCAAGAGAGGAGGTTCACTCCCTAAAACAAACCCTAGGTGCTCATTTACAAGCCCTAAAAGAAACTCTCAGTAAACTTGACAAGGGACCTAATAAACAGAAGGGCAAGATCATAGAGGTTGTAACATATCCAAATGGCTCTCATACAATGGCTTATCCTGTTGTCATCCATGAAAAGCCAACAGATGATACACACCCCGAGCCATATAATACATATACGTTACAACCAATTTCAACAAGGAAATTTAAAAATGTAAAGAAAATAATATTTACGTATGGGATAGATTCCACATACCTAAGACAGATGTTAAATTCATGGTCTACCTCACATAAAATCATTCCAGATGACTGGCATCAGTTAATTTCCGCTGTTTTAAAATATAGCCAACAGTTACAGTAAAAAAGCTGGTTGAAAAAAAAAAGACAAAAAATTTAAAACAAAAAGATAAACTCAGAGTTTTGTGATCTCCCAAAATCAAATACTTAGTAAGGAATGTTTTGCTGACAGAAATGTACAAGCCACTTATGTTAAGCATACAATATCCCCATGTCGTACAGCAGCTCTAAATGCTTAGAAAAAATTCCAAAACCTAAAAAAAAACTAAGGTATACACAAAGATATTTCAGGGACCACACAAACCCCTCACTGATTTTTTTACAAAGGTTGAACACAGCTATAACAAAAACTATATCAGGTAAAAATTTAAAAAACTAGTAACTGAGTCCTTGGCATTTGACAATGCTAATACAAAATATAAAAAAATACTTACACCATTAAAGATCAGATCAGCTCCTTTAAAAAAAAATGGATTCAATATACTAATGGTGTTGAGACTCTTAACTACAGTAATAAGGCTTAGATAGGAGAAACAAATCCCAGAGGTAAAAAAAGGCCCCATGGTACCAAATGTTTTAAATATGGTACACCAGGTCATATAAATAAAAACTATACATGGGGTACTCCTAAAAATAATATCCTTTTAAAAATAGCCTAAACAGGAGACCCCAACCACCTCCTAGATTATATAAAAGATGTGACAAAGGCTGACATTGGACCAATAAATACAGATCAAAAATAAATATACAAGACAACCCTTTACTGGTGAAAAATGCCATATGGGATAGGATATATATATATATTCTAGTATATACCTGGTCTTCAGTATCTTACAGAAACCCAAAAATGTAGGGTCTAATATCAGTGGAAGAATGAACTTGATATTGAGGGTGAAAGCAAGCAAACAGAGAGAGAGAGAGAGAGAGAGAGAGAGAGAGAGAGAGAGAGAGAGAGAGAGAGAGACTAGGAATGGTATGAGTCTTTGAAACTTCAAATCGCAACTCCAGTGACATACCTCCTCCAACAAAACCAGACCTCCTAATCCTTCCCCTTAGGCCCCTTACCTGCCACATTTTCTGGTTATCAATCATCTAGCTATCTGCTCTAATCTGTCACTGTGTTTAAAATTATTCAAAGACAAGAATGTTCCTTGTCATTTTCTATTATTGGTATGCTATCATGTATTTTTAAGGTAACTGGATGATTTCTTCAGCACTAATTTTAATTACTATAAAATATTTCATTTAAAATTATTAAATTTAGAGACTGGAGTGATAGCTCAGCAGTTACAACTGTATATTTCTCTCACAAAGGACCTGAATATGATTGTGACCACCATGACATGTAGCACATAGCGACCTATAAATCTAGATCCAGGGAAATCCCAATGCCTCAGTGTCCTGGAGTACCTGCCTTCATGTGTGTATATTCCCAAAGAGACTCAAATAAATACACAAAATTAAAAATAAGTCTTTACAAGTTAAATTAATAATTATGCTTCTCTCATTAAAACATCTTGGAATTTAAGCCGGGCGGTGGTGGCGCACGCCTTTAATCCCAGCACTCGGGAGGCAGAGCCAGGCAGATCTCTGTGAGTTCGAGGCTAGCCTGGGCTACCACGTGAGTCCCAGGAAAGGCGCAAAGCTACACAGAGAAACCCTGTCTCGAGAAAAAAAAAAAAAAAAAAAAAACATCTTGGAATTTGTATGATACATTTTAATTTGTAGTAATTGATTTCCATTTGCTATTTTGTTTTACTAACGATTTATTTTTGTGTTGTCTAACTATAATTATAATTATAGTTCAATGATAATTACCATTTTATCATCACTTTCATTTTATATTAGATTAAAAAATAAATTCGTATTCATGGTTCTTTTCTGCATTATATCTTATGAAATATAAGGATTCATTTCTTCATTTGAAAAAACACCTCTGAAATCATTAAGACCTAGGAGGTCAATAGCATTGCAATTTATTTAAGATCCACTATTTGGGCCCAATTGGATGTTATATAAAGTTTATGAAACCTATTTTATCTAGATTTCCAAATTTATTAGCATTCACTTTTTATTTATTTATTTTTGAACTCATTAATTTATTCAATTTTCTCATGTGCAAAACCTTCTAAAGGAGTGTCATGGAGGCTCTCAGGGTGCGCACAGCCATTGGAGCAGGTTTAACGTCTAGGCTTTAAATATTTTAGAGTACGGTAAAAGGGAACTACTAAAAGTTCTGAGAGGACATGAGGACCCATGCCTGTGTGAGATCTCGGGGGTGAAGGAGCAGACACGGAGTTGGGCTGGCATCACACAGAGGGGCTGAGGAAAGACTCCAAGTCGAGTGCACGTACATTCTAAGCCGCTGGAAGGACAAAGCTCACACCTCTCTGCTATGGGAGGAAGAAGACTAGAATGCAAGGGTTGGGGTACTCAACTGGGTCTTCATTCTTGGGGATACGTGGCCAAGGAAGACGACCACTCTGTGTCCTTGGCTCCTTGCTTGAAGTACCACCCTATCAACTTTTAAACATTCTGAGCCATGGCTGAAGCTAGAAAAGAAGGGGAGACGGGGCGGGGGGGACCAGAGATGGGATCAAAGTCCTCGGGTTGGGGAGCTAGAGGCCCCCTTCAAGTAGCTCAGGCCTGGCAGCTTGTGTGGGCGGGGCTTGCGGAAGATGCAGCTCACAGAGCAAGCCCAGGAGGAGTAGGGCTTACCGGTCTGCGGGGGCTGGACCGCTAGTGTCTACTCATGGTTCCCATGGCAGCAGTACACAGCACAGGGCCCACCGTGCTGAGGTGTTCGGAACCAGTGACTTCTGTTGAGACTCAAACTGGGCTGGCCTGGGTGAGGGCAGCGTGACTGCTTAGGCACAGCCCCACTCCTCCCAGGGGCTCATGTCCCTGTCGATGGCCACACAGTTGCAGGCGGCATAGCGGAGCTTCTCCTCTCATACCTTGGCACTGGCATAGTTGCAGGAGGAAGAGCTTGCTGGAGCAGGTGGAAGACTCAGGCAGCGCGTCTGTGGTCTCATAGCCCAGTTTGTCTGGGTAGATGTAGATCCGAGCTGGCAGGCGGCTGCGGCCAGAGACGAAGCGCAGGAAGCGGCTCTGGTCCTCATTGGTGAAATTGTTCAGAGCCTCCCAGAAGTACTGCACTCGAGTGTCAGATGGTTCAAAGTGGTTTGAACCACTTTTTATTTTTTAATGTGGATATTCTTCTGTGGCGGTTTATCTTTCTTTTTTAATTCATTCAGTAGTTCACTGGTGCTCTCCATTAACTCCCTTTCAGTCAGTCTTGTTACAGCACTTTCTACTTCTCTCTCAACTAAATACCTCAATTTTAAAATAGTGTTGTCAGTAAGGAAGCAGAACAGCTTCAAGTCTCACAAATAAATGTCTTCACTGTTTCTTAAACAGACAGTTAACATTCAGTTCAACCATTCTATGCCTAGATTTTTCCTAAGGAAAATCGTAACACATATCCACATAAATGTCTGTTACAGTTTTGGCTTATAATCCAAATGCCATCCGCCTAGAAAATATATAAACAAAACATGCTTCATTCTTACAATAGAATACGATTTATCAGTAAACCAATAAAACAACTAAAAAGAGGGCATGGTATCTCACTTTTGTGATGCAAACACTCTGGAGATAGGATCTGAGGTCTAAGACCACCATAGTTGAACAGTGGGCTTTGAGCAGACTAGGCTCACAAATCCTATTTCAAACAATAACAACAACAAAACTTAAAGAATGATGTGGATTCATCTTATAGTCATTAGGCATACTAATAGTAGCTAAACATTGAAATGTGTATCTCCATATATTTTTTTATATAGAGTCTTAGAAAATCTCACAAATATATATTGAAAGAGCATATCTGAGTTGGTTTTGGATTAATTTTGGAGTGATTGATAGTAGACAGTTTTATATATACTCAAAAGTGACAAAATTGTAGTTGCCCTTCTTTCTGAACAATTAATTTACACATTTGATTGCTTAATTTTACTTAATAGTCTCTTTAAATCAATATAGATTTTAACAAATAATCATATTTTATTATAATTAGCTTAAAAACTACCACATTGCCTTTTAAGATAAATGTCACCAGAGATTCCAATAGTAATACTGTTCTTTCTCCTTTGTTGATGATCCATTCTTCCTCTATACTATAGTGATGTCCATTATCTGGTGTAGGTATATTAGTCAGTGTTGTATTCCTATAAAAAAGTGTCTAAAGCAAAAGTTAAAATTCTATACAACTTAGTGAATATATATGCAATTATAATTGACATTCAAAATGGAAGTCATGAAGTATCACATTAAATTTTACACTTTAAGTCTCAAATATATTTTGAAACTTAAAATTTATTTTAATTTCTTCACCACAAAAAAATTTACCAAAATTCTACAACAGAATTAGAAACATAAAAACAATTTGCTTTAAAAATTATTTTACAACTTATGTCCATTACCTGCATTCCTCTTAAAAATTATTTCTATCTTCATTTTTTAATGATAAAAATAATATGACTTTATCATACATTATGAGAAATGTGGCATATGACTCAGTTACTCACAATAATGTAATATATTTTTATGTGATTATATGATGATTTTTCTAAACCCAGAGTGGGACTACTTGCTATATAATTTGGAGTGTTTAATAACAGTTTAACATATTTAACAGATATCTACAATAACTTGTCCAGATAAGCTCATCCACGAACATCTCAGAGGATCGAAGTTATATATCAATTCTAATTTATAGATTAATGAATAGTTGTACATGTTTTTAAGGGTCAATAGGCCTGGAATTTTCAACTCTCAGTCTGAGGGTAACTGTAGAAATGGACAACTGCCTAGAATATGCACCAAATAGGCTAAGAAAAGCATAAGTTACTAAATTCTATTATAGTATATACCAAAGAATGTAAAGGGAATAAGCATTCAGACAGAGAGCTCTCCTTTATTTTACATTACCCTGTAATTCCTTCCATTATATATAAAATCCAAATCAAATTAACTCAGATTATATAACTCTATTAACTTTTTTTTTACATTATCAGTAGGGCATAAACATATATACAGATCTGTAACATGCTTTTATTTTTTTCTTTTAAAATGTATTTCTTTGTGTGTGTGTGTGTGTGTGTGTGTGTGTGTGTGTGTGTGTGTGTTTATGTGTGTGCATGGGAGTGTTTGTGTATGTATGTATGTGTGTTGCTGGTGGTCTAACCCTAACCCATGTTTTTACACATACTAAGCATACATTTTATTCCTATATACCTCTGCTGAGTCTTAACTGATTTTTATGAGTAGATTGGTAAAATGGGTTTAAAATGTTGGTTTTAACTGGATATTAGTTCTTCACTTTAAATATATCAGTAAAAAGGATAGGTTAAATAACCTTAAAAGATTTAAAGAATTCAATGCACATTAGAACAATATATCTGGATAATTTGAGTTTATTTGTAAGACTCAAACTTTTCTTTCTGCACCAGGCATATAAGTAGGAATGTTAATTGCAATCTCAGTAAAAGTATTTCCACATTTTTATAGAGATTTATCAAAGTTTGGACCTCAATTTGTACCTTTTACTTTTTAATCATTTAGACGGGAACCTACTGTAAAAAAAATGTATGTTTGCCAATTTTAAATTACTGACCACCTTTATAATAAAACAAAGTATGTTTATTTATTTAAAACAAACACCAAGATCCATATTTCTTAGAAATTTAGCTTTCTGCTGTCCTTGACAGTGACAGTCATTCCAGTATGCTTTTTAAGCTGTTTTTGTTGTGCCTTTGTCCCTAGAACCAGCATTATCTTTTAAGAGTGGTTAGATAGCCCTGTTTTAAGCCTGGTGCTTGACATTCTAAACGCTTAGCTCAAATTTCTTTTCTAAACAAATACTTCTTCAAGACATAAGACTCAGAATTCCTTGATAATGATGTCGGCTCGTCCTGGTGCTGGCATGGCCATGACCCTGGTTAAAGAAGATGTGGAGGTTTCTAAGTGCAGGATGTGCACTGTGGGTATAAGCTCTGCTGAAACAAGAGGAACACGAGGTTAGAGGGAGTCGTGCAGTCGCACAGGCAGGGCTGCTGCTGGCCTCTGAAGGCACTGAGGAATGCAAGACTGGGTACACCAAGGCTCAAGGCCTGGGGGAAATGTTTCAGTCTTGGATCCTACTGACCTTGTTTGTTCACAAACAACCATCATTGGGCCTAAAATAGATAATACTGCTGCCTCTTCAATATCTATTTTATTTCCTTCATAGTCTTTGTAAATAGATATAAACACATTTTTTTAAATTTATATCTCGTGTTGAAAATATATATGATGATACTTTTTCTTTTAAGTTATAAACATTCATGACAACAATATAAAAGTCTATCTTTAATAAAAGTATAGAATTGGACCAAAACTTGATAAAATATGAAAGGGGAAATGAAGCAAAGTTGTCCATATTAATATTGTGTAGGGGAAGTTTCAAAGGTAAAGAAAGTGGACAGACAGAACACACAGAGCAGCTCTGATCATCTTCAAGCTGAGTATTAAAATGTACATCTGTTTTCTTTGGTAGAAATATCAAATAAAACAGCAATAATAGTGTGAGACATTAACCTTGTCATGTTTTCCAAGAATGCCATGAAATCATAAGCTAATTAACATTAGTAATTATTAATATATACTTTCATAAAAATACACTATGATCTGAGAGGTCAATTTGTATTTGAATGATAAAATGCTGTATAAAACCAATTTCCTGAAGGATAACAAACTTCACACACCCGAAATATAAAAATTAGGCGAGGGTAATGGCTGGTCAAGTTGTAGGGCTCAACCTTAAATGCTAAATGCATGTTAATTCCTCCAAGTCTCAGAGAACACCATGGAAGAGGAAGAAGACAGGAGAGCAAGAAGGTAGGTAAGAGGTCTGTAAAATACTAACAGGCATGGTATGACCATAAGGCACGTTAAATCACAACAGTTATGATCTCCTGCAAAAGGTCAGCACACGTCTTAGCCTATAAAGATTCAATATTGTACATTCAATACATAAAGCCCCACAGAGAAAAGTTGATTATTACAAAGTGAAATTAAAATAATGATGGACATCTAGGTCATTTCTTATTCCTGGCTGTTGTGAAGAGAGCAGCAATGAATATGAATGATCAATTATCTCTGAACTAGGATATAGAGTATTAAGGTAAATATAACCAGAAATGATATGGCTAGATCCATGTGGTACATCAGTTTTTTTTTTTTTTTTTTTTTTTTTTTACTTTTTGGGGATCGTTCCCACTGATTTCTAGAGTAGTACCACCAGTTTGATATACAGATAATGAAAATATGGTACATCTACACTATAGGATATTCTCATCTCTAAAGGAAACATTATATTATGAAATTTTCAGGTAACTAGAGCTGTCAACTAGTGCATCTCTCAACCCTTATTAGAAAAATTCTTTATTTTTACATTACATGAGAATTAATGCATGGATCCACAAATGCCTGATATGAAGAAAATAAAATTACTATCAAGTGATGAGTTCTAAATGGAACTTCTATATCATACCCCTTCTACCAAGCCTCAGTGACCATCATGGAGGAGAAAGAAAAAAGTGTAAGAGACATATGATGTAGAGGTCTCCAGCAGAACAGTAATCACTGGTTATGACAGCCTCATTACACACATGAACTGAAAGTGCCTGGGATTGCAAACACAAGGCATTAAAAAAAAACTCTAGATCTCTGACCCTGCCTCTCATCAGCTGCAGCAGTCTGCAAAGTGACCTCTACACCTCACTTGTAGAGCTGACCCTGGTGGTGTGGATGTGGGAGGACATGAGAGCAGGAGAATAGGCCTTGCCTCTTGCTAGTTACTACATAGAGAGAACTAGCTGGGCCAGTGCTACAGAGCTCACCCTCTTCTTGAGGACAAGGGAGAGCTGGCAGGTTGACCAATCAAACCAGGACTCATCCCATCATCCATGCCACCTATGATTTGCTGGAGGATGTGAAGGGGTCAGCCTTGCAGAACCAAAGTTACAGGATCTCCATGACACAAAACAACAAGATATCCATCCAAGAGGGGCCCCAGTGAGAGCCCAGAATCTATGATATAGAAAAAAACAGAGACTTAAAACAGACCAGTGACTCATTGCAATGAACACTTGTAAGTGATAATATATGGACTAAAGGGTATACTGTGTGACTCACTGTGTCACACTACAGGTTCCATGATGAGATTTTTTTCCTTTTTCTTTTCTTTTCCTTTTCTTTTCTATTTTATTTCATTTTATTTACAAGGATAGAGGGCAGATGCAAAGGAATGGAAAAATGAGTGGGATCCAGATGCATGATGTGTAATCCACAAAGAATCAACTTAAAAAACGAAGCAAAGACATAGAGGAGCATTGTTTGCTGACTTACTCCTCTTAGCATGCTCAGCTTGCCTTCTGATACTACTCAGGATCATTGCCCAGGGGTGGCACTGCTCCCCAGTATTCTGGGCCTCTGCACATCAATCATTAATCAAGAAAATGCCCTACAGAGTTGTTATAGGCAATCTGGATGGAGCCCTTTAACTTAAGTGATGTTGTTCTTGCCATATAATTCTTGATTGTGTAAAGTTGACAAAATAACAACAATAACCAGGGCATATATACATAATATAATTATATTCACACATGAGAAAAATGAAATCATATAATTTTCAATTAAGTGGATGGAACTATAGAATATACTGAATATGACAAAACATGTATCAGAAAGACAAATGACACATGTTTTGTCTTATTAATGTTGTCATAGTTCCAAATCTTTAGATGTGTATATATAACCTGGAACAACCACAGAAACCAAGGAAGTACAAACACATATGTGGGGAGAGGGATTTAGGAGGGATAAGGGATAAATAAGACTAAGTATATTTGAAAAAAACATACAAAACACATTATGTCTATTTAAAATACACAAACACACATTTAAATATACAGAATACATATAGAATATATACTCTCTATATACTATTTGACATAATATTCATTAACAAACAGAAAACTTCATTTCAAATTACTGGTAAGATCAAGATGTGAGACACCCAAAGCAATATAGGTCATTGTCATTTCCTTTGATTGCCTTCAGAAAGTTAAAGATAAAGCCCTACTGCAGAATATACCACACATTTTGGACACAGTTAGGTCTGACCTAAAAGACTTCTCTGTGAGTACTACATCATAGTGCTGGAAGGTGCTCTGCAAGCAGTCAAGGAGATAAAAACAATCAATGCAGTAATGCCTGTGAACCAAATCAATGAACAGAATGACAAGGTATGCCCAGTCATGCAACAGTGACACATCCAGAGGCAACCAAGAGCCATGTAATTGTACTTAAAACCCACTCAATAGGAGGGGATTCATTCTTGGGTTTTCAAATCCAGCCAACTTCTCACTTTTACTTCCCTAAACCATTGTAATTTCTTTTATTATTATTATTATTATTATTAGTATTAGTATCATTATTTTGTTTTATAATAAATTTAATTTTTTGTATCAGCCATGAATTCCCCTGTCCTCCTTCCTCCCACTCCCCAGCCTTCCCCCACAATCTTTTTGGAATCATTGTAATTTCTAACTGCATCCTGAATACTTATCTTTGTACCCATAGTCAAGTACAGGCCTCACCCCTTATAAAAACAAAAACAAACAAACAACAACAAAGAAGCACCTTTATGCACCAGCAGGAGACCATTACAGAAACTCATACTGGACAAAACACAAGAAATGACTGTGTATATACCCTCAAATGATTCTCAGAAAATATTGTTTAAGACATGGCTGAAAGATTTTAAGAGCCAAAGAATCACTGTGTCATGAGATAGTGCATCCTATTTATGACAGAGAAGATGTGCCCATGAAATTGTAGCAATATAGTCATAAACAAGAACATGATGATTATACCACTTGGCATGCTATCATAGATGAGGAAATCTCACAAAGGCCTAGCTCTAGATGAAAAGCTATAGACAATTAATGACTGCTGAGAGAGGGAGAATCAATCTTACCCAATTGCAAGTGGTCAGTCATAAACAGATACACATATGAGCAACAATAATTAGACTCAGTAGGTTACATTTATGTGTATGCCATGAATTTTAGAAGAAATTAGAAAGAACACTGAAGGAGTTGGAGGAGCCAGAGGGAAGGGTGAAAATGTTGTAAATAGAGAAATCATGTATATAATACTCAAAAAATTAATTAAGAAGTAGGTATAAAAATAAAATTAATAAAAAGGTAGGAATATGAAATGGGAACTCAGCAGGATTGGAGGATTTGGGTAAGGGAGTGAGGAGGATAAGGGAGGGTGGAAAAGAAGAGTAGAATGTACTTTATACATGTATGAAATTGTCAAAGAATAAAAGAACAAAAATAGATATTTTCTGTATTAATATTAGCTATTCAAAAATGTATATTATAGTAAGCTGGGCAGTGTTGGCGCACACCTTTAATCCCAGCACTTGGGAGGCAGAGGCAGGCGGATCTCTGTGAGTTCGAGGCCAGCCTGGGCTACCAAGTGAGTTCCAGGAAAGGTGCAAAGCTACACAGAGAAACCTTGTCTCGAAAAACCAAAAAAAAAAAAATGTATATTATAGTAAAAACATATTTGAATACAACTCATATAGGTGGAATACTCAGATGAAATATTAGACAGTGCCTATTTGGGATATATATGTGTATATACAGGTGTATATGTATATGTATATGTATATAAACATATATGCAAACAATAATGAAAGAGAACTGGGAGGAAAATTTGGGACAAGGTAGAAAATATGGGGAGAGATACCTAAAACTAATGGCCATTTGAGTAGATTGTGTGGAAACAATATAGTAAAAAGCTTCTTAAAATTTATACACATGTGAAATAAATCTATCTTATTTAGGGTTACTATTGCTATGATGAAACACCAAAAGCAACTTGGGAAGGAAAGGGTTTATTCTAATTTTGTTTTCATATAACAGCTCATCATTTAAAGTAGTGATATCAGAAACTCACACAGGGCAGCAACCTGGAGGCAGATGCTGGTCTAGAGGTCATGGAGAGGTGCTGGTTACTGGCTTACTCCCTATGACTTGCTCAGCCTGCTTTCTTATAGAGCCTAGAACAACTAGCCCAGAGATGACACCATTCACAATGGACTGGACCCTCCCCCATCAATTACTAATTAATGAAAATGGCCTACAGCTGGATCGTATGGAAGTATTTTCTCAATTTAGGTACTCTCCTTTCAGACAACTCCAGCTATGTCAAGTTGACAAAGAACTATGCAGGACAAAAATTAAATGGAAGCACCAAGTAATGGGGGTGACAACTCACAACTAGATATCTCCCACCACCAAATGGAACCTCAAGTGTGGGGAATGGATTATATCTAATCAAGTGATGATAATGCCCTACTACTGAAAACAATACCTGTTTCTGGATCCTAATGGCTCCCTTGGAGTAGGGGTAAGAAGGGGTCGCATCAATGACACAGACACTGGGAGTAAGTTGAAGGCAACCAGCAGACTCCTTTATTCAATAATGGAGAAGGCTTTATATACCCTCCTCCCAGCAACCAAAATGTGTCCCAATCTGGTGGCATTGTATGGTCATCCCTCATTGGCTGGACATGATCAGGAACTCTGACAGTGACCAGGAACTCTGACAGTACCTGTTCCTAGGCTCTCAGAAAGAATCCATGCTGGCTCATAAGGAATTTGAGACAATTTCCTTGACTCTATGGGCCTAACCTACTACATATCCACCCTTTTATTTTATTACATGGATTCTCAGCGGGAGTCAGAGTTCTTTGCTCTGGCCTTGTTGACCCCACCTTGGGGGGAGGGGGGTTCTCAGCAACTGGATTGTGCCTGTCATAGGGTGGCTCGCCAAACAAATTCTTACCCATCTTTGACTATCAGCCCTCAAAAAGTGTCCATCCCTGTGGAGTCACCCTGGGTGGGGAGGGTCAGGCAGTAGCATTTTGAATTTTAGAAAGCCAGGCATGCATAACCTCCGGTGGAGGGCTATGATTTGGATGTCTAAGAGCCATTAACATCTGTAGAGTTGCATTAATGGCCACCCATTTTTGCTGGATGTGCTGTAGGAGACACTTAAAAAGGAGAAAAAGTAAAAGTATAACCCTGCCAATTAAAACCTAAGTGAAAATCCAGGGAGTATCAAACAGCCTTTCTATATCATGCCAAACCTTTTCAAAAAAATAAAGAGTCAAAGGCCATAATCTCTGCCCTTCTGTGATTTAATTGAATAATTTCATGCATTAGCGTAATAAATAATATAGAAACTTAGCTGACCATGAGCCCTTAATATATTTAGCCAGCTCCTGGCCTGCTAAACTAATATTCCTCATCTCAAAAGGCATCATACAAATGAGGAAACGTGAAGGTTCACAAGTCTTCAGCTTTTATAGGGGCAATGAGAGCAAGAAAGGGGAGTATATATATTATCCAGCCTGGGTTATTTTCTCCTTGGTGGAAGCAGGCTAATCTATGGACAAGCACACATCTCTTGCTGGGACCCATATTTGCATAGTGGAACTCTGAGGGTAAAAAAGCATACCTTCTCCCATGACTTAGTAGGGGCCTGACAGCTGTTATTTGAGGGAGATAGGATCTCTCTGTCCCCAGGGCCAGGGGCATGTTCCTTGGCAGAGACACCAGTGCTATGACCCACACTGGGCCCTTTGTCATCTAAACTGAGAAAATTCATATGGAAAAGGACCTCTTTGAAGGCCAGATGAGGATCTCTCTTAGCCTCTGGTGAGATAGTCCTTATCAACAGCTCCTTAAAAGCTCTGTTGGTCCACTACACAATGGCTTGTCCCCATGAATTATAGGAGATGCCAGTGGTATGGGAAGTCTTCCAAGACCCCAAAAAGTCATTGAATTGTTGAAAGGCATAGGCAAGGTCATTGTCAGTCTTAAGTGCTCATGGCAACCCCCATAATTACCACTGTTGACATAAGGGCCTTGATAGCATTGATGGCCTTCTCCCCAGAAAAGGCCACAACATAAACAAAGGAAGAATAGATATCTATTATCACATGAAGTTATTTAAGATTTCCAAAGAGGGCATGAAGAGTGACATCCATCTGACAGATGGCATTAGGCATCAAGCCCTGGGGATTAACTCCTGCACATTGAAGTGGTTCTAAGGGGGCAAGAGGAGCACAAGTGGCACATGCCCCGGACAAATGTTTACATTGGGAAACTTGTAATTCTGGAAGAAGTCTATGCATATTCTATGGAGAGAGATGGGACTGCTGGTGAAGAGCCCTGGCTTATTCTAGGAGATCCATTTTTGGCTATCAATATGATGGTATCTGTGACCTCATTTCCTTGAGCCAATATTCTTGGTAATTTGGAGTGAGATCTAATATGTGACAGGTACCAATGTTCAGTCCTCTGATTTAGGGCATCTTGTATGAGCAGCATGTTGCTGGCTATGGGGGTCAATGGTCTTTGACTCAAGAAAAGGCCAGCACAAGAACTACCTGCACAGTGTACTGGCTATTAAAAAAAATATTAACAGGCTCAGTCTGGCACTCCACCAGAACCTTGAGCAGGGACAATAGCTCACTCAATTGAATAGAACCAGGGTTAGGGATAACATATATAACATCATTAGAGCCAGGATGCTAGATAAGAACACCATAACTGATTTTATTGGAATCTGAAAAGGCCAGAGTAGCATGAGGGATAGGAGTAGAGGAGAGGGCTAGATGGGACTGTACCTTTATTGTAATTGTGAGGAGTTCTGCTCAGATCTTGTTTTTTTGGTAAATGGTTGTCAATACTTCCTATGAATCCTACAACCATTTCCTGGAATGAGATAGAATCTTCCCAGAGGGACTGGGTATTGTTTAAAGAAAGGGGAAGATAAGCTTATCTGGCTCTCATCCATATGTTCTCCATGCCAACATCCATATATTAAGGCATATTTAGAAGGACTGCTCAGATTTAGAGGTGACCTTCTGCAGGTCAGAATGTGCTTGATATATCCATAGAAGGAACTCAGATTGCCATAATACTCTCCAACATCCCCTGGGTGTCCAGAGGACCACTGACAATAAGGGCCTGTGGGAATCATGGCATTGCAGGCTGTAGGTAGCTTAAATGGCCAAAACCTTTTGTAGAAAAATGTTAGCTTCTTAGGTAAGCCTTACCTTAGTGGAAGGGCAGGTGAGGATCTCCAACAATGAAAAGAGGTATATTTCTTGGTCAGGAATGAGTAAAAAAGATTTAAACCAACTAACTGTGCCACATAATTGTTGTAATTCAGAGACTGGGTACACTTCCTTCATTTCCAATTTAAAGGAAAGGGGGTGGACCTGCTTAGCAAGGAAAAAGCCTAAAAAGGCAAAGGGGAGTACCACTTGAATGAAACTTATCTGGAGCCATCATAAGATATAATGATTTGAGATTTTCTAATACTCCCTTGGCAGTCTTTTGCAGAAAGGCTGAATCTGGGTGTACCAAGAGGAGATCATCCTTGGGGCAAAACAGTACATTGATATCTCTTAGCTGTTTTTTGCATATTAGGTTCCCACATAGTAAAGGAAAATGATCTTGATCCTGTGATGCCAGAGGAATCTGAAAAAAGCAATCCTTAATATCCAAAACTAATATATAATAAGATGGAGGAATACCACTAGGGTGGAGGAGGTCTGGCTCTGAAGACCTCATTTTTTCCATTAGATCATTAACTACACAAAGATCCTGCAGGAGGTGGTAGCATCCTGATTTCTTGGGGACAACAAATATCGGGCTTTATGTTTACTTGTGGATGGTTCTATATGCCCCATTTTTAGCTGTTCTGCAACTAATTGCTTTAGGATTTACAGCTTAGGTTCAATTATAGGCCATTGTTCTACCCATACTTCTTGATCAAAAAGCCATGTCAATGGAATGAGGCTAGGGGGCTGATCATGGTGGATCTCATGGGGGCAGTGGCCCTTAGAATTGGGGGTGCAGATCTCATGCAGGGTCTCAGGCTACAGGAATCCTTTTCATGGACCTTAATGTCATCAAAAAGGCTCTGTCATCTGTAGTTAGGACAACACCCATGTCCTCCAAAATATCTGTGCCCTACAGGTTCCTAGGTACAGTGGAAATTATAGGGCAAATGGCTCCCCAGTTGCCATCAAGATCCTTCCAATGGACCAGACTGGGGTCATCTTAGAATCACATCACTGATGGGAAATGGGGGTGGGTTTAAACTTCCAATGAGGGAAGTGAAACACTTTAGTCTTTGTTAAAATCTTGGCATCCACACCAGTGTCAACCAAGTTTTGACAGCTTATCTATCAAGATAGACAGCAAGCATTGGGAGTGTGGAAAAATGGGCATTATCCAACAGTTTTTTTTTTTTTTTTATTACTAGAGCCTCCTCTTACTGGCAGGGCCCAGGAGTGCCCTTCCTGGAGTTTAAAGAGGCTGTTGTTACAGCAGGCTGTCACTTGAAATCCTTTGCTCAATAAAATCCTTTATTGCATCTGAGGTATTGAGGTCTTGATTTTGCCCAGGTGCAATCACACTGCAAATGGCCTGGTTTGACACATACCCAGCAAGTTCTATCTACCTGGGGACCCTTGGGAGTATCATTAGCATGCTGCCTGTCAGGGAGCAGAGTGTCCAGGGAGGTGGGTAAGAGTGATGATGGGATCCATGCTAGAGTCGAGATCTCTGGTGGCCAACACCCATTTTTGCACAGCTGCAACCACATTACAGGTGTGGGCATTGGGCTCCAACACAGCTTTAAGTAAATAGTACTAATCGAAATAAGCTTGTAGCTGCATGGACCATTGAGCAAGGTCCTACTGAAAGTCCTGACTCATTGGCTGCCTTCCTGATGAGGGAGAGGTCAGCTATGGGGCTGGGAATCCAGGGCTGGACATTGGCATTTGGGCCCACATTGACTGGGAAGGCCTCTGTGGCCCTAGGGAATGACAGTGGCACAGGTTGTAAGGGTTGTATGATGTTTGTTGCCATGGGAGAAGAGCCACCTCCTGAGGCAGGTGGGTCCTCAGTTAGATCTCCTCAAGAATACCACAGTGGAGGCGAAGGCATAGCTGCCCATAGAGGTGGTGGAGCAGAAGAGGAAACAGCATATGACTTAATGACAACTGCCTGTAAGATGAATTGCTAAATGGTCTTATTAATTTAAAAAAATAGAGCTAGATATTGGGGTAAAAACTGAGAGATCTGAAATGCATAAGGAAGCCAGCCATGTTCTTACCGCTTGGAAATCCTCAGCCAGAGAGACCTACTTCTTTTATACCCATGCCTATATGCCTTTCTGTTCTGCATCTCACTCCCTCTGTCCACCCAGCTTCCTCACTTCCTGTCTGTCTATACAGACCTCCATACCTCCATGGTTAATGCTGGGATTAAAGGTATATGTCACCATGCCTGGCTCTGTTTCCCAATGTGGCCTTGAACTCACAGAGATCCAAATGGATCTCTGCCTCCCAAATGCTAGGATTAAAGGCATGTGCTACCATTGTCTGACTTCTATGTTTAATATAGTAGTTGGTTTTTTTCTCTGATGCTCAGATAAGATTTATTAGGGTGCACAATATATTGGGGGAAACAATATATCAACACAGCTGCCTTCTTTTGACAGATTTTGCTGGGTCCAAACTGACAGCTGAGTTCTCATTGACAAATTTCTTGTCTGTCTGTCTCCTTCTCGTTGGATATCATAGAGATATCCAACATGGAAGTGGTGGGGGATGATGAAAAGATTATCTATCTTTTAGAGAGAAACAGCAAACAAACAGCAATCAGAGAGAAGATGACCATCAACAGGGGTGGACCGTTATGTCTTATACTTAGTGGGAGACTTCCATGGTTTTTCAGGCCACAGACATATGCCCACATGGTGTCTCTGGAGGAGTGATGGCATTCAGGAGCCGAGTCTTGGTTCCACCTCGTGGGGGATCAATCCTTATGTGAAGGTGCTGGGTGAACAGAAAATGAAAAAAAAAATGTGCCTTTCTAATGGAACAGGAAGACAAACATGACAGACAGCACAAAAGAAAGAAAGAAATGTGATTCTAATACTTACCTGCCAAAGGGACTGAAAGAATACAACATTGAGGAGCCTTCTCACTGAAACACAATATCCTGGGGGCATGATCAAGCACAGTGAGTAAAGGGAGGGTGATGATCAGAATCTGCACCAGGGCTGGCATAACAGGATGTCAACATACAAACGATTGCAAATAGATCCATGTCTCTAGCCATGCACAAAACTCAAGTCCAAGTGGATCAAAGACCTCAACATAAATCCAGTTACACTGAACTTGAGAGAAGAGAAAGTAGGAAGTAATCTTGAATGTGTCAGCACTGGAGACCATGTCTTATATATAACACCAGTAGCACAGACACTGAGAACAACAATTAATAAATGGGACCTCCTGAAACTGAGAAGCTTTTGTAGAGCAAAGGACACAATCAATAAGACAAAATGACAGCCTACAGAATGGGAAAAGATCTTCACCAAGCCCACATCTGACAAAAGGGCTGGTCTCCAAAATATAAAAAGAACTCAAAAAGCTAGACTTGAAACTACTCAACAATTGAATTAAAAAATGGGCTACAGAGCCTAACAGAATTCTCAACAGAAGAATCTCAAATGTCTGAAAGACATTTAAGTAATTGCTCAGCATCCTTAGTCATCAGGGAAATGCAAATCAAAACAACTCTGAGATACCATCTTGCACCTGTCAGCATGGCTAAGATCAAAAACACTGAAGACAGCTTATGTTGGAGAGGATGTGGAGCAAGGGGAACACTCCTTCACTGTTAGTAGGAATGCAAACTTGTACAGCCACTCTGGAAATCAGTATGGCAGTTTCTCAGAAAATTGAGAATAAATCTTCCTCAAGACCAAGTTATACCACTCTTGGGCATATACCCAAGAAATGCTCAATCTTACCACAAGGACACATGCTCAACTATGTTCATATCAGCATTATTTATAATAGCCAGAACCTGGAAACAACCTAGATGCCCCTCAACTGAAGAATGGATAAAGAAAATGTGGCACATGTACACAATGGAGGACCACTCAGCAGTTAAAAAACAATGATGTCATGAAATTTGCAGGCAAATGTATGGAACTAGAAAATATCATCCTGAATGAGGTAAACCCTGAATGAGGGACAAACATAGCATGTACTCACTCATAAGTGGATACTAGATGTGAGGGAAGGGATGTCCAGACTGCAACCCACAGCTCCAGAGAGGCTAGCTAACAGGGAAAGACTCTAGAAGGGACACATGTATGGCCCAGTGAAGGAGAAGTGGATGAGATCTACATGAGTGGACTGGGAGTGGGAAAGATGACAGAGGATGAAGAGTGGGGCATGCAAAGATAGGAAATGGGAGGGTCAAGCTGGAGGGAGATACCATGATAGATGAGGACATCATGGGAATAGGAAGAGGCAGGGTGCTGGAGAGGCTCTCAGGAATCCACAAGGATGTCCCCACCTTAGAGTGCTGGCAGTGGTCTAGAGGGTGTCTGTACTGGTCTACTCTGGTGACCAGTGTACGGAATACCTTAACTGTCATCATAGAGCCTTTGTTCAGTGACTGATGGAAGCAGATGCAGAGATCCATAGCCAGGCATCAGGCTGAGCTCAGGGAATCCAATTGATGAGAGAGAGGAGGGATTCTTCAGGAGGGATGTTGAGATCATGATGATGGGAAGACATGCAGAGATGACTGGTCACACTAGTGGAAGCCTATGAACTGTAGACTAGTGGCTGTGAAGCCCCCATGGGACTGGAGTAGGCCCGCTGAATATGGAAGATGATTGTTTAGCTTGAACTGTTTGAGGGGCTCCCAGGCAGGGGGATTGGTATCTGTCCCTGGCACATGGGCAGGCTTTTGGGAGCCCGGTGACTATGGTGTGATACCTTGCATAGCCTTGGTGCAGTGGGGAGGGGCTTGGACCTACCTAGGCTCAGTGTGCCAGGCTCTGCTGAATCCCCATGGGAGACCTTAATTTGGGGGATGTGGGGATGTGGGGTGGTTAGGAAGGGAGGGCTGGAGGATGGAAGGAGGTTTTGTGGGTGGTATGTAGAGTGAGTAGGAAATTTCTTAATAAAGAAAAATGAAAAAAAAAAAAAAGAATCTGCACCAGGAAAGAGAAAGTAACAGAAGCCCCACATTCAGGTATCAGACGTTGCTCTAATTTAATGACTCCCTCAGTGGAGGGGGTGAGAAGGTGTGGCATCAACGATACAAACACCAGGAGTCAGTTAAAGGCAAACAGCAAACTCCTTTATTCAATAATGGGGAAAGCCTTATATACCCTCATCCCAGCATGCAAGCTGTGTCCCAATCTGGTGACATTGTGTGGTTGTCCCTCATTGGCTGGGCATGTTCTGGAACTCTGACAGTGCCTGTTGCTAGGCCCTCAGCCAGACTTTGCATGATCAGGAACTCTGAGAGTGACCAGGAAATCTGACAGCTCCCATTGCTAGGCCTTCAGGCAGACTCCATGTTGGCTCATTAGGAAGTACATTATGTTCATGCCCTGGCAAATGATTTGATCCAATTTCCTCAATACGATGGGCCTGTCCTACTACAAACAAAATTTACTCAACACAGAGAAGTTGAGCTGGTGCCTACATAGAGCCTTCACCTCTACTAACTAGTGGTGATTAACAATACTAAAAGTATTTTACATGCCTCCAGGGAAGAAAGCTGAACACCAAACCAGCTGCTATTGTTGCAACCTACAATGGCTACCTATATGCAAAACACACTGATACAATAGTTGCACCAGGAGTAACCAATCAAGTTCTAATTTGATTTAAGAGCTACTCCATGTGATAGAACCCATACATGACACTACTTGGGTATCCAAGATATTAAGACTAGATAAGCCATAGATGCAGGAAAAAAAAAAAAGAAATGCTAAGGTTCAGCTATAGGAACATAGCAATAAAATGACTCTTAAAACATTCTGCTGTACTCTTGGACCAGTGCCTTGTTCAGTTATTATAAGAGAAGCATCATCCTGCAGGACATGGGGATAAATGCAGAGACCCACAACTATACAATGTGGAGACATGAGAGACACTGGAATTCTTCAGTCCTAAATGGAATGTCTCCATCAAATTCCTCCCCTAATGGCTCAGGTAATTCTGCAGAAGAGAAAGAGGAAAGACTATAAGAGTCATTTTGAAAATCCCAAGAAAGCAAGGCCTTTTAGACACAAAAGGGCTGATGCACCTGTGAACTCAGAGAGATTGTGGCAGTATACACATGACCTCCCATGGTCTAAGCTAGAAGGGGTCCCACTGCTGAGAGGGAAAGTGGACACATGCCCCCATCCCTAACTCGAGAAGCTATCTCCAATAGACAACTGCTCTTAAAGGAAAAAATATACTTTTCTCCAACAGACTCTTACTAGGTATAAAAGCCACACTTTAAGGAAGGCACCATGCCCAGAAGGAGATGCCCAATACAAAATGAACTTAGTGGTAATTTTGAACTATTTCTCTCTCTTTGTCTGAGAAGTTTTTTTTTTTTTTTTTTTTTTTTTTTTTTTTTTTTTTTTTTTTTTTTACTTACATGTTTTTTGCTTATATATTTTTAGTTTCTGACTTTGTTTTTATGGGTATTCTGTGTGTGGGAGTGTTTGTGTCTTAGAGTGGTTTGTTTGTGCTTCTTTTTGGTCTAACCCCAACACTTTGTTTTGTCATATTCTGGTTTTTATTTTATTTAATTTTTAGATGCTTGTTTGTTTTCTAATAAGAGTAAAAAATAAAGAATGTGTATTTGGGTGGGTGAGGAAGTAGGGAGGATTTGAAAAGAGTTGGGGAGTATAAAACATAATCAGATTATAATATATGAAAAAATCTAATTTCAATTTAAAGAATTAAATAAAAAACAGAATATATTAAATATTTAAAAACACAATGAATGAAAATAGGCCATGCATATGAATGAGAACAAGGGGAGATGTATGCCAGTGTTTTAAGGTGGGGGAGGAAAGGGAAGGAAGAAATGTCATAATAATATTATAATCTCAATATACAGAAAAGAAAAAAAAAGTTTAATGTGGAAAGCTGAAGCCCATAGGGACCAGATCAGTGACATCTAAGTAGACAAGATTCCAACAAATTATACTAAATTTTAGCTAGTGTTTTTATTAATCAGTTCTTGTCAAATGTGTCTTTGTGGTTGACAAAAATTCCTGTGTGGCTCATCATGTTGAACCAAGGTTAAATTGTGAAAGCTGTGGCTGTTTCAACTGGGATTGCTAGAGGTTTTCTTGGATACGGTGTTTCTGGTCTGCAGGGGATACAAAGGTCATGAGGAGTGCCCTATGTCTTTCCCACACCATAGCTCTATAGTTCTTCTGCCACAACGTAAAATTAAGTGTGTGGTTTAATTAAAACATTGTAATGTTGATTGAAATCATGGGATCCAAGGACTAGGGACTGGTGTGTACCAGTTACCTGATACCAAATTATGGAAGATGTTGTATTCCCACACTCCTTCCACATTCTTGACTTTTAATGCTTTTTCTCATCTTTCTTTTTTTTTTCTCTTTCTTTTTTTCCTCCTTTTTCTCCATTCTTCTTCTATTTTGCTTTTGTTTTTTTTTATATATATATTATTATCATTGTGTTTTTATTTTTTGATATTTAACTATATTGTTATTATCTTAAGTTATGATTTCTGATTCATCTAATTTAAATAATATCAATGATAGAAGCTCAGTACTATTAGCTTAACTGAAGTACTTTGTTCAAAGAATTAAATTTCTTGCATTTCTAAAAAAAAATACACTTTCTCTAATGATTGTTTTTCATTTTCAGTTACTTTTTCTGTCTATTTTTTTTTTTGAATATTTCTCTTTTAGGAATTTTACAATATGCATAAGTTTTTTCTCAATGAATGACTACACTAATGAATGACTTACTGTCTTTATGATCCATCTCAGCAAGGGGAGCAGATCTTTCCCACCTTAGTGCCATCTTTAGAATCTCATAACTGCCATTCACTCTGACTATATCCACTTATCTCTACAGTAGAAATAAATCTCCTTGTGCCCAGACTTTTTTGTTGGTTTCTAGCTCTGGCTATTGGAAAAGGCAATGGCATACATTTCATATTTATGCTTTCTTAACTATATTTTTTCTGAGTGTAAATTTGAAGCAAAATAATTTGATAATTTGGATTTAAAATATTCATAAGTCTCACTACAATCAATACTTGTATTTGATATTTTTAATTACTTTTGACAGAAGTAGTAAATTAGATGACCAACTTGGTACTTTATATAAACTCTTGGTAATATAGTAGTGTCCTATCAAGAAAGAATCTTCTAGAATAGGAAGGCATATAAATATAATGAATAAAATTGTTATGTAAATGAAGTAAGAGTAGAAAAAAAGGACAAATTCTATGTAATCTTCTTTATGTGGGAATCCTATAAAAGGTGTTCTCAAAGTAGAGAGAAATATGGCAGCCAGGAACTCGAATGATTGTGGATTGAGGGCTTAGGAAGATGTTGATGTAATGGTAAAATATTTCAGTCAGACACGGAAAATGAGAAGAAGATATCTTTTGTACAGCATGAATCTATTTTATAAATGTTATTTTTATAGAGAAATGTTAAGTAGATGTAGAATGTTTTCATTACATATTTGGTACTTATATGAGATAATACATCTGCCAATTAGTTAGATTTAGTCATTTTATATGCACGTAAGTTAGAGCATCATGTCATAAATGATAAATAAACACAGTTTTGTCTATCAATCTAGAAACAAGAGTAAGGTAAATGTGGGAGAACATGCTGAAATCCCAGGCCATTATGTGCGTGGGGGGGGGGACAGAAAATTCATAAATTCCCTTGTCCAAAAGTAATAGATAAAATAAAAAAATAAGAAATTTAAAGTAAAAATTAAAAAATGAGAGCAATTATATAATGAAAATCTCTTCATAAAAAAATCTCAAGAGGCTTATAAATTCAGTAACCCACCTTGAATTTAAAATTAGTGTACAATTACCTAGTCTTTTCTAAGAATAAATTTTCAATATGTAAAAATACTGGTGTTATTTGATTTGCATTATTCTATATTTGACCATCTAGTATACATGTTATCAGTAATTAATAAGATTTTTATTCTCTGTGTTTACATTTACAAAATGTAAGATGTATGAAACTATTTTCTATCTTTTAAAAAAGTTTAAATTCTAAAGATAAGACCATATATTAGAGACAAGAGTTCACTGACATGGATTGTTAAAAAAAAAAAAAAAAAGTCTAAATTGATTACTTACACTGTTTTTTTAAGCCATGTGCAAAAAAAAATAATAATTCAGTATGGATTTGTGTGGCATTACATGGCTTCTTTATACTACAGTCTTTTAAGAAAAGATTCCTGGGGTGGTTTACATAAGAATGGCCCCATATGCTCATATATCTGACTGTTTGGTTACCAGGGAGTGGAACTCTTTGTTGGATTAGAAGGATTAGGAGATGTGGCCTTTTGGAGGAAGCGTGTCTCTAGGGATGGGCTTTGAAGTTTCAAAAGCCCATGCTAGGCTGAGTTTCTCTCTTTTCGTGTGAATCAGAACATAGCTCTCAGCAACTGTTCTAGCACCATGCCCGCCTGCCCCCATGATTATATTGGACTAAGCTTTTGAAACTGTATGCAAACCCCCAACTAAATGCCTTGTTTTGAGTTGCCTTGATTATGGGGTCTCTTGATATCAATATGACAGTAACTAAGATAAATCTCTAAAATATATAACAATAAATATAAAGCAGTGTTTCACAGTTTTCCACCACTGCCAAAAATGAAAAACAGACATAAACATAACATTACAATAGCGCTCCCCACCAGCAATATTATCTAACACTAAGGATCTACTATACTGTGTGATTGTTTAACTTCAATCTTATTGTGTTTCTCTTTTTCATAACGACTTCAAATACAGATAATTAATTACAAAATGTTGTGATTGTTGTATGTGACTGAGAGTTTGTAAATTTGTTCTCCATCTTGATTTTCAGTAAGTTTTCCTCTCTCTCTCTCTCTCTCTCTCTCTCTTCTCTCTCTCTCTCTCTCTCTCTCTCTCTCTCTCTTTTACATGAACACAGGCATTACCTACCCTGGTTTTCATTTGTGTGTTTTGTTTTACCCTTACTTAGAGGCTCTCTGTTCTGAGCTTCATCTTCTAGGCAACATCTACTCAAACATCAAGACTCAGAGAGAGCAAAGTCTTTCATGAAGCTTCTATGCTCCACAATCATTGCAAAGCTGCCTTCTTTTAAATAGTGAAACATGGAGCACTGGATGTCTGTTGGCTGCCATTGTTGCTAGAAGATGACATACACAATCCAACTCAAGCCTTAAAGAGAGGGTATGAGGTAAAGTTCATTCCCTTCAACAGTAGGAAATACGAGTTCAGAGTGTTGCTCATTCAATGGTACTGAGAGACTTTGAAGGTGACCTCACAAAATATTTAGTAAATCTCTATTAAGGGTGTTGATGCGAGTTTTATTGCATCTCCTTCCCACTCAAAATCTCTGACTCCTATGTCTGGAGTGCTCATATAATTTTTCATGCATATCAGGTCAGTTTTAATAGGGAAAGGGCAGATGGGACATTTAGTAATTAAACCTGGTATATATACTCACTGTACTCACAACTTCCACTGAGTGAAATTGTGTGTATAGTTACCTTGAACATTTGTGTAATCCTTGCTAAACCCCAAGACTTGGAAGAACATTTGGAGCTATAACAGTACATTTCAGATATATGGCAGGAATCACAGCAAGAAATCTTTCAACATAATCATCCTATTTGTATACCCCATCATGAACTCAAAGAAGAACAAAAACAAATAAATAGAAGAAAAAGAAGCTAATATAAACATGACATCAAAAAAAACTTTCCCCCAGCAAAGGAGATAATACATAGAATGAAAACTGGCTGCCTGGAACAGGAGAAAATATTTATACAATTTTTATGGTTAAGAGGTCAATGTTAAAAACATATAAAAAGATTGTCCAAGTAACAGAAAAAAAAACAAACAAAGCATAAACTCAATGTAACCAAAAGGCCTAGGTGACAATTTTTTTCTCAAAGGAAAACACTGTGTGAAAATGCTCAATAGCATATGCAAAGGTGTTTGATGCCAGCAGTCCAACACATGAACATCAGAAGTAGGTATCACTTCAAACATGTGACCATAGTTAGTACCAGAATGTGTCATGCAGTAATTGCCACAATGATGCAGGGTGGAAAGAAATCTTCTCTACTATTTGTAGGAATGTTAAGTCACTTATGGGAAGCAGTAAGGAAGCTTCCAATATCATTGAAAATACAGCTACTATAGGAGTCAGATGTTCCTCCATCCATACACACAGAGAGAATAATGCAACATCCCTCAGAATCATCTGTGATCTACTTCCCCCAGTATTAGCCACAAGCAGTCAGTGTGTGGATATGAGCTCAGTACCTCTAATTGGATCAGTGAGTAAAGAGAAAACACAGATTATATGCACATAATATCATTCTTCCTTTATAAAGAAAAATATTTTGTCACTTGTGGCAATTATGACTGATATGTAGGACATTAACTAGCTTAAATAAATCAGGAACAGAACCACATACAGAATGATCTCAATAACATTTTGAATATAAAAGGAAGGTTGAGATACAAGGAATAGATTGAGGGGATGGGGCAGATATGTTGGCCAAAAGGCACAGAGCTTCAGTTGGATTGGTGAGTTATGGCAAACTCAGGGCTACTTCACAAGAATGTTAATGCTGGGACAAATAAAATGTATTGTGTATTAAAAACTATTAAATGAATAGATTTTAAATCCTAAAGTAATGTTGGTGTGGCAAGAGTTTTGTTTATTAGCTAGAGTCACCTATTCTACAACACAGTCATGCATCAAATAGTACTCATTGCTCCATTACTGTGCACAGTTTTTTTCTTAGTTAAAATAAGTAAAAATTTACACACACACACACACACACACACACACACACACACACACACACACACACAAATGATTCAGGAATCATTCAAAATATGGAGCAAATTATTTCAGCCTAGCAATAAGTGTATGAAGTAGGTATATCTCTCCCGTTTTCCATGAGGAAAAACTGGAGCAGCTCTGCTGTCAAAGAGGTAGATGGGATTTAACTGCATGAGGCCTGCCAGCACCAGGGCACCGTCTGAACATGTGAGAGGTTGTGATGCAACCAACATGGACAATAGTTGACAGACCTGAGCTGAGTCATGGAAAGTAATCATGGAGAGACATGCTTTGCTCAGGGAGGGTATAGAGCCTCCCTGGAGATCCCAGTGTAGATGTTGAACCCTGGATGTTCCTCTGCCTCTCACACAAACACATACCTCTGTCTCTGTCTCTGTTTCTGTTTCTGTCTCTGTCTCTCTGTCTCTCTGTCTCTGTCTCTCTCTCTCTCTCTCTCTCTCTCTCTCTCTCTCTCTCTCTCACACACACACACACACACACACACACACACACACACACACAATGTCCTGTGCAACAGCCTTGTCTGGGTGCCAGTAACTAGCCTGGTCTTAAGTGCACATCAGTATCAGAGCTGTGTGGGCCGCACAAGGAGTTAGAGAATCATCAGGTGACTTCTTGCAGGACATAGACCTAGCTATGTGTCCTCAGCACAGTTACTTCCAAACCCAGTGTGACACCACAGATATATCATTCTCTGGTTTGTGAAGAGGAAGGTGGAAAGAGTTATGATGGGAAAAGAAAACATCATAAAGAGTCCACAAACCAGGCTTACTGCTTTTTTCCATGTACTATCTCTGATCTTACCTAAATTCAAGCTTATCTGTTTACAAATAGGATAATTAATTCCTCACCAGTATTCTGAAATTTATTCTTATGACTTTCAGCATCAAAATTTAGAATAAAAAGTCTTTTCCATTTGTGGAAAAACCAGCATTGAGATTAGAAGTAGAAATCTTATTTTGAATGACAAGAGAATTCTGAGTACCAGTCCTAATTTTTCTTTTCTTTTCTTTTCTTTCCTTTCCCTTTCTTCTCTTCTCTTCTCTTTTCTTTTTCTCTTCTCTTCTTTTCTCTTCCTTTCCTTTCCTCTTTCTTTCTTTCCTTTTTTTCTTTTTTTGGTTTTTTTGGTTTTTCAAGACAGAGTTTCTCTGTGTACTTTTGGTGCCTGTCCTGGATTTCACTCTGTAGACCAGGCTGGCCTTGAACTCACAGAGATCCGTCTGCCTCTGCCTCCCAAGTGCTGGGATTAAAGGTGCGCTCCATCACCACCTGGCCAGTCCTAACATTTATAATATGCATCCAGTGTGATTTGTTTTCCTTACTAAATGAAGCCAGTGCATTATTTCTGCTAATGCTAAAACATTCTCATAGTAATATAATTATAGGAAATGTTATAACATCCTACAAAACACAATTGTGAAAAGTTGGAAAATTAGTAAAATGCTTATTCAATAAACTAAACTCCATACTTCTAGATAACAGTTAACAATGAAACAAACTGGTTAGGTGCAATTCTGTTTTGATGTAGGGTAGCTTTGGTGACAATTGAATTGAGTATAACTATCTTCTTAGCTCAGGAATAATTTTATACTTTAATTAAATTCATGGATTTCAGTTAAAAGTTGATAGAGATGACACTATGGCAGTTAACACAAGAGAGAGAAGAGAAATTAGAAATGTTGGGGGAAGATTCTAGAGAAGTTAGAACCTCACTGAAATATGTGCTCACTTTGTTACTCATCATTTCAGAGCTTAATTTAGGGCAGGTGGAAAAAATATTAATGAATTGAAATATAGATACACAATCAGATTTTTTCAGTGTTTAAGGAGTCACCTTTAGTATTATTTGGAAATAAAAATTTACATGATAAGCATTTCCATTCAGTTCTCCTAAAGAGAGTAAGAGTTGGCTTCTCTAATGAATGGTATAGGAGGAAAGGGTCAGCAAATCTTTAAAAAAAAACCTTGTCTACCTATTTGAAAATGATATGTTCATAAATTAACACTCAGAAAAGTTTTTGTGAATCAAATGCCAGAATATATTTCATCAGTCTTCAAGGTTTAAATATTTATACAATTACTAAAGAAATTTCTGAATCCTGTATTAAGTAATGAAGTAAGTTAGTTTTCTGCTTTGCTGATGGGGCTATAATAACTGTGGAGTCTTTGCTGATGTGGCCATAATAACTGTGGAGTCTTTTTTTTAATGGATGCTTATAATTTCCCTAAATTGCTATGATTGTAGTCAATCCCCAATGTGATCATTTTGAAGGTATGGCCTTAGAAAGCTAATTGGCTTATTGATAGTAGAGAACATTAGTAGCTTCATTAAAGACCACAAAACAACACCTGCGATTTGATAGGCTGCAGTTTTCTGAAGGGGTCTCTGTCTTTTGCAAAGTTACCTGATGAAGGGTGAAGATTCCATGTGGGTATAAGGCCACATGTTTATAGACTATTGTTAGAGATTTTGCTGTTTAATGATTTAGTGGTCATAAATTCTCCACCAAGATCACTAGTTCTCGGTAGTTGGCTAAGCTTACAGTATGGGCCATGATTTCTCTCTTGTTGAGTGGGTCTTAAGTCCAATGAGAGAGCTATTGGTTATCACCAATGTATGTGTTTCATTACTGCACCCTTAGGGTTATCACATCATAGTGCTCATTCTTGTGGGACCATAGATTCCATAACTGGATAGGATACCTCACTGCATCCACTTTGGAAGCTTGCATGTATCATGAAAGCTAGTCCTCAGGAAGTGGAAATTCAGGTCAGGTCTACCTTAGGGGTCTCAGAGCCCTATTTATGAAGTGCATGGTATCTTTAGCAATAGTGACTTACCTTCAACCTCTGAGGGTTAACCAAGGTGGAGAATAATAGTCTCTATGTTTGGGGAATCCTTGGAGAGACCTAGCCAATAACTCAAAAGAAGGAGTCTTACATCTGGAATTGGTTTTTGTTTGTTTTTTGTTATTAGGTGGTCTTGTGGAACTCATTCTGTCTTATTGTTACTTATTTATGGTTACACCATGACCAATGTAACTTGAGGAGGAAAGAGTTTATTTGGCTTATGCTGCCTCATCACTGTTTTTCCTCAGGACAGGAACTCAAACAGGGAAGAACCTGATGGCAGGAGCTAATGAAGAGTTCATAGAGAGGTGCTTCTTATTGCTTGCTCTTCATGGATTGCTTATTCTGCTTTATTATGGAACTCAGGACCACAAGATTATGGTTGGTATCACTCACAATGGGCTGGGCTCTCCTCAATCAATCTCTAATTAAGAAAATGACTTATAGCTGGATCTTATGAAGTTATTTTCTCAATTGAAGTTCCCTCTTTTCAAATAACTCTAGCTTATATCAAGTTACCATAAAACTAGCCATTACACCAGCCCCAGTTGACATGTTTATAAAATGCGTGTGCACTTAAGACTCAGGAAGAATTGCAGAAGAAGAATCAGAAAGATTTTAAGAGCCAGATGATCAGGTACTTGGCTGTGAGATTGTACCTCCTAGTAATATCAGAAGCTATACACCTAAAGTCTCCACAATATGGCTGCATAAATGTAAGCTAAACAAGAATAACACCAATGAACATGCCAAAGTAGAAGGAAAAATTTTCAAGGCCTGAACAATATTCAAAACACATAGGCAATTAGAAATAGGAGTGGGAAAAGTGGTCTGATCCAGGGAAAATTCTGCCAATGGATTTTCTTTTTCCAAATAGTCATCCCTGAATATATACATACAAGTAACATTATATATATACATATATATACATATATATATAAATATATATACATATATATTTATATGCAAGAAAGGATATATTTAGGAATATATATGCATTCACTACTAATAGTGAAAAAAGAGGCCCTGAATTTCAACGAAAGCATGGAGGGGTATATGAGAGGGCTTGGAGAGAGGAAATGGAAGGGGGAAATATTGTAATTATAATATAACCTCAAAATGACATTTAAAACAAAACACAAGACACCTTGGCTTTTCCCTAACATGAGAACATGGTGATAGACATATTTGAAACCTGTAGGAGAAACTCCTGAGACACTGGATTTTAAGGTGACTCAATCATGCATCTAGTGCTCTAGGGCTATGAAAAGTGAAATACTGGTGTGTAGGTTATTCTACATATGGAATTCTATTACAGCAACAATGATATCTACTGTTATACAGACTTTCACCAGAAGTTATATGAGGGTTGATTTAGTGATTTTTCTCTATGAACTAGCAAAGGACCTAGGGCCCTGCTCATCTTCCTGCTTCTTTTCTTATTTTCAGTTTGTTGGGAAGATTCAGCCTTCTTATTTTCATTCCATGCAACATGAGGAATGTTTCTTGGAGGTTGGACCATAACTGCAGGGCAATTTCATTTATATGAGAAATTAGAAAACGTAGCTTTGGCTGTGACACAGGGTATGGGTACATTAGACATCTGAACTCATGATTTTATAATCAGTGATAAATAGTCATATAATTTAGAGATTACATAAAACTAATTTGAGTATTTTATGTTCTCTTCACATTTGCAGATATAAATACTCAGTTCAAATGATAAACAACAAGTTCTCAAAGTCAGAAGAGAAATTACCTAAATTCTTCATTTTGTTAGCATTTCTACCATATAGCATCCACACATAAAAATGATGATCTCACCTTATAGTCATTGCAAAATGATTCCTCTTATCCTAGGAATTATAATTTGAATTAATACATCTTCATAATACTGGTTTGAAATTTAATTATAACCTTCAAGTTTTGATGGAAACTACTAGAATTTAATCAATCATATTTGGATAGCTTATGGTGATGTGCCAAATTATGTGTAATGATTTGGGAGCTGTAAGGTAACCTATGAGAAAAAGTAAGCTAGAATTAATTTTACTGAAGTCCCTTTTCTACATGGCTGAAATAGGACAAAAACTATTGAGTATAGAAAGCATTAATGTCTTAATTTATATTCAAGTCTCTAGCCATCCAACCATTCCTTGATTCACACGAATTGCTGAGGTGATGCCACTCCAGTAGCAAAGAGTGACCACCTCTATTATGTTCCAACCAATTCTTCTAGCACAGGGTTTGTGCATCTTATATTTGACCCCTGGTATATCCTTATTTCCTTTAATCCACTATGTAATCCATTGTCTGTACTTCCACATAAATTTCTACTTCATAATATTCTCAAATGAATAGTTTTAATAGTAAAAAATAACCCCAAAACTGTATACCAGTGATTCATATTACTTTAATTTATATGTTAAGTGAATTCTTAAACTAGGCAATGTAGCATAATATTACTTGAGAACATTGCTTTGGTTGGCTAAATATGTTCGTTAGCTAAATTTGTCCTTTAATTTTTGAATTAGTTAAAATATGCATCTGTTTTAATTTGCTCAGAGTAATGTAATGAGTGTGTGTGTACGTGTGTGTGTGTATGTGTGTGTGTGTGTGTGTGTGTGTGTGTGTGTGTTACCTGCATGTGCATCTCTCCTTGATGTGAACAAAGGACAGAGGAGAATAAAGCTGCTATGAACATAGTTGTGCAAGTGTCCTGTGGTATGGTGGAATGTTGTTTTGCTATATGTGCAGCAGTGGTATAGATGGGTCTTATGGTAGACTGATTCCTAATTTTCTCAGAATCTGTCATAATGATTTCCAAAGTAGTTGTACAAGTTGGCACTCCCACCAGCAGTGGAGGACTGTTCCCTTTGCTCCACATCCTCTTCAGAATAATCTGTCACTTGTGGTTTTGATTGTTGACATTTTGACAGGTGTAAGATGGAGTCTCAGTGCCCTTTTGATTTGCATTTCCTTGATGGCCACGGATGTTGAACATTTCATTAAGTGATTTTCAGCCATTTAAGATTACTCTGTTAGAGAATTCCTCTGTTGGAATTCTCTGTTTAGAACTGTACACCATTTTAAAAATTGTCTTATTTGGTTTTTTGATGTCTAGTTTCTAGAGTGCTTTATATATTTTATGTACTGGCCCTCCGTCAGATGTGGGTTTGGTGAAGATATTTTCCTATTATGTGGGCTGCCCTTTTGTTCTTTTCCCTTACAGAAGCTTTTCTGTTTCATGAGGTTTCATTTCTTAATTGTTAATCTTAGTACCTATACTACTGGTGCTCTGTTCAGGAAGTTGTCTCCTGTGCATTCAAGTATATTCTCCAATTTCTCTTCTATCAGGTACAATATATCTGGTTTTATGTTGAGGTCTTTGATTCATGTAGAGTTTTGTGCAGAGTGATAGATATGGACCTATTTGCATTTTCTGCATGTCAACATCCAGTTAGACCATCATTTGTTGAAGATGTTTTCTTTCTTCCATTCTCTAAGTTTAACTTCTATACCAAAAATCATGTCCATAAGTGTGTGGATTTACTCCTGGATCTTTGATATGATTTCATTAATCAACCTGTCTGTATTTACTCCAGTACCATGTGTAGTAACCCATTTTATTATGATTGCTTTGTAGAGGAGCTTGAAATAAGGAATGGTGATACCTCCAGATTTTCTTTAATTGTAAAGGATTGTTTTAGCTATCCTGGATATTTTTCCATATGAAGTTTAATATTTTTCATTTAGGGTTTGTAAAGAAATGCAATATAATTTTGATGGGGATTGCATTGAATCTGTAGATTGCTTTTGGTAAGCTGATCAAATTTTACTGTTAATCCTAATTATCTATGAGCATGGGAGATCTTTCCATCTTCTGATATATTTTCCAATTTCTTTCTTGTTATATAGTTCTTGAAGTTCTTGTTATATGGGTCTTCCACTTACTTAGTTAGAGTTTTTTCAATATATTTTGCATTATTTGGGTCTATTGTGAAGATTGTTTTTGCCCTGATTTCTTTCTTAGCTCGTTTATCCTTTTGAATCCAACACTTTGTTAAAGGTGTTTGTTAGTTGTAGAAGTTCTCTGGTAGACTGGGTCCTTTATGTATACTATAATATCATCTGCAAATATCAATACTTACACTTATTCTTTTCCAATTTTAATCCCTTTGATCTCAAGTTGTCTTATTACTGTAGCTAAACCTTCAAGTACTATATTGGATAAATATGGAGAGTGGACAGACTGAATGTCTTAGCCCTAATTTTAGTGGAGTTGCTTTGAGTTTCTCTCCATTTAATTTTATGCTGCCTATCAGCTTGATATATATTGTTTTTGTTATGTTTAGGTATGTCCTTTGTATCCCTGATCTCCCCAAGACTTTTATCATGAAGGGATGCTGAATTTTGTCAAAGTATTTTTCAGCATCTGGTGAGATGATCATATGGGTTTTTTTTTCTTTCAGTTTGTTTATATGGTGATTTACATTGACAGATTTTTGTATGTTGAATTATTCCTGCATCTCTGGGATGAAGCCTACCTGATCATGGTGGATGATCTTTTTGATGTGTTCTTGGATTCAGTTTACAATATTTTTTGAGTATTTTTGTATCTTTGTTAATGAGGGAAATTGGTATGTAATTCTCTTTCTTTTTGAGTGTTTGTGTGCTTTGTGAATCAGGGTGACTGTGGCTTCATAAAAAGAATTTGGTAATGTTCTTTCTGTTTTTTTATTCTGCTAAATAATTTGAGGAGTATTGGTATTAGCTCATCTTTAAAAGTCTGATAGAATTATGTACTACACCCATCTGGCCCAGCGCTATTTTTGGTTGGGAGACTTCTAAAGAATGCCTTGATTTCCTTGATGGTTATGGGCTTATTTGAGTTCTCTGATTTTGTGGTTTATAGGCTTTTGAAATATGACCTAATGATTCTTTGGATTTCCTCTGTGTCTGTTGTTATGTTTCCCTTTTTGTTTCTGATTTTGTTAATTTAGATATTTTCCTTCTGTCTTTTAATTAGTTTGGATAATGGTTTGTCTATGTTGACGATTTTCTCAAAGAACCAAATCTTTGTTTCACTAGTCTTTGGTGAATTTTCTTCTCCTTGTTCTAGAGCTTTCAGGTGTGCTGTTAAGTAGCTAGTATGAGACTTATTCAAAATTTTTCTACTGACACTTAATGCTATGAACGTTTACCTTAGCACTGCCTTATTGTGTCCCATAAGTTTGGGTATGTGGTACATTCATTTTCATTGAATGCTAGCACATCTTTAATTTCTTTACTTCTTCCTTTACCTAGTGGCAATCAAGCAGAGAGCTGTTCATTTCCCATGATTCTGTAGGATGTCTCTTGTGGTTGAAACCCAACTTTAATCCATTGTGGTCTGATAGAATACAGGGTGTTATTTTAATTTTCTTGCATCTGTTTGGCTTGCTTTGTGACTGAGTATATTGTCAATTTTGGAGAAGGCTCCATGAGATGCTGAGAATAGGATATATTCTTTTGTGTTATGGTAAAATGTTCTGTAGATATCTGCTAGGTCTATGTAGCCATAAAGTCTATTAATTCCATTATTTCTCTGTTTAGTTTCTGTCTAGACAACCTGTCCATTGGTGAGAGTGGGGTGTTGAAGTCTCCCACTATTGATATGTGGGGTTTGGTGTGTGATTTAAGCTTTAGTTATGTTTCTTTTACAAATGTGCCCTTGCTTTTGGGGCAAGGACGGTTAGAACTGAGAAGTCATCCTGGTGGATTTTTCTTTTAATGAGCATGAAATGCCCTTCTCTATCTCTTTTGATTAATTTTGGTTTGAAGTCTATTTTGTTAGATATTAGGGTAGCTATACTAGTTACAGTCATTTGATGGAAAAATCTTTTTCCAACTCTTTACTCTGATAATGTATGTCTTTGATGTTGATGTATGTTTTTTTTTTTTATTCAGCAGAAGGATGAAACCTATTTTCATACCCATTCTGTTAGTCTGTGTCTTTTTTATTGGCAAATTGAGTCCATAGATATTGAGAGATATTTGTGACCAATGATTGTTAATTTTGGTTATTATGTTTTTGTTGTTGTTGTTGTTAATAATAGTAGCAGCAACAGCAGCAGCAGCAGCAGTAGTAGTAGTATATGTGTGTGTGTTTTCATTCTTTGGATTTTGGTAGTGGTGGTGGTGGTTTTTGTGTGTGTGTGTGTGTGTGTGTGTGTGTGTGTGTGTGTGCATGCACACATGCATTTGTATGTTCCTTTGGATTTTGCTGGTATGAGATTATCTACTGCCTGTATTTTTTGTGTGGTTAACTTCCTTGGGTTGGAGTTTTCTTTCTGGTACCTTCTGTAGGGCTTGATTTGTACATAGATAGTGTTTAATCTTGACTTTGTACTGAAACATCTTGTTTTCTCCATCTATGGTGATTGAAAGTTTGGCTGTGTATGTTAGTCTGGACTAGCATCCATGATCTTTTGGAGTCTGCAAGACATCTGCCCAGGCACTTCTAGCTTTTAGAGTCTCTGTGAGCAGTTGGGTGCAATTCTCATAAGTCTGCCTTCATATGTTGCTTGGCCTTTTTCACATGCAGTTGTTAATATTTTTCTTTGTTCTTTTTTTATTGTTTTGATTATTTTGTGACATGGGGACTTTCTTTTCTCATCTAATCTCTTTGGTGTTCTGTAAACTTCTTGTACCTTTATAGGCATGTTCTTGCTTAGGTTTATGGTTTTGTTAAATGTGTTTTCAGGGTTTTTGTGCTGCTGACATTCTTCTTCTGTTTGACTTGCTATTCCTATTTAGGTTTGGTCCTTTCATGGTGGGCCAGATTTCCTGGATGTTTTATGTTAGGAATCTTTTAGATTTCACATTTTCTTTGACCAATGAATCTATTTCTTCTATTGTATCTTCAGTGTCTGAAAAAAAAATCTCTCTTCCATCTCTTGTATTCTGTTGGTAATGCCTGTGTCTGTAGTTCCTGTTTGCTTGCCTATATTTTCCATTTCCTGAATTCCTTCAGTTCATGTTTTCTTTATTGCTTCTACTTCAATTTTCACATCTTAAATAGTTTCCTTCGACTTTTTTTTTCTTTCTTGGCATTCTTAAAGGGATTTGTTGATTTACTCTAATTTTTTGGATGGCTTTTATTACATTTCTTTAAGGGAGTTTTTCATTTCCTCTTTAAGGCTTTAGTCATCTTCTTGTGCTTACCCTGCCTTAGAATGTTCTGGTTTTGCTGTTGTAGAACAGCTCGGCTCTGCTTGTGCTGTATTGCTCTGACTATTGTTCCTTGTATCTTTATTTTGGCATTTAGGCATCTGGGTTTGTGATTATTAGTTCTAGTCCCTTATTTATGAGAGTGTCTTGGATTCTGTTCTCTCTTTGGTTTTCTCGTCTTTGTGGCCTGAATTTCTGGCATGAAGGTCAGGCATAATCTGTGATCTAGTTGTGAGTCTCTGACCCAGTTGGGAGGTGACCTTTTGGCTCTTAGCTTGGTCTTTGGTGCAGCAATGGGTCTCTGTTCTTTTGATTAGTGTGACCTGCACATGTTTTTTTGACTCACGTGGCCTGCACCTGACCAGCTGGAGTCTGATCAAGATGGTGTGGCTTGTGCCTGAGTGCTTATGCGTAAGTCGCAGAAGTCCACTGTGATTGGGGGTAGGGTTTAGCAGAGGGGCCAGTGATATGCTGGGATGTCATGGGTTGTGGGAAGGGTCTTGGGATATGGAATCTAGTGAGTGGGGCAATTTCACTGGAAGGTAGGTCACTCACCTGTTCTGACTTGTGTGGCCTATGCTTGAGTGGCCAGAGCCCACCTGGGGTTGGGGACATGGCCCAGCAGAGGGGTAGGAAAAGAGTTTGGATGACATGAGCAAAGGAAATGGTCCCAAACAACAGTATCAGGGAGGGTGGTGGTTCTGCTGATAGGCAGATCACTCACCAGTTCTGTCTGATGTGGTCTGAGCCCGAGTGCAGAAATTCACTGGGGCTGGAGCCTGGGCCTAGCAGCAGGGCTGGTGACTATTAACGTGCAGGCATTTCCTGGGAAACAGAATTCAGGCCTGGGAGCTGCTCTGCTGGCAGGCAGGTCACTTACTGTTTCTGGCTAGTATGGTTTGAGCCTGAGTGGCAGAAATTTGCCAGTCTGGAGGGAATAGCAAGCAGCAGGGCCAATATGGAGCTAGGATTACCTTGGATCCTACACAAGGCCTGGCCTCAGGTAATGAAGCTGGAGGTGTGGGCCAGGATATGGAGCCTGGGTGGGGATGATAGGAGGGTAGGGGTACAGTCTTGAGAATTTCATTCTTGAAGAAAGCTTATTTTCTACATTTCTTTGATTAATGGGAGACAGGGGATATTTCTTCCTTCATGAAGGGAATTGAATACTTATGTTGTGATGATACACTGGTGTCTCCATCTTTCTGACATTAAATCCAGTTTCCTCCACCTCATTCAGAGAAAATGCAACCCTCATCAAGGTGGAAGATTCAAACACCACCCCCTTTCATCTTCTTTTCTGTTTCTGGGGCTGTGTCAGCATCACAAAAGGACCTATAAACAACGTTCCTAAAAGTTTCTTCTCTGTATTCAGTGGAATCACAATCATTCTAACTATACAGAAGGGTCTTGGAAAACAGAACAATTTGGAAACAATCAGCGGTAGATGTTAGAGAAACCACCAAACCATACTGGATAGATATTGGGATCTCATTCCTTTAGTGAGGAATGGGATGTGCTATTACTAGACATAGAGGAAATAGGCAAGACCTTTGCAAGATGCTTATCCATCACTATGCCTGGATCTGAGTTTGCAGATGCTGCTGTTTTCTTCTCTAATTATATCACCCCAAAGCAGGACACTGAAGACATGCCCATGTGGTAGTGCCTTTTAAAAGTCAAATAACCACAACTTACAATCACCTGAGAAGGGAGTATTGATGGAGGTAGTATCTAAATCATGGTGTCAAACAGGCATGTCTTTGGGAATTGTCTTGATTGTTAGGTGGCATGGGTAGACCCACCCTGAATGTGAGCCACACTATTGCACGGGGTAGGTATAAGAGTAGAAAAAGTTGACTTAGTACTAAACTATTAAGGGTATTACAGATGTATTCATTTATCTCTGCTCTTGACTGAGTATGTGCTATAATAGCTGCTTGAGTTCATGCCATGACTTCTTTGAAATGATAATCTGTAACCTGGAATTGTAAACCAAGTAAATGTTTTCTTCACTAAAGTTGAATTTGGTCACTCGCATAGATCATGGGAATTACTACTGCACTAGGTTTCCACATAGCCCCATAAATGCCCTCCAATTCCAGGGGTATCTCTCTGTACTCTGCTTTCCATGCCCCCGCCTTGCCAACTGATCCCTTCTGTTGTCATCCCACCTGAACTCACTCCACCCACACTTCTGGGGAGATCCATGTCTACCATTATATTCCTACTTGTTACTTAGCCTTTCTGGGTCTGTGGGTTATAGCATGAATATCATTTACTTAACAGCTAATATCAACTTACAAGTAGGTACGTACCATTTTTATCTTTCTGGACCTAATTTTTAATTAGATTGTCTTTTGATGTCTAGTTTCTTGAGTGCTTCATATATTTTGCATATTAGACCTCTGTCAGATGATGGGTTGGTGAAAATCTTTTCCCATTCTGTAGGCTGCCATTTTGTCCTATTGATTGTATTTTAGCCTTATAGAAGCTTATCAGTTTCATGTTGTACCATTTATTAACTGTTGATCTTAATGCCTACATTATTGATGTTCTGTTCAGGAAGATGTCTCCTGTGCAAGTTTGTTGAAGGCTAGCCCTCACTTTCTTTTCTTGTAGATTCAGTGTAACTGGATTTATGTTGAGGTCTTTCATCCATGTGGACTTAAGCTTTGTGCTGGTGCTAGGTATGTATCTATTTGCATTCTTCTACATGCCAACATCCAGTTAGACCACAGCACCATTTGTTGAAGATGCTTTCTTTTCTGTTGTGTTTTTCTGACTTCTTTGTCAAAAACCAGTTGTCCATAGGGTTGTACATTTATATCTGGGTACTTGATTCTATTCCATTGATTGACCTGTCTGTTTTTATGCCAATGCATTTCAAGGTCTGTAAGAATTGTGTTGGAATTTTGATGTGTATTGAATTATTGAATATCACTTGTAGCTAGAGTTTTCCTGCCTTGCCCACAGTCAGGACAAATCTTTGTCACCTGCCAGTCCCACAGCTGCTTAGACCCAACCAAGTAAACACAGAGACTTATATTGCTTACAAACTGTATGGCCATGGGAGGCTTCTTGCTAACTGTTCTTATAGCTTAAATTAATCCATTTCCCCAAATCTATACCTTGCCACATGGCTTATGGCTTTCAGGTATCTTCACATGCTGTTTGTCATGGCGGCAGCTGGCAGTGTCTCCTTCCACCTTCCTGTTCTCTCAGTTCTCCTCTGTTAGTCCTGCCTATACTTCCTGCCTGGCCACTAGCCAATCAGTGTTTTATTTATTGACCAATCAGAGCACACATTTGACATACAGACCATCCCACAGCAATCACTTTTGGTAGGATGGCCATTTTTAAGACTTTTAACCTACTGATTCATGAGCATGGGAGATCTTTCTATCTTCTGATCCATTCTTCAATTTCTTTCTTCAAAGGCTTGAAGATTTTATCATATAAGTCATTCACCTGTTTGATCAGTGTTACCCAAAGCTTTCCAAATATTATTTGAGGCTATTGTGAACAGTATTATTTTCAAGATTTCTTTTTCAATCTGTTTATCATTTGTGCATACTGAATTATTTTAGTTGATCTTATATCCATATACTTTGATAAAGGTGATTATCACCTGTAAGAGTTTCCTGATGGAATTTTTGGGGTCACGTACATATTATATTATAATATGTGTAAATAGCAATACTTTGACTTCTTCTTTTGCTGTTTGTATCATTTTGATTGCTTTCAGTTATTTTATTGCTCTACGTAAAATTCCAAGTACTATATTGAACAGAGTTGGAAAGAGTGGACAGATTTTTCTTCTTCCTGATTCTAGTGGAATTACTTTGGAATTTCTATCCATTTACTTCAATGTTAACTGTAGGTTTTCTGTAAATTGTCTTTATCATCTTGAGGTAGGTTCCTTGTATTTCTACTCCCTCCAAGAATTTTATCATGAAGGACTGCTATATTTTGTCAAAGGCTTTTTTTTTTGACATGGAATGAGTTGACCAGATTTTTTTTCCTTCTATTTGTATATATGGTGAGTAACATTAATTGATTTCTGTATTTTGAACTATCCCTGAATCTCTGGAATTAAGCCTAACTGGTCATGGTGGATGATGTTTTTTATGTGTTCTTGGATTTGATTTGTAAATATTTTATTGAGTATTTTTTCATCTATGTCCATAAGGGAAATTGTTCTATGATTGTTTATTTGTTGAATATTTGTGTGGTTTGCGTATCCGGGCTACTTTGGCATCATAAAATGAATTAGACAATTTTTTTTTCTGTTTCTACTTTGTGGAGTAATTTGAGGAGTACTGGCATCAGCTCTTTGAAAGTCTGGTATTATTCTGTGCTAAAACCATCTGGCCCTGGGCCTTTTCTTTCTTTCTTTATGTGAGGGAGGGTACATTTAATGACTGCTTCTATTTCCTTAGGGGTTATAGGTCTATTTAAATTGTTTGTCTGATCTTATTTTAACTTTTATGAGTAGGTCCTAGTAATAAAGTATATGGTGCCCAAATAGTCCTTCTTCATCTTCTCAAAGCAGATAAATTCCAGTAGTAGTACAAGGACAAAAATATAGCTTCAAAACCTTCAACCTATAATCTAGCCTGCCTACAAGATATGTCAGGACAATGAAGGTGCAGAATTTGTGGGAGTGGACAACCAATGACTGGTCTAATCTGAGGCCTACATCATAAAAGGGAGCACATGCTCAAAAATGCCCTGTATAACAAAGAACCAGAGGCTTGATAGCCAAGGGATCTAGGACAGAAACACAAAACAAAACAATCAAACAAAAAACAATAATAAATAAAATTATTCCTTCCTAGTAATATTCTGTTATACTCATGGATTGGAGCCTAGCCCAACTGTCATCAAAGAGGCTTCATCCAGCAACTGATAGGCACAGATGCAGAAACCCACAGCTAAATAAAAGGTGGAGAGAGAGCCTAAATTGGTTATCTAAATGGGATCCTTCCCCTCTGAGAACCCTGAGGAAGAGGGGGAGGAATAGCAGGAGCCAGAGGGGTCAAGGATACAAGGAGAGCACAGTCAACAGAATCAACTAATTAGGCCTTATAAGTGGTTCACAGAGACTGAAGAGGCAGTCATGGAGCCTGCATAGGTCTACACTAGGATCTCTGCAACTATGTTATGGTTGTTAGTTTGGTGTTATTGTGGGACTCCTAACAGTGGGAGTGGTGTTGTCTCTGACTCTTTCACCTGCTCTTGGGACAATTTTCCCTCCTACTGAGTTTCTTCACCTACCATAGATATGAGGGTTTATACCTAGTCTTGTTGAAACTTTTTATGCTTTGTTATAGTAATATCCATGGGAGATCTTTTCTTTTCTGAGCGAAAAGGAACTCTGGTCTGAGTGTATTGTATGGGAGAAGAATAAAATAATAATAATAATAATAATAATAATAATAATAATAATAAAGCTTTTGGTCAGGGTGTTAATTTAACACAGCCACAGAAACAAATTTTTAATACTCCTGCTGAACCAAAAGATTTAGATCTAAGTTTAGGCTCTACCAGCTCTTGTAACTTAGCCTCAGCTGCCACTCCCAATATGCCAATGAGGGAGACAAGAAATTGCATTAAACAGAGCCACATTGGGAAGAGAAAAAAAAAAAGTGGTCCAGGGGCTCCCAAGTCTATTTTCCAGATATTGACATAGGTTCAGCTTTAAAGGAGGGCAAGACGTTTGTATAACTACACAGTGCTAGTCAAAGTCAAGATGTGGTTTGGCCTGCCATTGACTCACCACAGATTCACTCCAGTTTGCCTTGCAAGGTAATTTGGTAAAACTATGTGAAATATATCTCCTAGACACAAGATCTTCCTCTGGCTCAGACCAAGCCTTTGCTTCTTAGCATGAGATTTATGTTGTTTCAGTAGCTTGATAGCCAAAGTGAGGGATAAGTTTCTCCCTTTAAATATATTCTTTTACAGCTTTGTTTATGCTTATGGTGAAACAGACTTCTGCCACCTTCCCTTTGAAGTCTGGTGAACCATGTTCTGCCTCTTAGGTTCTAAACAGTCCAAGTCTCTCAGTGCAAACTAATAGGTATTTAAAATAGAACTCTATCAATACTTTTGTTTTCTCAGTCTTTTCTAGTAGAAGTAGGAAATATTTTCAAACATTGCCTGCCATGAAGATGAAGCTTATATTTTCCTTTCAAATAGAGCTCAGATGACCGGCTTTCATTTTTCATTTTTTGTGTGTGACCTGGTGTTGTGACTGAAAATAACATGTGAAAAGCACCCAAAAGTGAAATGTGCATCTGATGTTCCTTGTGGTTACCACTCCTGACCCAAATAGTGATGTAGCTTATGTTTGAACATAAACATAAATGGGATTTAGGAATCAAGTTCACTTTCTACCCATCAGCTACTGGAAAATAAACATTCTTTCTAGTAGTTCCCTCGGATGATTCTTCCTTCTGCCTATATATCAGGACACACCAAATATAAACCATAATTGGCCAGGCCAGCTATTTCCTTACTGTGGACCAACTATATTGTCTGGCTAAAAACCTTAGTTACAAAATCCATGTTCAATATTATATTTTCCCATTTTTCTTTGTTTTTCAGAATGTTCCAATTTTATATTTTCTTTACAGTATAAATGACAAACCCAAACTAATTCCAAAGTATCCTCTGGTTACCATAAATTTAACAGACCTCCCGATTTCCTTCTGGTGAATACCCATTCTTCCTTTCTGTTGAATCTGCCTTCAGATGTTTGTCCACTGTTGTCTGTTCTGTTTCATTTTTCCCTGCTGTCTCCATCACCGGATTTTTAAGGAGTTCTCTGAATGAACTCAGAATTGAATACTTAGTGTAATATCTGTACAACTTACTAGTCACAATCAATTGGATGATCATGCTTCTTGAATTCTTGTCCAGGCAGCTTGACAAGATGTAGAAAAGAGTGCAGTGATGGATAAAGCCTGTAGGCCTCTACCAGAAACCATCTTTATATATAGAAATCTACTCATTAATCAGTTCTTTAGAACAAGCTGTTCAATCAGTCACTAATCCATCATTTCAGTCTTACTCTTTTCAAAATCTTGTCTGTGAATGCCTAATCACACTATTTGTCTTTGTGGGTCTGTGCTCACCTCCACCTCTAAGGAGCCATCTTTCAGTTTTAATGAGGTGTTGCTCAGAGAAGAAGTCTCTGCTGTGCTGCACATCAGCACCAAGTCCTCTTTAGACATCCAAGTCTAATAATTACTTGTCAAACTTCAACAGACTCAGAGAACTTCACTTTTTTCCATTTACTTAAATAGCTTCAAGAATTTATTCATGAATTCTATTTGGAAATTTCCTTAGCGAATTGCTAATTTTCAGATGTCCTTTGGTGGCTTTAAAATATTGATTGATTTGGAAACAATCTGAGTTAGTAGACATTTGAAATAAGTATGTTTGCAACTAAAATATCCCTCAATGACACCAAGTTTCAGACCCATACTGATGTTCATTCTTCATTCTCTTTCTACTTGAGAGTAACACTAGACCACATTCTCATTTTCTCATTGTCAGTCATAAACATGACAAACTGCAGTCCATGTGTTTTCCAGTCATTACGGAAATTATCTTGAAGACACTCATTACTTCACCTTGTCATCTTGGGGTTAGTTTATATGCTGAATTCAGGCTAGGCTAGGAAAAAATATTGTTTTAAAGTCTAGAGGTTAATAGCATTGTCAGAAATCTAGGAAGGGAGACAAGCTTTATCATGGAAAAACCCTGAACCTGGGGGGCGGGCTGTTCAGATAGATTGTGCTTAAAGACTCACTTTAGGATTTTCTAAATCTGTGATTTGAAAAGTCATAAAATTCCACTACTTATAATTTGTTCTTTAAAACTTTTTAGGGAGTGTTATAACAATGAAAGAACTATGCAAAATTAAGTTACATCATATCTATATGTCAATACCATTCCTATTATTATATTATAAAGCACATATAGGAGATAAGTATACTGAAAACAAAATGAGATGACTATTTTGAAAACTGAAGAAATAACTAAATTATTATCTCTCTCTCTCTCCTCTCTCTCTCTCTCTCTCTCTCTCTCTCTCTCTCTCTCTCTCTCTGTGTGTGTGTGTGTATGTGTGCATTTGCTTGTGCTATATGTGTATGCTTGTACATAAGGTTGTGATTGCCCTTATTGACACATGTAAAATCTAGAGATTAATGTCACTATTTCTCAATGAACTAGGAGTTCTTTATTGAGTCCCTGAGCTACCCCGTCTCCATCTCAAGCACTGAGAATACAGGAGCATGCTAGTATACCCAGCTTTTTTATGTGGGTGCTGAGGATCTGAATTCTTGACCTCATGTTTCATAGCACTATATCCCTTGACTCACCCATCATCTCTGTACCCTGAATTATATATTCTGAGGTCACTGATTCAGCGTATACCTAATTAAGAGCTTGGAATTTGAGTGTCAGTTATTTTTTCATAATTAAAATACATTAATATTTAAAACCTAAAAAGACTCAATGATTATACAAGTTGAGTAGATTAAATATATTTTAGTTCTAATATGTTACACATTGGTGTTATTAGAGAATTTCAACAGATTTGTTTTAACTTACTGGCCTCATTTTAAATAATTACATTCTAAGTTTTAAAATTTACAATCCATTCTGCATTAAAATTTATGCTGCAGAAGTAGTCATGTGTTATGCTCAATCACTGTTTAATAAAATTTATTATAAAAACTAGCAAATAAAAAAATCACATATTGGAATTAGCCAGACCCAAGTCTGTACTGCTCAATACTTTGTATAACATTTAAATAGTCATGATTTAAATGTAAATCTGTGAAGTTTCACATTGGATGTTATACTTTTTCTATGAGACATAATTTATAATGGTATAACAACAATATATACATATACTATATATATACATAGATATAGATATAGATAGATAGATATAGATATACATGATGATATGATGTGAGAGGGAGCCTAATACAGTAGTACAGCCATTATGAAAATCAATCTGGAGTATTTGCAAAATGTTAAAAATAGAACTACCATATAACTCTGCTATTTTACTCTTCAGCATATACCAAAAGAACTTTATACCTTCCCAGAGATATATGTGCCCATTCATGATTATTTTTGCTTTTTAACTATAGTAAGGAACTGTAGTAAACCTAGTTATTCATCAACAAATTAAATATATATTTTATATATTATATTTTATACTATTCAGCTCAACCATTTTTATAAATGTTATTTTTATTGTTGATTTGTGTGTGTGGATATTTGTGTACAGGTATGTCCATATACTATGTGTGTGCCTGGTACCCATGTAGACAAAAGGAGAGGAGAGAATCATATCCCTAGATGGATTAACTACCATGTGGGTATATTAGAATTCAAGTAGCATTCTCTGGAAGAGTTTACAGTACTTCTCACTACTCAGCCATTGCTCCAGCACTAGCAGCTCAGTCATGTCTTAATACTTAATACTTAATTGGTTCATAATTTATGAACTACTGAGCTGGGTGATAATGATTGGGTGTTGTTATAAATTTGTGTAGATATGTTCACTCATCATTGAACATTGTTGAATGTAAAACTAAAGAAAATACATTTAATAAGCTTTTCATTAAAACATTAATTTTGGGCCACAAATATATTGATCTATTTTCTTAGAGACGAATTTGCCTATAGAAATGTAAGATTCTCATTTTATGCATTTTTTTTAAATCTTATGAACTTATGGTCCAATTTTATGCATTTTTTAGTAATAAGACTTAAACAATTTTCAGAGTGCTCTAGCATTGAGCTATATTTGCAGCACATTTTTACTAATGAATTTGAGACAGAGTCTCATTATATTGAACAGGGAGAACTTGAACTCAAATCAGTAGCCCAGGTAAAATTTGAACTTATAATATTCCTTCTTCAGCCTTTGAAGTACCTGGGATGACAGGGTTAATCCACAAGACCTTACTTGTCTATGTATTTTTTGATAGTTTATTTGAATATCAAATCTTCAATAAACAAGGAAAATTATTATTGACAATATGTCTATACATTCTGAGACATCAGAAAGCAAACTGAGGTATAATAATGGTTGTATCTTTACTGTTCAGTTCAAACTAGTAGATAGTCCATATTACTAATACTTAAAGAGTTCAAAATAGTCTCAAAGCTAAGGCTCAGGAAACATTGTGGAAGAGGGTCAGGAGAGCCAGAGGATCAGGGAGTTAGCTTACCAGTAATATTGTATCTCCTAGGAATACCGGAAATTGTATTCATAAAATCTTACCAACATGATGACTCAAATGTGAGCTGAAAAAAAATTTATACCAATGAGCATGAGCCCACAAGGCCTTAACCCAACACAAAGGAATAGAAGCAAATGAGCAAGTTTGGAACCAGACAGGGGGCCTTCCCCAAGGAAGAGCACACCAACTGGTTGCCCAGTGCCAAACAGTCAGCATTGAAAATACACGTACACAGGAAGCATTATACAGACTAAATAGGTTATAGTTAGAAATATAAATGCATACACATGCATGTGTAAGCAATAACAATTTGTGATGAAAAGAGCCCGTGACTTTGAAGGAGAGTGGAGAGGTATATATGGGAGAACTTGGAGGGAGGAAAGAGAAGGGAGAAATATTGATTATAAATTATAATCTCAAAAATAAAATAAAAATAGAAACCAATGAGTTCACTGAAAGAACAACAACAAAGAATTAGCTAGTTTACAAGTGAAATTCTTTAAATTCCAAAGTCATTCAAATGATTTTAAGAGATAAGTATTTTATTTTATGTGCATTACAGATTAATCACTTCATAAGATACTGTAACATGGTTGATTTTTAATTGTGAGTTCTCTAAAATCTCTGCATATCAGTACTATTATGCTGTGCTGCAAGAGAGTCACTTTATCAGGATTATTTGATTTAGTAAAATTAAATATGTCATAGGTTCAACATGTCTGCAATCTCAAAGATTCACTAATGTAGTCAACATTGACATTCATGACCAAATTTTTTAGTTATTTCTATTTATTATTTATTTATTATTACTTTTTTGAGATTATAATACAATCATATTTTTTCTTCCTTTCTTCTTCTTCCTCCATGGGTTCTCACACGCACTTTCTTGTTCCCTTTTGAATTCATGGCCTCTTTTTTCATTAATTATTTTGTTTTAGATTTCTATATTTACTCCAGAACAATGAATCAAATTTATAAGCCCAAGTGAACATTCATCATTTATTTGTTGAGAACAGAAGAATGTGAAAATGTGAAAGACTTCATAAGGGTACTATGTGTGTTTGTGTGGATACATGTATTTGTGAAACTGCATGTCCTTGGGTAGGGCCAATACTTCCATTAATATCACATTGCTCTCTCCTCTTGATGCTATGGACCAAAAAAAAAAAAAAAAAAGAAAAAGAAAGAAATACTTAAGGGCATATATCCATGGAGAAAATAGAACTTCCTTCCCTAAGACATTACTGTTACACAAAGACTCCAAGTCACAGTATTCCAGAAATGATGTGCTTAAGGCCAAATCAAATCTATAATTTGAATTTTGATCATTTCTCTGGCATTATAATGTACCCCCCATCTTACGATGCTGGACATTGGCACCTAGCCACAGGAGTGGGGACTCTGTTATCTGCTCTGCAGAGATGTCTTCTTGAGCTATATAGAATGGCTTCATATTGAGTTGGAACTTTGCTAAAAGAGTAGTTTGAGATCTATTTGGCCACAAACTAAAGTTTCCTATTTTTCAATTTGGTTTAGTTAAACTGATATTCTACTTAGAAAACAAAAATAAAATAACTGTTTGTCTTTTGGTTGCTAGGGGTTGAATGCAGGTCCTTACAGCATAGGACAAACACTCGATCCATCACTGAAAAACAGATCTGTAGCTCCATTTTTATGATTTCTGTACCTTAGGCTTCAATCAAATGAAGTAATTAGTAAATAGAAGGATATTAATTGTTACTCTTCAGACCCGCTGGATATTTTGTCTCTTGTCTCCACCACTCCATCTCTAACTTTCAACTGAGAAGTGCGTAAGTCAACATACAAAGTATGTGCCAGAACACTCATGCAAAAAACTGGAATATAAAGATTGGTCAGTAAGCCTGGCTTCGAGTTAGGCTGAACTACCTAAGAACAAGAATATAAAACCTGCTGAGTATGGATAGAAACCACACAGACCTCTCTGTTTGTCTCATTGGCAACTACAGATGGGTTTTCTGGCTTCTTTAGATTGTCTTGGATGGATTTTTGAAATGTAGGGCAATGAGTCCTGTGTAAATCAAAGCCCCCCATACAAACCGCAAAAGGCAATAAATGAAATGGGCTAAGATGACAGCTATCCCTGAAAATGCTGGACATCTCTGTTTCCAACTGATCTAATTACAAAGTTGTTACCGAGTAGCAAATTGTTAAACACTGAGAGTCTGTTTCATACCCAGGCCCTAGTTGTATCCACCTGTTTCCATGCCTCCTCTACAGAACCAATTGCCATTCTAGTGCTACACACTGAGCTTCTGCCTAAGAGTACAACTTTTCCTGGTGCTATAATTATAATTGAAATGGATTAGTGGGTGTAATTATATTAATGGAGTCCTACAAAATAATATACTGCATTAGGGGAGCACTGAAGAAAACGGGCAAAATCACACTGACTGTTAGAAATTTTTCCAGGAATAGGAACCATGAACGGAAAAAAAAAAACCTCAAATGACTATACACAAAGAAGGAAAAATAAGACATGAATGGATGTCATAGACTTCCAGGAATACAAAAGTTTTTTTTTTTTTTTTTTTTTTTTTTTTTTTAATATTATTTTATTTAAAAGGCATGAAGTACCCATCAGGAACCACTGGGTGTCTGTGGAGGAAAGGGAGTAATGAAAGAGTCTACAAACACAATTGCAGAGAAAATGGGAGGCATGGGAGCCTCCATTACAAAGGCATTTGGAGATTGTTGCTTACAGTTCTAAGGGCACTCATGCTTATCAGCATGAAAATAAGGAAATGAAGAGAATATTGCCTTGTCCACCTGCATGGTAATTTAATGTGAAAAACTATAATAATAATAATAATAATAATAATAATAATAAATAATAATAAATACATAAAGAGGATCTAGTAGTTAAAGGAGGGACATATTCAAATTTTCCTTCTACAAATAACATTTTAATTGTATCAATCATTGCCTTATAAGTATCCTAAAAGTTAAAATATTAAAATCCAGGATGAAAAATCAGTATCAGTAGCCTGCTGTGGATATCACTCTATATAAATAAAACACTGATGGCCAGTGACCAGGCAGGAAGTATAGGCGGGACAAAGAGAGAGAATTGGGGAAACAAAAAAAGGAGGGAGAGACACTGCAGCTACCGCCAGGACAAGCAACATGTAAAGACGTCGGTAAGCCACCAGCCACATGGCAAGGTATAGATTTATAGAAATGGGTTAATTTAAGATATAAGAACAGTTAGCAAGAAACCTGTCATAGCCATACAGTTTATAAGTAATATAAGCATCTGAGTGATTATTTTATACGTGGGTTGTGGGACTGCAGGCTTGGTGGAACCTCGAGAGAAGCCCTCAAGCAAAAGTAGCCTTCATATATTTTATAATAAATAAGGAAATGTTATATTAGTTACAGAAGTAGTTTCCCTTATGGCATTAGAGGACAGGTGAATGTCCAATACTTCTAATTCTTTCTTCTATAGGCAGTGAGTTTCATTCTAGCATAGAAATAAAAAATAAGCATAACTTGTTTACTTGTTAGTAAAATGTACAGCCACATGGACACATGATTTAGTCAGTTAAGACCTATAGGACCTTAGAAAATGGAGCATCATGGTTCATTGACATTCAGGCCATTTGCATTATTTAAAAACATAGAAATTAACATAATGAACAATTCAAGCTGAACTGTAGACTTCATTGCTATGTATTTGATGTACTAATTAGGTCATTTAAAATGTGTTGGCTTGTATTTAAAATATATCCATCCAATCACAACCATATACAATGAGGCTGGAAATTTGTTGGCACATTAATTCTAGGCACAACACTTGATCACAATTTAGAGCTTGTTGGTAAAAACTCAGTCACTAACAACAGTTCCTGGTTCATCTCTAGCATCCATGCCCAAATGGAAAGCCTGAGAGAGATACAGAGTTCTCAGTGTACCCTGGTAGTAATAAAGACATGATTCTCTTTGGAGAACTTAACAATTTACAAGACAAACCAATATCATGAGGTGAACAAGCTAGCAAATCACCTGTTTAAAGAGGAGGCATGCTTTGAACAAGCGTTTAGTGCTATCCTGCTAGGAAAGATGTCTTTCAGTGGAATAAACCCAGATTAGTAACTCTAGAACTGTACATATGTGACTGTTAGGAAGGAAGTTAACAACATCTATTCCTACAGTATTTATGTCAATATTTAACTAACAACTGACTATAAAAAGATACTACCTGTGATTTTTATTTTATTTAAAATTTCTCAGAACATTAGGATATATCTGGAACATGTTTTTTTTTTTTTTTGTGTGTGTGTGTGTGTACATGTGTGTGATTGCTTTTTTGAGACAGGTTTTTTATTGTGTATGCTGGTCAGTCTTCAAATTTGGGACCTTCTCCTGGGATTACAGACCTATGCTACCATTCTGGGCTCAGGTTCTTTTCATGAAAATACTCTACAAATATTTTTATATCACTTATTAAAAATTAAAATTACATATTTTGGTACTAATTAAATACACATTGGCATTAGAAGGCAGCTATCCATCAATCTACATTTAATCCCATCCTTTGAACAGATGTATCACCTAACTTAATTCTAGACTAACCTTGGAAGGATGCTTGTAGAATGAATAGACTTGGAGAACTGAGATACTACCTCCCATGAGGACAACAGTCACACTGGCTTATGGTTACCAGTCTTAACCACAAAAACATTCAGGGTTCAGCTAAACTTGGATTTTTGCTGAAGTGTTTGTAACACTATGCAATGTTTACTGGCATTTCATTTATACTAATGCCCTGATCTTAACTGGCAACAATGCTTAGTACCAATTATAAACAAGCTCATCAATTGTGCTTGCAGAAATCCACACCCCATATATAATCTCACTAGGTCTTGTAAACTGGACTTCAGGAAACCAGGCACATGCTGCTGCTCCAGCTGCTGCTTTTGTTGTCAAAGTCTTTCATTAGTGAGCTATGCCCTCTACTACTCTGCCAGCATCTGTGATACCATGGCAAGTTGTTTTATCTCATAAATAGATTCTAATCGCAGGCATATCATGGCTCTTGACACCTAACTTTCTTACTAAAATGTAAAAAGACTTTGACAGCAGGGACCACTTTTCTTTTGTTTAACATTACACCTGGCAAAGTGCCCAGTACCTTTCACTGGATAAATAATTGTTGAAGAGGCTCATAAAAGAATTACAGAATGAGCTGTCAATTGATTTTCAACTGCTAAACTCTAAAAACTTTTGTTATGCAAATAGCATGCATTCCCTGGTGCTGTCATCCTCTGAGTCCTTCTCTCCACCACTATCTTTCCTTTCATTGTTTTCCCATCTTTACTTCAGTTTCCATTGTCTATTTCATTCTTTAGCCTCCACATCAGGGTTACCCCACCCCCACCCACTGCTTTAGTACAGGCACTTAGCCATAATTGTGATACCTCCCAAGACTTGAATGGACCAAAAAAAAAACCAAGCTAATTGGTGGGAACTGCTGAGGTACTTCAGTGTCCAAGGCAAGGCATGGTCTTAAATTGTACTTTAATTCCTATATACCCCTCAAGAACACAGTGAACAGTACTTTACTGGTCTAGTTTACGTACATTTGACCCTCAATTGACAGATTAATGTGGTGAATAACAGTAGCTTGTGGGATCACTCAGACCAGAATTGGGGACTAAAATTTCTTGGAACCATCCTGGTCCTGAGAACATTGTACAAAACAAAACAAAAACAAAAACAAAAACAAACAAAAAAAGGAATTGCAGAATCTGGGATGTGCCTACTTTTGCTAATCAACAGATTAATGGTGAATTAATTCTCTGAAGACTTTTGAAGTATGCTGAAAACACAGTATATAAACACACTTCATGCAGTGTAAGTATACCTTAATAATCTACTTACTTAAGGATACATATAAATTGGTTTATATATATTACATATAGATCACTCATCTGTATTTTTATTATCATTAGTAAAGTGAGGATTAATTTATAAAACTAGCATAATTATTTTTTCAGATGAATAGAAAGGTTTAAAGAAACTCTCTGATAACTGTATACTAAGAAAGATTTTACTACCTAGTCTTCTGAGAGACTTTATTTCTCAGAATTTGATGGTTGAAGAAGATAAAAATATTCGACACCAAAGAATGCTACTTTGGTATATTGATTATGTTGAGTTAGGGGTAACTGAGAGTCAATGAATGTGAAAAGGATTATCCTAGAGCTTCCCGTAAATGACTAAAGTAGAAACATTTGAGAATTGATACATACTATGAATCTGTTGGCTCAGAAGAGTTTTAGAGTCCTGAAGAAGATGGGAAATGGGCACCAAGATGCTGCTGCCACAATGCTTCCAAATAGTATTTTTCTTCCATCAGTTCCCCTTAGACTGACAATCCACATTGTGTGTACAATTGAGGAGTAAACTATTTTACCATCTCTACCATATATCAGCCTTCTTAAAAGTGACATGTGAGCTCTCAGGTATATTTGCCTTTGTGGTCCTCATGTCAATTCCTCAGGGCCTGTATTTATATGAAACTACAAGCAATGAGTGGAGTTTGTATCTCTCTTTTCCTATTAATCAGTTGAATGAGCAGAGACTTAACTTCTGAATACATGGGGGGAAGAACAATCCTCCCCCCCGCTTTAGGAAGTCTGATCAAAAGAAAATGTAATGGCTACAAAGATTACACAAAGTAACATATATAAACTTGCAAACTGTACAAAAAGGAAGTGAAATAATGAAAGGGATTAAGACTGAACTACAGCTACATTGACTGGATAACACCACAACCTGCAATGAATTAGTAATGAACAACTCGAGAATTTCTACTGAAATCAAAAATCACTGGGAAAGCAGGATCCTCAGACCAGGTGTGAGAAGGAGGGCTAGAGATTGACAACTGGGAAAACAGCCGGAGGCAAAATGTAAGCAATGAGGCATTCTGAGAGTATCAGAGAAGGAAGAAGGTGAAAAAATTCCAAATGCTGCCAATGAGACAGGGATGGCCAGGAGTGGCTATTAAAACCCATCAGCCATGTGTGACTGTTCACTGCAGGTAGACAGGTTGAAGACCAAACTCACTGAGAACATAATTTCATTCACTCCTACAGCCTGCAGTTAAACAGGAAGACAAGCGTTTCGACAGTCTCCCAGCCAAGTTTAGCCATAATGAGGCATTTTAGTGGTTAAGATCTGGTGACTCAGCTGAATAATAGAATTTTTGTTCAATATGAGAAGCTAGACTCAAACAAACATAAAACCAAACACAAATCAAAAGAAAATAAAAGCCTAAGTAATTCTATATAATTTGTTTTTGATTCATGTTCTTTAGCACCTAGGAGCTCTGGGCTCAACCATGTCCTATTAAGGGCAAATCTTTGCAGAACACGTGAGCATAACATATTTTAGAATAATCATTTGTCCTAAACATGTAGATAAGTATATGCAAATAAATAATGCTTGGCTTTTGATTAGATCAATCTCATTGATGGTGTTGTCTAAGCTCTCATACTTCTGATTCATTTATTTGCATGCTAGAAAATGATAATGGTGCTCTACCACCAAATCTAGTGATCCCAGACAATAATGACAGCTTCTTTCCTTCAGAGTTCTGAGTCCTGATCCATACTTACATTTCAGCTCAACTCTGCTTCTACTCTTACATTTGTTATATTTTTATAGTGATTTTGAAAAGTTACCAATCTATAATAAGATATAGCTTTGAAATAGTCTTCTGTCTACTAGGGTGCTTTTTCTAAGATTACTTTAAAATTTGCACTATGCATTTTTAACATTTTTGAGATATAAAATTACATCATTTCTCCCATCCCTTCTTCCTTCCAAAATCTCCCACTTACACCATCTCTTTTAAATTCATAGCCTTTTTCCCTTTAACTGTTGCTACATATATAAAGTTACATGCATATAAATGTTGCATATACATTTGCAAATATATAAATACAACCTGTTCAGTCTGTTTAATTATAACTCTGTATACACACACACACACACACACACACACACACACACACACACACACACACACACACTTTTCAGAGCCTACTACTTGGCATTGCATCAAATCTGGTATATATTTCCCTGGGAAGACTTTCTCTAGCTCTCAGCATTCTTCAGTTGTGATAGTGCATTTTAATGTTTGAGACCTCATGGACTTTCCCTTGTCCATATTAGTATATCTATTGGTGTTATTCCTGTTCAGGTCACATTAATGCAGCTATGATAGTAAGACTTTTTGGATGTAGCTACTCTCATTTCTAGGAGACACAGCCACACAGTAAACCTTCTGCTTCTCTGCCTCTTACATTTTTTCTGCTCCCTCTTCCACAATCATCCCTGAGCCTTGGGTACAAGGGTTATGCCATAGATGTATCAATTTTGACTAGACTCTACAATTTTGCATTTTGATTGATTGTTTTTATATAATGGTCTCCATCACAACATGTATTTTAAAAGCTACTAAACTTCATATTACTTGAATGATTATGTTGTACTTATTATTTTGTAACACAATCCTATTGTCTATCACTATGGTTGTGCTATTCCCTTACTATACTTTCATTTGAACTTAACTGAGAAAATTACTAAGTGTTAAAATTAGTATATATGTCATTTCATACAATTATCTTGTAGTTATGACCCAAAAATTTTACTTTGGGCATTTAGATATAGCCTATCAGTTAAGAGCATTCACTGCACTTATAGAGAAACTGATTGTACTTTTACCTGTCAGAGGACTCGTAAGCATCTGCAACTCCAGATCTAGGAGATCTGATATAGTCTTCTAGTCTTCTTGGACACCTTCATTCATGTACACACAGACACAAATTTATTTATATAATTAAAAATAACCATTAGTGAAAGGTGCATTTGTCAAATTTCAAGTAGTAGAAAACCAGAAAATGAATCTGATAGTAAAGATATTTCAGTTCAAACTAAGATGTCACATTTTCACCAAAAGCATGCTGAATGAAAGGCAATATGAGTCTCTAAAACTATTTATTCAGCTTAGTGTTTATTTTCTGGAAAAGTGTGCATGTATACCTATACTTGCACATGTGTATATGTATGCTTTTGCTAGTTTGAATAATTAGAAAACATAGTTTAAAGAAATATAACAATGCTACTTTCTAGTTTCTCTTTTAAAATAAATATACTTGGCTTCCTAATTTTTCCTTGAATTGTGATTCTTCTTCATTCACTATAAATTCTGAAAGAAAGAATTATCATCATATCAATTCCAAATCCTATTACTTTGATTTTGCTACCCCAGGGAATTAGACCATAAAGACACCAAGTAAACAAAGAACTCCAGAACTAGTATGAGATGGAAAGAGCAAGTCATACTATATAATACTAAATCATTGTTCATTTACATAATATTTTCCCCTTGGGATTTTCAGGTTGATTTATGTTAGTATTGAACATGGAGGTTTTTAATTTGTTTGCTACATTAAGCATGAAATCATTTTGCTTTTTGTATTGACTCATATTGCACGTGTTTGCCTTAGAACTGAAGTATGAAAGGACAATGGTGAGAAGAGGGTTTTGTGATGATCATGAGCAATTTATTTGCATTTCACAGACCTTGAACACAAGGTAAAATACACAATGCTTTTTGGTTTTATATTTAAAATTAAAACTTAACAAACTGACACTAGCGATTTAATTTATTCTATAAGAAAGTATCTTTCTAAAAGATAAATTTATTTATTTATTTTACATACCAGCTGTAGTTTCCCCACCCTCCTCTCCTTCAAGTCCTTCTCCCCAGCCCCTCTTTGTTGTTTCAACTCCCCAATACTCTTTTCTGTTTCTTTGTAGGAAAGGGCAGGTCTTCCATGAGTATCAACAGAACATGGCATATCACGTTACAGTAAAACTAAGCATGTTTTCACTATTAAGGTCGGGTAAGGTGACCCAGTATGAAGAGTAGGGTCCCAAAGGCCAATAAAAAGGTCAGGGACAGCCACTTCTCCCACCGCTAAGAATCTCACAAGCTACATAACTCTGACTTATATACAGAGTGCCTAGGTCAGTCCCATGAAGGCTGGTTGTCAGTTCAGTCTCTGTGAATCATTTAAGTCTCCTATTTCACTATCAAAAACTTAATCCAAGAGAGTCTGCAATATCTCACTTTCTCCCACAACAAAGTTGCTGAGTAGAAGTCGGGCCATGGTGGGGATTGTGGGAGTTTGTTGATGGACCTTGTCTGTCACCTTGGGTCAAAAATCTCATAAGACCACCTTGATCTTCTCTTGGGTCATTGCAAGCAACAGCTACATTGTTTGATGAAAGTCTGTAAGGATTGCCAGGTCTGCCTCTCCCAAACCTCTTTTGAAATAAGAGCAATACTCAAAAGTTTCCCTTCTGACTTTCTTAGTCCTATTGCTTGGCCATTTCTTTTTCTTCTTTTCTCCCAGTTACAAAGGGATTTAGACCATTATAGAAGGAAAGGAGCAATTTTAGAAGAATTATCTTCTTGGATGGTATGGCCCTTACATAATATAAAATATAGACAATTCACAAGAAAAACAGTAAGTTTTAATATGTTCTGCTGATAAGAATGTTGTTGGGAAATTTTAATTTCCTAGGCACATTAGTGATCCTTCTGGTCAGAACTTTACCATCCCTGCAGCATCGGACTCCATGCTTAGATGCTGCTCTGCTAGACCTGGTTAATTCTAAAAATTTTATAAGTGACAGCTGTTTACATTTTTGAGACACCTCTCTCATTAAAGCATTAGAAAAGTTGTTTTCTACTTTTCCTATGGATGCAAATCCAATAATTTTGATACATTGCTCACTGATTTTATTGTGCTGATCATTCTAATTCATAACTAACAAGGTTTTATTTTGATATAAACTACTTTCTAGTTTCTCTTTTAAAATAAATATACTTGGCTTCCTAATTTTTCCTTGAATTGTGATTCTTCTTCATTCACTATAAAATCTGAAAGAAAGAATTATCATCTTATCAATTCCAAATCCTATTACTTTGATTTTGCTACCCCAGGGAATTAGACCATAAAGACACCAAGTAAACAAAGAACTCCAGAACTAGTATGAGATGGAAAGAGCAAGTCATACTATATATTACTAAATCATTGTTCATTTACATAATATTTTCCCCTTGGGATTTTAAGGGAAGTTACTTTGCTGTTTACTTTTTAAATAATCTGACTACATTTTATACTCTTGGGAAAACTGCTATTATTAACACTCTAAAAGGAAAAAATAGCAAATTAAAGATTAAATAGAATTGCTTCATCTTTATCTTAATTATTAGAATATAATTCTATTCCTAAAGAATTTGGAGGAGTCACCCATTCCTAGTGGACTTGGTGAATTTATTAAGCAAAGCTATATTTAATAGAATTTTTCTTTGAGTTTCCTGGGAGCAAGCTTGTAAAGGGCTCACAAGGAAATACAATATTAATAAATGTGCTTGCTACACCCCTCCAAGTAATGTGCTGTCAGTGGCTCTGGACCTACTTACTGCCCCAGAGCTCTGCAATAAGGAGAATAGCACATCAGTGTTATTCACTAAAATTGTTGATTTTCAAATTAGAAAACCAAAACAGAAGGAAAACCAGCTTTTTGGTATAATATTATATTTTATGATGTGTTTAATAGTGCTTTTTTGTAGTAAGAATCTTAAAAGGTCTTATTAATAAAATCAAACCTGGAGCCAGGTATTGGGGTGAATGCTGGAAGATCAGAGAAGCAGAACAAGCCACAGCCACCTCACCTCACCAATTCCTCAGCTGATCCTATTTCCTTAGCCTGGAAACTTCTGTGCTCTCATCCAAATGGCTCTCAGATGAACTGCTGCTAAAAGTCTAAAAGCTTAACTAGGCTCTAGATCCTCATCCTCATGCCTTAAATACCTTTCTGTTTTCTGTCATCACTTTCTAGGATTAAAGTCATGAATCACTATGTCTGGCTGTTTCCAGTGTGGCCTTGAACTCACAGAGATCCAGATGGATTTCTACCTCTAGAAAGTTAGGATTAGAGGTGTGAGTACCACCATTTTCTGGCTCCTATGTCTGTCTAGTGGCTGTTCTGTTCTCTGACCCCAGATAAATTTATTAGGGTGCACAATATGTTGGGGAACACGATATCACCACATTTGTTGTTTATTGATGTTGTCTGCTAGAAGATGGAATTTCTGGTGCTTTCATGTTAGGGTTCCTTAGACCACTTAAATTGGAGTGTCACAAAAATAATAATTTCTCCTCACTTTATCTATGTTTTTAACTGTCATTGAATTTATTCATTAAAAATATCATACATGGGGATGGAGAGTTTTTTCATTGGTCAAAAGCACTGGCTGCTCTAGGTTCAATGTAGGCAGATCATAACAGCTTGTAGCTCCAGTTCTAGGGCCTTTGGGGGCAACAGACATGCATGTGATACACAGACAAACACACTGACCAAACACCTATAAGCATAGATAAATATATTTAATTTAAAAGAGAAACTATTATACACGTTTAAAGTGAATTCTGTGGTGATATTTTATCTGTGCTGAAATGTGATATTTTATTTGTATGTTAATAAATAAAGTTTGCCTGGATATCAGAGGACGACATAGATATCCATCCATAAAGAGAAGTCAGGCGGTGGTAGCACATTCCCTTACTCCAATCACATGGCAGGCAGTCTTTTTGTGTTCAAGGACAAAAACAAGTGTGGTAACACGAACCTTTAATTCCAGTACCAACTATAAAGACCTGGAGGTCTGTATAGACAGGCAGTGACAAGGAAGTGAGGTCGTGCTATGGGATGGTCTGTATGTCAAATTGCTCTGATTGGTCAATAAATAAAACACTGATTGGCCAGTGGCTAGGCAGGAAGTATAGGTGGGACTAACAGAGAGGAGAAAAGAAAGAACAGGAAGGCAGAAGGAGTCACTGCCAGCTGCCACCAGGACAAGCTCATGTGAAAATGCCAAAATGCTGGTAAGCCACGAGCCACATGGCAGGGTATAGATTTATGGAAATGGATTAATTTAAGCTATAAGAACAGTTAGCAAGAAGCCTGCCACGGCCATACAGTTTGAAGCAATATAAGTCTCTGTGTTTACTTGGTTGGGTCTGAGCGGCTGTGGGACTGGAGGGTGACAGAGATTTGTCCTGACTGTGGGCAAGGCAGGAAAACTCTAGCTACAAGGTGTCTGGGCTAAGAGCCAATGAGAAGACAGAATAGCAAAGCAATAAAGGTGCAGGTTAGACAGGAAGAAGCTGGTTCTCTCTGGGGAAGCTACAGTGGTGTGGTAAGATTAGCTGGTGGCTATCACTATTTCCCTGATCTCTACAGCTTTCACCCCTATATTTGGCTCTGTGTTTCTTATTTAATAAGACTGTTTAGAAACTCATCTACAGAATTCTGATTTACTGTTACCTTTACCCTATCCAATATTCCTCTCTTCCCTCTTTCCTACAATTGCTTTTAATCATTCATGCCATTCTATTTATATACTCACTAAGCTTAAGCAGGATCAGCTATGTGACCATAAATTTGTCTTGTTTAGCTTGGGATACCCAGGTGTCATGTATCCTTAGCATCTTGAGTCTCTTCATTCACTGTCAGTCACTGAAAAGGGAAACTTCTCTGACTACACTGAGAGTAACACTTGTGTATAGTAAAGACATAAATCTTTACAAGGGAACTTAGACCATGATTTAGCTAATCAATCCCCAGACCAGATGTATAAGGTGCCATATTTTGTTTGGAAAGTTGGTATTGTAGATCACAGGTTTCACAGCTGGGTAAGCCCTTGATGCCTTTTCTCTCATAGTAGCCTACTTAGTATCTTCTTCCATTACAAAAGCTAGCCAGCATGGAAGAAGATCCTGCTCAGTTTAAGTTAGACTTGTTTATCCATTAAAGGTGTGTAATGTCTTCAGTGGTAGGATCTTGTCAATTGCTTATGATAGAAAACCAGAAAGAATGGCAAGAGACTGTAATGTTTTGGGAACCTCTCGAACCTCTCTGGCTAACAACACATAGAAGGAATCTCACATGGCACTGGAGATTTTGCTTAGTAACCTTGGGTTTTCAGAAGAGTATTATCCAGATATGAAAGATGTCTTCTTTTTTAACTGTCTTAACTTATACTTTTAATTGGTTTGCAAAATAATAACTTTTCATATGATTGCTTCATGTGTCTTTAGTTTTGGTTAACTGTTTCTCTTTGTTCCTTTTGCTCATCTATCATGCAACCACCATTTTTCCAACTGTTCTCCCTCTCCCATTCTGTTTACAGATCATCTATACTCTTCTCCCCAGCCACAACACACACACCTTAAGGCCCCTCCCATACCAATGATCTTCTTGCAGTTTTATTACTTCTGTAAGTACTCCTGGTCAAACACATAAACCTAAAGATTTGAAGCCATGATCTACACATGAGAATGTGACATTGGTCTTTCTGAACTTGAATTACCCCACTGAGTAATGTCTTTAAAACTTTTATCTATTTACTTTAAAATTTTAAATATTTATTTTATTTTATTTATTTATTTATTTATTTTTTTGGTTTTTAGAGACATAGTTTCTGTGTGTAGCTTTGTGTCTTTCCTGGATCTCAATCTGTAGACCAGGCTGGCCTCAAACTCACAGAGATCTGCCTCTGCCTCCTGAGTGCTGGGATTAAAGGCGTGGGCCATCACCACCGCCCAGCAATATTTAATTTTTTACAGCTGAATAAAATTCCACAGAAGGAGCACCAGTTATGTAATAGGTTTGTACTTGTTATATATAATAATTGTGTCACATGCCCCACATTTTCACTAGTGTGTGCTCAGGAGTAGCATACTTGGAGCAAATGACACTTCTAATGTTTGTGTTTTAAGAAACCTTCGGACTGGCATCCAAAGCGGTTCACCGTTTTAAATTTCCACAAACAGTGAATAGGTTCTCCTTTCCCTACATCCAAGACAGCAATTGTTGTCATTTGATTTCTTGATAGAAGCAATTCTGACAGGGGTGAGATGGAAAGTTAAAGAAATTATAATTGCATTTCTCTAATGGCTTTTTAATCATGATTAAAAGTATGTTTCATAGGGGTCTGTGTCTTACTTGTATCAAAAAATTTTGTTTTTCTGATATTAATTTTCATCAAACATGGCAAACCTATTTACATAAACATAAGTAGAGAACATTAAGTCCAAGTTATCTTGAGTCTGTGGATGTGACATATATACCATAATGTATTATGCACAGGGTGATCATTCAGATGAATAAGTTCTCAAAAAAATGAGAATTATTTAACAGCTGAAAGAAAAAAAATAGGTGAACTGGCATGGCAAACTAATCCTTACAGGAACAAATAGAGTGTGTGTGTACTTGGAGTACCTTTGTGTCTTGTGATCCCTTTGTATCTTCTCAGTCACTACCCTGGGTGGAAGCTTCCCAGGGAAGATGAATGATGGCAGTTTTACTCTCCAGAGTATCTTTGCTTAGCCATAGTAGGGAAGCACAGAAAGCTTCTATGACCTCTGCTTCATCTCAAATGTCTCTAGTTTGTATAGTGCTTGTTTCCTCATGAGTTCCTTCACATACATGCTCTGACAAATCTTCAAGGCTGGTACACATTGGCTGAATATTTTAAGGAGAAATTTGGTATCATCTATGCTTGTTGCTTGATTCAACCACTAAACTTTATGGCACTTAGAGTATAGATGTGCATAGAGGGCTTCCTAAAGACATATTTAGTTTTGGAGTGCAAATGACATTAAACTTCATTTGAGAGTAACGAGTATGGAAAAGCAAGCAAGCAAAGCCTAATTGTTAATCAGAATAAGTACTTGTAGATGAAATTTTTAATAAGCCTGTATAATGAGATACTAAATAGTACTTAATGGGACATAGGTTATTCAGATAAAAGCAAATAAAAACTACTAATGAGTTACTAGTTCATTCCAGATAGAATCACTACTATCAAAGAAAACAAAGAAACAAACAAACAAGTACCAAATAGTGGTGAGAATGTCGGAAGCAAACATGGAGAAAAAGAAAATGGACTCTGTGGTGGTTATTAAAATTAGTGCAGCCACTATGGAGAACAGTGTAAAGGTTTCTAAATAGGTTAAAATATGTAAATTACAAATAAAATTCAACAGTCCCACTTAGAGTGCATGACTGAAAGATATAAAGTCATCAAATCAAAGAGATACCTGAATTCCTAAGTTTATTGTTACACTAGTCGTAATAACAGAAATGTAATCCACAGAGGTAAACATCTACAGATGAGTGAATGAAGGTGTGGTAGATACCTACTGTGTAGCACTTTCCCCTGAGACAAAACCTTATGTATTTGGGGAAGCTCTATAAAACAGATATTCTAATAAGGGATAAAAACCCTCCATCAAACAAAGAAGATATCTTAGCACACAAGACCTTTTGATGAGAGGTAAAATATTCTTTACATCATCAAGCTAATTCTTTAAGCACAGAAAATAAGCAACTAAAGGGCTTCAGAAAGTCCCTAACACTGATTAGATTTACTGGGCTTTTCCATCCCCAAGCATATGGAGGCAGTAAGGACTGCTGAGGGACACTGTGAAAGAAACTGTGCTGCCTAGAAGAGACTCAGACCAGCTGAGTTGCCTGGAAGAAACAGATCACCCAACCCACCGGGATGAAAAAGATGTAACTGAGTTGCCTACTTACAGCTTAGACCAACAAAACTTCCTAGCAGAGCTAAATAGGCCAGTCAAGTTGCCTGGAAGAGGCTCCAAACAACCTGGAAATGACACTCACCAACCTGTTGAGATACCTGCAGGTTGTGCACCATAGTCTAGATCTTCAGCTTTTCTGAGCTGTCATGCAGGTTGCTGTGGACTTTGGGGATGCAGCTGTCTTTGAGTCACTTCTCTTGTAAGTAACTCCTCAACCGTCTTCCTATAAGTTACCCCAATAAAATTCATTGAGTTACCAAGTTGGACTTTGATAGTATCTATATTTTGCTCTGTCATTGGTGCCCTATCTGGGAAATATATTCCAAGAAATAGTGCCACTTAACAGTACACAAAATAGAGAGTTATTCTGTCCCAAAAAAGAATGATGTCAGTTAGCTCCAGCACTTCTCTGTTTGGTTTTAGTTTGGATGAACTGTCCATTGGTGAGAGTGGGGTATTGAAGTTGCCCAATACCAGTGTGTGATGGCCAATGTGTGATTTAAGCTGTCGTAGTGTTTCTTTTTAAAATGTGGGTGCCTCCTGTTTGCTTTTTTAAATTATTTAATTATTAATTATTTAATAATTATTATTTAATTATTATTACATATATGTCTGTATATATAGTTAAAATCTCAAAAATTAAAATGAATAATTTATAAAAGAACAACAGCACACACAGTAATAGGCTGATGTGCTTTAAAAAGTAATGCTGCTTGAGTTTAGATGTGCAATGTACATATTATGTTCATTTATTTTACATGCCTGATATTATTCTTGCTAAATGGCTACTTTTAAATTAGAGATATTTTATTGACTCTGCTTTTGAATCTTACCTTTCAAAATTATCCAGATATAGCAAAATGAGGCACTTATTTTGATTTCTTACACTATTAGTCTATTTTTTGAGGCGATAACATTAAACACCAACTTTTTAAAGAGACAAGAAATGTTGTTTCTTGTAAATGTGCATCTTTAAGTGAAGAAAAGCACCTTGATTGTGACAACATTTCTCTGTTCTCACTGAGCACTGGAATGCTAGATGATGAAGATATTGACATTCAGAGAGACAGCCAGGCTAGTCCATAACTCATTACACCAGGTGAAGTGCCTTCCCAGCATGAACAGAAGCTACTTATGTCTTTAGACTTTAGAATACAACAAAAAAAAATCTAACACAGAGGCCTTTGGGATATTAGGTGTAGGTATTTTATAAATGTATGTGGCTGAGTACCCGGTCTTCATGAGTTTGAAATTTATTTTAGTGACCATCAAGATATGATTTTTTTTTTTTTTTTTTTGGTTTTTCGAGACAGGGTTTCTCTGTGTAGCTTTGCGCCTTTCCTGGAACTCACTTTGGAGACCAGGCTGGCCTCGAACTCACAGAGATCTGCCTGCCTCTGCCTCCTGAGTGCTGGGATTAAAGGCATGCGCCACCACCGCCCAGCAAGATATAATTTTTATTGTAATATTATGTCTTTTGCTATGTCTCCATGCCATCTGAGTACATAGGAAAATCTTGTCTTTGAAGATCAGATAACACTGTCATAAGCAGATTTTGATCACTATCTGACCCTTTAAAGTGATATTTTAACTCCAAATTAGTTTACTTTTGTTTAGTTTAAGCGATTTTAACTTGATGAATGGTTCTTTTCCCAATTTATGGGTTATAAATGTGCTATTGCCATGGATTTATACACAATAGAGATAAATTAACATGTATACTCATAAAATTTATATGGAGAAAAACATTTCCATGAGCAAAAGAATGAGAATCCTGGTAAGAAAATAAATTCCCTATACAATCTGAATTAATATATTAATTCATTGGTTAATTTATTTAGTAAATAGAAATTTTATCAGGTTTTGCTGTAACTGTACTATTAACTCTTTACTAGATGCAAGGAAAACAAATTTAAATGGTGTCGTTATCTGCTTCAAGAAGTCAAAGGAGATTAAATTCAGAGGTTAGAATTTAATGCAATGAAAACAGGGAAGAACATGAAAAATGAGCTGCACAATAAGAACTAATTGAATTACACACTAAGTCTACAAGTTAGGAAGCCATGGGAACTGCTTTTCCTAATGGATGTACCAAATGTAACTTTTGTATATAGTCCCCTTGAAGATGTCCAGTCACTAGTTGAGAGACTTATGCACCCTGGGTGAGCATGAGTTGCCCACTTGAAATGCTACAGAGAATCTGAGCACGCCCTTTAATCAAAATCTCTGTCTGTTGCCCACTATGAGACAGTGAGATTATAGCTTCAAGCTTGTAACCGGTTTCTCCACAAGGAAGAAAAGAGATACAATACTTTAACATGACTCTTTTTCCTCCAATGTGGAGATATAAAAAAAAGTTTGTATACCTCATATTAGAGACAAGAATAATGTTTATATACCCCATATCAGACACTGACAGAACACCAAAGAAACAATCTTACCCAAATGGGGTTTGATGAATCAATTAATCCTTTGCAGTGTTTACAGAATGTAAATACCTCAGTGGTAGCTATATCACTGAAAAACGCAACCCTAGTGTGGTTGAAAGGTCATGAAAAGTGCATTTCTGCATCTTCCTGCTCAACTTGAGGAGATGGGATTCTGTCTAGATCTGAGAGCATCAATAAAATGCTTCTGGCAGGGGATAACTTACATGGAGATTGTCCATTTTGTTTGATTGTGGATTGATTTGTTTTTAATAAAATATTTTTATTTTAATTTTTGAGACAGGGTATTTCTGTGTAATTCAAGAAAACCTAGAAATAATTGTAGGGAAAAGGGGCTGGCTAAAGAAACCCATCCTGACCCTGGAGCTCAGAACCAGGAAAAAAAAAAAAAAACACAGCCTGTGTCTGAGACCTGAGCCAGAGAAATACTCTTTATCCCCAAACCTGGAACCAAGGAAAAATTCCCTGACTCTGAAACCAGTACCAAGGGAACACTCTTGGTCCTTAGACACAGAGCCAGTGAAATAAATGTGCCCTGGCCTTAGAATTAGAGTAAAAAGTCAACAAAAGCCAGTGAAAGAAATATAGTTTGGCTCTGAAATCAGGGCTATCTCTGTTCCTAGCCCACAGGTGTTTCTGCAGGTGTTTCCCCTTTTTCAGAGTGAAGCAAAAAGAACCAACATCTTAGGCCAGAGAAGAAGAGGAACTCTGATAGGAAGATCCCTTAAGTGGGGGCTGAGCAAAGCTCAGCTATAGTGGCTCTCCAGGAGAGGAGAAGGATTGCTATATCCTGCAGGGAGCCCATGTGTAAATCTATGTAAACATAGAACTTGTTAGACAATGATCAATAGGCAACTACTGACAGCTGAGAGGGGGAACAGCCCTGGGAAATTCTGTTTAGATCTGTACCTTATTTTTTTTAAATTGGATTATTTGGTTTGTTGATGTCTAGATTTTTAATTCTTTAAATATTTTGGAAATCAGCACTCTTTCAGATGTAGGATTGATGAAGATTTCTCACATCCTGTAGGCTGCCATTTTGTCCTATTGATGATGTCATAACCATTACAGAAATTCAAATGGATGTAAGAAACAAGCTGGTGTGGATATCCTAATATCTAACAAAATAGTCTTCAAACCAAAAATAATCAAAGGAGATGGAGAAAGACATTTCATACTCATCAAAGGAAAAATCCACCAAGATGGTGTCTCAATTATGAACAGCTAAGCCACAAATGTAAGGGCACCGACATCTACAAAAGAACGATTAATAAAGCTTATAACACACCAAAACCCATACAAAAATAGTGGGAGACTTCAACACCCAACTCTCACCAATGGACTGGGCATATAGACAGAAACTAAACAGAAAAATAACAGAACTAATAGATGTTACTACTCAAATGGAGCTAACATATCTATAAAACATTTCACCCAAACACCAAAGAATAAATACACCATCATCTTAAAACCTCATGGAACCTTTTCCAAAATTGGCCATATACTCAGTCACAAAGCAAGCATCAACAGATATAAAAAATTTGAAATAATCCTCTGTATCTTATTAGACAATCATAGATTAAAGATGGATTTCAACAACAGACACAACAGAAAGTCTGCACTTAATACTTATTTATTCTTTCATTCATTAATTTATTATTTATTCATATTGAAAGTAGATTTTTCTCTCATACAATACATACTGAGCACAGCTTTGCATCTTTCTACTTCTTCCAGCTCCCTTAATCTTCCCTGTCCCCCAGATCTACCAACTACTATTTTCTCTTCTGACAGGAGCAAGCCTCCAAGAAAGGGCAGCCAAACAAGACCAAGCAAGGCCCACAAAAAAGACAAGGCAAAAGTCTTCATATCAATGCTGGATAAGGCAACTCAATAGGAAGGAAAAAGTTCCAAGATCAGGCAAAAAACTCAGAGACATACCTGCTCCCACTGTTAGGAGTCCCAAAATAACACCAAGCTAACAGCCATAACTCATAGGCAGATGGCCTGCAGAACCATGCCTGCTGCTTAAGTTTTGTTGATCCCATGTGAGCTCTGCTTAGTTGATTTGGTGGGTCATGTTCTACTACTGTCCTCCATCCCCTCTGACTCCCATAATCTTTCCTCTCTCTCTTCTGAATGGTTTCCTGATCTCTGGAGGGAGTGGCCTGATGGAGACCTTATATTTAGACTCTCTCTGTGCATGATATCTGGCTGTGAGTCTCTGTACCTATTCCCATCTAATGCCAGAGAAATCCTCTAATGAAGACTGAACAAGACATCAATCTATAAGTGTAACAGAATGTCATTAGGAATCACTTCATTGATTTGTTTTTGCTAGTTGTGTTTGGTTTCACCCTAGGTCTCTGGGCTTTTCAGTCTCCAGTTCCTAGCCACCTAGGTAGTGCAGCACATGGAATCCCTCTCTGGACTACCAGGCTTGGGTCTCAAGTTAAACCAAAAGTTATATATATATACATAATTTCTATACCACAATTGTCCTAGCACATCTTGCCAGCAGGACAGATTATTGGTCAAGGGTTTTGTGGCTGGGTTGGTATCTAGGTTTCTCCTTCCATAGCTTTCGGAGTATATTTTTGTGCCAGAAAAGATGAGAACATACAGGTGAAAACTCCATCCTGTCAACAGTTTAACCTCTCTACATTCAATAAGTTAGGTGGAACTTGTTCTCAGCAATGGGGCCCCACTGTCAGTTTTCAGAGAGTGGCCTTTTATCCTAGAATCACCCTGGATTGTTCAGGGATCTCCACAGGGTGCTCTTAGACAACAAAGAACTCAAACAAATTCCATGTAGTCCCCAAACTGGAAGCCTCCCCTGGCTAAAAAGGATATCCAATTCGGACTCCATATCTTCCATTATTGGGGTCAACCTCATAGATTCCAGGAAGTTTTTATTGCACTAGGTTTACACACACACACACACACACACACACACACACACACACACACACACACACACCTATGCTCCCCAATTCCAGATGTCTTCCCAACAATCTCTCCCTCCATCCTTTCCTTCCAACCTGATCCCTATCACTCTTGTCCCCAACCACCCCCAATACACCCACAAATTTTATTCTGTTTCCTCCTCTCCCCTGAGAGGTCCATGCTTCCCCCCAGAGGCCTTCTCTTTACATCTCCTCTCTGGTTCTGTGGAATGTAGCTTGATTGTCATTCACTTCACAGCTAATAGGCACTTATAAGTGAGAAAATACAATGTCTATCTTTCTGCGCCTGGGTTACCTAACTCAAGAAGATTTTTTTCTACTTGCTGTGGGATACTTTTCGGTATGCTGTGAATATCTGTTGCTCTATTGGTTGATAAATAAAGCTACATTGCCCTATGGCAGGGCAGGATGGAGCCAGGTGGGAGAATCCAGAGAAATAGGAGAGAAGGAGAGTGGGGCAGATGCTGATAGCCACTGCCAGGAGAAGCAAGATGTAAAGATACCAGTAAGCCACAAGCCATGTGGCCAGGTATAGATTTACAAAAATTGGTTAATTTAAGATATAAGAGCTAGCTAGCAAGAAGCCTTCCACGGCCATAGTTTGAAAATAATATAAGCCTCTGTATGTTCATTTGGGTCTGGGCAGCATCTTCAGCAAATGGTGTTGGTCAAACTGGATGTCTGCATGGAAAAGAATCCAAATAGATCCATATTTATCATCCTGCACAAATCTCGAGTCCTAGTTAATCAAAGACTTCAACATAAAAGCAGGTACACTGAACCTCATAAAAGAGAAAGTGGGCAACAGTCTTGAAATCATTGGCATAGGAGACAACTTTCTGAATAGAACACTGATGGCACAGGCATTAAGATCAACAATTAATAAATGGGACCTCATGAAACTGAAAACCTTCTGTAAGGCAAAGGACATCATCAATTGGATAAAGAGGCAGCCTAGAGAACTGTAAATTTTTTTAACTGACTCCATATCTGACAGAGGACAAATATCCAAAGTATAAAAAGAACTCAAGAAATTTGAAATTAAAAAGCCAAATAATTCAATTAAAAATGGGGCACAGCTATAAGCAGAAAATTCTCAATAGAGGAATCTCAAATGGATGAAAAATGCTTAGAATGTTTCAACATCATTAGCCATTTGGGAATTGCAAATCAAAACTACATTGAGATTTCATCTTATACCAGTCAGGACTGCTGAGGTCAATAACACAAGTGACAGATCATGCTGGAGAGGATGTTGAAGCAAGGGGAAAACTCCTCTACTGCAGTTAGGAGTACAAACTAATTCAGCCACTATGGAAATCATTATGGTGACTCCTCAAAAAATTGAGCATTGATCTATTGCAAGACCCATCAATTTAGACATATACCCAAAGGATGCTCCATCCTACCATAAGAGCACTGGCTCAACTATGTTAATCATGCCTTTATTCACAATAGGCAAAAACTGAAACAAACCTAGGTGTCTCTCAGTAGAAGAATGGATGGGAAACAATGTAGCACATTTACAAAGTGGTGTATTACTCAGCATTTGCATCTTTTAGTCTTTTGTTTTCATTGATTTCTGCCTTGATCTTCATTCTTTATTGAAAGGAAATTTCATGCAGTATACTTGGAACACATTCTACCCTCTCACAACTCCTTCTTACTGTCTATTATACTTGGGATTTTGTCTTGTTGCTTTTCTAGAGGTGTGAGTCATTGGCAATCTGCTGTATCATCTTATAATGAACCAGTTTAAATATGAAAGGAGGAAGGAGGAAAATGATTATTGTTTGTGATTTTTTAAATAAGCAGCAGATGGATAATTAAAAAAACATACCTTTTAACTCATAATAGTTTTAGGCAAGAGAATGGAACTGGGAAAATTATACTGAGTAAGGTAACTCTGAACCAGAAATGCAAATGTCTTGTGTTCTCTTGTGTATAAAGATCTAGACTTAAATATTTTGTTTAATATGCTCAAATTGGAGCACAAGAAAAGCCAAGAAACTATAAAAGAGTCTTTAGGAGGAAAGTTACATTAATGGAAAGGGATAGTAGATTATAGGTAAAATTCAAATAGTGTTGCAGAATCTTGGGATTGGAAAAGGGTTAAGTAGGGAGGAGAATAGGAACATGGGAGCATAAGAGGGTGTGGAGAGAGTTCAGTGAAAGGAAGGGTGTAGTGCTAATTCAAATGAAAACCTGCTATCTCACAAGTCAATTAAAATATAACTGAATGAGATAATGCAATACATGTGATATGAAAAATGGGGATGGGAGATAAGGAGATGTAAAGACTTATGCAGGAATTGATGCAATAGGATGGATGAGATTAGTGCCTAGGGAATGTGTTGACCTAAACAAAGGAATTACGAAAGAGCTTCATGGAAAGCCTGGAGTTATTAAGCTAATTTTAAAATACATATTTTAAAAGGAACATTGAATGGAGGTACTCTGCATATTTGTGTAATGGTGCTTTAGAAAGACATGTAAATAAAAACTATGTTTCTAGTATGGGATAGTTATTGATTAGAGAGCCCAAGAGTTCTCCAGAAACAATACAGACTGTTGTTATTGCTTTTAGGTGCTTATCAACAACCTCAAACTGTTTTGAAAATGTCCTTGTTTGCTATCTTTAAAAGAGGTAGAAGGGTCTATGCAAGGTATTGAGATGGAAAAGACATTAATAGTCTCACGCAGCATGGAGCCCTGTATATTATAATACTTTTATGCCAGGCAAAATGTGACCACTAGTATAATAATGGCATGGCAGTAATGGGGTAAAAATTAACTTACTGACTGAATCTGAAACATGTTCTATAGGAGAGACTTCATGCTTGGAACCTAGTCAAAATTCCATAGCTGTGGAGGTCATTAGTCCTTAGGTGGAATTTACTATTTTTATTTTGTTAAATGATCACATTGCTAAACTCTCTTCTAAATATTTATATATATGCTCATAGATACAGGCTATCCTCAACCATCCTCCAAGAAGTTTCTTTTTTCAGTTGTTGTGAGTGGATGAAGAGACTCATAATTGGTTAAAGTCCTGAGGAAAAAAATGATTATGAGTGCTCAGCCCTAAGCAGGACAACTTCCCACCTCAACTGTCCCACCTCGATTCAAGAAATATGGAAGAGATCTTGAAAGCAACAGATGAACTAGAGTATGGGGAATGAGGTTTATATAGTTCTGCCTCCTGGCAGTAGCATTCATGAACACATACCTACACACACACACCAAAAAAAAAAAAAACAAAAAAACAAACAAAAAAAAAAACAAAAAAACAAAACTGCACAAGGTCAAGCCAGTTAAATTTCTAGAATGGAATAAAGATGTACTTGACAGTACCCATTTCTCATTGTAGAACTAATGGCTATTGATAGCATAGGGGTCAAGAATCATTCTTATTTGAAGAAGTGGCTACAGGTAAGTTTCCCATACTGCAGTAGATGCTCTGGTACCTATACACCCATGGGCAGCAGGGGTTAAAATTAATAGGTTATAGAATAAGAAGTAAAGGAGGAAGGAGGAGGAGGAGGGAAAAGATGGAGGAGGAGGAAAAAGAGGAAAGAGGAGGAAGAAGAAATAATGAAATTAGCATGGGATATGTTGCAGGTTTCTAAAGACAGTTGGAGGGGAATCATTATTGAATATAGATATAAATTTTAAAAAATGAGTTTTTTCAAAATCTGAAAAAATTATTAGTACTCTTCTCCTTCTCTCATGTTTTGTACATTTTAAATGTCCTATAATGCAAGCTAGTAACATTTGCAAACTAAAAAGATCAATTTATTTTATAAAATACCCTGTACATAGACTATAAAATACGATACTTACTGCCTTCTTGCATACACTGCTGTAAATAAAGCCCATGGAAATGATATTTTGCTCCTTGAGGCACATCTTCCCCTAACGTTTAACACGACAACCCACATATATTTACTCTCTGAACTGTTTGAAAATCTAAACTACTTTACTCCTGAAATCTAATGCAAATTATTTTGTTTTAGAACAAGATATAATGATAATCCCTGACAGCATGACTTTTGCATTTGTGTTATGTGAGAAAAGTATCTTCCTTTTGACCTTTAAACACTTCATCATTTCCATCTATATTTACATGATAAAAAATTCCTAAAAATTAAAATTTATAAGGTTGCTTTCATCATATATTTAGTAAGAATCTAACATAACTTCACAGTCTGTTCTCAATGGGACAAGCACAGTGCCATTTTTCTTTGTTGCTGTAAGATATAACAGGCTCAACTAATGGTGAAAATTAAAAACAAAAAACAAAAAAAAAATTCTGTTCTGGTCTGATTTCATGGAAGGACCAGCCATTGCTTTCCCAAGAGCCAAAGGGACATCCTATTTATACATTTTACTATGATCCATTACTACTTTCTCTTGTAATATTGTTCCCACACAGCACTTTAGAGAATATATATTGAGTTGTAATTCATGATCTTCCATAGCAGAAATAAGTGTCTATTAATCATTGTATAAAATTGAATTTCAATAGCCATATGAGTTTTATGATAAACCCAGCTATATTACAGGAAACGACCATTTACTACAGAATGGAAAATTAAAATAGTTACTACTTTAAATATTTGAATTAACAGTGTGCTGTTTGAAGTAAGATACTGACTTCTGTTATACACAGCCAACATAACCATTTTCTAACATAGCAAGCAGTTGTCTTTGTATAAATAAAATTGATGGGGTCACCTACTTCTACTTTCATCTTAGCCAATAGGCTCTTGCACTCATGAGTTTTTAAATAGTGAAATCAATTGGAAGTTGAAAGTAAAATACTCAGTAAAATTATTAAAGGTAATACATGTATATTTTCTAAAACTTTGTACTATAAAATTTTTACTATAATATTTTAATTTTTGTAATTAAAACCTTTTTATTCAATATATTTTTATCATATTCTTCCCCCTAACTTTCCCCCAATCCTCCTCACTTCCCTTTCCACACAACTATATGTTCTTTTCCTCTCAGAGAAAAAACAAAACAAAACAAATCTACCCCCCAAAAAAATACAAGACAAAAGAGATCCTCTGTGCATCAATCCACCCTTTTAGAGAGCTTCTTCTTGCAGTATATGGTAATTAATACAGAGATCCACAACTGGACAATGTGCAACTTTGTAATACACAGTTCTGGGGTGTTTTTAATGACCCTCCTCTCCTCAGGACTCAGGGAAACTTGTGGAAGAGAAGAAAGAAAGACAGTCATAATGAATAATGAACTGGTGTATGGCACACAAACAAACAAACAAACAAATCTCCAGAGTCAGCAAGACATCAGGACTGCCACACATGTGAACTCACAAAGATTGTTAAAGCACACATGATGCTCGCCTAAACTCAAACCTGACTAGATGCCGTTTTTTTGAAGTAGTATCAGTATTCTTTCATAACTGATAAAAATTAGAAAAGGGACTGGGAAATTAATATTCTGGTAATGTTTTCTTACTTATAAAATATTTTATGATGAAGATTTCAACTGATTATACTTGATATTGAGATTAGAAGAAAATATGGTACATTATTAAAAAGTATTATGATTCCTTAACATAAGTTTGACTTGACCACAAACAACTTCTGTAACACTAATCTTGTCTCTTGGACAGAAATTCTGGTCAAGTAAACAATGGGAAAATGTAACAACATATTTATAATCATATCATGAAATGAATGATTAATTTGGGGTTATGTGAGAAAGCCAGATGTAACTGGCTCAATTAAGAGAGTTAGTAACTAATTGAAATGCTCAGACTAGAAGATACCAGTTGATTTTAGTAGAATAGACTACTATGCTCAATCTTGTCTTCTAAAGCACTTTTCAATGAAATGGGTTAACTATATTAGATACAAGGTAAGTAAAATGCATGTTCATTTATCTAAAGATTTGTAGACCTTTTAAAATTTTATGCTACAGAATACTAAATTCATAAGTTTTCAATAAGAGAGAACATTAGATTAAGCATAGCAAGAAAATGTAAAAGGGAAACTAGGGAGGTTAGTTTGGATGTGCTTTCTGCTAGCATTAATATGTTAAATATTAAGATATTTTTAAGTTTTGTGTTTTTCTAGGAAGTTATCTATACTTTAAGTTGCTTTAAACCTATAGTTCATTTTGATCTTAATAAAAATGACTTTGCTAACACTCAACATTTGAATTATATTGGTATGTTGCTTATGGTATTTTTTTACAGTTTGGAATTTAATAAGTTGATTATCCCATTTTTAGAATGTGATCATATTTTTACTCATATTTTGTAATCAGTCAGTGCTTATTTCTTTTAAATTTGGAGTATGACACGGTTGGAATAGAAACCTTAAGTTATTTAGACATGCATTCTGTTAATTTCTAAATTTGTGAATTTTTTGTCTATTTTATTAAATTTTCTATTCATTTTACACATCAACCACAGATCCTCTTTTCCTCCTTCCTCCCACCCCTCCAGAATTCTCCCCCCAATCCACCTCCCATTCCCACCTCCTCCAAGGCAAGGTCTCCAATGGGGAGTCAGCAGAGCCTGGAATATTCAATTGAGGCAGGTCCAAGCCCCTCCTCCCTGCACCAAGGCTGCTCAAGGTATCCATAGGCACTGGGCTCCATTGGTCCCCATGCCGGCTCTTCTACCAGTACCAAGCTGCTTTTATTACTGTTGCTCTACAGTAGAGCTTTAGGTCAAGGATCGTGACGCCTCCCGAGGTTGCTTTATTGTACAGGATTTTTTTAGCTATCCTGTTTTTTTTTTTTTTTTTTTTTTTTTTCCATATGAAGATGATGAGTATTGTTCTTTCCAAGTCTGTGAAGAATTGTGCTGGGATTTTGATTGGGATTGCTTTGAATCTGTAGATTGCTTTTGATAAGATTGTCATTTTTACTATGTTAATCCTACCTATTCATGAGCCTGGGAGAACTTTCCATTTTCTGATATCTTCTTCAATTTTTTTTCTTCAGAGATTTAAAGTTCTTATCAAACAGGTCCTTCACTTGCTAAGTTAGAGTTACCCCAGGGTATTTTTATATTATTTGGGGCTATTGTAAAGGGTGATGTTTCTCTGATTTCTTTCTCAACCTGTTTATCATTTGTATATAGGAGGGCTACTGATTTTTTGTTAATCTTATATCCTGCTACATTACTGAAGGAATTTATCAGCTTTAGGAGTTCCCTGGTAGAATTTTTGGGGTCACTTATGTATACTATCATATCGTCTGCAAATAGTGAAAGTTTGACTTTCTCTTTTCCAATTTCTATCCCTTTGATCTCCTTTAGTTGTCTTATTACTCACGCTAGAACTTCAAGTACTATATTGAAAAATATGGGGAGGGCAGACAGCTTTTTCTTATTCATGATTTTAGTGGAATTGCTCCAGTTTCTCTACATTTAATTTGATGTTGGCTGTCAGCTTGCTTTCAATTATCTTTATTATGTTTAGGTATGCTCCTTGTATTCCTGATCTCTCTAGGAATTTAACATGAAGAGGCATTGGATTTTGTCAAAGGCTTTTTCAGCATCTAATGAGATGATCATGTGTTTTGTTTTTTTTTCAGTTTTATTACATAGTGTATTACATTGACAGATTTTCATATGTTGAACCATCCTCGTATCCCTGGGATAAAGTCTACTTGGTCATGGAGGATAATTTTTTGATGTGTTCTTGGATTCGTTTGCCAATATTTTATTATTTTTGCATTAATGTTCATGAGGGAGATTGGTCTGTAATTCTTTTTCTTTGTTACATCTTTGTGTGGTTAGGGTATCAGGGTAACCGTAGCCTCATAAAAAGCGTTTGATAATGTTCCTTATGTTTCTATTGTGTGGAACAATTTGAAGAGTATAGGTATTAGCATTTCTTTGAAAATCTGGTAGAATTCTGTGCTGAAACCATCTGGTCCTGGGATTTTTTTTTTTGGTTTGGAGACTTTTAATGACTGTTTCTGTTTTCTTAGGTGTTATTAGTCTATTAAATAGTTTATCTGGTTTTGATTTAACTTTTATATGTGGTACCTATCCAGAAAATTGCTCATTTCTTTCAGATTTTCCAATTTTGTGGAGTACAGGTTTTTGAAGTATGACCTGATGGTTCTCTGAATTTCCTCCTTGCCTGTTGTTATGCATGCCTTTTCATTTCTGATTTTGTTAATTTGGATGCTCTTTCTCTGACTTTTGGTTAGTTTGGATAAGGACTTGTCTGTCTTGTTCATTTTTTCAAAGAACCGACTTTTTGTTTCATTGATTCTTTGTATTGTTCTCTTTGTTTCTATTATATTGATTTCAGTCCTTAATTTGATTATTTCCTGGCAACTACTCCTCCTGGGTGAGTTTGTTTCATTTTGTTCTAGAGATTTCAGGTGTTCTGTTAAGTCACTAGTGTGAGATTTCTCTATCTTCTTTATGTGGGCATTTGGTGCTATAAATTTCCTCTTAGCATTGCTTTCTTAATGTCCCATAAGTTTGGGTATGCTGTACTTTCATTTTCATTGAATTCTAGGAAATCTTTAATTTCTTTATTTCTTCCTTGACATATTGGTGATTCAGTTGGGCATCGTTCAGTTTCCATGAGACTATAGGCTTTTTGTAAATTTTGTTGTTGAAATATAACTTTAAAGCCATGGTGGTCTGATAAAATACAGGAGGTTATTCCAAATTTTGTATCTATTGAGATTTGCTTTGTGACTGAGCATGTGGTCAGTTTTAGAGAAGGTTCCATGGGGTGCTGAGAAGAAGGTATATATATATATATTTTTTGTTAGGGTAGATGTTCTGTAGACATGTATTACATCCATTTGAGTCATAATGTCTGTTAATTCCCTTATTTCTTTGTTAAGTTTCTGTCTGGCAAACCTGCTCATTGGTGAGGGTGGGGTGTTGAAGTTTCTCACTACTAGTGTATGGGATTTGATGTGTGATTTAAGCTTTAGTAACATTTATTTTACAAATGTGGGTGCCCTTGTATTTGGGACATAAATGTTCAGAATTGAGACTTAATCTTGGTGGATTTTCTCTGTGATAAATATGCAATGTCCTTCCCGATCTCTTTTGATTGATTTTAGTTTGAAGTCTAATTTATTAGACATTAGGATAGCTACACCAAATTGCTGCTTATGTCCATCTGATTGGAAAGTCTTTTCCCAGCCTTTTATAATGATGTAGTGTCTGTCTTTGAAATTGAGGTGTGTTTCTTGTATGCAGCACAAGGATGGATCCTGTTTTGTATCCATTCTGTTAGCCTATGTCTTTTTATAGGTGAATTGAGACCATTAATATTAATGGATATTAATGACCAGTGAAGGTTAATTCCTGTTATTTTTGGGGGGTAGTATTGTGTGTTCCCCTTCTTTGGTATTTGTTGGTGTGGAATTATCTGTTGCCCATATTTTCATGGGTGTATCTAAGTTCCTTAGGTTGGATTTTTCCTTCTAGTGCTTTCTGTAGGGCTGGATTTGTGGATAGATATTGTTTAAATCTGGTTTTATCATGGAATATTTAATTTACTCTGTATATGGTGGTTGAGGGTTTCCCTTGTCTATGGTCTCTTAGTGTCTGCATAACGTCTGTCCAGGACCTTATGGCTTTCAGAGTCTCCATTGAGAAGTCAGGTATTATTCTGATGAATCTGCCTTTATATGTTACTTGGCCTTTTTCCTTTGCAGATCTTAATATTTTTTCTTTATTATGTATATTTAGTCATTTGATTATTATGTGGCAATGGGACTTTTTGGGATCCAGTATATTTGGTGTTCTGTCTGTAAGCTTCTTGTGTCTTCATAGGCATTTTCTTCTTTAGATTGGGAAAGTTTTCTTAAATGATTTTGTTGAATATATTTTCTGTGCCTTTGAGTTGCTATTCTTCTTCTATCTCTATTATTCTTAGGTTTGTTTGGTCTCTTCATGGTGTCCCAAATTTCTTGGACATTTTATGTTATGACTTTCTTGGCTTCGGTGTTTTCTCTGACTGATGAACCTATTTCCCCTATTGTATCTTCAATACAAGAGATTCTTTCTTCCATCTCTTGCATTTTATTGATTATGCTTACATCTGTAGTTACTGTTTATTTACTCAAAATTTCCATTTCCAGCATTCTCTCAGTTTGTGTCTTTTTTACTGCCTCTATTTCAGTTTCCAAACTTGAACTGTTTTCTTCATCTGCTTAATTGCTTTTTCTTGGCTTTCTTTAAGAGATTTATTCATTCAACTGTCTTCTGTATCCAGAGGGCCTAGTCTGGTCCCATGGGGCTCCACAGCCACCAGTCCACAGTTCATGGGCTTCCACTAGTGTGGCCAGTCATCTCTGCATGTCCTCTCATCATGATCTCCATGTCCCTCATATCTCTCCTCTCTCTCATCAATTGGATTCCCGGAGCTCAGCCTGGTGCCTGACCATGGATCTCTATATCTGCCTCCATCAGTCACTGGACAAAAACTGGGGGGCATGCAGGCAGAGGGATCGGGATCTGTCCCTGGTCTATGGGTAGGCTTCTGGAATCTGGTGCCTGTGGTGTGACACCCTGCACAGCCTTGGTGCACTGGGAAGGGGCTTGGACCTGCCTAGGCTCAGTGTGCTGGACATTGCTGACTCCCCATAGGAGACCTCGATACGGGGGATGTGGTGATGTGGGGTGGCTTGGGAAAGAGGGCTGGGGGTGGGAGGAGGGAGGAGGGGGGTCTATGGATAGCATGTGGAGTGAGTAGAAAATTTCTTAATAAAGAATAAAATAAAATAAACAGATTTACTCATTTCTTCCATTTTTTTGTCTTTTCCTCAATTTCTTTAAGAGAATTTTTCATTTCCTCTTTAAAGGCCTCTATCATCTTCTTAAAGTCATTCTTAAGTTCAATTTCTTCTGCTTCTGGGTTGGAATGTTTATGTCTTGTTGATGTAGAACCACTAGGTTTTGAGGGAGCCTCTCTTGGTCTGATTGATACTCTTGATCTAATGGGAGCTCTTGGTCTAATTGGGGCTCTTGGTCCAATCAGTGCTGATGAACTCTGTGTCTCAGGGAGAAGCTCTTAGTCCAATGGGTCCTAGTGGACCCTGTCTCAGGGAGCGGCTATCCCTTCCCCAGTCTCTGGGCTCTAATGGCTGAGGAAGGGACACAGAATGTGCCTGCAGGGCCTAGGTGTTAGAGAACTGGTCTGCCCAGTCTGGATATGGGACCTTACCTGTTCCCAATCTGGGCAGGGTGGGCTTATGGGTCCCTTGAAAAAGCTTAATGGTACATTTTAATAGTTACATTTTAATGACACATTTTAAAGATGCCTTTTTAAAAATGTTATGTGTAGAGGTGTTTTGACTGCATTCATATCTCTGCACCACCCACATAGACTTCCTGAAGACACCAGAGGAGGGCAAAAGGTTTTCTGTAAGGGTCACAAGTTATTGTCAGCCTCCATGTGGATGCTGAGAGCCAAATTGTGGATCTTTGCAAGAATAAATTCACTGAAGTGCTGATTCATCTCTCTAATCTATTTCATTTGGGTTTTGATGACCAATTTTCTGTATTTATAGCTTATCTAGTGTTACATGTATGATTGACATGCATTTACTACTCAAAAATAGTGTTACTGGCAGCAATTCTTATCTTTATTATTGTTAACAGTCAAAATTTTTAAGGAACATAATGTCGATTTGCAACCTTTCAAGGTTATTAGTATTGGATTTGTGGCCCAAAATGTAAACACATAAGTTTTTCAGAAGCCCTTGAAAACAAACAAAAAAATTATTCTTTTTGGATTTCACATCATACATCCTGTTACCCTCATCTCCTCATCCGTTCTTATTTACTCTTTGTCCTTGCAGGTTCCAGCCAAAAAGAAAAAGAAAAAAAAATCTCAAGAAAGCTGAGCTGTGACACAGTGAGTCACATGGTTTACACTTTAGTCTATACAGCTTTACTTGCAAGTGTTCATTTTAATGAGTCATTGGTTTTGTTTGAGGTCTCTGGCTTCTGCTACACTATGGGTACTGGGCCCTCACTGGGACTCCACTTGGATATCCTATTGTTGCTCTGTGTAGTAGAAATCCTGAAACTTTGGAGCTGCAGAATCGGCCACTTTACGTGTTCCATTCATAGATGGAATGGATATTGGGGTAGTCAACTCATAGCCCTGGTTCAGGGCCTGGGCAGTAGCTGATTTGGTGAACCTGTCAACTCTTTCATCCTTACTGGTAGGGCGAGCTCTCTAGCACTGGGCCTGCTAGCTCACTCAATGCAGGAGACAGCAAGGGATGAGGCCATTTCTCCTGCTTTCATACCCTCAGAGCAGGCTCACCAGCACCCTACACTACCAGGGCCAGCTCTACTGTGCTGCTCAGGGAGGTGCAAGGCCCTCTCTCCCAAGTGCTGCAGCTGGTGATGGGGTAGGACCATATCTCCTGCTCTCTTGTCCCTTAGATCAGCCCTCCCACATGGCAAGGGGTGGCAAGGGGCACAGTGGCACCTTTCCCTCACCATGCCACCACATGGCAGAAAGGGGGAAGGTTGTGTCATCTTTTCATCTCTCACACCCTCAGGGATGGCTCACCTGCACCACTGCCAACAGGGTCATCCCTACCGTATGCTGCTCAGGCAAGAAGTGCATGGCCTGCTTTCTTGCTCTCGTGGCCTCAGGGCCAGCTCTCCCACTCTCACTCCCTCAAGCCTGGCTCACCTGAGCCCTGTGGCGAAGGCCTCAGCTCTATGGTGCTTCTCAGCCAAGGGGCAGAGCTAGCTGAGTGCTATAGCTGGTGAGGGACAGGACTAGCTCTCCCTAGTGCTGCAGCCAGTGAGGAGTGAGCCCAAATCTTCTCAGCTCTATCCTCAAGACCTTCAGTGGTAAGCAGAACCATGGACATCAACACAGACCAGGACTGCAGCAGGACCACTGACCCAGACCTGGCCCTTGGCAACAGCCAAGACCTGGATGTCACTATGGCCATAGGTGACAAGCAGGCCACCAATCTCAGCCCGTGTCTGACTGCCTTCACCTCTTCAAATCTGCTTCTATCCACAGGACAAGAACCATTCTGCTTCTCTCTCTCTCTCCCATACCCCACATTATATTTTCTCAATATAAATTACCCATGGTTTCTCCTACCCACCCGGGGCAGGCGGGCCCCACATGTGCATGTGGGTTTTCTTCAACTGCTCGGTCCTAATAAAAAAAGTGCATCTTATTTGTAATGCATCTACTATTAGAAGTACTGGTCATCTCTTTTCTATTCCTTTAAAAGATGCTTTATTATAAAAGCTTAAGTGATATAAGATTCTCCTCTCTAAATTCTTTTATTAATGTTGTTCAGTTAAATGATCATCACACAAGTGTTCTTCTGTCCAGTCCCACAATTGTAATGCTCATGATAATTGCCTTCTCAACTATATTGTTCAAAAGTTCCAATACCCAATGCACTATATATGTACTTATATATAGTATTGTATAATATATATGTATATGTACATATGAAGTCTATCATTTTCTATAAAATATAGGCAGCAATATATATCTGTACATACTGCATCCACAGGTTCAACCAACCATGATCAAAACATTTATAACAGTCTTGTATCTGTGATGAACATGTAGAGATATCTCTGTTGTCACCACACACAAAATATGATAGATACCACCACTATTTACAAAGCATTGTATTGTTTTTATTACTATAGACAATCCAGAGGTAATGTAATGCATACAGGAAGATGTGCGTAGGTTATAGGCAAATGTTATCTCACTTTATGTACAGGATTTGAACATCTGTGGCTTTGTGTTCAGAGGTCTGGAATCTTGCGATGCAATCCTCACAGATCCTGAGCATTAACTTCTGGGATAGCAAAACATATCCTTTGTTTCAAGTAATTTGTCTCCTGCTATAAATATACTTAAACAATCTGTGTGGAGATTCATCCTAAAGAAATTTAGGATGTTTTTTAAAGAGAAAGACATCATTGACTTAAATGAAGATTATTTCTGAATATTTTAAACATGAATGACATATTTTGACTGGATAACTGACATTATGGGAAAACATAAGAAATGTATATGTTTACCATGAAATACATTCTCTGTAATGGAAAACCACTCAAAGGGAATTAATTGAAAATTTATCACTTGGAATAAACACATGATAGCATAGTGCTAGTGATAGCATACTAAGTGCTTCAAATACTGTTTTATTTCCATTCAACATCAGCTTTTCAAATATGCTTAAAAGTATATTTTTGCAAATAACAGAATGGCTCAAATTTGTGATTAAATTATGGCAAGTATATCGATATTTTATGGTCTCTATTGTGGACTGAAATAACATTCTGCTTAATGGGCAGCACTAATGTGAAGAAAATCTATATAATGTGCTTTCATTAACACAGGCAGCTTAAGATATGAAATGAAGAATCATAAAGCTGCTATATCATTAGAAAAGAATTCTGTACATGTGTTTCACAAATGAGCTCATTCGACTTAGTGTACAAATTAGACAGTGACTGTAAGTATCATTCTGTTGTTTTTTCTAATTACTTAATGAGACAAATTTGGACACTAACCATAGTGTAACTGCAATATCGCTAGATGAGTTAGAGTAGATAATATTGAGATTTTGTGAATTGATTTTTAATACTAAGATTGAAGCAAAGTGACTGATACAATGGAGTCTTCATTCAAGGATCACAAAATATATTCAACTGCCCTAAGATAGTCTGGTTTTTGTACCCAAGCATTCAGACAATTTTGGCTATCAGCAGACGAAATATAAGGTTATCCTGCCTGAACTAGCTAAATGTACATTGATCCACGTTCACTCTTCATCATATAATAGATATTGATTCCCAACTTTGGGGTTTTCCATTTTATTTATGAAATTACTGAGCAGGAAAAATATTGCTCCAGTTATCAAAAGACCAAAACAAGTGTTGATTGAACTGAGATTCTTGCCAAGGTCTGTATTCTCAGACATGACTGAACAAGAAGTTGAAACTCTCTCAGAAAACCTTCCGTTTCATACATGCTATGGGGACTTTTAGCAACAAACCTAGATGTGCAGGACTCTGAGCCCAAGGCAAAGATGTTTTTATAGCTTGTAGTGTAACCTTGTACTTCACTTCTACAATTAATAAATGCTCTTAAAGTGGATGTATGAAAAGACAAATGGCAGGATATGATGTATATGAATCGTATTTGGCATTCTCGCTCCAGGGCCTCCAAGTTTCCCACAGCTTCAGAGCTGACTTGAGATAGTATGAAAATTACATAAGTAGAGGAAAGAACTCTGAAGGGCCCAGGATGACATACTTGTCCTTCTAAGAGCTGACAGGGTTATTGTATAGACAAACTAACAAAGCAGAAGTGGGCCAATTCAACATAAGAGGCTTAACATTTTTACCTTCTAGGCTTAATTCCTGGTGATTTAAATTAGTAATAGACTTTTTTTAAGAATAAAACTATGAAAATGTGTAAATATTTAGCTAAAAATATATAACAATTTTGGACAAATGGCATATGATTAGGCTTACAAAGAATATTTATTACATATGCAAGTAGTTTATCATACGTGTTGTGTGAAGGCTGAGGGAAACGTTGAGGTGGGCATGCAGTATGCTCACTGAGCCATTATTTTGTGCTGTGCATGTTACTGCTGTGGCAACAAAGCTTATAACAATAGGTAATGTTGTGCATTTATATAATGATTTATATTCATGAAAATGTTGTAGCACTAATCTAGGGAAGTGGCTCATAAGCAAAGGCACTTGCTGCCATGCCTGATGAGTGGAGTTCAATCCCTGGGACTCACATAGGAGGAGGAAAAAAACAATTCCTTCAAATTGTCTTCTGACCATATGTGTGCCATGACACACACACGTGTACACACACATATAATACAAATAAATAATTTCAAATAATTTCAAAATTGTATATGAATATATCAATGTTCTAAAATTCAACTTCTATGATACATCTCAAATATGCACATCAAAATGTATAAATGCCTAGACATCAGTTTTTTAATTTGGGTTATCTGCAGGTATGGATAATTATAAAGTATCCATTACTATCTAAATGGTCTAAGCAGAAAATCATGGCAGATGCAATGGATTACTTTGTATCTAATACTAGATTGGGAAAGCTGAGTGTGATAGAAATTGCCTTTAATTTCATCATTTATGAGATAGTGGCAGGTGGGTCTCTGAATTCAATTCCAGTCTGTTCTACATAGTCAGTTCAAGACCAGAGATTTATAGAGAAATACTGTCACAAAAAATAATGGAGTACTAAAGAAAAAATATCTTTGATCTGTACATCGAAGGAATTTTCAAGACAGGTAGAATTGCAGCGGGCATAGGATTTGACTTTGTATAGTTTTTAAGAAAGAGTCAGGATAATAAGCATATACTATTTTTTTGCTTTTAAAGATGAACATCAAGTATGACAGGGTGTCATTCACAAAAAATAACTTTAAGTTTATAAGTAACTTATTAAAATATGAATCTACCTATGCATTAATATTTATAACATTTAATAATACACAAATAGGTAACAAATGAATAAGCCAGCAAATAAATAAATGTTCACAAAGAAGAGGGATTCTCTTAAATGAAATTTTCAGCTCTGATTGATTCATGTATTTGGAAGAATCTAGAATGGAGGCCAGGCAGTTGGTGGCTCATGTCTTTAATCCCAGAACTTGGGAGACAGAGGCATATGAATCTTTGTGAGTTTGAGGCCAGCCTGGTTTATAAAGTGAATCCCAGGAGAGGCTCCAGGCTACACAGAGAAACCCTGTCTCAAAAAATCAAAAAAAAAAAAAAAAAAAAAGAATCTAGAATTGTAAAACCTCCACTTTGTAACCATTATAGTAACTTAGTCATGAATCATTAATAATTAATTGACTAATGTCATTAATATACAAGATTTTGCATAATCTGGAAGTTTCTCAGTAAAGATTGAATGTTATTTGTCACAGGTAAAATTATAAATACAATTAAGCAAATACATTCAACAATAAAAATACATTGAAAAAATCTTGACCAGATCATCAAACTACTAAAGAACAAACGCTGTTATGCAACTCAGTGTACCAGGAGAATATAAAATTGCTTCCAGAGTTCACCAAGTTAGCTGTAGACTGGATCTATTCACATGGACAACACAAGACAAACTCATACTGAGAGACAATCTAAAAAAACAAGTGAACTCTACTTTAAAATGTGAATAGTGTGAAAGACAAAGAAAGATGGAAGAGCTATTTCTTCTTAAGACATTCCAAAGAAACTTGAGCAGACTCACTGGGATTCTACTTTGGAGAAAAGTAAAACACCACAAGATATGCTGTTGGAGAAATGACAGGAAACTGAGATATGTTCCAGATTAAGTGACATGAAAGAACTAAGGTTTAAATGAAGATCTATATATTAACACTAAGTTGCTTGAATTTAATCACCCTTAAATGACAGTGAAAGATATTGGGAAGCACATACTCATATGTTGAGAGCTACAATAGGTGTCAGCTATTTGCTAGAAGTATGAAGAACTTGAAATATATATTTTGTTATTTGACATATCAAATGTATAATTTATTTCTCATTTGAATATGTCTATCCATCTAGAGAGGTGATGGGACATATTAGCCACATGGAAATTTGGAGAAATGAGCCAATTATTTTTATGTACTATTCTTATGTTTTTCTGAGTTTTAAAATTATTTAAAAATAAAATATCTAACATAAAGTATAAAATTAAACAATAAGACATATTCAGAAGATAATTTGACATAATTATTAATGATTATGAGCTTTCGAAAATCAAACAACTTGAGTACAGTGATAATTGTTATAATGTTATAATGAAATGTTATGAAAAGAAAGGGTCAAATAAACACATTTTTCTCTATAGAAATTAAAAACCATAAAATAAGTTATATGTAATCAATACTATTCATAAATATAGTCTTTTTAACTTTTTGTTATTGCTGAAATGTCTAGGAAGGACCATGTATATTATGTTTCAGAAACTTAATTTGCTACAAGCTTTGGGAAAAGCAATTTGGCAATATTTATCTGGATCATTAAAATTGTTTATATACTCTAGTCCATTAAGCCTGCTTCTGTAATTATTTTTTAAATAAAATGATGGAGAAGGCAATCAAAAGTTGGTATAAGGATGTTCACAGCACTTTAATGTTATGGAAGAGATGGAACTGCTGTCTAGTGTATCTGCAGGCCAGTCATTTTCGCAGGATGTTCTAAAAGAGCACCCAAAATGCACAGCAAGGCCCGAGAACAAAGTAATCACATATCTGCATCTTAAATGGTACTAAAATAACAGAATATTATAAAGATATCAAAATAGCAAGTTTTGTTAAACCCCAGTGCTGCGGGTTAGCATTTCTTTTGCAAAGTACTTAGCTATTATTCCTATGAACAATTTAACTTCCCAAGTCAAATAAAATGCATTATTTAAGTAAACAGTGTTTGTAATTTCATACATAGTGTTTACAAGTGGCAAAGAAAGTTTTTCACTTAAGGAACAATTGTCAGGAAAAATTAAGTTTTTCTCTATGTGTTAGAGAGTACAGCATATATTGTCAACAGAAAGGCATCTTTTCCAGGAGTGGAAGTAGGGGTGTTACATTGAATTTCTACTCATTGAACACAAATGTGAAGAACACAGATGGATTTAATATAGTAGAGTGGTATTTCGAGCATGGAGCTATAATGGCCACATTTCTGTTTGCCTTGAGTACATTGTTATTCTTCAACTATTTACCCATATCATGTACAAAGCCACATTAAGTTCCTAGTCTGACATCGGTATGACAAACCCAGATCTATTATAATAAATATCTTGATGGGGAAACAGAGCTGTAGGAGTAGGAAGAATATATTTGACAGATTAGAGCATTGGAAAGGAGAAAAATGTATGGAGACAGAGCTGTGGAAAAGTACATAGGAACCAAACAAACAGTAAAGCAACACAGAGATCAGAGAACATGCCTAATGAATTGCATTGGGGAAACCCTCTGCTGTGATTTCAGAAAAAATATCCTTGATTCTCACTTAAAATGAATATTGTGGAGCATTCAAAATCCAAATTGTGTTTGGAAAGGTCTTGCATGAGAAATAAGGACAAAAATAATAACTTTTGACTTATTACCCTCTGGTAGTTCCTTATAGATCCTTTATTAATCTTTTTAACTAAAATTATTCTGTGAATGTATGTCTATGAACCACTTGGTTGCCTGGAGACTCTGTAATTCAAAAGGGGCATAAGGTCTCCTGGAACTGAAGTTACACACACTTGTGAGCCACCATCTGGGTGCTAGGAAACAAACCCAAGTCCTCTGCTAGAAAAAGTTCTCTTAACCACAGAGCCAATTATACAGCTCCTTTACTAAATCTAAAAGTAATAATATAAATAGCCCACTGCTCCTACATAATTTATATATGCCTTGCAACAAACTTCAATAATATTTATGAGAATTTAAAAACTCTATCAACCAACAGTTAAATTGACAACATATGAAACCTCACTAGTACCCTCTAAATACACAAAGAAAAAGAAAAAAAAATAAATTCCACTCAAAGCATAAGTAAATGGGCTGAAAGCATCTAAGAATTAATTTGGCTAGTTAGATACATTTTTAGAACACTGAACTGTTATTGTCAGTGCATCCATCTTAGGAAGATACCATAGGGGAGGGGAGAAGGGACTCTACAGAGGGGAATGATAGAAGACAGGTACCATATTTTATGTAATTGTAATATTTTATATTTGATAAGTTCATGTATTTGTAAAATGCATTTTTATCATATTTACCCCTCACTCTTCTACTTTACTCATTTCACCTCCACTCCTACAATCTCCAAATTTGAGTCTTTTAAAATACATTATAATATATGCAAAATATATTATACTATAATCACATCATTTATCCCTTTCCTTTCTTTCCTTTAAACTCCCCCCTAAGACTGTCTTTTTTATAACCCAGTGAATCTAATTTTTGCTGCTTATCTACATATATATGTGAGGTATAAACTACACTTATCTTTTGATATAAGGATAACTTCCTAGTATACAGCTAGAAATTACATTTATTTACACAACTTGCCATAATAAGTTCTCCTCTAGGGTCTATGAACTATCTATCCATGGGTATTTGGCTAGGTTTCTACTACTAGACATGAATTTCTTCTTATTCAACAGGTCTTAAGGCCAATTAAATTGCTGTTGGTTCCCCCTAAGATATAAGTATCACATTTGCAATACTATATTGTCAGGGTATTTACTGTTTTGATTCGTAGGATTTACAATTGGGTAAGACTATTTTTTAATCTGTTGACAACTTCCACAGCACATTTGGTATCTGTAACTACATATCTTTTTTATACATTTGGTATCTATAACTTCCATATCTTTATGGAGATATCCAGGTCAGTTTCAGCCTGGTTTCTCCTAGTCCCAAGTCCAAAGTGTGTAGTGTTTTCAGCAACTGAATCTTATCTTCAAGTTCTGGGACTTATCTTCAAGTTCTTAGGCAACTAAGAGCAATGGTAATAGCCTCTGTCATTTTGGGAATCTCTTGGACACCCTTGATGAACAACTTGAAAGGAAGCTTCCTATTTTTGTCCTTATAGTTTAGCTCTATCAAGGAGCATTATCACCCCATGAGGCATAACTCTATTTAAATTATAGATAGATTAGAAAGACAGAAAGAAAGATAGATAAATGATAGGTAGATAGATAGATGATAGATAGATAATTATTTCTCAAGTGCCAACAAAACTAGAATCTATAGCCCTTATTATGCATATCACCTGTTCTGTCTCTATTATAGAGTCCTTTAGTTGTTCATAGTGATGCCAGATTCTATCATTTACATAACTTTGCCTTTTGGTGCATGTATAAATTTTCCTTTCAGCTGCAGTAAATTTTGGATATTGACAATGTACTTTCTGCAACCACCACTTTGACTTATCACAGTCAGTTCCATGAGGCTCATTTTTCCATATCCATGGAATGTTCAGATCATTGATAGGAAAAGTGCCAAGAGCAGAGGTACTCTCTCTACCTCCCTGATAGTGGAATGCCTATGCCTGACATGGCAGTGTGAAGTAGGTGCAGAACAGACACTTTTGAATCAGGGGTGACCTCATTCCTCCCATTACCATCATTGTTTGCCTGTCTGCTTCTAGGCTTCAAGGTAAACTTATTCACACAAATTGAGCTTCCTTCAGGAGTCTGCATCTGTGACTTTAGGAATCAATTCCATATGAGATGAATTAAAAAACACAGCCTGCAAACAAGGAATATGATTAAATCTTTCTTTTATATTTTTCTACACAACTTTCTACAATGGCCTTACAAAAAAATCTCTGTATCAAAATATATAAAGTTGCAGTTCCTTTTCTGTAAGTCTTTCAGAAGACCAGAGGAAGTATGTTTGGTTTGTGTTCTCCAACTCTGAGATGGCCCTAAAGTGAATCATTAGATACATGCAGGCAATATGTCTAGCTATATTTTCATATGTGTTTTTTCTGCTGAGGTAGCTCTCAATCTGCCTTATTGCAAAGTTCATTGTCTGTTACATATTTTAGTATAGTCATTAGAAACAGTATGATAATTCAGAACATGGATAAAATGTATAGTGACAAATTGGAGTATCCATTGTCTTAGAAGGGTGAAGAAAAATAATAGAAGTAGCTTAGATGATATATATGAAGACCTAGTGAGGCAGAAGATTTACTTCAATAATATACAGCTCAGTAAGTTAGGTCTATTCATAAGACATTGCTATATATTTAATAATAATTACCAGTATAAAGTTTCCCACTGTATAGATGTGTCAAATATTTGGGGATATAGTTATTATACCTTTTAAAATTTAACCATCCATTTTTTTAGATAGCCCTTGCCATTTTGAATTCATAAGAAAGTTTTAAAGTAAACATAATTAAATTTTCTTATATTGTGAAATTCAAGTATTATGTGGTATTCTAGCACATTAGATATGTGCTTGCCTTGTATAATCATAAAGACAAGGGAGGGATATGGTTTTTGCTCTAATTTCTCACTTCCTTCCTCAGAGAAACCAACATTAGGTGAGAATGAAATTTCCACTAGGGAATCTGTTCAACTCTACAAGATTACAAAGATGTAGCTGCTTACTCTTACTTTTCACTTAAGTCAGGCTTCTCAAAAATTAGAAAAACTAAAAGAGGACTGATCTGTTTTTGTAAAAAAGCAAAATAATGTATTTTTTATAGTGAAAATTATTTGATTCCCAATGACTTATTACTAAACACATAGATATATATCACTCAGTCCTCATCAAAGAAGTTTTTTCTTGCAGTCAATGGTAGTTAATACTGAGGCCCACAACTGGTCAATGCATAGACAAAAGAAACTAGAGAGCTCACCAGTAAATGAGACAGCTATATCACACCCTTCCCCTCAAAGCTCAGGGATCTATGTGAAATAGCAAATGAGAAGAATGTAAGAGACAGAGGTGAGAAAAAACACAAACAAGATAAGTGTTTTCTAAACATAGCGGGGCATATGCACTTATGAACGACAGAGATTGTGACAGCATGCATTATTTACTTTTTATTGCAATGATTAAATATAACGACCAAAGCAAATTATAGAAGATAGAGTTTTTGTGGCTTATGACTTTATGGAGTTATGCTCTGTAATGTTTCAGACAGCATGGCAGGAAGAGACAGATGTGATGGCTGGAGGTGGAATCTGTAATCTGAGAGTTTATGTCAAGAACCACAAGTGGGAATCAAATTAATGGAAATGGCACCTGGCTTTCAAACCCCAAAGCCCTCCCACAATAACATTTCCCCCAGCAATGTCTCACCTACTAAACATACATAATCAGAGCCACTGCCTAGGGACCAGGTATTTAAACACTGGAGTCTGTGTGGGTACAGTCAAATCACTGCAATGCACAGAACCTTTACAAGCTTAAATCACACAGAATCCCTATATGGAGGAGGGTCCTGGAAAAGAAAATCCTACCCCTAGCTGAGGTGTTATTGATATTTACTTGCTGCTTAGGTAGGGAAAGTTAAGTTTTCTTCACTGGTTTGACAATTGATATATCAGCAACACTTCAGTGATGTTTCAATGTCCAGGAGTAGTGGGACCAACACAAACTAGACTCAGTGGTATTAAAGGGGGCAGGGATATGAAACTGGATAAAGTGGGGTTGGAAAGTTGGGAAGAATCTGAAAAAAAATATGTGTGAGTTGGTAAGTATGACCAAAATAAATTTTATGAAATTATCAGAAAATTAAAAAAAAAAACTTAAAGAATTTTCAAAAATCCTTGAACTCAGGAGCAAGGCACATGGGGGGGGGCAGTTAAAGAACTACAGGGAGGAAATGGGTGGTCAACATGATCACATTTTGTAGGATACCTGTGTGAAATTCTTGAGAATAAACATGAATTTTCTATATCTCTAGCAAATGATTTTTGTTCTTTTGTTGAGAATCAGTGGAATGTTAGCTGTCAGCTTAGCTGGATTGAAGAACTCCAGAGGTAGTGGTAAATCACCATGCTGGGTATGTCGAAGGGGGCATTCCACAGACACTACTTCATGAGGGCTTTGACCTAATGAATACATTAATCTATTGATAGAAGCAAATCTGAAGGAACTATTGGGGACTGGCCAAACTATGACAAGTAAGGGCTCCTTCCTGCTATGATGAACTCTTCTAATTATTGGGGACTGGCGGAGCTATGACAAGTGAGGGCTCCTTCCTGCTATGATGAACTCTTCTAATCGTCGGCCATGATGAGAATGGCTCTGCTTCATCCTCTATGTCACGAAGGACCGAAATGTCTGAAAATTAAGGAAAATAAATATTTAAAGTTGAAGCCATTTCTGTCATTTCTTTGTTCACAGTAACAATAAGATGAACTGATAGAGTGCAAAATTGAGAGGACATTGCTGTATCCTCAGCTTCGTTCCACTGATGTCTGCAGTTACGCTTGTGTGATGATATTTCTAGTACTATGCTTTCTGGGAAGTTTTGAAAACAAGAAGCATCTATCCTTCACATATTTGATTTTTTTCAATGTTGTTTTTGGTAGTTTGGATCCTTTAAATTTTAATCTTAATTTTAAGTTCGGTTTGCCAATTTTAGTAAAAAACGAGAGAGGAATTTTGAAAAGGATTGTATTAAATCTTTAAGTGACAAGAATACTGTCATTTTGTTAATATAGTGTTTTCAACATTGATTATGTTGCATTTTTACTTATGTAGGTAGTTTTATATAACTTTAAATAATACATTGATCAATTTCAGTGTGTAAGTAAACTGTTAGGATAGATTTATTTCTAAATGTAATATTATTTCCAATTGTCTTAAACATCTGATTCTCAGTTTTTTTTCCTTTCATTTTCATGGATTATTCATTCATTCATTGTTCATGTATTGGTATAAAACATAATTTTGTAATATGAAAAAATATTGACATGCTGGCTTTATAGATAAATTTCCAATCTATACAAAATTGACATATGCTCATATTTAGCTTCTATTATTGATCTATTAGATCAATATAATTTTAAAAAATAAGAAATGTTTTATAAATAACTCCCTAAATGCTAGTCTTCCATGTATAGATCCAGTTGCTTTCCCTGTAGCAGCTGCAAGTTTCATTGGCATCCACAACTCCATCGCTACACTTTTATCACTATATCAAAGTTTTGCTTGACTGCATTGCATATTTACAGTTCAAGTGATTGTTGTTTTGTAGAATTTGACCCTCATAATTGAATAACCTTGTCCTACATAACTTGGACTCTCACTTGCAGAAACAAACGCATGTCTCTCAGGAAACATGCCAGTCATGCCTCTGTTCTTCTTTTGTCTCCTCCATCAGGAGTGCACATGTCCAGGTAAAATACTAAAATAAAAGTCAGCATGCAAGCCAGATTTCCTGATCTAGTCCATAACCAGTACTCACAAAACTTCTTTGTACACAGATCACCTTTCTTGTGTAAATTCTTTATTTCCTTTAGTATATTTCTTTCCCCAAGTTCACTATTAGCTAAAACCTAGTACCAAGCTTCTTCCTCTCTTTGCCATCCCCCTACACATGCACCCAATAATCCTTTGCCTGTAGCAATCTCCATACCCACAAGTTTAGTTCCAGATCAGTGTCTTTTGAGCCTGTCATTTTCTTGAGCTTATTTTAGCTGGTGAGACATTCCTTTACATTCCCATCCTTCCCTCTGCCTGCTGCCATCTCTGCATCCATAGTCCTAGCTGCAGATCCATAATATGGGGTCCATTTTTCCTGTTCAAATTAGAGTCTATCTACCAACCTTATCTGACTTTGCTCAGGTAATGTATCTCTTGAAATAGCCCAAGCTATGGAAAGCTACACTATCAAATTAGACACACGTCAAAAAAGAAATCTACATGTCCAGTTAAACACCAAAATGAAAAACAACATGAGTGGTTAAGACAGCATGTTTCCCCAAAAAAACACACTAGTCATGTAAAAATGTTCTCAAATGAGAAGTATCTAGATGATCCCAGACAATTTAACTCAAATGTCAATCATAAACTTTATCAAAGAATACAAGAAACTTAGGAAAACATGAACAAATGCTTCATTGAACTCTAAGAAAATAATAGTAAACACTTGAGTGATGTCCAGGCAAATGCAAGTATACAGCTGAATGAAATGATGAAGATAAATCAGGATTTTAAAACTGAATTCAATTAAGAAATAGAAACATTGAATACAAGTGGAACTATTCTAATCAAAAAACTCATTGGAAAGCCTTACAAGTAGAATAAATAAAGATAAAATATGAGAAATCAGAGATAAAGTAGAGAATTTGTATGAAAAAGGTAAAATAAATAAATAAATGACAGTAAATGAACACACTGGGAATATGGGATGCCATGAAAGGACCAAACCTTCCATTTTTTAGAAGAATTGCAGGTCAATGACATATCTTTAACAAGACCATAGAAGAAAACATCTGTAAACTAAGAAAAGATATTCAGATTCAATAAGTATATAGAACACCAACTTGACTAGACCAAAAAGGAAACATCTTATGGCATATCACTGTTAAAACATTAGATATGAATAACAAAGAAAATGTTGAAAATTACAAGAGAAAAAATACAAGTCACATAAAAGGGAAATTCATGAAAATAACATGTGAATTCTCAAGGGAAACTCTGAAAGCCAGAGAGCTTGTAGCGATGCATTCAAAGTTTGAAAAGAACACAGCTGCCCACCTAGACTACAGTATCCAGCAAAGCTACTTGCCAGTGGTTGAAGAAGAAAGAAATGTTTTTCATGATTAAAACAGCCCAATAAAATTCATATAAAAACAGAAAACAAAAAAGAATCAAAATAAAAATATTAAGATTAAACAAAATACTGAAGACAATACTTCAAACTGAATATAGGAATAAGCACAGTCAATCTACTCTAGAATGAAAACAATTAATGCTATAGTTTACTGTCAAACAAACTGCAACTTAGATCATAAACCAGTAAAACCCAGCAATATGATGTCAGTACACACACATTTCAATAATAACTCTAAGTGTTAATAGCCTCAACTCTCCAATAAAAACACACAGGCTAACTGAACTGATTTCAAAAAATGATGTATTCTCTACAAGAAAAGCATCTCAACTTGACAGGCACCACCTGAAAGAGAAAGAATAGAAAAAAAATTAATGTTCATGCAATAGTATAAAGAAGATACCAGGTTTTGCTAATAAACATCAGATTAAAACTAATTGGAATAGGCATTGAATGACACTTAATTTAATCCAGAGATCAATTAATCATGAAAACAGTATAATATTAAATATATATACACCCAACTATTACAGACTGACAAAAACTAATAATAGTTGGCAATTTCAATACCTCACTTTCTCTAATAGATAGATCATCTGAAAAAGAACAACAAAAAAAATCAGAGAATCCTCTAATTTAAATGACATCTTACATTGGATTAAATTACAGTGAACCTGCCAGATATCTACAACATATTTCACCCAAGGCCAAAGAATATTCTTCCTATTTAGTGGTAGATGGAAACATCTCTAAAATAGACTACATGTTTGCACACAAAGCAAACCTTGAAATGGAAAAACTGACATTGAAACTCAAATAATCATAGGTATCCTTTATGATGATAAATGCAATCAATGTTTAAATTAAAAACAAACAAATCTCTAATAAGTGTAAAAATCAGGGGATTAAATAACAAATTACAGAAAGATGAATGGGTCAAAAAAGATAGAACTGGAGAATTTAGAAAAATAAGAACAAATTAAACCCAAATCCAGCATATGGAAAGATGTATTAAATACCAAAGCAAAAATTAATAAAGTAAAACAAAGAAAACACTCCAAAGACTATGTAAATCTTAATGCTGGTTTACAAGATTGGCAGGCCCTTGGCCCAACTAACCAAAACAAAGAAAGTAATAACCCAAATTAATAGAACCAGAAATGAACATGGAACCATTGCAGTAGACATCGAAGTAATTCAGATATTATAAGGCAATACTTTATAAACCTCCACCAGATTGGAAAATCTAAAAGAAATGAATGGATGTCTCGAGTCATTCAAACTGCCAAAGTTAAACTAAGAAGTGAACAAGAACCTAAATAAACAGATTCAAAAAAGGAGACATAAAGAGTGATCAAAAGTTGTCCAGCTAAAATAAAATCCAGGCCCAGATGGATTCACAGTAAGATTCTATCAGACTTTTAAAGCAGAGTTACATCTAACCCTTAAACTGTTAAAAAAAAATGAAACTTAAGGAGTTCTACTAAACTCCCTCAACAAAGCCTGTATCACTCCATTATTCAAGTCAGGTAGAGGCAAAAGAACAGAAACAACAATGAAAAAAATTACAGACCAATATTCTTGATGTAAATAAGCAAAACATTTTAAAATTCTCGATAAAATACAAGCAAGCTGAATACAATCACATACCAATAAGATCATGCATGACAATCAAGTTGACTTTATCTCAGAAATTCAGGGTTAGTTCAACATATGTATGTCAATAAAGATAACCTGATACAAAGATAAAATCATTTTAATATATACACACAGACTTTTCAAATTCCGACAGGCCTTCATAATAAAAATTCTTAGAAGGAATAGGAATAGAGGGAATATAGCTCAACCTAAAAGGAATATTCATGATAAACCCACAGCCAATATTATCCTAAATGATAAAAAACTTGAAACAACCCAACTAAAATCAGGAAGAAGACAGGAATGTCCACTATTCCCACTCATTTTCAATATAGTGCTAGATGGATTAGCAGGGACAATAAAGCAAGAGAGGGAAATTAAGGGATACAAATAGGAAAAGTCAAATTAGCCCAGTTTGTAGGTAATATATTAAGCACAAGAGATCCCACAATTCCCAGCAGAAAACTTTGACAAACAATTAACAATTTAAGCAAAGTAGCAGGATACAAAACATCAGCAACAATCACACTGTACACCAACAACAATCACACTGAGAAAAAGATGACTGACTCACTTTTATTTACAGTAGCACTTAACACTAATAGAATGTTTTGTGATAAAGCGAACAAGGAGGTGAAATGCCTTTACAATGAAAAATTCAAAGACCTAAAGAAAGAGATAGGGAAAGACAATAGAAAATGGAAGGACTTCTCATTTTCATAGATTGGTAGACTTTATATTGTGAAATGACCATCCTACCAAAAGCAATTTAGAGATTCAACACAATCCCAATAAAAATACACATTTCATTCTTCACAGACATCCCAGGCTTCAAGATATATTATAGAGCTATAGTAATAAAAACAATGTGGTAATGGCACATAAACAGATATGTAGACCAAGTAAATAAAACAGAAAATGCAAGTACATATGCTTGTAGCTACTACTATCTATTATTTTTCAAAAAATGAAAAAAAAAGAAGAAAATCCAAGCAAAAGAAAAACATACACTAGGAGAAATGAGCATTTCAACAAATGGCTCCAGGAAAAATAGATACAGGAGAATGAAGTTAGATCTCTACTTATCACTACATAAAAATTAGATGCAAGTGAATCAAAGCCCTCAATTTGATTCCTGAAACACTAAAACTGTTGGCAGGAAGCACAGTCAGATCCCTATAAGACATAGGTGTAAGAAAGGTCATTCTGAGCAGGACTCCATTTGCTCAGGGATTAAGGCAAAAATTTATAAGTAGGAGATCATAAAACTGTAAAGAAACAATTAATAGAGTGAACATGAAATTCATTAAATGGGAAAGAGTATTTGCAAATATATAGTGACAGAAGATTAATATCCAGAATATAAAATGAACAAAACAAAAGAAAACAAAGACCCAAACAACAACAAAATAAAACAAACAAACAAAAAACACAGAGACAAAGAAACACACAACCCAATTCAGAAATGGGTTAGGGAATCTAAGCAGAGAGTTCGCATTAGAAGAAATAGAAATGACCAAGAAATACCAAAAAAATGCTTATCATCTTTAGCAATAGGGAAATGAAAGTTTAAACAGTTTTGAAATTTCATCTCACAACAGTTATATCAACAACAACAAAAGCAGAAATGCTAGTGAGGTAGTATGTAAAATAAAATGTTATATACTGTTGGTGGGAATACAAATTGGTGCAGCCTTATGAAATTCCACATAGAGCATCCTCAGAAAAACTAAAACAAATGTTAATAAAAATAGATGTTATCTAGATATACTAATCATTGTCATAAATCCAAAGAACTTGCCATCCAATTAGTAGGACACTTGCTTAGCAATATTCATTGACCCCCACTCATAATATCCAGGAAATGGAAACACTATTTGTCTTTCTACAGAGGAACTGATAATGAAAATATGGTAAGTATATGTAATAAAATACTATTCATATGTAAAGAAATGGAAACTATGGGTTTAAAATAGATTACATTGTGAAGATAATCCAGATCCAGAGAGATAAACAATGCATGTTCTTTCTAATCTGTAGTTCCTACCTCAAAATCTCCAGGTATAAGTGTAGCTGCCACCTCTCAACAAAGCAGCTCTCTACACCAAACCCAGACTATCACAGAAAACTACATCTAGACACAATGCGGCTGTCAACAACAGAGTGTGGCAAGCCCACCCCAATAGATATAGCGACATCAAAGCTCCTGCATCTCAACAGTCTATTATTTGTGCACACATATAAATATATGTATATATGCATGTAACAATAATAATCATAAAAAGAGCCTATCAGTTGGAGAGTTGGGGGTTATGGGAGGAGTTGGAGGGAGGGTAATTGAGTGGCTGTAGGCTAGAGACTGAGGATGGTAGTGATGTAATTCTGTTTTAATTAAAATCTATTTTTCAAACAAGACTCTTATCAAAGCTTAACTCTATTGGTTTTTCCACTAACTGATTTGTACACACAATTTTGAAAATGTCATTTAGAGTCTTGGGCATTGATCAAATTGCTTCTTGTTGCTGTATTCCTCACAAGTGGTTCATTTTCATAATCAAGAACCTAGTGTTATATGAGACACAAAAAGATATATGTATATCCTTTCATGGCATTACAAATAATAACATGCAATATAAATAGAATCTTTCAGCAGTTCCAAGTTATCAAAATGGGTTTGACTTTTATTATCATTGCAGTATTTTTAGTGATCTCTATAGAAATTGAACAGATGGCTTCATGTATAATGGAAGAACTATTATCATTAAATGGGTAATGATCTACAACATTTGAGAAGGAAAAAATAAAATTCTATTCTTTTTACAGGTTTCAATGAGACAATTCTTTCATGTATAGGTAATCATTCTGTACAAAGCTCAATAATTCTTTAAGGATAAAAGAAAAACTCTCAACTAAAAATGTGTTTATTCTTAAACTGGAGTGGGTTGTTGCCTTGGTAGGTCTATTTCTTTAACAACTTATGTGCCCTCTGATATAACCCTTTCTCTCAGATTAGTTACAGAACAATGGAAAGTGTATTGAAGTCAGAAACCCACACAGAAGTAACACAGAATATATTCTGTTAAAGGTTATTGACTAGTACAATTCATACAATGATGTTCTGAAGGAAACTGGAGGCAGAAAATAGGATAAAATCAGTAGAAGAATATTCATCCAAGACATGCTCAGTTACTACATACAGTCAAACATTGTTCAAGGTGCCTAATATGCAGTGCCCTTAGCTAAAGAGGAACAATAAAGAGATAAGACAGAGGAGCAGCTCCTTATGGTCCTTGTCTTGAGCATAGAAGTCTCAGTTCTCCTCCATATACTCTACTCCATTGGTCTCAATATCCCACACTCCAAAAGAAAAAAGAGAAATACATGGGATTGTTTGGAAGAAGGAGAAGAGAGTAATGATATAATTATAATCTAAAACTTAAAAAGAGAAATAATGAAAAAAAGACATTTGGGATGTTATATTTATAATTTCTGGAGTCCCTGTAAGGCATTTTGACATACATACATACATACATATCTATATATCTCTATCTCTATCTATCTCTGTCTCTATCTCTATATCTATATATTACAAATGGGGTTTGTTAGGTCTCATCAAGCATGTATAAATCTTGAACTAAGGAGAAAGTTACATCTTTCCTTAATCGCCATGTCATTTCCATGCTAATCTGAATGAATGATGCTTTTTGTCCTTTCCCAGTTCTAATCATTTCTGTTTGTTTTTTTTTCTGAAATGGTCATTTTACTCTAAAATCCCATGATTTCTCATTCTCAAAGAATGAGAAAAAGAAAAGGAAATTATAGACCCAAATCCCTTTTATATATAGATATTAAAGTTCCAAATTAAATGCTCATAAAACTATGCCAAATAAAATATGTAAAGGATTATTCACTATGATTAAGTAGGCTTCAACCACCCCAGAGGTGTAGGGGTGGTTCAACATATGTAAATAAATAATCATAATTCACCACATAGACTAAGGGACAGAAATAACATGATCATCTAGTAAGATGCAGAAAAGGCCTTTGACAAAATTATAATATCCTTTAGAATAAAAGCCCTGAAAGGACTGGTGATGTGAGGAGCTATCTGAATATAATAAAAGAAATTTACAGCCAGCCCACATCCAGCAACATTCTAAATGAAAAGTAACTCAAAGAATTTCCATCAAAATCAGGAACAAGACGAAGTTGTTCATTCTGCCCATACCTTTCCAATATAATGCTTGAAATCTTAGCTAGAACAATGAGACTACTGACATCTAGGCAATAAAAATAGGAAGAGAAGAAATTAAAGTATCCTTCGTTGCAGAGGATATGATTTTATACATGAAGTACCATAAAGACTCTGCCAGAAAAATTCTACAGCTGATGCTTTCTGCAGTGTAGCCAGATACGAAATTAGCACAAAATAATCAATAGCCTTCCTACATAAAAATGACAAACATACTGAGAAAGAAATCAAGGAAACAATACTTTCCACAATAGCCTCACAAAATAAAGTATCTTTGAAAAACTCTAAGTGGAAACTTATATAACAAAAATGTTAGGACACTGAAGAAAGAAATGGATTAAGATGCCAGATAATCAAAAGAGTTTTCATGCTCATGCGTTGGTAGGATTAATATTGTGAAAATGGCTGTCCTATCAAAAGAAATCTACAGTTTCTATGAAAAGCCCATCAAAATTATAACAGGTCTATCAAAGAAATTAAAAGTAATCTTAAAAAATAATAAACACACTGAGGAATCTGGATGCAGACATCCACAGCTAGGCCCCGGGTGGAGGCTGGTGGGAGTCTAATTAGCGAGAAAGAGGAGGGTTTATATGAGCGAGAATTGTTGAAACCAAGGTTGGATAAAGCACAGGACAAATAGCCAAACAAATGGAAACACATGAACTATGAACCAAAGGCTGAGGGGCCCCCAACTCGATCAGGCCCTCTGAATAGGTAAGACAGTTGATTGGCTTGATCTGTTTGGGAGGCATCTAGGCAGTGGTACCAGGTCCTGGGCTTGCTGCATGAGATAGCTCTTTGAAACCTGGGACTTATACAGGGACGCTTGGCTCAATCTGGGAAGAGGGGACTGGACCTGCCTGGACTGAGTCTATCAGGTCGATCTCAGTCCTCGGGGGTGGCCTTGATCTGGAGGTGGTGGGAATGCAGGGTGGGCTAGGGGGAAGGGAGGGGGCAGGAAGGGGGAGAACAAGGGAATCTGTGGCTGTTACGTAGAACTGAATAGTATTGTAAAATAAAATAAACTTAAATTTAAAAATAATAATAATAAACACACATACACAATGATATCCAAAATTATCCTGAACAATTAAAGAACTGCTGGATGTTTTACCATCCCAGATTTCAAGCTGTATTACAGAGAGCTATAGCAATAAAAAAAAAAAAAACCTGCACAGTATTGAAACACAAACAGATACATGGATTAACGTAATAGAATTGAACACCTGGAAATAAGTCCATGCACCTATGGACACCTAATTTTTGACAATAAAGATAAAAATATACACTAGAGAAAATATAGCAAATTCAACAAATGATGCTGGTCAAATTAAATAACTCAAGGAATGAAATCATATCCGTATCTTTCACTGTGCAACAACCTCAACTTCAGGTAGATTAAAAGTCTTGATATACAAACTGATACCCTAAATCTGACAAAATTGAAAGGAGTAAATTCAAATACTTGAACTCATATGGACAAAAAGTGACATTATGAACAGATAGAACAAGAATTAAGTACAACACTTAATAGATGGTACCTCATAATACTAAAAAATTCTATATAACCAGGAGCAACATATGTAAACAAAGAAGCATCCTATAGAATGGCAAGAAGACATCTTTACCAATTGTATATGTGGAATTTCTATTCTATCTAGAATAGAAAAAGAAGTGTAAAACTGAGTATCAACCAATGGTGGTGGAGAATTACTGCCTTTAATCCCAGCACTTGAATGTAAAAGCAGGCAGAGCTCTGAATTCAAGGATATCCTGCAAAGATAGTTCAAAGATAGAGAAGTCTACGCAGAGAAACCCTATTTTGAAAAACAAACAAACAAAAACATAAATAAATAAAATGCTGAGCATTAAAAAAAAGCTCAATTAGAAATTGGATACAGAGTTATGCATAGAGTTCGAGAACCATGAAATACAAATGACTGAGAAAAAACTTATCTCATTCTGAGTGAGTGACGAATATTAATAAAAACAAATGACAGTAGATGCAGTGAAGATGCACAAAAAGGAGAATTTTATTAATTGCTGGTGGAAATGCAAACTGGTACAGCAACCATTGATGGCAAAGTGGAATTTCCTTAGGAAGCTGAGAATAGATCTACATCAAGATCTAAATATACTGCATTTGGGAATACACACAAAGGACTCTATATTTTGTTATAAAGACACTTAACTTGGTTATCTACTTCATTGTGTCTCTATTCACAATAACCAGAACTTGGAAATGCCCTAGAAGTCTACTTACTGTTGAATGGATAATGATGATGTGGTGCATATACACAGTAGAATATCATTGACCTCTTAAGAAAAATATAAATTGCAGGTAAATTGATGGATCTAGAAGCAATAATCATAGCTGGTAGAGAAGAGGCACTGATTCTATAGATTTTTTAGGTAGAGTTAAAAGCTTGGTTGCATGTAGTACAATGGGAGAGAAAGGAAGGCTACCCAGGACCAATCTCACATGTGGTGGTGTGTCCCAAGTGAAGAGATATGGGCTAGGAGGAATGTCTAAAGTGGGCAGTGGCAGAAGATCTAGGTGACCCTGGAGAGATTAGAATATATGAGGGAAAGGAGGGCATAAGTAGCCTTTGTGAGTCCCCATCTAATATGTTAGATGTAAGTGTCCTAGAAGAGACAGGTCTGGGATCCCTGGTAAATCCCAATGAATGTAAATAGACTGGTTACCTAACTATGAATATTTGTGCAAACAGTTAATGTGACCTATACTAATGCTACTCTCTTATATAATATGTTGTCTTTATCAAAACAGAGTTAATATCTATATAGAATTATTTTAATACTATAGGCTCTAGTAGCATTTTGGTTTTGCCAAAGGCATTTTGGCTAACATCCCTCTCATATTCTAGGACAGTCCTGGAGGACATTGAATATACTTGTTAACTTTCTTTAGTGTTACTTAGTCTCTGCTTTTGCTAAAATCAAATTCTATAGCAAAAGTAACATAGCTTTGATAGATAGATTTTTAATTATTCACTACTCTGAGTTCTAGAGTCAAAGAATAATGCCCTGGCAGATTTTGTAAAGTTTTCTAATTGTTGTCCTTTTCCTTTTCCTTTTCCTCTGTCAAGTAGACAATTGTCCCATCATTATATTAATTTCCACAACCCCATCAGGGGGACTGCAGTCCCAAATTACCTCCATGACCATGTATCTTGAAGCTATTGGCTTTATGTGCTGTCTAGCTATATGTCAGCATGATACAAGCTACAGGCATGTGAAAGGAGGGAAATTCAAATAAAAACTTGGATCCATAAAATACCATTCTGTAGATCACTCGCTTAATTAGTGATTGATGGGGAAGGGCCCAGGCTTTAGGGGTGGGGCTACCCCCTGGGCTGGTGGTTCTGAGTTCTATAAGAAAGTACACCAAGAAAGTCATGAAGAACAAGCCAATAAGTAGCATTCCTCCATGACTTCTGCATCAGCTCTTGCCTCCAGGTGCCTGCCTTATTGGAGTTCCTATTTTTACTTCTCTCAATAGACTATTATTCAGGCTATGTAATAAAAATAAAATTCTTTCTTCCCCAAGTCTCTTTTGGTTACATTGTTTCATCAGAGCAATAATAACCCTATCTAGAATGCTTGAGCTGTAGGATTTCAGCATGTAAGTTTTAGTCTATACTAGTATTTCTTGTCTCTGAACTTCTTAGTGTTTCTTATCATTTATTACTATGAGGCTTTTGAAAATATCAATAATATATTTTATAGAATATCTATTGAGTGGATTTTTTAGTGTAATATATTAACACTATTAAGAAGAAATAATGGATTTGGAGGAAGAATCCTGAACTTTTTAAATGCTAATTTATTATGTCAAATAGTAGGAATATAAGGAATTTAATAAAGGCTCTACTGTTATAAACCTATTATCAACACTATAATAAATGGGGGAAGTTGACACTATGTCTTCTAAAACTCAGAATTCAGGATATACTCTTTCCAACCTGGTACAATATAGTACATGAAGTTTGGAGAAATCAATGAGACAAAAAAAAAAAAAAGAAATACAAATGAGTAAGGGCAGAAATAAATAACTCATATTTGCAGATGACATGATCTATATTTTGAAAACCTTGTGATGGTTAGTTTTCATTATCAACGTGATAGAATTTTTGTCATCATAAAAACAAACTTTTGGGTATGTTAGTTTTAATTATCAACTGATACAATCTAGATACAATCTGATACAAACAACTGTCAGTTGATGCTATCTAGAACCCCCTAGGGAAAAAGCCTTAGGAAGTAATTATCTAGATAATGTCGACATGTAGGAACACCTTTAGCTATTTAAACCGGCAAAGACCTACCTCAAAAGTAGGTGGCACCATTCTACATGTTTGAAATTATTAATTTTAAGATTATTACCATCACAGTTGATCATCCTGTCAACCTGAGTACTGGAACCTAGGCAGTCTAGGATGAATCCAGGTGCTTCTGAAACTTCCCTATTCCTCACTCCATCTTGCTTTCCTTTGGAGCTCACTGGCTGGCTTCTGACGCAATGTCACCAGCTACATCCTATTCTTGTCACCATACTGTTCCTGCCATATTAGACTAAATTCCATAGAACTGTAGGCAAAAATAAACTTTTCTTTTTAAGTGACATATTTTTTATAGCAACAAAAGAAGTAACTGATAAAATTCTAAAGATTAACAACTTTTAGATGTGGTAACAACTTCTATATAAATTCAACATCCAAATGCCATTAGCTTTTTATATCCATAATGAGCTTGTTGAGAAATAAATTAGGAAAAAGTATTTCATTCATGTTAGCTTAAACATTAATAATGAACCTAACCAAGAAATCCTCATGGTAAAGAATTTCTACCATAAGAGCCTTAGGACCAGGAATAGACAAATTGAAGAAAACACTTAAATATGGAAAGACATATGAAACACAAAGTAGTCAAAATAATGCAAGGCTGAAAATAAAGTATTGAATATATCTCAATGCCTGGTCTCAAATTATAATTTAGAAGCATAGCAACAAAGCTGTCATGGCCCTGGTTCAAAATGCCATGCAGACCACGAGTGGAGTGAAATAGAGAAGGACCCATACACAAACTCACATAGAAATAATCATCTAATTTCTGACAAATGTGTAAAAATGCATATAATAAAAACAGATAATTTTATCAACAAATGTTGGGAGAACTGCACATCATTATGTGGAAGTATGACATATAGACTATGAACAAACTCAAGTGAAATTGGATCAAAGGAATACTGCAAGACCTGACACTTTTAAACTACTAATGGAAATGATAGAAAACACACTGGACTCCCTGGAAAGTACTCGAATAACATAAACTATATAACCTAAAGTATTGACAGGGAAACTGCATAAAGTTAAAAAGGTACTCCACAAAAAGCAACATCATCACCAGACTGAAGGGAAACACAACACAGAAGAAAATATTGTCTAACTGTGCATCAGACATGGCCTTAATATCAAGAATATATAATTAACTATGAAAATAAACACCAATAAAGCCAATATCCACATCAATAGTGAACTAATAATGGGCTAAGAAAAATAAAAGTGTCTCAAAAATAGGAAAAAATGACCCATAAATGTGCTTAAAATTCTATTTGTCAGGAAAATGCAAATTAAAATTACTTTGAGAGTCCATCTCAGCCCAGTCAGAATAACTATCATCAGGAAAATAAACATCTACAAACCTACAAAATCCTGGATTATGTGTTGGCTAAATACTCCTGGACATGAGGGGTGTGCTTGATATACCCAGTGAGATTCCACTGGAGAATATATTTCCCTTTGCTAGCAGGCTTTAATTGGAAATAGCTTCTTCTTTACAAGTGAGAATCTGTGTGCACTACAGCCTCTTGTTCTTGGACCCTATTGCCTTAAAATTGTTCAGGTCCTATGTGTGCTAACATCAGCTAGTTCTGGCACAATGTGGGGAAAGAGAAAACTTTATTCATAATGTTGACATTGTGGAATCATATGGATTTTTTTTTATAAAACATTAAAAAGAAAAACTCCATATGGCCAAGCTACATCAGTACTGAGTATATAAACAAAGAACTTCAAATCCTAGCACATGGAGATTCACAGAGATTCATGAAATTTGGTTTGAGTAATGAAACCTAATAACAGACTGGGCTCTGAGCCTGAAGGTGTGTGATTCTATAAACGGTTCTCATATCAATTCATGTCATAAAAACCTTAGCCTAAAGTTTTTAAACTAGCTCAGTCCAAAAAGAAAAAGAAAACAGAAAGCCTATAATTAATCAAGTAAGCGTAATTTTGCAAACAACTAGAAATTTGAAAACTGATTTTTTTCAGATAGCAATAGATAAAATGTATGTAGACACAATGGAATTTTATTTAGCTCTAAATATTGACATCATTATATGTGTGCAAAAATGGGTACAAGCATAAATCATTTTAAACAAAATAAGCCAGACTGTGACATTGAATGATACCTTTTTTTCATATTCCGATCCTAAATTTTATCTCTCCCTACTATCTATTCAGCTGTCTCTATATATCCCCTCCCCATTTCACTCACTCTGAATGAAGGTACATACATTTTGAGTTTGGAATGATGACCATGAAAAGGGACAGAAACACACACACACAAACACACACAAAAGTAACCTATAGAAGAGATAGTTTAGATGCACACACACACACACACACACACACACACACACACACACGTAATGGACACACATGCTATGTGGGCAGTAATAGGGGTTACTGTGGAGGAAGATGAACACTAACTTGAAGGAAGCACGAACAGGAAGATGGCACAGGAGTGAAAAATAAGACAAACAAAATGAACTTTGAAATAGTCATTATGAAACTTGTGAATTTGTATGCTAACCTAAAAGACTAAGCTTTAAAACCTTTCAGATAATGTAAAAGTATTAACAGGATCCCACATTTTAAAACTATTCCTAGTTTCTGTACAAACGTAATCTCAATTCATAATTATTTAGGTTCTGTGGATATTTTAATTTAAATAATGCTAATAATCACTAATTACTGGGAAAACACAACATTTATAAATCACTTTTTACCATGTGATTATAATATGCAGGTATAGAAACTCTTTTCTGTTTGATTGCCTCTGAACTTTAAGGGTGATAGGTTTCAATGCAGAAATAGAAAACATTTCCTCCGTTATGATGGGGGCATTTCTCTACTTCTCCTCTCACAGCTCTAAGAACCCATCTGGTGCAGCTCTGTGCAGCCCCATGCACACTGCCACAAGATATCTCCAATTTTAACTACCTGCAGGTGAAAATTCAGTTTTCTCCCAGGGAGTTTCACTAGGTAAACAACAACTCTTAAGGGCAGGCACCATGCCCAAATTGTGTAGATGACCAACACGAATCAAACTCAACTGCATCTGTGCAAGTTCTTTGCCTCATAATGCTCAGTCAGAGGTATTTGTTTGTTTCCTCATTTGTTTCTTCTGATTGCTTGTTGTTTTTTTAAACCTCACAGGTCTTTTCATATATATTATGGCTTCTGGTTTTGTGTTTCTGTGGAAGTTCTATGTATGCTAATGTGTGTATCTCTGCACTGTTTCTGTATGTGTGTTTCCTCTGGTTCTTCTGTTTGCTTTTCCTGTCCTATTATGATCGGTTTGCTTCTGTTACTTTATTTTATCATTATTTTATCCTTAAATACCTGTTTGGTTTCAAACAAGAGACAGAAAGGGTATGGGTCTGGAAGGAAAGAGAGGTGGAGAAGAATTGGGAAGACATCGTGAATGGGAAGCATTAGTCAGAATATATTGTAAAAAATGTATCTTCCATAAAAGAAAACATTACATTACATGTATCAGTAAGAACAGATAGATTCAAACTACTATTTGGAAATAATTACTTCTATATATCCATAATGACTTAAGTAGTTGATTTAAATTTTCAAACACACTTTTACAAATGAGAAGATATAATGAACAAATTAAGAAATTAAGTAATATATTATTTAAGTTAATTTAATAAATATTTAACTTTTTCAGGTCAATTTCATGTACAGACTTTGAATCTTGATGTTCCTATTTGTTTTATTTTGTTTTTTGTTTTGTTTGTTTGTTTTTTCTAGACAGCGTTTTTCAGTGTAACAGTCCTGACTGTCCTGTCCTTTGTAGACTTTGTAGTTCCAGGCTCACCTGGAACTCAATGGGATCCTCCTGCCTCAGTCTCCCAGGTGCTGGGATTAAGAGAGTGCACCACCATAGTCCAGCTTAATGTTCCTATTTTTAAAGCTATAGTTACCTAGTTCTGAGGGCAGAGAATAGCCATTAGATATAATTAAGTTAACTGACTTTGTTGATGCACTGCATTCCATTTTAAGCTAAATTGGACAAATACATTTATAGGCATTTGTAGCATGATGGAACAGATATCAGGAATAGACAAAGTACTACTTAAAATATTTTGCTTTTGATTATTATGTGCCCAATAGTGCTCTCTTCTAGATTCAGAGAACCTTTGAATTTTTCAAGGAAGATTTAGCTAGCATAAATAGTAATTCCTTCACAATTTGATGTGTAAAATACAGTGAACATGTACTTAATCACTAAGCAATATGTTTTATGTCCCCAATACATAGTACCTTGTTATTCTCACACTATGTTTTACCCTTTTCTGAAAGTTTTAGGTCAAATATGGCATCAAAACTAATTGCAATCCTGAAGTTATTTTGATTCATTATTAATACAGCTTTGTTGGAAATAATATATGGATTTCAGAATCAGATTCATGTCATCCTTATCTTAAGTCTTTACTTCTCTTTATATGACTTTAGTTTTTCTTTTTTCTCTTTTATTAATCTTTTAAAGTTTATTTGATTACTCATATTTATGTTTGGAAATCACTACTTCTTATGAGGTGAACTATAAAAATAAATAAATAATTAGATGTAGTTGGATGGATACTGATACTACTGAATTCATTTAGATCAGAACACATTCTGGTAAGATTGTACTAATTAGCTTCTCAGATGACCTCAAGTCACATTTCTCATCAAGGCGGAGTTAATTTTGTTCCCTGTGGCTATGTTTAATGACCCAATACCATTTGCTTTTGTGTGATGGTCTTATATATTCAAGGTCAGTTTCCCACAAGCTGTTTTCTTTCTTTCTTTAATTTTAAATGTATTCTGTCTACATTTTGAGCTGCAAAGACTGAAAATTGTGTGCACTGCATAACAAAGTTGAGTATAATTTTGTATGTCCCATGGAAATAGAATATAGAGAAACATAAGGAAATTAACACAATTATTCATAAATTTTGATTTTTTATTTGTTAAACATATTATGCACTATTTCAATATAAAAGATCTTCTGAAATTAACATAGGTTCTAGGACCTTGCCCTTATGAACAGGTATGTCCTTACATTTTCATCAATATTTTGTTCTCATGAATTATAAGCGAGATTCAATTTATAATTCGCTATGCAGTACCTAGAACACATGAAGAGTTGCTTATTCATTATATATATGTGTGTGTGTGTGTGTGTGTGTGTGTGTGTGTGTGTGTGTAGAAACAAAGTTTTCTGCATTTCCTGTTAAAAACTATGTTGTTACTTGTTATTATAAAACAAATTATCCAAAAACCATCACTGAAGTGATGGTGGTTACAAATGGCTAGCTTGGCATCTCAGGTAGAATTTATGTGACTGCAGGGCAGGATGGCCTCATGGAAACAAATTTTTCATAGTTACTAAGGACTCTGGAGAACATGGCAGCCTTATATCTGCCCTACTCACCAGTTAGTGGGGAGCCACAAATGCCCTGGTTCCAGGAGATAGATAGAGATATGACTTCTGGAGGGAAGAAAGACCAAGACATCCTGAAACACTGGGATTGTGGCAATCTTCTTTATAAAATATCATATGCCAAAATGGTAGAAAGTCACAAAATAAGCAACAAATCCATCCCATTGAAACTGTTATGTACATTCAGCTTTACTGTATAAAGTACTTATTGTAATAAAAATGAATAAGTTGCAAAGATATTTAGAGAAATATTTATTCTTAAGGTGTATTTGCACATATGAAGAAACAAACCAATTTTTTGGAAAAAAAATTTACTTGATATGAATTTACTTGAATTTTACTTGATATGATTTGATATGAATATATGTAATTTGTATATTTCTGTGTAGTTTAATTTTTCATTGAGTTAAAATTATGTTATAGCATATATATAAAAAATAGACATGTGAAATTTTAATTTCTCCTTTAAAATATAAAGAACTCTTATTTCTAAATTATAAAGACATAGTAAGGGTAAAATAGAAATTAAAATAACAAGCTACTAGATGGAATAAATAAGAATTGCCAATAATACATATGTATTCAAGAATACATAAAATATTACATTTTATAAAATGGCAACAAGTATCAACATGTAAAATGAAAATAATCATCTATGAAATAATTAAGAATGTTTATTATTTGGAATAGAAATGTACAGCTAAACAGTTATTTTTTTATGAAGTATGCAGTTAAGTATCTAAGCATTAAAAAGGAAATTATAAAGATATAAATAAAAGTTGATGCAAAAATTTATATATATATTATATATATATTCCACACACACAAACACATACAGAGAAAGAGAGACAGACAAAGAGACAGAGAAACAGAGAGATCCTGACTGCTCTGTGTTCTGGATCGAAAGTAAGTGGTAGCCAGAAACAAAGGGTCTTATTATCAAGTTCTAGGCGGCAATCTATGATTGAAAAAAAGGTTCAAAGATAAAGAAGCAGTTTATGCCTGATACTGTAGACTGCTGTGGGATGCCCTGCTGTATGCTGTGAATGTGTGTCGCTATCATTTGTTGATACACTGTTTGGTCAATGATGAGGCAGAATAAGATTAAGTGGTTCAATCAAACTGAAGACAGAGTTGAAGAAGGGTGGAGTAGGGGAAGATGTCAGCCAACTTCAAAGCAGAAGCAGCAAGACATGTAGGAAATGAGGTAACCAGCCACAAACCATGTGGCAAAGCATAGATAAGGAACATGGGCTAATCTAAATGTAAGAGCTAGCTAGTAATAAGCCTGAGGCATCAGCCAAGCATTTATAATCCATATAAGCCTCTGAGTATTAATTTGGAAGCACTGCTATACAGACAATGGGACAGAAAGATCTGCCTCTGGATATAGTGGGCCTGGTCAAAGGTCCATGGCTGGGGAGGGCATAGGCCTTAGGGTGAACTGCTAATCTGTTTTCCAAAGCAGTAATTTGACAGACTCCTAAATATTCTTGTCCATGTCTACAGAGTAATGCAGTTACCAGTGTTGGTCAGAGAAACCTTGTTTTGCAGCCAACTATGGCTAATCAAGCTGTTGGGAATAAATGAATGTGGAGTGTTCAGCCATCAATGGAATATTCAAGGGGTTACTCCATCTGATACTCTGGGAGCATGGCAGGAGAAGAGTCAGAAAAGTCAAGAGCTGGATGAAACAGTCAAGTCATGACCTGACCAGTAATTAATGGAGGAGGTATTTGTGGAGCTCAGATCCATTCTCAAAAGCTGTTGACATTTGATGGCTTCTGGGATAAAGAATGTCATTGTCTTCTGTAGTGTAGCCAATGATAACTTACCCATGCTGCTACAGATCCATACTTGTGTACATGCAAGTAAGTGGCTTTGAATAAATTCAGTGGATCACAAAACAGCAATAACAAAAAAAAAAAACAGAGTAATAAGTTGGGTCAGATTTAATTATATACATGTATGAAATTAACAAAGTACAAGTTAATTGCAGAAATATTGCTTATATAATAAAAGCAATCACAATAAATGTATATTTTGATCTTTCCCCTAGCACAAAAGACAGCTCCAAATGGCTGAAGGGTCTCAGCATAGGACCTGAAACTCTTTATCTGATAAAAGAGAAAATAGGAAATGTGGTTGAACTGTTGACATATGAGAAGAATTTCTGAACAGGACTGATAGCATAGCGATTAAAGCAAACATTAATAATTAGACCACATGAAATAAAAACTATTATTTGTTTTAATCATAAAATAAAATATATGATTAAATTTATGATTAAACATTGGTGTTGGACAAGAGAGAAGAAAAAGACAACAAAGAGGGTAACAGAATCAAAGGCCAACTCACTCTCTAACTCAGGAATCTATTAAAAACACTAAACTGGAAGGCATAAAATATATGCAGAGAACCTAGTGTAGACCTAGGCAGGCCCTGTGCATGCTGCCTCAGTCTCTGTGAGTTTATATGATCTTTGATCATATTTGATTAGAAGGCCTTATATTCTTGGTGTCCTCCATGTCCAATGGCTCTTATACTGTTTCTTTCTCCTCTTCCATGGGCTTTCCTTTGCCTGGAGAGGATGGATTTGATAGAGACACCCCATTTATAATTGAGTGTTCCAAGTCATCTCATTCTGGCATAATGTCTCTGTATTTGTTCACATCTGTTGCATGATGAAACTTACTGATGATGGCTGACAAAGGTACTGACCTATGAATAAAAAATATCATTAGGAGTCATTTTATTGCTACCTAAAATAATTCTGTTTTTTTTTTTTTTAGTAAATTTATTTTACAACATCATTTAGTTCATAATAGCCACAGATTCCCTGTTCTCCCACTCTCGCCCCCCTCCCCCTCCCCCCACCCCACCCCTCATTCCCCCCTCCTCCAGATCAAGGTCTCCCCCGAGGACCGGGATCGACCTTTATTTTAACTAATTTTTTTTTTCATTTATTTTACATACTGACCACAGTTTCCCCTCCATCCTCTCCTACTATTCCCACCCCCTTCCCTTGTTCTCCCCTCCCCATACACTCCTTTGTTGTTTCCATTCAGGAAAGGACAGGCCTCCCCTGGGCTTGAACAAGTTGAGGTAGGTCAAAGCTCCTCCTCCTGTACCTGTATATAGACTGGGGTACATAATCCAGCATGGGGAACAGGTTCTAGAAAGCCAGCTAAGTGCCAGGGACAGGTACTGATCTCACTGCTAGGAGTCTTACAAACAGACCAAGCTACACAATTTTCGCAAACATGCAGCGAACCTGGATCAGTCCCATGCAGGCTCCCTAATTGTTGGTCCAGAGTCTGTGTGCTCCCAAGAGCTCAAGTCAGCTGTCTCTGTGGGTTCCTCCATCATGACCTTGATCCCCCTGGCTCCTACAGTCCCTCCTACCTTTCTTCAACAAGACACCCTGAGCTCAGTCCAGTGCTTGGCAGTGGATCTCTGCATCTGCTTCCATCTGGATAAAGGTGTTGTGATGACAATTAGGCTAGCCACCAATCTAATTACAGTAGATGGCCATTTCAGGCACCCTCTCCACTATTGCTAGGAATCTTAGTTGGGGTCATCCCTGTGCATTCCTGGGATTTTCTTTGGCACCAGATTACTCCCTAAGCTTGAAATGTGCTCCCCCACCAAGATGTCTTTTTCATTACTCTCTCCCTCTTTCCTGCCCCTAACCTGCCTCCCTCATCCAGCCAGCTCAAATGGACCTTTCCAATTCTCATCCCCCATCCCACCCTCACTCCTGCCCCAGTTTACCTAGGAGATCTCTTCTATTTCTCCTTCCCAGGGATATCCATGCATCTGTCTTTGGGCCCTCCTTGTTATCGAGCTTCTCTGGGGCTGTGGATTCTAGGTTGGTTATCCTATACTTTACTCTTAGTGTCTATCCACTTGTGAGTAAGTACATACCATCTTTGTCTTTCTGGTTCTGGATTACCTCACTCAGAATCATTTTTTTGCTAGTTCTATTCATTTTCCTGCAAATTTCATGGGGTCATTGTTTTTCACAGATGAATAATACTCCATTGTGCAAATGTACCACATTTTCCTTATGTGTTCTTCAGTTGAGGGACATCTATATTGTTTCCAGATTCTAGCTATTATGAATAATGCTGTTATGAACATAGTTAAGCAAGTGTCCTTGTAGTATGACTGAGCATCCTTTGGGTATATGCCCAAGAGTGGTATAGATGGGTCTTGAAGTAGATTCATTCCCAATTTTCTGAGAGACTGCCATACTGATTTCCAAAGTGGCTGTACAAGTTTGCACTTCTACTAACAATGGAGGAGGGTTTCCCTTGCTCCATATCCTTTCCAACATAGGCTGCCCTCAGTGTTTCAATCTTAGCCATTCTGACAATTGTAAGCTGGTATCTCAGAGTTGTTTTGATTTGCATTTCTCTGATGACTAAGGATATTGCGCAATTCCTTCAATGTCTTTCAGTCATTGGAGAGTCTTCTGTTGAAAATTCTGTTTAGATTTGTACCCCACTTTTTAATTGGATTACTTGGTATTTTGATGTCTAATTTCTTGAGTTCTTTTTTTTTATATTTGGAGATCAGTCCTCTGTCAGATGTGGGGTTGGTGAACTCTATAATTCAAGTGAAGAGGCAGCCTACAGAACTGGAAAAAAAAATCTTTGCTAGCTATACATCTGAAAGAAGGTTAGTATCTACAGAATATGCAAAGAACTTAAAATTAAAAGAAAAGAAAACAAAACAAAAAACTAAACATTAAGAAAACAAAATCCTGGTATAAAAAATGGCATGTCTCATAAGGCAAATTACAAATAGTTGAAAAAAATTAAGTATTTAAAATTCCTAGTTATCATGAAAATACAAATTAAAATCTTTGATATTGTAATTTACACCTATAGGAATGCTTAATATACCCAAACAAAATAACAACAACTGTGAATGTGGAAAAGGGTAAAGCAGAACCCTTGTTCACTGCTGGTGGGAGACAAACTGTGTGGTCTCTAAGTAAATGATGGGGAAGTACCTCAGCAAAGTGGGAGAACTACCACATGTCTACCTATTTCACTATTCGATGTACCCAGAGACTATATCCTACCATAGTGATACCTGCTCATCAATGTCATTGCTGATCTATTCATAAAAAATACGACAACAATAACAATGACAGACTGTTTTAATAAATCTAAAATACAGCATTAATACAGTGAAAGAGAAAAAGAAATATCAGGATAATTAGTAAATGTTAAAAGCTGCGTGGGAAGACACAAGCATTCAGAGCAAAATAATAATGTCTAGAACAATTATAATACAGTTTGACAAACATAATCTGTGAATTATTTCATTCTTTACCTGGGAATATTATAAATCAGTACATCTTTTTAAAAATAGCAAAATATGTTGAAATAACTGTTCTCTATGAATAACCAATTTGTGGCCTAGAAAACTTTCCAAATAAAATAAATATCTATACAATTAAAATCCTCAATTTTCTTCTTAACTGTGAATGAACACTGAAACTATAAATACTGACAAACTTATTTATCATTTAGTAAGATATCATTTATCATATAGAAATACTCAACTGACTTAATTTTGTGTCAAAGTGAATAATGATAAATTTTAAAAATTATAACAAATAAAATATCATTTCTCTTTATATTTAGACATGAACTAAATCCTTGGAAAATGGCTAAATGTGATAAGGCCTTAGAATATTGAAAATTGGAAAATTAAAATATAGAGATTTAGAAATTATATAAAGTATTTTCTATTGTTAACTTAGTAATAACAGCTCCATTTATAGTAGTCAAGTTTTCTACTCCATAGAATGACTTTTCATTCTACTTTAATTTCTTGACTATTACCAAGATATTGATATGTATTTTAACTTATCTGTTCAATATTTACTTACTATTTTATAAAATTAGTTATTTTCAACACAGAAACATTTTGCTCATAATAGTTTTTAGCTTGTTATTGCTAAGGTTACAACAAGTCATTTCATTTGGAAAATAATTTCTATATTATTAAATTTTAACAACTGTTTCACATGATTCTCCAGTGAGTACATTTATTTTGTCTTTCTTCTTGGCTTGCAATTTCCCAGCAAATGTAATTCAAATGGCCGCATTTAAAAAGCATTTACCATGATTTTAAAGTTAAAACATACTACTGAAAGTTTTACTTAGAAACTGATATTATGTATTTATTATCTGATATGATACCTAGTATATGAAAAATATAATATCAGCATGAATGCATAATATCATAATTAAAAAGAAGGGTCCAACTGACTTTGTGGCACCAAGTATAATCTCAGCATTTGAGAAGATCATGGCAGTGGACAGTAGAAAGCAGCCTGGACTGTACTCCACTACCAGAATGGTAATGATTGCATACAAATAAAAATCAGCCCCTCCAAAAATCAATACTTTTATTACTTTCATCATAATAGCTACTTTTGAATTTTACCCTCTTTGTTCATGAATAAAATTTCCTAAACAATAAATTTATCAGTTTGGCTCTGTTAGTGGTTTTATTAAATAATGTGTTTTTTTTTAATGATTTTAACATCCAGTTTGTGGAAAACTGGGCAATTTTTAGTCAAATTTCAAAATACTCTGTGATCACCTACAATCGTCTGTGCCTGTTTCAAAAGAAAACAACTATCCCCTGACTCATGACACACTTGGTGGTTTAGGGTTTGCAAATATCACTGAATGCAAACTAGCTTGAGTCCTGACTGAACATTTGGTTGTGTTTTCAATATTCTGCCTCCCACTCTTGGACTTTGCAACCCAGACCCCTCGGCCTCTCTGTTCTTCACCATACACCATGATAGATGCTTCCATCAGATTCTTCGCATTCTCTGTGTTAATCATTCCTTAGGTGTTGCCCCAATTTTTCTATTCCATTGACACAGCCCAGGCAGTCAACTCCTGAACGGGGTCTGACTTCAAAGAAATTGACTTCTCTCATCTACAAATCATAACCCTCAGGTAAAATCTAAGTAGCAAGGAGGGTTTTGCACAAAATTTCAATTCAAATTCAGTTTGTAAGAAACTATTGAAGATGAAGTGCGTGACAGTGACCACACTCTAAGACAGTATCCCTTACAATATGAAGTTAGCTGATTTATTCAAAGGGATATGCAGAAACCTTATTATCTGAGTTCTGGGGAATGCAGGATATTTAAAATTGTGGATGTGGGATGGGTTGGAGGAGTGAACGGGAGGACAGATGAGAGAGGGATCTGTGGTTGGTATGTAAAATGAATTTAAAAAGTCTTAATAAAGGAAAAAAAGGAAAAAAACAAAATGGTTTAGTTCTTCTGTCTCTTGTTTGTTTCATTGCTGAAATTGAAAGACTGGGGAGGGAACATATTAACTTTGCTCAATCCTTTTTATTTTCATTTCTTTTTCATTATTGATTTTTATGTTTTATATTTAGCATCCTAGATCCATTTAAATACAAAAATGAGATCATCTAATTTCTTCATGATTCTATAAAACAGAATTAACCTTTTACCTACATTCAGATTCTACTTTCTTCTTAAGATTTTGGTTTGATTACCAGATTCCCTATAATTAAATGAGAAAGTATAATTTAATGATTAAAGGTGTGTACTGGGTTCCTGTTCAGTACCCAGGCACCCAGTCCCCAGCTCACCCCCTTCTCTTTTCAGGCCCCATTCGTCTTGAGAACTCAATGTTATGTTCTTCCTCCCATATTCCAGCCACTGCTTCCTTATCAATGCCCTTCCCTTGATATGATCTGGCTGGCTCCCTGTAAACTCCACCACTCTGTCCATAGCTCTTGCCTCCTCCTCCTCAAGTACCTACCACACTACCTTGGGACCCCATTCAGCTTCCCAGCTCTCCCTGTAGACCGAGCTTCTTCTAGACCTTGTGGTACCTGCCTAGTCCCATCATCAAGAGGAGCAGTCCCAACCACGGGCCCTGGCTTCTAGAGGAAATAAGAGCTCTACAGTCTCCAGTGCCAGTGGATGCAAATCCAGTGGTCAGTGTCCCATCTACCCTGGAGACAGGAGTTCCCAGAGGTGCTGCTGGGAGCTCAAGGTAAAGATTAGATGGAGGAGCAGCGCAGATCCTGGCCCCTTATACACACTTTCTGAAACCCGAGCCCACAGTCAGCCTGTTCTTTCTGGAAGGCAAAGCTTAGTCACTGCCTGCATGTCTCCAATCCACTTTGGCAGGGTGGCTGGACTGAATATCTGTCTAGCTAAAATTGCACTGTTTACTATGCTCAGCACTTTCCCTCGGAACTGGGATGGAGGCAAGTACTCTAACCTTGAAACTAGGCAAAGTAGGATGGGCAAAACTTCCTGAGAAAGCTAAGGGTCTCTATTCTGAGCTGTCAAGCTACTAATCAAGATGTGAATGCCAACGGCTGCCCTTTCACACCTCATAAGAAAAAAAGAGAAAGATTAAGACAATTGACCATCATGAGCATCCCCAGCCCCGAGGCAGAGAGACCCAGAAGCTCTGAAGGAACCTTGTCCCTGCCCACTGGCCCACCTGCCCTGCTGCTGAGTCTCTCTGATGTTTTGGTTGTATGAATAAGTACAATTTCCCTCTGAGGGGAAAACATTTACTGAGAGCTTGTCAAATGTACTTAAAAACATATACCTAGGTTACACTGGGAATATTAATTATCAGTTGAAACTATGTGCTTAATGTAATAGAAAGTGATTCATGTGATAATTTTATATTGCCTATTAAAATATACCATTTTCCTCAACTGTTGGACTTTATGTAACAAAATTCTAGTTAGAAAACTAACTTTGTTAGATAAAATTCAACAGCTGATATCACTGTAGGTGAATAAGTATAGTTTTCACCCCTCATCAAGGAAACTTTGATTTGAAACAGACAGAGACCACTACAGAACACTACAACCAATCAAAATGCAGAGTGGTGAAGCCCAGTCTCAATGGGGACATTTACAAATACTCAAGGCTCAGAGAACATTGTGGAAGAGGCATTTAAAGATTTGTAAGAGTCAGAGGATCGAGGAGTTTGCTATGAGATCATGTCCCCTAGTAATTGGAAGTTACGCACATAAAGTCTTACTAACATGACTGCCTAAATATGAGCTAAACAAGGATGATAACCATGGACATGATTAAGTGTATGTTCGGAGAGAATCCAGTAGGCCTAAACCCTACACAAAGAACTATAGACATCAGAGGAAAGCTAGGAGCAGGCAACTTAGTCTTCCCCATTGAAGAGCACACTGATTCACTGTCCAGTGAAAAACAGTCAGCACTGAAAACACAATGGAAGTGGACGGAACAGGTTACATTTAGGAATATATATTCATATCCATAGATATATGTATATATACATATATTTAATACATTTATTTACTTATTTTTATATTCCAGCTATAGTTTCCCTTCTCTCCTCTCCTCCAACACCCTCTGTTTCCATCCCTCAATCTAACTCACTCTCCTTTTGTTTCTGTTTAGGAAAGGGCAGGTCTCCCATGAGTATCAACAAAATATGGCTTATCAAGTTACAGCAAAACTAGGTACCTCAATGAGGAATAGAGTTTCAAAAGCCTGTAAGCTCTGTTCCCACTGTTAGGAGTCCCCATAAGAGAACCAAACTGCATTACCTGTCACATGTATGTAGAGTGCTTAGGTTAGTCACATGCAATTTCCCTCGCTGTTCAATCTCTACCCAGGTTAGTTGATTCTGTGAGATTTTTTGTGGTGTCCTTGCCCACTCTGCCTCCTACAATCCTTTCTCCCCCGCTTCTGTCTAATGTTTGCCTGTGGGTCTGCATCTGTTTCCATCAGTTGCTAGATGACGCCTCTCTGATGGCAATTGGGCTACGCATCTACCTGGTTACAGGAGATGGTCAGTATTGCTAGGAGTCTTAGCTGGGATCATCCTTGTAGATTCCTGGGAGAATCACTTGTGCCAGGTTTTTACAAGACTTGGAAATGTGCCCCTTTTCCAGTAGTCTCTTTCAGTACTATCCCTCTTTGTGCCCATCCCAATCTGATTGCTCACGTTGCCAGAACACAGTTCTGCTTACCCCTGAATCTATTCTACAAGTTCCAATTGGGATATTGGACTTTCAGTAATATGAAAAAAAATAATTGTTTGGCATTAAGTTTTTGGTGATTCATTACAATAGCAGGAGAAAAGTAATATGCTGCTGTTAAAATATATGATACAATCACTGTGAATAGTAGGTTTATTTTCTCCAATTTTTATTACTTATTTATGTACAGTTTAAGGCGGAACGAATAGTTGCTAGTTGTCTTTATGTCCTCCTGGGACTTTATTAAAAAACATGCTTAGGTCCACTGGTTTGTTATTAGTAAAGCATTCACTCCACTTACACTTTAAAATATAATGAATAATTTCATTATCGTAACATGTATACAAGTGCCCTTGGGACATAATATTTAAAAAAAAATAGAAGATAAAATGAAAGTATTGAACTTACAAATTCTTATCATTTACAAAGCAAAAGCATAAATCCTAAGTCTGATAAAAGAATGCTTATACCAAAAAAAATTAAAAAGTTATTACTTGACAAGGATAAGAATAGTACCAAAACTGAACAAACATGTGGTATGATCTTACCTATTCCAAACCCAGCATAAACAAGCAGAGGTGCTACTACTTTCTAAAAAATATTACTGCATGTTTAACTCTGAAAAAAATGCCCATAGTGCCCTAGTATTTGTGATATAAATAATGCTACTTCTCAGTTAACTTGTCTGAATTGTAAAAGACATTTTACTTGATTATAGATGATAAAATTTATATTAAAATTTTATTTTTGAGATTATAATTATGATATTTTCCCTTCCCTTTCCTCCCTTCAAATTCATGTTGTTTTTTTTCCAATGATTATTTTACACACACACACATACACACACACACACACACACACACACTATATTTCCTCTTCCATGGAGATCCTGGCATCTCCCCATGAACCCAACTTTTTACCTAGACTATCTGGGTCTGGGGATTGTAGCGTACTTATCCTTTATTCCTTTATTTTACAGCTGACATTCAATTATGAATGAGTACATACCATGTTTGTCTTTTTCAATCTGGGTTACCTCACTCGAGATGATTTTTTTCTATTTCTATCCATTTGTCTTCTATTTTCCTGGTGTCCTTAATTTTTTAGGAATTGAGTGATACTCCATTGTGTAAATGTACCTCATTTTCCTTATCCATTCCTTGTTTCAGGGAAGTAGAAGAGATGTTGTGAGTGGACTTAGGGCAGATGAAAAGTCTTAAGCCAGCTTGGTCTTCCCTAGTTACTAATAGCTCACATTCCTCTGCTACTGGCCACAGCCCAACTTTTTTGCAGCATTACTTCCTTCCTCTGTTTTTTCTTCCTGCAGGATTGCTAAAGATTAGTTTGAACATACCCATGTGATTCATGGCAACTTCCTTTTCTTAATAGCCTTAAACCTTATCCATCTTCAGTCTCTGTTGTTATCTAAGGTGACACATTACAAGCATTCATGGGTTAGGCTTGAGCAATCTGGCTGGCTTTATTCAGCCTTATTTGAAGATAACTCCATTGACACATGTGCTGCCATGCATTAGTTAAGAATTACCTAAGAGACGCAATTAATTGGTATTGATAATACATTCAGTGACAACCACATCAAAGTCAGGGAAAAATCAAACTCATTTCTCACCTTGCTTTTTATATCTCCAGACTTTGGCAAAAATGTTTGTTATTGGGTCAATCTCAGTTAAAAGACAGGCAAGCATTTTGGCAGTTGAACTGTTTATTCAGAGATGCCCCATTTTGTTCTACCTGTTGGTACTGAAGACACACTGAATGTTTATTCACCTCTGTAATATCATTGCCAACTTCATTTCCATATCTGACCTCTCTTTGGTCATTAAAATGGTGTTCAAGAAAAGGTCATTTACATTTTTGAGACAATCACTAATAGATAATCTACTTAGTGATTATTTTGCAATTTTGTTAAAGGTCTTTGTCTGAAGACAAAATGATAGGACATTATAAATCTCTGACCTCTATGTTCCTTAATATAGTAGAAGTAATAAACCATGCTAAAAAATCACCAGAGTTTATGGCTCAGAATTCATCATGGATTCATAAATGTGCTAATGTAATTGGATGTGTCTTCTTTTCCAGAAGAAAGCGGTGTAGAACACTGGGGCAAATGACCAAGGACAAGGAAATGGACCCATGAAAGGAGCAGTAAGGAAAAGTGATCACTGAAAACAATGTTTGTCATGTCTAGGTAGAAATTAATTTGCTTAGTGTTTGTCTATTTAATGAATGGTAACCATGAGTAATATTGTAATGCACAGTCAGATTCCCAGTCTTTAGGCTTAAATACCAGAAGATAATATTTATTTAAAACTAACCAAAAAACAGATATGTATACCATGTCTACAAATGTATGCCCATTAGAGAGTGTTACCAGCTACAGTACCAGTAGAGACAACTTGATTACTTTTGTACTCACTTGTTTGCCTTATTATGGTAATTTAACTTTATAATAGGTGGGTTCAGATTTATTCTATATCCTTCAAGACTTTGCGTTTAAATGCTAATCTCAGATAATCAAGGGTTTGGCCTTTGCAATGCAACAAAAATAAAATAAAATAAAATCAAGAAAGTTAAATTCACGGATAGGTAAAGATTTAGAATGTGATAAAGTAGCTTTTAAGATAATTCCAAACATTTGAATTATTTTATGAAATCTATTAAGAAGAAAACTCTGGAAAATCATTTTAAGTACATATACAGACTGAACATGGGGCAAATTTCTTTAAATTAATAGTGGTTTCAATGAAAAGTTCAAATAGTTTGGTAGACTAATGGGCAATGATTATAAATCAGAAGTTCATATATTAAAAAGAAAATATGATTAACTCATAAACACAAAGATGATATAAATACACAAAAATAGAATAATTAAAATAACATAAACAAGATTATTTTCTTCTGTTATCTAGGAAACATTATGGGATCAGACAATTTCCAAGGTTCACCAACAGACAAAGAAGGATATTACAAAATGATAAAAATATTGTATAGAGAAATTAAAACTTACATTAGCAGAGAGACTTACACAAGAATGCTCAGAGATGCTTTAGTCATCACAGACAGGAATAGGTAATAGCATTTTTAACAGTCTGGTGTAGCTGGAGTTTTCTTTCCCGGTTCTGCCAAGCCCTGGCAGTACAACAGCCCACTTATAAAATAAACACACAGACACTTTTATTATTTAAACTGTTTGGCCTAATGGCTCAGGCTTCTAGCTAGCTGTTCTTGTATCTTAAATTAACCCATTTCTATTAGTCTATAAGTTGCCACGTGGCTCATAGCTTACTGGTATGTTACACCTCGCTTGTCATGGCAGCGGCTGCTAGCATCTCCATGAGTCAGCCTTCTACTTCCCAGAATTCTCCTCTCTCCTTGTCCCAACTATACTTCCTGCCTGGCTACTGGCCAATCAGTGTTTTATTTATTAACCAATCAGAGCAACACATTTAACATACAGACCATCCCACAGCAGTCTGGCATTTTGTATAAGATACTTATGTTACTTTTCCTAACAGAGGAGCAGAGTAATTGTCAGTAGCTCTTATGTATTGTAATTAGAGCATTATTGGGGAGACGTGAGGACACTTCATGTCAATTAATCTCTACCATGTCCACAAACTGCATCTACAAGTGACCACAAATAGTTCTCAACTGTATATCTGTTAATGGAGAAGACCTGAGAATTTGAGTATACCCTGGGAACTATTAGTTGTCTGTGAAGGTATGGTTTAGGGAACATTAGTTCGTGGAACTGACTGATCAGGCCCAATTTGTCAGCCCCAGCAATGGAAAACATTATATTTCAAGGAGTACCAAAAGTACACTCAAATTGTATGATGTGTAGCTTTGACTTCCCTACCTTCTGATCCTATTCAAATAATTCTATGCATTATATCTCAGATGTGCAATTAATAGCACTTCTCTGTTACAGAAATTCCAGCAGTAGAATACCTAGGCCTCCCAGAACTGGAGATTGTTCTCTGAAAATTAGGCCAAATTTATTAAAAGTTTATCATTCAATGGAGTTTTCAAGATGAATAGCGAATCCATTATTGCAACTCACATGGCTAACAGTTTTCTTCTTTCAATCATGCTAACTGGGCTTGGTGGCACAGATCAGTGATCCCAACTATTCAAGAAGCTGAGAGAAGGCTGCATGATATATATATGGTTGGGCTTATAGAAGAGTGGTAACATATTTACTTAGCAAGCTCAATATTCTGATTAAATTTTCAGCACCAACTTTTAAAGATTTTTTTTTGTATAGCGTAATTTGGTTGCTCTTCCCTCCCACAACTCTTCATGAACCCTCCACGTTTCCCTAAACACTCAAAATCGTGCATACTAGATCTTTCTCTCTCTATCTCTCTGAAAAAAAAAAAAGATATAAAACCACCAAAAAGGGACAAAAAATGCCCAAACCAAACAAATGAACAAAGAATCCACAAACAAAACAAAACAAAACACGGAGTTTGTGTGTTTTGTGTTGGCCAACCAGATTTGAATATGAGCCTAGTTCAACAGTGTGTTTGGTATACACAGTGGCTCTCCATTGGATAAAACTGCTTTTCTTATTCTTTCCAGGAATCAGTTGTGTGGTGATATTTTATTTGTGCACACCAATAAAGCTTATCTGGGGATAAGAGGAAAAAGCCAACCACTATATTAAACATAGAGGTCAGGCAGTAGTGTCACATACCTTTTAGGATAGAACTTTGCATTCATTTCTTTGTTTAAGTGATGGGATTTTGTCTGACATGAACCTGCACCGATCTTGTTCATGCTGCCACAGTCTCTGTGAGTTCTTACATGTATCATTCTTATTATGTGGGGAAAGCAGTCCATTTTTGGAGCCATAAACCACTTGTGACTCTTACAGGAGCTCAGGTCAGCTGTCTCTGTGGGTTTCTCTGTCATCACGTTGGCCTCCCTGGTGTGTATAAACCTTCCTCCCCTTCTTTAGGATAAGTCCTGTAGCTTGGCCCAATGCTTGGCTGTGGATCTCTGCCTCTGCTTCCACCAGTTATTATTTGAAGACTCTCTGATGACAATTAGGGTAGTCACCCATCTGATTACAGTAGATGGCCAGTTTGGGTCCCCTCTGAACTATTTATAAGGGGCTCTTAGTGGAGGTCATCTTTGTGAATTCTTGGGGGTTTCCCTGTTGCTGGATTTCTTCCTAACACCAAAATTACCCCTTTCTTAACTCTATTAACATCCCTTTCTTAACTTTTCTCCTCCATCCCACCTCCAACCCACTGCTAGAGCATAGCAGTACCAACCACATCCCTAAGTTACCATATCCCCACCCACTCAAACCTGCCCCCAGTTTACCCAGAAGATATCTTCTATTTCACCTTCCTATGGAGGTTCGTGCATCCCTCTTTGGGCCCTCTCTGTTTTCTAGCCTCTCTTGACCTGTGGATTGTAAGCTGGTTATCCCATATTCTACTCCTAATATTGATTTATGAGCGAGAACATATCATGTTTTTCTTTCTGGGTCTGGATTACCTTATTCAAAATGACTTTTTATAGTTCCACCCAATTGCTTGCAAATTTCATAAGGTCATTAATTTTTACAGCTAAGTAATACACTATTGTGTAAATGTACCACATTTTCTTTATCCATTCTCTGGTTGAGGGGCATCTAGGTTGTTTCCAGGTTCTGGCTATTATAAATAATGACACTATGAACATAGTTGAGCAAGTGTCATTGTGGCATGACTGAGCACACTTTGGGTATATGCCCAAGATTGATATAGCTGTGTCTTGATGTAGATTGATTCCCAGTTTTCTAAGAAACTGCCACATTAATTTCTAAAGTGATTCTACCAGTATGTACTTCTACCAACAGTAGAGAAGTGTTCCCTTACTACACATGCTCTCCAACGTAAGCTGTCATCAGTGTTTTTGATCTCAGCCATTCTGACAGGTTTAAGATGGTATCTCAGAATCATTTTAATTTGCATTTCTCTAATGACTAAGCATGTTGAGAAATTCCTTTAATGTCTTGATTATTTGAGATTCTTCTGTTGAGAATTCTGTTTAGATTTGTACACCATTTTTAATTGGGTTATTTGGTATTTTGATATCTATTTTCTTGACTTCTTTATATATTTTCGAGATCAGCCCTTTGAAATATGGGGTTGGCAAAGATATTTTCCCATTCTGCAGACTGCCATTTTGTCTCATTGACAATGTCCTTTGCATTAGAGAAGCTTCTCAATTTCAGGAAGTCCTATTTATTAGATGTCAATCTCAATGTCTATGTTATAGGTGTTATATTCAGGAAGTACTCTACTGTGCCAATGTGTGTAAGGCTAGTTTCCATTTTCTCTTCTATCAGGTTCAGAATAACTGGATTTATTTTGAGGTCTTTGATCCACTTGGACTTTAGTTTTGTGCATGGTGATAGATATAGATCTATTTGCATTCTTTTGCATGTAGACATCCAGTTATGCTAGCACCATGTGTTCAAGAAGCTTTCTTTCTTCCACTGTATAATTTTGGTTTCTTTGTCAAAAATCAGGTGTTCATAGGTGTTGGATTTATGTCAGGGTCTTTAATTCCATTTCAATGATCCACCTGTCTGTTTTAATGCCAATACCAAGGTGTTTTTATTACTATAGCTCTATAATAGAGCTTAAAGACAGGGATAGTGATACCTCCAAAAATTCCCTTATTGTTCAGGATTGTTTTAACTATCTTGGATTTTTTTTTTATTTTTTACATGAAGTTGTGTATTTTTCTTTCTGTTCTGTGAAGAATTGTGTTGGAATATTGATGGGGATTATGTTGAATCTGTGGATCACTTTAGGTAAGATTGCTATTTATTTTTTACTATGTTAATTGTTCCTATCCAAGAACATGGGAGATCTTTCCATATTCTGATACCTTCTTCAATGTATTTCTTTAAAAACTTAAAGTTCTTGTCATATAGATATTTTACTTGTTTGGTTGGAGTTAACTGAAGATATTTTATATTATTTGTGGCTATTGTAAAGGTGGTGTTTCTCTGATTTTTTTCTGAGCCTATTTATCATTTGTATCTAGGCGGGCTACTGATTTTTTTTTTAATTAATCTTGTATCCTGCCACATTACTGAAAGTTTTTTATCAGCTGTAGGAGTTCCATTGTAGAATTTTTGGCATCATGTACGTATACAGTTATATTGTCTGCAAATAGGAAAATTTTGACTTTTTCCTTTCCAATTTGTATCCCATTTATCTCTTTTTGTTGTCTTATTGCTCTAGCTAGAACTTTGAATACTATATAAAATAGATATGGAGAGAGTGGACAGCCTTGTCTTGTTCCTAATTTTTGTGGACTTGTACTGAATTACTCTCTATTTAATTTGATGATGACTATCTGCTTTCTGTATAATGCTTTTATTATGTTTAGGTATGTTCTTTGTGTCCCTGATATTTCCAGAACTTTTAGCAAGAAATACTGCTGGATATTGTTAAGAGATCTTTCAGCATCTAATAAGATTATCATGTGTTTTTTTTTCTTTCAGTTTGGTTTTTATGTATTGAACCATCCCTGCATATCTGGAATGAAGCCTCTCTGATCATTGTGGGTGTTTTTTGATGTGCTCTTGGATTTGTTTTGCCAGCATTTTATTGAGTATTTTTGAATAAATGTTCAAGAGGGAGACCGGTCTGTAATCCTCTTTCTTTGTTGCATCTTTGTGTACTTTGGTATCACAGAAACTGCAGCTTCATAAAACGAATTTAGCAATGTTCCTTCCATTTCCATTGTATGGAAATATTTGAAGAATATTGTTATTAGCTCTTCTCTAAAATTCTGGTAGAATACTGCATTGAAACTATCTGGCCCTGTGCTTGCTTTGTTTGGGAGACTTTGAATGACTACTTCTATTTCCTTAGGGGTTATAGGCCTATTTTCATTATTTATCTAGTCTTGATTTAATTTTGGTCTGTGGTACCTATCAAGAAAATTGCCCATTTCTTTTAGATTTTCCAATATTGTGGGGTACAGTTTTTTGAAGTATGACCTAAGGATTCTCTGTGTTGCCTCATTATCTGTTGTGATGTCATGCTTTTCTTTTCTGATTTTGTTAATTTGGATATTCTCTTTCTGCCTTTTGGTTAGTTTGGGTAAGGGTTTCTCTCTCCTGTTGATTTTTTCAACGAACTAACTCTTTGTTTCATTGACTATTTGTATTGTTCTCTTTTGTTGATTTCAGCCCTGAGTTCAATTATTTTCTGCCAGCTATTCCTCCTGGGTGAGTTTGTTTGTTTTTTGTTTGTTTTGTTTTCTAGTGCTATCAAGTGTGCTGATAAGATGTAAGTGTGACATGGAAGACCCTGCAAAGGAGAAGTGGATGCGATCTACATGAGCAGACTGGGTGTGGGGGTGTAGCAGAGGGTGAGGAGTGGGGGATGAGAACATAGGGAAATGGGAGGGTCAAGCTGGAAAAGGGACAGAGTGGGAGGGCAGGGAGGAAGATACCATGATAGATGAGGACATCATGAGAATAGGAAAAGGCAGGGTGCTGGGGAAGCTTTCAGGAATCCACAAGGATGACCCCACCTTGGATTGCTGGCAGTGGTCCAGAGGGTCCTGGACTGTCATACTCTGGTGACTGGTCTAGCGAATAACCTAGCTGTCATCATAGATCCTTTGTTCAGTGACTGATGGAGGCAGATGCAGAGATCCACAGCCAGGTACCAGGCTGAGTTCCTGGAATCCAATTGATGAGAGAGAGGAGGGATTCTGAAGGTGGGGGACATTGATATCATGATGAGAGGAGGTGCACAGATGAAGGGCCACACTAGTGGAAGGCCATAAACTGTGGACTGATGACTGTGGAGCCCCCATGGGACTGGACTAGGCCCTCTGGATACAGAAGATGGTTGTTTGGCTCAAACTGTTTGAGGGGCACCCAGGAAGGGGGATTTGGATCTGTCCCTGGTGCATGGGCAGGCTTTTGGGAATCTGGTGCCTGTGGTGTGACACCTTGGGAAGGGGCTTAGACCTGCCTAGACTCAGTGTGCTGGGCTGTGCTGACTCCCCATGGAAGACCTTGATTTGGAGGATGTGGGGTGTGGTGTGGCTTGGGAGAGAGGACTGGGGGATGGGATGAGGGAAGAGGGGAGACCTGTGGTGGAATGTGGAGTGAGTAGAAAATTTCTTAATAAAGAGAAATGAAGAAAAGAAAAAGATGCTAGTGTGAAATTTCTCCAAATTCTTCATGTAGGGACTTAGTGTTATGAAATTTCCCTTTAGCACTACTTTCATAGTGTTCCACAAGTTTGAGTATTTTGTGCATTCATTTTCATTGAAATCTTGGAAGTCCTTATTATCTTTATTTCTTCCAGTGCTAATTCATTTGTGAGTTGTTGAGTTTCCATGAGTTTGTAGGCTTTCTGCAGTTTGTTTTGTTGTTGAATTCTAACTTTAACCCATGATGATCTGATAAGATACAGGGGTGCTGGGCGGTGGTGGCGCACGCCTTTAATCCCAGCACTCGGGAGGCAGAGCCAGGCGGATCTCTGTGAGTTCGAGGCCAGCCTGGTCTACCAAGTGAGTCCCAGGAAAGGCACAAAGCTACACAGAGAAACCCTGTCTAGAAAAAACCAAAAAAAAAAAAAAAAAAAAAAAAAATACAGGGGGTTATTCCAATATTTTTGTATCTGTTGAGAATTGCTTTCTGAATATGTGGTCAATTTTAGAGAACATCTATGAGGTGCTGAGGAGAAGGTATATTTTTTTGGTGTTTGAGTGAAATGTTCTGTAGATGCCTGTTATGTCCATTTGAGTCATAACATCTATTACTTTCCTTATTCCTCAGTTAACTTTCTGTTTGGTAGACCTATCCACTGATGAGAGTGAGGTGCTAAAGTCTCCCACTATTAATGTGTGGAGTTTGATGTGTGAATTAACTCTATTAATGTTTCTTTTAGAAATGTGGGTGCTCTTGTATTTGAGCACTTTCAGAATTGATACCTCATCTTCCTGGATTTTTCCTTCAATGAAGATGAAATGTCTTTCTCTCTCTTTTGATTAATTTTAGTTTGTAGTCTATTTTGTTAGATATTAGAATAGCTACACCAGCTTGTTTCTTAGGTTCATTTGATGCGAAATTTTTTCTAATTATTTACTCTGAGGTAATCTTTCTTTGAAGTTGAGGTGTGTTTCTTTCATGCAGCAGATGAATTCCTGTTTTTCGTATCCATTCTGTTAGCCTGTGTCTTTGTGTAGGTGAATTGAGTTTCTTGATGTTAAGGGATATTAATGACCAATTATTGTTAAATCCTGTTATGCTTTGGTTTTGGTGGTGGTGTGGTGGTAATGTGTATGCATTTCGCTTCTGTGGGATTTGCTGATGTTTGATTATCTATTGATTTTGGGTGCAGCTAACTTCCTTGGGTTGGAGTTTTCCTTCTACTACTTCTGTGGATTTGTAGATAGGTATTGTTATATCTGGTTTTGCCATAGAATATCTTATTTTCTCTATCTGCAATGATTTAAAGGTTTGCTGGTATAGTAGTCTGGGCTGGCATCTCAGGATCTTCTGGCTTTTAGGGTCTTCAGAGAAGTTTGGTGTAATTTCGATAGGTCTGCCTTTATATGTCACTTTACCTTTTTCCTTTACATCTCTTAATATTCTTCCTTTATTCTGTGTGTTTAGTATTTTGATTATTATGTGGCAAGGGGGCTATTCTTTTTTTCTGGTCCAGTCTATTTAGTGTTGTATAAGCTTCTTGTACCTTCATAGGCATGTCCTTTATCAGGTTGGGAAAGTTTTCTTCTATTACTTTGTTGAATATATTTTCTGTGCCTATGAGATGGAATTCTTCTCCATCTTCTATCCTATTATTCTTAGGTTTAGACTTTTCATGGTGTCCCAGATTTCCTGGACATTTCGTATTAAGGATTTTTTTGGATTTAACATTTTCTTTGACTGATGAATTTATTTTATCTATCATATATTCAACATATGAGATTCTCTCTTCTATCTCTAGTATTTTGCTAGTAATGCTTGCATCTCTAGTTCCTGTTTGCTTACCCAGGTTTTTCATTTCCAGAATTCTCTTGGTTTGTGTTTTCTTTATTGCCTTTAATTCAATTTTCAAGCCTTGAACTTTACCTTCACCTGTTTGATTGTTTTTTTTTCTTGTCTTTCTTTAATGGATTTATTGATTTCCTCCATTTTTTGGTTGTCTTTCCCTTGATTTCTTAAATGAAAAATTTCATTTTCTCTTTGAGGGCCTCTATCATCTTCATAAAGTTATTTTAAAAGTCATTTTCTTCTGTTCCATCTGCATTGGGATGTCCAAGTCTTGCTGTTTTAGGACTACTGGGTTCAGGTGTTGCCATCCTGCCCTTTATGTTATTCTTGCGCAGGGCCTTTACCCATTTCTTTTTCCAACTGGAGTAGTTGGTGCTTGTGCCTATAGGTGCTGCTATACTTCCAATTGGTGTGGTTAATGCTTGTGCCTATAGGTCTGCTGGTATTGCCAGAGAGGGCTGTCCACAGGAAGGATGCTAGGGTAGGTATGATTTGAGAGTGTAGTGGGTCTCGTGGGAACAGAGTCCAATGGGTGGCAGAGGTGCAGCCTGCCCACATATTTCTCACTTGCTAGCCTGCTGCAGTGGTCTGCATCAGAGCAGTGGGATTCCTTAAGAGTTGAGGAAGGGCCTAGCTGCCCTGCAGGGGCTTAGATAGGAGGGGGAGGGACATTGGATGTACCCTAAGGCTTAGGACCTGGAAGTTGGGGCAGTTCAGCTGAAGGACCAGTCACTCACCTATTTATCCATTTGGTGTGAGTGATGCATGTATTTATAGGTGTTGTGGGAGATGGGAAAACTAATTTTAAAAAGCCACTTTAAAATAGTTGAAATGGAATTAGTTAATACGAGCGGGGAACTTTGCTTTTGCAAGACATGGGTTGCTTAATTAAAATAATGGTACAAGACATGGAATATTTCCCTATAAGTTAATGGTCATGGAGGCTCAATAGGTCTCTAAATAATTTTGGAGGCTATTTTCATTGACTTATTATAAGTTTAGAATCTATTGCTGAAGATATCACAGACATTAACTATAGGACACTCATTCTTCAACATGGTATTCTATTGAGAGTAGTGTTCACTGAAGAATATCTGGATACATTAAATGGAGGTGATGCTGTCCTTTCACTGTCAGATTAAATAAAGTTGCAAAAGAATTGGGGGACTCATTCTTTAGAGTCAAGAAAGCATGCAAATAAGGGGTAGACATTTCTGGGAGAAAGTTCTCATAAATATGTCATATTTCTGCACCTAACAGCAGTCCACTGAGTCCATTTGTGCTGAGATTTACTAAAACAGGCTTATCATTGCAAAATGTATTTCTTACAACTTAGAAGCTTCTGTCAAGTACCTGAAAGAGCAAAATGCAATCACCAGTCAAATGGGATTTCATCTCCTTGAACTCATGGAACACAGACACAGTGTTGACAATTTTTAACAACCAAAGACACCTTAATTTCATTTTCAGTGACTAAGATTTTGTCTTCTTTTTTTCCTGACCTGTTGAGCCTCTACACACCCCTGTTCCATCTAAATCAGAATGGAGCTAAGCATTTTCTGTAATGTAGGAATTTAAAAGTAACCTTCTCTTTTTCACCTGCGGTGTAGATGGCATGCTGTCTTGTGAGATGATTCAAAATGTGACCTATTGATGGCCCTAGGATGGAAAGAAGAAAAGGCTTAAATCAGTAGGAATTTATATTCATAACTGGGGGTTAGATGGGCTATAGTCATTAGCCAAAGGTACTAACCATAAAATCAAGCATAGGACTAAACTAGACAAGACCTTGAAAGACTCAACTCTGCCCAGTGAAGACAGAAATACTTTCAAACTATCAACATCTAAAAGCCCTCAAACCCCTCTTCAATGAGCTGCTAGACTGAGAGACAGATGTGTGTCTCTGAACTCCTTGTTTACAATGAATTCTACAATGAAATGCCTTTGTCAAAGACTGGTGTTATAGTATCACCTTCTATACATCATGGACAATAACCGTCTCTAGTGTCTGTAACAACGTGTTTCACACTGATATTCAAAGAACTTTAGATACTGAATGAGCTTAGAGACTGTGTCCTCTCCATATCCCTGCACTCTTGTAACAGAGAAAAAGAACTGAGTTTGTTCACTGCCTAGTACCATGACGATGAGGCTTTCCACTGGTGAAAGATTATTTCAGAGATTTGAATTTTAAAGAGATTTGGATTCTCTTTTAACACAACCCACCACATCTGTCAATATTCTCCAAACCCTTTTCACATGACTACAGAATTTGGAGCTTATGGACTACGGATAAATTTTCATAGTCAGCTTTTACAATTGTTCTGAGTAACACCATGTCTTCTGTCCTGCCTCAGAAGTCTCATCACTTCTTCAAGGATCCACCAACCTCTATCCAATTAAATTATTATCTTGTTATGTTCCCAGACTCCTCATAGTTCTTGATAGAGAACCATTTTGATAATGTAAAAGGAGTTGATTATATTTTAACTAAGCATATCCTGGCATTTTTTGATCAAGTGATCAGGTTTTTTTGGGACAGAGAAATACAGTTAAATTATGATTCAATATAGAGTGAATTTGACTGATATTTCTTGAAATCTTTGTGCTACAATGTACCCAGCTTAGTTATTGTACTGGACCTGAAATATAGAACAAGGAGGAACTGAAGAAATCTCTGTCACCACAGCTACTTTTTTATTTATTCTACATTCTCCCTTAGGACCCAACTAGCTTTATCAGATGTTTGAAAATACTACTTTGAACATGGGAAAAAAGAGTCAGCTCTTGGAAGCAGAGTAAATCTGCTGAAGAGGAAAGGTTCTCACTGTGAGTGTTTAAAAAAAGATGATGTGAACACTGTACATTGTGTATAAGCTATCATGCAATTTTATATAATATACATGTTGCTGTTAACAAAATTTAAATCTTCAACAAAGAAATCATGGGATGCTTTAATTTAATAATAAAGAAAAAATAAAATTCTTAAAGGAAACTAAAGATGGACATTTTGGAATAACAAAAATAAAAACCCCAAACTACCATTGTAAAAAGAGAGAGAGAAAAGACAAAGTAATAAGAATGTGGTGTTTAACAGAGTCAAATATTGGGGAAAGGAGGATTGACATGAGGAATCTAAAGAGGCCAATGGCTTTGGCAATTAGGAGGTCACTGGTGACATTTAATCGTACAAGTCATTGCATAAGTCAGCTAATGAAGACAAAGCTGTCAGCCCCCAAGTGTACCATAATATCAGCCTTATGATGAATGATATTATCCACAGGGTAACACTTACTGATGACTGGGATTGTGATTAAATTGCCATAGGATACCAATGGGAATGTTCATTGCAACCCGTTAAATATCAGCACTGCGATTAATACTCTAGAACAGACATGCTAGAAAGAGATAGTGGCTTGCTACTTATATCACTGTCGAATTTCATGTCCCCCTTGAGGGCTTATTGATGTGAAGTGGAGTGCATTTGCTGACATAGAGTTAGTTCAGCTTTATTAAGAATAAGAAATTATTAAAATGGTGTTTCAAATAAAAATAGAAACATTTTAATATGCATATGCTGCTGCTATTCTATAATTTTTATGGTTATTTTCCCATAATTTAGAATATTTTTATGAAAGAACTATGATGGCAATTGTCAAGGGACAAACATAACTTTAAGAAAGGTCACTTGTTTTTATTCCTTCCAGAGAATATTCTATTGTAGGAATTTTCCATATTAAGAATTCAGCTATATATAATTAAGTGCATTCTTCTTCTGCTACCTTTTGAAAGTGTTCTCTTTTTTTCTTTCAAACTGCATACATTTCTAGATACTACAGTCTTCTATCTACCCTTATTTTTAAAGGACCATGTTTGTTGTCTATAAATTTTGCACACTCTTTCTTGTTTAAAAATTGTTTGCATGTCAACAAGGAGTGTGTATTTGTGTGTGTGTGTGTGTGTATGTGTGTGTGTGTGTGTGTGTGTGTGTGTGTGTGTTTAGAGGGAAGTAGATTAGGCACCCAGGTTATGTTAATGAGTCTGTTAACATAACTCAGAAGGGGGATGCTCATTGTCCTCCTTCCCATGTCAGTTTATTTCGTTGCTTTTGTTTTTTAGTGGGTTCACTGAAAGGGAAATGATGCAAAAGCTAGATTTCCAGGTACTTCAAAGAACACAATTCTAGGCAGTGGGTGACAGCAAAGTTGATTAAGGGTATGTGTCCTTGACTTTAAGGTGTTAGAAAAAAATAATAGGGGCCAACTAAGAATTTCGCTGTTTACCTTTAATCAATAAGATATTTTTCTTATTTTCATTTTTTTCCAAAGTGTTATCTGTAATTAAACCTGTGACTTATGCTCTATGATTCTCTCAGATGGAGAGGTACTTCAAACATTTACAAAAGTGACCACTGGATACATTGTGTATTTTAAAAATTTTCAGTTTCCATTCAGATTTTAAAGATATAAACAGAAATTTGAGGTTTTCCTAGTTAAATATTGCTTCAAAGAGATCAAGTCTGTATATTCTACCATTCTGTCATCAGGTAACATACAAGAATAATAATAAATACATACACCTTACAAAATATTTCTTCCCAAATGTTTAAGCTTAAGTTGGAAATCACCCAAATATCAATAGATTATTGAATACATTAAAACATATACACATATAACAGAATGATATAAAAGACGGCAACAGTACTCATTCACATTGCAAAGTCATGAAAATAATATGTAGCTGAAGCACATACTGATGTCACATGCTGGATGCTTTCATAATCTATTGTACTTGAGTAGGAGATTTGTAAATATGGAGCAGATTTTAGCTCACCATATGCGGAGGAAGGGCATAGCATACAAGAATGAACACCAGATGACTGTGATTGAAGTCTAAGACTGAGCTAGGATGCTGACTTCAGGTAGGTATCACAGTATATGAATTACATCTCAATAAAATTGCCACAATAAACTTTAATTGTTTCAAAACTATCACATTGAAGCTGGAGAGATGAATCATTTTTTAATTCTATAACGTGCTGGCTGTGCAAACATCATGACCTGAGTTCAGGTGCAGCCACCCAAGTAAAATATGGGTTAAAGTTCATGTCTATAACCTTCCTGTTGGAAGGGAAGACAAAGAGAGACAGATTCGTGAAGTTCATTAGCTAGCCAGTCTAGACAAATTTATGAATATCGGGTGTGGTTATATACCGTGTAAAAAACAAAATGTGAATAGATATAAAGAAAGTCTCCATATTTCAGCCTCTACCCATCACATGTGCATGAGCAGGTGAACTCAGCTACATACCTATGTACACACACCACATACACAGACAAACATACATACACACATGCCCACACAAGCAGTACCTATAAAAACCACATATGAAAAACACAGTACAGATATCCATGTGGTTTTCATACCACATCTAAGACCCTATGATTTTGCTTGTAGTTTAGCTTTACATACAGGTATTTTTCTGTGGGTAAATCTCATCACCAGAACTTTCAGTTTATGTTCTTATCTACCTGAAACTTGTACTGTTTTTCACAAAATAGTTCAGTTAGTCATTTACTATTAAGAAACAGGGCAATAAAAATGGCAAATAATAATGGTTTAGTTTATGCTGAGTACAATGAGAAAACTGTGCCAAATGTTGGACTTGGTAGCATATAGATGTAATCTCAGAACCCATGACTGAGACAGGTAACTGTGAGTGAAATGTCAGTTCTATAATTGTCTTTCATAAGAAGGAGAAGGAGCAGGAAAGGGGAGATAGGTAGAGAGAGTATTGATAGAGGGTATTGGTAACTAGGAATTCATGGAAGGAGAGACTAAGGAAGACAGAAAAAGAGGGGGAAGGAGTGAGGGAAGAAAGAGTGAGGATGAATAAATGATAAATATTAAATTAATTTTTAAATATAGTTTCTTCTGATTTGAAAGTATGTGTGTGTGTGTTAGTGTGTATGTATGTGTGTATGTCTGTCTGTCTGTGTGTGTTTGTGTGTATGTTGAAAACTCATTTTCCAATGCAATAATGTGGAAGGTTATTTGGATAATAGGGGTTCAACCCTCATGAATTATTACCTTTAATATTCTAGAAATTTATTTATTCTTACAACTGTGGTAGTTTTAAAAAATGAATTGTACTGTCTTTTTTTCTGGCTTTTCTCATGTTAGAATGGTAATATTGTGGTCAAAGTAAAAAGCATTGCTTCAGACGCTCCCTGAAGCTTCTTGTGTTTTATGGCTTTGATCAAAATGATTACCCTACTTTATAAATTACTCACTCAGTGGTATGCTCTTATAGTAACAGCAAATAGACTAACATAAATCAAACTCAAATCTGGACCAAAATTCTTAGGACAAAGTTTACTGTGTAAATCTAAACATTTACTAAGTAAGGATGGGCTCATAGAATAGAAGCCAGATCTTGACCGTCAAATTTAGAATAAAGCCAGAAATAGTGTTCTGTAACTTTCATACTATAAAACAAAGTTAGGAGTTGTGGGATGATTCATCCCTAACAGGTTTGAGGGCCAGCTGGCCCAACCCAATAAAAAAGATACTTTCTGAGAGCCAACCTGGGTCTGCCTAAGGGCCTTAGCAACAGCAGCTGAGACATTATCTGGAGATGACCTGGACTAATGACAGGCAGCATGTCATACCAGCAGATGCATATACATCAGACCTTCCCCCAGGGTGGGATGGAGAGTATATAAGGCTTGGCTTTCCTGAGCTTATTGTTTTGAAGTTCTCTTGGAGTCTGTATGGTTTGACTCTGTGCCTGCTTGGCCCCCTCGCTCAAAGGGAATATCAGTACAGGACCCTGCCACAAGGAGTGTAGAAGGGAGGCAGAGACAGAATGGTGTAAGAACAGAGGAAATGATCATCACGCCCTTCCAAGAGCCTGTGATGACCAAATATTGAGTCAGTCATTTACCCCAGATATATATGTGTACACACACAGACACACACACACACACACACACACACACACACACACTCACACACCACTCCAAAATGAGTGACAATATTCATCCCAAACCGTAGACTATGTTTATTTTTGCTGTTCATATTTTCCTACTTTTTCTTTGTTGCTTAAGTATGGATATATAAAGTTTTTTTAATGTTTTAGTTATATTTCATTCTAGTTATTCTAAAATTATAAAGAAAATGTTAGTTTTATACAGCACTTAAAATTTTAGATATTTAATTAATTTTTCAATGTTTTTAAACAGTCTATAATTGCCCAACAATTATAAATAATTCTATCCTCATCCAGAACAGGCAAGAAACAGAAAACTCGAACTCACTGATGGTATCTGCTTCACTGTTACTTTCTTCATTCCTGATGTCTAGAGGAGTGTTTTCACTTTTTTCTTTCAATCAAAAATGCTGATTAAGGTTCCATGATATCACTTTCTGTGCATGCTATATTTTCATCTGCCTGCACTGGGCTGTAGATCACCAGTCTATAGGAGACATCAGTGTACTTTTGGAAAAATCTGCTATTAGGTTCTGTGAATTCATTGATGATTTTAAGGCTATGTTGTTTTGTGTTGGCAGAAGATGACTCCAGACCAACCTTCTTTAGCTGATAGGCCAGTTGCTTCCAACACTTGGTATTGTGACATTAGTGTTAAAAATTAAGTCATTAAAATGTACTGTGGAAGGATTAACTCAAGCAACTAGTATTCTCCTTGCCTCACATCCATTTTTACGGTAAGAACATTTAGAATCCTCTTTTGAGCAGTTTTGAAATTTATGGTACCTTGTTAATTAATAATGGGTAATGCTGTGACAAAGTAACTAGAAGTTATTCCAACTATGCAAGTCAGACGCTCTGATCAGCAGGTCCCATTCTCCAACCATGCTCCAGGTCACTGTATTACACAGCACTTCTGACTCTGACCTACTGTAGATTTTATGTAAAAGTGAGGTTATCCTGCATTTTTCAGTTTTCCTTGCTTATGTCACCCCAGACAACTATGTATATGACTACCAACCCACTGACAATGTCTCAGCTAAAGTCTGAGTTCCAGATCACCACAAGCAGGCTTTTCTTTGTTGTCCCAAAGGTTGCAGGGCACAGGAAGGGGCCTACACAAACAATGGTTAAATTTCCACATGGATTGTTTTTTTTATAAATGTCAATTCCGCTATTTGCCAGAAAAGACAAGTGTATGTTTTTTGCCGCTGTTGTCTCTGTCAGGTGCTGTAATCTGCATGGTTTCAATTCACCACTGCCTTCAAGCTTGCTCACATCCACAGCAGTTGTAAGGATGGTTCTGGTTCCAGAAGAAATGCATGGGGATAAGAGCCAGCTTAGTATGTGGCATGTTTCTTTTCTTTACTACTAATCTAAATTATATTTGTTTTCCCACTTTCTTCTCTTCAACTGCGCTATTTTTCTATAAAATAAAGTGTTATAACTAACATATGTATCTGTGATTTACCCAACTTAACTGCTCAACTGTCATTACTTGGGAATTTATGTATCTCATTTTCAGGCCCACAAGATTTGAATTTTTTTAAGGAGACTATATTGCTGCTTTCAATCTCAAGCCCATTGTCAATTCTTTTTTTTTTTTTATTGAAAATAGATTTTTTTGTACAGTATTTTCTGATTACAGTTTCCTTTCCTCCAACTGCTCCCAGATCCTTGCCATCTCCACTGCCACCCACATCGATACCCCTTCTTTCTCTCTCTCATTTGAAAACAGGCATCTAAAAAGAAATAATAAAATTCCATATCACTTGAATATTAACATTGTTCTATTAATTTCACTGTTCCTTAATCCTAATTTCCTATTCATCTCCTAACCCCCTTGTCCTTATGTCAGCCATTCTGTCTTCCTCAATGATTGCTACCCCCATTATTCCTTCTCCTGCAGGCTAGAAGGTCTGTTTCCCCACTCTTGTTCACTTTGCCTTTTTTTGCATCATTACCTAGGCAATTTCACTCTACCCTGTGTCTTTTTTTTACAGCAACATTTGCTAGTGGTTCTTAAACTTATACTCACAGCAAAGATCTCTAACTGCAGTCCTGAATGTACAGCTGTTTCCTGATCATTTGTCCTTGAACATTTATGTCAGGATTTGTTTCCTATTACCAAAGCAGCATTGCTAAATCTGATCACTCTGAAGACAAACAGGAAGCATGCTCCAGTTTTACATGGGCAAGAATACAACACTCCTCTCACTCAGTCCTTCTAGAATAAGTCCTAGAGATAATCTTGTCTCCTTCATATAGGGCATCCGATTTACCAATAACACTGCACACCTGTGCCAATGACCAAAGACACAGAGTCAAAGTGTCTATCAATGCCATCCTCAGTATTGCAAGGGATCCCTAGTCCATGTTTACATTCCATCTTGTTCTATGATGCAACTTCTCTAATTCAAAGTCCAAGTTACTCATTGAATGTATAAATGGGATCATGAAAATATATTTTCAAATGTTGGTTTTCTTATTCAAAAAAGGGTTCACATTTTTTCACACTGTGGTAGACCTGATGTGATTTGCTGATACTCAGACAATACATAATTCTCATCTATTTGTGCTGCTTTTGGAGGGTTTGTTTGCTCCTTTGCCTAATGTGTTCTCCAAGCATGTGTATTGCATATAACTTGCTAGGCACTGTATCAGGCTTAAATCAGTGTCTTTCCTCATCAATGTCCCTTACTCATAGACACTTCATCCCCTTGTTGTCAACACTAGTTTCAGCAACTTAGCTGTAGGATCTTCATAACCATTTAATGGATGGTGACAATATCATGTGTATCTGGTGTCCATATAGCTGGGGTCAATTGTAGAGATGACAAAATAACAGAAGTATACTCATTATTACTATCACTTATTATTATTATTTCAGTTATTGTTGTTCATTTTATTTTGAATAAGATCATTGTTTAAAGAATACTGAGTTATATCTATCTATCTCTATGTATGTATTTATGTATGTATGTATCTATCTATCTATCTATATCTATACACACATATGTATATATGTATATGTGTATATATGTATATATGTATCCATATATATATATATATATATATATATATATAGAGAGAGAGAGAGAGAGAGAGAGAGAGAGAACATACTCTATAGTGCATGATGCTCTCAAACTCAATTTGTAGTCCTTGACATCTGTAAACCCACAGCAATCCTTCTGTCTTAGGCTCATCAGTGCTGGCATTAAAAACGTTCAACAATATCTGGGTCAGAAGATCTAGTACAACTTCTGCTTCTTTATTACCAGAAGGAAGATTAGATCATTTTAAGATGAAAGACTTATTTAAAGTGTTTGCCTGTGTGACAAATATAAATCCCTAGAGTCAGATTAATTTATTATAAAAGGACAAATATTCATAATTGACAAATTTGGACTCTATTGTTGTTGTCCATATTGACATGAAAAATGGCTTGTCATTAGGGAGAGCCTCATTTTGTTATTCAACCTGGAAACTGGCTCTTAAGGAAATTGCTGTAAAGAAATAGAAAATTGCCTTGAGCAGTGCAGTATCATCAGAGTAAGCATTTCGGCTGATGTAACCACTTTAAAGGACAGCATGTCTGGCAATGTGTCTGTTATTATGATTATTTAAAGCTCACATCCTATTACAGATCAAACAAAGTAAAATAAAGAACTTCTCAGTGATATTAGCCAAGCTAGGTGTTTCATCTGTATGGTGCTGGCAAACACTAATGCAGGCTAAATTCACTGGTTAATTTTCCTATTTTAAACGGACAAAAAATAAATTGGAGAGAGAAGTAAAGCCAGCAACAAAAATAATTAAACAGCTAGGGGAGACGAGTAGGTTTTGATTAGTTGGCTGAGAAAATATGCCCAAGGACTAAAGGAGTGTCTCTATTACTCTTCTCAAACAAATGAGAGGAAATGCTCATTACTGAGCATGTGTACACAGAAATGACTTTGTTGGCAATAGCAGCTTTGTGCAGTGCATATGTTTCATCATCTATGCACCCTACTGTGTTACGTTGACCCAACAGGACAAATCAGAAAAGCAGTACATATGTAGCGACACACAATTTTCACATATACCATTCATTTTAGAGTAGTAAGTCAGAGACTTACAGCCAGCCCAGAGAGTACTGAAATCAACTGATTGTAATATTTTATAATCCATGCAATCCCTTTTTGTGATCCATCATAAAACCAGTATATGGAGGAATGGAAGGGATCAATTCAATGGTCTCACTTCATATTTTTTATAGCATTTTGTTCAAACACAATTCTAGGAACTGTATTAGTTCCTTGTTTGTACTATGATAAATATTGAGAAACTCATGGCTTAAAAGAGAGGAAATTATTTTTTTCATTGTTCTAGAAGACAGGAATCCAAAATCTATATCACTGAGATGAAATAAAGGTGATAGTAAACAGTCAGTTTTCTCTGGAGCTTATCCTGTCTCAAGTGGTTAACTCTAAGCACACACCTATACAGTACAAATTGACTCAGCAAATTGTGTGTGTGTGTGTGTGTGTGTGTGTGTGTGTGTGTAACAATAATAGTTATAGAAAAGGTCATGAATTTGAGAGGCAGTGAGGGCAGGGAAAGAGTTCACTAGAATAGAAGAAGGGGTAGAAATAATGTAATATAACATTCATGTAAGGAATTACTATATACATATTAATTAAATATATAGTAATATATAATTGTATACATATAGTAATATACATATATGGTTTCAAATTTTTAAATATGAATTCAAAATAAATGTTACTATTGTTATAAGAGCACTATCTGTGATGAAAATATTATAGTAGGAATAGCTCCATATTAATTCTCCTGCATCTATTAACTTGCATCTTTTTAAACTCACCATTTAACTTTTAAGTATGTACAAAGTGTCTTTCCACATAAATCTTAACTCACATTAAAGAACAAATAGTCTGTGAAATTCTCTGATGCTCATCCTTTGGGGGATAGTTCATTCCTTGTCTTGTTGCTGCACTGTGCCTAGTATCTGATCACATACATTAACATTTTTTAACATAAATTAACATGTTTCCATACATTCTTAGTGATATTTATTCCTCCTCCCTCCTTCTCTGTCTGTGTTTGCACTGTAACATTTTCCCCAGTATCTACCTTAGAGCACCGTGTCCTCCCATTTCATTCCTTAGAATGGCTTCTTCTCCCCAGCTCACCACATGTTCCCTTTTTATTTTCCTGATAGCTGCAGTTACTTCAGGTGATGTAGTTGCATCTAAAGATGCAGAGGTAAGATCTATAAATAAGAGGGAATATGCAATGTTTGCCAGTACCCAGCATGGAAAAACTCCTTTAATTTGTTGGTCAAAGGAGCCTAAAAGACCTTCATATATGTATATACACATATGACTGATGTTGCCCTATTTTGTTTCCAAGAATTTGAAGATAAGATCCTATTGCTGAAGATATCACACTCATTGGACAGAGTACTTGGGTGATGTGAGCTGTAACTGATCTGGAAGCCTCCTCCGTGATGACTATCTTACATAGTACCAGAAGGATCTGGTACCAAGCTGCCATGGTAAAAAAAGAGCAATCAATAACCCAATCCATCTATAGGCCCAGTGACCAGAACAGCAAGATACCCCATAAGGTATGATAGTGTCACTTATATCCTAGGTGTAACCAACAGCCAAATTTTTACTTAATGCCCATTCAATTGGAGAAATTTCATGTCAGGTGATGTAAACCTGACCCAGTACTCATGGCTGGTGAGGTCACGGAGGCTAGAGGAGCACTTACTACTGTCACTTTCTAAACTAGTATAATTTCTAACTGCATTCTAAATATTTCCCATCATTCTCACAGACAGACAGGTATAATCTCCTCATTAAAGAAGCTTCTTTTTGCAAGAAAGACCATGATAGAAAGGCACAACTCAGGAAAAGGAAAAGAAGAGCTGACTACATGTTACCCAGATCTAGTTAACTAACACATCTACAACACAATCCCTATACATGTTACCCAGACCTAGTTAAATAACACATCCACAACACAACCCCTATACATGAGGCCCATGGAGCATCATGGAAAAGGAGCAGAAATGTAAGAGCCAGAGGACCAGGCAGTCATCTACAAGATAGTGCCTTCTGCACATTACAGGGAAGCTGCACCTATGAAATCTTAATAATGTTGGAGCTTAAACAAGACCCCCCAAATGACAATATCAACTGATGTTTCAACATATATGGGGCAAATCTCACAAAACCTTTTCTTCAAGACAAAGAGTTCTAAACAGTTACTATTGCTGAGAGAGGAAGAATCAGTTTTTTTTTCCAGAAATAAAGACCTTGGTAGGTTATCCAATTCCAAGTGGTCAGTTATAAACACCTATACAGATGGGCAATACTCAATAGAGAAGGCAAGTGCACATACACACATTTACACACACAAACTATATATACATGTTGCTTAATTAATTAAAAAGAAAACAAAAACTTCAAAAGAAATAGCACACACTTCTATATAAGAAATAATTACAAAGAGATTATTTTAAATATGACAATCTTATCAATGAAAGTGAGGTTGAACTAAAATTTTAAATGTATCTGCAAGTCCCTTATGAGAACTAACTTACCAATAATATTAAATATCTGAACATTAAATATTAGAGAACAGTCATAGTATGACAACCTGTGCCTCAGGACTTGACTGCAGAGGCAGGGAGATCACAAGTGCAATGGATACATGAGATCATGCCGAAAGTTCATTGGGAAACATATAATAGAACACTATTAACTGAACTAATTAATTTTTTCTGTGAGTTCTGTTGGGCCTCATTGCCAAGGTAAATAGGTAAACTTTCGTTGGTGCTTCTCTGAGAGTATTTTTGGATGACATTAATCAGAGTGAGTAATTTTCCTCTGTGATGGGATTGGGTTTTGTCTATTACAGAAGAAGGTTTTAACAGAACAAAACCTGATGCATAGATAAATATACAAGTACACACACACACACACACACACACACACACACACACGCACACAAATTGCTATTGACTTTTGTTGAGTCAATTTATATTAAAAACTTCTGTAATAGGTTTATTGTGATTCGAAATGCATTTTCAATTTACACATTTTTTCCTGTTTTATTTATGTCTTGTTATTATAAGAACAGGACAGTCGCAGTTTAAATGAAAATTATCACACAAAACTCTTTTTTCTTTTGCTTCCAGTTTGTGGTTGAAATGTGTTCTCTTAGGTCTTTCCTGCCACCATGCCTCACATTCCATTATGTACTCTCCTCATGGAATCGTAAGCCAAAATTAATTCTTCCTTCTGTAAGTTGACTTGGTCATAGTGTCCTATCTGAGTAGTAAGACAAGAAACATCTTTGTACAATTACTGGGAGGAAAGATAAAGCTAGAGAGAAAAAGATTTATGGTCAGATTTGGCGGTCTACAGTTGCTACAGGCAATATGTGGTTTATGGAAGATTTGTCTACAAAGCTGATGCTGGAGACTAAGACTATGGGCAGATATTTACATGGGAGATGCATAGCAATTAGAGGAGTTGAAAAGCAGCCTGTGAACTACAGGCACTTTCTTGGACTTCATGACAATGGACTCTGGAACCACAGTCTGTCCCAGTTGCCTACAATCTTTCATGTAAGAGCAGTACTAGTTCCACCTTTCAGCAGATAGGTGTGGTTAAGATTACCATTCTTTGATTCCTTTGTAGCTAGGAATGATCATGTATCCAAATTTGCAAAAAGAGCAATAGCTGAGGTGTTTGAGAAGATATCTTTATGTTTGTAAACAAAAAGGTAGTGCCAAATTGAATATGCTTGCTCTATTTTTCTTTCTGGCTCTTTTCCACTCTCCAGTGCCCCTGTCTGCAATGCTTAGCAAGTGGGGTTCTCAAATAGTATTTTAAGGTATGAGGAAAAAATCACATTGAAATGACTTTTGACAAGACGCTGGACTGTCTAATTCAAAACAGATTATTTTATTGGGAAAACAGATTCATAAATATTTCAAACATAAGAATTTAGGTTTACTGGTACCTGAAACCATAGTCTCTTATGTCTACTAGTTCTAATATCTTAGTAAGTTATAAAGCTCAAAGAATGGGGAAGAAAATATTTGAAGATTAAAAAAAAATAGAGAAGCACAACACAGTCAACAAGAAGCAATGACTGCATGGCCAAAGCTCCTCAGACTTGTCATGTAGTCCCTTTCAGTCTTAACCCAACTCGTAAGGGCTGAACATGACAACAGTATCTTAGGGGCGAGGCCTCCTTCACAGAGGGAATTTTGTCTTATTTACAGGGTCGGCCTCAGAAAATAAAGACTGTCAAAGGAAATTATTGTTTTCTCAAAGTGTTCTTTTTAGACAGCAGGATAGTGACACACCTTCTAGGATACAGGTAAATACCATGCCCTCTTTATGGCAACTATCTATATCTCTAATTCTACTAAATCTTACTATCTCTCTATTACCTGCTACTTTTAAAATGTAATACATGCTGGGCAGTGGTGGTGCACACCTTTAATCCCAGCACTTGGGAGGCAGAGGCAAGCGGATCTCTGTGAGTTTGAGGCCAGCCTGGTCTACAAAGTGAGTTCCAGGAAAGGCACAAAACTACACAGAGAAACCCTGTCTCGAAAAACCAAAAAAAAAAAAAGAAACAAAAGAAGAGAAAAATAAAATAAAATAAAATGTAATACATGATTTGAAATATTAAATGTCACGAGATTCAAATACATGTGAAATTGTACAAAAGATATATATGTGTTAAAGGTTTATAATAATGCTCTCTCAAATAAATAATAACCTCTCAAATAAAAATAATACACATTCTACTGCAATGTAATTGTACACTTCATTAGCTTTATCAATATCATATCAAAAGCAATTAATTATGATGGCCAGAAACTATCTGAAACACAGTAATATATTTTTAGAATCCAACTCAGTTAACAATAAAATTAACAAAATATATGGAAAAGAAAAAAAAAAAAACTGAAAGTGACCCACAGTTGAATGACTTTTCTAGATAGTCTCCTTCTATTAGCTTTTTTTCTAGGGATGGTAACAACACACCAAATATGATTCTACCCAAGTCCATCATAGTGAATTAGTAAGCTCATTGAGATTATTTCCATAATTAGAGTGGAAGGGCAGCATACAGGAGCAGGGGTATGGTAACTTAAAGGAACATTGGCAACAGGACAGCGAGAACACAGTGAACTGCCATCCCATTGCACAATTCTTTATCACTTATGTTTCCTCAGGGAGTGAGAAAGGGACAGAGGAACACTCAAGCTCCCAGATTTCTTAGGATTTTCCAGTGGGATAACAGTTGCACTGACTCAAGACAGAAATATTGTTGCTAAACCAGAGAAAACAAAAACAGAACACTGTCACCTAAAGGTGAGTGTAGGAGGCTGACTTCAGGTAGCCTTCCTATGACTGCAGCCAACCACAGCAATGATCCTCGACTAAAAAGGATGGCCACTGTCTTGCATAACTAGTACTTCTTCAAGAACCTAAAAAGAAATCCTCAAGTAATGCAATGAACAAAAAGATAAATATGAAATATTTATCATTGCACAGATACCAAGCAATTACATGTCAAAACTTGTATGATTACAGTAAATCACTAATTAGAAGTGTATTTGACTGTCTTCAAATGATATATTCATTCACACAGGAAATTCTAAGGCAAGAGAAAAGGTAAAACCAGAAAATGTGCTGGACAGAAACTTGTTGAATTCAAATGCAAATATATTAAGCAACAATAATTGGAAAATAATAGGAAGATGCTAAGGGGGCAAGAATAGCTGATATAAGTTTTAAAATTGAAGAACACAATGAAATCTTCCTTATCAGGTATTCAAATTATAATTAAGATAGTATGTGTTGGGTCATGGTGGAATATTAAATACTTGGAACCTGTAAAGAGGCCTCAAGCAGACTCTTAAAAGGCAGACACTTAGACTACAAGTGAGATAATATTAAATGCCAGTTGAAAAATTAAGAATTTAATAATGGAAATCAACTGAGAATCCATGTGTCAAAAATAATTTCCATCTTTATCTTTTCTCTCATAAAATACTTTTGATATGTTAACATTTTATATCATTAAAAAATAACAATAGCTTTAGAGAAATATTAAGAAACTATGACTGAGGGAAAGAACTGAGCTGGTCCATTGCAAAGAATTTACAATTCATGTTTTAGGATTCGTGGATAATGCTGTGTTTCCAGTGAGTGGATGAGGTCACTAGAAGTAATTTACCACCCAGCAAAATACCTAGGCACTGAAGTTCTATAATTTAGCTGAATCTGTGGGCCAAGGAAGGAGGCCACAACCACTCTAAGGAAAGACTAAGAGCTAGCTCATAAAAATGATAAACAAGATTGACCCCAGAAAAATTAGGCAAAAGAAAGAGAAAACATAAGATAGCAAATTTAGAAATGAAAAGGGAGACATTAAAATAGATACTAATGAAATTCAAAAGTAGTAACAACATGCCTTAAAAAAAAAGCCTTTATTTCACTAAATTGGAAAATACAAAATAAATGGAAGAAGTAATAGATAAATAGATAAATCTGACAGACAACAATTAAACCTAGTTGAAATAAATAATTTAAATAGATTAACAAGATTTGAAGCAGCAAGTTTCTAGGGAAAAATATATAAGAATAAAAGGGCCCAGGACCAGTTGGATCCTTGAAGAATTTTCAAAAACTATAAATGGACCTGTCCATCAAGTGAAGTGAAATTCTAAAGAAAAGGAGGAAATCTTTGCCAAATATAATTCAACAAGTGTTTCATATCCAGAAGATCTTGAATATACACAGAAATTAAAAAAAAAATTGGTACCATTTGCCATCTAAGAAATGCAGATTGAAACAATTTAAGATTCTATCTCACACATGTCAAAATGGCCATTATAAGGAATACAAACTACACATGCATGGTTGGACATGAAGAAAAAGAGGACATGTTTATGTTGGTTGCAGGTGTGTAATCTAGCAGAGCTACTTTCCAATTCAGTTTGGGGCATTCTCCTTATTTCTGTGCCACCTTTTCCCCAGCATATTTTATAGGCAGGACAAACTGTAGGTCAAAAGTTTTGTGGCTGGGTTGGGGTCCCAATCCCTCCACTGATAGTCTTGCCAGGTTACAGGAGATGGTCAGTTCAGGCTCAATATGTCGCATTGCTAGGAGTCTTGCAGATGGTCACCCTCATAGATTCCTGGGAGTTTCCGTGGCACTAGTGCTGTGAGCCACAGAAATATGAAGTAGGAACTCAGCTGGCACTGACAAGGCTGATCCATTAGCGCCAGGGGCTCTGGTGGAGGTTGAAGACAAAACATAAGCTGTTTTGGTGATATTGCCTTTTGAATGTATTAGCTGTTTTCTGCATTGAATTTTTGTGCTCTATTGTAGCCTTCTCATTTGATACTTTCCCAAAGAACTTCTAACCCTGTGATTGATCATTTATTGGGCATAACTCTCCTATGCATTTGAGGTATTTGTATAACATCCCCCAGCAAGGTGTGAAAACAGTCACACAGTCAAAACCTTTTCCCCAAGACCAGATCTTTTTGTAAACTTAGAGGTCTGCCTTCCTGCAATTATCTTCATTGGCACGGAATTGGTCAGTGTTAAGTGTCCAGGCAAAAGTATCTCATTTGAGACATTCTCAGACACCCAAGGACATAGAATTACAACATGTCTGAGTTTGTTGATTCACAGACTTTAGATAGAGGGGGATCAAGTGTGCCCTGGGCTCACCAACTCTGCAGATAGGAAGGTGATGTCCCAAGCTAAACTCGCACTAACAAATTCCTAACTCCTTTTCCTTTCACCTTGGTTTGTTAATCAGCTTATTATCTAACCACACTTAGGAATGCAGTATTACACAAGGATTCCCCATTTCACCTTCTTAGCTTTCCCTAATTGATTTAAGGTCTCTTTCCCTCTCATTTGACCCCATTGTCTTTAAGAGTTCACTGAGGCTTTTACAAGTCAACCCTTCCTTGAGTCATAAAGAAAGCCTGACAGTCTCTGCCTGGTGTAAACTCCAATCTGCTTTTATGACCCTAAAAGAATTCAAATTTTGTGACCTTGCTTTGGCCAGGGAATTGCTGACTGTATGTGTATAAGAACTGGAAACCTCAGAGACTCCAAGTAGAACTAAGATAGAACAAAGAGAGAACAGCAGAGAGATGTGGCAGAGAGAGGAGCTAAGAATGAGAGCTGAAAAGAAGCTGTAGATTTTGAATTAGCTTGCATAGAACAATAAATAATGGATTGAAAGAGTGTAGAATCATCTCATATCTTTCAGATTAGAATCCTGCTGATTGTAAGTGCCTTCTCTGGACTCGGCGAGAAAGCTTTTCAGAGCAGGCAACCGAAAAGCTTTCGATACACTAGGTTTCTAGCTCCTCTCAGAAACTGAAGTATTATATCCCACCTATATAATTTATACCATTCCTTGATATATATCCAAAGAATTTTGTGTTCTACTACAGATATAGCCTTATCCTCATTGCTGATTTAGTCACAACATGTAGGAAATGAAATCAACCCAGATGCCTTTCAAATGATGAATGAATAACAAAGCTGTGGTCCATATATATAACTGACTTTTGTTTTGCTGTAATGAACAGCAAAATCATAAAATTTACAGATCAGTGAATGAACCTGGAAATTATCATGCTGAGTAAGAAAACTTAGGCCCAGAAAGGCAAAAAATTGTATGACCTCTCTGATATGAAAATTATAGCCTCAAATCTCTCTCTCTCTCTCTCTCTCTCTCTCTCTCTCTCTCTCTCTCTCTCTCTCTCTTTTTCTCTATATGTTTAACTTGCAGTACATGTGAATGTTAGGTAACTAGAAAGAGGCCACTAGGTGATGTATTTAAGAATGATGGATAGAAGAATGCAGGTAATATGAAACAGAAAGAAGGAATCTTTAGGAGCCAAAGATTTTAATCAGTGAGGAGGGATAAAGCACATGAAAAAATAGAGAAGTGGGAGAATTGACAAAAATGGAGTTGAATGAAAAAGCCACATGGAGATGTATGACCTTAAAAACTAAATGAAAATATGTTTGAGGGGGGTCTTAGAAGATGTGTGATATGAAAGACTCAGAAAAGATACTATCTATGGGTTCGAAGCTTAGGAAATGAGTTAACTGGGAAAAAAAAGGACCGTGAGAAAGCCTTATGGGGACCCATTAGTGTGTATTCTAAGTAGAAAATTATTTTTTTAATTGAAAGAGTTAGAATTGAAGTACTCCATACATGTGGACATTATCATCCTTAAAAAAATAAAACAATTTATTAGATGAAAGCCTGAGTATCAGACTGGAGCTCTTCTATATGTGTTATTTGTCTGAGAGGCCTCAGAAATCTCCAAACACCATAAGCTATCATCATTGCTTTTAGATGAACATCATAATTAGATGATAAGATCTTATTGTTGAAGACATAATATAGTTTCCTTGTAAGACAGAGAGAAATCAAATTTTGGACTGGCCAGAACACTTTCTCCTGGCTGGATTTCTTTAATATTGCCAGTAGGTACTACACAGTCAAATGTGGGGAAAAGGCATGAAAGGTCTTACACAATTTTGGACCTTACATGAGGCTGGACTGATATATCACAAAAGATGTGCTCACTAATGCAATAGTTGCTCTTGTTACAAAAATTACCCTTTCTGATCAAATTTGAGGCCTGATCACAAAAAAAGAATAGGTGCTTGATACATTAAGCTACATCAAAAGCTTGTGTTAGGGCTGTGGGAAAAACCAGAGGGTAAGGTAATGTTGTTATTCAACAGAAAAGTTGTGTTGGTAAGCTGCCTTTTAAATTATGTGTGTTTATACCTACAGAGATAGGATGTAAAGAAAAAGAATGCATACTGCTAATTAAGAGAATTGGAGTTCAATTTTCACACCCATATCGAATTACAGCCCCATGTAACTCAGGATCCACAGGATCTAACATCCTTCTCCTGGCCTCTGCAATTACTCGCTCTTATGTGCACATATCCACATGTGATTGTACACTCATACACATGATTTAAATTTTAAAATGTTAGAAAGAATATATTACTGATTGCAACAGCTTAAAAATAAAAATTTATGCCAGGCTGTAGTGGTGTACACCTTTAATCCCAGCAAGCAGTGGTAGAGGCAGGTGAATATAGGAATTTGAGGCCATCCTGATCTACAGAGTGAGTTCCAGGACAGCTAGTGCTGCACAGAGAAACCCTTTCTCTAGTAACAATCAAGCAAAAAAAAAAGATTTGTATGAAGACCATATAAATTAAGTTTGCAAGGAATGATATAGATCAAAAAAGATATTTCAAGATGCAAGTTTATAGAAAAAAAATCATATAAATCAATCTAAGATTTAGACAGACATCGATTTTATTTAGTGGTAAATTAGATATAAATTATTTCATAGAAGGGAGAATTCAAATCCCTTATATACAAAAACATGGTTATCATATGTGCAATTATAATTAGAGTCGATGGTTTGTACATATCATCTGAGCATTATGTAAGTGTAGGTAGAAGTATTGAGAATGTGAAGGTAGCCTGGGCTAAATCTGAATACAATATCCATATAAAAGGACAAAAAATGGAAATGATAATAAATGAGGACAAAAAGCATAATAACAAGTAAGATCAGGTCATATGCAATGTATCGTTCATATCACTGGTGAAGCAACTATCTCAGAGCCTCATAGTAATAGATGTTGATCCGATAGAAGAAAGTCAGATGTTAGAGATGAGAAAGTAGTGCTGCAAACCCATCAAATCAACTTACACAGTAATTTGACAACATTATTTATGTTTAAAATAACATACTTATGAGCAAGTAATTCTTATCCTGGCTATTTGTAGAGATCTGGCCACACATAGATTTTAGTAAATAACAGACAGATTTTTCTTGTAGTATGATCTGTAATTAAGACAACTATAAGCAAGCCAATCCTCTATCTGAAGTAAATTCTAAAACATGATATGCTCTTTTAATGGAAGAATCTAAAACATCTCCAGTGAATGATTTAACAACAAAGCATGACATGCATAAAATCTAAATATGTTAAAAACATTACCCCAAAGCCAATTGCTTTATATAGTTCATATATCTAAATACACGTAGATGGGACATGCAAAAAAATCAATGTTTATTTTGTAATTTAAACACAACAGTGAGCTTTGGGAAGCGAGGAATAAGCTGTAGATTAAGACAGAAAGGCCTCTGGAATGCTTAGTTTGCTTTAATGTTGTGATCAGAAACAATTGTTTGCTAAATATTGAGTTATGAAGTCTCAAGAAAGGGTTCTAGGAGAGTTGTGTTAAATTGTAGTCATTAATTTGGAGGCAAAGGAATAAGCTTGTTGGTGAAGGCTTCTTACTCACTAGGAATATCGGAGAAGCCTTTCACTTGCATTGATGCGTCAACAGCACCTTACATCAGCTGTCCAGCAATGCTGAATATAGATATCAAGAAAGCTAGTCAGTCCACCGTTTACTGTGGTGTTCACATTGTTAGTGATGTTTATATGTCAGTGTTTCTTTGTTGCGATGCTTTCTCATCATTCATATATATTTTAGCTTGGCTCTTTAGTTAAGGAAATATGTGTACTTATTTTATAATTAAATTTTTAGTCTTGGATTTCCTAACTTTGTGATTATACTCTAGATTTGATCCATTGATTGTTCACACACAGCATTCATTTAGCACAATATGCCTATTTATCCTTTGTAACTGTGTGTATATAATCCTGTGGGTTTAGAAGTTAGGCTAATTGATTTGTTTTTGTATTGTATCTACTTTAGTGGGTGATTATCCACAATTATAGCAGATTAAGCCAGTGTAGAGTTGGGCTATGTAAAATGCTTCTTCACCTTTGGTACTACATTGTTGAATAAAATGTGAAGGGAGATTTTGTTTTCTTGTAAAAGGAAGATAGTCTCAGCAGGATTTTGTGGCAGCTGAATAAACAGAATTATGCTTTCTTGAGAAAACATTCACAACTTCTAGCTTTTAACTAATTACAAATAAGACGATTTTAAAACTTAAAAACCAGACATTGGTTCATTTCCCCTCTCACTAGTACTCTAACATTTCAACTCAGGACCTGTTCTGAGCACGTGCTCACATCACTGATAGTTTCTGTATTTTCTTCTCTTAGTATTCTAATGTTTCTCCTTATTGCAGAGAAGCTCTCCCATTTCTCTACCTCTCCAGCATGCTAACACCACCAAGACTCTGAAATGATTAGCTGCTCATTCCACAGGCAGCAATCACATTTTGTTCCCTATTAAACCCTTACTTATGTCATCATTTAGTCTTTTCATGGGGTCTTCAAGATCTTTCATGTTACATTCATGATTTTATACATTAACCAAAACATTTTGCATCATTGTTTGATTAATTGATTGGTTTTCTGGCTATGTGCACATAAGAGCAAACACATGCATGAGAAATTCAGGGAACAACTTGAAATCGTCTGTTATTGTCTTATACCATGTAAATCTCAGGAACTGGATTCAAGTCATCAGTCTTGGTGGCTAATACTTTCACCCACAAAGGTATCTTGCCAGCACTTAATTTGTCATTTTCTTTGAGTAAATGGTCCAGTTCCTCTACCTTGTATTCAAACAATGACATTCTGTCTTCTACTTGATCCATTCTATTGTAGTTAAACAAAAAAACTTTGTTTCTCAGATTTGAGTTTTTATGAAACAATAGGTAGACAATCTCCTATCAACTGGTAATGAGTGCTACATTACTTATCAGGTTCAGATACTTTCACTTTATCCCCAAAGGACTGCTAGCCTTTATTAATCATTTTTAACAGAGTAGAGTCATTATCTCTTTCCTTTCGAAAGGAATGCTTCATTTTATAATATGAAATAACATGTGAGATAATATTTTATGATAACAAGATTGGTAAAAGATTTGGAGCAGCAAAGAGGCTACAAATAACCTTTTGTTTTTCTATTTCACTCTGAATATATTGAATATCAAAGCCCATGAATGAAGTTAGTCATTTTTTAATTAATTAAATTTATTCATTTATTTTACATTGCAACCACAATTCCCCCTCCCTCTTCTGTTCTCATCCCCTCCCCTACCTCTTCTTACCTCACCATCCACTCCTCTGTTTATGTTCAGAAAGGAGCAGAGTATCCCATGGATATAAATATAGCATGGCATATCAAGTTGAGGAAAGACAAAGCTCCTTCCTGTATTGGGTAGCCATTCCAGCTTTGGTCTGGAAGTTCCATCCCCCATTGAGGCTATCACGCCTACAAGGCAGGGCCAAGAGAGGGCCCTGAAGACCCCAGATCCAGATGTACAGTCCTCTCTTGTTTCTTGGTCCCTGGATGCTGGAGGTGGACCGTGTAGAATTCTCCAGAGAACACTGCCAGACTGTGTTATGTCTTCCCCAGACTCTGGAAAGTATCCCTTCACTTGTAAGTTACCCCTCAAAATAAACCTCCCTTTTAACTACTTGGAGTGGCCTTAATAATTTCACCCATATCTGGCACTCACATGGGGCAAATTCTAAGGTCTGGGTGGCTCCTGCCCTCAGCTTCTTCCCCAGCTGGTGGGCTTGAAGCTGCAGGTTACCACCTGCAGAGTTCTGTAAAACCAGGAAAAACCTACAGGGTTCCATTCTTAAAAAGGAGCCAATCTGGTCTCAGTTCCATGGCAAGTTTAGCCCCAGACCAGTGAAATCGCTGTGAGTGGGGCATTCCCCCTCTTTCCTGACTGCCGTCTCCCCACCCTAGTTGGAGGCGTCCACAGTTTCACCTAGTTTAAATAGACGGGGCACTGTCCCCTGTCCCTGGTGGGGTTTTGGAACCATGCCTGCTGGCAGACCTATTGTCTGTAGAGGCAGAGAGGGCCTTAGAGCAGCCTGGAAGTCTCCAAGCCCTGAAGCTCCAGGGGGTCACAGGAAAAATTGCCTGTTGTCTGTGCTCACTCTGCTGCCAGCCAAGGCTTTCAACAGGATCTGCTTTAGCGCTATACCAATGCCTCCTTCTGGCTGAAAAGTCCTACTACACCCTCCCCCGCCCCCAGAACCATGGAAAGGTAAGATAGGCAAAGCAGCGTCTTATTTCAAATAAAGTACTTGATAATTTTATACCTTAAAATTGACTAACAAATTTTGAGTAATTCTAATATGGCCAACAACATTACCTCACAAGAATTTAAAAACCTTTTTGCCTGTATGATGAATGACATTCTCCTGGAAATATATGACTTTCCTCAGGCATATCTGGCCTGTACCATTTTGGCATTCATCGTAATAATTCACACAGTGTTCAAACACTGGTTTAATGATAAGAACAAAGATGAGCTATTATTGGGACTGATACAGGCTTTAAAAGATAGCAATGAAGGCTTACAGAAAAAGATTCTCTTTCTGGAATCTGCTTTCAAAGATAGCAGTGAAGGATTACAGAAAAAGATTCTTTCTCTGGAATCTGCTAATCAGGATTTACAAAACAGACTTGTACTGAATATTGATCTTATTGATAATAAATGTGAATATTTAATGGATAGAACACTAACACTCCAGACACTATATAAGGAAGAAAGATTATCATTAATTGACAAGATAAGGTCCATGGAATCATGTGTTTCTGAGGAACATTAATTTCTATGATTCCACGAGAAATCTGGAGTCCCTTGCAAGAGAGGAGGTTCACTCCCTAGAACAGACCCTAGGTGCTCATTTGCAATCCCTGGAAGAAATTCTCAATAAACATGACAAGGGACCTAATAAGCAAAGGGGCAAGACCATAGAGGTTGTAAGATCTCCAAATGGCTCTCATACAATGGCTTATCCTGTTATCATCCATGAGAAACCAGCAGATGACACACACCCAGAAACATATAATACATATACATTACAACCAATTTCAGAAAGAGACTTTAAAAATGTAAAGGAAGCAGTATTTATGTATGGGATACACTCCACATACATAAGACAGATGTTAAATTCATGGTCTACCTCACATAGAATCATTCCAGATGACTGGCATCAGTTAATTTCAGCTGTTCTAGAATATGGCCAGCAGCTACAGTGGAAAAGCTGGTTGAGAGAAGAGGCAAAAAATTTAGAACAACAAGGTAAACTCAGAGGTTTTGTGATCTCCCAAGATCAAATCCTTTGTGAGGGATGTTTTGCTGACAGGAATGTACAAGCCACTTATGATGAGCATACAATATCCCTATGCTGTACAGCAACTCTAAATGCTTGGGAAAAAATTCCAGAACCTGTAAAACCAACTGAGGTATACACAAAGATATTTTAGGGACTGCACGAACCCTTCATTAGTTTTTTACAAAGGCTGAACACAGCTATAACAAAAGCTGTGTCAGATAAAGAATTAGGTAAAGTATTAACTGAGTCCTTGACATTCAACAATGCTAATGCAGAATGCAGAAGAATACATATACCATTAAAGATCAGATCAACTCCTTTGGAAGAATGGATACAGTACACTAATGGTGTTAAATCTCTTAACTACAGTAATGAGGCTTGGATAGGAGAGACAAATCCCAGAGGTGAAAAAAGGCCCCGTGGTACCAAATGTTTTAAATGTGGTACACCAGGTCATATAAGTAAAAACTATACATGGGGTACTCCTAGAAGTAATACTCCTTTTAGGAATAGCCTAAACAGGAGACCCCAAACACCTCCTGGATTATGTAGGTGTGGCAAAGGCCAACATTGGACCAGGGAGTGCAGATCAAAAATAGATACAAGAGGCAACCCTTTACTGGCAGGAAATGCCTCAGAGGGCCTCTTCCAGGCCCCCAAATCAAACGTAGTATAAACATTCCCAGTCACTGTGGAAGAAATTCCTCTCAGGACAACTGAGTAAACCAATGCCTAATGTAAAAACCGATACTGCAATGGATGATAAAATTGCTCTGATAGATGGATCACAGTTTACAAAGAACACTATAAAACAAATATTTTGGCAGACTTCCATAAATGAACAAAGACCAATGTTTAGAATTCGAATTAATGGCCTGGTTCTGGAGGGCCTGGTAGACACAGGTGCAGATGTGACTATAATTACACCAAAATCATAGCATCCGAATTGGCCTCTTCAAGAGGTAGATGTCCAACTTTTAGGGATTGGCACCCTATCTCAGATAAAACAGAGTTCGAGATGGGTTGAATGCATAGGGCCAGAAGGACAGAGAGGAAGGCTGAAGCCACATGTGGCAAATGTAGCAGTAAATCTTTGGGGTCGAGATCTGTTATAATAGTGGAATACCCAGATTAAAATTCCTACACTCTCAGAAAAGGAATACAGACCAATGCATGTTTCTAGGAATAAATTCATAACAACCATTTAGGCTGTACACAAACAGAGCACAACTGCTTTTGAACTCTCAGAAGCACGAACTACCTTACCTTTAAAATGGCTAACTAATAAACCTGTCTGGGTTGGACAATGGCCTTTGACAAAAGGGAAGCTACAAGCTTTAGAACAACTGGTTCAAGAGCAGTTAAATGCTCAACACATTGAAGAATCTACCAGTCCTTGGAATTCTCATGTATTTGTTATTAAAAAAGTCTGGTAATTGGAGAATGCTGATAGATCTGAGAGTTATTAATAAAGTAATTCAGCTAATGGACTCCCTATAGACTGGGATGACCTTGCCCTCTCTGCTACCCAAAAAATGGCCTATAATAGTTATTGACTTAAAGGACTGTTTCTTTACCATACCCATACAAGAAAATGATAAAGAAAAATTTGCCTTCACAATACCTAATTATAACAATTCTCAGCCAGTCAAGAGATATCAGTGGAAGGTCCTCCCACAGGGAATGTTAAACAGCCCTACCTTATGCCAGTACTTTGTGCAAAAACCATAGGAGATTCATGTAAAGTTTCCACAATCCATAATTTATCACTATATGGATGATATCCTATTAGCTGATCCAAAGTTAGACACATTAAAAAGCATGTTTAAAGAAGTAAAAAAAGTATTGCCTCACTGGGGACTGCAAATTGCTCCTGAAAAAAAATACAAAGAGGAGATTCTATTAATTACTTAGAATGTAAGATAGAACTACAAAAAATTAGACCCCAAAAGCTACAACTTAGGAGAGATTTATTGAAGACTCTTAATGATTTTCAAAAGTTATTAGGAAGCATTTTCAACTTACTGGGTATCATGGGAATACCCAAAGATGGACTATAAAATTGGCTAATATTCTAGAAGGGGACAAAGAATTAAATAGTCCAAGAGAATTATCAGCCGAAGCTGAGAAAGAATTGGCTCTAGTAGAAAAGATAATTCGAGAAACACATGTGGAGTTCCAGAACTTAAATGCATTCTTGTCATATTCCCTTCCAGACATTCCCCCACAGGTATTTTGATGCAGAGGAAAGATATTATATTGGAATGGATATTCCTACTACATAAACCAAATATGAAATTAAAGACTTATATAGAAAAGATCTCTGATTTGATTCAAAAAGGTAAATTAAGACTTCACCAGTTGACAGGAATGGACCTAGCAGAAATTGTAGTACCTTTATCTAATGAGGAAATTTCATGGGCTGGAGAGCTGGCTCAGGGGTTGAGAGCACAGGCTGCTCTTCCAGAGGTCCTGAGTTCAGTTCCCAGCACCCACATGGTGAATCACGGCCAGTGTGGTGGGATCTGGCACCCTCTTCTGTGTACAGAATGAATGAATGAATCTAAAAAAAAAAAGTTTAGGGGAAATTTCATCACTATGGAAAGATAATGAATACTGGCAGAGAACCTGCAGTAATTTTTTGGGAGAGATTAATAACCACTATCCCAAAAGCAAAAGAATAGAATTCATAAAGAAGACTGAATGGGTCCTTCCTCACATTGTATGACAAAAGTCAATTTCTGGACTCCTGACATTCTATAGTGATGCAAGTAAATCAGGGAAAGCAGGATATAAATCAGGAGACTTAAATAAAGTGGTACAAAGTCCATACAGCTCTGTACAAAAGGCAGAACTACATGCCATTCTTATGGTACTAATGGAATTCACAGAACCCCTCAATATAGTCACTGACACTCAATATGCAGAGAGAGTTGTTTTACATATTGAAACTGCTGAATTTATCCTTGATAATAAAGAATTAACTTCATTATTATTACAATTAAAGGAAATCAGAAAAGGGTATATATATATATCACATATCAGATCCCATACAGGTCTGCCAGGACCTCTAGCACAAGGTAATGATGAGATTAATCAGTTACCAATATGTAATTGCTAGAAGCCTCAGAATTTCATAAGATATAACATGTAAATAGCAAAGGTTTGAAGAAGGATTTCTCCATCACTTGGCAATAAACTAAAGATATTGTGAAAAAATGTCCTACTTGTTCCATCTATAACCAAACTCCATTACCTTCAGGGAGAAATCCAAAAGGTATACAAAGAAATGAAATTTGACAGATGGATGTGTTTCATTTTGCAGAATTTGGAAGATTAAAGTATGTACATCATACAATTGACACCTATTCAGGATTTCAATGGGCAACTCCTATGAGTTCTGAAAAGGCTGATTCTGTGATTACACACCTATTAGAAGTTATAGCCATCATGAGAATACCTGTACAAATTAAGACAGACAATGCCCCAGCGTATGTCTCCAATAAAATGAGACATTTCTTTGCTTATTACAATATAAAGCAAGTTACAGGTATATCACACAATCCCACAAGCCAAGTAGTCATAGATAGATCTCATCGAACTTTAAAGAATATGCTAAATAAACAGCAACAGGTAACAATGACTCCTAGAAATAGATTGCATAGTGCTTTATTAACCTTGAATTTTCTCAATGCTGATGAGAAAGGAACAACAGCTGCAGAGAGACAGTGGATGACAGACAAAACTCTTGAGCTAAACCAACCAGTTTATTGCAAGGATGTGCTGATCTCAGAATGGAAACCTGGACATGTTCTACATTGAGGAAGGGGTTTTGCTTTTGTTTCTGCAGAAGAAAAGCTATGGATACCAACAAAATTAATAAAAATTTGACTCGAACAGGAGAAACCCCTTGATGAGGAGAAGTAAAAGCTCATCCACCAATGTGACATCTCTACAAATTGTAAGAAAGATTTAACAATCAAAGGTTTGGGTAGGGTTCTGTTTTTGTCTTTTCAGGATAGTAGAAATACCCATCTTCCAGAAATCATAATGCCTTGGATATCCGGATGTTTACAGCAGAAAGAAAGAATCTATTGTTACCAATCTACACAGGGTAAAATCTCACTGTCTAACATCTATATCTCTATCAATCTAGAAAAGTTGTGGTTCCAATTTAATTATAAACTAAGCTTGGCTTTGGAGATGGAATTGGCTCACTCCTTCTCTAAACCCAAGCATATTGCTAAAAGAAAAGGTTGAGAGATTCTTCAGTCCTATATCAGAAGAGCCCTCCGGTGTGGGACAGAAGGAAACCAATAAAAAGGGACCATTGTCTTCAAGATTCTAATTCTCTCTATGCTCACTCTTGATTTCTCGAAATCCTTTCTTATATGTTATGTCCTCTTTAAATCCAAACTTTCCATTTTGATAAAAAATAAGGTTTTCCAATAGCAATCTCTGAAGTCTCCAGAAGGAAGATGGGGCCCCAACAACAACAACTTTACCGAATCCATAATGATGCCATTGTAATCATCATCATACTACACTTTTTGCTAGAATTTCAGACAATTTTACCCATTACTCTAAGACTTGCTGCAGAATCTACAGTTAGTCTGCAATTCAACTATCTGAGCTTTCTCACAATACCCGACAGTGATACCATCACCCCAAAAACAACAGGAAGCAATTCTAAGAAAATGATGCCCCTTCTCCCTAAGGGTTTCATATTTCTCAGGGTTATGGATGCTAGTAAACAAATTTAGTAAAATAGCAGCCTTAGATAATTTGTACTGTAATTTGCACTGTCATGGATTCTTATATGTTGATACAATTGTAAATATTTTTATATTCCTATTTTTATATTTTTATATAATATAAAATATATTATATTTATATTTTATATTATATTTATAAATATATATATTCTGTATATATATTTATATATACCTAACTATATTTGTTAGAATGTACATGTATTTCTACTCTTATTTGAAATATTTGTATATTGATTCAAATGTAAATTTATATCTGTCATATTTTATGTATGTTCTACTTCTGTTTAGGATATTCGGTCTATTGATATATATTTAAGATTATTGTCATATCACATATTGCACTATATAATCCTACCTCTGTTATAAATATCTTGTGTATTGTCACAATTTTGAAGTCATCGTTCTTTACTATACATTTGCTTGTAGACTGTTTACCTTGTTTACATGAAGCCTTAGTCCTTAGGTTATTTTGGTAGATAAGACTTATAAATTTATAACCATGTATGCTTATCATCTCTATAGTTACATTAGTTAGGTTATCCAGATTTACAGATACATAGTTCAGATGGACAGATAATCTTCAAACCCTTCATAGACCTAGAGAATATGGCATTTAAACAGCTTAGAATTCTGCTGACATGAGACACAATTGCTCCTGGCAGCACCAATTTGATCCCGAGAGAATGTTGGGCTTCTAAGATATTTCCATTTGGAAGTTTGTCTTCTTGGCACAAAATGGCCTACTGGGCAAAGAACTGCCCTTGCCTCGACTGCTGACAGTACGAATGCAATGCTGTCCTTTCTGGACAAGCGGGACACAAGGAAAGCGATCACTGTACTGTGCCAAGACAGGTTAAGATGGTCTTTCAAAATTCCTGCTTCTGAAAATAGTCTCTCAGGTACTCTAGGCCTATAGCCAATTTGAATGCACCAACAATGCAGAGACCCACAACTGGCAAAGGTCTAGGAAATAAGAAACTTGAGAAATCTCAGCTCTAAATGGACATCTATGTCATGTCCCTTTCCCTCCAAGCCTTAGGGATAATAGAGGAAGAGAGTGGAAAGAATGTCAGAGCTGGAGGTGGTGGCTGAATTCCAAGGAAGAGTTTCTTCTGAACAGAACAGTACAGCTGCACTGTACATACGGGTTCATAGCAATTGTAACAGCATGAAGACCTAATAATATTTTTTAAATCAAAGGGTTATGAAATATTAAGTATTCATGGCAGGGCTGCTTTTTGAATGGTTTGAATTAGTGTTTTGGAGCCTATGTTTTCTGCACCTAGCTTTGAGTAAATGGGTAAATTAATTTAAGTGAAAAAAAAAAACTAAGGCAAGTTCTCACCTTGAAAATGGATCACAAATGCAATGGAGGGGTAGAAGTCAATAGAAAGGGCAAGGTGGGTTGCTTCAGAGATGCATAGCATTGTTGGTGTTCAGAAAAAGACCTGTTCTGGCTGATTCTAAAAGTCCTGGGAATCATTTCTTTGAGTCATTCTTCATTTACCCAGCGATTCACTAGAGGCAGTTCCACATTCATAGAAAACACTAGTAATTTCTTCATGATAAGCAATTTCAAAGAAGAAAGAGAAAGGTGTTTTTCATATAAATTTTCTGGCTTTGATAATTGTTCTACGGTTAAAATTAGATATAACCAAGGAAAAAGACAAGATCAACTTTCTATACTTGCAACTGAAACATCCATTTAAAATCTAAATTTATTTTAATTAACATGTTTATAGAAAATATATTTGGGGGGCTGGAGAGATGGCTCAGAGGTTAAGAGCACTGTTTGTTCTTCCAAAGGTCCTGAGTTCAATTCCTAGCAACCACAAGATGGCTCACAACCATCTGTAGTGAGATCTGGTGCCCTCTTCTGGCCTGCAGGGGTGTGTGCAGACAGAACACTGTATACATAATAAATAAATAAATCTTAAAAAAAAAAGAAAGAAAATATATTTGGTACTAAAAGATTTATTCTCATCTTCTCAGTTGTCTAACTGTAGGCAATTTTCAAGGAAAAATATAGGTGGATATTTCATACAATTACTTTAAAATAAAATAAGGATCCTTTCTGATAAACCTTAGTTTAGAGATTTGAAAGGTGTCATTAAAAAACAAAACAAAAATTACTCTGTTTAGTCCATACTATGGCTGCTTGTTGGCATCTGCTCCTCATAGGAACTGTTATGATTTTGATGAGCTGTGTTCCCATGAACATGATGCCCATGTAAATAAAAATACTTAATATAGTTTTGGCAAAAAAAAATGCTCTTTGGGACAGCAGGAAGGAAACACTTCTCTGTATTAAAGTCTAAGAACAGTGTTTGAGTCAGAGCTCATATCTGAAAGGATTAAAAATAACACCAGAGGACCAAATACTCCAAACATAAACATCTAGAGGCATTACAAATTTACATCAGGAAAATACTTTTTGTACTATATTTAATAGAATGGCAAATATATGCCTTATATCATGAATGTTGCACTGGCCCCATCATAGAATTTCCTTAATATAAAATTAATTCAGAAACCTAAGTAGAACTGTTTGCTCCTTGCAAGGGAGGTGGTGTATTCAGGGAACTTAACACTTCACTTGTAAAGGTATTGCATGTTAAATTTAGAAAATATATAAAAAAAATACAATTTGCCATGAATTCTGTTAGCTGTTTAAATTTAAACTTTTGTTTGATTTATTTTGTTGTTATAAATTTTTTGAAAATTGTATTATTCTTAGAATGCATAAGAAGAGATGTTAACAATCCCTTGTAGCAAAATGCACAGCTTCCCAAATTTGGTAACTACAGCCATTTTTAAAACATAACAAATCTCTTAAAATATTGATATTAATATTTTTTTTACTTCTTTTTTAAGCTAGCACATGCAAAAATACATGATAATATGGTGCTCTTTTAAAGTGAATTTTGATAAGGGCCCTGTAAAATATATCTCAGATCAGATAAGATATGAACTTACCGTATTTATTTAATTCAGAGTCTAAGAAATAAGGAAGTGTTTGGGAAAATACTATTTTACCATTTTATGAGTTCCCATTTATTAATTGTCAATCTTAGTGTCTGTAATACAGGTGTTCTATTCAGGAAATTGGCTCCTGTGCCAATGTGATCAAGGTTATTTCCCACTTTCTCTTCTACCAGGTTCAATGTATCTGGATTTATGTTGAGGTCTTTGATTCACTTGGACTTGAATTTTATATATATATATAAATTGAATTTATATATATAAAGTGTAACTATAACTGCTAGTCTTCAGTCCCATCAAAGACCTGAGAAGGAATATAATGGTACCTGAGAAATGGTAGATAGATACAAGCAAGCAACTTTCAAGAATCTTACAAGAGTAGACCAAGACAGCTGGCAGCCTGGATAGTCACCTAATGTTTCTCAGCATTGTTGGTGCATTCAAATTGGCTATAGGCCTAGAGTACCTGAGAGACTATTTTCAGACATCATTGTTACTACTAAGACACCTATACTGAGCATACTATATGTAATGCTTCTAAACTAGCATACTCCTGCAATCAAATTGGCGGCTACCCTAATTGTCATTAGAACTTTCATCCAGCTACTGGTGGAAGCAGATGCAAAGATCTACAACCAAGCACTGGGCTGAGCTCTGGGAGTCCAGTTGAAGAGAGGGAGGGGGGATTATATAATCAATGGGAGTTAAGATCATGAAGGGTAAACACACAGAGACAGATGACTTGAGCTCAGGGAAGCTCAGGGACTCTAGACTGATAGCCAGGGAGCCTGCATGCCACTGAACTAGGCCCCCTGCATGTAGGAAACAGTTGTGTACACTGATCTGTTTATGGGACCCTAGTAGTGTGACCAAGATCTGTCCCTGGCACATGAGCTGTTTTTTTTTTTTTTTTTTTTTTTTTTTTTTTTGGTGGGGGACCTATTCCCTATAGTGCGATGCTTCACTTACCCTTATCTAAGAAGAATTGCTAAATGGTCTTATAAAAAAAAAAACCTGTAGCCAGATACTGGAGTGAAAACTGAAAGATCAGAGAGCAAGCCAGCCACGTCTTACCTCTAGGAATTCCTCAGCCCAAGAGAGAACTATTTTCTATATACTGACTCCTTTATGCCTTACTGTGCTCTGCCATCTTACTTCCTTTCTCCACCCAGCTTTATCACTTCATCTTTCTGCCCAGCTCTGTCTGTCTATACAGACCTCCAGACCTCTATGGTTAACTAGCACTGGGATTAAAGGCATGTGCTGCCATCCCTGGCCCTGTTCCCAGTGTGGCCTCTGATCTCTGCCTCCTGAATGATAGGATTAAAGGCATGTGCTACCACTGCCTGACCTCTATGTTTAATATAGTGGTTGGCTTTTTCCTCTGATCCCTAGATAAGCTTTATTGGAGTGCACAAATGAAATATCACCACACCCTTTATGTAGGGGGCGGGGGAGAAGCTTGTTCCTGCCTCAACTTGATATGCTATGCTTTGTTGATTCCAATGGGAGGCCTTACCCTTTCTGAGGAGTGCATGGGTGGATAGAAAGGAGGTTGGGGGAAAAACGGGAGAAGAGGAAGAAGGGGAAACTTTGGTTGGTATATAAAATAAATTTTAAAAATTAATAAAAGAAAGAAAAAAGAAGAAGAAGAAACATGCCCAAGACATCACAGGGAACCAATGTACAATACTAGGATATGTGATTAAAAAAAAAAAGACCTGAGAAAGTGCGACAAGTTAAACAAAATTACAAAAATTAATATAAAGCTTTCTATAATAATTTTAAATATTAATAGTCATAGTTCACTGATAAAAAAGACACAATTAATACAGTGGATTAGAAAACAGGATCTGTCTCTGTGCTGCCTCCAGGAAACATACCTCATCATCAATGGGAGGCAAAAACGTATTACAAGTTGTTGGAAAAGAGCAGCAATAGCTCATCTAATGTCTGACAAAAACAGACTGAAACTGAAAACTAGTTAGAAGAAATTAGGTGGTGTCATGGCTGGTTTCTATGCCAAACACTTTTTATCTGCTGCTATTGATGTGACTGCATATTACTTTTCTTTAATCACATAGGATGTTTGTATTTTACTGTTGAAGCCTCATAATTCTAGGAAAAGCCTACATTTGTAATAGTGCATAGTCTTTATATGTTGCTACATGGGATTTGCTGACTTATTTTGGGGAATGTGGTGTGTAAACATATGAGAGATAATAATTTATAGTTCATATCCGTGAGGGATATCAGTCAGGTCTTAATAGCAGGGTAAAACTGTATTCAGAGTAAATCAGAGGCTTCCTCCATGCAGAATGATAAGATCTGTTCTTTACTTGTTTAACAGAATCATAGGCACCAACACCAGCCTGATCATCCCCTTTTTAGAAGAAATTTAAATATTTTTGATGGTTTTGTAAATATATTTGTGGCCTCTCTTCTTCCTGGGGAGTTTTGATTGCTTGCATTCCCAAAGAGTTTGTCATTTTTATGAAATGTAGTCATTTTGCCATTTATAGTATTTATTTATAGTTTTAAAAATTCATCTGAGGAGTATATGACTAATCTTTCATTACTTATATGCTTAATTTTACATGGTAAAATTTTAATCTGAATAAACATTATTAATGACTTACAAATTTGATGATTTTTGTATAAGAAGGAATTTTTAGCCCTATTATTTTTTCCATTTTTATATTAATTGCATAAAGTTTTACTGTGTTCTGCATTATATCCTGTCTCTTGTCCTGGCTTTAATTTTTTTCTTCATTTTCTCTTGTATATTTGATTTTCTTTTATTTCCTGTTGGAAGGATTTGCTACTAGATATACATCCCCAGAAATGGGCTGGATTACAGTCTATAAATTTTGATTAATTTCTCTTGTTATTTGTACTCAGAACAAATTCTTCTCAGATGTATTTCTGATGTTTTTCTTTGCTGAATAGATTATTTAGAAATGTCTTAATTACATACTGATGTGCCTTTTTAAAGACATTTATATTTTTTATGTTATTTAGTCAGAAAAAATACTTTGAGAATCTGAATTTGAGACTAGTTTTATGATCAGATTATAGTCAACTTTGGAGAATGTTCCAAGGATCCTCAATAAGAACATGTCCTCTGTCGTTTTCAATTGGAGTGTTAAATAACTTTCAGTCAGGGCATCATAGTTGGTCATGTTTTAAAAGATTATTAATCAACATTTGTAGATATTTGTCTACTTACTTAATTATTTATTTAACTATGTGTTTTGTAATGTACAGCTCTAAAGCTAAGTCCATCAATTTCTTATATAGTATTTCAGATTTTGGCTTTTGTGTCTTGGGCATGTATATTAGGTATATGAATGTGATGGTGTGCTGTCCTTTGAATTATTTTATTACATTATAATGACATAAAATGAATTTCCCTATACTTAAAAATTGCCAACAGACAGTATCATATGGCATTGGGTAATGAGACTAGCCTGTGAACATTGTAATAGCTCTCCCAATATCTGTTTCTCACTCAGTTTAGTCTTAAATGTGTGATACATTGCCATTGTTTTGATTTAAACAATTACTCATATTTTAAGCAGATTGTTCAAATAATGTGGTAGGTGAACTATTAGCTTCCAAAGGAGTCATAAAGCCCATTTTTGGTAGTTTAAGTGGTGTGTTCCCCATAAGCAGGGACATTAGAATACTTGGTTCCTAACAGGGCATTGTTTGGAGAAGCTTAGGAGATGTGCCCTCTTTGTAGAAGATGTCACTGGGCAAGGCTTAAGATTTCAAAAAACTTCCCACCATTCCCAATGGGCTCTCTTCCTTTTTTTGTGGATAAGGATGTGAGTTCTCAAATGCTGCTCAATTATCATGCATGCCTACCTGCTGCCATGTTCCCTGCCATGATTGTGATGGACTCCTCTCTCTCTGGGACTATGAACTCTAAATTGAATGTTTTCTTTCATAAGTTGACTTGAACACTTGTGTTTCTCACAGTGGAAAACTAATCAAGATGTTAATACAAGGGGTCAAGATCATGTTGAGGAAAACCACAGAAACAGCTGACCTGAGCTAGTGGAAGCTCATGGACTCTGGACTGACCACTGGGGAACCTGCATGGGACAGAACTCAGCCTTCTGAATATGGGTGACAGTTGTGAGGCTTGATCTGTTTGTGGGGCCCCTGGCAGTAGAACCAGGATTTATACCAGGTGCATGAACTGGCATTTTGGACACTCCTCTCTGTGGTAGGATACTTTGCTCAGCCTTGATGCAGGGGTGAGGGGCTAGGCCCTGCCTCAATTTGGTATGCCAGACTTTATTGACTGCCCATAGTAGACCTTACCTCACTCTGAGGAGTGAATGGGGGATAGGATGTGGGGGAAGGTAGGAGGAGCTGGAAAAGGGGAGGGAGGGGGAACTGGGGATGGTATGTAAAATAAAAAAAATTAAATAAAAAATTTAAAAATGTATTCTAAAACACTGTAAACAAAATATATGCCTCAGGAAAGAAAAAGATACTAACATAAAGAATTTGTGAATACCTTATTTTACATGCTAAATATGAGTTTCAACAAGGGTTTATGTTAATGATAAGAAGCAATCATTAAATTATCTGAGTGACTTCAACTGAAAGAAATGCACTGAGAGGAGGAGGCAGGAGTGCTATAATTAGATGGGCAGGATGTGAATATCTGCTTTTGTTAATTTTAACATTAATGCAGTGCACCAGAGTAACAGCAGGTTGGAGAATCTAGAAATTGTTGGGAAGCTGTCTTTCACAGAATATATAGAGAAAAGTATGAATGTGTTGATCCATTTTAGACAACTAAGCTCAAGAACATTAACAGGCTTGCCTTGGGTATTAATTTTATTATGATTAATCCTAACATGAAATGGGGTATACACATAAAGATTCCTCTAAATAACTATTTACACTGTCCAATAGTTTCATATATTCCTGATAATACATGTTTGCCTTAACTGGGAATATTTCTTTTTCTAATGCTTTCAGATCATTTTGATATCTGGAAATATCTTTTTTTTAATCTTAAATTAAAGCATTTTCACCTACAGAATTTCAAACTAATGAGGTGTGTTTTCATTTTGTACAATAAGTGTGTGTGTGTCACACTCTTTACAGATATATAGATTTTAGTGAAATGTCTGTTGCTCTTGTATTTATTCATTTTATTTTGTAAATAGGATGTCAATTGTGACAGCATAGTTTCACTTAATTCTCTGTATTACTATTTTTCATTTTGTTTATTTGTTTTCAAGTACAATAATCAATTCTACAATGAAGTTTTAGGAGATTTCATCATGACTTTTAGACTTGACATTAGTGATTTCACCTTACTGCTCATATTTATTGTTCATACTTTCTTTGGCTTCTTATACTTTATTTCCATAGATGCTTTTGTTTTGCCACTTACAATAATGCTGTTGTGGTTTCTACACTAATTACAGCAGGTATCCTTAAGGTATCACAGTCATCTCTGAGTCCATTTCTCACTATTTTACCTGGAATGTAAGAAGCTTACATTTCTGCACCTCTCTTTAACTTATCTTTAACTCATTTGATATGTTCTGCGGGATCTTTTCTTTGCTGTCAAAAAATATTGATGGTTATATTTTATTCTGATTAATTTGTCTTGATGTAATAGCAGCTATAGTTTATAATTTTATTGTAATTACTGTTAAAACCATGACTATCAAATTTTTCTTTTTATTTTATGCAAGATGAAGTGGATGTCATCATCCAAGAATGAAGAACAAACCTAGAATTTCTCTGCATTTTTGTTCTAAACATCCATATAAAGAGTAGTGTGGCTTTGCAATCTTGCTGGTGAAAAGGTAGTTTCACTATGTTTGCTGAGTCAAATGATAATGTTATTAGATAAGTCACTGTGAGAGACTTAACAGTGTTTTTTTTTTTTTCAGCTATGTGAACAAGGGTAGTTTTACTATGTTTCCTGAGTCAAATGATAATTCTAGACGCACGGTGAGAGACTTATCTAATAATAGTGTTTTTCCAGCTATGTGAACCACAAAAATTAACACAGACCAATATCTAGCTCTGGTGAAGGCATGTACAATTGCTTCCTTGCTCCATGCGCATCCTATTTTGGTAACCACTGATTCTAGTTAGGGTAAGGTATGTGATAGATCCTCCTTCCTGTAGTAAAATGACAAAGTGACCACACTGTAAATTTGTAAAATGTATCTTCATTTGTGTTTATACATTTTATTTCAATGTTCGTGATAATGACTTATCTTCCTTATTCATGAAAGGATGACAGTCTAGTTTGGTTTCTCTCTCTAAGATAAGCACCATGGCTAAAAGCTATTTGAGTAGGAGTTTATTTCATTTTCTAGCATCATCAAGGGAAGTCAGTACAGGGACTGGGGCAAGAGACATTGAGGAAAGCAGCTGAGTGGCTTACTTTCAGGCTTGCTTTTATCTACCTTTCTTATGCAGCCCAGATCTACCTGCCTTAGAAAGGTATTGTTCAGAGTAGGTTTATCTCTCCTACATCAGTTATCAATCACTGAAATACACCAAAGACATACCAACAGGTCAGACTGATGGAGAAAATTCTTCTACTGAGGTTCTCTCTTAACAGATATGCCACATTGACAAACAAGATTTGCAGTCACAGAGGCTGAGAGCATTCAATTCACCAAAAAGCTGAAGCCAGACACACCTATGTCCACCTACCTACAGAAATAAAAATGCAGGAAGAGCTTATCTTTAGTCGTCTTATTTTCTTGGGTGTTTGTTTTCATTCTTGGAAAAACAGGTTATGGTTCACAGACACAGTAAGAACTATAACGAGTCAAGCAACCCATCTTCTCAGAAGCTCTTATGATAGGAGTTTTCAACATAACTTCAGATATTCTAAGGCTCAAAGGTTTATGTGTGCCAATCCTTTGCTTATGTTCCTGACATTAAATATTTCTGTTCAATTTGTATACTGGCTTGGCCAGTGAAAAATTGACCATATGCTTTATATATGACTCACTATGACAATTTGAATTATAAACATGAAGGCTGCTATAATATTCATATAGACAAATGTTGACATACACTAAAATATTATAGGCAATATAGTCTGTATTAAAATTTAATGGTAATCCTAAATTATCATTTATATGAAAAAATCACTAAATTCAACAATACTTTATGATTTTATAATAATTAATACAAAAGAGCAAGTAAACATATTTCTTTAGTATTCAGACTATCTTCAGATTTTCTACCATTGTTCTGAACATATAAGATACTATATAGTGTATATACTAAGTTTTGTGGCCTCTATTTTTCCTGTAAAAGGTGGTATGTAATTTGTGTTGAGGACATTGTGGATCATACATTTCTCTATGCCTTCTTCTGTCCCTTCTCAATTTTTATTTCTTTCTTATTCCATCTTTTTTCATTCCTTTCTTCCTTGCTTCCTTAAGATCAGGTTCAGAGACACTCCTGAAAGATTTTTTTCCATAATATCTGTATTTTGTTATTTTGTCTTTCCTTTAGGGGTATCATGGTTAATGTCAGGTGTATCTTGTTCAACTATTTCCTAGTCACGATGATGGATAGGAGCAACTATTTCATTTCTTTTCCACAACTTTGAAGATGGTACTAATCAACCTGGCAGCTATGAGATTGCTTGCATTAATGATTGATGATAGACCACTCTCATTTTTGGCATATGACTCATAAGGGATCCAGAGTTGAATGGAAATGTTATGACAAAACTCCTGTCAAACATGACTGCTTGTCTGTGTGACACATATCTAATGCCTGCACCTGCAGAAGTGGTCATGAGCTTTGACTTAACCAGGTGGCAATAGTCTTCATTTATATAGGTGCCCACCACAAGATACATCTTAACCTTGAAGCTATTCATTAAGATCTGCAGTTAAATGATGCATTATTTTAATATGTAACATGTATTTATTTTTATAATTTATTTCTGAAGTTTAAACAAGATTTAATTATATGTGTTTTAATAAGTATCAACCCAGACTATTACTCCAGTTAGATGTATGTAATTACAGAGTATTTTTAAGTTTGAACTTCATATGTCTCTTTGTAAGAGGTATGTTAAAATATTAACCACACTGATTTGAGGACCAAATACTAAGCTAAAATCAAATTCTAAAGGAGTAATGGACCTGAAACATATTGTAGCCAAAAGGGTTCAACAGCAATTTCTGATGTTTAAATAAGCATTGATGTTATGGAAGAATTCATCTTCATGTATAAATTATTCTGAAAGTATTTTAAAAAAAACAAGATGCTTGATTCATGTTTTGTTGTGATGGAAATTCATCCTTTGGTTTTCTCTATAGTTTGATGAAATATTTGTCAACTGAAAAACATCAAAAATTAGCATATATATTTTCAAACTCTGCAACAAAAATTCTAAGGGAATAATGTTCTAAGATGTTTGCTGGTGTGTTTTAAATATATATTATTTTAAAAGTGGCCTAAACAATCCATCAGTTTTCTGAACACAGTAAAATGTTACCTATCACATTTCAGTATTACTTACTAAAGGGTTGTTCCTGGACTTTACTCTTAACATGGTGAAGTTTCCACTTCTCCATCAAAGTCATGGTATTTTACATTTACAGTCTCACTACCTGAGGTCAAGTGGTTTTTTTTTTTTATTATCATTCATATTTTCAGTTTATTTGTCTATGAAAATACTCAATTTATTTCTTAAAGTTATTGGAAATATACTGGTAATATTTATTGTACTCTTAAATATTTTGGAAAAAAATGTGAATCTAATTTAAATATAGTTTTCCTTCATCATAAATAATTTGTGTACGTTACTTTCATATCGTAAAATGATAGTTCATGTTTACTCCCACAGTATTTCATAATGGTTATTAGATATTTTTCCTAAAAATATTTGGGTGATTTTTAACTATGCTGAGGATTTCAAAAGACACATTGCATATATAATTTTTGTTGTTAGCAAGAATATGAATTTACTTAATTCTGAAATTTTAAATTTTTTTCCATTGGCAACAAATTGTTATTGGCATGTACCTTTCCCCAAAGATAGGCTTTGTATAAACATCTTCAATTAAGCATGTCATGTTCCTTGAAATTAATTGTTTTGTCTCTTTTAATTGACTTATGAGTTATTGTTTGTATGTATCAATGCGTATGTTGGGTTTCATACAGACAGCTTCATTTGATCATGTAGCCTATGTTGATCATTATTTGACCTAATTTCTATAGATTATCACAGTCTGTTTTCTCTATATAAAAACATATTATCTGTAACCCAAACTGAATTGTTTCTATTTCAGACTTTTTCCTCATAATTTCAGATCCCCAATGTACTGTTGAACACTAGTTGGTAGACAGGGCCGGACCAATTCTGTGAGTAGATTTTAATGGATATCACTATATACCCTTGATTACATATTTACTCCCTGGATTCCAGTAATTAGAAGCAAAACTCTCAGATATGTAAACCTCAAGATGTTCAAAGTGTGACATGGAAAATCAAGTGTCATAGTTATACCTCTGTTTAAAATTCTCAGCAGTCAAAAGCAGTGTCCTAGTCAGTACGGGTTTATCTTCATCTGTATACACAAAAGCCTGCCGTGAAGTTTCTACATATAACTAAGATTAGGAAGCCTATGACAGATGTGACTTGTGAGGCTGTAGAGGTGTATAACTACAATTTTAATCCAGATTTTAGCTACCATAGGAAGTGTGTCACCAGGCACCTTTCATAGTTCACAATTTGTAAGTCCAATCTATGTGGCCACCTCTGAAACAAATAGTACTTTATCAAAAGTGTACAAACACCAACTTGTGTCATTGTCTCTGATTGTCAGGGTCTTAGGAAGAACACCGCAAGTTAAGGTGAAGACAAAGACAAAGTCCAAATTATCCTCTTCTATATAAATCTGTTTTGTAGGAATGTAAGGAAGAATAGTTGAAAATAATGACCAGAAGTTTATTTCACAGGTGTAATAAACACTAGATTGTTTCATTAAAGGATATTATGGCTTGTGGGCATAGTAATTAGAGAAAGGGATATATAATATTATACATTAATGATTATGATTATCAACTAAAAGGAAAGAAAAACTCACAAGACACAATCAGAAAACTATAATAGGAAAGGGGGAATTATATTAACAATAATCTTTTCATATGAAACAATGAAGAATTAACTCCTATGAAAGAAAAATTACTAAATAAAGATGAACTATTTATTTTGGCATGCAAAAGTATTTTTATGTTCATTAGTCAAGGAAATGCATTTACTACAAAAACAAAAAGGAAGGCTTAATTCTCGTGCCCAGAATCTCATCTCTTGGAATGTTAATACAGAAAGATTGAGAATTTGGTATCATCTTCTTCTTCTTCTTAGTGAGGATCCTGTCTCTCTCTCACACACATGAAAAGAATCAACCAAACAAAATTTAAAAAAAAACAGGCTTCATTATCAATGATGTGTCCTACTAAGGAAGTAAAAGGCACAGAACACCATAATATTTTAGACTTCAGATCAGAGAATACATTTACAGATTAGAGAATTATTGAAACAAAGGAGGTTCACACCACTAATTACATTTGTTTGGTTTAGCATTTTTTCAGTAAAAATTAAATTAGAATAAAGATATACATGGAAAAAAGAAAATATAGAACTCACTGTTGAGGGTCTGAAGAGTTGGCTCAGTGGTTAAGAGCACTTACTGCTTTTCCAGAGGATTCAGGTTCAATTCCCAGCACCCTACATAGTGGCTTACAATCATCTGTACCTCTACTTCAGGGAGATTCAACATCATCTTCCACCCTCTCTGGGCACCAGGCACACACACGGTACACATGCACGCAAAATACTCACATTATATTTAAATTTTAGAAAAAGTTAAAAAAAAAAAAAGACAATTGTCTAGTGGTGGCACAAACTTTTAATCCCAGCACTTGGAAGGCAGAGGCAGATGTATCTCAGTGAGTTCCAGGCCAGCCTGGTTTTCAAAGCAAATTCCAGGACAGCCAGAGCTGTTATACAGAGACACCCCGTCTTGAAATACAAACAACACAAACAAACAAAAAACTCACCATGGATAGATAATGTGCCTGACTATCAAGAACATGCAAAGAATAGTCATTGTTTAGGATAAATAAGGTCAACAAGAAACTATAGTGTTTGCCTAATGTGATGTCCTGAAGAGGCCAATTACAGTGACTTAAACCAGTAGCAAAGTGCTAATAGATAATTTTTAAGGAAAACTTTACAATATCAACAAGTCATTTAAATACTGGTAATAAATATAAAGTTTAAAAGACTATTATTCACTCAGATACAATACAGAATTTGTAACTAATAAGTGGCAAGTGAATGTAAAGGCTTTTCACTCTGGGGATTAGAAGATTCAGTGAAAATGTAAAGTGATTCTAGATTCATCTTAAAGGAGCAAAATTATCACTGAATTCCAAAGACATTTAAAAAATACCTATCTGATTGTGACACTTGCACTGAAAAACCAAAACAGAAAGAGCAGATAAAGCCTTCCTTAAAGGAACCAAAAGCTACAGGAAACTACGTTTTTCTCAAGTTATTTCTAAAGGTGCATTTCAAACATTAACTTCTGTCAAGATGTGGTACCTTTTCTACTTATCTCTTCCTCATGCAGTCAGTATAGCATAGCAACTCATCACAAGGGTCTGAAAGGAGTTCAGATCCTAATGGCTTCTGTTCTGCCTGTATATCCCAAACAGGAAAGTCTACTGGAACTGGCAGGAGAGGCAGACAAGAAGATCTCCAAGAAAGTCTATCTTCATGGATAGAGCTAGAACAACGGGGCCACCCACCAATAGACAAACTTTTGAGAAGATTCTGAGCAACAAGCTGCACCCTCCCCAAGATTTCCATTGTAACCCAATAGAATATTGATCCTTGAACTCATGAACCCTGCCACAACACCTCTTTCCTTAAGTAAGGGCTGCATCTCACAGAGAAGTGTTAGCTCATCTGCTCATTTACACTGGTACAGAATGGAGAAGAAGCTATGCCTGGAATTTCCTGGCATCCTGTTGAGTGAGCTGAGATTCCTGCTTCTTGCTGCAAGATATAGGTGGTTCTTTCATCACCCTGAACAGACAGCATCAACACATCCCTAGAGCAAGATATGTTTCCATCTACTTTCCATCATTGTTAGCCAAACCTAAACAAGATTGTGGAAATTGCAGTCATTGCCTACAGGTTCAGTATTTCCTTTTCACATGGTGACATTCCACTGAGTCTCTAGGGTGACTACCCCTAATCCTCCACCTTACATCAATACTGAGATAGGTAATTTAGTGAGGACTAGAAAGCACTCTATGCCTCTTTCAGTCATATTGCATAATGTCACGGGGGTAAGGTGAGAAGAAATGATGTGCTCTGCCAACAGCCATGACACTGCGGGAAGTAGCACGGAACAATGGGTTATAGCATCTGATACAGTAAATCATGAAGAATCCCAAGCCCACGATCACAGTGTGATGGCTACGCTAGTCTTGGTTGTCAACTTGACTATATATGGAATTAACTAAAACTAAAAATGGAGTATACTTGTAAGGGAATTTTGATTAGTTTGAAGTGGGAAGATCCACTTCTAAATCATGATCTTTGAAAGTAGGAAGATATATCTTAATCCAGATCTTTTGATGTGAGAAGACACACTTCTAATCTGGGCCATGCCTTCTGCTGGAAGTCTATATAAGCACATAGAGTAAGAAAGTTTTTCTGTTCTTTGCCTGTTAGCTTTTTCCTTGCTAGCAGTTCCATTCCATTACAGGCTTTATAGCCAACATCTTTGAGATCCCTTCTGTATACTGAAGATCAACTGAGAGATCTGGCCTCATGGACTGAACAATTACTATATCCTTAGACCTTCCATTCATAGGCAACCATTTGCTGGATTAGCTGGATTATAGCATGTAAGTCATTCTAATAAGTACCATTTACATATATACATATAATAAATAATATATATTGCATATAGATCATTTGAAGTATATATATATATGCTATGGCCATGTACATGGTCACATATATGGCAGTATATATACATATATGATGTATGGATAATGTTAAATGGTTGCAAATCAATCCCTTTAAGCAACATCAAATAGTCTGTTGTAGTAGGATCAAGCTCTTTGATATTTTAGGCTTATGAGTTCTTTTACTTAGGAGGCAGTGGTCACATCAATGGCTTTTTTTTTGCTGTCAGAGTATAAAAGTTGATTGGAGTTATCTCTTTGCTTCTACCTTCCTAGGAGCTCACCTTCACTTGCAAGCAGAGGAAGAATTTAATACTCACATCCCAGGCGGTATAAGAAGGACTTGATGGGAGATAATTTATAAACAACCTGACCATCCTGTGACAAGCCAGTGAGGTATTGCCTGTTTAAAAAAAATGGTCCAGTGAGGTACGTGGTCTCATAAGTGATTTATACAGAACATTAAAGGGATGAGTAAAAATAATCTGCTTTACCAAGAAACAGAAAAGGCTGATAACATGAATGAGAAATGATAACCAGTAGATGCTAAAAGAAAAATAAATCTGAGGAAGATTTTATTTTTCTTCCTTTACTAAAAATAGATTCTTTTCTCATATAATATAATCTGTTACAGTTTCCACTTTTTCTGTTCCTCCCAGTTCCCCATTGCTTCCTCTCCGATCCAGTCCACTCTTTTCTGTTTTTCATTAGAAAAGAACAGAGTTCTAAGAGATAGCAACCAAACATAACAAAATAAAATATAATATATAAAACAAAAAACATCCCATTGACATTGGCCAAGGCAATCCAACAGAAGAAAGAAAAAAAAAAGCTCAAGAGCAAGCACAAGAATAAAAAACCCACACATTCACACACTCAGGATCCCCATAAAAATACTGAACTGAAAGTTATAATACGTTCTCAGAGGCCCCGTTGAAAACCTGTCAAGGCCCAGTGTTTGTTGCTTCAATTTGTCAATTCATATGAAATTTGCTCAGTTGATTTAGGGGGTCTTGTTATCCTGTTGACCTCAATCCCCTCTAGCTCTTACACTCTTTACATCTCCTCTTCCATGGGGTTCCATGAGCTCTGAGAGGAGTTATTTGATAGAGACATCCCACTTATAGTTGTGTATTCCAAGGTCTCTTTCTCTGCATGTCAGGCTGTGGGTCTCTGTATTTGCTCCCATGTGATGCAGAAGGGTATTTCTCTCATGATAGCTGAATAAGTCACTGATCCCTGAGTATAGCAGAATATCATTAGGAGTCATTTTATTGTCCCTTTTTTATAGACCAATAATTGCAGCCAGAAATTTTTCTGTGTCCCATAGCCGCTTGGTCCCAAGTAAACATACAGAGGCTTATATTAATTTGGTCTATGGCCCAGGAATCTTGCTAGCTAGCTCTTTCATCTTAAATTAACCCATTTCTATTAACCTACATTCAGCCACATGGCATTACCTCTCTTTTATCTTGTACCTTCTGTTTCTTCTCCCTGTCTCACTGGTGACTCCTCTCAACCTTTCCTGTTCCCAGCCTTCTCCTAGTCTAGTCCCTCCACCTACACTTTCTGCCTGACTACTAGCCAATCAGCATTTTATTAAACCAATAGGACTGACAAATATTTACACTGTACAAGAGCATTTTTCCACAGTATTTCCCCTTTTTTTCGTTTCAAAACAAAAACTCTGAATCTAATCTCCTATGTTTAGCTTTTTTCCAGACCATTATCCATAACAATTTGTAGCAACATTCTAAAGAAAGACAAACATCCTAATCCATTTTTTGGGAATGTGGGCATAGTATACAAAGCTACTTCCTGCAAATTGGGGGCACTGGTAATCTTATGGGAACCCAGCAAAAGTTTATGATTATGGTCAAGTCCTCACTGGAGAAGTCTATGAGGCTTGAGAATTTTGGCCAGTTGCCTTGAAGTTGTTCTGGATATTGGATCATCTGGGCCATCAATCCCATTGGAGACCTCTTAGGGGGTCTTTCTTGATGGAACCATATTAACTTGGAAAGAAGACACAGCTTCTCATCTTCTGTGGAAATAAAAACAGAACCTCTTTTCCAAAGTAATGTATCCTTAAACCCAAATTTTGAACTCAAAATTCCTTTAAGATATATATGTTTGTTTAACCTGGTAACTCCCACAATCAAATGCCTCATAGCAGTTAAAAAAATTCCAAAGACAACAAAATAATATACAGTATTCAGACTCTCTGTGTGTTTTCCATCTTTATGTGGTTTATTATATTTTTTTAATTATTGTATTTCTTTTTTAATGACTTTTTCTATCCTTTTTCTTTTCTCTCTCAAGCCTACATATATTTTTAAACATCTTGTAACCTTTTTAAAGGTTTTCTCCATCTGAATCTGTCTATTATATATTTTTAATCCTTTTCTGACCAGGAGAGTTTTCAAACTAAACTGAGTGACTAGGACTGAAATGCAGCTTTAGTAACTGGGTCCACCCCACTCCTCTTTCCAACATGGCACAGGTACCAAGGAGTCACACTTATGTCCCCAATTCTGAGAAGTGGTATTAAGTAACATGGAGCTGTGTTCTTAAGTCCATGCCTGTCTTCTCAAGCCCATAGGCAGCAACTGGGAGAATCCTCTCTGTGGGGAGACTGTGAAAATTCACCATGCTGCTTAACTCATGGCAGCTGGTGGCCAGTTCCATCTCTCAGGCAGCTGTCCAGAGATGCTCTCTACACTGCTGCTGGCATGAGACTGTGAGACTGGTAAGGACAGTCTGGCTCCATTTCTGTGTGTTCAGAATCCCTTTTTAAGCTTTTTCGGGTCTATGTGGATCAATGCCCCATGTTGGGTACCAATTGTAAGCTGAAGTTTTCCTGTGTCCCACAGCTGCTTGGTCCCATGTAAACATACAGAAGCTTATATTAATTATAAACTGTTTGGTCTATGGAAGGGGAAGTGCTCTGTGATGGTCTTTCTGTACAGTGTAAATATGTGTTGCTATCATTGGATGCTAAAGAAGCTGCTATGGCCTATGGTAAGGCAGAATAGAGCAGGGTAGTGAATCCAAGCAGAGAGACAAGGAGAAGGCAGAGTCGGGGAAGACACTGAATGCTACTGAGGGAACAAGATGTAATAGAAAACAAATAACTCCACAAAGCCACCTGGCAAAACATAGATGAATAGAACTGGGTTGAATTAAGTTGCAAAGCTAGTTAATGATAAGCCTGAGCCTTAGGCCAAACATTTTGTAATTAATATAAGCCTCTGTGTGTTTATTTGGGACTGAAGGGCTGCAGATTGAGGCAGGACAGAAACTTCTGCCTACAAATAATATGTTGTTTTACCCTAAGTCTCTGGGCTATCTAGTCATTGTTTATTAGTCATCCAAGCAGTATTGGGTATGGATTTTAGTTCATGAAGCAGTCATTAGTGAAATCAGACATTGCATGGTTATTTGCACAAGCTCTGTGTCACCATTGTCCTAGCATATTTTGCAGGCAGGATAGATTGTAGATTGAAAATTGTGTGGCTTGGTTAATGTTTATGTTTCTCTTTTGGTAGCTTGTAGAGTACCTTACCATAATAAAGATACTAGAATGCAGGTATGAAGTTTCTATATAGACACCAACTTTGACCTCTTTGTGTTCAATAAGTTGTCTGAGTATTGTCTTTAGCAATGGGGTCTTGATGTTTGTTTGTGGAAAGCAACCTATTGTTTAGGCAGCAGACTGGGTTGTTTAGAGATTTCCATGGGACCTCTTGGGCAAACAACTCAATTATATGTATGTATGTAATACATAGATGTAAGTCCATGAATGGGAAGCTTCATTTGGGGACAATTGATGAGTCCTTCTCCCTCATTATTTGGAGATGTCATTAGGATAATTTTCATATATTTTAGAAAGTTGCCATTGCACTAGGATTTCATACCACTTCTCAAATGCTACTCAATTCTATTTCTCCCTGTATTCCTTCCCTCAGCAATATCTTCCTTCCCACTTCCTACTTGATCCACCATTCCCATCACCTCTACCCCATTCCCACCCATAAAATCTATTCTACTTACCCTACTCAGGGAGATCTATGTGTCTCCCATAGTACCTTTCTGAGGAAGACATTGAAAGCAACTGTCATGAAAGAATATTGATAAGTAATCATGAATTATCATGAAACAAAAGAGTAATTGTTTAGCCTCATAGAAAGCAATACACAACAAAGAGTCAAGAGGATATATATTTATCCTCTTGAAGTGTGTGTGTGTGTGTGTGTGTGTGTGTGTGTGTGTGTGTGTTCATGAGCATGTATGGGTGATCTAAAAACAAAATATTCATAAATATTTTAATTTTTTTTATTTTATTTAATTCATGTTTTTTGAGAAAATCATTTTTCTTTTTATATTTCATTTTTGATATTATAATATAATTACAACATTTCTCCCTTTCCTTTTTTTCCCTCTAAACCCTCCCAAGTACCCCTCTGCTTGCTCTCCTTCAAATTCATGGTCTCTTTTTTCACCAATTGTTACTGAATGTATATGTATATATGTATAAACATATATGTCCATAAGTATACCCTGCTAAGTTCATAGAACATCACTTGTATGTACACTTTAAGGATTGGCCATTTGGCACTAGACAATCAACTGGTGAATTGGTGTGTTCTTCCCTGAGGAAGACAACCTCTTCTTCTCTCAGCTGTCCCTTGCTGCCTACAGTTCTTTGTGAAGAGTTGAGGCCTCACAGGATTTCCCTTGCCCACTCTGCCGTGTACATTGATGTTTTCATTGTTCAGCTCACATTTGGGCAGTCTTTTGGTGAGACTTTATGGGCTTTACTTCTGATAATTCTTGTGGACACAACCTCACAGAAAATGCCCAGATCCTCTGGCTCTTCCAATCATTCTGCCTCCACTTCTGTAATATTCCCTGAGCCTTCAGTGTTGAAGTATATTGTTCATCTATCTATTGGAACTCTACATTTTGATTGGTTGTATTCTTCTATTGTGATCTCTACCTGTTGCAAAGGGAAGTCTCCTTGATGAGGGATGAAGACTACACTTATCTGCAGATATAAAGAGAATTTTTATATGTTGATATAATGAATTAATTCGCTTTAGTAAATTAGTGGTTGTAGATAGATACTCTTCCAATAACCATGACTTTAACAGCAATGAGTAGTTAGCTAAGTTCTTAGTACCAGGCACGGTATCCCTCTTGTTGAATAGGTTCTTAAGTCCAAATAGAGAGATGCTGGTTAGTACCAGTATATGTCTGTCACTACTGCATTCTCCAAGTTAACATGCCATGTTGTTCATTGATGTGGTTCATAGGCATCATGGCTCAGAAAGACTGTTGGTTGCTTCCCTCCATTAAAAGCTTCCATGATACCTTAAAGTACCATGAAGATATTCCTCATGAAGGAGACATTAAGGTCAGTTCCAGCTCAGGAGACTCTGGGCACTGTTTCTGATATACATGATATTTTCAGCAATTTGAATTTACCTTTCACCCATGGGACAGCTAAGGCAACATCAATAGGTTGTATGTTATGGGAGTCTCATGGACAGCTGCAACCAACAACTCATTTCCCCTGATGACTTCTATGCTGATTACTAGAAGAAAAAAAAAGGAATGAATGACTGATGGTTACCTTTATAGTATATGTCCATTGTGGACAAATTAAAGAGAATTCCAGTAACAAAGTTAATACAGATACAATGTATCAAATATTAAAAGGTAAAAAGTGAAGGAAGTTCAGACATATACAACCAGTGAGCTAATGTTCACATCAAATACATAGAAATAAGAAAGTGAAATACATTGAAATTATTCAAACAAATAGGGACTGAAATTCCTCAAATTTGCCAAAATTATAACCTACAGTCACAAGAAGACATGTAAAACATAAAGGAAGGATTTGACAGAAATTCCTACCATGATACATAATAAATAGGCTGAGTAAAAGAAAATAAACTAATGCATCTTGCAAGGAGACAGGAAGAAATGTTTTATTATTAAAACCAGAACACAATTTTAAATGTCATAATTTTCTTTTCTGAAAGCAGATACAAAAACAAAGGTTACAAAACGCTTTTTTATAATGAAAGAATAAAGGTGTTAATTGTGAATTTCATACCTGACAAATAGCTTTAGGAATAAAAATGAAATAATATGCATATGCAAGATGTGTTAAATAATTTATTTTACTTTATTTATCAAAGAATAATCCAGAAAGATCTCTAAACATAAAGGAGATGAAAATAAAACAAAAACCTTAAAGTTTGAAAGGAAACATTTAAAGGAGTGAAAATAAAACACACTGTCCATTTTTTCAAAAAAAAAATGCATCCTAAATTTTTTGTAGTGACAAGCAAGTTTTGTACCATTTGATGAGAAGTCAATGTACACAAAGGGAATACACTTGTATTTTAAAGTTTAAGAGGATAAGCTGTCCTAGATTTTGCTCAAAATACTAAACATTGCTACCAACCTATTATAATGACATGTCTAAGTAACTTAACAACATTAAAAAAAAAATCTATAGCAACCAAACTAGGCATCTTGGTACACACCTATAATTCCAGCTTTTGAGAGCATGAAATATGACAATCATGAGCTTCATGCCTGCCTGGCCAACTTAGCAAGACCCTGACTCAAAGCTAACAAGTTAACCAAACAAGCAAACAGCCTTAAGAAGTGATACACAAAAGAACTGTAAATAAAAATAGAATTATCTTTTTTGTTAGTTTGTTTGTTTGATTTTCAAGACAGATTTTCTCTGTGTAGTTTTGATGCCTGTCCTGGGTCTCACTCTGTAGACCAGACTGGCCTCAAACTCACAGATTTTCGCCTGGCTCTGCCTCCTGAGTGCTGGAATTAAAGGCATGCGCTACCACTGCCCAGTATAAAAATAGAATTACTTTAAAATTCAAACATCCTAGGACATGAGAACAGACAAATAAAGAATAGAAAGCAGATGAAATAAGCAGAAATTAATAGATTCGATTCAGAGTCAAATATGCATATATCAATCATTAATTGTCATCACTGAAAGAGAATGCATGTGGCATGGATTAAAAGAAATAAAATTCAACAACATGATATAGATGAGACACAGTTTCAAGACAACAACATAAGTAAGGTGATTAGAGTGGCAAAATGAATAATGTAGAAAAATAAGAACATTGCCAGAGAAAATTAGGTGTATCTCATAAAGATCCAGCAATGTGACATAGATCAATATGACAATCCTTAATAGGTAAATTAGAGCACTCCCCAATAATTCAACTAACTGACACAACTAAGAAAAATCAGCAACACTGGAGACCTGGATGACATCATCAGTCAGTAAGCTCAAGGGGATCCTAGAAGCAGGAACTGAAGCAGACACCATGGAGGAAAGCTGTTTACTGGCCTGCTCTTTATAGCATGCTTTGCCTATTTTCTTGAACAATCAAGTACCACCTGTCCAGGGTGGTGCAAGCCAACGTGGACTGGACCCTTCTACATCAATCTTTATTCAAGAAAATGCCCTACAGGCTTTCCTACATGCTAGTCTAAGGAGACATTTTCTTATTTGAGGTTCTCTCTTTCCAGATGGTTCTAGTGTATGCTAAGTTGACAAGAATATAACCACCACACACCTAAGCTCAAAATGCTTGCTTTCAGATAGCACTAGGGTGAGGAGATTACCCCATACAGAAATGTTCAAGCCATAATACAAAACTCAAGATAACTTAGTGAAATTATAAGTTAATATTTGTTATTTTTCTTAGCCAAAATGGAATTGAGCTATAAATCAATTCCAGGAAGAAGAAAGAAAATTTCAAAATCTTAGAAATTAACAATAACCTCTAAATAGTCCATTGGTCTAGAAGAGGCAAAGTAAGGAAATTTGCAACAAATACATAGGCTAAAAGTGAACTACACAGAGAACTATGTAGATCTAGCTGAAAAAAATCAAGTGGAAAAGTCACAACTGCATCTTTAAACTATTGTATTAAAAAAACAGAAAATTATAGCAACTAATCTTTAAAGTAAGCAGAAGAAAGAATTAGAAAGCAATGTAAATAACTAGAAAAGAAATGGAAAACATTGTCTTAGAGAAATTTAGATATTTGGATGTACATTTTGAGATATATGTCTTTATCAACACTTAAAAAAAAGCCAACAAGATCTAGAATGAGAGAATAAATAATGAACACGTTGCTGCAAAAGTTTGAAACCTGCTGAAATTTATAATCATTTCAACGAAAATAAAGCATATAGCTATCAACTCAATGAAACATGCACAAGATCTGTGTGCTGAAAACCTCAATATAAGGCCATGCATGCCCTTCTTCCCAGGACTTGAGAGGCAGAAGTAGGCTGGTCTCTGAGTTTGAGACCAGCCTTTTCTACAAAGTGACTTCCAGGAAAGCCAGGGCTACACAGAGAAATTACGTCTCAAAAACAATGGCAACAACAAAAACATACAAACAAACAAACAAACAAACAGAAACAAACTCAAAATGAAATGTAAAATAGCTTCATAAATGGAAATACCTTTCCATTTAGCCATTGATTGGATACACCAAGCATAGGAAAGATAGAATTTCCTTCTAAATTGATCATTGGTCTCATTGTAATATCTATTAAGAAAATTTTGCATGTTCTCTGAGTATTTGAAGGTGTATGTAGAAAGCAAATGAGCTATAATTGTGTAACTTTTACAAAAAAAGGTGAGAGAAATAAACACATGTGATTTCAAGATATATCCCTGCTGTAATTATATTGGTACAGGAACAGACACAATGGCTAACAATAGAACGACGAGCCCACACAGTGACCTGCATGGTATGAGACTAAGTTTGAGCAATGTTCATTATAGAGAATAATGTTTAATTTCAAAGGGAGAGAGAGAGAGAGAGAGAGAGAGAGAGAGAGAGAGAGAGAGAGAGGGAGGAGGGAGGGAGGGAGGAGGGAGGGAGAGAGAGAGAGAGAGAGAGAGAGAGAGTCTTAAGGCAAATGAACGCAATGCTTCCAATTTGGGAATTTTCTTAGGACTTTTTTGTTCATATTTTCTTCTTTTCTTTTCCCACTTTTTCCCATTTGTTTTATTTACAGACAGGGCTTCACTGTGTAGCACTGGCTGACCTGGGACTTTCCACCATTATTTTTCAAGATAGGGTCTCTTACTTATCCATTTGGCAAAAGAGCTTCAGGAATTTGCATGTCTGGTCTCTACTCTCCAGTGCTGAATTCAGATCACTGGGATTTCTGTATTGAATCTTCAGGTCTGAATTCAAGGCTTTGTGCTTGCCTGGAAGATATTTTACCAATCCATCTACTGAGAATCTAATTTATAAGTTTTTCTCTTTGACTTTAAGTTTACAGTTTAATTCCAAATTACCACAGAAAAGTGTACATTGAGTAAAATAGATTGACCTTTCATAATGTAGTTAGGTTTCATCTAATTAGGTAGGTTGAAGATTGGACAGAACAATATAGAATTTTAATGAAATGCTTTAATTTTGTGTAAATATAATCTCTCATGCAGTGAGAAAAATAAGAAAAACCCATTGCTCATTTACTTCCACTCTTTTCTAGAGCCCGCATATATCCTGTGTATAATAGTTTTATGTATCCTTCTACTAATTTTTAAAGATAATACATTCATTTAAAAGCTCTGAGGTAATTACCATACAGTTATTTTTTATACTTTACAAGTGATTATAACCTCTTTATCTTTCATGTAAATAATTCAGTGTCAATTACATGGTTGTCCATCCTTCACCATGATTATTATTATCTCTTATTAATGTATGACAAACTACTCAGTTTCACATAGGAAAAGGAGACACATTGAAACAAAGTAAACAGTTGGAAGTCATAAGCTAAATGACTGTGGGGAAAAATAATGGTTTGTTCCTTAACTAGCTTGTGTTACACAGTGGGTTATTTAGCTCCATACTATATGGAGACAAATAGCACACAAATCGGTTTCATCTTCTACAAGTCAAACTTCTAAAGAGAAATGCTTAAAATTGCAATAGTTATCAGAGCCAGTGAACCACAAAATCGATTTCAGAAAACAAACAAAAGATAATCTACTAGCAGGGGAATTTGTCCACAAATCAGCACTGGCAAATGGCAGTGTATCATTGATAGGATCCAAAATACATATGGCCATGAACTATCTATTTTTTCTTCCTTCCTTCCTAACTCCCTCCCTGTCTCTGTCTCTCTCTCTTTCTCCCTTTTTCCCTCCCTTTCTTCCTTTCTTTGTTTATTTTTTGGTTATATTTTTACATACCTACCAAAATTTTTACTCCCTGCTTTCCTCATAATTCCAGTGAGACTAGGCACTTGCTCTTCTGTTGAGGCTGTATGAGGCAATCCAGTAAGAAGAATGGATCCCAAAAGCAGGCAACAGATTCAGAGACAGTTCCTGTTTTCACTGGTAGGATTTTCACAAGAAACCAAGTTACACAACTGTAGCATATATGCAGAGAGCCTAGACCATATGCAGAACCATATGCAGGGTCCCTGGTTGTCCTTTCAGTCTATGTGAGCCCCTGTGTGCCAAGGTTAGTTGGTTCTGGGGGTTTCATTTGTAGTGTACTTGATACCCATGGCTTCTCCAATCAATCCTTCCTCAGCCTCTTCTGTATGATTCCCCAAGCTCTACCTAATGTCTCTGCATCTGTTTCTATCAGTTGCTGAGTGTGCCTTCTCTGGTGACTATTGGGCTAGGCATCAATCTATGAGTATAGCAAAATATCATTAAGAGTCCTTTCATTGACTTTTTTTTGACAGTTGTGTTTGGTTCTATCCTAGGACTATGTGCTATCTGCTTCTGGGTCCTGGCCCTCAGGGTATGGGTCTCCAGCTGGGCCAGTCATTAGTTGGTCATTCCCACCATTTCTGTGGCATCTTTACCATAGCAACCCTAAACCCAATCTTAATATATTTATCAGCTTATCTATTTTTTGTATATAGGACAGAAACTAATTTTTTTCGAGTAAATTTTCTATCCAGTCACTGCACTGAAGGTGTTTATCAGCTTTAGCAGTTCCTTGGTAGAATTTTGAAGTCACTGGTATATACCATCATATCATCTGCAAATAGGAATAATTTGACTTATTCCTTTCTAGGGGATCAAGGGGATAGGAATGACCAATTTCTATCCCCTTGATCTTCCTATGTTGTCTTATTGCTCTAGCTAAAACTTCAAATACTGTATTGAATTGATATGAAGAATGTGGAGAATCTTGTCTTGTTCCTGATTTTAGTAGAATTGCTATGTTTCTCTGTTTAATATGATATTGACTCTTGGTTTGCTGTATCCTGTCTCTATATCGTCTATATGATATGTTCCCAGTGTCCCTGATGTCTCCAGGTCTTTTATCATAAAGGGGTTCTGGATTTTATTACAGGCTTTTTCAGCATCGAAAGAGATAATCATGGTTTTTTTTTTCCTTTTCTTTCACTTTGTTTACATTGACAAATTTTCTTATGTTAAAACATCCCTGAATCTCTGGGAGGAATCCTACTTGACATGGTGGATGATCTTTTTGATGTATTCTTGCATTCAGTTTCTGAGTATTTCATTGAGTATTTTTGCATCTATGTTCATGAGGAAAATTAGTCTCTAATTACTTTTCTTCCTTGAGTCTTTGTGTGGTTTGGGTATCAGAGTGACAGTGTTCTCAGAAAACAAATTTGGCAATGTTCATTCTATTTTTTTTATTAATTTGAGGAGTATTGGTATTAGCTCTTCTTTGAAGGTCTGGTAGAATTCTGTACTATAATCATCTGGCCCTGGGTTTTTTGTGGTTGGAAAGCTTTTAATGACTCCTAATTTCTTAAAAATTATAAGCCTATTTAAATAGTTTATCTGATTTTTATTTAACTTTGGTAAGTTTTATATATTGAGAAAATTGTCCATTTCCTTTTGATTTTTCAGTTTTATGGCTTACAGGTCTTTGAAGTATGATCTAATTATTTGTTGAATTCCCTTGGTGTCTGTTTTTATGTCTCTCTTTTGTTTCTAATTGTGTTAATTTGGATATTCTCTCTTTGCCTTTTAGTTAGTTTTAATAAATATTTGTCTACCTTGTTGATTTTTTGAGGGAACCAAATCTTTGTTTTACTGATTCTTTGTATTTTTCTATGTTTCTATTTTACTGATTTCAACCCTAAGTTTGATTATTTCCTGCCATCTTCTCCTCTTAAATGTGTCTTCTTCTGCTTGTTCTAGTGCTTTCAGTAGGGGTGTTCAGTCACTGGAATGAGACTTTTCTAGTTTTTTTTTTTTATGTAAGCACTTAGTACTATGAAATTTTCTGTTAGCACCATTTTCATTTGATCCCATAAAGTTTGGGTATGCTGTGCTTTAATTTTCATTGTATTCTAGGAAGTTTTTAATTCCTTCCTTCCTTCCTTCCTTCCTTCCTTCCTTCCTTCCTTCCTTCCTTCTTCCTTCCTTCCTTCCTTCCTTCCTTCCTTCCTTCCTTCCTTCCTTCCTTCCTTCCTTCCTTCCTTCCTTCCTTCCTTCTTCTTTCTTTCTTTCTTTCTTTCTTTCTTTCTTTCTTTCTTTCTTTCTTTCTTTCTTTCTTTCTTGACCCAGAGATAACTCAGTAGAATGTTGTTCAGTTCCATGAGTTTGTTGGCTTCCTGTTGTTTCTGTTGTTGTGGAAATCCAACTTTAATACATGGTGGTCTGACCAGATGCAGGGGGTTATTTCATTTTTCTGTTGAGACTTGCCTTGTGATCGAGTACATGGTCAATTTTGGAGAAGGTTCCATGAGATGCTGAGAAGGTATAATCTTTTGAGTTTGGGTGAAATGTTCTGTAAATATCTGCTAAGCATATTTGAGCCATAAAGGCTATTAGTTCCATTATTTCTCTGCTTAGTTTCTGTCATGATTACCTGTCCACTGATAAGAGTGGGATATCAAAGTCTCTCACTTTTAATGTATGGGTTTTGATGTGTAATTTAAGTTTTAATGATGTTTCTTTTACAAATATTTCTGCGTTTAGATGTTCAGAATTGAAAAATCATCCTGGGGGATTTTTCCTTTAATGAATATGAAATGTCCTGTTCTATCACTGTTGAATAATATAGGTTTGAAGTCTCTTTTGTTACGAATTTGGATAGCTATAACAGCTTGCTTGTTAGGGCCATTTGACTGACAAATCTTTTTCTAGCCCTTTACTCTGATACAATGTCTATCTTTGATGTTGAGGTGTGTTTATTTTAGGCATCAAGTATGGATCCTGCTTTTGTATCCACTCTGTTAGCCTGTGTTTTCTTATTAGTATATTAAGTCCATTGATATTGAGTAATATTAATGACTATTGATTTTTAATTCCTGATTTTCTATTGGCTATGTGTAGTGGTTGTAGTGAATTTCATTGATTTGGAGTTTTCCTTCTAGTACCTTCTGCAGGGCTGAGTTTCCTTTAAATTTGATTCAGTCATGAAATATCTTTTTTACTACATCTGTAGTGATTGAAAGTTTTGCTAGGTATATTAGTCTGAGCTGGCATCCATGGTTTCATGCTGTCAGCAAGACATCTGTCCAGGACTTTATGGCTTTTAGAATCTCCATTGAGGAGTCAGGCATAATTCTAATAGGTCTGCCTTTATATGTTACTTGAGCTTTTTCTCTTACAGATTTTAATATTCTTTCTTTGTTCTGTATGTTTAGTGTTTTGGTAAATAGGGGACTTTCTTTTCTGATACAATCTCTTTGCTATTCTGAAAGTTTCTGAAACCTTAATAGGCATGTCATAAATTAGGATAGGGAAATTTTCTTCTATGATTTTGGTAAAGATATTTTTTGGGTGTTAGAACTGAAAAATTTCCCCTTCTTCTATTTCTATTATTCTTAGGTTTGGTCTTCTTATGGTGTCCCAGATTTCTTGGATGTTTTTATTTAGGAGTTTTGTTTTTTTTTCAGAGTTATCATTTTCTTTGGCCAATAAATCTATATCTTCTTTTGTATTTTCAATGCTGAGATTCTCTCTTCTATCTCTTTTATTCTACTAGTGATGCTTGGGTCTGTAGTTCCTGCTCAATTATCCAGATTTTCCATTTCCCAAATTCCTTCAGTTTGTATTTTCCTTATTGCTTCTACTTCTTTTTTCATTTCTTGAATACTTTCCCTCATCTGTTTGTTTGTTTTCCTTTGGCTTCCTTGGAATTCTTTAATGGATTTATTGATTTCCCCGATTTTTTTATTGTATTTTCCTTGATTTCTTTGGGGGAGTTTTTCATTTCCTCTTTAATGACCTCTAACAACTTCATGAAGATGTTTATAAGGTCATTTTCTTGTGTTTGATCTACATTGGGATGTTTGGGTCTTGATGTTATAGAAGAGCTAGGCTCTGGTCATGCCCTGGATTTTGTTGATTGTATTTTTAAAGTGGCATTTAAGCATCTGGACTTATGGTGAAGTCCGAGATTCTGACTGGTATGGCCTATGTTTGTGTGGAGAAAGTCTGATGGAGCTGTATGCTGGAACCATCAGCAAGATAGATAATAAAGTGGGGTGGCATTGGCTCTTAGAGGGTTCTTAGGAAACAGAATCTTAGGAGGGGAACAGTTCCACTCTCAGGCAGGTCACTTACTTGTTCTGGGATGTGTGACTATGCTGTTTCTCCAAGTAGAGTTTGCTTTTTAAAATGAAACAGTTGTAATCCTGCATACCTGCAATACTTTAAAACTTTTGGAAATTGTAGATTGTGAAAAAAATGACAGACAACAAGAGTTTTCAAGTATCATTTGCTGCTTTATCTTCAATGGATATTATATTGCAAGAATATCTCACAATGTCACACCACAGCATCCCTTTGATGTTGTGAATACATAGAATATTTCCATCATCTTATGATCCCTCTTTATGCCAAAAACTATTTCTTTCTTCCTCCTCCCAAATCTGACCCTGTTAATGTTCTTCTGGATTTGACATTTCAAGAATATTCCTTAAATAGAATCATTCCAGTCTGTGACATTTTGCATAGGCTTTTTTTCTTTTTCATTCAGAATGATTTTTTGGAGACTCACTGCAATTTTAGGTATCAATAATATGTCCTTTTTATTCTTGATTACTATTTTGAGGCATGAATGAACTATAGTCTGTTTAATTATTTAACAGTTGGTAGATGTGTTATCCATTTCAACTTTTTTCATTTTATGTAATAAGAACTCAAGAGTGTAGTCTGGGACACTCAGTTATTATATGTTTAGTTTTCAAGAACTGTGAAAATATTTTCTGGAAATGATTTTAGAATTTTCTTTTCTCACCATCAGTGCCAGGGTGAGCCTGTTTCTCTGCGACACTGACAGTACTTCCCTTTGTCATTGTTCTTCAGTTCAGCTGTGGTGTCACTTTGGGCCTGCCACATTTTTGCATGTACTTTGTTAACATCCCAATGGCATAATTAATGAAATGCCAATTATTATTTTTTTAGATAAATAAATTAATTATTTTCTCCAGAGTAAAGCACAAATAGCCAATTGTTTGTCTTATCTTTTTAAATTTTTGTTTTGCTTTGAGAATTCTTTGTATGTAGACTCTTGGCATTCATCAAATTTTGATGAATCATTCAACTTTTCTCTCAGCCAACTACTTGATTTTTAATTTTCACAACAATATTTTGCACGAGAAAATTGAAATTTTGATGAGATCCAAAAATATATTATTTTTATCTGATTATCAAATGATACTTTTTTATCTGACTCATGAACTAACTGTCTAATCAAATAGTGAAATTTTCTCCTACATACTTTCTTCTGAAAATTTTATAAATTGAATTCATTCTTAAAGTTTATGATGAGTCTTGTGTTATTTGTTAGGGAGTGATTCTATTTTGGGTGTAGATGCTTACTCTAGGCTAACTTTGAAATGAGTATCCTTATTCATTTAGTTGCTTTTGATCTACAATAAAAAACTAGTTGGGCCAGAGGACCTTGGTTGATTCTCAGAACCAACATATGAAAACCCACAACCATCTGTAACTACAGTTCTTGGGGATCCAATAACCTCTTTGAGAACCTGAAGGAACCAAGCATTCGTGCACTTGGTACACAGACATATGTTCAGGCACAACACCCTTACACAACAAAATTGAATAAAAATATGAAAGCAAGCAAAATTTAAAGCCAGTTATGGTGACACATGCTTTTAAACCCAGCACTCAGGAAGCAGAGGAAAACACATCATTATGAGTTAGAGGCCATTCTGATCTATGTAGTGAGTTTCAAACCAGCTAAGGACACATATTAAGACCCTATCTAAAAAAAATTAAACAAACAAAAACCAGGCAAATGCATTACGATGTTTGGGCTCTCCAATGTTCTCAATCGGTCTAGAATCTTTCATTTTAAATACCACATCATCTTGACTATGCAGTTATATTTTGATTATTTCTTTTTATAATTGAAATGAGATCATTTTCTATATTTCCTAATTATGCTTTCCCCTCTCTCAGTTATCCCCCTCTCTCAGATCCTCCACCTTCTCCAACAATTCAAATTTACACTCTTTACTTCTCTCTACTAAGGGGATTTTTTGGGATGAGTTGATTTTTCAAGTGAGTAAACACTGAATACACTGATCAATTGGAGAAATGGAAATAGTGGAACAAGATTAATTAAATATGGTGGCAGATGCAAGGGAGTAGGGAGAGATTATTGGAGAGATAACTATCATTAAAAGCCATTTGAAAGTGCCATGTGGTAACCCAGTACTTTAGAATCTTCTAAAAATATACTCATACACAAATACACACACACACACACACACACACACACACACACACACATTATATAAAGGAAGTTTAAATAATAGTGGGAACAATGCCTTAAACATATACAATACACTAGCATATAAAATCCCAGTAGCAGGAATATGTTATGTTTTTCTTAGTTGATGGCCCATGGAGTCCCATAGACCTTCAAACATGTCAGTAAAACTCTTTTTGAAAATACACAATACATAACACATAAAGCACATTGATACTGTTCTGAAAGCTTCATCCCTGCTGGTTAGTTTTCATAATGCTAGAAGGTGCTATGCCTTTTACCAGAGGGAAAAAAAGTAATCATCAGTTTACCCACCATAAACTCTGAATGCTAAAATAATTATCTGTCTTCAAAATATGCCTACCAGTATACTAGTGGCAGTAACTTTATGGAAGTAACTAACTAATATTTTATTGGATATAAGATCCACTCCATAATATTAAAGCCAATGACTAACATTGTTAAATGACTAAGAACCTGTGACTAGATATGTCACAGACCCTAGAAGGGAGCCTAATACCATTGTCAAGCTAAATAGAAGAAATGTTTAAATTACTCCTATGATTTATTGCTATACTCATAGATTGGTGCATCTCTAATCAGATAAGATTTTGATTTTAGTAGATGGCAATTGACACAGAGATCCTCTACTGATCAGAATAAGATACTAGGGAATATTCATCTGTAATTGAGACATACATCACACACACACACACACACACACACACACACACACACACACACCACACATCACACATATCACACATCATACAAATACCAAGGCTAAAAGAATTTTTTGAAATAAAGTTGTAAGAGCCATTTGTGGTGGATGACTTCAAGGAAAAAGGGTTTTCCACATAGAACAAGTCAGTTACATTTATGAAGTAACAGCAACTGTGACAGCATACACAGGACATTCAGAACCTCAAGCTAGAAAATATCCTTACACAGGGGATCTGGTCTGAAGAAGTCTTACCACTATATGACAAACTATTGGCTTTGATAGTTTCTGAGAGATGGAGAGTCCATTTTCGTTAGTGGTGTGATCCTTGGATAGGCTGACTATAATCCAGGCTAGGCCCTATAACAAAAATTGTTTGGCAACACAGATTGGCTTCCATGAGGAAGGAGGAGGAGGGAGGAGGAGGGGAGGAGGAGGAGGAGTTGGAGGAGGAGGAGGAGGAGGAGGGGGAGAAGGAGGATGAGTTGGAAGAGGAGGAGGAGAAGAAGAAGAGCAGTAGGAAGAGGAAGACAACTCTAAGTTGTGAGGTTAGGGAGGAAAATGTAGTAATTTTGTAAAAAGGAATGAATATGATTAAAATATATTCTATGAAATTCTCCATTAATTAAACAAACTAATGCTATTTTGTAGTAGTTATTATTTTAATTTAATTTACAGTCCTTCTGTTTTTAGTATGATGACTTATTTTCTGTTATGACCATATATCTAATAACTTAGTATATTATTTTGGGGAAAGGAAAGAATTAACTTGGAGATAAAAATTCCTACTTTGGATCTGTGGAGTGACCTAAGAATTCCTATATAGCCCTGAAAGAAATTCTTACTTCCCTTTACAGCCAAATGTCTAAAATATAAATGAATAATATCATCCTATGGGAAAGAATTACAATGGAAATAGAATTTCCATCCTCTGGGTATGTTCTGTTTAAAGAGTAAGCCTTTGATTGTGAAGGAATTGAATCTTGAAAAATCAAAATTGAGGTGTATGGTTATACCTAATAAAGTTAGCATAGTAGTCCTATAAATTCTTCTGAGTCTTATTTGCCAGTAGAATCCATCAACCTATGCACAAGGAGATGAAACTTTGCCTTAAGTCTAAAATAGCTTTCAGTGAGTTACATATATTAAAGTTAATCCTGATGATCTTAACGACCCAGCCTCCTCACCTTTCTTTCCTTCAGATCTATAACTAGACAGAAGTTCCAGAAAAGTTTAAAGATGAATCATAAGACATAACCCATGTATTTACAGATTCTAAATACATTTAACTTAAAGAAGAGTGCTCAACAAGCATTGGAGCTGTATAGGTGGATATACATCAATGAACTCTGTTTCCAGAAAAAAAGGCAAGCTACAGGACTCTGTAGAACACTTCTTATTATCCATTCCCAATCAAGAATGAATAATATGAAAGACTTTAGATTAAAACTGATGAATTTTTAAAATATGAATTACATGACCAATTATAGAAGGAGAGTATGGAAACAGCAGCCAGGTCTATAATAATAAACTCTTACATTTTCAAATGGCTTGAAAGAAAAAAATGTGAGTTAGGGAAATATCAGTAAATTATGACATTAATGTAATTGCTACAAAATCAAACTTGCTATTTTTTGTTTTCCTGCTGGAGATTGAACTCAAGGCCCTATGCATGCTATGCATTAACTTCATTGCTGAGTTGTACCCCTGTTCTGGTTCAGGGCATTTTCACATCACTATGTGTTATTATATGATCACAATTCACTACGGAAAACTAGACTGGATTTTTAAGATCATGGCATGTTCTGCCATGACAATGAATATTTTTCAATATCTTCATAACATCTATCTTGAAGCTATATAAAAGTTCAGATAATTCCATAATGAACTGCAGCCACCTCCCTCTCATCCCAACAGACCCTCTCCTGTTCTCCCTCCCCTATTTTTCTTTCTATGATGTCCTGAATCCAATGTTTAAATCAGTCTTTAGGAAGAGAATTATTTCATATGTCAGAACAAAAATCTCTCTCCATAGGGTAACTTCAATATTTATAAAGAAAAGATTCATAATGTCTCGCCTCTAAATTCTGCAGGTTGCCTCAGACCCTGTCCACATTCCTTTTGCCATTCTTCTCTCTAGAAATTGCTTTAACCCAGAAAACAAATTATAAATAATCCCTTCCTTTAGCCATGGCTTTCCTTTACTCTAGGCCTCTACTGTTGATCCTTTTGTTTTCTAAAGGCAGATATTTCCTTTTGTTCATAAGTACCACACTCTAATTGTGGCTTTACAGCTCACCATTGGATACCTATGACTGCATGCATTTTGAACTCAGTTCTGCACCAGAAGTTCTAATTACACATGGAACAACCACCCAGTTTAACAACAAGCAATTTTAAATTTTGTGACATATGCTTTTAGCCTGGGTCCCAATTATGAGTTACAAAATTCATATTACCTCACATAGATTCTCCTTCCACACCCACAGAAGGTATTCCATACCCCCTCAAATCTTTTTAAAGTATAGTTCATGCCATAATTTTAAACTCATAAGAAAAAAATCATTAAAATCAGAATAAGTAAAAAAAAAATCCCACTTCATCAATATATCAAATATAAATCTGAAGGAATTACTATATGTATAGTAGCTTAACAATAGAAATACAAATAAATTTAATACAAAGACAAAAGAACACACAAGAATTTTAATTCAAGGGCAAGAAGAAGGTTCAGTGGGTAAATGTTCTTGTCATTCAGGATCTGAGCTGGGATCCTCAGAACCCACATACAAGCCAGGCACAGTAGCACAAGTGTCTATAATCCCAATGTGCCATGAGAGAAAGGAAAGTAGAGCTAGGAGAGTCTCCAGAAGCTGGCAAGCCAACTTGCCTGTTCAAAATATGCCTCAAAGAGGTGTAAAAAGCAGTAAAACCAAAGGCAGTCATCTGCAGACTGCTCTCTGACCTCCATATGTGTCCACACCAGTCCAAGAAACACACACACACACACACACACACACACACACACACACACACACACACACACATTGGATTGGGAAAAGCATGCATGATATGAGGAAAACTGACCAACTAATGTTCCATGCCCCGTTCATATCTGCCCTCAAATCCCTTCTCTTGATTTCAAATGTACATATATCAGTCCACACTATGTGATCTGGAAAATTCTAGCCCCTGCCTTACTTATAGCTTATTATATATTGTAATTCCTTTGCCTATAATTTCTTAGCATGATTTCACCACAAGAATTTGCTTCATATTACTCCACTGATCACATTGTTAATAGATATCCTTTGTCTGTGTTAGACATCCCCCAGCTGTAAATATCTTATTAAATCATGTTTTTTTTTTTATGCCCTTCACAATGCACGACTGGGCTGACTAAAGAACTGATGATGATTTTGAAAAATTTCACTCTACACACTTTTATTAAGTACCTACTATAAAAGTAGAGAATTATATGAGATAGTAGAGATCGTGATGATAAATAAGACCTAGTGTCTGCCCTGGAGTAGCTCCATACCCTAGTGGTTGGGGCTGTTTGACCTATAAGAATAAAAAATATTATGAAAAAGGATCTGTATGCACTTAGCTTGAGAAACAGATCCATTAGGGATGATTTAATAACAGACTGTGATCACAGAAAGGTTAGCAAAGGCATGGCATTAAAGTACTCTCAATCTTTCTGAAAACCTAAAAGGGCTATTAAGCCACTATAAGAAGAATATGTGTCTATAAATAGCTGTTACTAAAAAAATAGGTTAACGTCGGGTACACAATTATTATTTCTGGAGCTATTTCAAAATAAAATGCCTCAATTTGTATATAATTATATTTCCCTTCCCATAGTGTGTGATGATATTCTTTTACCAAGCACTGTGTTCTTTGCAGATTTCACATTTTAATTTTATTAGTGTATGGTTATAAATATGAAGAAATATTTTTCTGGCTTAATTGAATATCAGCTTGAAAGTGAATAATACATGTTATACAGCACTCTTCTACAAAACATGTATGAAGCATAAAGCTGATCTGACACATTAATAATTATTCAAGTGTTTCTGTTCAGTTATTATGCTAAATATAACTGTGAGAGTCATTCTGATTCCTAAGGGATATGCATGTTCTGTGAGGCAAAGTCACACTTCAGCAAAGGAGATGAATTTAGACCTTTAGAAGTTGTGACATTTGCATATAAATTTAAACTCTGCCTCTGAGCAGTAAGAATGAATTAATAATCCAATTCAAACATTTGAAAGATATGTCTTATAAGAAATATGGTATTGAAAGATATCATATAGTGGTAATACAGTAAGAAGAATGTTCCTCTTAAAAACAATTTAACTTTCAGAAAAACAACGAATGTAGAGTCCATCCAATTTGTAGTATATATCTAATGTGTACATCAATAATAAGAAAGCCACTCCAAAGCTGAAGTATTGTCATACTAATTGAGGTTGATATTTTAATTCATCAATAGAGAAAAAACATATTATTTTTAATTAAAAAATTGGAAGATAAACCAAAATGGTAGAAAAAAAATGTTAGTTTCAGTGTCTCTTAAGGATGTCAGGTTTAAAAACAAACATTCCCCAGTTAAATCCAAATTTGGCAGGAAACTTGATATATTAGTTACAGATGATTTTCTAATTTAGTGATTTGGGTCAGAAAAGACATAAAACCTCCAAAGATATCTCCCATCCTGAAACAAAGTTTTCTCAAAATGAATCTATCTGGTGTACAAAGAAATACTATGCTGTTAATAATCAGGTATGTCAAGAAGTAGGTCAGCAACATACATTACAAATGCCTCTCAAAGCTGTGTAATGATGTCAAATCGTTCTGTATACAACTAAACTTGCTCCTATTGAATCTTAGTTCACTCAGCTAATGAGTCATTGAGGAGTTTCAATTGCGTTATTTTATTAATTAAGACATAATTACATTAGTTTAGAGAAATTTGATTTGTATCAAGCTGACAAATTACTACCCAGGTTGGCACAAATCTCCAATACTTAACTGAAGACAGGAAAGAAAAAATATAAAATTACATACAGTATCAGAAGATTATTTCAAAACTCTTCCTTTTTGCATTTTTAATCCTCCACTGCTTACCCCTGTGTTTGTTATTTGGCAATTATTGAAAGAAATTCTGCCTGAGTGAGAGGAGAGTTTATTTGAGTGCTATAAAGATTGTTTTGTATTTTTTTCTGTACATAGTACGGTGTTTTTTGAAACATCTCTACACACTTATGTTGCCATACTAAACCTGACAGTGTGGTTAGTGCTCCTTCAGAACTGGTTTCCCAGATTATGAAAGAGTCTGAGATGTGAACTAGAGAACAATATAGAGGAAGTTAAATGAGTCATTCTGCCAGGAACTGAGAAGTTCAGTGTGCCAGCAGAAGCACACACATTAAAGACTATGCACATCAGTGAGGAAGAAGGGCTCATCTGGAACTTGGTCAAGAGGTAGTTTCCATTACTATCTGAAAGAGAGTCTGCTTATATTCTTCCCAGATCTAAAAATTTGAGTTTTGTAATGTAAAATTAATTGGTGTCATTTATTTGGTAAAATATAATTTTTTTCTGCAGATTAAGGATATAAGGATTTATTTGTGCTGAAATGTGATTTTATTTTTATGTTAATAAATAAAGTTGCCTGGAGATCAGAGGTCAAAACAAGCCATAAGCAGAATCAGGTGGTGGTAGCTCATGCCCTTAATCTGATCACATGGCAGGCATAGTCTCTGTGTGGTCAAGGCCTCAGGCAAGCATGGTGACAAGGACCTTTAATCCCAGTACCAACCATAGAGGCCTGGAGGTCTGTATAGACAGGCAGTGGTGAGGAAGTCATGGGGTTGGGTTCAGAGCCAATGAGAAGGCAGAACAGAAAGGCAATAAAAAGACAATTCAGACAGGAAGAAGCACTCTCTCAGGTGAAGCGACTGCTGGTGGTAAGCTAAAGCTAGTCGTGGCTCTTGCTCTGATCTCTTTGGCTAATAGCTCTGTATTTGCCTCTGTGTTTCTTATTTAATAAGAATGTTTGGAAATTCGTCTACACTATAGCATGTTTGTTACTGGTGGCTTTTAGTCAGATCTATAGTGAGGATCCAGAGGAGACTTCACAGAAGTAGATAAGGAAAATATGCAATGTGGTGATGAAAGGAAGGATGATGAATTCAAAGTTATAGACAAGGTAACACGGACAAAGCAGCTGTATGTAAGCATTAAGGACACCAGGTTTATTAAAGAAAACCTGAGGACTTTGCACTGGGACAAGTGTGAAGAAAGTTTGAGGATAATGGTGGCCCTCCATTTCCAGTTTCAGGGTTAAAAGTCTGCAAATACTTATGAAAGAGTTTGCTTTAAATAGAGTGTCTGGGAGGATACAGCCTCAAGAATGCCCTATAAGGTCCAAGAACAAATCTCTGAGTCTGCTACAACTATAGCACAAGGAGGCCAGGGCGTGTGTCAAGCTGTACAAGGAACTTTGCTTTGGGTATGTCATGCTGACTTTGCAGGTAGGCTGCAACTTACATGCTTATGATCCTAAGGCAAAAACAAACACCAACCAGTCTTGTTTCTTTGAGTAACAGCACTGTAATGCCACAGACCATCATGCCCACAGGGAGATAATAAATTTATTTATTGAATTTAGACTTGCTACTTTGAAAATTAGATTGCTCTGTAATTTCATGATAATAAATGATACAGTTGTGTGATTCACATTTTTCTGTGATGTATTCCTTATTTAGTATAATTATATCTATCCTGTTCATGCTGATACATTAAACATCTAAGTCTGCATATGGTTTATACGGGTTTTAAATAGATTTGTAGAGGATGCTTAAATCTTTTTCTAGAGAGCTTTTTAAGGTTGCTAAATCCCTGACTCTACAATAAAGCCATTTGAAGTACTCTGTTTAAAGCTGTTGTTAGTGCTCAACCGTGTTCTCTCTACTTCATCTTAAAGGATTTTACATTAAGCAAAAGCAGTAGCATGCCATGATCATTAGATGAGGGCCTTTATCTTTCAGTATCTGGGTCTGCAAACTTTACAGCCGCACATGCAGTTGGACAGTTAAACTACACAGAAACATAGCTACCCACGCCTTAATGCTTTCTTGTCAAGACCTTTACTGTTAAAACAGCTGGCCCTTCCTTTTTCTCATTTAATGACAAATCTTACCTTTGTGGTAGTATATGGCTGTCAGCTCAGCACTGGAATTACATATTAATGCTGAAAGGTGTGAGCTTGAATGCAGTCTGAGATACAAATTGAGATGCTTTCTCAAAATAAATAGAATTGGAAGCAATAAAAATCTGTCTGTTTTCTCCAACCAAGTATTCAGATTCCAGAATCAAAATTAACAGTCACAGCTGGAGCATAAGTAGGATGCTCAAGTTGGTTGCTCATTCCCCACCTGTCATACCAAGGTGTACCCAGAATACTCACTTAAGATTGTTTCTGTATAGAAACACTGAGATGGGAAGTTCAAATCTAACAGCTTGTACAACAGCCTTATCTTTGTTACTTTGTTCTCATTCTTACCTCCTTCTTTGCTCAGTGAGATGACATTCTAGAAGAATGATACAGTACTAAACCAACCATCTTGTTGCTTTAACTGTGGGCCAAGGATGTGCAGGGACACTCAAGGTTTATAGCATATAGCCCTTCCAGAAGTCACATTCTAACTCCACAGGACGGATATCAAGAATGTAGAGAGTACTGTCTTCTTGTGGGATGAGCTTTACTTTTCTCCTATACTTGAAGGGAGAGAGACTGGCGCCTAGAGAGTAATTGTGCTACATAAAGACACGTCAGGTAGTTCACGTGATTACAAAGCACAGAGGTAAGCACCAAATCCAATCATTTTTTTTAAGTCTCCATCTTCCACTCTATTCAAATACGAAGAAAATGAAACAAACAGGAGAATGTGTCAAAGAGGCTGCAATAAATATTTCTCTAATTTTCAATTTTTATTTCAAATTTAGTTTCAACTTCTGTCTCCTTTCTTGGGTTACTGGCAAGTTTTGAATTTAAATGATTGGACCCCAAAGATAAAATGAATGTTATAACCCTAGGGAATTGGTGCTACCCAAAAAAATCATCCAAAATGAATTTGTTAGTGATACTAACTACTGATGACCTACTATGATCCAGTTGTGTGTCTGTCTCCTAGTATTCTACAGCTCCTCTTCCAGGCTGATTCAATGGCTAAGCCATTAAGTAAATGCTTGGTACATTTATTTTATTGTTGTGTAGCTCAAAACAAAGAAGCTATTTGTTCTGAGGTCTTATCTATTTCTACCTCTCCTAATGGTGTTTCTGACAAATCCTGAAAGAATTTTGGGCAAGGTAACCAGTTATTCAGTTAAATCATCATCCATTCTATCATGTGCTCCTACAGCACATGTTAAATACAGGTTTATAAAAATCTCCCCAGTAAATGTGAAAGAATAGAATGCATTTAAAGAAAAACCTTAAAATTTAAGCATATAATAACTTATTAATACAGACTTTTCACTTGGTATTGTATAACAGAGCAATGGTATTATTAATATCAATATGACCATCAGATTGTCCTTTGAAGATGTAAATGCTCTCATTTTAGAATATTTCTTCTAGTTTCATCTTTGTGGCCCTGATGACAGTTAATTGCAGACTACAGCAAATAGATTTTGCCATTTCTTTTTTTATAAATTACACTGTATTTGCATCCATAAAATGGGAAATGAGTCCACTCTATCCCTAGACTTAGCTGGACTCCCTCTTAGATGAAGTCAGGATGATGGTGTTCAGTCCTCGCTTACTTACATCTTCTCCCTGTGGGAAAATTTTCACACTTATTCTATTGGAATACTTGAATGTTGAAAAACAAAACTTCATTTAGCCTAGGAATGTAAACATATACTACATAAGCCCCATTTAAAAGTTTTAAAATTGTGTTATGATGGTGTGGATGAGGAATATCCACCAGGGGACCAAGTGTTTGAACACTTGGTACTTGGATGTTGGTATGTTGGTGAATATTATGAACTACTAGGTGGTGTAGCCTTGATGAAGCAAGTATAATTCTGGGAGCAGGATTTGAGAATTTATTGCTTTTCCCGACTTTTAGGTCACTGTTTCTGTTTCATGTTTTGGGTGAAGTAATCCTTCAGCTTCCTGTCCTTCTTGCCTGCTGCCATGCCTCCCTCAATTATTATGGCTCCTCCTTTGGAGAGAAAACAAAATAAATTATTTTATCTATAATTCAGTTTTGGTTATGACCTTTATAATCACAGCAAACATTTTACATGTCAAAACTTGTATTTGAGGAAATAGAAGTTTTCTGGTTGTTCGAGGGGAAAACTAAACTCTTACTTAAGCCAATTGTTTAACAAAAAATGAGTTGTTTATAAGAAACATTAAGATACTAAGGTAATATGAGGCTGGAGAGAAAGCTTCAAATCTCAGTGTTTGCTGCTCTTGCAAAGTTTAGGTCTTAGAAGTGACAGATCGCTATTGAACTCTGTTGTCAGTTTCCCACTTCTGCTACAGCAAGAGAAATAAATGGGTCAATCAGATATTAGTAGAAAACTGTAATTGTATGATGTTTCTTTTTCCTTTTCAAATTGCATCTTCTTTACTTTACATACTTTTAATTTGTGAAGAAAATGAACAGAATAAAACAAACAAACAAAAATCCTAGAATACACGCTATTCAACTGTAGTGGGTAGCTATTCCAGCTTGGTTCTGGAAGTTCCAACCCCCATTGAGACTCTGGCAACTGTCACGCCTATGAGGCGGGGCCAAGGGAGGCGTGTGGAGACCCGAGAGACTTGGATGGGCAAGCTCTCTCTCTGTTCCTGGACCCTGGACAGTGGAGGCTGACTGAGCAGAGCTCCAGAGAACACTGCTGGATTGTGATACACCTTCCCCAGACCCCCGCAACCTATCTATTCCTTCATTTGTAAGTCATCCACTAAATAAATCTTCCTTTTAACTACGTGGAGTGGCCTTTATAATTTTCCCCAATATCTAGCGCCCACATGGGTCAAATTCCAAAGGCCTACGCGGCTCCTGCCCTCAGCCTCCTCCCTGGCTGGTGGGTATCTAAACCCGCCTGCAAAGTTCCATATAACCAGGGAAGGCCTACACAGTTCCATTCCCGAAAAGGGGAGCAGATAGTCCGGTCTCAGCTCCCTAGCTTAGCTCCGAGACCAGTGAAAAACCACTGCGAGTGAGGTATCCGGCTCCCGGCTCCCGGCTCCTGGCCATCCCGCCATAAGTATTAGATTCAGGTTCTTTAGGATAGGACACCTTTTGGAATGATCTTTATAACATGCTATTTACCTATGCTCTATACTTCTCTGGATTTTAGTATGTGTTTCTTGCTTGATATTGTTTGCATTGGTTGTAGTTCCATCTTATCTAGGTCATTATCCCTCATTATTCCTGGACAATATTTAATAACCGTTCCTTTGTATATAGTCTTGTACTAGTTTAGAACCTTCTTATTTAGACAAAAAGGGGGAGATGTAGTGGGTAGCTATTCCAGCTTGATTCTGGAAGTTCCAACCCCCATTGAGACTCTGGCAACTGTCACGCCTACGAGGTGGGGCCAAGGGAGGCGTGTGGAGACCCGAGACCTGGATGGGCAAGTGCTCTCTCTGTTCCTGGACCCTGGACGGTAGAGGCTGACTGAGCAGAGCTCCAGAGAACACTGCTGGATTGCGATGCACCTTCCCAAGACCCCCACAACCTATCTATTCCTTCATTTGTAAGTCATCCACTAAATAAATCTTCCTTTTAACTACGTGGAGTGGCCTTTATAATTTTCCCCAATATTCAACCCTGATATTTTGTGGCAGGGTGTTTTCCTGCCTTAAGTCATCAAGGACAGCATGGAAGATACCCCTTAGATATAAGCTGTAATGTGTCTTTCTCTGTCCTAACTGACAGCACCCAAGTAATGACCTGGAGGCTTATTATTAATTATGAAAACTTGGCTTTTAGCTTAGGCTTGTCTCAAAGAGCTTTTATAACTTAAGTTAATCCATAACTTTATTTATATTCTGCCATGTGACATTACCTCTCTTCCACCTTGCATCTCTCATTATGTCTCTGTCTCACTGGCAACTCTACTTTAATTCTTCCCAGAGTCCTATCTCCAGGAGTCCTGCCTAACCTCTCCCTACATAGCTATTTATTCAGCTCTTTGTTAAACCAAGTGTAAGGCACCTTGGCAAAGATATATCTTCAGAGTATAAACAAATATTCTGCAACATGTCCCCCTTTTTGTCTAAATAAAAAGGAAATCATTTAACCCTAACATAGTAAAACTATATATCATAAGAACAATTATCGGGTAAGAATTACACTTACAATGTCCAGTCCACTTTTATTTGGCAATTTTGGAGAAAATACTCTATTGTTGATCCTATCTAGTGAGTCCAAAGATTTGTATCTAATCCACTTCCTATCCTAACTTGTATTACCAACCCAAAGCTATCTTTTTAGACCTCAAAACATTTTCTTAGAAAAACAAATTAAGATTTGATATTTCCTAACCTTATACACTTTATATTTCTTACATAATTTTCTTTTCTGAAATTCATAACATGGAAAACTGTAACTATAACTATGTCACCTTCAACTCCATCAGAGACAAAGAAGGATATACCACCTACATAATCAGGAAGTGCAAAGCAAATAACTTCCAAAACTATAGAAAGAACAGAGACATCTTGCTCCCTGGGTCATTACCAAAGGTTCCTCTGCACTATTGTGGCATCCGTCTTTGGCCCATAGACCTAGAATACCTGACAGACTGTTATGTGAAACATGACTTTTGAAGGACTGTTCTACCTTGTCTTGGCAAAGTTTGGCAGTTGTCTTATTTTGTGTCCTGCTCATCCAATTTGGACAGCATTCTGTCAGCAGTCAAAGCAAAGCCAGTTTCTTGCCCAGTGGCTAACTTCATGACAACAAAAGCAAACCTCATATGGAGGTTCTTCAATACCCATCATCCCTCTTTGAAGTAAACTGATGCTGCCAAAAGCTGAACAGTCTCACTATCATGAAAAGACTCGTGTTATTGAAACATCTAAAATGCCATATTCTATAGGTCTCTGGAATGTTTGAAGACCACCTGTCTATGTAAAATATACCTGTGTTTCACCTTGAGAACATACCAACCATGACTACAAGTTTAATTATTATAGACAACTAACTACTAACCTATATTTCTTAATTATATATAACATTTTAAAATGAGCTGCATAGGTACATTATAATAAGCAAGAGTAGAAACATATACACAGTATAACAAAAAACCTTAAATTTATATTAATATATAAAAATATCTTTTAAAAATATTTTTATTTTATAAATAATTTAATTTTACATATTAGCCACAGATTCCCCTATCCTCCCTAAAAATATCTTTAAACAAGAGTGGAAACATATAGAGTATGTTCTAACAAAAAAAAAACCCTAAATTTTTATCAATATACAAAAATCTATACACATGTAAAATATTTGAGATTAATAGTTGCTCTTTAGTTTAAAGTAGATTCAATAATCTACCCATCTATCCTTTATTTTCATATTCCCCACTTTTTTCATTTCAGAAAGAGAACCTTAAATCCAACTCCCTATGCTTAATTTCATCCCTTACCATGACCAGCAACAATTTATAACCCACCCACTAAATGATGACAAACCACCCAAAACCACCCATCCCACCTCTTGAGAATATAAGCATTGCATTCTTAAAATTACTTCCTGCTACCTGGGAAGTGACATCATCTTTAGGGGATCCTGCGAAAATTGAGATAATGTTCAAGTCCTGGGAAAACTAGCTGTAGCATTGGTTGTCCAGGCTGTGTGTAGTAGAAAGGTGCAGGGCTTATCTGAAGTCTTGACTAGAGTAGCTTGTAAGGCTGGACCATCTCAACCAACCACCTTGAAATTGTTCTGAGCAGTTTGATGTTCAAAGCTGACCTTTGAATGGTGTTTTTCAGCTTAATGGTGTCACCACAATCCAGATGGTCATTGTTGTGGAGCCACATTATCCTTTTGCATACTTCAAAGGAATGGTCATAGTTCACTGCAGAAAACCTAAACATTTTAAATGTCATATGCAGCAGACCTCAGAGTGGTTAAAGGACCACAATCTCATCAGCATATCTGGGATACACAAACTCAAATCCTAGTTACCTGCTTCAGACTCAAGTACCAAATCATATACAGGAAGCTAGATGAAGCCTATATCAAGAATTAATACTCTATATGACCATTAATATCATGATAGAAAGTTTATATATTATATAATATTTATAATTACATTATATATTTATAAAATATATAATATTTATATCTTAAGAAAAGTTTTAAAGTGCCAAAATAAAACCAAAGAACTATGAGATTAGTGACAATAGAAGGGTACCTTAATTTTGGTTTTCTTCTGTCCCATATCAGGTGGCTCTTCTGACATGAGATAGAGATTTTGGATTTTCTTTTAACAAGCATGCTTGGGTTTAGAGAAAGAGAGAGCCATGTTCCAACTCCAAAGCCAGCTTTAATATTTAATAGAAATGGGACAAAAAAAAAACACTTGCCTTTTATGTTTTTGAGAGTAGCAGAAACAAATATTTGGGAAGATTTATGAAATTCCATCCTGTTGAAAATGTGCTATACTATTAGGCCAATTTTACTTTTTTCCTTGGGACATTTTCTCTGAATAATTCTTCCTTCTTCAGATGATTTATTTGTCCATTAGTCTTGAGATTCCATAGGTAGATGCATATATTCTCTTCAAAAGACAAAATAAAATTTTGTGTAGTTCTTTTGTGTGTTGGTTTGTTTTTGTCAGGTTATAACTTTGTTAAGACAAAATGTTTTTTGTGAACAGAAAAAGTATTATCTTTTAATAGTAAAAAATATTTTTTCTACCTGATGAAATGAAAGGCATTTATTATTCTTAAAAATTAGTTTGTATTGAATGACCAAGCAGTTTGATGAACTATAGCCTCTCCTTATCCAGAGGTCTCTTCTTTTTGTATATAATCTTTATTAATATTTATAGTTTCCCTAGCCTTTCTTCTACTGTGGAAACAAAAACAAAACCTCTTCCCCAATGCAACAAATATCGTGCTTTCCATTCTGAAATAAAAACACCTTTAAAATATATAGGCTGATTTAATTAAGCGTTTTTTCTACTATCCAATGTCTCTCCACAGCCATTGTTCTTTTTCATTAGCATTTAAAAATTTTTGAGTGAAAAAACACTGTTTAATCTGTCTCTGGGGCCTTTATTACCCCTTTCTCTTTACTAAGTATGTCTTTTAAAGTGTAATTAGATCTTTTGTTAACTGCTTTTCCTGTAGTAATGTATTGTATATATTTAATAAGATTTATGTTGTGATATGCAATAAAGTGTTTCATGTTACCAGAGACACATAGTAAAGCATTGTTAGCCTTAATTTGTACAGGTGTCCCTATAACAATTATGACTTCTAATAAATGCATAATTACAGAATCAGCTTTTTTTTTTTTTTACAACTTAAAACAGTTACCCATTGAAACCCTGATATGTATCTATGGTGTTTTAATTTTCCAAACTTTACAAAATGAAGTACATCCATTTGCCAAGTTTCATTTCTTTGAATACATCTTAGGCTACTTCCTGTAGGTAATAGAGTTTGATTACACAAAGAAAAAGTACAACTTTTTTTTTATAATTTTCTTGCCTTGTTGCCAAGTGTTAGAAAAAATTCTTCAAATCTTTGCTGTTAAAATGGTGTCTCTTGTGAAATTCTGAAACCTCTACAACATTTCCTACCAATAACTGATCAATTTCACTGTGCTAGAAGGTTCAGTATACATGTATGGTATCTGATATGTGTTATATACAAAGAATGACTTCTATTTCTGATTAATTGCCATAATTGAATAAATAACAAATGTGGTGGTATTGTGTTCCCCAAAAGAGTGTGAAACCTAATAAACTTATCTGGGGTCAGAGACAAAACAGTCACAATATTATATATACATAGAGGTTAGGCAGTGGTAGCAACCTATGGATCTCTGTGAGTTCAAGGCCACATTGGAAACAGCAAGGTGTGGTAACTCATGTCTTTAATCCCAGAAAGTGAGCCTTTAATCCCAGGGAGTAATGGCAGAAAGCAGAAAGATATATAAGGCGTGAGGACCAGAAACTAGCAGCATTTGGCTGGTTACGCTTTCAGGCTTTTGAGCAGCAGTTCAGCTGAGATTCATTCTGGATGAGGACTCAGAGGCTTCCAGTCTGAGGAAACAGGACCAGCTGAGGAACTGGCGAGATGGTTACATTTACAAACAAAGTTAATTCTAAATCATCTGGAATAAGTTAATTTTAGTTGATCATATGAATGCCTGTGTCCACCAAAGTCAGGATATGCTCCTGAGGGTTGGGGATTATGTCAATCTTCAGCTTTTTACCACTGTCCTATTTGAAAGGATAGTTCAGGTTTTCATTGCGAATCTTGTCCAAGGCATCAGAAACATTAGATATTAACTCCCATATAAAAATTTCTTGTTTGAATAAAATATACTGATTATGAGAGGCATTAGCTGAGTTATTTCTGTTTGAAATGGAAAGGTCTCTCCCTATTCCTCTTTGTGGTGCAATTCTTTAGTCATCTTGACAGGTAAGTGTATTGGTAGTACAGATCAGAAGAGGCCTGTACCACATCAGACTTGCATACTGAACCTAGGCTGCATAGGGGTAACTCAAGAGATGACTATATGATGATTCTTATCCTAGCTGCAAGGGAACTCTTTCCTGGAATTTAGATTAATTAATATCCTTGGCAGATGAGCCAAGAAATCTCTCCTGGGATTCACTTTACTCAAGGCATTTTTGTTTTTATTTTTGTTTTTATTTTGTTTTCTTATTTTGTTTTGTGTTTAGAAAAAAAGAAATTAAATAATTGAACTTAGGTTATAAAAGATTGATGGGTAAATTAGAGGACTTGCTTCTCTTGCAGGAAATCCAGGATCATGGTCCAGCACCCACATGGGGTTTCACATACATTTGTAACTCCAGTTACAGCTGGCCCCAGAGGGAATTAGGCACATCTGATGCACTTAGAGGCCTATGAGCAAAACACACATACACATAAAAATTAAAAATAATATTTAAGTGATGACCTCTTCAAACATACATGGTATAATACTGCAACCTTTGCACAACTGGCACCTACCAGGTATCTACAGGCAGGCCTAACATCCATTAGTGGTCTGTCATTATTAAGGTAGTAATACATCCACTTAAAGATTAGACAATACTGAGATGTTTTCCATGTCATCCATTTAACATTGGCATAATAACAGGATTTCTACTTTCAGCTGGACCTTAGCATATAATAACAATTTATGAAAAATAATTAACCATGAAATTTGCAAACAAAGTCCCACATCAAAAATGGTGGTGCAAACCCTGCTACCAGTGTATTAAATGTGACTCTAGGATAATACAGAATTGATGCATAGTGTTTTGAAATTTAATAAAAAAAATCAGACACTTAAAATAGTTTCTGTATTGGCTGGAGAGACTGTTCAGTGCTTAAGAGCACTGACTATTCTTCCAGAGGACATTGGTTTGACTCCCTGTACCCACCTGGAAGCTCATAGGTGTCTGTATCTCCAATTGACCTGATTTAAGCCCCCCTTTAACCTCTTCAAGCACCTGTTATGCAAGTGGTACACAGACACACACATAGGCAAACCACCCATACATATAAAAATAAAATAAAATTTAAATTAAAAAATGGCACATGCTTTAATTGAAATTGTTTGTTAATTGATGCATAATGAATGCAAAATAACAAAAGTAATATAGGATTTGTATACAAATGAGTTCAATGCCCCTCCCTTTATTTCTTAAGTATGACTACCTAGTGGCACATCTGAAGTTGGATTAAGTAGCAGAATGACCGTTTGATGCCACCACATAGAAGTAGGTGGCCTCAAGGAGAAGCCGAAATCTGGAGTAATGAAGATAGTTTCAGAATATTAAAAAGCAATCTAAATTAAATGCTACTAGAGCAGAGAAGAAAAAACAGTGTGATGAGAAAATCAGCTTTGTTCACAATTGCCTGGAGCCACAGTTGCGGTGGGGGGCAGTTATAGTGGTCTTTACCAGTTGGTTGGCTCTGAGCAAATGTGTATCATTTTCAGAAGAATTGCTAAAGCAGTGTCTGCTCTTTCTTCCCAGATGGTAATACTTGTTATGAGGCAGTGACCGCTGTGATCTTTTCTCTCTCCCATTTCTCAAATGAAGCTATTATAGTGTTCACACAGTTCTAAAAAAAGACTAATACTGGATTTTTTGAAGATGATAAATTATAAATGTATCGTCTGCTAAAACATTAGAGTCTCTAACTGCATGCCACAGGGAAGTCTTCTTATCTACAGAATTTGAACTGTTTTTTAAAGAAGAATGCAAAATAAACATGGGACTGAAGAGTGATCTTTGGAAATAAGGAAAAATCTTATCTATATTAACTGCAGGTTTTAGCCTATGCCTGAACATTTAGAAGACTCAGTGGAGAGGTTATGGTATATTTATTTTATTTGACTTTCTTAACAATTGAACCTTATTGGCAATGTTATTGTGCCTCGGTTTTTCTAATTTTATTTGTTCAGCTCATGGGTGGATGAAGGTCCAATTTATGTGATGATTACTGGAGGAAACACGTAGGAAGTATTTTAAAGTGTGATTTATTATGAACAGAAATATTGGAACTATCTCCTTGGTCAATGATACAGGACATGATGTCTGATGTTTCATATGACTATCAGGAAGTACTGACAGAGAAAATTATGTGAATTGTTCTACAGAAAGAAGCATTCAACAAAGAAAGCAGAATGAGCTACCATGTCAAGTTCATAATGTTATTCTAAAAAAAAATCACAGAATATGACAGAGAAAAACTCATGTAATATATTTCATATGAAATGTATTCATAAATAAATTCAGATACTTGTGAATAGCTTCAAGAACTATGATGATCTTTAATAATTGTAATCAATCATTCATGTGTCACTAATTACATTAAGGATAGAGTGTTCAGACCCAGAGCCCATTCATGCTCCTTCCTAGTTGGGCTCCTGTATTTGGGCTTGCCCATTGGACTTTAGAGAACTGTAGTCATCTAGACTTTTAGTACATAGAATATCTCTTGCCAACTATTAAAATTTATTGCTGAGTGTATCAATGATTTATTAAGTTTTGTGAGTTTGTAGTACACTGTTTGAAATGTATCATAATTGCTTACTTATTTTTTTCTTTATTAATATTTATGTTTTTCTAGGGTTTGTCTATTTTTGCTACTATAAATGAAAGCCGTGTGCACATTTGTTTTCACAATTTTACATTTTATGTAGTGTGTGTGTGTGTATCCACACTGGTGCAACATATATATGAATGTCAGAAAACAACTTGGGGAGGCCTGTTCTATCATTTATCATGTGGGTCTCATGAATTGAATTCAGTCCATCTGGAGGAAGTGGGTTGCCACAAGACAGGTCTTAATGATTATACACTGGCCTCACTTCTGAGTGGAACACTTTAATCCCTGCCTGTTGCTATAATGTTATTGTCCACCATCTTCTATCTCCATGAATTTGCTCTGCTTCAGTCTCCGTGTCTTCCTTGCTATGACAGATTATATTGTGTTAAACTTTGATTCACTAAAACCTCTTCTTCCTTCAATTTTTTCTTTCAGGATTTTGATCATAGTGATAAGAAAGTTATCTATTACACAATCCATAATAAAAAATATTGAAAATGCATCAAATTATATATGCATGGGTATGTGTCAGTACCTAAAAATGTACACATATGAGTACATCTACATAAATAGGTGCCATTAAAAATGTTGAAGAAATGTATTAAGTAGATATACCTTCTAGCATTTATTTAGGCATATTTCAAAGCAGCAGTAATATTTAATATAACAAAATATTTTTGCATCCCAAGACAATAAAATAATATGAGAAATTGGGGTATATTTTCTAGAGCAATGTGTGGAAAATATATCTTCCTTACGAGTAGAAGTTTATGAATGAAGTACAGACAAGTGTTTATAAATACATAAATCTTATTATGTATCTATATTGCAAAATATGAAATATCATTTGTAGGTGGAATAGGATGGGGTTATTAAAATATTTACTAAAGTTAACTATGTTGGTAGATAAGAAGAAACATTACACTAAACACATTCGACACTGAATAGTGTTTTTACAGGGTGCCTGAAAATTTTAAATCTAATGCATCAATGAAATTGGATAACAATGTAAAAGAGAAAAATAAAATACTCAATTTATGGATAAAACACATAATTATGCTGCTTGGAACCTATACCATAGCTAAAAATGGTATTAATCAGAATTTAAAAAGTGGAATTCAGATGATATTTACTTAGTGAGTAATTTGCCTATATAAATTTGTGACACAAAAATGAGGAAATTCTAAAACAGTAAGATATATGCTAGCAAATGAAAGTAGAGATATATTAGTGGTATAACAGGCATTATTTAAATAAAAAAGAAGGAAATGAAGAGATTTAGTTATACCCAAACTTTGTTCTTCGAAATGACCATCTTTGAATAAATAGTATGACGAAAAACAAATGAGAAGACTTGAAAGTTATTGCAAATGGGAAGATGAGGCCACTATGAAAAGATGTGCGTGGTTCCGGGCATTTTCATCAGAAGAGTAATAGTTTAAGATCTACATATGAAGTCATCAGTATGCTTTGTGTTTGTGATGGTAGACTAGGAAGGAATTTGAAAACCAGTCACTGTGCTTTACAGAAACAACTCAGGAATCTGTGGTAACCCATTTGTTGGTTAGGAATATGGCTTAAGGAATATGCTTTGTGAATTATGCTTGAGAAGTGGATGCCATTTCCACACAGGACTAGAAAACAGTAGACAGTCATTTAACACAGATACACTGTTGAGGAACTGAGGTTTGTGTTGCTCTAGGTGGTAAGAAAGTGAGGATGCAGAATACTTCCATGAAGAGCCTCCTAAGTGAAGCTCTATGGCAAGTCCTGGTGGCAGCAGAGTGTTCCATGGATAAATAATTTTACTTGGGTACCTTTAGTGTTACTGGTGCTTTATAGTATTAACACACAAAACATAAGTTATATATTAAGAAACAAATATGATGAGGAAACTGTACTATCCACACTTGATTGTGGCTCTGTGATGCTTTGACCATTATTATTACTTTAATGTGGATGTGTGTATTCCCTGTCTATGAACCCTATGCATACAGTGTCTGTAGAAGCCAGAAGATGCAGTCAGATGTCCTGGGAACTGGTGTTACAGACAGTTGTGAGTTTTCATGTAGGGGCTGGGAAATGAACCAGGGTTCTCTGGAAGAGCACCATGTCCTCTGAACAACAGAACCATCTCTCCTCCTCTTTGACCAATATTTTACATGTTTCCCTCATAGCTGAATCTAATCCAACTGTAGAGTATCCTTTTAATTATCATTAAAAAAAACCCTTACTTATATGCTTGATGATAATTTCACCAATGTTAAGAATGTAAAAGTATGGGAATGTTGTACTGTCATGTAGGCTCCAGAATTGGGAGTGCAAAATGATTGGCAAGCTTTTCCCCTAGGAAAATTTCTTTTTCTATTTCCATTCCTATAAAGGAAAGAAAACACATTTTTTGACATGTATCTCTTTTCCCAATTCTTCAGCTGAAAATCTTGTCATTTTTTTTTCTGTTTTATGACTTGTTATGTGATATAAATAATCTACTTAATACAAATCACGCATATAAAATAAAAAAAGCTCTCCCTTCTCCAAAGGTCAAATGCATGGCATTAATGAGGTCTCTTCAAATCTGGAAAGGAGACTTAAAATCAGGAACAAGTAGCCGTGTATCTTATATCAATAGGAGACAGACTGATGAAATTAGAACAATAACACAACAAACAAAACCACACAGTTTATTCAAGACAGGCATTGGATGTTTTGGTTCATGCCATAATCCCTATAATCAGATGATAGAGGCAGGAGGATCAAAGGTTTAGGACCAACCAGACTGAGACCAGTCTGAGCTATAGGAGACCTTTGCTTGAAAAAACAAACAAATGAAAAAAAAAAAAAGGCATTATTGTTATACATGGACAGACTAAGAAATGAGGTATGGTCTATCCTCTGTAAGTCGTTAAAAATACAGATTTATACACTTAGCTAACTCTAAGGAGATGAAGGGAAGAGAACCAGAAAATAAGACAGGTTTCTTTAGTGAAAGAAAAATCTCAGATCTGTGTAGAAGAGCAGAAGATGGGAACGTGTGTGTGTGTGTGTGTGTGTGTGTGTGTGTGTGTGTGTGTGTGTGCTATTTCTGTACACACCTGTGCTGTGTCTTTACATCGTCATGGCTATGAAACATCTCCAGAGAGAATCTAACAAAGATAAATCCTCACTTGACTTTTCTGTTGTGAGTACCTTGCTCCAAAGAAGGAATTCGTGGGAGATTCATTTTTTTTCCCAGTAATTGTTTTTTGGAGTCAGGTAAGGCAAGCAATAAGAAAATTGATTCTTTATTCATCTATCAAATCTCAATTATCCACAGCTTATAATAATGCTCATACAAATTCTGGGATTCTGTCTGGGCTCTACAGTGTCTAGGATGGCTATTTGAAGTACTTAACAATGTTGATGATAGCATTGATCCTAAGGTCTAGCTATTGTCTTACTGTCTGAATGAAGATACTTATTAACTAATACAAGAAAATAAATTCATTTACAGTTGTCTATGTTGTACATAACAATGTTCTAACTACAAAAGATCGACTGAAAGTCATGAAGTATTCTTGTATAGATTTAGATGTGTGCTCTACTCCTAGGCAAAGGGATATCACTCTGCTGATGTTAGGGTCCATGGCTCAGACATCTTGAGTGATGGAGTTGTGTGTCTCATTTTCCAATGCCATTTCCTATTATTATCCTAATTTCTGTGCCTCCATAGCAATACTAATTCAGAAAAGAAAAACAGAAATAAAAAACAACACATTAATAGCCATCAATATTGCTGCAGTCTGTGTTCTTCCCTGCCAATGCCCCCTACTGAACTGTGGGAGATGGAGCTTTAGTGCATGGATAGAATGGATTAATTCAAAAGTGGCTCTGAGTAATATTTATTTCTTTTCTCTAAAATCTTCATCTTTGAGACAAGGGGCCTCCTGAGTACAGATGATATCATCAGACAAGAAGCACAATAGTGAGAGATGTGTATGGAATCCCATTCCCTAGCAGGGTCTCTCCAGACAGTTTTCTCTTTTTCAGAAAATTCATCTGGATTAGCAACCTAGTGCTCCTGTGCCAGCATTTGCATTTCTGTCCAGGGGAACACATAGTTCTGAAAAAAAAAAATGTATTGTTACTAGGGTAGGGGTGATGGGGATCAGAATTGTCTTTTAGGTTGTTATTCTCACTAATAAAAGCATTTAAAACCAGACTCAAAAGGAAAATTCATGAGAATTTCATGAAGGTTTCACAGTAAAGCAAGCTAGACAGACTGAAAATTCTTGCAGCCTCCAGGAAGATGGGGCTAGATAAGAAGAGCGAAAAAGCTGTGAGTAACAAGGATGAGCAAGCATTCCAGGTAAATGAAAGAGCCCCTTCCTCTTCTCCCCATTTCTATCCTTTGCATGTTCTATTTCCTCCACATATTTTACACCGAAAATTGAAAATATATTACCAAATGAAAGGTGTCAGAGACCACACCACACCTCTTTTCCTGAAGGACTCGATTGAGATTTCATGGGAATGACCATGATGGGTTTCGAAGAGACTGTGGCGAAAAAGACACCTGAGGAATCTACATATTTTTGGCTGTGATTTTTACCTTTACTAGCAAATCCTTGGACCACTGATGGATTTTCTTTAATTGTGCTCCCTTTCTTGGGTAATATTTCTTGCCTTGTTTCTTTTTAACCAACAGAAGTTTCCTATAGTTTCATTCAAAAGATAGTTTCAGTTGACATATAAAAATAAAATCGTGCCTGGCAGTGGTGGAACACACCTTTAATCCCAGCCCTTAGGAGGCAGAGCCAGGCAGATTTCTGTGAGTTCTAGGCTAGCCTGATCTACAGAGCAAAATCCAGGACAGCTCCAAAACTACACAGAAAAACCCTGTTTCAAAAAACTAAAATAAATGAAAATAAATAAATAATAAAATAAAATCATGGTAATGTTTCCAGGGAAACATTTTGACTTTTTTATTAATAAATTTCATTTAAAGCTTCAAAGTTTATAGTATTTACTAACCACACTAGCTATTTTCTGTATTGATAACTTTGCGCTCTCTTTTCCAAGTAGATCTTCTAAGATTCCTAGACTTAGAAAAGCAAGCACACCTGTGTGAACAAAGGAAAAAAGAAAAAAAAAAGCAATTCACTTGAAACATCAATACGTTTTAATAAATATTATTTATGTTCTCTGGGTATTAACAATTTCTTCTTAAATTCTGATGTGAAAATGATTTAATAATTTCCATGGAAGAGTAAGTTCTACATCCTACATGCAACAGATTAATTCAAGAGAACAAATCTTTAGGCAGGTTGTATCTAATGCTGTTGAATCATTGTTGACACAGTGTCCTTGCTTCAGAAATCGATGTGAAAATGTCATTTTTCTTCTCTCTGATGACATAGATATTTGCTTTTGTAATTTTTTGACTGGATGATGTCATTTGCACATTTCCATTATTTATTCTTTGAAATGTACATTTAAAAAGAAAATGTACGAAATGAATCGGTGTATTATGTAATTTGTCACTGAGAATTGAGATCTCATGTTAAATCACTACCTCTTACTGACTCATAAGAATAAACTATACAGTTACAGTATGATCTACATCTCTAGTTTACACTATAAAAAACTTGGTGCCCTTATAAACCCCACCTATAAAAGCTCCACCCTATCCAAAGTATTTACTGTTCATTATGGCCAAAAATCTCATAGACTCATAGTCTTTCTTTTTTCAGGAATATTTTACTTTAGAAAAACCTTCACTTATACTATTATATCCCTTGAAATGTAAATGCTAAACTCCACTATCTTCCCTTACAGGACTTGGAAGGCCTTTAGATTGTTATTGTGAAGGATGGGGCCTACCCCTGCTAGGCCTCTGTAGGAAAGAGTAACATGACTTAAAAACACAACCAGCTGAAGCAACTGATCTTTCCACTTTTACACTGCTAGTCTTCACGTTAACTTCCCTCCATAACCTTTTTACAATGTATGTCGCAGTTGAGTTGAGCTTACTTCATATTGAATACACTTTTCTCTACTATTTTGGCCTGAACAAAATAACTTTACCTCTATTAGCAGATATTCAACTCTATTTCTCTTAGATATTTGTAGATAGAAAAAAAAAACTTTATAAAAATGCAATGCAAAACAATTAAACCAAAAAAAATCTTTAATTCACAGAGAACCCTGAATTTTCGAGGGTAGGCATCTTCTAATTGGTTACCTACCAATAATCAAATATAGGTTAGTTTGATTGTGGTGAGTGGACACCTGATATTTTTTTCCATAATCACGTTCCTAATTTTGTTTGTTTTGTTATGTAAGAACTCAAAATATGGACACAGTCTCAAGCTATAGATCTCAGTCTTTGCCAACTGACATTATCAGGGTGATATATGTGTCATTCTTCTTTTTAAGGCTAGGATATGCATTACTAAGCAAGCATTTTTCAATATTGTAAGAGCCTGTGTCTCACAGGGAGCTCTCATTGCATCTTTGCACAGCAGAGCAGACAAGGCAGCTCTCTGAGCCTCTTCTCTATGGCACCAATCCCATTCATTGGGGTGTACCTTAATAATCTAGTTTAGTCACTTCCTGGAGATCCCACATTCTAATCAGATCACCTTGAGGTTTGTTTCAATACATGAATTGGGAATGGATACAGTCAAAACATTCATACTCAAAGCATTCCATATTCTTTTTTAATTTAATGTAAAATCCCTATTGTGATTATTTTATAAGAAAGAATTTCAGAATTAAAATAAAAGCACCTATTTTGTGTACTTTGGCTATATTTCAGTAAAGAATACAATGTGAAAATTATTCAATGAGAAAGTCAAAAGAATAGAAACATTTATTTATACAAAAGGATCATTTCCCTCCTAATTTTTTAAGCAAGAAAAGTTTATCAATACAGTCTCTGCCTCACCATTTTACAAAATTGTGCACAAGTATAAGACTGACAATACAAAGAATAATGCAACCTAGAGAACGTTCAATATATGCCATAAATTGTAACAGAGGAACAACAAAATGGTTTTAAAATCTTTATATGTGTTTTAAATAGCAAATATATTTTAGTTTCTTTACTGCCATGATTTCTAAACAATATTACTTAATTCCTCCAAAAAGAATTCAATACAAACTTCTTGTTGAAATAACTGAAGATGTAAAAATTCAGAGGAGGCACTTTTTTTCAAAGACATTATTATTTGTGTGTATGCATGATGTGTTTGGCAGAATGACACAAGTTTTGCACACTATAATGTAGAAGATGGAGGAAATGTTTGTAAAGTAAGTTCTCTATTTCCAACTTTATATGGGGCTCATCCCCAGGAGTTTGTTTATTTGCTTTATTGGATTTTTTGTTGCTATTGTTTGGGTATTTTAGTAATGAATATATTAGAAGTACTGTACAAGTGATACAAAAAGAAAGATAACTTAAATTTTTCTATGATAATTGGTGAATGCAAAGGTTGAGATAGCATTGTAGAAAGCAAGCTTAACCACCTGAAAGGGAGGATTTAATTTCTCCTACAATATAATTTGGTATCATGTACTTTAGATACTTCCCCATAATTCTGCTGTTTCAGAAAGTGTCCTAAGTAATTCAAAATCAATTGAATAACATCATCTTGGAAAACTACAAATAGAGTCATGAAGCAATCATAAACCCCTCTTACTTTCCCTTAAAACTTTGGTCACTCTCTGGATAACTTCTGCCCATGCTGGCCTGGGAATCAGTGTGACCTTCTTATACCTAGAAATACAGTCTAGTCAGGATCCCCAATAGAGACACCTGACAGTATCTCAAAAGTATTCCCTATCACTCACAACCACCACACTCTCCTACTAACCAGAGAGGGAAAATGAAACCAAGGAACAGAACCCAACAAAGACAAGACCAGATATGAGCACCTAGAATTATAATCATGCCAAACCCAGATGGTTAGACACCAGTTATATACACAAAATTAATAACATCCAAGATGATATGTCTCCATTAGATCCCCAACAACTCTGCTATAGTAGGCCCTGAGAAATCCAATATAACTAAACAAGAAAAGAAGAACTTCAAAGTAGCTATTATGAATATACTCAAGGACCTTAAAGAGAATATGCACAAACTCATTTATAAAATCTATGAAAATACAAACAAACAGTGGAATGAAATGAAGAAAAGTATTCAAGACATGAAAGTGGAAATGCAATCAAAAAAGAAATCAAAATCTGAGGTACAGATGGAAATGAAAAATTTAGGAAGTCAAACAGGAATCTCAGAGGCAAGCTTCATCAACACAATTCAAGAGATGGGCAAGAGAATCTCTGACACTGAAGACAAGATAGAAGACATGCATACCTCATTCAAAGAAAATGCTAAATCTAACAATATCTAGGCACAAAGTATCCAGGAAATCTGAGACATTTTGTAAACACCAAATATATGAATAATAGGAATAGAGGAAAGAGAAGAAACCAAGGCCAAAGGCACAGAAACTATTTACAACAAAATCACAGAAGAAAGTTCCCTTATTCTTAAGAAGGGGTTCCTGTTAAGGTACAATGTAAGATGAAATGCTATGTGGTCTTATTAATAAAAAACCTGGAGCCAGATACTGGGGTAGAAATTGAGAGATCAAGGAAGCAGAAAGAAGTCAGCCATGTTCTTACCACCAGAAATTCTCAACCAAGGAGAGGGCTTCTTCTTATATACTCACACCTATATCCTTTCTGTCCCTGTCCTCTTACATCCTCTCTCTGCCCAACTACATCAGTTCCTGTCTGTCTGTACAGACCGTCAGACCTCTATGGTTAGTGCTGGGATTGAAGGCCTGTGCTACCATGCCTGGCTTTGTTCCTAGTGTGGCCTTGAAATCATGGAGATCCAAATGAACCTCTGCCTCCTGAGTGCTAGGATTAGAGGTGTGTGCTACCATTGCCTGATTTCTATGTTTATTGTAGTGGCTGGCTTTTTCCTCTGATCTTCAGATAGGCTTTATTGGGGTCCACAAAGAATATATCACCACAGTACAAGAAGCATCTAGAAAACAAAATAAAAGGACCAGAAAATAAAATCCCCTTAGCACATAATAATCAAAACACTAAACTTACAGAACAACAATAACAAAAGAATATTAAAAGCTGCTAGGGAAAAATGATCAAGAAACATTTAAAGGCAGACTTATTAGAATAACTCCTGACTTTTCAATGAGATTCTAAAAGTCAGACAGGCCAGGAGAGATGCTCCACAACAATCAAGAGCCTTAGATGCCAGCCCAGACTACTATACCCAATAAAATGTTCAATCACAATAGATGAAGAAAGACATTCCATGATAAAACAAAATTTAAGCCATTATCTATATAAAAATACAGCCCTATAGTAGGTTCTAGAAGGAAAACCACAATATAAAGAGGCTAACCACATCCAATTAACACAAGTAATAAATAATGGCAGATCAGAAAATCAAAATAGGGAGCACACCACAACAAAGGAATAAGAATCAACAATCACTGCTCCTTGATAACTGTCAACATTCCTGATCTCAATTTTCTATTAAAAAAGACACAGATTAAAAGATCTAATTTAAAATTGAGTCCATTCTGCTGCTGCATACAAGAAACACACCTTATCATAAAGGATAGACATAGTATCAAGGTAAAACTATGGAGAGTTATTCCAAGCAAATGAACACATGAAACAAGCTAGTGGAGCCTTTAATATCTGACAAAATAGGCTTCAAACCAAAATGAATATGAAATAATTTTTATCAAAGGAAAAATATACCATATTTGTCCTTCTGAGTCTGGGTTACTTCACTCAGGATGATTTTTTCTAGATCCATCCATTTGCCTGCAAACCTCATGATGTCATTGTTTTTCTCTGCTGAGTAGTATTCCATTGTGTATATGTGCCACAATTTATTTATCCATTCTTCAGTTGAAGGGCATCTAGGTGGTTTCCAGGTTTTGGCTATTACAAACAATGCTGACTCTTCCTGCTGTCAAGCTTTCATAATGTCTGAAAGTGCTGTGCAGCTTCAGTAGTTAAAATATTTCAGTAATCTCTCCCAGTTCTGGACTCTACATGTTCCAATCACTGGGACAATAGTGACAAAAGTGATTTTAAAGATAACCAGCTGCATTCTGACTGGATATGAGGCATGGCCCACAGAATGAAAGTCATACCTGGAATATAGATTAGTCAAAAGCCCATGACTGAAGATATCATAAGTCATAATGTCAAACTGTCTTTAAAATATTTGTGTTTATAACCATAGATGTGTATGGCTCTCAACTTATCTTAGAGACTGCCCCCTACCTCTCTCTATCTATCATCTATCTTCTACTTATATGTTTATCTGCCTTCTATCTGCCCCTATCTTCTTTCTTTCTTTCTCTCTATCTACCTATTTTCTATTTATCATCTATCTATATCTATCTATCTATCTATCTATCTATCTATCTATCTATCTATCTGCACACAGAATGGAGAGGAGTATATGAAAGGGTTTTGAGAAAAGATATTGAAGGGAGAAATGTAACTATTTTATAATCTAAAAATGTATGGTTACAATATCAAAATAAAAGTTTTAAAATATAAAAAAAAAGAAAAATATACCTAGAGGACATTACAATTATAAATATATATACACCAAACGAAAGGGCATGCAAATTCATAAAAGAAACAATAGTGAAGCAAAAATGTCATTTTGACCCTCATACAAAAATGATGGATGACTGTAATACCCTACTCTTGCCAATAGACAGAGAATCCAGACAAGAACAAAGGAGAAAAATCTTGGAGCTAAATGATGTCATAAACCAAATGGACCTAAAAGATAGTTACAGAACCTTGCACCTAAACATTACATTTGATGTTAGTCAAAGGGAAGAGAAGAAATTCATCCAAACACAAAAGAATATACCTTCTTATCTGTACCTCCTGAGATTTTTTTTCCAAAATTGACTCACATACTAGGACACAAAAAAGTCTCAATAGATACAAGAAATTTGAAATAATATTCTCCATCCTTTCTGACCCCATGAATCAAAGCTGGATATCAACAACAAAAACAGTAGAAAGCTTGCAAACTTTAGATAAGATCTGTGACACATTCAAACACTCCTTCCTGATAAAAGCCTACAGCTAACATCAACTGAAACAGGACAAGCTCAAAACATTATTACTAAAATAAGGAAGAAGATAATATTTTCTATTATCTTCATATCTAGTTAATAGGTTACCAGAAGTCTTCATTAGAGGAGTAAGACAGTTGAGGTAGATTAAGTGGATAGAAATAGGAAGGAAAGAAGTAAAGGTGTCTTTAATTTCAGATGATATGGCTATAATACATAAGTATTCCTAGAACTTCCATCAAGAAACACTTACAGATGAGAAACATATTCAACAAAGTAATTGGATACAGAAGTGACTTAAAAAAATCAGTATCCTCCTTATATAAAAATGGCGAATAGACTAAGAAAGAAATCAGGAAAACAACACCTTTCATATTGCCTCAAATAATATAAAATATCTTGGGGGTAACGCTAACCCACACAAGTGAAAACTTGTATGATAAAAAAATTAAGACATTGGAGAAAGACAGTGAAGAATATATCAGAAAATGGAAAGAGCTCACATGCTCATGGATCGGTAGGATTAATACAGTAAATGTGACCATCCTATCAAAAACAATCTGCAGACTCAATGCAATCACCATCCATGCAAATTCCAATTCTTCAAAGAACTTAAATGGTCAGCTTTATATAAACACAAAAACTAAACAAGGAGAGATAAAACAATCCTGAATATTTAAAGAACTACTGGAGGTATCACCATCCACAACCTCAAATTGTTCTACAGAGGACTACTAATATATGCAGAGCATGGTATAGGTAAAACAAGACATGTTGATCATTGAAATTCAACTCAGGACAGAGACATTATTCCTCAATCTCTGGATATCTGACTTTGATTAAAAAAAAAAAACTCCAAAAATGCACACTAGAAAAAAGACAGCATCTTCAATTAACTGTGCTGTTCAAACTAGATAGCTGAATCTTGAAGAACACAAATAGACCCATACTTATCACCCTGTCTCAAACACTAATGCAAATAAATCAAAGATCTGGATATATGACCATATACACTGATTTTATTAGAAGCAAAATTAAGGAATAGTCTTGAACTCAAGAGAAAAAAATTAATTGAGACCAAATATAGCAACGGGAGTAAGAAAAACAGTGAACAAATGAGACCTCTTGAAACTGAAAAGGTTCTATATGACAAAGATACCATTGTTGAGGCAAAATGGAAGCTTATAAAATGAGAAAATATCTTTACCAATTGCATATCTGATAGAGGGAAAATATCTTAAATATATAAATGACTCAAAAATGGACATCAAGGAAACAAACAAACCCATTTAAAATGAAGTGCCTTCTTACTGATGACATCCAATCTCCAGCCCACACTTAACTTCTGCCTTGAAGGAGGAAGAATGAACAATTAGTCTTCTGATTTTATCTTCTTTAACTCAAGATATAGACAAATGCCATCTTCCAGGAATTGGGATGCATAGTCTGTCCCTTTTTTGTGAGGTTTACAATTGGATGGCTTCAGAAATAGAACCAAGATTTGATGTTCTCTCTGTAATACATTATAGGACACAGTTACCCTATGCATTGTTGTGGCTGATCACCAAGAGGTTGACTTAACAGCCTGACTGATTTTATGAAGCTGTGAGTCCTAGTATGGACCTTGCTCCTATGAGGCGTATAGGGAACAAGGTAATAGAGACCATGCAATATGAAGAAACCTACACCAGTTCCCCATCCCTGCTCAGAGTGGAGTGGAGAACAGGCAAGAAGCTTCCCATTATCTTAAGGAAAGTTATATCTATTTAGCTAGCTTCTCCAAGTTCTGGTTATGGTCTGGTTTCAGACTCACCTGTTTCAAACTTTCCCAGGATTCAGCAGGCTCTTGTCTCTATGGTGTTCTAAAACAGAAATAGCAGGAGTCCTTGGCTCTGCTGTTGAGTGAGAGTCTTACCTTGTACCAGACCACTACAAGATGACTGCAGATTTTACTGTTTTATTCAAGAAGACACCAATGCAAAAATACAGTCAAATTAAAAGAAATATTGTATAACACTTGAAAAAGAAAAATAAGATAAATCTCTAGAAACCAACTCTAATTTGAAATGTTAGATTCTAGTTAGCAGTAAGAACTCCACCTTAGTTCCAGTTTGTTCTACTCAGAGCTGTTACCCACAATTTCCTGAGAATATGCTACAATTCACAACCCTACATAGGTGTCAATCTTCTTTTTAGAATAAGGCCAAAGCACAAATGTTCAATCCTCTTCTGAGTGATTGTCCTAGAACCAAGTCCAGGCTGCTAAACCATACATTTCCATGATAGGCTAAAAGTATATCACTATGGAAAATTCCCAACCACCTCCCCTAGTATTACATTATGATTGGATAGAACTCGAGAACTGTCTTTTTGTAGTTTTTCCCTTTAAAAGTAGCTGCTACCCCTACCTCCAAGACATTGTTGGAGTGAGTCCTGCCATCTCCCTGATATCAGTTTTTCAAAATAAAATTTTGACTTGTTCAAACCTGGTCTTTCATGGTGGATTATTCCTGTATTCTAGGACCCTAACAAAAAGAGGTATGTTATTTACAGTAGAAATGTAAATAACGGTCAAGGGGAGCTCTGTGGATATAAGAGCAATACAAGCAAAAAGGAAGCTTTTATTGAAGAGGAAGTGTATAGGTGTATGTGTATATGGGTGAGTTTGGGTGTGTGAGTGTGTGCTGGTGTATGTGTGTGTTTGTGTATGTGTGTATGTTTGTGTTTGTGTATGCTTATGTATGTGTGTGTAGGTTTGTGCAATATGTATTTGTGTATGCTTGTTGATGTGTATGTGGGTATTTGTGTATGTGTAGGAGTGTTCTTGACTATGTGCTTGTGTGTATGTGTTTGTGTGTGTATTTGTACATATGTGTGTGGTGTGTACTTGTCTGTGCATGAGTATGTTGAGTGTGTGTGTATGTTTGGAGATTAGAGAGCTGAAATTCAATACTGAGAAATGTCAAGTAGAATAAAAGACTTGTGACCCAAAGACAGATATTCAAAAATCATCTGCTTAAGAAAGAGAAATAGATTAAAATATGTAACGAAAGTGTATGGTATTTACATAACACACTGAGTAGATCAATACACACATTTTGTACTTTCTGAAGGAATACACAGGGATAAATAACTGGAAAGATTATTTGAAGATATAATGGGGCTAGAGGAATGGCTCAGTGGTCCAGTGCCTGTGACACACAAGCATGACGACAAGATTTGAAATACCCAGAAATCCATTTAAATAACAGATTGGTGAGGTATCCTGCCTATAACGCAAGCTTCAGAATACACAGATCACAGAGCAAGCTGATCAAGAAAAGCAGCCATATTGGTGAGCTGAAGCATTTGATTCAATAAGAGGAAGAGCATTAATGAATAAGAAGGAAAAGCATTAGTGAAAAAGAGGAAGAGCATAATTCCAAGAATTAACTTCTAATACACACACACACAAACACACACACACAGACTCACATAACAATACTATGATTAAATTTCAAAATTTGGAGATGAAGGAAATTCTAAAAGCATCAGAAGAACAACAATCTGTTTCCTACAAATATATTGCCAGGAGATGATAAAGTGAAATTATCATTAGAAATGTTCAGGAAAAAACTAAATAAGAAAAGGATCAAAATAGGGGGTTAAGATAAGGTAATGCTTAATCATACCACAAGGTCACTTGATCAACTATGCTTTATGACACTGACATTAATCCACACACCTATGAATACCTTATTTTTGACAAAGAAGCCAAAACTGTAGAATGGAAAAATGAAAGCATCTTCAACAAATGGTGCTGGCATAACTGGATGTCAACATGCAGAAAATTGCAAATAGAACCATATCTATCACCATGCACCAAAACTCAAGTCCAAGTGGATCAAAGACCTCAACATAAATCTATTTACACTGAACCTCATAGAAGAAAGTGTAGGAAGTATCCTTGAATGCCTTGGCACAGGAGACCACTTCCTAAATATAACACTAGTAGCACAGACACTGAAAACAGCAATTAATAAATGGGACCTTCTGAAACTGAGACGTTTCTCTAAGACACAGTGCATAGTAAATAAGACAAAATGACAGCCTCCTGAGTGGGTAATATCTTCACCAAACCCACATCTGACAGAAGGCTGATATCCAAAATATATAAAGAATTCAAGAAAGTATACATCAAAATACCAAACAATCTAATTTAAAAAAAAAATGGGGTACAGAGCTAAACAGAGAATTCTCAACAGAAGAATCTCAAATAGCTGAAAGACGTTCAAGAAATTGCTCAACATCCTTAGTCATTCCGGGGAATGCAAATAAAAATGACTCTGAGATACCATATGTCAGAATGGTTAAGATCAAAACCACTGATGACAGCTTATGTTGGGGAGGACATGGAGCAAGGAGAACTTCCTCCACTGTTGGTGGGTGTGCAACTTATACAGCCACTTTGGAAATCAGTATGGTGACTTCTCAGAAAATCGGGAATAAATCTACCTTGAGACCTAGGCATATACCCAAAGAGTGCTCAATCATACCACAAGGACACATGCTCAACTAGGTTCACAGAAACATTATTCATAATAGCCAGAACCTGGAAACAACCTAGATGCCCCTCCACCAAAGAATGGATAAAGAAAATGTAGTACATTTACACAATGGAGTATTACTCAACTTTAAAAAAACAATGACATTCTGAAATTTCCATGCAAAGGGATGTAACTAGAAAATATCATCCTGAATGAGGTAACCCAGATGCAGAAGGATAAACATAGTTTTTTCCCACTCATAAGTAGATACTAGATGTAAATCAAAGGATAACTATACTACAACCCACAGCTCCATAGAAGCTAGCTAAGAAGAGGACTCAAAGATGGATGAATGGATTGCCCTGGAAAAAGGAAATAGATGAGATCTCCATGAGTAAACTATGGGTAAGAAGGGGTTACCGTGTCTAGGGTATGGGGGATGAGAACATAAGGTACGCGATGGTTGAGCTGGCACAGGGGCAGAATGGGAGAGCTATGAAAGAGATACCATGATAGAGGAAGACTTCATGGGGATAGGGAGTAACCAGGTACTAGGGAAGTTCCCAGGAATCCACAAGGATGACCCCAACAGGCAATGATGAGGAAGTAACGTAACTGGGATTAGAGCCAATGAAAAGGCAGAACAGAAAGGCAATAAAAACACAAGTTAGACAGGAAGAAGCTCTCTCTGGGGAAGCAACAGTGGCGAGGTGGTAAGATAAGGCAGTTGTGACTCTTCGATTGTTTTCTGATCTCTTTGGCTATTACCTCGGTATTTGGCTCTGTGTTTCTTGTTTAATAAGACTGCTTAGAAATTCATCTACAAATACCCTAACTGCCATCATAGAACCTCCATCTAGTAACTGATGGAAGCAGATACAGAGATCCACAGCTGGGTGCCAGGCTGATTTCCAAGAGTCCAGTCAAAGAGAGAGAAGAGACTGTATGAGCAAGGGGCATCAAGATCATGGTGGGGGAACATACAGAGACAGCCAAACCAAGCTAGTGAGAACTCATGAACTGAAGACCAACAGCTGTGGAGCCTCCATGGGACTGGACTGGGCCCTTTGCATGAACGAGAAAATTGTTTAGCTTGATCTGTTGAAGGAACCCCTTGGCTATGGGATCAGGATCCATCCCTGGTGCATGAGCTGGCCTTTTGGAGCCCACCACCTGTGGTGGGACACCTTGTACAGCCTTGACCTATGGGGGAGAGGGTTAGAGGGGAGCACCTTGGTCCTGCCTCAACTGAATATTCCAGGCTCTGCTGACTCCCCATGGGAGGCCTTACGTTTATGGGGGAGGGAATGGGGAGTGGGTTGGGGGGCAAGGCTGGAGGTGGCAGGAGGAGGGAAGAGAGGGGGTCTGTGGTTAGTATGTAAAATGAATAAAAGGTTTCTTTTAAAAATTTGAGGTAATCAGATAACTGACATGAAAGCATAAGAGGAATTTAGCTAGGAGGAAGGAACAAAAGTTAATGACACAAATGCATGAAAATTCCTTATAGAAAGCCTCTTATTATGTATGTTAACTTAATAAAAAAAAAGGTTGTTAAATCACAGTGCTGGGGAAATGAATAAAATCCACTGTAAAATAGAATAATAAACTTCTGTCCTTCGAAAATGAAAGCAAATTTTTTTCTTAGTCAAACCAAGGCTAAGAGAGTCCATTCAGTTTAGTCTTCCATACACGCAACACTAAAGAGAAAGTGCCAAGCGGGGATGAAATAGTGCTGAACAGTGACAAGCAAAGATAGGATTCATTGGAATGGCAATTATGTAGACAAGTTTTTAAAAAATTGTATAGTGTAATGGTGCTAGTGAATTGATTCTAATGCAAACACAAATTTGAAATTCACAAACCTTGAACGTAAAAACTAATAAAATAAAGCCACATTATAAATAGATGTAATTGGTACTATAGCCTATGGTATGAGATAAAAAGAATCATAATTGTTTAATTCTCATCTATAAATAAAATCAATATAATCAGTTCACACAATTTCTTGTGAAAATAGTACTACAGGAACTATGATAACCAGACCAAAAATACTATTTAAAATTATACACACATCCACATCTCTCTCTCCCTCTCTGTCTCTGCTTCTCTCTCTCTCTCTCTCTCTCTCTCTCTCTCTCTCTCTCTCTCTCTCACACACACACACACACACACACACACAGATACAACATGCATGCAGAGAGAGAGAGAGAGAGAGAGAGAGAGAGAGAGAGAGAGAGAGAGAGAGCACAATTAGTTTATCAATACAAAAATATACAAAAAAAAAAAAAAAGATTTCAGGAGAGATGTGTAAAACAACCAGGAGACGGTCTGGAAATACTTAATCAGGTGACAGCAGTGAACTGCTCTTTATCAATAATTAATTTATACATGAGTGAACTGAAAAATCTAAAGGACAAAGCAGCTAAAGTGGCTGAACAGGTGGAAATTCCCACAAAAAATGCTGACTGGGGAGGGAGTTCTGGCAGTAAACTGCTTACTTCTTAAGCGTGTAGATCTGAGTTCCATCCCTGTGCCCCTTTAAAATGAAATCTGTGAGATATAGTGACATTATAATCCTAGCACTAGGGTGATGGAGATGAAATGGTTCCTTGGGTTCACTGAATAGTAAGTCTAGTGTAGCTGCACTGCTGTATTCTAGGCCAATCAAAGAAAGACTATCAAAAAAGGAGGCTGAAGCTGGGCAGTGGTGGCATAAGGCTTTAATCCCAGCACTTGGGAGGCAGAGCCAGGCTGATCTCTGTGAGTTCAAGGCCAGCATGGTCTACAGAGTGAGATCCAGGACAGGCACCAAAACTACACAGAGAAACCCTGTTCTGTGGGACATTCTGAATGCTGTAAATGTGTTGCTCTAATTGCCTGATAAATAAAACGCTGATTGTCCAGTAGCCAGGCAAAAAGTATAGGTGGAATAAGCAGACAAGGAGAATTCTGGGAAAGAAAAACAGAACTGAGGAGGAGACATCAGCCTGCTGTCCAGGGAGCAGCATGTAATAACACACAGGGAAAGCCACAGAACATGTGGCGACACATAGATTAACAGAAATGGGCTGAGTTTAAGTGTAAGAGCTAGTCAGTAGTAAGCCTGAGCTAATGGCCAAGCAGTTTTAATCAATATAAACCTCTGTGTGTTTACTTGGGTCAGAGTGGCCACGGACTGGGTGGAACACAGGAAAATTTTCAGCTACAACCCTGTATCCAAAAAACTAAAAAAAAAAAAAAAAAAAAAGAAAAAAAAAGGCTGATAAGGCTGATGAGGCTGATGATCTTCTGGCCAAAACATTAACAAGTGCACTGGTACCTCCACAAACTCAGACACCACCTCCATTCATTCACATACACATAGTCACCTAAGAATTATATTTTCCATGCCATTATATATTTTACCAATGTTTATAGTAACCATGAATAAAAATGATTACAGTAAACACTTGCTGAATGTAATCCTTATATACCATGGAGTCAGCAATATTTTTACCAAATAAATTCACATAGTTTAAGAGAATATCTTAGTGAGTTAATATTGTGACAACAAGGAAGAATCCCAGTACTCAATTATAGGTACCAATTTCATGTTGTTCTACAACCAGACAAAATGATGCCTCTGCTGAAAGCTTTACCTATTAGAAAGGAATGGCTCCAGCAAGGAAGGGAACTTCAACAATAGTAGATTCCTGGTTATTTTTACCCAATATTTGTTGGTATGAGAAGCATAAGTATGATGAAAGGAGAGATACACATTGCTTAATATTCCCATGATTGATACCAGTTATAAGTGCTAAAAATGCTAAGAGAATGTAGTCAACCAGACTCAAGACTCTGGAAAGGATTTAACTGCAGAGGTCACCACCAGAATGTTGCCAACTGGATTTTTCTTACAAAAATGAGAAACTAAAGCTTAACCAATTCAACAACCAAAACAGTGAGTTATAGAGAGAAGAGGGGATGCTCTGAGTACTTGGTGATTTCTTTTATACTTGGAGGATTAAGAAAATAAAAGTTACTGTGTCATAATTAACATTATATTTGCAATCAGAATGGAAACTGCTGCAAAAAAATCTTGAGTAAAGGAGTATAAGTTAATACTCTTTCAACATGAAATTTTTGTTAAAAGATGAAATGAAACCAACAATTTGCAGATAATTTTAAGCACAAAAGATTCCCCTCTTTTTAAAAAGGAGGGAAAAGGAAAGTGTTTCTGATTCTTGAATGAGAAATCCCCCTGACATGTATGGCTGCTTGCAGAGTAACGTGAATTCAGACCTGGAAAGAAATGGGCAATCTGGTGTGTAAACTAACCTGAAAGGGACACTTGTGACAACCACTGAGAGGTTTCAGAATATCTTTTAGCAAACAGTGGGGACTGCCTTGGCTGACGATATGTGTGTGTGTATTTGTTTCATTGTCTTCATGAGAGAAACTTGAAGAATTAGCAGCTCCTGGAATGAGCATAGAGTGACATTAAATAAATTTCATTAAATTTAACCTGTTAGTTCTCAATATTCATTTCATCACTCTATAGCATTGTTTCCATGGCCTCATTTATATAACTATTGTGACAATATCATGTAAAAATAAGAACATTAGAGAGAGCTACAGCTGATGTTACCATGAGTGCTTACACAGTATTGGTATTTATAAAAACTTAATCTGGTTTTACTTGCTGTGTTGAATGGTTTGCTGAAATGCCTATTAGAACAACCATTGTTTTAATCTGTTCTAAAATGTCAAATACTGCGATGTAATGAAAAGATTTTGTTCTGAGATCCTGCCAGTACTCTGGTGTTTGACACTCTTTCTGCTCTGCAAAGTCCATTCTATTTAATCTTTAATGGCTTCTAACTTCTTGAGAAATATTTCCTATACTTTTCCATGAACATAGATTTCAAAAATCATACTGTACAGCATGTTTTACTGCTGTGTCAGCAAATCAAATGTGCCGATATCTGACTTAATAGTGTTCTCCAATTTTTATTACTTAATAAATTTCAGAAGCTCACAGTTCACTTTATATGCATGGACATTTTTCCTTGAGTGGGTTTGTATGCTCACACTTTAATTATTACAAATTGTATCTTCTATCAATTAGAGGAAGAAATCAGAAAAATTCAGAAAAAGGGGGTTTATATGATCACATTTGAATGTTTAGTAAGAAACTTTAAATTTGATAAATTATAGATGATTTATTGCTAAGGTGATAGGACCACATTTTCCCCCAAGTGACCACCTTTGTGAAGAGTCTTGCCTAACACCCAGGTCTTCCACTCTCCATCAACAGTGTGTGTGGCCCCTTGCCATCCTGGAGACACTGTATGTTCTTCTGCTCTTTATCCTGATAGTCACCTCTTCTGTTTCTGAAACCAGACCCTCCATTACTTACATATGACTAGTGTAGAGATAGAAAGTACCAAGGTTAGGAGGAATAACTCAACTGCAGCAATTCCCAGACTGAGCTTTCAGTGATGAAGCACCTAACACAGCCCGTTCACTTTTGTTTTGGCATAAATTATTTGGTGTTAAGAGAGCAGTTTGGGAAATAACACAGAAAAACAAAATCTTAGGATATGTGTTAGACTGTTAGACTGTTATTAAATTTTAACAATATCCTTAAGAATATTGGGAAGCCTGATATTCTCTGTTGACTACTGAATAACACACTGTCAGTTTATACTATCCACAGAGGTAGAGCCCAGGCTAAGTAATAGAATAGTGTTTGAAGCTATTTTCTGGGATAAATGTATAGAGAATAGGAGCCATGTAATCTACATTATATATATATATATATATATATATATATATATATATATAATATATATTATACTTCACACATGCTTCCACATTGACATCATTTGACCACTCTTCATATTCAGGTTTTTAAGCCCTTGACTAAAATCATTTTCTAGTTCTTTAATACTTCAGTTCCTTTTTGGAAATCCAGAATAATGACTTTTGCTAAAACTTTGAAATACCTAGCCTGCATAACTTATGCTTGTTGTTTTCTTACTACTTGAGTGCAAATAACTTAACAGTTGCTGAAGAGGAAAAACACTAGAATTGGTTGGTAAATGTTCATATTACATAATTTGAAGTAAAATTATTTATGCCATTTGACTAGGATTGATTCCTCCTACACGAACTGCTGGCATGTGTGTAAGTATTTTTTTCTTTCTTTTTTATTGAAAACAAGGGAACATTGTCCATAGAATCAACTAGGCAGGGCTCATTGAAGCTCACAGACTGAAGCAACAATCACAGAAGCAGTACGGGACTGAGCTAGGTCCCCTGCATGTAAGCTATGGGTGTGCATCTTGGGGTCACTGTAGAACACCTAACAGTAGGGGTGGGAGTGTCTCTGACCCTTTTAACTGTTCTCATGACTCTTTTCCTCCTACTGGATCGCCCCACCCACCCTAGTCTTACTGTAACTTGTATGCCATGTTCAGTTGCTGTCCTTTGGAGGTCTGTTCTTTTCTGAAGGGAAAGGGAAGAAGAATGGATCTAGGGAAGAGGGAAGATGGGGGTATGGGTGGGAGTGGGGGGGGGACAAAAAGTTATCTATAAGAATGTTGGAAGATGTTCCACATAACTAATATGTTATTCACCAGCTTAAAAAAAAAAGAAACAGATTCTTCTCTCATACAACACACCCAGACAGATTCTCCTTCCTCACTCCCCCCAGGTACTTCACAACTCCCCTCTCCCCAAGATAAACTCTTCCTCCATTTTTCCTTCAGAAAGGAGCAGGCCTCCAAGAGACAACAACCAACCATGACCAAACAAGTTATAGTAAGACAAGGCAAAGGTCCTTGTATCAAGGCTTGACAAGGCAACCCAATAGAAGGAAAGAAGAGTCCCAAATTTATTTAAAATGGGAAGTTGACTAATAATTCTTGATTCAGTAGTACATCTTGAACAAATTTAGTATCAGGATAGTTTGAAACCAAAATAAATGAACATATGGAATTGGATCCTAGATAGTCCTTTCCTAAGCTTTTTAAGAAGTTCTAGTTTTCTTTCTTTCTTCCTTTCTTTCTTCCTTTCTTCCTTTCTTTCTTTCTTTCTTTCTTTCTTTCTTTCTTTCTTTCTTTCTTTCTTTCTTTCTTTCTTTCTTTCTTTCTTTCTTTCTTACTGTTTGCTTTTAACTTTATGCCTGGAATTGTTCTTTTAGCCTTTAAGTCAAAATTCGCAGGCCCTTGTAGAGGTGCATGGATCTGAGGTAGGAATAGAATTCTAGATAATATAGGAAGCCTCACTCCCTATCTTGTGACTATAAAAAGTTACAGAAATGCAAATGTAAAGCTTCGAACAGTGCTTTGAGAATTAAATATAATAATTTAAGTCAGAGAAGAGTATATGCAAGGGCTGTTGCTGAGATTGTGATAGAACTTCATGAACTGTTTCTGTCTAAATAAACAGCTTCTTTCCAGGCAAATTTCTCAGCTAGACTCATACCTTACCTTGAATCTATCCCATAATCTCCCCAAAACTAGATGCACAGGATATGAGTCTGGATGCACTGAGAAAAACAGTGGGATTGAGGGGAAGCTACAATAATGTACAAGTGTTGTAATCTTACAGTAGACTGTGATTGTCCTGTAATCTCTCAGAGGACATGAAGAGTTCTAAAACCCTTGTACACAATGCATGGTGCTTGACATTAAGCAACTTGTTTTGTATGGTATGTAAATTTAGAACAGACAAGGGACACAAATAAAAGTAATTTTAGTTGAATTCAGGACAAAATATTCCAAATAGTATCATTTCTTCATGGAAATAACATTAAGCTTTAAATATAATAGTTTTCTTCTTCCTAAATCAATTGTTAAGACTATCCTGCATATTTTTGTGCTAATATCATATCCTTTTTCAGATCCACAACTTTCTAATATCAGTTAGCCAGGGCCTTTCAAGTTGGTTATATTGTACAGGCACAGTTGTGTAATATGGACCAAGGACTTTGTAATAAGCAAAGAAAAAGTGCATAAGAAAAAGAGGATATGCTGTCCTTTGTTTAAGTATTCCAAAAGGCAAATATCAAAGCATCCTCATCATGGGTATTTGGGGATGGAGCTTTTCAGTTTTCATTAGGCTGTGGGTTTGGAGTTCTCATGGATGGAATTAGTGTATTTAGTAAAAGGCCTGTAGTTGATCATTGCTCTTTTGCCCTGCTGCCTTGTGAGCACACAAAGAAAGTGCCAATGTTATTGCTGAGTACCGAAGATGGACCAGACATCACAGTTCTTAGTCTTTCTAGCTTCCAGAACTATGACCAATCAACTTCGGTTATAAATTATCTAAACTGTTTTGTTATAGTAGCAGTAATGGTAAATGAATCACCAAGCATGTCTGAATTCCATATCTCCACACTTTCATTCTTTGGCTATGAATTTTACAAGCTCTCAGGCTCTAATGCCACGCATTCTGGTACCTGCTGATGACTCTATTCACTGCTCTTTTTCGTGTTTCTTATTTGTTTCTTCTCAGCTTTGCAATATGCTTCCAAGACTCTATTTTGCCAGTGGATTTCTCCTTTTCAACAACTTGATCCAATGCTGATCTACTTCAGTTTTAGCTCTATATCTGCATAGTTTTAGTCAACAATCATGGGAATTCTATGCTGCATGACAGACAGAATTCCAACAGCTAATAGAAAGTTGAAACCAAAAAGAGAACAGCAAAGGATCTGATGGCTGTGCCTAATGACATAAAATGAATATAAACTGTGTCTTGATTGTAAAAGAGAAATCAATTTAGAAGGTATTGACTTGGAAGAACTTAATTGCTCATAAAATTAATTTATGGATGACTTTATTTGATGTTTGGAAACAGGAATACAAATGAGCTCACGCTGATGTTTATGAATTTCCAAGGCTGGCCAAGAAAAGGTAACTGACAGGAATTGAAAATGGAAACAGATTAAAAGAGGAAAGTGGTGTACACTCCCATGGAAATAACCCACACCAGGTTTTATGTAATGGGCAGTTATAAAACTACTTAACAGTATGAGCTAGAGACAAGATTAAAATTACAAAAGTGCTGAATCAAACTCTGGTCAAAAACTTTTCAGTGACTTACTACTTAAAATTGATAAAGGAATATGGAAGTTCCTTTTACAAACTTAAAGGAAATAATAACTTTGTAAGAAGTTACAAAGGAAATAATATGATATCTCTTAAGCTCCCAAGAGTTATCAAATAAGACTCTTCATGCTGAGACATCAGATTTTTTTCATAAAATATTATGTCAACAAAAAAGTAGGGCTCAATAACATGGATGTAGATCATAAGTAGTGTACATGACTTGTACACCTTGAACCTGAAGCAATGGGAATATTCTATAATGAAGTTTGCATGATTACAAATATTTAAAAGCATTGTCTCCTATATTTATATTATTGTTATTTACATTTGCTAATTAAAAATATTATGCATATAATTGTTTGCCATATATATATATATATATATATATATATATATATATATATATATATCAATAACATGAGGCATCCACAAAGGCTAGAAGGAATCCACAGATTCCTTGAAACTGGAGTTACGTGCAATGGTCAATCACCATATGGATGCTGGAAAACAAAACTCATTTCTCAACAACTTTTGGAAATGTTCTTAACTGTTAAGCTATCTATGTAGTCCCTGTTTTTGTTTTCACAGGTGGCTTGACCTGTTAGTCATTTGATCTAAGTCAAACAATGATTTTATCACAGAATATTTTGTAAGTTTATAATCAGGTATACACTCATGAGTGTGAAAAAAAGAGCAGATTTGTATTGTAAGTGGAAACTCCTTCCACTAACACATACTACAATTTATAATAGCAAATAAAACATAAAGACATACACATAAATACAGACATGCATATGTATATGAAGTTAGAAGTTACTGTGATTTTCAGTATTATAAAAAAATAACACTTAACACCCACTGAGTGAAAATCTCCCCCTAGATATTTTTACATGTAGAGCAAAATGAAGTACTCACAACAATGTTGAAAAATTATGTTTCTGAAGCTTATATGTTTAGAGGTTAATTTGTATAATGGGAACAGAACATACATTTTGTAGAAGCTGTATTGATCTAACCTATCGTGTCATTGTGTACAGGTTTCTGCTTTGTATAGACTCTCTCCTTAAGACAAGGGCTGGCACAGGTTGTATGCTAGTGTGTGTGTATGTGTGTGTGTGTTTACATGTGTGTATTTTCTCTTGCTTTTTGAATAAGTCATCTATGTCACATCATATTTGTAAATAAGGTAATACATGAATTTTAGTCACTAGATGACCACTAAAGTCATAAATAAGTTAGTATCCGAGTGTGTGGTTGGGGAGGTATGTGCCCAGATATTCACATCTAGTGTGGAAGAATGTGCAGAAGGTAGGACAGATGGAAAGTCTCTGTCTACTTAAGTTGTTCTTAAAAACAGGATAACCATCCATTTAAATTTGGCCAGTTGCAATACCTTTCAAGTGTTTGTTTATTTTTGTTATAAATGTCTTAATATTTCTGTTCTGTGTGAAATTCAGATATATGACACATTGCATTTTCCAAAGTAATGAAAGACAAAGTTTAAAAATCACCATATTAGTTCTGTTAATAAAGCTCATGAAATGGAATTTCCAAACCAAATATATGGACTTTTCAATAAACCTTGAGGATTTGATATACAGTAAATACTTAATATATCTAAAAATAATACACATCAGAATAAAGTAAATCCAAATAGTAAAGAAGAGTTCACATGGTAATTATATTTGAAACCAAAATTAAAAGGAGTTTCCATACTTAAGTGAAATTTATATTTGGATTACTCAGTAAATATGTCAAAAAAGATCAATATTATATTGAAACAATTCTCCCAATTAATTAATGACTGAATTTGTCTAGCTACACATTTATAAACAACTGGGGAGAGAGTCCTTGAGGCAGATTTTCTTACCTGAGCACATTTAGATACATTTCATTTTGTCTAGAAATCAAGTCTACAAATCTGATCATTTATAAAATCCAAGAAACCATACTCATTAATGTATATCATATAAATACAATGAACTCAATGCAAGTTTTACTGCATAAAAATAATGCCCATTTTAAATTTGAAAGACATTGTCTGTCCTCTGCTGCATGTGTTGTTTCCTTGGTAATGGGACTCCTGAATCTAGAACATGGCATCAGGCAGAGCTACACTTAGAAATGAGGTGGTTTTGTTTGTTTGTTTGTTTTATTTGCTTATCTCATCTGAATCACTTCGAGAAAAATAAGAAACTGGATCACTCTTGATTAAGCGAGGATCGTGCTGTGGTAGATCTTCAAGAGAAGGTAGGAATCAGGCAACACAGTGGATTTTTCCTACAAATTAAAAGACTATTGTTACGTTTATAAATGAAAGTAAAGGGAAGAATCCAAAATGAAAATTAACCAGGTTTTCTTGCTACCATTGGTTCTTGGGTTATGTTCATCTAAGGTCTTATTTGAAGAAAGATGTATCAGATAGTTTTATACATATATTGTAAAGAATATTATTAACATTTCATGGTGAGTCAATTTACCAGGATTAACAATATTTATCTCTTCTGGAATTCATACTTGTACCTACCAAGTAAGTGACTAATAGCACATCTTGTAAATTCTCCACATATTTTCTAGCGACTGGGCAACTAGTAACTGACACTTATCAAAATTATGCTATATTTATTTCTAAAACTGCTATGCTACTGCCATGGATATCACTTTGTATGCTGTGAATGTGTTGCTCTGATTGGTTGATAAACAAAATGCTGATTGGCCAGTAGTCAGGCAGGAAGTATAGGCAGGATAAGCAGACAAGGAGAATTCTGGGAAGAGGAAGGCTGAGGAGGAGATGTGAGTCTACTGTCCATGAAGCAGCATGTAATGGCACACAGGTAAAACCATGGAACATGTGGCAACATATAGATTAACAGAAATGGGCTGAATTTAATTATAAGAGCTAGTCAGTTGTAGGCTTGAACTAATGGCCTAGCATTTTTAATTAATATAAGCCTCTGTGTATTTACTTGCATCTGAGCAGCTGTGGACCAGGCAGAACACAGGAAAACTTTCATCTACATGCTACTCTTATTTTTTGTTAATTATTTGATATAATTCAACTGCAAAGTAAGAACTGACAGAGTATAAATTTTATAAAATTTAATATAAATAATTTAGACAGGCTTGATAAGAAATAAAAAAAAGGTATAACTGTGTGAAAGTGAGCCATAACGAATTTACCTCTTTTCAAATTTTTTTTTCAAATTTTTCATCCACATTAGCAAAAAATAAAAACAAAGTGTCATGTCATTTTGTAAAATGTTTTATTAAGAAATACATCAAACACTTATAACAGTAATAAACTGGCATAGTAAACTGACACCAATATTAATCTATTAGGACTTTATAACTACAAATCATAAACTGTTTCAATGCAGTTCTACTCTTCCAAGTTTCTTCATGATCTTTGGTTATTTTCACTCAATCACCAGCTAGTTTCCTCAGCAAATTCTTCAAAAGGTGGCTCAAAGCATTATATACTTTTTAAGTGTTTGAAATGTCTCAATCCTCCAAAACAAAAAGTACTAATATCATTGAATGTTGCCCAAAAGTTTTATTCATCTCATGTTTTCTTCACAATTTGTTTGAATGAAGAATCTAACAGAGTTAAGACATACACACATATGTGAATTTGTTAGCATCTTTGAACCTTTTTGAATACACAAACACACAGGCATACAAATACATTTATTTTCAATTATTTGATGAAAGCTACTTCTAATAGCTTCATTTATAGTCTTCATTTTATTATATTTATATTTTTCTTTTTTTATTAATTTTCTCTCATATATTACAACCAGAGTTGCCCCTCCCTTCCCTCCTTTAGTCCCCCGCCCGTCTACCTTCTCCTCTTGAACCACTCCTCCTCTGTTTCTCTTCAAAAAAGAACTAGTCTCCCAGGGATAACAATAGAACATAGTATAACAAGTTACAATTAGACTAGGCACATACTCATATCATTTCTCATATCAAGGCTTTATGAGAAAACCAAATAGGATGAAAAATGTGCTAAACACAGGCAAAAGAGTCAAAGATGGCCCCACTCCCACTGTTAGGAGTCCTACAAGCACATCAAGCTACACCACCATAAGACATATGGAAGGGATATCCATGCAGGTTCCATGGTTGTTGTTCAGTCTCTGAGTCCCTATGATCCCTGAATCTGGGTTCTTGTGGTGTCCTTACCTCCCTGGGCTTCTAAAGTCCTTCCTCCCTTTCTTTTGGAGGATATCCTGAGTTCCTCCTAATGTTTGGCTGTGGGTCTCTGCATCTGCTCCTATCAGTTGCTAGATGAATCCTCTCTGATGACAATTATGCTAGGCTACAAATATCAATACAGAATATCATTAGGAATCATTTTGTCAACTTTTTCTTTTTTTCTGATTGTGGCACTCCTCTGGTTCCTGGCTCTACAGGAAGTGCCAGACATAGGCTCTCTCTTTGTGGCCTGGGTCTCAACTTGGACCAGTATTTGGTTGTCCATTCCCACAAGTTGAGCCATCTTTACCCTGATACGTCTTACAGGCAGGACAAGTTGTAGGTTGGAGGCTTTGTGGGTGGATTTGCGTTCCAGTCCCTCCACTTGAATCCTTGCCTGGTTACAGAAGATTGCTAGTCAGACTGCATGTCTTCCTTTATTAGTAGACTTTGCTAGGATCACCCTCATAGTTTTCAAGGAGTTTCTATTGCAGTATTATAACTCTTCCAGAAATGTTCCCCCAATTCCAGTCATCTCTCTCTCTGTTTCTTGCACCTTATCCCTCCTATTCTCCATCCCCACCGTACCCCAGTCCACTCTGGAAATCTACTCTATTTCTTCTTTCCTGGGAGATCTATGTGTCCCCTCTTGTTCTCTCTTTGTTACTTAGTCTTTCTAGGTCTGTGGATTGTAACATAGTGATCCTTTATTGTATAGCTAATATCCACTTATAAGTAAGTACATACAGGGTTTGTTTTTCTGAGACTTGGATACCTCACCCAGGATGATAGTTTCTAGTTGCATCCATTTGCCTGAAAACTTCTTGACATTATTGTTTTTAATAACTGAGTAATTTTCCATTGTGCCAATGTACAACATCTCTTTATCTGTTTTTCATTTGAGGGGTATCTAGGTTGTTTCCACATTCTAGATACTCTGAATGAATCTGCTATGAACATAGTTGAGCAAGAGTCCTTCTATTATGTTGCAGTATGTAGCTGAAAGTTTTTCTGTGTTCCTGCCTGGTGGCCCTACGGTCCCACAGCTGTTCAGACCCAAGTAAACACACGGAGGCTTATATTAATTAAAACTCATCTGCCATTAGCTCAGGCCTACTACTGACTAGCTCTTACATTTAAACTCAGCCCATTTCTAATAATCTATATGCTGCCACGTGTTCTGTGGCTTTACCTGTGTGTCATTTTGTGCTGCTCCCTGGATGCCAGGCTGGTGTCTACTGACTCAGCCTTCCACTCCCCAGAATTCTCATTGTCTGTTTATCCCGCCTATACTTCCTGCCTGGCTACTGGTCAATCAGTGTTTTATTTCTCAACCATTCAGAGCAACACATATTCACAACATACAAAACGTCCCACAGCATCAGTGTCCTTTGTGTATATTCCTAAGAGTGGTATAGCTGGGTCTTGAGTTAGATCAATTCTCAAATTTCTAAGAAATTGCCATATTGATTTCCATAGTTGTTGTACAATGTTGCACTCACACCAGCAATAGAGGAGTGTTCTCCTTGCTCTACGTTCTCCCCAGCATGAGCTGTCACTTGTTCTTTTGATCTTAGCCATTCTCACAAGTTTAAGATGGAACCTCAAAGTCATTTTCATTTTCATTTCCCTGATGGCTAAGGATGTTGAACATTTATTTATGGTTCTCAGCCATTTGAGAGTCCCCTGTTGAAAATTCTCTGTTTGGATTTATACTCCATTTATTAATTGGGTTATTTGGTTTGTTGGTGCCTAGTTTCTTGAGTTCTTTATATATTTTGGAAATCCAGCCCTCTGTTAGTTGTAGAGCCAGTAAAAATCTTTTCCTATTCTGTTTCTGCCATTTGGTCCAAATAATGGTGTCCTTTGCCTTACAGAAGCTTTTCAGTTTCATGAGTTCCCATTTATTAATTGTCCATCTTAATTCCTGTACAGGTTTTCTATTCAGAACATTGTGTTCTCTGCCAATGCATTCTCTTCTACTAGGTTCAGTGTTTCTTGTTTTGTGTAGAGGTTTTTGATCCACTTGGACTTGAGTTTTATGCCAGGTAATAGATATGGATCTATTTGCATTATTCTACATGCCGATATCCAGTTAGACCAGCACTTTTTATTGAAGGTGCTTTCTTTTATCCATTGTACTTTTCTGGCTTCTTTATATAAAAAAAAATCTGTCGATAAGTGTGTAGATTTACTCAGGAATCCATAGGTGTGTGGATTTACATCTGGATCTTTGATTCTATTCCATTGGTTAACTTGTTTGTCTTTATGTCAATACCATCTGTTTTTTTATTACTATGACTCTGTAGTACAGCTTGAAAGCAGGGATGGTGATACCTCTAGGAGTTCTTTTATTTTATAGGATAATTTTAGATAGACTGTGGTTGTTTTGTTCATATGAAGTTGAGTATTGTTCTTGCAAGGTCTGCAAAGAACTGTGTTGGAATTTTGGTGGGGATTGAGTTAACTCTGTGGATTGATTTTAGTAATATCATCATTGTTAATATGTTAGTCCTATCAATGCATGAGCATGGAAGATATTTCCATCTTCTGATATCTTCTTCAATTTCTTTCTTGAAAGACTTGAAGTTATTGTGATACAGGTCTTTCATTTGCTTGATTGGAGTTATCCCAAGATATTTTATATTATTTGTGGCTAGTATGAAGGGTATTGTTCCCTGATTTCTTTTGCAGTCAGGTTGTTATTTGTTAACAGTGTCATTATGGTGTTATTTCTTCTGTTTCTCTGATTGTAGAAAGTTTCAGAATACATTATAGCATCTATAATCTCAATTAGATTCAGAATCATCATTTTCAGAATCCTTCACTGTTGTCATTTTCTACTTCTTTAACTAATGGCCATTGTAATTCAATAGGTGTCTTTCTGATTGTGTATGCATTAGCTGCTATTGATGACCTTCATTGAAATTGGCTTTCTCAATAGAAGTTATAGCTGCAAACATTATAATTCTCTTATTCATGCTTCATTTAAAAATCATGATTCTCAATAGCAGATACATTTCCTTAACTATTTTGTTACCCACATCCCTTCCCTGAAAACAAATGCAGATATCTGGATATAGTGGCACATGCCTGTCCTCTTGGTCTTTGGTTTTCTGAAGCAAGAGGACCATGATTTTATGGCCAGTGTAGGTTGCATGTGGAGATCATGTAAATACATAAACAAGTATTGAAATTTCTTGTAAGTTCCTTGTTTTTACAAGATGTAGTTTGTCAATAACATGTTTTATTTACTTTACAAGATTTAAAGTTCCTATTATGATTAGTCACTTCACCAGAACTGTTAGAAAGTTCCAGAATCCCCGATGTTAAAGACAGAATTTACAGCATTGTGTGTTCTTTTTAACCCCTGGGGACAGTTCCCTAATTCTACAACAGAGTACATAACTCAGTAGTTGAAAAACAATCTCTCTTTTAAGTTTCCCTTTTCTCTGCCAATAAGTCTAGTAACTATATTTTACAAGGAGACTCTGGTTTGGAGTAGTTTTTCATTTGGTCCTTGTAGACTTTCTTTTGTGTATTTATAACGTTATTCATTATAAAAATATTAATGTTTGTCATTTTTATCCTTCTGATTGCATATATTGTGGGTACTATAGATAATTCCAATATAATACTTCTAAGTTTATTTTTTTTCAAAGATTTTTTCATGTTTTTATTTTAATTTCTTAAATTATATACATCCTGCATATATTAAATGTTAGTTCATTCTTGTTTCTATGCTATTTTGCTGAAGACATACTTCTTACAAACAATACAAAACTGAATTTTTTGGCATTTTGATTCAATATAGGAATATTTAACTTTATTTTTTTTATTAAGAGATTTTCTATTCATTTTACATACCAACCACAGATTCCCCTGTCCTCCCTCCTCTTGCCCTCTAAGATTTCCTCCCCCAACCCACCCCCCTTTCCCACCTCCTCCAAGGCAAGGTCTCCTATGGAGAGTCAGTAGAGCCTGGTACGTTCAGTTGAGGCAGGTCCAAGCCCCTCCTCCCTGTACTAAGGCAGCGAAAAGTATCTCACCATAGGCACCAGGCTCCAAATGGCACTCATGCACTAGGAACAGGTCCCGATCCCACTGCCAGGGGACCTCTAAACAGTTCAAGCTAAACAACTGTCTCACTTATCCAGAGGGTCTAGTCTAGTACCATGGGGGCTCCTCAGCTATTGGTCCACAGTTCATGTGTTTCCACTAGTTTGGCTAATTGTCCCTGTAATTTTTCCAAACATGGTCTCGATATCTCTTGCTCATAGAATTCTTCCTCTCTCTCATTGATTGGACTCCTGGAGCTATACCTGGGACCTGGCTGTGGATTTCTGCATCTGCTTCCATCAGTCACTGGATGAGGGTTCTATAATTACAGTTAGGGTATTCAGTCATCTGATCACCAGAATAGGCCAGGTCAGGCATCTTAGCTTTAAAAACAAATATCAGAGCATGAAGAAAACACTCACTCCTGGGTCAGCAAAATTGTAGCTGAAATCTTGATTCTTCTATGTACATAGTTTCTGAATTAAAAAATTCCTCACAAACTATTTATACTTGAGTTATAAAGTGGATTATTCTCAGCCTTATACATGACTAATTTCATGTAGAGAAGACAGGGAGGCTAGGGACACATAAAAGTCTTTGTAGAAAAAGTCAATGCCCCTGGTGTTCCTCATATGCTTTCACAGCTTGTTCCTAAAAATAAGCAACAATGTTCCCACTGCAGCTCAGAAAAAAATTGAATGAAGAGTCCAGAAAGATGACATGTACATACATGGCATGTTGACTTCAGTAATTTATTTGCATTTACATATTTGTCATCGGATGCTATAAGTTGTCTTTAAATATATTAAGACAGTTGTCATAGTAAGATTATTTTAAATTTAGATAATTCATTTCACAATGGAAAGGAGGAAGGTTTGTTAGTAACTTAGAATGGATTACTCACCTCTGTTTTAAACCTGTAACGGTAATACAGTGAAGTTAAGCCACATCCAGTGACTGGGTCTTTAGAACTGAGCCACAGTGTTTGTAGACACAGAGAGAAGATCAAGCGAAAAAGAAGGTCTAGCATTCAGTGCCTGGTGAACCACAAGTCAAGGGAAGCCCAGGGGTGCAGCAGTACCCCCAAGGGTCTCAGAGGAGGAATGACACAGCCCACACTGATATTTTTGTCTACTCCAACCTACACTTACGAGAGTTGTTTAAGCCCCACTGTGAGGTGACAATTAGTTAGAGCATACTCTAGAAATTAACTTAGGCACTAAGTTAGGAAACACATTTTTGGCTGAGAAATGACAATGATCTTTGATTTGACTCTATTTATCATCTCCATTGCTTTGCTTTTTCATATTTGTCTCTGTAACTGTACAGTATTCCATTTTAGTAAGAATCTAATGAAGCAGTTTAGAAAGAACACAGAACATCAACATCTTATGTCCTACTTATGTGGTTTCATCATTTCGTCCTCTATCTCCATGTGGATCACACTGAATGCCTTCACTGAGATTCTTGTTTGGCTACCCAGAACCTCTGCTTCTATGTTTTCTCTAAGTCTTTGCTAGTCCATTAGGAATAGCACCAAATATCTGCACTGATCATTGGTCATAAATGGTCACATTGCTCTGTATTCCAATATGTTCCTAACCCCCTTACTGCATTTAACGAGGTTTTAATATTTGTTTCTGGAAATAAGAGTACAGTAGATTTTCAGTAGTAGACAATGTTGGTGGCAGTGACAGTCTGATGAGAAATGTTTCTGTGAGGCTCAGTGTGTGCCAGATGCTGCTAGGATGCTTTTATGGCTTTGACAGATCTTCTACAACTGCAGCCTTCTCATATCCATGTCTGTGGGTTCCTTTTCAGATGGCAATATTGAACATTAAAGAAGCTGAGTAGATACTTAAGGTTACATAGATAAGCCAGATTATATTAAATTATGATATTATAGTCTAAGAAAGTAACACTTGAAGTTATTACAACATTAAGAATAACTTGATACTAATGATAATATTCTTACATTTTATTTTTTGTAAACAGGAGAAAATAGTCTATTGTCTTTTGAGCTAAGTGAAAAAGGCTTAAAAGCTTTATTTTAAACTGAATACTCTAAATATTTCTTCTAACATTCATCTGACAAACAAATTGACTGTTTTTTCATTATTAAATGTTGAAATATATATTTAAACAAAACATTCTTCAGGGGGAACTATTAAAAGACTTTTGTGCTTATAACTAACTTTTTTAATAAAACAGAAGACATTTATATTTTTTCTTGTTACATTTTGTGTTCAGCAGATATACTGAGGGGAAATAATAATGGCTTTATAATGACATGGACTTACTTGCTGCTCTCATAGTGGGAGATATGGATTCTCGGTACAATAGTTGAGGAGCATATAACTGCCTGTAACTCTAGCTACAGGAAACCTGATGCTCTATTCTGGTCTCTACAGCACCCACACTCATATGGCAGACTCACATCAACATGTGAATAAAATATTTTTTAGAAATTAAAAATCATGAGCCATAAAAATTATCTGTGTTGGCTATTCATTTACAAAATGTTAACATTTTCAGTAGATAAATGAAAAATTGTATTTAACCTTAATCTTGAATGTGAAGCCAGTTTCTAGTGATACTCAAATGTACACATACAATACAATGTGAACATTGATGATTGGCATTCTCTAATTGAAAAATACTGCTATAAGTACATATGCTTATGCTAAAATTGGATTGTTACACTACCATCAAATAGACTTCCTTCTTCACTTGGGCTTCCTCCAGGCTTCAACTCCCAACGCGTGTGTTTTAGTTGTAATTTTTGTGTTTTTCTGACAGGAAAAACTTGAGGAATTTTTTTCTGGAGTCCCACCATTCCAGCAATAATGATAAGGATGTGAAGTCTTACAAGAATGATGATGGCAGTGAATTTGATTTTAGAGCTCTAGCATTGAATCCCTGGCCCAGGAAAGGCAGTATGGATGGAAAGATGTAGGGAGACTTAGAATCCACTTCTGCTCTGCACCTTGTTCCTGCAGGGTGGGGCGGATAGAGAGAGCTGCTATCATGTGACACTGAAGCTGAATCAAAGGTGGTGGCAGGGAAGGGTATTAGAATGAATATTTCTCAGATAACAGTCCCACTTGAGGACAACTTAGTACTCTCTGCAACGTCAGCTCTAATAGTCAATTCCTTTCATGGATAGGAAAGTGCTCTTTCTAAAAAGTGACTTTAAAACCACAACAGTTTTCAGTTCCTTCTATTCTTCCTGGAAGGTACAAAGAGTAGGTGCATCAGATAAACAAATATAATTGCTACTAAGAATCTCAAATCATGAAGTCATGAAAGTGTTAAATTCTGTTTTTTTTTGTTTTTTTTTGTTTTTTTTTGTTTTTTTTTGTTTTTTTTTGTTTTTTTTTGTTTTTTTTTTTTTTTTTTTTTTTTTTTTTTTTTTTTTTTTTTTTTTTTTTTTTTTTTTTTGGTTTTTCGAGACAGGATTTCTCTGTGTAGCTTTGCGCCTTTCCTGGAACTCACTTGGTAGCCCAGGCTGGCCTCGAACTCACAGAGATCCACCTGGCTCTGCCTCCCGAGTGCTGGGATTAAAGGCGTGCGCCACCAACGCCCGGCAAATTCTGGTCTTACATAGAAAGAAAATGTGTTTTAATCAACTGCAAATTAGCTAACCAACACTTCAACTGAACAAGGTATGGGGGACCCCGGACTGCAGTCCCAGAAAGTTAGCAGCCTGCTTAGTGTTTGGCAATGTTGTATCCCTAACAATGATGGTTTTAGGAAAGTTTATCTGGAAATTTTCTCAAAAAAAAAAGTCTCTTTGATTTATGTGTGTTCAAAGAGTCATCCTTAATGTCTAAGCATGAAATAAAATCTTCTAATAAATAACTTACCTTTATATTTTATTGTTTAATGGCCATAGAAATGTTCAGGGGTTGAGAAAAGAATATCAGGATACAGATATTAGGAAGCCAGGAAGACAAAAGGAAGAGGGTCTCTAAGCTAGGTAGAGGAGGTGGGAAGTCAATACAGAAGGAGTAAGAGGCACAAATGCCCAATATTGCTTGATAAAGCCTCAAGGAATATTATTATTTTGTATTTACTTATATCACATAGAATACATATGTGTATGTGTATGCATACATGTATACCACACATAACACACACACACATACAAACTCATATGGTTGGATATATGTATCTAAAGAAAGTCATACCACTATCATTGATAATGATCCCCATTAGAACCATAAAAGTCTCCCTATTTCTGGAAACACAACACAATTAGAACAGAAAACTTATGTTATTTTGCTAGATTTAATGTGATAGTCTCCTTTCTGTGGTCTATCTTCCATATTCCAGAAAAATACAATGCAAGCTGCCAAGTGAGAAAAAAATTAATTCTCTTATCTGGCTATGATATCTATGTACCACAGCAATGATCAGCATAGCAACGTGTGTTTGTGTGTGTGTGTGTGTTTGTGTGTGTGTCTTTGTCTGTGTGTCTCTGTGTATGCATGCGTGCACATGCACCCGTGCTTGTGTTAAGTGAATCTCACATGGTGGTAAACAACATTTAACTTAAATTTCACTCAACAGGAAGGAAAACAGGTCTGATGATTCAAAACTAGACAGTGTCCCAGGGATGATATAGTCATGGATCATAGAAGAGAACATCTACATAGAAGAGAATTGGCTACCGCATTGCTAGACTGTCATAACTCCTTACTGTAGTCTAAATCTTTTTCTTGTATCTACAGATAAGTGTAGTTACCAGTCTTCTTCAATGAGCTTCTCTTTATAGCAAATGGAGACCATCACAGGAAATCTCACTGTACACTATGCAGGGATCAACAAATCATGGGGAACCCAGCCCCAGCAGATGCATCTAGATCACAGCTCCTTCATCCATGGCATGGCTCCGGGGACATAGTGGAAGACGGAGTGGCAAAACAGAAAGAAACAGAGTATCAGGAAGTCTGCTGTAAACAATCTCTCATAAAAGCAGCTGCATGAACAAGATCTGAACAATGGCAATACCAATAGACAAGTTGAAGCAAAGGGGGCTGGGAATCTCACAGGGCCACACCCCCTGCTCAAAGAACTATAGACAAGCAATGACTGCTGGGAGAAGGAAAGGAAGCCTCTTCCAGGGATGAGCCTCAGCAAGTATTTCCAATACAAAGTAGACAGCCCTGAAACCATATAAACACAATAAAAATGGGCTCAGGTTGTATTTACATATGCATGTGTGTGTGTGTGTGTGTGTGTGTGTGTGTGTGTGTGTGTGTGTGTGTAACAACAATAAACAGGGGAGAAGAGGCTATCAATTTGAGGATCTGGGAGGACATTTAAAGAGTTGAAGAGAGAGGAGTTGGGAAGGGCAGGAGGGAAGAAAAGAAAGCAGTGTTATTATATTTTAACAAAAATATATAAAAAATAAAATAAAATCATCAGGAAATATACCCTAAACTGGTGAGATACACCTTAATATTGGAAGGCATCTTTTATTTTTGGCTATAAGAAGGTACGTATTTTTAATTTTTTTCATTTTACATCAAGTTTCCAGTTTCCCCTCCCTCCCTCCTAACATCCTCTCCCCCACTTCTTCTCCACCCATCTCCCAATCCACTCCTGTTTTTGTTTAGAAATGGGCAGGTCTTCCATGGGTATCAACAAAGCAAGGCATATCAAGTTACAGTAAAACTAAGTACCAACCCTTCTTTTAAGGCTGAGCAAAGCAATTCAGTATGAGATATAGGTTCCCCAGAGCCAGCTAAAGTGTTAGAAACAGTCACTGCACCTATTGTTAGGAGTCCCATAACAACTGTCACATATGTGCAGAGGTCCTAGGTTGGTCCCATGTAGATTTCCTGGTTGTTGGTTCAGACTCTGTGAGTTCCTAGCGTTATCCCTCAGATTCCTGTACCCACCTGCCACCAGTCTGTAGTAATATTTTATTTGTGCATCCCAATAAAGTTTATCTGAGGATTAGAGGAAAAAGCCAGCCACTATATTAAACTTAGAAGTCAGGCAATGGTAGCACATGCCTTTAATCCTAGCATTCAGGAGGCAGAGATTCATCGAGATCTCTGTGAGTTCAAGTCCAAACTGGGAACAGAGCCAGGCATGGTGGCACAGGCCTTGAATCTCAGCACTAATCATGAAGGTCTGGAAGTCTATATAGACAGACAGGAAGTGATATAGCTGGGTTGAGAGAGGAAGAGGGCAGGGACAGAAAGGCATATAGGCGTGGGTATACAGGGAGTAGGTCTCTCTATTTGCCTGAGGATTTTTAGTGGTAAGAACGTGGCTGGCTTCTTTATGCTTTCCTGATCTCTTAGCTTTTACCCCCAATATTTTATTAATAAGACTATTTAGCAATTTGTCTTACATGAGTCTACCCAGGAGATCTGTTCTACTTCCCCTTCACAGTGAGATCCATGTATCCTCCCTTGGGCTTTCCTTGTTACCTAGCCTCTCTTGGTCTGTGAATTGTAGCATTCTTTGGTTAAGGAGCATCTAGGTTGTTTCCAGGTTCTGGTTATTATGAATAAAGCTGCTGTGAATATAGTTAAGCAAGTGTTCTTTGCATATGTTTGAGCATCCTTTGGGTATATCCCCAAGAGTGGTATTATTGGGTCTTGAGGTATATTGATGCCCAATTTTCTGAGAAACTGCCATATTGATTTCCAAATTGGCTGTACAAGTTTGCACTTCTCCCTAAGCAATGGAGGATTATTCCACTTGCTCCACATCTTCTGCAGCAGGAGCTGTCTTTTGTCTTTTTATCTTAGCCATTCTGATGGGTATATAGTGGAATCTCAAAGTCATTTTGATTTGCATTTCCCTGATGGCTAAGGAGGCTGAACAATTCTTTAGTTGTTTTTCTGCTATCTTCAACAAATGATGCTGGCATAACTCGATATCAGCATGTAGAAGAATACAAAGAGACTCATATCTTTCACCCTGAATAAAACTCAAGTCCAAGTGGACTTGAGTCCAAAGACCTCAACATAAACCCAGACACAAGGAACATAGCAGAAGAGAAAGTGGGGAATAACCTTGAACATACTGTCAAAGGAAACAAAAAACTTATAGTTCAGACACTAAGATGGACAATTAGTAAATGGGAACTCATGAAACTAAAAGCTTGTGTAAGGCAAAGGCACCATTATTTGCAACAAATGGCAGCCCACAGAATAGGAAAAGATTTTCATCAACTCTGCATCTACCAGAGAGTTCATCTCCAAATATATAAAGAACTCACAAACTAGATATCAAAAATCCAAGTAATTCAGTTTAAAATGGAAGTTAATATTTAAGCAATGCATCTATGGGGACATGTGCCTCACAGAGGTCTCACTACCCACCCCACCAATCCCAGTACTCTGTGCCTGAGGATCATGAACTGCCATATAATTCCCATAAACTAAAACACAAATCTGAAGATCTGAAGCTAGGATTGCAAAGTTACACATGAAGTAGGGGTATTATGAATTTAATTTGACGAAACAAAATTTAAAAATCCTATGTATTTGAGCTACTCAGTCGGACTTGAACATTCTCCCTATGAATGACTAAAACTGGACACAGAATTTGAAGGAATTGAGCTAGAACTGATCTACAAGTCCTGTCTCTGAGGATTGTCCTCATATTTCTGAAAGGGGCTATACATGCTGCTAAAAAGGAAAAACAGTTACTAGTCTTACCTCATAAGTATTTTAAATCCTTGGTTGTGGGTTTCTCTGCAGATGTAGTAAGCCAAATTGAACCAAATAAAAAGGTAAAGGACCATGTTTAATCTCAGCAAAGCACTCCAGGGTGATCTTGGGGGAAGGGAGAAGGAGAAATGACATGGCAGGTCTACAGACCAGAGCTTAAATACCTGTAGGCGTGGTCTTGAGCAGCTCTGTTGGGGGTGGGGGAATGCCACTTGTCGTGCTTTCTGAGGGGCATGGTTTGGAGAGGTAGGAGGAGGGTTGGGATGGAGTTTCCAATGGAACACTAATTACTAGCAATGCTTATGAACAATGACCATGACCAGAATGACAAGATATTCTGGAAGGCTTAATAATGTCACTTGTATCCCGGGGGTAATCAACAGCAGTCTACCTGACCTTAAATTCTACTCAACAGGAGGAAATCCATGCCTACTGGTCTAAACCTACCCCACTACCCATGGCTGGGGAGGACACTCTACTGCTGTAATGTTCATAAACTATGGTAATTTCTGACTACATTCTGAATAATTATCTTTTTTAATCCATAAAAATATAGCTCTCAGCCTTCACAAAAGAGGTTTCTTTTTGCAGTCAATTGAAACCATTAGAGAAAGACACAACTGCTCAAAATGTAGATAACAACTGACTTATGAGTATGCCCAATACTAATAAATACATCTGTAGCTGCACCCCTACACCTAAGGCCCTTGGAACATGATGAAGAATTGGGCAGAAAGACTGAAAGAGCTACAAGATCTGGAGAGGAGTACATCTGCTATGTGATAGAATCTTCTACAGGGAAGCTGTACCAAGGAGATTTCAATATGATTGCCTCAATAAGAATTAAAATTAATTGGCAACGATAATTGACATGTAAGCCTTCACGTCTAGAAAAAAAAGTTATAACCTAATGCCTGGGAGAGAAAGAATCAATCTTTTCTGGGACCAAACTCCCAAAAGGTTAGCTAATCCCAAGAGATCAGCCCAACACACATGAGCAACCCTAAAAGCTCTCTCCTTTTCATCTTATTAATGACAACTTTTGTCTCAGTATCTCTACAGTCAGATGTTAAGCTGTCTGTAGTTTCAATCTTTGCGCACCCACTGAATTAGTTTCTTTTCTAGTCTATGGTTAGTTGTGCATCTATCAAAAATGTATTTTCTTCTGTGGTTTAAGAAAATAGTGTTCCTTTAAAATATCTGCTCAGGTGTTTTACATTATTTTTAAAGTAGGCTCTTAGTGAGTATTAGGTTTGACTATTTGGAAGAAAGAAGCAAAAATTTGGAACTATCATTAAAAAGTATTTCCGTCTTGCCTTTTGTTTCTTCTGTCAGTACAAAACAAAAGAACAATGGCAAGAAGAGATAATATATCTTGAGACCAATTTGAATGACACAGATTCAGGTTGGCTGAAATGATATATTCCCCATGGGACTTTTATATCCACAAAACAAAAGAAAACCATAAATAATGAATTTACCCGATAGATTGTTAAGGACATACGTCTGCCAGGTTATAGCAAATGAGGACATCTTTGCTCTCAGTTTGAAATTCTGAGACTTTTGGTTGATAGAAGTTAGTGCTCTATTAAGACAATACATTCTAAAACTGCTGTGTAACAGTCACAAGGATGATGGTTCTGTTTAGAGGCTGGTGAAAACTGTCACATTGACTAAAGGTAGCCTAAGCTAATTTGGGTCATGAAACTAGACCACTTCAACTTTTCATATTCACAGTTTGAATCAGTCAGTCTGTTTACAGACTCTTGAACAGGGATGGGGCTTTGATCAGTGAGCTTGACTCCCAAGTTTTATTTTAAGAAGCTTGCGGTCAGCTTCACAGAATTTGAGGATCTCTCTCTGTGTGTCTTTCTGGTACTCCAAACAGGCATGTACTGGCAAAAACCAAACCAAACCAAACCACACCAAAGCTAAACAAAAGACAAAACATCAGAAACAGCAACAACAAATCAATTTCCTGGGATCTAGCAAAAGGGCCTAGGATACCTGAATTATTGGACAATAGGAAACTTCAGCTTCTAGGGTGTAGATAATACAACCTAAGGCTGAAATGGCAAGCGATGAACAGCTCAAAACAGGCCTTGAATTTTCTGATTTGACTAGTATTTACATCCTAACAGCCATTTTGTTTGCTGTTATTTAGGTTGTCAGCACACTACCTTAAGAACTTGTGTATCATTTTATAGATTTTGGTTTTCTTCTTTTTGGTTGTGGATTTTACTTCTGCGTTTTCTATTATATTTTCTATGCTTTTGTTTATACTATTTTGAATCTTTATAATTCTAGCTATTTCTTCTATTTAGCATAGATATTATCCATCAGGAAACTGTAGTTTTACATTTAGTATGAAAACTTATATTTGCTTTTCTTTTTTCAACTTCTTACATACATATGCATATTCCTACTATTTATGTGGCTATTTTGAAATTATAAAAGTCATCTACTAGTATGTTAGATATTATTTGATTCTTGAATTTTGGTTTATTTGTATTAGTTAAAGAAGCATGAAGCTTTAATTTACCAGAGTCTAACATCAATTATCTTTTACCTAGTCCCAGGAAATCCAAGAACCTTTGAGTCATTTCTGTATTAATCATGGTTGCACTCTGGTTTTGGTTGCCCTGATTCCCAAATTGTATCATTTACCCTGATCCATCCTGCCTGCCATTTTATTGGGCAAAATTCAGGTTAGGTTCACATTGTTCTGTCATGAAGACAGGTAGCCTCATGCTTAGTAGTAGATGGTCAACACAAAAGAGATTTCATGGTTTTTGTTTGCTTATTTGGTTTTGTTATTTTTATCCCCTAAGAAAAAAGGAGGAAGAATATGAAGTTCAGTGGGTTGAGAGGTAGAGAATATCTGAGAGGAGCTTGGGGAGGAGAAAGAATATGGTGAAGATACAGTGTATGGATTTTTTAAAAAGTAAATAAGAAAACAGATGGTAGTGTACCATGTGGCTTTAGTTGTCCTTTGTAAATTATTTTATTTTAAGTTTTGTTTCATTTTGTACTTTCATCTTTGCAAATGAGTGGATCTCAACCATTCTAGGCCAAACCTGAAGGCTATGGTGTGGGAGAAATTATCACACCTCCTCTAAGTAGTTCCTGAACTACCTCATGTCTTCCCATCACTAGACATCTACCACCTCCTCAGATGTGCTCTTATTTCTTATGTACCTTTCCTGAGTTAGTGAATGAAACTGGAGAAAAGACCAAATGACCTGTTGTGTGTGTTTTTATAGTTGAAGATTTCTCTGGTCCTGCACAGGCCTGTGGTTGGGGCAAATCTCTCACCCACAACCCCTCAGCCTTTTATAAAATAATCACAGGGGCTTAATATTAATTATAATTCTTGGCCACTAGCACAGGCTTATTAATGACTAGTTCTTACACTTAATTTAACCCATTATTCTTATCTATATTTAGCTAAGTGGCTTGGTACCTTTTCTCAGTTCTGATTTGTCATTTGCTTCCTCTGTGTCTGGCTAAAGACTCCTGACTCAGCCTTCCTCTTCCCACAATTCTCCTAATCTGCTTATCCTGCCTATACTTCCTGCCTGGCTACTGGCCAATGTAGCTGGAGAGTTTTCTCTCCAGTTCCCACCAAGTCCCTGATTGGCCTGCTGTGGGGTGTTCTGTGTGTTAAATGTTGATCTGATTGGTTAATAAATAAAACACTGATAGGCCAGTACCCAGGCAGGAAGTATAGGCGCGACTAACAGAGAGGAAAATTGAGAGAACAGGAAGGTGGAGGGAGATACTGCCAGCCGCTGCCATGACGAACAGCATGTAAAGATGCCGGTAAGCCACGGGCCATGTGGCAAGGTATACATTTATAGAAATGGCTTAATTTAAGATACAAAAACAGTTAACAAGAAGCCTGAGCCATTAGGCCAGGCTTTACATGCCGGCATCTTTACATGCTGCTTGTCATGGCGGCGGCTGGCAGTGTCTCCCTCGACCTTCCTGTTCTCTCAATTCTCCTCTCTGTTAGTCCCGCCTATACTTCTTGCCTGGGTACTGGCCTATCAGTGTTTTATTTATTAACCAATCAGATCAACATTTAACACACAGAACACTCCACAGCAGGCCAATCAGGATTTTATTTATCAACCAGTTAGAGCAACACATACTCACAGCATACAGAACATCCCACAGCATGCTTTTGTAGCAGTTCATCTTCCTTAGTGCTTATATGTTTACTATGCTTACTTGAAATGCCATATCTCAAACCAATGAGCATAGTATTATTGATTTCTGTTAATACATTAGGAACATCAGTGGTTTGTATCATGAGTTAAAACAACATTTCTGCCTTTTTCTTCCAGGTAGCATTTTAATATCATTGTATAATTTCATCAATAAGCAGTTACATGCATATTATTATATTTTAATTAGTAATTGACAGATTTGTATAAATTCCTAGGCAAAAGAGTATAGGAAACATTGAGATTTTCACCCTCCTTTAGAATGGCAGACTAAAGAATCACTTATCTACATCTTAAAAGCAATACTATCAATCTAAATAAATAAATAAATAAATTAGATATACTAGAATGTTTTATGCATGTATATAACTTATTTCCACAAACCTCAAATGTGGTTAAATACTGTGAAACTGCTTTGGTTGTTCTTCTTTTGTTTATTAAAACAGAAAGTCAAATCTGTGACTGACATTCAGTCTTTTTTTAATATGCTATATTATTCAGGAGTTTTGTTTTTCTATTTTGTTTGCTTGTTAATCTGTTTTGAGTAAGTAGCTGCAATAGCAGTGTACAGGCAGGGATTTAGCACATTCCTTTTCAATGAGTTGAATGAATAGCTACATAAGAATGACTCTGTTTAGCTTTAACTCCCAAAGAACAGGGCCATTTTTTTAAATAAGAAATTAATGGTGTCATTCATCATTATGCTTTAAATATTTATTTTATTTACTTTGCTTTAGTGTACTACATTCAGAAACCTCGGACCCCCAAAAGTAGTCGCATTAACAATGCTGAATCAGTCATTGCTTCTCAACCTATTTCAAGTCCTGAGGATCTTGCTTATTATATATATTACCAACAAAGTTCTCCATTCTTGAATCAGTTAGTGTAAACATATGTTAGAGTAAATTGAAATTGCCAATTAATGCCAATATTATATTGCATTGTGATCTAAATGAACTATTCCAAATTCACCTGTAGAATTATTATAAACCCTTTAATCAAAGGCATTCTGATTCTTTTTTATTCTGGTTAAATAAAATCACAACCTACCAAACAATACCATTATTTGGTAAACACATAAAACAATCAGGATTAATGATATATTTGACTATTATGGAGGGTACATTGTATTGTGAATATATAAAACCTATTTATGTGACAATAGTCATAAAATCAAGGCATCCACTTATTTATATTTAGAAATATTCATAAATAAAATGAGGACATCTGTGTAGAAAATAGAATTTTCAGTATAAACATGAAATTAAAATATGTGAAATCTTGTTTTACCAATGAAAAATTTTTCTTTTCATTTTCTGAATCAATAATTGTTTGTTATATACTATTTTCCCCAAAAAACTCTATTAAAGGCTTGGTCTTCTGCCTGCCTGCTGCCTGTCCTGGTATCCCCACTGTTGTTCATCATTCATTTCTTACCAAAATAATTTTAAAGGGCTTCCAACTCTTCACTCAAGTCTTCAATTTTAGTATTCACTCAATCAGTTTTCATAAAGATGTCAAAGTAATACATTTATTATTGTATAAAATATACACACATAGATATTCCTGTCTTCTACTTCTGTCACTGTGGTCTTTGGAACATCCACTATCCACCCTTTAGATGAGTATAATGTTCATCACTTCACAGGGCTTTCTACAGGATTGCTTCCAAGCAATCAAAGAAAAGAATTGTTACTTGTATTAGTTTTAGAAATCAGTCAAGAATTATAAGCATTTATGCAGAAAGGATGTATAAAATGCACAGAAATACTGGGAAAAGTTTTAAAAGGAGCTGATTTGATAAAGAAGGTTTAAGTGGAGCATATACAAGAACAAAAGAAACACTATTATGTGACTTCTAGTTTCTGCACCCCAAATCAAAGCTTTCACAGTGTTGTGTTTCTTTCTCTAACTCATTATAAGAATTTATAATTTAACATGAAGAAATAATGAAAGACTTAGACTTAAGTTAATTATGTAATAATATAGCCAGTCAACAATTATTTTGTTTATCCTATTTCTAGGATTTACTGTAAATGTTATGTGTTAATGAGTTCATTTAATTTTCTCACCAGTCCTAGAGAGTAGATAGTGCTAATTATCTGTGTTCTTTCAGCTTAAAATGCATCCATTTTACAAACTTTGATGCTGGTTCTGGAAGTTTTCCACCTATTTCACATACTCTCTACTCTGTTGACTTTCTACTGGGTTATGCCAACTGGAGATCTTCATGATTCTAGAAGTTATTAATCTCTCACTTCAGTGTACACTTATTGAATTTTATCATATCAATTGTGTAGCCAGGTTTTTATACTGTATTTCTGAAGCTTAAAACACCTACCTGGTTTCTACTGATTGTAAACTGACTGCAACAATGTTTGTCAAGTCCAAAGGAAACTCCATTTCCCCAAATTCTAGTGGTTAGAAAAAGCCAACAGTCCTCAGGATTTTGTGAAGCTTGTTCACCTCTACAATAAATAGCCATTTCCCTGAACACCAGCAGAAGATACAAATATCTATCTGTGGTTAGCAAACTCAAGTGCACACTGGCCTCTAAACTTCCTCAATATCACAAGTATCTGTTACACATTTCAGAGTCCATACTGGCATCTTAACTCTTCTCAACTCCTCCTCTACTGTAAATTCCTCCAGCTCCTCAACTTTCATTCCCCATCTACTCCTCCTTATATCACTGATATTTTCAATATGCACTTTTTGTTGTCCACCCCTCTCTCTCTCCTCTCTCTCACTTTCATTCTACTCTGCTCTTGCTTCTCTCATGGCCAGGTTAGGTCTAGGGTCGTGTTCAATCTATTACATTCTCTCTTAGGCCTAGATTCTTCCACATGCCACTATCTATTCCTTCTCTACACTAAGAAAATTCCCCTTAGCCATACCATGGAGTGCTCATGTTGTCAATTTATACAGTATTATTCTCATTTGAACTCTATTGAAAATAATACTCATGCACAAATGAGTTCGGTGGCTTTCCCAGAATTGTTAAACTACTAAGTTTCAGAGCAACAGTCAAGACTCAAGTACCTGACCTAGCAGATGAATTCAGGGAGTAAAAGTATTACCACATGCTCAGAGCTCACAGCTACATATGCAACTCCATAAATGTTAGAAACAATATATATGTTTATCAAAACAGTAGCATTAGTCTCCTTTCTGCTATCTATGGCCATCTAAGCCAAAGATTTCTGTTGTGGTTTATAGTCTTGAATGAGTTTCCTCCTTTGTAATTGATCTTACATCAATTGGAAAGCAATTGGTTGCACCTGTAACAGTCACTAATATATTAGAGGACTGTTCTTGCCCGGAATAATGGTGCAGTGCACAGATTTCACATTTGATCAGGACCATGGGTAGAAATTCCTCCAGGGCAGCTTGAATAGTGTGTTGTGGCACCACAAAGCCAGAAAGCAAGAATGGAATTTATATTTCCACCCCAGTTTATTTTCTCTGTGTCCTGTAGCCAAAGTATGCAGTGTCTTTAGCAAAGGGGACTTTTCATGTGGTTCTGGCCTGTAACCAACAGCAGTGACAATAGGCTTTATGGTCAGGGTTTTCCCAGGTCAACAACTCATAGGGTAGTAACCTGTCCCTGTTACTAGGATGCATTAATCCCAAATATGGGAGGAGAAAGACCACAGACCAAAATTATCATGGTCAAATTAATTGAAGCAGGAAATTAAACGAAGCTTTTTTATTCATGTACCCAGGCTGCCTCCCCTAAGGTGGAGTTTGAGAGGTCATCATTGGATGTGTAGAAGACAAGGCTATAGCTCAGGGGCAGAGATTTCCAAATGGGAGATTTTGCAGACAATTAGGTGAGATTACAGGAGCAGAATGTAAGCATAACAAGTTTTTCCTAACAACCTCTTGAAACAAAGTCAAGGTTTCAAGGTAGGCATAACAAGGTAGTCAAAACAACAGGTGGTCATATAAATTTTTGAAACAAAGGTATGGTTGCAAGACAGTTACCAACAACTTTTTGAAACTAAAACATGACTGACATTCATGGAAGCGGCAATACCAAATCATTTACAGGAAATGTCACCAGTGGGGCATATCCCAATCCTTGAAAAATAGAGTTTTAATCCTAAACATGAATGAACCTAGTTTGTCTTTACTATAAAGATGACTTTTCAGCTGAAAATGGAGCAAGACTGGTTCCTCAGATGTTCATTCAAGAACATCATACACTCTAGGAATACACTTTCTCATCCATGTGGGATACCTTTGTTTAAATTCACTGACTCCTATTTCTGTAGTTCTTCCAGGTCTTTTTAAATATTAAATTGGAAAGACACCCCAGGGTTAGTGATATATGAGGGAAGCTTTTTACAAAAGGCGGACAGGATCTTTAAATGCCCACAGGTATGAGGTGTTTAACAAGTAGCAATTAGTCTTAATTAGCTAAGGGCTACAACAACAACAAAACAATGTTAGTTAGGTCTAAGGGAATTTGAAATATCCCATTACATGTATCAGTTGTTTCATCAAAAACAGCAATGTTGAAATGATGTAATCATACTATAATCTCAAAAATAAAGGAATTTTGTCAAATTGCATCTAAAAGTAGAAATAAAGCACCTAGTTTTCCAGAAAATGAAAAATGAATATAATACTAGCAAATGCCTTCCTTGTATTGTTTTCTTATCTGTTAACTCACATGAACATATCAGTTAACATTCAGACTCTTTACAACTCATGTTGTAAATACATACATCTACAACTAATTGTTAGTCACAAATAAAAGTTCAGCACAAATCAACAAAAGTTTTACAAGCAAAACATTTGGATTTGTTGAATTCATAATAAAATTATCATATATTGCTTATTTTAAAAAGCAATGTTAGGAGCAGTTGCATGCATAATGCATAACAATATCTGGCACTTCATAATCCATGGTTATTTTCATTAGACATTTGAATCCTGGGATGGGCATCCATCAGAGGATGGTTTTACATTTCCCTACATGGTTATATCTCCCTACCTGATGGCCTCAGTGAGGGAGCCTCACAATTCTCAGCTCAGCTCAGATCTGAGAGGGAGCTTGGCCATGCTCTATTCTGTCATGCCTGCTTCTGAACAAGCCTTCTGAGTTCTTCCCGGATCCATGATATGCCAATATCACAGCTCTTGTCTTCCAACACTCACTCATGCCTGCTGACATGGCCCCAGTCTTGGTGAGTACTTTCCACCTCCAGGTTACTTTCTTGTATGGTGAAATGTATCATAACTCTGTAGAGATAGCAGTCCCCACCCCAGGACAAGATTAATCTTTTTTTCTGCTCTGTTTTATCATTCTTGTCTTCATTGAAATGTTGTTGAGGTTTTAAAGATTTCTAGAAAATCACTAGCAGAACATTTGGCTATCTGTTTACTTGTTCCCATAATTACAGCTTGACATGATTCGTATCACATTTACCTCCAAGTGAGGTGGTCAGATGCCTGTGAGTACTTGCCCCTCTTGTCTCATCTCCTTTAGATTGCTTTGGCACTTTATGAACTCTATTTATATGACTGTCAATGTCATTAAGATTTGATAGAGCTTCTCCTACAACATAAATCTCTGCCCTGCTCTTGAACTCAATAAAGCCACTAAAGTTCACCAGGCCAGAAAGGACTATGTTCACAGTCGATTTTTGAAAGAGGTCCCTGATAAATTAATTCCTCCCTTAGTTCTAGTAAATATAGTCCTGTTTAGACTGGTCAATTAGCCATCAAACACTGACTCTTTCAGGCACAATTTCCAAAATTATGCCCGTGCTTCTAAATCTGCAGTACAGGAGGAATTATTTTAGTGATAAGCAAGATATATTCTCAGTTCATATAACTGAGTACATCAGAGACAGATTTTCCTGGAATGCCTCAGGCTCTGTAGTATGTGTCCTAAGGTCTGCATGTCTTATCACCCATCATAGTAAGCACACAGCTGCCAATGGAATTGTACACCCTCTCATACACCATAAAGCAAGTCAGCCACATTTAGATTTCCTTCATGGATATTCTACCCTCAGACAAAACAGCCTTAGCTACACATCTCATCTCCCTAAACTGAGAACATGAAATAAATCCTTCCAAACTCATAGTTGCTCCTGCCATTCACCATTTGGTCATTAGTTTTCCTGTGTGAATTTTGCTTGGGATATGTGAACAAGTATCAATTCATCACAAATAAGACACCATAGAAAGACGAAAGAAATGATTCTAACCAAGTATAGCTTAGTAAAAAAGAGAGCTGCAGGAAAATGGGAGCCATAAAGGCAGCTGAATCACTAAAATGGGTGATGACTTATGAAGCTATGTCTGGAGAGCTTTCCTAAGGTTTCAGGCAGCTTAGCAGAATGGGGAATCATTTCCTAACAGTTGTTGCTTCTGAATCTTAGAAATCTCTGTGTGTCTTAGGCCTTGTTAGTTACAGGAGATCCTTTCATCTTTGCCAGAAAGTGTATGAATTTGGAGAAAACAGAGGTAGGGGACTTGTTTATCCCTTGCAGACTTGAACTATTTTATCAACTCTTCTAAGATTCTCTGTTTGCTGCTATATTTTTTGTCATCTTAAGCTGATTGAAAGTGTATCATTGGCTGATATTAGAGCCTATCACTTAAGGCTACCCTCAGAGCTAGATAAATCACTGTTTTACCATTGTGGATATCAGGACATTGGTACAACAGTCATTGGATTTGGCTATTTTAGCTCGTTTTCTCACCATCATGCACTCACTCAGGAATAAACTTGTGTTTTCTTTACCTTGGTCTCATTATCCTTCCACATGGTGGTGTATTCTGGGTAAATGGCAAATGGCTGGATAGATGCATGAATGGGTGGGTGGGTGATGGATGGGTTTAGAAGAGAATGTTTGGATAAGCTGTTTTACTTAAACAGATGTGAAGATAATACTCTCAGATAAAAAGTAAGGATCCCCCCGCAAAAGAAAACCCAAACAACAATGCAAAGTCACTTCTAAAAGGAATAATTTACTGAATTCTGACAACTTCCAATGGTTGTATGTGTCTTATACATTTTTATCTTTGGTTTTGAAGATAGTTCTCTGACAGTAATGACTGCTCTCCACACTGTCGTTTGCTTATGTTTAGACAATGTCTTTATATGTCAGCTTTTTCATATTCATCAAGTTTTCTGGTTTGCAACAAATAAGATTATAAACATAGTGCTCCTTAAGACACTTAATAAAGTCAGGTACTTAGAAAATACCTAAGTGGTTTCTAAAACATTGGCTATAAGTCTTTTCAAGGGACTAATCAAATGCAGAGATACAGTTTTTAGATAGCATTTGTATTTCTCCAATGCTGCACTGTTTGTCATTTTAAATATGGGACATTTTCAGTACTTCCTTTTGTGGGCATTACCTTTCTGCCCACTGGAAAGACATGGCTCCATCACATATGCTTCATATCCTGTGTCAAAATTAGAAAGGAATGATATGTACATGCTTAAATTATGGTGTGAACTAAACAGTAAGCAATAAAACATCAGCAACATTCAAACAAAATTTAGAATAATATGTTTTAGAGAACTCTTATACTCATAGAGTATAACATTTCTTTAATTTAGTAACAACTCAAAGATCAAAATATATTCCATTAATTTAACTTTAGAGCCGTACAGAGAAAACCCTATTCTCTCACAGAAAGTAAACTAAACCATCTTAGAATGGAAGGTGAGTTCAGGTCATTTACAAAGATAATTTTAATATGTTTAGAAAATAGGTATCTAGGGGATATGAATTATCACATTGTTAACAAATCACATAATAATTTACATAATGACTGAGGTAATTCAGTTGAGATGCCAATTACTGTTACAACTAATGTCCCTAGGGAGTATCCTAGTAATTGTACACAAACCTCAGCTTGCTATTTATGAGAAAAAAATGGTTTTGGAATTTGCATACATATGTATTAGAATATAACATTGGTTTTTTTGGCAAGAAAAAATTTTTACAGCAGTCTAGAAACCCAATGTCTGTGTAAGATAACTTAGACATGAATTGTCCTAATCAAATCACATTTCAAAAAATAAATGAAGTAGGAAGGTTATTGTAAAGACCAAACAGCCACATCCTCGGAAACTGGGACAAACTCATAGGCTTCTGCTTTCCTACAATTTCTGGAAAACACCCTGACCCTGATACCACACAAGAGTTTGAAAGGAGATTATCACATTTAAGCAGAGCTTTGTCAATATAAAAATCAACGTGGCCACTTTTTAACAACAGAGAAAATGATTTCTTTTTTTCTCATCACATAGTACATTGTAGTCTCTCACTCTCAACTTTTCTGAAACTACCAACTAGAACAAGAACACATGATAAGATATCAACAGGAACTTTGTCCATTTCAAGTACAGAATGTACATCTATTTTTTTGGCGTTAACATTTAATTTCTAAACCTTTCTAATTTGAAAACTGTAGAAAAGAAAACAGTATCCAACCTGAATATCATATTTATCTTTTTCCTACACCTTGTCTTTGATGCCTTGGATTTTTATTAACAAATTTCTCTTTCACAATTTATCAAATTCAGTAAATATTTACTTTTGGATTCATCTGTTCCTTTTTTGTTCCTTTTAAAAATTTATTTCCCTGTACAAATTATCATCTCAAATCTAGGAAAACCCACAATATAGTAAATAAAACAACCAGAGACTCTTACCATGAGTGCAAAGTTTAAAAAGTCACAACAGTTTGTAAATAGAGTACTCTTGTATAAAGTTCTTAAAAATAAACCAAAGAAGCCGGGCAGCGGTGGCACACGCCTTTAATCCCAGCACTTGGGAGGCAGAGGCAGGCAGATCTTTGTGAGTTCGAGGCCAGCCTGGTCTACAGAGTGAGTTCCAGGACAGCCCCATATCTATACAGAGAAACCCTGTCTTGAAAAACCAAAAAAGAAAAAAGAAGAAAATAAACCAAAGAAAAGAAAGAGACCACAATAAGAAGACCCCATTTCTGATACGAGAAATATGTCAGTAAAAGAAGATGAATATCTTTCTTGTTGATGACTGATACTGAAGCTGTGATTTACACCATGTTCTTGGAGTCAATAAGAGGAATTTCAAAGGTCAGGATTTCTGGGGCCTTCCAGAGCTAGCAATCTATTCTATAAGTTTTTATATAAACCCCTTTCTTATAAAAGGTTAAAGAGGAAATATTCCAGGTTTTTTGGTTCACATAATCTCAAGCAGAGCTATTGAGCTTTTTCATTACATGAAGGAATCCAACATAGACAATATAAACCAATGAGCATTATTTGCATTCAATAAAACTTAAATTCTACTTACTCTACTACATGCTGTTGACATTAATGCCTAAAGGCTGCTTTGCCTAACTTTCAAGTCTCTTTCCTAGATTTTCTCAATTATTTTGACAGTTTTACTGAAAGCAAAAATATAACCAACACTACATGGCACATTCATTCCTCTGCTTTGGTTTGTTTCTTTGCTTTTGTTTTTCATTCCTTCAGTATCAGACAGTTTTTTACATCGTGCTCTAGTTTCATTTTGTTGGCATAAGTAAAATATGCAAACAAAAAGCAACTTAGGAGAGAAAGGGTTTGTTTTATTATAAAATTTTAGGTTATAGTGCAACAATGTAGGGAAGTCCCATATTAGAGCTTGAAGCAGCTTAGTCACATTATGCCCACAGTCACAAGCAGAGAGAAATGTCACATGCTTTCTTAGAACTCAGCTGATTCTCTGTCCTCTTATACAGTCCAGAACCCAAACTGGCTTTTGTTTTTTAAAACAACTTTCACGATGACATTTTGTCTTCCCCACCCAACTTGTGTATAAGCTTGATTGTGTTTATATGCATGTATTTGTATATCTGTGTGTGGAGGTATGGATTTGGGTGTGTTTGAAGGCCAGAGTTTGACATTGAATATCACTCTTCCCGTTATTTTTTTGAGGCAGGATCTCTCATTGAAACTTGAGTTTGTTGATTCGGTTGTTGAGTTAAAGGCACATGCTGTCTCACATGGCATTCATTGTTCAGCAAATGCTGGGATTTAAGTCAGATTTTCATGCATGCCTGGAAATTACTTTACCCACTGAGCCATTTCTTCTGCCTTCACGGTATTATTCTAAATTTAAGTGGATATTTTAACTACTTACTAGTTTATTAAAATTGTATTGCTTTTGAATTATTTTGCTATTTGTATGAGTGAACTATTTGGTCATAGTAGATTTCCCATAGTTGTATTTTTGTAAAGAAATGAACTCTTTAGAGTTTTTAAAATAATTCTGTAAAAAGAGTTCTACCAACTTTACTATGGCCATACATTTGCAAATGTAATATATTGCTTATAAATTTTACTATTTCTATACAAAATTGAGTGATTTGTTAATTTACGAACATTTACTAATATGAATAATAGCAATACTTTGTTGTCAGTAACTTTATTCTTTTATTTATTTTCAATGAATTTTGTGAAGAAAGGAAATATTCACTTTAGAGAAACAAAGTATCCCCTTATTAAGACAGGGGGACCTAGTACAATTGTCCCAAATGTACACTAAAATACCTATTTACACACAAAAATGTGAAAACTCACATGGTGAAGCAATGGCATTCAGTCAAAGTATTGTCAAGCCTGGGAGAAATGTCTTCTTATGTAAGCAGATGGAGCTCAAATTAAAACTTGCAAGTTTTTTTTATATATATAAAACAGACATTTGAATGGAGGAGGTTAACCACTACCCCTTTAAAATATTGTTTTTTAACTTATTTTTCACTGGTGGTTTGAAGTTTCATTCCCTTTTTAACTTTGATCTTTATTTAGAGACTTCAGGTTTGTTGATATTAAACACAGGCAATACTGATAGATGCATGATTCTGCAACTCTGTACAGTTAGCTTCATCTGTACTGTATATTAAAGGTGGAATTTCTATGTTATAACATACACATAATCTCAATTATTTTCCAAAGTGATTGTAACAATTTATACTCCAATCAATATTCAAGTAATGTCTATTGTTTCATATCTATATCAACCATGAGTTGTTGAAATAAGACTGTTGGCAATTGTAGCTATTATTATGGGTCTATTGAAGTATCTTTTGGTGATTATTAAAATAATGTTCAGGTGGTTTTCAAGCATTTACTAAATATTTAAATATTTATTCATTATCTGCTAATGCATACTATGGTACCCAAATTTGAATGGCTTCAAATATAACATTTATTATTCATAGTTACACACGTCAGGAATATGGATGCAATTTATTAAGTCTCTTTAGGATCCTGTTAATAAATTCACTAAGCCTGTAGCTTTCCCCATGCTGAACTATAGGCAGATCCAATTCCGAATGAGTTCACATTTTTGTTAGGACTCCTTCAACCTTCCACACACCATCAGAACTCTAGGGGGATTAGCCCTTTGTAACCTTAGCCTCTTGGCTTCCTTCAGAAGAAATTTTAGAAATGAAATATGCAGCATTATTCATAATAGCCAGAACCTGAAAACAATGTAGATGCCCGTCAACTGAAGAATAGATAAAGAAAATGTGGTACATATACATAGTGGAGTATAACTCAGCTGTTAAAACAATGACATCATGAAATTTGAAGACAAATGAATAGAACTAGAAGAGATCATCCTGAGTGAGGTAGCCCACACCCAGAAAGACAAACATGATACATACTCACTTATAAGTAGATATTAGCTGTAAAGTAAAGGATAAACATGCTACAATCCACAGACCAAGAGAAGCTAGGTAACAAGAAAGGCAAATGGGGGAATGCTTGGATCTCACCATGAAGGGGAAATAGAAGAGATCTTCTGGGTAGACTCAGGGCTGGTGGGGATGGGAGCATGAGGGATTGGGTTGGGAGGGTATACAGGGAGAGTAATGAAAAGGACGTTGTGATGTCTTGATGGGAGGGGCATTTGGGGGGTCAGGTAGAAACCTAGTGTAAGTTAAAATCCCCTCAATCTACAAGGATGACCCCAGCTAAGACTCCTAGCAATAGTGGAGAGATAGCCTCAACTGGTCATTTCCTATAATCAGATTGGAAACTACTCTAATTGTTATCAGAGAGCCTTCATCAAGGGACTGATGGAAACAGATGCAGAGATCCATAATCAAGAACTGTGCTGACTTCGGGGAATCCTGTGGAAGAAAGTGAGGAAGCCAGGGGAGTCAAGGTCATCACAAGGAAACCCACAAAAACAGCTAACCTGTGCTCATAGGAACTCATAGACTCTGGACCAACGCTAGGGAGTCTACATGGGACAACTTTGGCTTTCTACATATGTGTGATAGTTGTATGGCTTGTTTACTCATGGAACTACTAATGGTGGGCAGGGTCTGTCCCTAAGGCTTTGGCTGGCTTCCAGGACCTATTCCTCTTACTAGGTTGCTTGCCTAGTCTTAATATAAGGGGAGTAGCTTACTGCTACCTCAATTTGATATGCCGTGCTTTATTGACATCCGTGGGAGGCCTAACCCTTTCTGAACAGAAAGAGGGGAGGATTGGTTTTGGGAAGGTGGAGGGGGAAGAGGTATGTGTAGGGGGAATGGGAGGAGAGGAGAGAGGGAAAACTGCAGTTGGGATGTAAAATATATGAATTAATTTAAAAAAGAAATGTACTGTGTGCATATTCGGAAGCAAAATGCCTTTATGATACCTACTGTTGGAAGTGATTCGTGAAATACATTATGACTGTGTTAGATTTCTGCTGATTTCAATCTTGGGCTGAGAATCTTGCTGCAGTAGTTAACGCAGAGAAACAACTGTTGAGGGTACTAAGAACAAGAAACTGTGAGTGCTCAGCTATAAATGAGACAACTACATCAACTACTTTTTTAAAGGGCCAGAGATCATTGTGAAAGAGAGGGCAGAAAGAGTGTGAGAGCCAAAAAACTGAGAGAAGCTCTGTGACATGCCCACCCCTGGATATGGCATGCTCCACTCATCTAATTGTAGCAGTTGTGGCTACCTCTGCATGTTTCTGCATAAGAACAGGCCAGCTAATCATTCTAGAATGGAGAGGGAAAAGGCCTGTGGGGCTCTTCCCCTACCTGACAAGCTAATGGCAGTTGATGGCTGCTGAAATAGGAGAGGTTTTTTTTTCCCCTTTGGAAATTAAACTATCAGGTTGCAAATGCCCCAGTGCATGCTCTCACACCATCTGCATTTGGATAATTAAAAAAAAATAGGATATGAAGTTGGGAAAGAAATATAGGGGGCAAGTTAGTATTTTAGAGAGAGTGAGAAGTAGATGTGACCAAGATATATTGTATATATTCATGAAATAATCAAAATATGAATAATAACAAAAATTTATTTAAAAAGAATATTGCAACACAGGAAATGTTAGAAAGATTAATATGTTATGAATGTAAATGTGAATTCTATTTTCCAAAATATGTACAGATGAGTGTTCTGGATAGTTTTATGTCATCTTGACAAAAACTAAAGTCACCTGAGAGGAGGGAATCTCAATTAAGAAGACACTTCAATAAGATGGGGCTGTAGGGTGTTTTCTTATTTAGAATTGACAGAGGAGGGTCCAGTCTCTGTGCTGGTGGTCCTGATGTCTATAAGAAAGCAGGCTGAACCAACCATGAGGAGCAACCCAGTAAACAACATCCCCCATGACCTCTGCAGCAGCCTCTAGCTCCTGGTTCCTGCCTTGTCTGAGTTCTTGTCCTGATGTGTTTATAAGTCAAATAAACCTTTTCATCTCCAAGTTGCTTTTAGTCATGGTGGTTCATCACAGCAATGAAAACCCTAACTAAGACAATGCCACTCTGGTGCAATACATTTTCCTCTTTGAAAAATATTGCTGTTTTCTATGGCAAAAACTCATTTTAATGTCAGTTTTCTGTTAACTAAATTGCTTTGTTTTTTATAATGATTTATCATTATGAAATGACATACTTGTGCATAAAATATACTCACACACACAAAAATACTCACACATGCACACAAAAACTTGACATACAATACACAACACACACACACACACACACACACACACACACACAGCTGTACACAAAATCTCATGAATACCATGAAAAGAACCATGTTCAGTAGCAGACTCTCTCAAACAGCTGGAGCCAGGAGAACTACAAGACACCCATAAACTTCTGACAATTGGTTTTCCTCTCCTGATTATTGTGAGCTTTTTGGAGACCAACTGGTTATCTTTATAATATTACCAAATAAACATATTTTAAAACATAACATGTGGTATTCTAAACTCTTAAACAATTGAAGTAGAATCATCCATCTGTTTCATGTCTTTGGCTTTTTATCCACTATATATTTTTTACTGTTGTACTTACCTGTACATAGTTTGTTCCTGTAGTTCCCTGGCTATCTGTAACATGTTCAAATAACACATAATGTTGAAGAGTTTCTGATTGGTACCCAGCTTATGACTATCAGTAGGGGGCTCTCTTAACCCCCATATATGTACCTGGAGCATGTCGCTCAAGAGCGCTCTTCTAATGTGGTCAGTCTATGAAGTGGGTGCATCAAAGTTTCAAAACGTTTTAGACTGTAAAGATCAATCCTGTTTCAGAATGTAAATTCTAGCCCCTCTGAGCCTACAAGAGGGCTCATTACTTATAGTGTAGGGACAAGTGCAGGGATCTGGATTTGGATTCTCAGAACCCAAATGAAAAGACAGGCTTATTCACACCCCTAATCTCTGTACTGGAAGTGGGGAAACAGGGCAACCCCTATGAGTCCTGATTTAATATTCTTGCCAAATCGATGAGAACCAGGCTCAGTAAGACATCATGTCTCTAAAAAATAAGTTAGAGCACAATTGGGGAAGATACCCAGTGTCAACCTCTGGCTTGACTCACCTGTGTGCAGGAATGTCCACACACATGCACACTCACACAGAAATACACAAATGCTGACGCCATACACACAAAACTAATTAATAATTTGATAGTCTTTCTTATGAGAGTTTACTAGTATGGGGATGCATTCTAATTCCTATTTCTCTAATCACTGTGATGGTTGAGGATCTATTTCCTATAGTTAAAGGGAAGTTAGAAGCCATGTCCAGGTCTTCTGCTGTACATCACTACATGCTATCTCCTTTTTCAAGAATATATATATATATATATATATATATATATATATATATATATATGAAATAGAAGGGGATTTTATATGGCTGATTTTCTCCTAGTCTATACCTCCCATTTTTAGATTTTTATTTGCTTCTATTTTACTCCTTAAAAATGACTTGTGCAAGTAACAGGACATAAAATTCACTTACTGTAAATGTTTGAATCAATGAGTTTTTAGTGAATTTATTGGATTGTGCAAATATCACTGATATCCAGTTTTAAAATATTTTGTTCTTGCCAATAAATTTCTTTGTGCTCATTTTACGCTAATCCTCATACCCATCTTAACTAGAGGCAACCACCATTCATCTCTACTTTATAAATGTACTCTTTCAACCATTCATCCGTATAAAATCATATACTGTATAATTATTGACTTCTGGCTTATTTCAGTTAACACAGGCTAGTGAATTTCCTCCACATGAGTTAGGGATTAATATTACTTTTCAAGAGCCAAGGAATCCTTTGTGAATGTGTGTCTCATGTTTATCGGTTTATGGGCATTTCTTTCCAATTTGTATACATTATAAAAAATACAAAATGATTGACCTGATATATATAGATATTTTAACATCTCTTGTATTTTGCATTGGAAGATATAAAGCATGAAATTATTAATACAGCTGGGCATGGTGGCATATGCCTTTAATCTCAGCCCTGGGGAAAGAGAGTGCATTGAATCTCTGTTATTTTGAGGACAATCAGTTGTAAGTAGTGAGTTCCAGCCCAGCCAGGATTACACAGTGAGACTCTGCCTCAAAACTAAGAGGCAATAATAATAATTCATTACATTTATAGATACCTTTGTAGGAAGAGTTAGAGCCGTTTTATAGAGTGGATAGCAACTAATTTTCCAGCCAGCAATGTATGAGCTTCCTGTTTATTTTCACTTCTCTAATATTCACTGCTCTCTGCTTAAATTTTTCAAACACACACACACACACACACACACACACACACACACACACACGCACATATATAGTGTTATATTATTATGGATTAAATTTCCATCTTCCTAAATGCCACTGCTTAACACCCTAATTCTCTACCCAACCCTTACCACTGACTTTTTTCCTGCTTCAGGAAATCTATGAGGACAAAGAACCAGGAGATTGGATCATGAATTACCCCAACCAAGGGTGCTGTTCCTGTTTCAAAATCTAAATAACAGCCTCAGCATTATTACAGCTGAACCCTGGAATGAAAGATGAAGAACAGGACTCATGGGAAAACTGTCCTACTGGTTAAGCTGTACATCCCTCTGTTGATATTCCTATTTCTTTGCAGTGGTGTGGGTCTCCCAGTATATGCTACTCTGTAAAATATTCTTAAACAGGAGACAAACTAGGAAGAAATGCCAAGTCTACCTGGCTACAGTATTTCAATATGTTGTCAACTTTCTCCCTTTCACCACCATCCACCATGCCTCTAACTACTTCTTTGCTGCATCCAACAAAAGACCTCTACTGACAGATGTACTGGTCAATACACTCTCCTTTACTCCAGGACCAATGTCTCACTAACATCATTCCTTCCAGCCTGACATGCATCATGCTTCCCCTTCTTCTTTGGCATAAGGGGAAGACAACTTCCTGAATAGATACCTCCTACCAGAGTTTTGCACTATTTGGCCTTTTAATGTGTGTTGGAAACATGTGTCTTCATTAGTTTAAAAAAATGCTCCAAATTTTTCCCTACATAATTTGTTAATTTGTCTGCCTTGGAATTGAGTGGGTCCGTCCTCTGTGTGTTCATGTTTATATATATGTACACACACACACACACACACACACACACACACATATATATATACATATACATATACATATATACATGGGTGCCTACTTTATGACATTAATATTCACACTGCTAATGTGTTGGGAAAAGAGTTGCTCATTCTATGAAGTGGATTTTTATTGATTTGTCTTTTATGGTTTTATTTGTATTTGTGGTTTTAATGGAAATAATTTGTGTCCCTCAGCTATCCTATTTAGGTAACTATTTTGAGTAGCTTTTTGTAGGTTACATGTGTTAATCCACTTTACTAACCAGTGTTTTAGTTATAATCATTGTCTTTTTAAGCAGTCTTAAAATTACTTTTTTTAAGAACACATGAAAAAAATATCTACCATGTCCAAGTAGGCTTCATCCCAGGAATGCAAGGATGGTTCAACATACAGAAATCTGTCAATGTAATAAACACTGAAAGAAAAAAACACAGGATCATCTCATTAGATGCAGAAAAGCCTTTGACAAAATCCAACACCCCTTTATGATAAAGGTCCCAGAAAGGTCAGGAATAGAGGGAACATATTTAACATAATAAGGGCAACATCCAATTAAATGGAGAGAATCTCAAAGCAATTCCACTAAAATCAGGAACAAGTAAAGGCTGTTCACTCTCTCCATATTTATTCAATATAGTACTTGAAGTTCTAGCTAGAGTAAGACAACAAAAGATCAAGGGGATACAAATTGTAATTGGAAAAAGTCAAACTTTCACTATTTGCAGACAATATGATAGTATACTTAATTGACCCCAAAAATTCTTACAGGAAACTCCTATAGCTGATAAACTCCTTCAGTAATGTGGCAGGATACAAGATTAACTCAAAAAATTAGTAGCCCTTCTATATACAAATGATAAATGGGCTGAGAAAGAAACCAGAGAAACATCACCCTTTACAATAGCCACAAATAATGTAAAATATCTTGAGGGTAAATCTAAGCAAGTGAAAGACCTGTATGATAAGAACTTTTAGCTGAAGAAAGACATCGAAGAAGATATCAGAAAATGGAAAAATCTCTCATGCTCATGGATAGGTAGGATTAACATAGTAAAAATGACAATCTTTTTTTTCTTCACAATAATTTTTTTTCTTTTTTCTTTTATTTTACAATACTATTCAGTTCTACGTAACAGCCACAGATTCCCTTGTTCTCTCCCTTCCTGCCCCCCTCCCCTTCCCCCCAGTCCACCCCCATTCCCACCACCTCCAGATCAAAGCCACCCCCGGGGACTGAGATCGACCTGATAGACTCAGTCCAGGCAGGTCCAGTCCCCTCCTCCCAGGTTGAGCCAAGCATCCCTGTATAAGTCCCAGGTTTCAAACAGCTATCTCATGCAGCGAGCCCAGGACCTGGTATCACTGCCTAGATGCCTCCCAAACAGATCAAACCAATCAACTGTCTCGCCTATTTAGAGGGCCTGATCCAGTTGGGGACCCCTCAGCCTTTGGTTCATAGTTCATGTGTTTCCATTCGTTTGGCTATTTGTCCCTGTGCTTTATCCAACCTTGGTTTCAACAATTCTCGCTCATATAAACCCTCCTCTTTCTCGCTAATTAGACTCCCAGCACTCCACCCAGGGGCCTAGCTGTGGATGTCTGCATCCAGATTCCTCAGTCCTTGGATGGGGTTTCTGGCACAACTATTAGAGTGTTTGGCTATCCCATCACCAGAGTAGGTCAGTCCAGTCTGTCTCTCTACCATTGCCAGCAGTCTTTTGTGGGGGTATCTTTGTGGATTTCTGTGGGCCTCTTTAGCACTTTGTTTCTTCCTTTTCTCATGTGGTCTTCATTTACCATGGTCTCCTATTCCTTGTTCTCCCTCTCTGTTCTAGATCCAGGTGGGATCTCCCGCTCTCTTTCCCTCGACCCTTGCTGTTCATTGCTCCCACTCAAGTCCAGGCTGTTCGTGTAGATCTCATCCATTTCTCTGTGTCTTTCTTGGGGTCCTGTTTTCCAGGTAGCCTCACTGGTGATGTGAGTAGCAGTCATGGAACCATGACCATACCTAACTGCAACTTTGAAATCTTCAAAAGGACTATGGTAAAGCCATTAAGCTGATTAGCACCATGGAAAGATCTGCTTTGGACTACAAACTGCTTAGGACAATTTTGAGATGGCTAGCTGAGATGATCCAGCCTGACAGACTACTTGAACAAGGACTTGAAACAAGCCCTGAACTTTCCTTTTATGCAGAGTCTGGACAAATGATACAGGACTTGACAATTAACCCAAAAATTTCCTTTTCAAGATTCCCTAAAGATATCTTCACCCCTAGAAAGCAAAAAGGAAAAAAAAGAATAAGATATGAGATAGATCATTGAATCTACTCTGAGAAAATAGGTAAAGAAATAATGGGATAAATAGGTAGATCACTGAATCTACACTAAAAAAAAAAGGGGGAAGATATAAAAATGACAAAAGGTAGACTACTGAATGTATTATGAAAAGAAAAAAGAGAGAATATTGATATGATAAGATAAAAAGGGAGATTATGGAATCTACTTTTAAAAAGGAACTACTTGTTTTAAATAAGATAAGTAATGAAAATTTTTTGGTCTGAGTTTATCAGATGTTACTGGACTGGACATTGTTAATATATGTAATGGAGTTTTTGTCTGAATCTGTCAAATGTTAATGGACTAGACATCATTAATGCAATTTTGGCTGTATATATTGTATATACTTATTGGATAGTTTTTCTTGTATTAGTTATAAGCTTTCTTTAATTTTAGACAAAAAGAGAGGAAATGTGGTGGTATTGTGTTCCCCAAAATATTGTGTACCTTAATAAACTTACCTGGGGTCAGAGAACAGAAAGCCACTAGTTAGGCAGTGATAGCACACGCCTTTAATCCTAGCATTCCAGAGACAGAAATCCCTCTGGATCTCTGTGAGTTCAAGGCCACACTGGAAACAGCCAGGCATGGTGACTCACGCCGTTAATCTCAGGAAGCCAGCCTTTAATCCCAGAGAGTGGTGGTAGAAAGCAGAAAGATATATAAGTCGTAAGGACAAGAAACTAGAAGCATTTGGCTGGTTAAGCATTTTGGCTGGTTAAGCATTTGACTGGTTAAGCTTTCAGGCTATGGAGCAATACAGCTCAGCTGAGATTCATTCTGGATGAGTACTCAGAGGCTTCCAACCTGAGGAAACAGGACCAGCTGAGGAATTGGCAAGGTGAGATAGCTGTGGCTTGTTCTGTCTCTCTGACCTTCCAGTATTCACCCCAATAACTCGCCTCGGGTTTGATTTTATTAATAAGAACTTTTAAGATTCCTGCTACAACCAACCCCACATCTGACAGAGGACTGATATCCAGAATATATAAGGAACTCTAGAAATTAGACATCAAAAAGACCAACAGTCCAATTAAGAAATGGGCTATGAGCCGGGCGGTGGTGGCGCACGCCTTAATCCACACTCGGAGCAGAGCAGTGATCTCTGAGTTCGAGCAGCCTGACTACCAAGTGAGTCCAGAAAGCGCAAAGCTACACAGAGAAACCCTGTCTCGAAAAAAAAAAAAAAAAAAAAAAAAAAAAAAAAAATGGCTATGGAACTAAACAGAGAATTCTCAATAGAGGAAACTCAAATGCCCGAAAGACATTTAAGGAAATGCTCAACATCCCTAATCATCAGGGAAATGCAAATCAAAACAACTCTGAGATACCACCTTACACCTGTCAGAATGGCTAAGATCAAAAACACTGAGGACACTTTATGCTGGAGAGGATGTGGAACTGCTGGTGGGAATGAAAGTTTGTACAACCACTTTGGAAATCAATATGGCGCTTTCTTAGAAAATTGGGAATCAATCTCCCCCAAGATCCAGCTATACCACTCTTGGGCATATACCCAAGAAATGCTCAATCATACCACAAGAGCACTTGCTCAGCTATGTTCATATCAGCATTGTTTGTAATAGCCAAAACCTGGAAACAACCTAGATGCCCTTCAACTGAAGAATGGATAAATAAATTGTGGCACATATACACAATGGAATACTACTCAGCAGAAAAAAAAAAAAACATCATGAGGTTTGCAGGCAAATAGATGTATCTAGAAAAAAATGACAATCTTACCAAAAGCAATCAACACATTCAATGCAATTCCCATCAAAATCTCAACACATTTCTTCACAGACCTGGAAAGAACAATATCAACTTCATATGGAAAAACAAAAAAAAAAAAACAGGATAGCTAAAAGAATCCTGTACAATAAAGCAACCTCTGGAGGCATCACAATCTCTGACCTCAAGCCCTCCTATAGAGCTATAGTAATAAAAACAGCTTGGTACTGGCATAAAAACTGACATGTGGACTAAAGGAATCAAATTGAAGACCCTGACATTAATCTGCACACCTACGAACACCTGATTTTTGACAAAGAAGCCAAAACTGTACAATAAATTTACTTTTTGTAGTCTATATCTGTGAACTTTGCAAAGATTTTTCTCAATTGAGAAAATAGCAGAACATTGACCATATATATGTAGTGTAAATATTAACTACACATACCTACATACACATACATATATACATACAAAACACATTCTTTTACTTTAACTTCTTTGCTTTAAATCCCTCAGATTTCTTCTAAAAGCATTTTTCCTTTAGCCTAAAATAAACTACTGTGTTTGTGTGTGTATATGTTTATTTGTGTGTGTTTACTGTGTATCTGGTGTGATGATTTTTTATTAATGTGAAGGTAGCATTATTTCAATTAAATTTTAAATGATATATTTACTTAACATATACTTTCCAATAACCAAGTTTCCTCCATATTTTTATTTGTATCTTTCAATTTTAACTTTCATCTACCAAAACAAGATATTAAACTGTTTCATTTTCAATTAATTTCTATTTTCTTCTCTCTGCTTACTTTTTTAATGCTTTCTTCTTTTTGCATTTCTGTAGTTTCTACATTATCTAAGGCAGCTCTTCAAAGGTCTACTTGAATGTAAATTTTATGATATATATCAGTTTTAGAAAATTAGAAGTGCTTATATATACAAAACCTGATTTTGTCCTACAATCTTAATCCCTTTTCATTGGATCCTCTCACTTTTCTCTTTCATTATTCTCCTGCACACATGCACACACACACACACACACACACACACACACACACACACACACATATATATATATGCATGTGATATATATGTGTGTGTGTGTATGTATCTAATTTGTAATAACAAACAGTTCTGTGACACATTTACTGATTCACCAATTGTTTGAATGGTGTCTTTGTTTCTTCTGCTCAATTATTTCCATTTTATTTTTATAATTATTTGTATTATTTTACATACTTATGGTTCTGTTGCATGCCATTATTATCGATGTCATATTTAGCTCTGTATGGAGAAGAGTTTTCAATTCTTCACTTATTAACTAATGTTGGGGGACCATTATTGGTTGTTCTTCATCTTCTGCTTTGTGTACCCTATTTTGTTTTCTTAGTTGCAGTTGCTCTTAACAAATTTCCACATATATTTTGGATAGTTTATTTTTTCCATGAGTAACAATTTATTTTCATAATTGGTCATATAAAAATTTTAAACTTAGTGTGAATGTATTCAATTTTAATGGTTAGTACTGATTGTAAACTGATTAGATGAAATATCACCCATGGAATAAACATCTGGGCACTCACATGAGGGTTTTCCTTGATTTGGTTATGTGAAATAGGAAGATGTACCATTCATTTATTCTGCTATTCCCTGGTGGTCTAAATAATAGGGAAGTTCGAGGGAATATCTGTTGCCATTTTACCTGCTGGGGAGTTTATGTTTCCTGTTGGTAAGCTCACACAACCTGTTGCTGACCATGCCTCCACTGCTCCTTCTTTGCTGCTGCTGCCACTATCCTTCAAGGGCTCTTCTGTCTTTCAACATGGACTGAAGACCATCAGCCATTCCAAAGACCTTTGGTTCCAGACTGGAAATCCAAAATCATCCAGCCTGAGGAACAGCTATTTTTCAATATGAAAACAGCGATTCTTTTGCTACTTATACTATATCATTGAAGCTAATTTATTAAATCTTCTTTTGACCTATATTCATTCTATGACTTTTGTTCCTCAGAATACTGAATAATACACTCCTAGACTTATTGTTGTTAGTTTTAGCAGACACGAAGTGATCAATAATCTACTGACTTGAGTTCAGTTTCCAGACTGAGATAATTTTAATCTGAGCATCCATCTCTTTAGCTGGCACCTCCATATTACATACTAGAATATTGCACTTTGACAGTCCAAACCAATTCATATTATTTTATTCATTACATATACTAAACTGTGACTCTGCAATAATGTTGTAAAATAAATCTGTCCCCCAAATTTTGATTTACTATTTGAATCATTTACCCAGATACCAAATTACTTATATGTTAACAAATACTATGTAAATTTTCAAAGTTCAGATGCTATCAGCTTACAGGTATGTTTCTTTCTTGTAATACATCATTTGTCAGTGTATACCCCAATCTTCTACTGTGTATTGTATTGGAAATGGGGAGATATCACTAATGTGAAGAAATGCAAGAATGAGATGATAACTCAATTTAAAAAAATCACTGAGAGAAGCAGCTGAAAAAGTAGAAACTAAGGAGAATACCGCCACCTCACCCCCCAAAAATTATATGGTGGTTTTAGCACTCAGGAAACAAGACAGGGGATTATGAGCTCACAGCAAGCCTGTACTACATTGTAAGGCCAAAAAAGTAAACAGAAACAAAAACAAATCCACATGCAATCACAGGGCAAAGACAGAGAATAGAAAATACCCAATATGAGCTAGGTTAAAAAACATATTCCCCATGTAATGTCATCTGTTTCTTGAATATTACTTAAGGGCCTGGCACAAGCCTATGTTGCTATTGAGAATCTGAATCATTTAGGAGCTAGGACTCAGAGAAAGAAAATTAGGTCATTGAGAGCATGCCATTGAAGGAGATATTGGATCATCATTGACTCCCTTCTCCTTCCTGGTTGCCATGAGGTGAGCATCTCATTCTGCTTATAATCTTTGCTATAATGTTTTGCCCTGCCACAGTCCAAAGATAATGAAGTCAACTATCCATGGGTTAGAATCTATGAAATCATTAGACAAAATATTTCTTTCCCTGCTTTAAGTTTATTATCTTAAGAATTTTCTCACAGCAGAAGAAAACTTACTAAGACAATAAAAATTTTTCTTTTTATTTGAGAATCCTATGCCTCTGTATATTTATGCTACTTTACCCATGGCTGCCATTCCACCTCACTATGGCTTCTGTGAAGATGTTGAATAGAATAGGTGCCATTGTTCAGCAATTCATATATAATTATTCCAGTAATTTTCTTTTTTTTTTTTCTTTCTTAGGACCTGAGGACTGAACCCAGGGCCTTGGGCTTGATAGGCAAGTGCTCTACCACTGAGCTAAATCTCCAGCCCCTCAAGTAATTTTCCCACAAGAAAAATGAAAGAAGTTAAAGGGTTCATCGAAATTTGCAAAGCTTAGACTTTAAATTGAGGAACACACCACCGGGCGGTGGTGGCGCATGCCTTTAATCCCAGCACTCGGGAGGCAGAGACAGGCGGATCTCTGGTAGTTGGAGGCCAGCCTGGGCTACCAAGTGAATTCCAGGAAAGGCGCAAAGCTACACAGAGAAACCCTTTCTCAAAAAAAAAAAAAAAAAAAAAAAAAAAGGAAATGGATAAATTGAGGAACACTGTATGGGAAGTCATTTTTAAGTTTTTGTTTTTATTTATTTTATTAAATTTTCTATTCATTTTACATATCAACCACAGATCCCCCTCTCCTCCCTCCTCCTGCCCCCAGGCTTCCCCCCCAAGTCACCCCCCACTCCCACCTCCTCCAAGGCAAGGTCTCCCATGGGGAGTCAGCAGAGCCTGGTATATTCAGTTGAGGCAGGTCTAAGCCCTCCTCCCTGCACCAAGCCTGCTCAAGGTGTCCTACCATAGGCACTGGGCTCCAAAAAGCTGGCTCATGCACCAGGGATGGGTCTCCATCCCACTGCCTGGGGGACCGCTAAACAGTTCAAGCTAAACAACTGTCTTACCTATCCAGAGGGCCTAGTCCAATACTATGGGGGCTCCATATATATTGGTTCATGTGTTTCCAATAGTTTGGCTGTCCATCTCTGTACATTTTTCCCATCAAGGTCTCTATGTCCCTTGCCCATAGAATCTCTCCTCTCTCTCATCAATTGGAGTCCTGAAGCTCAGGCTGGTGTCTGGCCATGGATCTCTGCATCTGCTTCCATCAGTCACTGGATGAAGGCCCTATGATGACAGTTAGGGTATTCACTAATCTGATTACTGGAGTAGGCCAGTTCAGGCACCCTCTCAACTATTGCCAGTAGTCTAAGGTGGAGTCATCCTTGTGGATTCCTGGGAACTTCCCTAGCACCCTGTTTCTCCCTATTCCCATGATGTCTTCATTTATCATGGTATCTCTTTCCTTGTTCTTCCACTCTGTCCCTGTTCCAGCTCAAAACTCCCATTCTCCGTTCCCTTATTTATTTATTTATTTTAGAAGACACATATACATATCACATCATATAGATAGTAAATACCACATTTTATATATATATATATATATATATATATGTATATATATATGTCACCGTATTTATATATACATATGTGTGCATATATTTAATAAAAGAAATAGAAATCATATGTTTAAGAGATATTGGGAAGATATATAGGAAGAGTTGCAATTCCTAAATGCTATTCATTCTCTCCCTATCTGAAAAGGCAAATGAACCACTCACTATGTTCTCATCCCCCATCCCTTGCCCTCCATTACCCCACCCCCACCCCCAGTTTGCTCATGTAGATCTCATCTATTTCTCCATCTCTGGGTGATCCATGCATTCCTCCTAGGGTCCTCTTTGCTAGCTAGTCTCCCTAGTGTTGTGGGTTGTAGTCTGGTTATCCTTTGCTTTACATCTAGTATCCACTTATGAGTGAGTACATACCATGTACCCTTACTCTACCAAGAAGGCAACTGCCATTCTTAACATATCAACTTGTCAATGGCTGTCACATTACCACATTTCTCTGTATATTGAACCAAAAAAAATCAGGAAGATAAGACCTAGGTAAATAATCCTAAAAATCACAGGTATCCCATCAGCTTGAGCATCCATAGAGAGATTTCTCCTTTACTTAGATTTCTAAAATAGAATGAAAGCCTGAAAGCACCAGTAAATGATGATTTGAAACATTGCCAATTATCTGTAACAACAATTTTCATTTTATCTTTTTCACTTGTATTCTATTTTAGAGATCACTGAGTGATTTTGCATACAAATCTCTTTTGAGACTATAATTGCAAAATTTCTCTCTTCCTCCCTTCCCTCCCTTCCCTCCCTTCCCTCCAAACACTATCATATACCCCTCCCAACTCTGCTTCAGTATATGGCCTTTTATTTTTCAGTCTTGATGAGTATACAAAATCTAATTTCAAATACATATTTATCACATTTATGGACCTGATAATTAACCAGTTCTGTAACCTTAGGCATACAATTTCTCTGGAAATAACATTTCTATCCTCCTGAAAATTTATCATATTTAGTGTAAATAAAGGTGTTGTGATAGATGACCTTAAACATGCCTTCCAGTTCTTTAATTCTGTGATACACTATAGAATTAACTACATTGCTATCCGTTTTGAATGTCTAACTTGACACGATATATATAGTTAACACTTATGAGTGCATATATTTTTTTACCAGCCCTTATATTGCTTCTCAAGAATCATATATCACAGCTAGTAGATATGTGCAAACTTAGCCTCCTTTAACATTATAGCATTAGTGATATGAAAAATTAAAACTGAGGATAATTCTTGGTGTCTTATATTTTCTATTTTTAAAACACTTATAGTTAGCAATTACATATTGATCAGGATTTGGGTGCTTTTCACTAAATTACAGTCATTTCCACTGGTGTTACATTGATATATCTGCAAAAATAGTTCTGAAAATAAATCCAAGAAATCATACAGAAAATGTTTATTTAGGTGCTTCTAGAAGAATCTACCTAAATGTTATTCATTCTCTCCCTATCTGAAAAAGCAAATGAACCACTCACTATCATACTGAGCAGAGAGTTTGGCATTCTTGGAATGAAAAAAGCAGAGAACTATTTAGATTAGTGATTTTCATCCTGATATCACAACTCTGCTGCAGTCTTTGACCAATAGGAGACGGGAACCAGATATTGATGATAATGAAGGTCTCAATTTTTTTCAGTGTGATCCAACATGATAGAAAGTTATCCCTGGGGAAAAAGATTGTATAGTTTCTGTAAGGTCATGATGTTAGGCAGGGAAGATTGTTCACAAAGCAGTGATTCAACAATAGAGTTCTGCATACGGTCTTGGGGAAAGTATTAGTAAGTTCGTGACCTCATGACTCTGTTAGGAAAGATATAATAGGAACAGTTGTTAAACATTTGGCTTATAGAATAAAAATAAAATGAATCGGGAAATCTCATGAGCCTCAACCCTACACAAAGAACTACAGGGAGCAAAGTGATGCTGAAGGCAGAAGAAATAGTCTTCCCCAAGGAAGAGGCCCTAAATCAGTTATTTGATACTAAGTGGTCAGTCCTAAAATCATATGCATACAAGTATCATTATGAAGACTGAACAAGTGTATTTATTTATTTTAGAAGACACATATACACATCACATCATGTAGATAGGTAAATACCACCTTATTTAGATATACATATATGTGCATACATATATATATATATATATAATAAAAGAAATAGAGATCATATATTTAAGAGATATTGGGGAGATATATAGGAAGAGTTACAAGGGGAAGAGAGACAACAAGGGTAAAAGGATTGTAATAATTATATTTTAATTTCTAAAAAAAATTGAAGTAAATTGAGGTTTCTTTCCAAAAGAGTATGGAGCATGCAGTGCAGGGTAGTATCATAAAAGATGGTGTACACATATAACTAAAAATCTGTAAGTGGCAAAAGGAAGTTTCTGAGTGCCTATTTTATCATTGATAAGTTCATCTGGTGCAGAACATTAAAAGTAGGATTACCACGTGCAGAGTTTTGGCATCTATTTTCAAGTAGTGTGTGGAAGATGGAGAATGTCATGAGTAGAGACTTGTTACTACTATTTTGTAAAGTATGCATTGAAAACATTTTGAGTAAATAGCACAATGGGCATGTAAAATGACTATGTATTTTGTTGAAGACCAAAATCAACCAAGAAATCTGTAAAATTATAGTTATATCCACTGTGCCTTTGGGATGGCCATAGGTACATACATAGCCTGAGCTAACACTTTGGCTTATATTAATTTTCTGACATATCTATATGGCTTTTATTTACTTGCAAGTGTGTAAGCAATGGTTCTCAACCTTCCTAATGCTGCGACCCTTTAACATAGTTCCTCATGTTGTGGTGACCCTCAACCATGAAATTATTTTTGTTGTTACTTCATAACTGAAATTTTACTACTGTTATGAGCCATAATGTAAATATCTGATATTCAGGATATCTGATACACAATTTCTGTGAAATGTGTTATTTGACCCTATGGGGATAGAGACTCATACATAGGTTGAGAACTGCTGAGAGGATGCTGATTTTTATGAAGACTAAGAGTGAATATTGACACAGTGATTAAAGCCAGAACTGCGATTGATCACTCATGAATGCCAACTCTGTAGAAACTAGGTGTATGTTCAGATATGCAATGTGTACTGCAATGTATGCATCTTTATAAGCTAATCTGTGTGTCTAAATAAATTAATAACACACACATATAAAATAAAATCAGATCTTTTTCAGTACTTCTCAATTGCTATTTATGGGTCACTAAAACTGTCATTTTTTTTTTTTTTGCCTGTGATTTTATTTTTATTTTTTTCCTTTTATTTTATTTAAATATACCATTCAGTTCTACATATCAGCCACGGATTCCCTTGTTCTGCCCCCTCCTGCCCCCTCCCCTTCCCCCCAGTCCATCCCCCATTCCACCTCCTCCAGGGCAAAGCCTCCCCTGAGGACTGAGATCCACCTGGTAGACTCAGTCCAGGCAGGTCCAGTCCCCTCCTCCCAGACTGAGCCAAGCGTCCCTGCATAAGCCCCAGGTTTCAAACAGCCAACTCATGCAATGAACACAGGACCGTGTACCACTGCCTAGATGCCTCCCAAACAGATCAAGCCAATCAACTGTCATACCTATTCAGAGGGTCTGATCCAGTTGGGATCCCTCAGCCTTTGGTTCATAGTTCGTGTGTTTTCATTTGTTTGGCTATTTGTCCCTGTGCTTTATTCAACCTTAGTTTCAACAATTTTCGCTCATATAAACCCTCTTCTTTCTTGCTAATTAGACTCCCAGAGCTCCACCCGGGGCCTAGCCGTGAGATCCAAAACTGTGAATTTATGATGGTTTGTCGTCAACCTGGTCTGAAACACAGAGCCTGCAGCTCAGCTCAACCAACAAGCCAGCACAGTATGAACCTGTCTGCTGCAGGGACACGGGTTCCATTTTGTCTGTCATCTAAATTTTAACAAATATGTTAAAAAATGAGTAATGACAAGAACAATTTTCAGTAAGAAAAATTGCTTGGTTTTAAGATACATTGGAAATTCCCCATCTACTATTAGTATATTAGGTCTGTCCTTTTAAACTTCATCAGTTCTTACAACTGTAATAAAATTATCATGTGCAATTTAAGTGCAGCATTAATGAAGCTGACTGGTCTATAACATGCAGAGGCAGTTTTACCACCCATTAAAATACCTGAATTAAGATATTTTTATCCTAACCACTAAAAGAAAAGGCTAATCCAGTAACAGTTTCATTAGGAAAAAACTGGAAATATTTGGTCTAATTCAGTTCTTGATAATATCTTTAAAGCTAGAAAATCACAAAGTATAAACAGAATGTACTTTTTAATTTGATTTCCTAAAAGTTACTATAAACCTTAAAACATTTGCAAAAAATATATTGACTGTATGCTATTTCTAATACACAGATGCGCAGAGGTTGGGAATCTAGCCAACATCACAGAAATGTTCACCAAAGTCGCCTGGGTTTTAAAAAGCCTTGTCTCCTGTAAATTCCTATGGGCAGCAGGGTGAAAGATATGCAGGGTTTCAAAAGAAACCATGCTTTCATTTTGTAGGTCTAAAAATAATGTGCTATGGAAACACTGTGTGTTTAGTTTTGATAGAAATAGTGAGGACATACAACCTCTGATATTACAGAGAAAACCCTGGCACGATTGATAGAAAACAACCTAGGGCCAGAAGGTTTTGCTGATGTTTCTGTTTCCTTTTTTTCATCACTAAAGTCATATGGCTTGTACAGACACCAGCAGGCCTCACCAATTTCTGAATAGCTTTGTGGAATACTAGATGCCTATTAACTCTGACACAAAAGAGAAGTGCTATCACATGTCTGTGTCTTGGCATATTCTTATACACAATACCATATATTATTTCAAATAGAGTTTCATTTTCCTTTTTGTAGTTATGCTTTCTTACTTTCTAATCATAATTATTCACATCCTTCTAGACGATGGGATTCTCAAACCCATACCACTTTATAAGAACATGTCCTTCTGTCCATATTGTGCAGTGAGTACTGCTTTTGGTGGCCTTGCTACTGTGACCTGTATCTCAAGGAGGTAGGAATTATTCCTGAAGGTAGAAATTCACTGGTATATTTGCCTTTTAGATTGGTTTTCCATAGGTAACTGGTATCAGAGAAATCAACCTTCTAGAATTTTAAAATCTCTTTTTAGATGTAAATATTCTGTTCATTGGGTGGAAATCAATAATTCTCAGATCATCCCTCATCTTCCCAAAAGTAGTAACTGTGTCAAAGATGGCAATTAAACACATTTTGCAAAACTTTCTCTTTCAAATGTAGTAGAAAATAATTCAGTGAAATAAGAAAACTTTACACGCAACTTTAAAAGGAAAATATTCAAAACAAGGTAAAATAACAGGTGATGATTTATTGAGAATTTTAAAAATTATTTAATTAAATTTTTAACTCTGCTCAGTCCTTTGGTTACTTTATGAAGCATCATGTTGAAATCCATGCTAAAAACTAACTCATGCCGGGTGGTAGTGGTGCATGCCTTTAATCCCAGCACTCGGGAGGCAGAGCCATGTGGATCTCAGTAAGTTTGAGGCCAGCCTGGTCTACAGAGTGAGATCCAAGACAGACACCTAACTACACAGAGAAACCCTGTCTCAAAAATCAAAAATAAAAACAAAAAAATAAACATAAAAACTAACTCATTCATTAAAATGCAACTGTAATGAATTTCAGCCACGGAACATGTAGAGTTGAGTGTCTTAGCCAGCCATTGACAACTGTTCTGAAGAGAAAACTTACCTGAGGTTTTGGGAGGGACATGCCTAGGTGGGTAGGGAGGACTTCCTTTTCTAACATCTATTACTGCCAGTAGAGGTATATGTGTGTTAGGATTCAACTGCCTAACAAAAGAGATATATTGAAAACTTAACCCCATGCAATAGTGCTAGGATATATGCCTTAGTGAGATGTGGATGACAGCTAATGACGGTTTGCAATCATTACTGAACTCTTCTCATTATCTACCATGAGAGAGGACCTGAATCTGTCAGTACTATGAAAATGACTTCCACCCTTTTGGGGTTTTCTTTTTATAAACAAGATCTTGCTGTGTATACCAGTCTGGTCTCTAACTTGCCATCCTCTTTTCCTGCCCCTACATACTAGGTGCTGTACTACCAGCAAAGCTTACATGTACCCTCTTAAGATCTCTTGCTTTGACACTGTGATCTGATCATATAGACGCTGTCACTCAGCATTCCCACTATAGGGCCAATGAATGGAGGTTGGAAACTTCCAAATGTGTGAGTTAAATAAAGCTTTATTATGTAAACTAGCTAACAGATCATTTTCCATAGTGTCAGAAGTCTGACTGTTATACTAGCAAAAAAGAATTGTATGGGATGAGTAATTATGGAAGACTCCTTGTAGAAAGTTATTGGTATCTTTATTATGTTTACTCTTTGGGATATTGACTTTTCACCAAAGCTAACCGATAGTCTTTGACTTTCTAACCTTGGAATCTTATGTTTCGAGGTGTCATTTTCTGTAACATTATCAACGTGCACAGAGCCTATGATGTGGGCTCCTGATTCCATTACATATTTTAAACAAGGGAACTCTTACTCCTGAGAATCTCTAGTCCCTGAAAAACTCAGCAATTCCTTTTGTTGCCTCGCTGTACAAAACCTGTGTATACTTAGTCTAGATCTGGAAAAGACACATTTCTTTTATGATGACATATCTTCCTAGTGGAAGAACCTAGGGTTAGTACAGCAGGGAGCAGCACCTCAGACTGTCTTATCAAGAATGAACACATTTTTAGACATAGTAGTCCAGTTTCATTAAGTGTTTTCCTTCATTTGCCAAAGAACTAAACAAGAATGTTTTACCCATGCTAGCTTTTATTTGACATTTTTATTCTGGCATTTAAAGATAGATTAAAAACAATAAAACTAGGGCTACCCTTACTACACAGAGGTTATCGACTGTATTTAAACCAGCTGATTTTAACTCATTGTTCTTGTCCTGTCCCAGAAGACTGTATGCGTAAAAGAACTATTTATGACATTTTTTCCTCAAGTCTTTATGTCTTACCTCACCTGATTAAAAAAAAAAAAAAAACTCACAAAGAACCTAGTGTTTGATAAAAAGCAACACTCAGTCCTGGCACTCAGCAGAAGCATTTATAATTGCTTAAAATACCCTTGGCCATCTGGTACATATAACACTAAATTTATGAAGTGTTCTCACTCCGGAGACTCAGAAATTATAGCAGAATTCTTTAACTTAAACAAAGTTTTAACACTCTCAAATGTCCAAGGACGTTCATTTATTCATTCTTCCTTATTTGTCACAATTTTTCATTAGAATAATGGAAACTCCATATACAAATGTCTTCAAAAGCTTTTCTTATAATAGAACAGGATAGCTTGTTCTTATAAAGGTTATTTAGATTCATAGCCATGTAATTCAGACCAGGCTCACTTGCTGAAATCATACAACTCTTTATAAATAAATTCCCTTGCTCATATAATCCCTCTTCCCTCTCTCTAACTGAACTCCCAGAGCTCAGCAGCCTGGTGCACGGTTGTGAATCTCTGCACCTGCTTCCATCAGTTACTAGATGAAGGCTCTGTGATGACAGATAGGGTCTTCACCAATCTGATTACCAGTTCAGGCATCTTCATCACTGTTGCTAGTAGTCTAAACTGGGGTCATCCTGTGGATTCCTGGGAATTTCCCTAGCACCAGGTTTCTCCCTTACCCCATAATGCCTCCCTCTATCAAGATATTTCTTTCATTGCTCTCCCACTCCATCCCTCCCCCACCTCAACCATCCCATTCCCTCATGTTCTCATCCCCCATCTTCTACCCTCTATTGGCCCCCATCCCCTGTGTACTAATTGGGATCTCCTCTGTTTTCCCTTCCCTAGGTGATCTGTACATTCCTCTTAGGGTTCTCCTTATTTTCTAGCTTCTCTGGACCTGTGGGTTATAGTCTGACTATCCTTTGCTTTACAGATAGTATCCACTTATGGATGAGTACATACCATGATGATGGGGCAATCTACAGAGACAACTGAACAAAGCTCAAAGGAACTTACGAACTTTAGACTGAAAGCTGTGGAACCTGCATGGGACCTGACTAGACCCTCTGCATACAGGAGATAGTTGTGTATTTGGGTCACTCTGAGAGGCCCCTGGCAGTGTGATCAGAATCTATCCCTGGTACATGAGGTGGCTTTCTGGATCCCATTACCTATGGTTGGATGACACCTTACTCACCCTTGATAAAGCGGGGAGTGGCTTGGTCCTTCCTCAACTGAATGTATCAGGCTTGGATGTCCCCTCATGGGAGAACTTACCCTGCTGGAGGAGGGAATAGGGGCCCCTTGGGGGGGCAGGAGGAGGGATGAAAGAGGGATCTGTGGTTGTATGTAAAATGAATAATAAACTCCAAATAAATTCCCTATACCTACATTTCCATTTAATTCCATGCTCCAAACCATTGTCATAGTGATGTTTCTCAAAGCACAATTTAGGATGTGAATCACTTTCTTTAGGCTTGTTTTCTCTTGTGGTTGCCTAATACAGGCAGCTACTTACTTAACTATAGAACAATACTCCCCTCCCTTCATAAAATATATTTTCAACCAGGAATATACACTCAAGATACTTTCAAAATTTAACACTGAAATGATTCTCTACCTTAGTAACAATATGTGATTTCCTTTTCTTTAACATGTAGGTCTTGGGGTTTTTGTTTTGTTTTGTTTTTGTCTTTCTGACTTCTGTGATTCTTTTATTTTTCTTAAATGTCTTCCCCTAACCCTCAGTTGGTACAAAAGATTTTCAATCAATTTTCATCTCCCTTTGACATTAACCATTATTTTTAAAGCTTATAACTTACATTTATACTTTATTAGTTTTATATTTTTTCATACTAAATATGATTATTACAATGAAAAAAATCTGACTTTAAATTAATTAATATTCCCAAGTATATTAGGTATTCATAGGTAAAGTGGAGCATAGTTATCTTGATTAAAAGTTACACAGCAAATATATTCAGAAGCATTATTAAATTTGAAAAGTATAATTAACTGATATAATAAAAGTGTTTTCCAGTTAACTTTTTAGTGTGGTATCTTCTGAATTTCTTTGCATGGAAAGAAAATTAGATGTATGGCATTCAATACCTACCCTAAAAAGGACTACCCACAAGGCAAACCACTGTGTCTCATAATTCTGTACTTTATACGTTAGAGTAACCTATCAGGAGATTAAAAGCTTGAAGACATGCCTGAACTTCCCTTTCTAGTTGGCTACTTTGGAAATGAACTGGTAATTTGTTGTTGTTGTTGTTGTTTTTCTTAACTTGATACAAGCCAGGGTAGAGGAAACTTCAAGTGGGAAAACGCTTTAGCCAGGTTGGCCTGTAAACGAGTCTGTAGGGCACTTTGATGACTAATAATTTATATGGGAGTGTCCAACTACTGAGAGTGGTCCAGTGCCTTAGGCAGGTGGTCCTGGGTTGTACAAGAAAGCAAACCAAACAGGCCATGGAGAGAGCAAGCCAGTGTTCAGCATTCCTCCATGGCCTCTGATTGAGTTCTGCTACCAGGTTCCTGCCTTAAGTTCCCGACTTGGTTTCCCAAAGTTCATAGTATTTTATCACAGCAAAAGAAAGAAAACTATTAAAATAAAATTAAATTAAAATAAAAATGAAGTTTTAAAGCAGGCAGAATATAGGGGCAATTGCTTGAACCTAAACTTTTGGGCAGGTCTTAGCTTAAAATCAAGTAAGAATTCAGTTTGTCTATAGTGATGATATTGAAAACAAGCATCATGGCATTCTATAAGTACTTGACTTCCATGCAAATATCAGTCTGATCAGAAATGAATTCAGCATGAATGTATCTCTACTATAAATACCTAGATTTGAATATCAATCTAATTGTTACCTACATATAAAAAATATAAAAAATATTAAAAATCAATTATTTAAGTTACATTCATACTAAATTATTTTTATACATGTACTTAATTGCAAAGCATAGTTGTGGTGTATTAATCCACACAAATTATAACTTAAGAAAAGCTTTTTAATTATTCAATCAAGAATCTATAAAGTGCCTCTGAATATTCTATTTCAATTGGATAATTAGATGATTGCATGGAGTACTGAATTGAATTATTTGCAAAAGATAATTTTTAAAGAAATAAAATTTGAGTGACAAAGACTAGGTTCCTACACTCACCATAATTATAGAAGGTGACACAAAGTGTATGCAACTTGCTGTTCCCAGAATTTTTGAAGGCAGATGAATGATCTTCATATTTTACAAGTCGTTTGGTTTAAGGACACATAATTGGATGCTTGTAAGCCAGCTGCTATTAATGCTGCGGGGCAGTTTTAACAGTCACTCACATTCATTAGCCATATTAGCTTTAATTTCCCAGATCTTCTCTGATGTTAAACCAGTTTGACTTATCGTATCTATGCTGAATGGATAATGGCAAAATATAACTTCAGTACCCCCTTTCTGCTCATATTGGCTTTTTCTTTCAAATGTTGGATTACTACACAGTCTTCAACATCTTTTAGATAGACCTCCTCCTGAAAGATAAAGAGACTAAATGTGTGTTAAATAAGCAAAAAAAAAAAAAAAAAAAAAAAAACTCAGCAGATTAACATTAATTAACTTATACCAAGAATCTGCAGAAAATCCACTAATAATATGACCAAAGATTACAATCAACAGTTTCCATAAAGGAAAATTTGGGATGTTCTGGAGTCTTATATACCTAGAAGAAATTAGTCCTGTCAGTTATCAATCTTAATGCTTTTCTTGGCTTCTGGGTCTCATGTTTTGTATGACAGGAAAATAAACTAGCAATCTTTCCAAAGCATGAACTCTGGACTTTGAGCTTACAGGGAATTTCTAAGTAGAAATTTGCTATACTCTCAGGAGAAGGAAACATAACAAAAAAGCAGATAATGAAGTACATATTTATTAGATGTGTTTTAATGATTTCGCAGAATCAAATTTGACTAAACCTTACCATGTGAGAATGCATTGTATTGAGAAGTTGAAATAAGCACTCAAACATACTTGCTCCCTAGCTTTAAAATAGAAGGAGGAATCTGAAACATTTTGGTCAGCAAAGAGAAGGACCCAACTTGAAGCTTTCATTATCATCTGTAATGATCACAAAGTATTTAAACAAAGTTACACACACACACACACACACACACACACACACACACACACACACACACACCACGCTTTTAGAAAACCTTACAGGAACCAAACTTCATCTTTTAGGAAAGAGAAATACTTGCCATAAAAATGAGAATAAAGTATAGAAAATGGGTCCACACAAGAGGACATTCGAGCAGGGCCATAGCTAATAGGAGCTTATATTAAGATGAGGGGAATGGCTAACACAGTTTCTGCATCTCTGTGGAAAACAACAAATCAAAACTGTGTTTTAAAAAATAAAAAGATGCTAACATTACTTCCCTCCAGACAGTTAAAATATGTGCCAAATGAGGATAGCAAAAATCATTAAAGGATCAGAAAACAATGCAAGTAATAACTACACCCATTTGCTTTTTACTATTATCCTTTCTCAAAGTCCCAGGCTTTTGGGGCAACACACATACTTCCATGGCTTAAAATTTAAAATCCCGAATTTATACTCTAGCACCAGCTCTGTCAGGCTACTCTGGTATCTACTATCAAACTGTGTCTGAGACCCCCAAAGCTCAGAACTCCTTCAGTTTATCAAATCTAGATCGAAGCATCTCACCTCACCTGTTTCCTTCTGCAACTTGAGCTTCAAATGCATGGTAAGCACACACTCTAGCACCAATCTGCCCCCACCTTAATTATTTTGCATTCATTAAGGTAATTTTAATATATGATTTACATTAATGAAACAGTCCAAGTGCTCCCCCCGCCAAAAAAAAAAAAAAAACAGACAAAAAAAAAAAAACCAACAGATCTTATGTTCTGAACTAATGAATTGAAAAGAATTTTGAAAGAGATTTGCAATTGTTTACCTATAGAGTAGTAACAAAGTCAAAACTGAAAGGAAGAAAACAAACAAATCACGTACTTTGGTTTGTTTTCTTTTTTTATTTGCATGGATTTTGAAGATTGGAACTCAGATCCGAACATACATATGTTGGGGAGGGGGAGCACAGCACTTGTCTTGTCATAGAAGAGAAAAAGCTACCCAGCAAGAAACAGTCTGAGGTACAAAATAATCATTGCTATAAACAGAAGAAGAACATTTCCTTCCAGTGAGCTTCCTTGTAAAGCTAAAGGGCATTCTGATTGATATAAACTTCCACACTTAGCACCAGTGAGTGTGATGTGCAAGAGCCTTAACTCTGAAAGGAGGCAAGAAGTAAAGAATTTCCAATTTACACGTTTAGATCACACTCTATTAGGATGCACTTTGCCTGTAAGTAAATTGGAGCATTAAAACTAACTTTAAAAGTAGAAAATAAAATTATATTTTAGGCAACTATGGACCCATATCAAATCTCTTTAAATATGCCATTACCACATTTAATGCAAAAACAGGTTATCTCCAGCACTGGTTCTTTCTCAGAATCATAGGAAGTTTTGTATATGGAAAACAATAAATTCACCCCAAGAGGTGCTTGTAGAAGGAAAACAAAGAGATCTTTTGACAATTGGTGGGGAACATTTTTCAGTCTTTGTTAACATTGACTCTATAATTTAAAAATATGACTTTTACATATTGCTTGATTCTCTTTGTACTAATACAGAATAATATTCAACATTATGCAAATTTAATAATTTACTTTGTATCTAAAACCATCTTCCCATAATATATTCTAAAATTTATTTTGCAATGAAATAGTAAGTTCCAAAAATGTGAAGCTTGAACAAAAATGACTACAATAATTTAAATAATATTAGACAACTTCTGTGGACATAATAGCAGAGAAAATTTTCTTCATTAAAGCAAGCTGATTGGAACTGTAAGCATGAGAAAAAACTTATGCATATGTGGCATATAATGCATGTTTGTATTGGGATCACCTCAAAATATTTTCAACCAATTCTTATTTTCTTTGTTACAAGCCTAGGGTTACAAGAGAGTCAGGTCCATCAACTCCTGCTTACCTTCTATGTAGTCTAAAAGAAAGTAGAAAACTGAAATTGACTTAGGAAAAAAATGGATTTAAAATTTGGCCAAACAAAAGAGGTAATGCACATAATTGAATTATCCCTACTATCTTCATGGGGATTTACAAATTGTAGAAAACTAAAAGTCAGATGCAGAGAACACGGGGTCCTTGCCTTTCTCCATTGTGTCTATTCGAAGGTCACCTCCTACAGTTCCCTCCTTTGTCATAATACAGCCTCACAAATTAATATAGCCATATTGGCAGCACCTATCAATTTAGAAATTAAATAATCTTCATACTATGATTGTCAACAAAATACAAGAGTGACATATTTGAGCTAAGATTCATTATTTCAGCAATGTGTTTTAGTGACCACTAATCTGCACAACTGACAGGAATTATTTTATTTTATTTTTCTTTATTAAGAAATTTTCTACTCACTCTACATACCACCCACAGATCCCACCTCCTCCCTCCTCCCTTCTCCCAGCCCTCCCTCCCAAGCGACCCAACATCCCCCAAATCAAAGTCTCCCATGGGGAGTCAGCAGAGACCTGCGCACTGAGCCTAGGCAGGTCCAAGTCCCTTTCCACTGTACTAAGGCTGCGCCAGGTGCCACACCACAGGCACTGGATTCCCAAAAGCCTGCCCATGCACCAGGGATGGATCCCTATCCCCTGCCTGGGTGTCCCCAAACAGTTCGAGCTAAACAGCCATCTTCCATATCCAGAGGCCTAGTCCAGTCCCGTTGGGATCATGGGCCTCCAATAATGTAGCCGGCCATCTCTGCATTTCTTCCCATCATGATCTCGACATTCCCTGCCTGCAGAATCCCTCCTCTCTCTCATCAGTTGGATCCCAGAGCTCAGTCTGGTGCCTGGCCTTGGATCTCTGCATCTGCCTGGCAGGAAGAATTTTAAATCCATATGCAAGATCTTTTATTTTTTCCTCTCAAGAAATGTCAGAAAAATATCAATTCTTGTCACAAGGTTAAAATACAATGTTACCCGCTGCCCTCATCACCTGTCCCCTGTCCTCTGCAGTCCTTATACCACTATCACCAAGGCCAGATTTTTGAACAGAATTCTCCTTGGTAGATACTTGGGCTTTAAAGAAACAAGGCGGGGCTGGAGAGGTGGCTCAGAGGTTAAGAGCACTGGCTGTTCTTCCTGAGGTCCTGAGTTCAATTCCCAGCAACCACATGGTGGCTCACAACCATCTGTAATTTGATCTGGTGCCCTCTTCTGGTGCGTAAGCAGAATACTGTATACATAATAAATAAATAAATAAATCTTAAAAAAAAAAATTAAAAAAAAAAAGAAAGAAACAAGGCATCTGCTTGTTTGAGTTAGTCAGAAGCAATGGGAGAGGAAAACTATTCAGCACTCCATCCCTGATTGGACTCAGGAAGGCAAAAGAAGCAAGCCTTCTCCTGACTTGTATAGGTAATCCAAATATACTCAATGTATTTGTTCTTCTAAGAGGATGGAAACATAATAATATCATTCAGAAAACTACCTGGCAGTTACTGGATCTTTATGATTTCCAACCTGATTTTTCTGATGATTGTATAGCAAAAATAAAAGTAATAATAAACTAGCTTTTTAAGTTTTCCATAAAATTATACATTGCATTTATTTGTTTATTTTTATAATTTGTTTTTGAGACAGTCTATACTTAGTCTCAACTGAAATTTAAGTGTAGATTAGACTCTTGATCCAGTTGCCTTCAGCTTCAGTCTTCAGAGTTTACAGATATGGGCCATGCCTAGTTTTTAAGGAGTAGATTTAAGGTGATATATAATTAGTTTTCTCACAAGGATAATGTATATTTCATATAGAAAAACAGAAGGAAGAAGACAAAAAGAGACAACTGAATCCCACCTATGAGCGTTGGCCTCTGTGTATGTAGATTCAACATACCCTATATACAAAATAATTATATTTGCTTTCTTAGCAACTTTATTAGCCATTTTAAAAAACAAGCATAATAAATACAAAAGATCTTTTGTTCGGGTAATGTTCAAAATAGGAAAACATTGGAAAATGATTTCATTAATTTTTATTCACTAAGAAATTATAAATAAGATCTATATAAATGTCAATTATATATGATAAAAATAGTATACATAACTAAATACAAAATAATAATATATAATTGACAATTATATAATATATATGCATATATTTCTGCTAATATGTAGTTATATTTTCAATGTACTTCAGTGCCCATTTTAAGTAATTTTAAGGCAAAAAATTCAGTTTATACATCAATAATTAATCTCCAAGCACATAACAATGACAGATTAAGCAAAAAGAAAAGAGTAACTAAACTGCAGAGCTATGTTAATACATAAGAATCAATAGATTCATGTTTCATGAGCAGAAGAGGAACTCAAAGGCATAAATACTAGGAACAGTAACTGCTAAAGTCTGGGACTGAGCTCCTTAGACCCTGATTGGTACATTGTCAGGAGTAATGGGGCTGCAGAGGTGCCCATGATGTGGTAGCTGTCTGCCTCCTGCAAAGAGCACATTAGAGGAAGAGTAACAAGTGGTATACTCCAGGCTTACATCATAGAGTGTTGGGAAATTTAACTATGTAAAGATGTCTTACATTTGTTTATGCTGCATTTGTTTAATTATGTAAAGATGTCTTGCTGTTTTACCTTGCCTGCCTAAGGCACCTGGTTGTTTTAATAAAAAGCTGAATGGGCAATAACTAGGCACTAGAGGGATAAGCTGAGCTGGTGGGCATAGAGAATAAAGAGGAAGAGAGAAGAATGAGGGGAAAAAGAGAGAGATGCCTTGGGCCAGGCAGTCCCCAGCCAGACAGACACAGAGTAGGACATAAAGAATGAAAGAAAGGTAAAAAGCCCCAAGACAAAACGTAAATGAAGAGAAACAGGTTAACTTAAGCTATAAGAGTGAGCAAGAAACAAGCCTAAGGTAAGGCCGAGCATTCATAACTAATAAGTCTCTGTGTCATGATTTGGGAATTGGTTGGTGGCCCAAAAGAAAGCCTTCTAAAAGAGACTGTTTCCCTGAAGGAAACCATAAGCTCAAGTGAGAAGAATTTCGGCATTCAAGAGCTCAAGGTAACAGGTTCTGGGTTCTAGACACAGGACTCCTAATAAACGATTCGCTCAGAGTAGAGGTGAAGTTCCTGCAAAGCCCCCCTATTCTAGAGTGGCTTTGTTTCTGTCTTCTAGATTGCTATCACCAAGAGGTTTCTAACATGCTAAGCTGTCTGATACTACAGGAAGCACAAAAGGGCTATGGAATCCAGCCACCTTATTGTGATGTTAGCTCTTGGTTCAAGGTGGTAAGAAGCCACCTTGCTACCTTGTCTTTCCTAGCCACAATAAAATTTCTGGAGAAACTTGAGGGTGTGATTTTCTTTCATGAAGTAACTTGGTATTTTACCTTATCTCTTATTTTCTTAATTAAGTTACACACTTCCCCTCAGTTAATAGAATGTACATGAAGTAGAGAATCCAGTTTGCTACCCAGGCTTCTCTAAAATTGAGTGGATTTGACACATATGGTTTCTACTTTTGTTTATGGGAAGGAGGGATAACAGAGCATGGGGACCGCTAGCAGGCCAAAGATCTCACCATTCTTGCTATCTGAAGGGTCACTTCCCCACACTACTACTTTTCAAAGGTGTGACACAGAAGTGGTGTATATGGAATTGGAATCTATTTTCTTTGAATGTGGAAGCAGTTCACAAGGATGTGAATATTTTAAGCTGAGAGACTATTATCCTTTGTTATGTAGTAGGAGATTACTAACACGGAGGTTTACTGGTGGAGACAAACTTCATTTGTCACTTCTGCAGAGGTTCACTTGGCCTGCAATGAAGTTGGTTTATGAGACCAGAGTGCTTGAGTCTGCTGCATGTGCACTGCTGCTTTGAGAAAAATAGTATAAGCAAGGTAAGGCACGTTACTCAAAAATAGATACCCTGATAGCAATACGGAGCAGTGCAGAGTAAGTAAAGAGACAGAGAAGAGTGCTAAAGAGCAGAATTTTCTCCCTCAGCAAGCAAGCTCCAGGGGTTCAGTTGTCAAGAGCACATCTTGCTCTTCCAAAGGAGCTAACTTCTGTTCCCCTCACCACATTGGCAGTTCACATCTCTTCAAAAACCTCACATACAGGAGAGATGACATCTACCTGAATACTTATGGCATACTCTCACAAAGATACAAATATACATCCAAGAGCACATAAACAAACAAACAAATAAATAAATAAAACAAAGAAATGACAAAAAAAATTCTAGATTCTCAAAGGTGATGAATTTATAAGCTGTGCCATACTAGAAGAAGTGACTCTTCATTACATCAGTTTCCTGGCATGCTGAAGGGTGAAACTTTCAAAACGCCTGCTGCCATCTCTTTGCTCATTCCAACCAGGTTCAGACATGTCTCATTCCACCTTTTCCCTTCCTTCATAATTTATCACAAACTGTTTGCTTATTCACTTGGGCACTGAAACTCTGGAGAAAAATATGCCCGATACATTTTGATGGTTATTCTTCATTGTCAATCGGACTACATTTGGAATTAACTAAAACATCTTTGAGGAATTATTTTAATCAAATTATTTGAAGTGGGAAGACCCATCATAAATTCTGATCTTTTGAGATTAGAAGATCTACCTTTGACCTGGCTTAAGCCTTCCAGTGACAGCTTATATCAAGGACACAGAAGAAGGAAGCATTTGCTCTGTACCTGCTTTCTCTTGCTGTCAAGTTCATTCCTTTTCTGGAATTAGAGCCTAATCCTTTGGGATTTCAGTATATACTGAATACCAGCTGTGATATCCAGCATCATGGACTGGACAAGCTCTTGATTCTTTCACTTGGAAGACAGACATTTTTGAACTAGCTGGAACACAGCCTGTAAGTCACTCTAACAAGTCCCCTTTATATATATATATATATATAAACATAGTAGAGGAAAAGTGGATGAACCTCAGTGGTTAGCATAAAAATAAAAATAAACAAGGGCCTGTGACCAGGACTAAAGGTTCTTCTCTCTGCAGTTGTTAATTATTTATAGTTCTTCATTAAGGAGTAAGGACCCATGAGAATTCCTCCTTTGATGTTGGGATGACAATTGTTGTTGACAAATTTCAGGTCCTGTTTAGTGAGCCAGTTGTTGAGATTTCATGGGTGTAGTTTCCCTGTCATAGCTAGAAGGCACAGTCTCTCAGAAGACTTCCTGATCCTCTGTTTCTTGCAATCTCAAGTGATCAGCCATAAACACATATACATATGATCAACACTAAATGAACTCAGCAGGTTTTATTTGTATTTACATATTTATCTACACATACATGTATATGTAACAACAGTAATTAAAGAAGAACAGGTCATGAATTTTGTAATGAATGAGAGAGAAAATGGATAGAATGTGAAAAGGAGTTTGACAGAAGAGAGAAAGAAGTGGAAAAGATATAATGTACTATGTGTGATATTAAAAAAAATTTAAGATTATGTGTAAAAAGCTGAAATAATTTGAAGATAATATTCTTATCATTTTTGTTCCTTCAGATTAAATAATTTCTGTATATTCAAAGTGTATGACAGTCTAATCATTAAGTATGACCACCAACATTTTCACATTCAAAATATGAGGTGTTGGCATTATAATGATGACATTAATTATAGAGTATGAAAATAATATGCTCTTGTTTCCAGGATCTTCTTGTGAAGCTGGAGAAAAATATAAACACAGCTTGCAGCTTCAATAAAGGAATAGAGAATCCTCTCTGTGGAGCAAATCCATGTAGCTTGTGCCTCTTTCATCCCTCAGTGGCTTGTCCTCATCTGATCAGATACTATTCTACAGCCTTCCTTCCTTAACTCAGGTGTTACTGAGTTGTAGGTAAGGATAGGTCATTCTCTGTGTAGAGAATATCCTTTTGAAGGAGTGAGTTTTATAGAGTTATGCAACCAGAAGAAAATACTCAATTTAAAAAATTTAGAATATCTAAACGTTAGATATCATACAGTATGTAAACTCTGTATTAGTTTGTCATTTTCTGAAAGATAATAAATATATCTAAATCCATAGATATTTATAAATATATCAGTAGCCTAATGTGAAACATTTCACAGTCATAACTTTTCAATTTGAGCGCGGTGACATATATTATTTTCCCACTACTGGGATCATCAAGAAATTGGCAGTAGTGATATGCACAGTGGTTATTACTGCTAGATAATTAACCTTGACCTTTATTAACTGATCTGAGAATAGTATTTACAGCATTCTATTAATTCATTTGGTACTGATATATTTTGTAGTTGGTAGAACAGCCTCAACTAGGAAGACCTGAAGGCTGAATTCCACAGGTTTATATTTCTTCAAGTGATTCTTATGTGGAGAAAAATTAATTCCTTCCTGACTAGTACAAGGCAGAAAGAGTACTTATGTGATGGAATTACTCTAATTACTTTTTTTTAAAATTTTTGGCTTCAAGAATTTTAGCTTCAATATTTGTTTATAAAAGTGACATTACAAAGAGATTTCTTTTGGTCATTGTTGCTTACCAATGATTTAAGGATTCAGAGTTAGATTGAAATATATAATAGTTATAAAACTTCAATGCTAATACTGGCAGACTTTTTGTGCTATGAGACATTGCTATTTTTATAAAGGATGAATATTCTAAGTGAGGCAAACATGGGATTTTTTTTTTAATTTTTCAGGAGAATTTAACTTCAGCTCCCTCATAATTTCTATATGTATTTCACAACTGTAGATAAAAGATGTACTTGTTTATAGAAACATGTCTCTTATAGGCATGGGGCTGCATGTTCCTAGACTGACTATTCAACCCCTCATCTGGACTGCCCACACAATATGGAGTGTGGTTCACCATTCTCTCTTCACCCAGACTTCAAAAAATTTCAGGTTTATATTAGGAATGTGTACATTAACATTCAAAGTTATGTGGATCACTAAATGAAGTACAGTATGGTTTTACAGGGTTCATACTTTCTGAAGTCAAGCTGGCAATAAAAGCAGAAGAATAGATTTCATATAAACATAGACTAGCATTCTTTATCACTATTGACTATCTTAGTATGCATACATGTGTCTTACAGAAATTAAGAAAGAATCAAGGCTCTAACATGTCTGGATTGATTACACTGTTCCTGTGTTAGGTAAAATGGTATTTGCAATCTAGGTTCTGTGTATAGCAAATTCTTCCTAAGCTGTGCAATTTAAATGTCAATTTCAGCATTCTGAGGAATAATTCCACATTACTATGTAAGGAGGACAGAATAATTTAGCTATATTCTTGTTAAACTTTAATACTCTGTTTTATTTCCAAGGCTTCCTTCCATTAAATTTTGAGTGCTGGAGTTTCTACCACCATTCACTCCAAGTTTTATAAAAAAAATAATATTTTAAAACTGAATTGTTTTCTATGTATTAAGCAATTATGGCAAAGTTGAAAAAAATTCTGCATCTTACTGAAAACTATGACATCTGTAGTGTTTATTGAGGAGCTTTAACTATGTGAACACAGTATCTTCATCATTAAAATGAACTTATAAAGTACATATTGCTGTGTGATTTTTACAAGTGGGGGATGAAAAATGAATAAAATTTCTGGATGAAAGTCTCTATGATGACAGAGTATTCACCAATCTGATTAACAGGGTAGGCCAGTTCAGGCAGTCTCACCACTATTGCTAGTAGTCTAATCTGAGGTTGTCCTTGGGGTTAAGTGAGAATTTCTCTCTTGCCAAGCTTCTGCCTAATCCCATAATGTCTCCCTCTATCAGGAGAAAGGAGAGAGGGGGAACTGGGATTGGTATGTAAAATGAACATAAATAAATAAATTAATTAAATAAATAAATAAATAGATAAATAGATAAATAAATGAAAAAAGATCTCTTTCATTGCTCTCCCACTCTGTCCCTCTCCAGTTTGATCATCCCATTCCCTTGTTTTCTCATCCTCCATCCCCTTCCCTCTATTGCTCCCCTCATCCCCAGTTTACTCACAGAGGTCTTTGCTCATGCCCTGTGGTAGCCCTTATCCTTTTGGAGGAGAAAATATGGAAGTGGGTCTGGGGGGATCCTAAGGGAGAGTAGGAGGAGGGATCAGAGGGGGATCTGTGGTTGGTATGTAAAATGAATAAAAAATTCTTAAAAAAAAACAAAATAAAATAAATTAATGAAATTAAAATCACAATCCACCCAATTAGCAAATGACTGAAGCTGCAAGCAGCACCCTGGATATGCTGGGCATATTACTAGGCCTAGCAAGATGGCTCAAGCATATTTCCCTTCATCCTAGCATTGCTGGGTAGACTGTGCCTCTTTGGGGACCTTCAAAGGTGAACAAGTCTGAAAGAAAGCTAGGCACACCTAACTACTTGGTGGTGGAGTGCACATTATACATATATATTTATACATGTCCTGAAATATTTGGGCTGAAAATTATCTACCTACTCAGGTTTCAGTCCTGTAAAGCAATAGAGACTTCTTGTGGGAATCTGATAGAGGAGTGTGCGATGAGACATTGCTCTTTTTCTATAAGTATGAATATTCTAAGTGAGGCAAACATGAGTTTCTTTTAATTTTCCCCAGAATTTAACTTTAACCCATCATCTGTTCATATAATTCACAACAGTAGATTAAAGATGCACCAATTTATAGAAACATGCCTTTTGTTGGCATGGGGCTTCATGTTCCTCAGCTGGCTGATCTGTCCCTCATCTAGGCTGACCCCACAGTTTAGAGAATTGCTCACCTTTCTCTATTCACCAGGTTTCAAGACTTAATTTTCTAGACTTAAACAAAACAAAGCTAAAAGGAGTATTTCTCGAAGCACTCTGTTGGTTTATTACTTGAAATCCCCTATAAAGTGTTTGAAAAGTAACATTTATTTTATTAAATACAGATGAGGTCACAATCTTAGAGACACATTTTCTGTCGCTGGGGTGCACAACAATTTGTTTTAAAAAAACACTTTGAAATATTCTTTAAAGCTGCCTCTTCTCCAATTTGGATTGTGTCTTTGTGAGCCTCTCTGTTATTTTAAATCATGCAAACATGGAGGGGAGGCATGAACACATTGGTATCATTTTGTTGTGTCTTAGTCAATCAGGGAAATGCAAGTTATGAAAATACTGTAGGCACCAAATGGTAAGGTCCAGAGGTTCAGATAATTGATGAACATTGACATCTTATAAACAGCAAAGATACCTCAGCACCAGAAGGATATTGTACCACGATACAATTATCACAGAGTAAAACAAAGTAACAAAATGCCTTTCAGTCTCAGATTCACTTTGATCTTAGTTGGCAGTTAACTCACTAGTTTTATTCAATCCAACCGATGTTTTTTCTTGTTGCATTCACACATTCAAAAGAGATTTTTTTAATTCTTTACATTTACCTTTAAATTTTGTATTTTCCAAACTACTTTGCTTGTGTAAATTCATGAATCATAAGTTAATGTTATTTCTTTGTAATACTTTAAACAAAGATATTTTATCTTCACATGGACATTATTCTCATTAATATTGCATGTTACAAATTGAAGAATTCTATAAAATGGCAACCACAAAACATCCCACATCATAGGAAGCAAGCACCTGCAGATGGATACTAAAGGCATAAATGTAATTATTAACCTATAAAGCTAGAATAATTATCCATGAATTGGACAAAATGCCATTCAGTCTAGTAATCATCAGGTTCTAAAACCCAAAGTCCATCATACCCCTTATTTTGCCTTTGCCCTAGCCTGAAATACTACCAGTAGCTTGTATATTTAATAAATGTGGAGGAGACAGTCAATAGAGGAAGCATAATCATGAAGCTCATATTTGCCAGATCCTTCTGTGTGGAGCTTTGCTGTGGGTCTGACAGTAATTCCTGACAGCAGGTACATGGGCTTTCACATTAACGGATTGCAAATGCAGCATACTGTCATCATTCTCTAGTCAGAGGGAAGCCTCCATGAAGGCATCACTGTCACCATCTGTATATGCTTTCACACATCTCTATGCCCTCGTCTGACAGGACAAAAAAGAGCACATTGCTTAGGTGGCAGACTTAGTGTAGACTACAAAGAACCAAACAGGTTCACTGCCTCTGGCTCACCCACAGACTGAATCTCGCACCTTGCTGTATGCATTAATACCTTTGTGACCTCCTAGCAAAGTGAGCAAGTGAAAGTTGAGTGTCATAAAGCTTCTGTGCTCATTTTACCACTTGAGACTATTTCAGTTCAAGACTGTATACCAATAGAATGCAAAGAATTCTGTCTTTCACTCCAGTCTTAGAAGCCTGTTTCCTTTCCTACTTCTCCTTCGTGGCCATTTACTAACAGACCTACTCAGTATGTTAGCAAAAGAGATGACTAATGAAGTCCCAATAGTCATTAAAGGAAAATTCCCATGAACTGGGTAAACATGAGAATTACAAATGTGATGAATAGGAATGAGATACTACAGAAATTGATATTGCCAAGCATATCATTTCAGCTACATTTCAATACTCATAACAATTACTTAGAATCAGCATCACTGCACTGCTAATCAACAGCATCTGGTCATCTTCACAGCTGTTACCCAGGAAAGTCCCACACTCTTCCCCCCTTGGATCGAGGCATAACTGTGATTGTAATGAACACCTATCTTGATGAGGAATACAGCCTAACATCTTGGAGAAATTTCAAATATAGGCCCATTTGAAAGTCAGAGGTATGCAGTTACCAAGGAGACTCTCTTGTGAGGCAAAACACTGGCTGTACTTTGAGCAAGGCAAATTTATTTTACAGATACAACCTGCTATTCTTTTAAACTTACTCCCCACAACGGCCTAGGAAATAAAACAGAATTATAAATAATATTATCAGTCATGCACTTCAAAGACTAATTCACTCAATTATTCATCCATTCAAAGAAAACACATGTTCGTTTCCAGCCAGTGTTCATGATTTCAATTGTATGCCTATGACTATACTCCCATAATAATTCAACTTAATTGGAAAAGCCATGAGGAAAATGCAGAAGACTGATGAACTGTTTCAGAGATCCAATAGGCAATAAAACAACAATGAAGAAGCAGAACTCACTTCAAGCTCCAGAGGATGTTTCTATGAAATCCTGTAGGTAAACCCAGATTGGCCTAGAAATAATACTTAAAAGAAAAGCAAAAATGGGGTGGATTGAGTGGGAATAGTCTTGGGATGCAGACAGCAAATTACCATGGTTCTCTCCATAGAGTAGAGACGTTTACAGCCTGAGAGTTACCATATGGAAAGAAGAAAGCATTTGTGTGAAGAGACGAACAAATCTTACTTCCAGGTGTGCTTTGGATTCTCCACCATCCCTCCAGTAGGTGATCTTCTGTATTGTCTTCTCCAGCCCAGCTTGGAGCCATGTACCTGGTCTTTGGAAGTTCACCCTCTTTCATTTTACCTATTCTATATAGACCATGTTCTGCGAACACATCTCCTCATGATTCTTCTGAACATGAGTGCCTATGACACCTCCTTCCTCAACCCTAACTCATGTCACATTAATTCTTTTCAGTCCAATAGCAAATAGAATTTTTTTTTTGAATTTTCTTTCTCTCTCAGTACACAAACTTTCCGTCCTTTCGTGGACACAGTTGGAATGAATATAAAAATTTAGCTTGATTTCAATCAGTTTTATATTCAAAATAAAAGCACCCCTATCAATCCCTCCACTGACTTCCATGGCCTGTGACTTACAGCTGTCTATGCTATGACATTAATGTAATTTTCCAGCTGTGACTCTCAAAACCCTGCTGTCATGTGGTTTGTTGCATTTCCTTTAAATATCCCTTTCTACCCCTTCCTAATGCTCTCAACCTGTGGAGAGCTTAATGATACAAGATGTATTTTTAATTAAGTGGCTCTCTTGCATGGAATAGCAAAGCTACCATTTATTGAATGCTTGTTATATGCCCTGTTCTAAGCATGATAATTCTGAGTGCTGCTTGGCTTCCATTAGCTGTTTTATTTTATGAATAAGAACATTGAGGGTGAGCACATTATATGCTTTGCGGAGACAGAATGTGCGTTCTAACACATGCGAGTCTGTCTCTGGGACTAGGTAACAACTTTCCACTCTGCATCTCTCTGTTGGCACATAGAGAACCATTCTCCCCTCTTCATGAATTCTACAATTTATATGTCTCACTCTATTCTCTAATCAGGGTTCAGTTTGTGTTTTTTCTTGTTTTTATCAAGAAAACAAGGTATAGGTTATAAATAGAAATGTTGGCCTCTGGGAGTAGTGACAAATATTTTTAACAGTATAGTCTGTTTGACAAATTGTGTTGGTGCAGTTGCTAACAGCTTGTCTTGTGTGTGTATGTGTGTGTTGTGTTGTGTGTGTGTGTGTGTGTGTGTGTGTTTAAAGTAGTCAATGATCTGGCTTAAATTAAATGTTTATTCAAGTTTTACTGCCAGGACTGATTTTTATTAATTTCCAGGTTTATTTCTAATTCAATATTCATGTTTTATAAATTCTCATTTGCATTTTTCAAATAATAAATTTTTTGACTGTGATTTTTGGTATCTTGTTGTAGGTAAGCACCACCTCCTGTCCCGAATCAGAGAATTGCATCATCAGCTCTGTGTCTATGGCAGGTTGATTTGACTTTTCCTTCTGTTATAGGAATCAACTAGAAGAAAGAGAAGATGGCTCTTACTCCAACTCTCCCATAATCCCTATCCTGAAAATAAATTCACTGTTACCCAGCTCCTTTGTAGGCCACATTTTCACTTTGCTTCTACCTAAAATATTTCTTTTCCTTTTGCACATTTTAGGAAAATGATTATGCTAGCTATCTCTTCATTTCTGGTCTCTCTCTCTCTCTCTCTCTCTCTCTCTCTCTCTCTCTCTCTCTCTCTCTCTCCTTTAACCTTTCTAAAGTATATTATTATTTAAGGCATAGTCCTGATCATATTTTATTGTACTACAGATAAGTAACTTCAGAAAATATGTTGGGCAGAGTTGCTATTTTTAATTTTCTTTCTTTCTTTTACAGCCAGACCATGTTTCCCCCGCCTCTACACACATCCACTCACTCAAATCTCCCCTCCTTCTGGCCTCAATCCCCTCCTCCTCTGTTTCTGTTCAGAAAGGGGTAGGCCTCCCATGGGTATCAACAAAGCATGGTATATCAAGTCGCAACAAGATTAAATACCTCCCCTTGTATTAAGACTATACAAAGCAATCCAGTATGAGAAATAGGTTCCCCAGAGCCAGCCAAAGTGTTAGAGGCAGGCTCTGCTCTTATTGTTAGGAGTCCCACAAGTAGACCAAGCTGCATGACTGTCACATATATGTAGAGGCCTAGGTTTGTTCCATGCAGGCTCCCTTGTTGTTGGTTCAGACTCGGTGAGTTCCTATGAGCCAGGCTAGTTGATTCTGTGAATTTTCTTGTTGTGTCCTTTAACCCTATGACTCCTACTATCTTTCCTTCCTCTCTTCCACAGGATTCTCCAAGCGTGTCTAAAGATTTGGCTGTGGGTCTCTGCATCTGTTTCCATTAGTTACTGGATTAATGCTCTCAGATAAAAATTGGGGTGGTCACCAATCTGAGTTCAGGCTTCGTATCCACTATTGCTAGGAGTCTTAGCTGGAATCATCCTTGTAGATTTATGGGTGTTTCCCTTGCATCCGGTTTCTACCTAACCCCAAAATGCTGCCCCCCCCATTTCCAATCAACTCTTTCAGTAACCTCCATCCACCACCCAACCAATTTCCAGCTTCCCATCCCCACCTGCCCCTAGTCCACCAAGAGATTTCTTCTATTACCCTTTCCCAGGGAGATTGTTACCTAGTCTCTCTAAATCTGTGGATTATAGCATGGTTAGCCTTTACTTTACAGCAAATATTAATGTATGGCTGTTTGCACACCATGTTTATCTTTATGAGTCTGGTTTACCTTACTTAGGATGATTTTTCTAGTTCTATCTACTTGCCTTCAAATTTCATGGTGTCATTGTTTTTCATAGCTGAGTAATACTCCATTGTGTAAATGTACATTTTCTATATCCATTCTTCATTGGAGCGCATTCTAGGTTGTTTCCAGATTCTGAATATATGAGTAAAGCTACTAGGAACATAGTTGAGCAAATGTCTGTAGTGCAAATTCTACTTGGTCTTAATAATTAAAAACCCGGGGTCAGTTATTGGGGTAAAGCTGAAAGATCAGAGAAGTAAAGGAACAGCCACTGTCACCTTTTACCTCCACAACTCATAATGAAAAGGGCCAAGCTCCTGTCTCCAGATGCATTTTGTGCTCTCATAGCTTTGTAATTTGGAGTGCTGTGAGAGAGGGTGTGCCTGGCATATCCATTCAGACACAGCAAATGCCAATTTAATCATAAAGTTCATGGCTATGTTGATCTTATGTTTGAAGATCATGAGAGAAATTGGAAAGCACTCAGGAAACAGCAGAGTCTGCGTATGGATCAATGAGAGGCTGCTTTTGTCCCTTCTACTTTTCCCACTCCCTCTTTGGCACCCTCACCCCATTTTCTTTAGAAATTGTATCTTTTTAGATTTACTGGGGAGTGTGACTTATCACCAGGTCTGAAATGGAAATTTAGGCATTAAGTCACAGTAATGATTTACCTAGTTTTCACCTACCCTACATATATACAAACTTACTCCATATTGCAGGCAGAGGTGCCACTGGACTGACACACAGTGGCACTTTAGGAAGAATTTTGGACCCTAAGCAATTCCTGTCAGAGCTGTGATGCAAACATGATAATCATGTTGAGCCACCACCTAGATGAATGCCATGCACTATTTTTTGTTGGTTTGAAATAAGGGTCACAGGGACTTGTGACCTACTACTGCCAACAATTACAAATCAGCTGTTATCTGTGTAGAGCTAATCCAGCATATCTTGCTACTAGCTGCTTGCAGACATGTTCTTGAGCTTCATCTGTGCCCTCAGTTTTCTTCCCTTGGTGTACTTTTAACACCATTGGCACAACCCCTCAAAATTTGTCATTCTCATTCTTGTATTTCTTCCAAAATATTGTCCAAAATCATCACAAGAGGCAGTACATATGAGTCACCACTGGCCATTTAACAAATCACACACAACTTTGTACAGTGAGGTGCCAATAATTTGTTTACTTCAGAAATAAACAAGTACAATGCAGTCTTCCATGCATGCACTCTCCACAATTGAATAGATCTCCTCAAATTTTGTCCTGGTGTTCAATATCATGTTACTGGAGGTTTTGGCAAATAGCGTTATCAGAATAAATTAATTTTTCAGACAGAGGAGAAACAATGGGGCCAAAAGATTCTTTTTTCTATTCACCGATCCTTTTATCAAGCAGTCATCAGTGCACCATACATGTTTGTTGATTCCAGAGCCATTTGTCCTAGCAATCAAGATCAGCCATCACAGCATGGCTTCTGATACTGGTCCCTTGGATAGACTATAATGCCAAGACATAAGAAACAAAACTTGAAAATCTCCAGGCTGCCTGCTTGTGACTTATACCTCATCTGTTCTACTGCATTCCACAGTGCAAAGTAAGACAAAGCAAATTCAGGTTCAAAGTGGTGGGTGTGAGTCTGTGTCCAAATAGGAGGTGTGAGAGTGAGGCAAAGTTAAAAAGACTGAGCAGTTTGTTGTTGTTGTTGTTGTTGTTTCAGTTTGTAATCTATTATCAACACTTTTCCATCTCAACTCTTTGGTACATGATTCTTTGTGATACTTGAACATAGTTGGACCAAATTACATAACTGTAGATCAATCTCATGAAAAAAATACATTTTACAGTTCTGTTACATTTTAATATGAATCAATGATTATTTTAAATTTTCTGTCCAAATTCTCCATTCTCTTGAGCAGTTTGCATCATGACCTCTAGCCTATGAGAGAACAAGACCAACAGGAGTCATCGATATTCTGGTTCAGGATGGTCAGGGATTCTCAATATTTGTTTACAGGACAGTAAATATTGAAATGGAGGAAAGAAGATATATGGAAAAATGTGCAAAGCATAGTGTGTATATAGAAAAATGTCCTGCTTGTGGTACTATTCACATGAAAACCATGAAATTGGTGTACCTTATAAATAAAGAAGAGAATTAACATATAAAAGATGTGGAAAAGCTCTGTGCCTAATGTTTTTGCTTTAAATTTGTCCCCTACAATTAATACTGAGAGGTGATTGTGCTGTGGGCAAAACACTTTCAGTGCATGGCCTCTATTAATCTGTAAACTAGGTGAGCAAAGTGATAGGGTAGGCTGCCTGCAGGAAGCAGCAGTATCTCCTCTTGAATAGATTCATGTGGAGGTATAAATTCATAATGTTTAATGTTCTGAAGAAATAAAACAAAACAGAACATTTGCTGTTTAATGGATAAATATTTTAAAATACTCTTCTTAGAGATATTTTACTCATGTATTTTAAAACATTTCTCTTTTTACTACAGGCACATTTAAAGGAAAGCAAAATTGTTCTCTATAATTGATATCCATCTGTTCTTCTCCTATACTTTGCTAGAGCAACATATTTCCATAGTTATTCCATAATCACTTCACAATAAACAATGCTACAATCACTACTTAGGATTGCAGAAATTTGAAGAAATGAAAAGTACACAATGCAGTGAATGTTGTGAAACACATAAAAATGTAATGCTTTTGTTACTACTTTGATTAGTTTCAAGGTGGACAGCTTGAAAGTTATTTTTATATTTTCTTTATGAAAAATCATTTTGCAACATTATTGGAATTGAAATGTTTTTCATTAAGTATAGAAGCTATAAGGAAACCCCAAGTGCAGGTTCTACATTTCCTCACATTGGAATATGTACAACTCCCTGGTTCTCTACTATGAGATAGGTTTCATTTATAAGCTGAGCCAACCTTCAGTCAACTCTCCAGCACTGAAGAAAGATGGATGGATGCTGGGAGGTACATGATGGCTTTTCTCTGATTTCAGGGAGCTAATACTGATAGAGTAGAATGTGACAGCATAGGTAAAAATATATTTATTCGACTCAGTCCTCTGGGGCACTAAGTAACATCATGCCAGTAGTTATGTAGTTGGGAGACTGTATCACCCTGTCTTAGGTATTTACACTTTGGTGAAGTCCTTCAAAATTCAAAACAAAGATTTTTACTTGAAAATCTTTTAATGAAAAAAATAATTAACAACACTCTAGTTGATTATATATACATTTACAAATTCAAAATTTAAAGTGGACTTAATATTAAACTAAAGATAACTTAAGGCAGCTATGAATAGAGAGATGTGGTACCAGAATAGTGATATTAGGTACAGCAAAAGAGAAGGTGAAAGTCATGAAGATATTTGTGAACATGAATTAGCTTATATTAGGAAATACTAACAGTTATGCAATGAAAATAGGAAATTTTTATCTCAGACATGGAAGGCACACTGTCTGAAGAAGACAACAAAAAAGATTTACTTTTGCAATGAGCCCAGGATCTGGTACCACTGCCTAGATGCCTCCCAAACAGATCAAGCCAATCAACTGTCTCAGCTATTCAGAGGGCCTGATCCAGTTGGGGGCCCCTCAGTCTTTGGTTCATAGTTCATTTGTTTCCGTTTGTTTGGCTATTTGTCCCAGTGCTTTATCCAACCTTGGTTTCAACAATTCTCACTCATATAAACCCTCTCTTTCTCACTAATTAGACTCCCAGCACTCCACCCGGGGACTAGCTATGGATGTCTGCATCCAGATTTCTCAGTCCTTGGATGGGGTTTCTGGCCCAACTATTACAGTGTTTGGCCATCCCATCACCAGAGTAGGTCAGTCCTGGCTGTCTCTTGGCCATTGCCAGCAGTCTTTCGTGGGGGTATCTTTGTGGATTTCTGTGGGCCTCTTTAGCACTTTGTTTCTTCCTTTTCTCATGTGGTCTTCATTTACCATGGTCTCCTATTCCTTGTTCTCCCTCTCTGTTCTTGATCCGTGAGTTAGCTGTTTGAAACATGGGACTTATGCAGGGACGCTTGGCTCAATCTGGGAGGAGGGGACTGGACCTGCCTGGACTGAGTCTACCAGGTTGATCTCAGTCCTCAAGGGAGGCCTTGCTCTGGAGGAGGTGGGAATGGGGGGTGAGCTGGGGGGAAGGAGATGGGGGCAGGAAGGGGGAGAACAAGGGAATCTGTGGCTGTTATGTATAACTGAAAAGTATTGTAAAATAAAATAATAATAATTAAAAAAGATTTACTTTTGCTAAAATTTATATACACAGATATATATGCTCTTCTCTCATAATTCAAACATCAGGATATTTTAATGAAAAATGTAAAAAAACCTGCGAACACTGGTGGTAAGCTTAGCCAAATGGATCACATGCACATTTCTGACTATAGAAAGAAAACAATGAGATGATTATATATATATATATATATATATATATATATATATATATATATAATATATATATATATATACATATATATTGGTTTTTTGAGACAGGGTTTCTCTGTGTAGCTTTGTGCCCTTCCTGGATCTTGCTCTGGCCTAGATCTGCTTGGCTCTGCTGGGATTAAAGGCGTGTGCCACCACTGCCCGGGTGATTATATTTTTTTAATTTGTGTTTCATTTTTTTTTCTAAGACTATGACTGTATCATATAGTTTACATCCTAGATTTGTAAACACTAAATCAATAGTAATGAATTCTCAAGGCTAAAAGCATTAATTTTTAAGGCTAAGTTTATTATGAAAACAAAGAATTACTGGAAGAATATTTCAATGTTTCAAGTTTTATTTTTAATTATAATTACATGTCTATATGTGGGTATGTGTATGTGAGTGCAGATGCCCATAGAGGCCAGAAAAGACTGTTAGATCCCTTGGAGATGATGTTACAAGTAGTGATGAGTAATCTGACATGGGTGTTTGGAACTGTACTCATGTCCTTTGAAAGAGCAGAATTCACTCTGAACCATGGACACATCTCTGCAACACATTTCAATTTTTAAAAGTAGTACAGAAAGACATCCAAGTGTGCTGTGGGATGTTTTGTATATTAAATGTGTTGCTCTGATTGGTTAGTAAATAAAACACTGATTGGCCAGTAGCCAGGCAGGAAGTATAGGTGGGACAAGCAGAGAGGAGAATGCTGGGAGGTGGAAGGCTGAGGCAGAGAGACACTGCCAGCCACTGCCATGACAAGCAAGATGTAAGGTACCAGTAAGCCATGAGCCACGTGGTAACTTATAGACTAATAGAAATTGGTTAATTTAAGATATAAGAACTAGATAAGAAGCCTGCCAGGGCCATAGAGTTTGTAAGCAATATAAGTCTCTGTGTGGTTACTCGGTTGGTTCTGAGCAGCTGTGGGACTGGCAGGTGAGAGAGACTTGTCCTGACCATGGGCCAGGCAGGATGGGGAAAACGTCAGCTATGCAAGTATATTGGGAGCTGATTAAAAATGTGGCAGAAGTAGAGTATGGAAATTTTGCAAATCCTTATTGACACAATCATATTCAATCTCAAGTACCATAGTGTTTAAATATTTGGAAAGACACATAGCAAGCATTCTAGCTTAAAAATGGGAAAACTGACAAGAGTAAAGAACAAAGTAAGACCCTGATTGACAAATCATTTGGTTAAAAGAAGACAGTGCACATAAAACAATTAGGGTAAAAGCCAAAACACATGAATTGTTTTGTTACTAATAAGTTGTGATCCCAGAAAATTTGTTAGTATTGAGTAGCACAAAGTATAAAAGAAATCCTCAATTCAAAATTCTTCCAACAATTTATGACTGTGGAGAATTAAAATTGGATATTTGAACAAAGCCACATCCTAGAAGTACTGAATTGGCATGAATATTTACTGTGGAATTTCAATGATCCATCCATTAAGAGTCATGTATTTATGTATTATAATGTATTAAGAAGGGAATGTATGAATCAGGCAATGATGGCACAGGTCTTCATTCCCAGTACTTGGGAGACAGAGGCAGGTAGATCTCTGAGTTTTAAACCAGTCCAGTCCAGTCTACAAAGTAAGTTCTAGGATGGCCACATCTACACACACACACAAAAATGCTGTCTTGAAAAGACAACAACAACAAAACTAAAAACTGAAAAGGCAAGAAAGAAGCAAGAGTCTGGCCAATCCTAAATGCATTTTCTGTTTGTCCACTTGACAACCATCTTGAAGGCAGCTTGTAAGAGTTTTAAAACTTTTCTATTTTGTAAATGTAGATAGAGGTTAAAATAATTATTTGTTTTGAAGCCTATTGATTAATAAGGGAGGAAATATACTATTTTATTAAAAACATAATAATCTTATTTTTGACTATACAATTCAGTATGAAAATATTCACTGTATGAAAGATTTTAATTAAACTTCTATTTTGAAAATAAAAGTTTGCACATTAAAGGACATTTACATTGTTTCATATGAGTATTTTGTCACAAAAATTAAAACACTTACGTCATCAATCATAGAAAACTTGAGCTGGTTCCCAACTAGAAGCCTCATCTGTAAGACAACTGCTAAATGGTCTTATTAATAAAAAACCCAGAGCCAGATACTGGAGTGAAAACTGGGAAATCAGAGGAACAGAATTAGCCACAGCCAACTTCACCTTACCAACTCTGCAGGCTGCAGAGAGAGCTAATTCCTGGGTACTTATGCCTATATACCTTTCTGTGCCCTGACATCTTACTTCCTCTCTCTGCCCAGCTTCATTACTTCTTCTTTCTGCCCAGCTCTATCACTTCCTGTCTGTCTGTCCAGACCTCCAGATCTTTATGGTTAACTAGAACTGAAATTAAAGGTGTGTGCTGCCAAATGTAGCTCTGTTCCTGGCATGACCTTGAACTCAGAGATATCCAGACGGATCTCTGCCTCCAGAGTGATAGTATTAAAGGCATGTGCTACCACTGTCTGACCTCTATATTTAATATAGTGACTGACTTTCTCATCTAATCTCCAAATAAACTTTATTTGAGTACACAAATAGAATATCACCACATTCACCACTACTGGTTGGCATTCTTGATGCTGGAAGGTACTCTGAGGTGTTTTTGGAGGACAAAGGTAATCATTCATAGTACCAGTTACAAACTGTGCTATCTACAGCAGAGACCTCTCTGTATAATAGTGGCACAGATGTTACAGAAGTAACAAACTACTTTTTAATTGTGCTTAAGGTACATTCTGTTAGATGGAAGGTATATTTGTCACCTATAATGTAGCAAAGGAATCTGAGACTAGATAGTGGAATAGGAATAGGGGAAAACATACTACTATTAATCTGCTAAAAGAACATAGCAATAAAATGACTTCTCATGTTGTATTGCTACACCCATAGATCAATGCCTCACTCAACACCCATCAGAAATTCCTCTCCTTGAAGTAGATAAAAATTAACACAACAAAGTCTTGCAATTGGACAATAAGAACAGAGTGAGAGACTTTAAAACACTCAGTCCTCAATGGGATGTGTTCATCATATCCCTCCTCTCCAGGCACCTTGACTTCTCTGAGAGTATTTACCCGAACTCCTTTAAGATTATATATGCTTGGGAAGGATGGATTCTAATAAATCTGGTCAGTTTTAGGGACTTCTGTACCTACTAAGTTGTTTGCTTCTTGACCTTGTAAAGCCTCACTTTAGTATCGATTGTTTCACCATCCCTTAAAGTATCATGTTTTTCACTTCCAATCTTCCAATTGAATGCTCTTAATTATTTTTTGTTACATTCCAGTTGCAGTTTCCCCTCCATTCTCTCCTCCCAGTCCTTACCCCCATGCCCTCTTGGTTCCCTCTCTGCAATTCTCTCATCCTCCATTTCTGTTTAGGAAATGGCAGGGCTCCCATGAATATCAATAAAACAAGGCATATCAAGTTGCAGTAGGATAAGCATGTCCCCATTCTTAATGAGCTACCCTCCAAGACTGATGGTTTATCTTACAGGAAATTGCTAAAAGTCATTGGGTATCCAAGCCAATTTTTTGTGCATAAGGTATTTTGCTTAATTTTAGTGGGAAAATGTTTATTTTTGTCCTTTAAGATTTTTTTAATCTTCTCTCAACTGCAGTTGCCCCTCCCTCTTCTCCTCACAGTTCCTCCTCCCACATCCCCTCTCCCCCCCAAGATCCACACCTCTACTATTTCCCTTCAGAATAGGGCAGACCTCCCAGGGATATCAACTAAATATGGAATATTAACTTGGACCCAGACTGAGCAAATAACCTCATATTAAGGGTGGATGAAGCAACTAAGCATGAAGAAGGGTACCCCAAAACATGCAAAAGAGTCACAGACAGCCTCTGCTCCTACTGTTAGGTGTCCCAGAAGAACACTAAGGTACACAAACATAAAATACATGCAAAGAACCTAAGTCAGACCTACACAGGCTCCCTAATTGTCGGGTCAGTCTCTGTGAGCCTCTATGACCCCTGGTCAGTTGATTGTGTGGGCCATTTTTTCATAATGTCCTTGATTGCTCTGGCTTCTCCAATCTTTTCTCCCACTCTTCTGCCAGATTCACTGCCTAATATTTGACTGTAGGTCTCTTCATCTTCTCCAATTAGGTCCTGGATGAAATATCTCTGATAATGATTATGCTAGGCTCTGGTCTAGAAGCATAGCAGAATATCATTAGGAATCATTTCACTGACTTTTTTCCCTTTTCTTTCTTTTGCTGGTCTTGTTTGATTCTATCCTAGGTCTCTGGACTATCCAGCCTCTGGTTTCTGGCCATCCGGGAATTTTCTGGAATGGGTAGTCTCTTATGATATGTATCTCAAATTGGATCCGTCTTTGGTTGGCCACTCCTACAAGTTCTGTGACTCTTTTACCCCGGAATACCTTGGAAGCAGGACAAATTGTAGGTAGAATGTTTTGTGGCTAGGTTGGTGATCCAATTCCTCCTCTGAAAGCTTTGCTCGGTTATAGAAGATGGCTGATTCAGGCTCTGAATCCCCCCTTACTACTAGGAGTCTTTACTAGTGTTATCTTCATAGATTCCTGGGAGTTTCCACTGAAGTAGGTCTCTACCTCATCCCAGAAATGGCACCAATTACCATAGTCTCTCCCAGTATTCTCTAACTATACCCCCACCTGATCCCTCATATTCCTATCCCCACCTACCTCCAGTACACCCACAAATTATATTGTATTTCCCCTTCCCAAAGAGAAGCATGAATATCCTCTTGGGCCCTCCTTGTTGCCTAGCCTCTAGGAGTCTGTGGATTGTAGCATGATTACCCTTTACTTTCTAGCTAATAGCTACTTATAAGTGAGTGCATACCATGTTGATCTTTCTGGGTCTGAGTTACCTCATTCAGGATTATTATTTCTAGTTAAATCCATTTGCCTGCAAATTTCATGATGTAATTGTTTTTAACAGCTGAATAATACTCCACTGTGTAAATGTTCTAGATTTTCTTTATCCATCCTTTGGTTGAGGGACATCTAGGTTGTTTTCAGTTTCTGCTTATTATGAATGGAGTTACTATGAACACAATTGAACAAGTGTCCTTGTGGTAGGGTGGAGTGTCTTTGGTTATATGCCCAGGAGTGGTAGGTATATACATGAATCTTGAGGTAGAGCTATTCCAAATTTTTGAGATTCCCCCATATTGATTCCAAAGTGGCTGTACAAGCTTGCTCTCAAACCAGCTAGTCAGTAATAAGCTTAAGCTAATGACCATACAGTTTGTAAATAATATAAGCCTCTGTGTGTTAACTTGGGTCTTAGCGGCCACAGGACTGGCAGATGAGAGAAGTTTGTTCTGACCGTGGGCCAGGCTGGACACAGAAAAACTTCTGACTATAGTTAAGGGTGTTAAACATTTCCTTAAGTGTTTATCAGCCATTTCATATTGCTCTGTTAAGGTTTTCTGATTAGATCTGTACCCCATTTTTAATTGGATTATTTTGTTTGGTGATGTCTCCTTTCTTGCATTCTTCATATATTTTGGATATTAGCCTTCTGTCAGATGTAGAGTTGGTGAAAATTTTTTCCTATTCTTTAGGCTACCATTGTGTCCTATTGAGGTTGTCTTTTGCTTTATAAGAAGCTTTTCTGTTGCACAAAGTCTCATTTATCAATTCTCTATCTTAGTACCTATACTATTGGTGTTCTGTTAAGGGAAACTATCTTCTGTGCCAATGAGTTCAAGGCTATTCCCTACTTTCTCTTCAAAATGGAGAAACACTCAGTGCAATTCCACTAAAATCATGAGCAAGACCAGGCTGTCTACTCTCTCCATATCTATTCAATTTAGTACTTAAAGTTCTAACTAGAGAAATAAGACAGTTAAAAGAAATCAGGGAATACATATTGGAAAGGAATAAGCCAAATTATCACTTTTCACAGATGATATGCTAGTATACATAAGCAACTACCAAAATTCTACCAAAAATTCCTACAGCTGATAGACACCTTCAACAAAGTGTCTGAATACGATTACCCCCCCCCAAAAAAAAAATCAGTAGCCCTCCTATATGCAAAAGACAAAAGGTTGCAGAGAAATCATGGAAACAACACTCATCACAATAGACACAAATAATATAAAATATATTGGCATAAAACTAACCAAGCATGTGAAACACTTCTATGACAATAACTTCAAGTCTTTAAAGAAAGACATTGAAGAAGATATCAGAAGATGGAAAGATTTCCCATGGTCATGGATTGGTAGTATTAACATAGTATAAAATATTAACATATTCTTCTCCAATAGCAATCTACAGATTCAATGCACTCACCATAAAAATTCCAACACAATTCTCTACAAATCTTTAAAGAATGACACTCAACTTCACACAGGAAAAAATTCTGGATAGCTAAAACAATCATGTACTTAAAAAAAAAAAAAGAACTTTTAGAGGCATCACCATCCCATATTTCAAGCTGTACGAAATAATAATAGTAATAAATACCACATAATATTACCATAAAAACAGATGGGTTGATCAGTGGAATTGAATGGAAGCCCCAAATATATATAAATTCACATACCTATGAACCCCCAATTTTTGTTAAACAAGCCAGAAACATACAATAGAATAAAAGAAAGCATCTTCAATAAATTGTGCTGGTCTAACTAGATGCCAGTATGTAGAGGAGTGCAAGAAGACCCATATCTATCATCCTGCACAAAACTCGAGTCTAAGTGGATCAAAGACCTCAGCATAAAACCAGGGACACTGTACTTTGAGATTTAAGGTGAGAGAACAGAACTCAAAATGATCAGAGACAAAATGTAGTGTGAATAAAAATATGGAGCAAGTTTTGAGTTCCAGTCTGTCTCACCACATAGTGTGTTATTTTAGGTACATGAACCATATTTGTGTTAGACATGAAAAATAAGGTCCCTTCTGCCAAGACAGCCAAAGAGAAAGAGAACTAACACTAAACAGTGTTTCAGAAACATAATGTATTTCTCCATAGCACTCTGAAAAGGTGAATTCTTCAGTGATAACATATTCCCCTGTCCCCCAAATTTTAGTTGCTTTGTGCCCTGCTTTGTGGACTCCATATATCATATGGAGAAGAAATTTCCAGAGTTATTGAAGCAGAATAAATAAATGGGAAGAAAGAACACAGCTTGATTGACTTGAAATTAATTTTATCTACAGTAGCCTCTGTATTTGGTCATTAGTGTGTTTCTAAGGGGATTCTGCCTATTGTAAACTGTAGCCTAGGTAGATGTGCAAACATGTTGTAGTTACACACTAGAATTTGCTCAGGCTGCTCTTCACTTTCTTTCTCATTATAAAAGTAGCTTATCATACTGTTGTTAAGGCATTCTAAACCATCAGTACTCTCCAGTCCTGTCCAGGTTTTCATCTTTTCCTGATCCAAATTAACTTAGGTTTTCTTAAAAGAGGCTTGGGGTGACTGGCATTATCTGAAGCTGCCTGTACAGCTAATGAAGATCCAGGCAACCACTGCATGGATACCTGAAAGACCCCTGACCCCATGGCCTCTTACATCAGAAGGGACCTCTATCTTGGATAGTGAACTCTACTCAGCTGTGTTTAGAGCTTTTTTTGTGAATCTCAAATTTTAGTCAATAGGTCTAAGAAGAGGCATCTGTCTGATTGGGTCAGAAAGAATCTAAACTCAGTTGAGAGACTAATTATATTCAACAATTGGCTGGATTGAATCTACTTAAAGGAATCCATATTTCAGTGAAGGGTTGATCACAATCAAAGTAGTGCAGACAGGCTACATCCCCAAGTAGTAAGTATCAGAGCTATCTGATGTGTGTGCACATGCACATGCATATTTAGTGTGGGGGAAACTAAGTATCCAAAGTATAGAAAAGCAGTGACTGTGGTGGCTCATTTCATCTGTGAGTCATATTAGGAGATTAGGGTCAAAGCCTACCTCCATAACAGCTGGAAGTGTCCACCTGTGTATGTTTGTTCTTTTTAGGTATATGGGAATATCTTAAAAAATAAATCCAAATTCCCTCAAATAAGAGTTTTTTAAAAGGCACATAAGCATTGAGATTTAACAATAAACCTAGGACATGATTGAGATATTGGGAGGAACAGGCTTCACTTGATGGCCCAGCAAAGCAATTTTATAACTGAATATTGATGCTCTAAGATAAAATCTCTATACCAGAGGATGTGGCTAAGTCCTTAATGCTTACTATCATGTAACTTCTTCCAATTACTGACTTATAGGGATCCTATAACTTGTCCTAACCAGATGGCAGAGAACAATGTGCAGTTTGAAGGCTAGTTCATGTATGGACATGTATAATCCTGTGGTCCTCTCTGTCCTATGAGGCAATGTACAAGATCTGTTCCACCATGACACTGTTCATACCTTGTCAGTCTTCATGGTCACCAGATCTACATTGGAAAGCCTACAACACCTTCCCCATGGATTTAATTCTTTTTGTTTTTAGATGATATGGAACACACAGAATGTGTGTGTTAGACAGAGGCTCTATGATTCTGAGACATACTGCAATCCTATGAACTGTATCCTTGATTGATAAAGCTCTGCACTACTGAACCTCCACAATTTATTGATATTTTAAGAACAGATATCTTGAAAAGTACTGTAACATTTTTAAAAAGAAACTAAAATAATAAACTAGAAAATATATGACAAATTTTCTCAGAAAGTGGATGAACTGAATTACACAGAAAGTTACACAAGTCATTAAGGAAAATATGAACGTCTCATAGACATAAGTCAAATCAGATGAATATACAAATGAATCAAATTATCTGAACAGATGATTTGTGTTCATTAACGGACACAAAAATGAAGACTGAAAAATTGCATTAACTAACTATTCTGTCTTTTTTTAATGGTATTTTAAATCTGAATCCTCAAGAGTTACATCTTGGTGATAGAGGAATCAAAAGAGCACTTCTTTGTGGTTTCTTGTACCTTAAACTTTTTAAAAAATTAGCATGAAATGATTTTGCTCTGAGAAAACATTATCAATTATCATTTTAACATAATACCTATATGGTGAAATTTTCTTTAACTTGGCTTGTTTCTTTTTTCTTTTTTAAAATTTTATTTTACAATACTGTTCAGTTCTACATAATAGCCACAGATTCCCTTGTTCTCTCCCTTCCTGCCCCCTCCCCTTCCCCCCAGCCCACCCCCATTCCCACCTCCTCCAGATCAAGGTCTCCACGAGGACTGGGATCGACCTGATAGACTCAGTCCAGGCAGGTCCAGTCCCCTCCTCCCAGATTGAGCCAAGTGTCCCTGCATAGGTCCCAGGTTTCAAACAGCTAACTCATGCAACGAGCCCATGACCTGGTACCACTGCCTAGATGCCTCCCAAACAGATCAAGCCAATCGACTGTCTCACCTATTCAGAAGGCCTGATCCAGTTGGGGGCCCCTCAGCCTTTGGTTCATAGTTCATGTGTTTCCATTCATTTGGTTATTTGTCCCTGTGCTTTATCCAACCTTGGTTTCAACAATTCTCGCTCATATAAACCCTCCTCTTTCTCACTAATTAGACTCCCAGCGTTCCACCCGGGACCTAGCTGTGGATGTCTGCATCCAGATTCCTCAGTCCTTGGATGGGGTTTCTGGCCCAACTATTAGAGTGTTTGGCCATCCCATCACCAGATAGGTCAGTCCCTGCTGTCTCTCGACCATTGCCAGCAGTCTTTATGAGCTGGAGAGATGGCTCAGCCGTTAAAGTCTATGCTCACAACCAAAAATATTATATGGTGAAAATTTTGCACTCAGATGTTTTTAAAGATGATAGACATCATGTCAATTAAAATATTATTTCTCTGCATGTTAGTGTGTAGAAAAATGTGTGTGTGTGCGCGCGTGCGCATGGTTGTACATGATTGATCATATGTGTGGTTGCAGGTCGACAATTGTAGGTGTGGTTCATCATGCTCCGTCTACCTTTTTCTTTTTCCTTTTTGCTTTTTTTAAAGATGGGTCATTCCCTGGTTTGGAGCTTTCCAAGTAGGCAGATTGGCCATGAATTCCAGTGATTACGTGTTGTAGCATTGATAGTTGGTGGTTAATTTGTCACTATTACAAATCAAACATTCTGATGGTAGTGAGGCAGTCTTCATAGGGGTCCCTCTCTGGTGACACTAGCAAGGTAGATCTCCCAGTCTGGCTATATTATCGATCTGAGGTGTGTTGGTACTACTGACCTGCTTCTGCCAGTACAGCCTCCCACAAAGATTTGAGCTGTAACCATGCCTGAAACTATTTCTATTGAGCCCAGGTGCTGGGAGCACTCTGTAGGCAGTCAAAGACAGCACTTCTTTATAACAAAAATAGGTCATATAAAGATGAAAGTTCAATCAATCATCATATCTGATATAAAATAGTACCAGAAGAGAAGAGACATTCCGTATATGAACCTTTACACACTGAAAACATCACCAGGGAGACTAGGGATTATTCGAGTACCTGAAAATGCTGCAAAAACGGATTAAATTCTAGCAGAAGACATTTCCTCACACATCTTTTAAAAAGTTCAAATCGGATGTAGTACTTACTCTATAATTCCAGCCTCTCAGATCTCTACAGGTTCAGACAGGAGCTTTCTGTGGGACTGAAGCATGGCCATCTGGCAGATGGAGGAACTCAAGGGTAGTCTCTCCCCTGGGGGATAATTTTGCTAATTATAGCAATTGTTAGAAATTCCTTAACATTTATAGTCCAGGGATGTTTCTTTTTTTTCTTCCTCATTTAAAAAACTTACATCTCTTTTTTTCTATTACATAAGATGCTGATATTTATCTTAAATATTCAACATCTTCCCAAAGAGTCAGTGCAGTCAGTGTCCTGAAACTTATTATATTTTACGTAGTTTAAAATAAAGCTTGCATGTTAAATGGAGATGTTACATTTTCTAGTTTTATTTGCCATGTGGTTAAAAAAATACATGTTTAAAATGGCTTCACTTATCTGTAATGAGTTAGGCTTCTGTCACTGAATTTTTGTTACAGAATGAGTTCTACTTGAAAATTGCTTTCCACTTCTGTCTTTTCAATATTTTTAGCCACACTGTTACAGTCTTTCTACTGAACTGTGTCTAGAGATAAAAATGTGTTCAAACACAACCTAATTGTCTTTGTCACAAAACATGAAATATATACTAAGAAATCTAAACATGATTACATAATAACCTTACATTTTCATTTGTTATATGATATTTACATGTTTAACTTTATTCCAATTTTAGCACTTGGTCTGATATATTTAGTTGCTTACATCTGTGTTTAATAACCTGCTTCAAAACAGTTGAAATTTGAAAATTATCTGAATATCATAATTCAATAAGTAGAATAGAGAAGACTCTGTTAATTTTGTGCTACACCACATGAAACAACACTGCAGAGTAAATCAACACACCTAGGTCACAGTTGATAAACATTTCTGTTATAATTCTGTTACATAGTTGTTTGATATTTCAATTGTGTTTGAGCTTCTTAAATTGATTAGCGTTCTTATAATTATTCTGTAGTTGATAATGTCTTACTATATGCAGTAACGGTAATATTCACTTAGTGCCTATTTTTTTAAGCTTTACTTTGAAATAAAGATTGTTCATGTGTTTTAATTTTCATAAACAAGTAAAGCCCTTCTCTCTCCCACAGGAATAAATTTGCACAGTCTGTTGAAAGCCACATCCCTTCATAAATGATCAATGCCTGTGGTCCTGCCTTAGTTACTATTTACATTCTTTCATAAGAGCACCAAGAGCCAAGTACTTGAATATTTTGGAAAAAAAATGTGGCGGTAGCAGGGCTAAAGCAAAGAGCTAGAGATGAGACTTAGAAAAATTAAGCAAAAGTATTTACAAGCTATATAAATACACAAACTGGTGGATCAACTTGTTTGAACAGAGGATCTCAAATGGTCTTATTGCCATTACAAATACTGTCTTAGTTAATATCATTGTACATCATGGTTTATAAACAAATAAATCTGCCTGCTTCAGTGTTGCTCTTACAGACACATTATTACATCAAACTTTGTTATGTGGGTGGAAAACTATAAATGAACTCTTCACATAGTAAAGGAAAAATTTGCTTTTATGTATTTTTCAGACTAAAAACAGGATTTGTTTGTTATTATTTTATTTGTGTAAAATTATTAATATTCAGTGTTTATTGTAGTCAAGAAGACATTTGGATATGTGTTTTCAAAAAGTATTGCTAAGAAAGTAAATAGAGTGGGAGTCAATAACAGTGTATGTTTATTCCTGAGAGAATCCCTTAAGTTTGAATGTCAAAGGAAATTCGTTCTGACATCAACTTGGGTTAAATATTTATATATTAAACTGGTTTGTGATTTTAGAAAAGGCTTCATATGGGATCTATACGTTTGTAGAGAGAGATAAACAAAGGCAAAATAGATAATGAAGTAGGAAATTGGCTGTATTATGAGATGGTAACAGGGGACAAGGAACACAGGAGGAGGGACTCCAAAGAAGCAAACATTAAGCATATGAGTATCCTAAATGACATAGTACTTTGTATGTATTACAAAAGTTGATATTAGGGCTGCAAAATGAACATGCCACAGTTCCAATTGACTAGAGTCTGAAATATTTATTACCTTTTATATTTATTTTAAAACTTTCTCATCAGAATTCTGCTTCTATAATGACACTCATCAAAGAATCCAAGTTATTCTTCCAATGTATTTGCAATTTTCTGAAATTATATGTTTAGCAATGTGCTCAAAAACTACTTCTTGAAGAGACAGTATTAGAAGATAGAGACGTGGACTTAATCCTTCCAACAGGGTTATATCATTTGGTAAGGGGAGGATAGAAAAGATTAAATTGTTAAATTAACATGAGTATTGTTTCCCTGCAACTCATTTTTGGGGCAACTTTGAGAGCCCTGAACCCGTGAAAGCATATATTCAGCCTATACCTAGGTGACAATCTTCTTCCAAGGCAGGAAGAATTAGAGCACTTTCTGTTTTTAAGAGCGATATTTAATTCCACAAAATAATGCCTTCTCAAATGCTTCTGTCCTATTTGGAAGTTTTCAGGAATGTGTTAAATATCTGGAGTGTTTAATATAGAGAAGTAATTTGGCAGCAAATGGATTCTGATCAAAGATTTTCTTAACACAGAAATTATTTAAAACAAAGAAAGAATGAAATGGAAGGTAGTCTTTGCAATCAATATGAAGCTGTATGCTGGGTAATCAGGTAAAGGGATTTTCTATGCAAACCAGGTGTCCTATGCTCAATCCTTAAAACTCATATAAGGTACAATGAGAGAACTGACTCTACACAGTTGTTCTGTGACCTCGAAGTACACGTAATGGTAGGTATGTATCTGCATTCATGTTCACACCACACACACAACAACAACAATAATAATAATAATGTCTCTCTATATGGTAATAAGATAAAATTTGTACTATATTATCTCATAAGACAATGTGAATTGTCCTATGTTCATTCATTTTGTAATAGTTTTATTATATCACAAAGACCTGGAAAATATCAATTATTTTTTATTATAGAACATGCTCTTAACTTACCTCAGTTTTACTTTTGACACAGAATTCCCATGTGAATGTCCTGTTAAGGTCTGTCTCTGAATGTGTTGAAAGACTTTTTTCTATTATTTTTAAATGATAAATAATTCAAGTTCTTATGAGTCTATCCACATACTTGTAGGAAATAGGTGGAACGATAACTATTGCAGCTGATTTGCAGTGTGACAATGTGTATATTTCTAATATGACCTATGATACTTTGATATCCTTCAGAAAGCTCTTACAAGTTTTTACTCCTAGGAGGTGGCCATGACTTTGTCTCCTGTCCCTGTTCCCACAACCTAAACTTGCTTATCTTAATGAGGTAGGTATTCAAAATGATATATGATGTGGAATATTTATGTGATGTATTCATTTATAAGTATTCATTTATAAGATTAAATGATCTCTTTCCATTTATAAGAATGAAAAAAGTGGTTTAAATTTTATAGCATACATTACTTCATTTCTATTTTTAGGTTTGTTTCATTACTTTAATTACTTTTTAAATATGTTTGATTCCTTGAACCAATGGTATTTACCTTTCTATAATGAAAAAAATTAAAATTACAGGTTACTTTTCAAACTGTTGGACAGTATCTTATAGTATACTACTTATATTCCTAAAACAGGATAAATGTTTTGTGAGTAGTATTTACATTGTATTGTTTAGAGAATAATTACAAAACGGTAGAAAGATAATAAGTACAGATGTAGTTTTTGAATGTATATGTAGTTGGTGAAAACTTGACAAAGAAGACAACTAAATATATTAGTGTGTGTGTGTGTGTGTGAGAGAGAGAGAGAGAGAGAGAGAGACAGAGAGAGACAGAGAGACAGAGACAGAGACAGAGACAGAGGCACAGACACAGAGAGACAGAGGGAGTCAGAAATTAAGTAGAATTAAGTATTAAGATTGCTATATAAGAACACTGTTTGAATCTGCTACACTAACTGTTAATGCGTAAATCTTCTATATATGGATTGGGAAATATGATCCACGTATGAAAACCATGGTAAATAGAATGGAAATATGCTCAGAGAGACCTAACTTCTCACCACTCCAGTATATCATGCAAAAAACAATCAGACTATTACAACAGACCTCAACCTCAATGCCAATTCTTCAGGATTTCCAACTATTGCCTATGACACTCTACATCCCAGCCACACAGATGGGCCATCCTCACTGATGTAATGCAGAAGTACCCTGAAAAAACAACAGCAATCATAAAGTCCTTGAAGCCAAATGTTTATGGCTTGATGTATTTCAATAACCAGCCAGATTTTCCAATATCATTGACTCAGAGTGTGTCATGCATAAAAGGAGCCAGTGGGGACATCCATGTGGATACAATCAAATGGATCATGAGAATTCCAATGAAAGTGTTTCTTATTCCTAAATGCATACCGATAGCTCACTGGCTTGATGTGAAGAATTTGTGATTGCTTTCTTGAAGAATAGAAAGAAAATAATTCTGTGAGAACCTATCATTATTCATAAACAGATAGTATTGGGACATAGCATTTTCTACATTATTTAAATTAGTGCCTACAGAAAGTTTTCCAGACCATATTTTATCTATATATCATAATAATTAGAAGAGAGCACATCCTCCCTGGCCACTTAGGCAAAAAAAAAAAAGACTAAGTCAAAAGGAGACTCCATGACAAAGGGACAAAACAGCTTTCTATAATGCCAATTGATACATTGGAAACGTGGGCTCAGATTTATCAACAGGTAGATACATTAACTAAAATGGTTCTACAATATGATAGGAGACTTAGCCTGCTTTATGCAGAAAAAAGGAGATATTATCCATTAAAGGGGCTTTGACCCTCCTGCTTTCTGTTAATTTCTATTGTCTCTTACATTATTGATATAGAGACTAAATAATAATTCCTATTTGGATACCATTAAGCAGCTAATGGTTTTTAGATCCAAATGTAAACTAGCACCCATCATAGAGCCAAGGATTTGATCCAGTATACAATTTCAGCGGAGGATGTTAGACCCGAAATTAACCTGTAAGTTCCACATGCCCAAAGACAAGGTGACTTCCTGGAAAGCTGGGAGTTGTAGTTCTTGGAAAATAACTACAAAGCCTCATGGGAAAGTACTATAGCCTAATGTTTTTGTCCATATATGCCCTGATAACACATATTTCAAGGCCACACAGCTGGAGAGCTTCCAGATGGTGGTCCAGACAAAATTCCATCTTGGCCAATATTTAAAATTTTAATAAAAGCTATTTTTAAAATTAACCTCTGTCCCCAATGTACATCTGTTTCAAACTTGGGACAAAAGTCTAAGGTGCCTATTTAACATATCAAAGCTGAACCTGGCTGCTAGCTTCTTCCAGCAACCCTCAGTCCATACCTGATACAGGGTATTATGCCCCAATTTGGGAAACAAAAATATGTTTTTTTTACAATAGACACTTACTCTCTCTTCACATGGGACATAGCCATGTGAAAACTCAAAGAAATTAATTCCCCACATGCTCTTACCTTTACCATCATGGGCATTCCCCATCAGATAAAGACTGACAACAGTCTTGTTACTAGGTCTCAATTCATGACTTTCAGGTTACAATGGGAGATTGCCCATTGTGTCCTTACAATCACCAGGGCTAAAGGGTCATAAAACAAAACAAAACATCAAACTCTAGAGGATCAACTTAAAAGAGAGAGGGGGGGGGATTGACACCCCTTACATACAATTGGCATTAGCCCTGGCACGCCAAAATATATTCAATATCTACAAGATTTCCAAGTACCCTCCCATTTCCTTCCACTGGCACATGCCAGAAACAACCCCTCCCATCTTGTTATGATGGCATGATCCCCTGGAATGGAATATGAAAGAGAGCCAATCCCCCTCCTCAAAACGGGAAGGGGTTTTTGCTTTTGTGTTTCCACAGACCAACTGAGGCATATTTGAGTCCTAGCCAGAAGTGCCTAACATCACCCCACTGACCAGAAAGATGGCCCACCTCTCACTGATGCTTCAAGGACAGAGGAGACAGAGGAAATGCCACCTTTGTTGGAGCAACAAGATCTCCTGGAAGGATATCCATAACCTGTTGGCCGCCGCCTAAGGAATGTGCTCCCCACACAAGCCTCCCTTTCTGCCATTTTAATGGCAGTTTTTGCTCTAATAGGCCAGTCCCATCACTGTTCAATGCCCTAATTTTCTCCCCAACATCCACCATTGGCATTTTTCCATTCCAGAAACCTTTAGATTTAATAACTATTAAACTTGTTTTATACTGGAGGAAGAATGTTGTTTTTATGTTAATGAGTCTGAGCTGATGGAACAGAACACATAAACTCCATATAGGTCCTACTGGCCTGCTACAGCCCTAGGCCTTGATATTCAAGTCCTCTGCTAGATTGTCTCCTTACCCTTTTTGGCCTCACCCTAGCTATTGAGACTCTCTCAGTTCTGCCCCCCACCCCTTATTCAATTCTTACAGTGTCAGATGAGCAACATCACAAGGATTGCCTCTAACCAGATCCTGGTCCAACACTAGGCCCTTCCACAAAAAGTGACCAATGATTATGATGATACTTTCCCCTTATAAAAAAGGGGGAAGAAGAGGGGGGGTGTGGGGCTGTGTGGAGCTGGCCAGAAGCTAAGAGGGGATTGAAGCATGCCTAAAACCCTGAGTTTCTCATCCTGAGAGAGACAGGAATTTGGCTGCTTTTCCCACCTTGCCCAGGTGCCAGCAGACCCAGCAGTTAGGTTTCTCTAAGTGGGGATGTGCCCTGATACACACAGTAAATGATAAGCTCACACATCTCCAAAGCTATAGGGAATGATTGTTGCTTATCTGATTGCCTAAACATCCTATATGTTTAGGGCTGGACTTCCTATATGATCCCATAAGATTCCTTCCCTTATCTCCTGTTGCCTCTGAATATGCAAATTAAGAGCCTCAGATGTTCTTGCCCCAGCCAAGGACATACCACCAAATGAATCTAACTGGCCATTCTTCTTAGGGTATAAATGTCCCTTGCCTCCTTCCAATAAAGGAGCTGTCCACTGACACAGAATCCCCCTTGCTCCTTCCTATAGTACTCATGGCCCCTTGAGATCTGCCTTTGGCCCTGCCCATGCTTGTCTCATTACCCCTCCCTGGATCTGGCTAGTACAATACTTCGACCATGATGGGACAAAGTGGGCTCAAGGCCACCATGACTCTATGTATCCCATTAATAGCATGCTTGAATATTATTTATTAACAATTTCAGACCAATAAAAATAAAATTATAAGACCACCATATGTGTTAAGTGTGTAATATGTTTTATCCATGAAATATTTTATTTGAAATGAGGCAATAGTTACAAGAGTTATGCTGAAGAAAATTAGCACTCAGTGTGTTTTATATGCCAATATTCAAAAATCTATGGGGCTATGAAAACAATTTTCCAACATCGTAATAACCAAAATAAAACAATTTACTTAATGTTCAATTTTTATCAAATTTCATTTTCATGGACTTTTTTAGAGCACTTTGTATACATTTAGTTATGTAAACACACATAAAGCCAGTAAACATCTTCTATACTAAGAAGTTACCCATAATCATGTCTTTTACAAAGGAGATACTCTACTCTTTGCTATTCACAGAGCTACTGTTGAAGATTTGTTTGTGTTGTCTCTCCAAGACCAAGAGTTTTCTGGAGGACTCAGAGGAAAATAGAGGGCCTCAGAGACAACAAAGGGAGGCTTAAAAGATGTGTGGTCTTTTCAGTCAGGGAAAGTAGAGAAGAGGGTCAGGTAATTGTTTCTCTGTCACTCTGTGGATCAATCAGGTTTATTTTCTAATTCTTCACTCCCGAGTCTTATTATGAATAAAACAATAAAAGTAACCATTATAAGCTACCTATGAAAAAAGGCATAAACCTATGAGCTGACATCACATTTGTTTTCTGACTCTTGAAAATCTGTGGCATTGTCACATTCAGAGCACACAGTGAAATTTTCATTTTCACTTCCAAGGTCTTCCCTCTTTAGATATGTACTTCCCTTTGACATGATTCTCAGTTCATACAGTAAGCCTGTTTGAGATTTTTAATTTGCACAGGTGAAATGACTTGTTATTCATTTTCATAGGAAGTTAAACCTAACATTTTTTTAGCAAAAATATGCATTGAGAAATAAAGCTGAATTGACTTTTCCTATAAGAAACATCTACTGTGTTTGCCACAAACAATCATTTTAGTTTATAATTTGAGGATGGTAAATTCAAACAGTGTGGTATCTTTTTTGTGATGGCTTCCCTCTAAAATTCCTTAAATCAAACAACTATATTCATCAATCCTTACTTTAAGTACTACATCATCATAGCAATACTCAAAAGTCACCTTCTCCAGTTTTGATTTGTTTCAAACTATGCCTAATAAAAGAGTATTGATTTATTGATTACTTGTATGCAAGTTTAATTACAAAATTAGTTTTATTTCCTTTAAGCCAAATCAGTTGTGAGCAGCAATTTTTTTCTAGAACTTTGTGATTCTTAGTTTTCATCTGACTAAAGCAAACTTGCTCATATTGAAACGTAATAACAGACCATTTAGTGAAATGCATTTGTAAGGTTTCTTTGTATGCATTTAGTTTTAAATTTTAATTGCTTATCTATTGACTCATATGTTAATTTTGATACTCAACGAAAATAACAAGGAGCTTATATTTGAGGCTTGAAAGTACAGTAGATTTGTTTTGCTGTAGTTTTGTTTTTTTATTTTTAATTTTTTTCCAATGTAGCACTGGAGTACCTCTGGAAAAGTTATTTGAACATGTTGAGCTATGGTTTTTTATCATTAAATAAAATTTATATCCTGAAGACAATAAAGTTATAAAATTAGATGACATGTGAACACTGTATTACATATTATTACCTAATTGATGTTATTTCCTTTCTGAACTGAGCATGAGAGATTAACAGTCTTATTAAATATAATGTGTATTAACAACCATTATAATTTATATGACTTAAATATTTTCTTAAAAAGCCAGGCACTTGTCTATTCCATTGATTCAGTTATCTGGTAGAGTCCTTTAGAAAGAGAACAGTATTATTGCTAGTGAATTTTTTATGAGATTGGAACTACTTATCTAACAGATGCTGCACTGTAAATGTATGATACTAACAGTGAATTGTGCTCTCTTTCAGAGCCATTTGGCAGATTTAAGCACTTTTGTTTTATTTTCATTTGCATAGCAAAACCAACATTCAACCAAATAATTTGATTATTATTTGATAATGCCTGAGCTTTGTGATTTTTGAGGTGAGTATCATTGCTCACAAGCTAAAGGAGACACTAACACAGAAGTGTTGGGGGTTCTGTTTAGGAGACAAACAATTCCCTTTGTAAGGAAAAAAAAAACTCAACAAAAAGTCATTGTCCCTCTAAATACTCTCATTTATTGTTGTTTAAAATCTTATTATTCCATTTGCTATTTCATAGTATTACATTACAACTGTAATATAGGTATATGTGAAATAAATACATTACTAAGACTTTCTAACTCACTCTCTGGGAATGCTAGCCAACAGAGAAAAGATAATCACTAAATTGAAACAATTGTGTTGGAATTTGATGTTTATGCCAGCCTGCTTCCTAGGGCCATTTGCTAAACAAATCACTTTTCATCCCTTGCTGCAAGCAACCAAGTCCTGCTCTGGTCAAACTCCACACATGACCTCCAAGAACACATGCAGTACCCCCCTTTTCAGCTCCTGCTGTCTTCAAAGACAAGAAGCATGTGCTGCCATGTGTGGGGAATCATAAAAATTAAGTCTGCAAACCAAACAGTTGCTGGAACCCAGGCTCAGCTTCCTTGTCCTTGTGATCTTCATCAAAGGAACTAGAGAAGCCACACAGAACAGTGTGGAAAGTAGAATTTATTAGAGATTAAACTGAAGCACTCCAAGATGGACAAGAAACAAAACCATTTTGTGATTTACATTTGAGAAAGACAATATATTATTTCCAAAATATCTTGGACAGGCAGCTCTTGCTGAAGGGCTTTTTCCTGTTCAGGAAAAAGACAAGCTCATTTGTATTGACTCTACTTAGAGGGAACATGGTTTGTGATTTTTATTCATCAGGAATAGTGCTAGGTAGTTAGGTATTTTAAAGTTTACATAATTCTCTAATAGCCCTTCCAGCCAATTCACAATGTCATGTCTTCACCCAGGGCTAGATATTTGACTTAGATTCCATTCTTTTGGCAATAACCACAATCCAACATTCAGTATTTGGTTTTATAAACTGCTGATTGGGTGGAGGGGTCTCCAGCCAAAATGACCAAGGTCCACAAATATCTAAATTCCTACCTAAAAGTCATTTTTTGTTAGTTTAACAGAGTAAGTTAAAATAACATAAAGACAGGAAGATTACTCACAGACTATGATGAGTAAATTCCATCATGTAGTAATGCTATCCAGGGCTCTTCAGTGTACCAGTTACTGCTTTTTCCATGTGTCCTGACTCTACAATGGACAATGCTTCCTCAGAGAACTGTTTAGTTGCACTTTTCAATACTTTCCTAAAGAAGGCATGATCTCCTGTTTCATCGATTTATTATATATGTGTGTGTGTATGTAACATATATATAACAATATATATATATATATATATATATATAGAGAGAGAGAGAGACTCCATTGTTTAACGTTTCTGTTTCTTTTTTGTTGTTGTTATTCTTTTCTTAATTTGTTTTACAATACCACATTTTTATTACTATAGCTCTGTATTAGTTTGAGATAGGGGATGGTGATTATCTCCAGCTATTCTCCTATTGTACAAGAATGTTTCTGCTATTCTAGTTATTTACGTTTTCCATAAGAAGCTAAAATCTATCCTTTCAATTTCTCTGAACAATTGTGTTGGAATTTGATGTTTATGCCAGCCTGATTCTTAGGGCCATTTGCTTGGAATACTTTTTTCTAACTTTTTTACCATGAAGTAATGTCTATCCTTGATGTTAAGCTACATTTCTTGGATGCAGCAAAAGTAAGGATCCTGTTTTGTGTTCTTGCTGTTACTCTGTTTTTATGGGGGAATTGAGGCCATTAGTATTGTGAGATGTAAAGGTATGGTATTTGTTAATTCCTCTTATTTTGTTGTGGTGGTCTGTGTGTTTGTGTGTGTGCTTTTATGTGTGTGTATGTCTCCATTCTTTTGATTTGCTTATCTGGGCTTATTTATTCCTTGCATGTTATCGGGTGTAACTGGTTAACCTCTTTAGATTGACATTTTCCTTCTAGTTCCTTCTGTAGGAGTGGGTTTGTAAATACATACTACATAACTTTTGTTTTATCATGAAGTGTCTTTCTTTTTCCATCTGTTGTGAATGAAAGTTTGTCTGGGTGTAGTAGTCTGAGCTGCCACAAGTGATCTCTTAGAGTCTATAGAATATCTATACAGGCCCTTCTAGCTTTTAGAATTAACATTGAAAAGTGAGGTGTTATTCCATTAGGCCTATCTTCATATGAACTTGGTCTTTATCTTGTGAAGGTTTTAATTTTCTTTCTTTGCTCTGTAAGTTTAGTGCTTTGATTAATATGTGCTGTGAGTACTTTCTTTTCTGGTCTAGTCTATTTGGTGCTCTATATTCTTCTTATACCATAAAAGGTACTTCCTTCCTTAGGGTATTTTCTTCTAAGATTTTGTGTAAAATATTTTCTGTGCCTTTGACTTGTTCTTACTTGTAGCTGGAGAATTTCTCTCCAGCACCCGCCAAGCCCTGGCAGTCCCATAGCCCACTTATAAAATAAACACACCAACTCTTATATTATTTAAACTGCTCGGTCATTAGCTCAGGCCTAATATTGTCTAGCTCTTTCTCTTATACTAAGCACATTTTTGTTAATTTATGTCACCACGTGTTCTGTGTCTTTACCTGTTGCTTCTGCATGATGCTCCTAGACAGCAGCTGGTGTCTCCTCCTCTCTGCTTTCCTGTCCTTTCCTTTCTCCTGTTTGTTAGTTCTGCCTATACTTCCTACCTGGCTACTGGCCAATCAGTGTTTTATTTATACAGAGCGATATACACAGCACTTACTCTTCCTCTATTTCTATTATTCATAATAAATTTTGTATTTTTATAATGTTTCAGATTTCCTGGATATTTTGTGCCATGAGTATTTCAGATGTAACATTTTTTTGGGGGAGGGGGTAAGGGTATTTATGCTTTTTATTTTGTCTTCAATGACTGAGATTCTCTCTTTCATCTCTTTTAGTCTGTGGTGATGCTTGAGCCTCAGTAGTTCCTGTTCCAGTTTTTAAAATTTTCATTTACATATTTTCCCATTTGGGTTTTCTTATTGATTCTATGTCCACTTTCAGGTCTTAAACTATTTGATCCATTTCCTTCTACTGTTTGTTTGGTTTTTATAGAGTTCTTTAATATATTTATACATTTTTTTCTTCAAGGACATCAATCAAATTTACAAAGACTATTTTAAGGTCTTTTTCTTATGCTTCAGTTATGTTGGAATACTCTAGTCCTGTTTTGGTTGAATTGCTGGACTCCAGTGGAGATATTTTATGCAGGCTTTTTTTATTGTGTTTTTACATTGTCATGTCTTTATTTGAGTTTGGGTAGATTGAAATTCTATGTGCTGATATCTGGTCTTGTATTTCTTGGCTGTGGGATTTATTCCTTGGTTTCTGTTGCCATCTCTGGTTCTTAGGAGAGTGTACTTGCTATGTGTTGGCAGGAAGGAAGTATTTCTCAATTCTGATAAGTGTGGCCACCTGGGTTTCCAGATAAAACGTGTTTCTAGGTATTGGGACTGATACTTAGGAATGGGGATAGGTTAGAAGGGGTTGTCTATTGGAAGCATGGTCTTCCATCAGAATCTGCTCAATTCCCTGGGAATAAGGACATAGAGGAGAAGCCAGCACAGATGCTCTGCAACAGAACTGGGGATCAAACTTCAGCATAAAACTTGGAGAATAAAGGGATAGGTGAAGACTTGTAATTAGCTTACCTGCTTTTCTGACAGGAGTGATCTATGGAGCTGCAAGGAATGACACTTGGATTTCAGGCCTGGAGTTAAGCAGTGAAACAGGGTAGGAAGTTCAGAGGCGTAGATCTATGTGATGCACTGTTGATGGGGGCAAGGTGGGAGAGGGAGGATGCAGCATATAGTCTGCTACAGGGCTGGGACTAAGACTGGGGGATGGGTCCTGGAGAAGCTGAGGGAGAGGTGAAGCTCTACAGTTGCATACTTGTTTCCCTATCTAGAGTGTTCTGTGGCTTCCCAGGAAATGCCCTTGAAGTTGGGGGCTCAGATAAAGCAATGAATTGTAGGGGAGGGACATTAGAAAGGGAAGATCTGTGTAGTTAGCTGGAGATGGGAGCAGATAAGGAAGTGAGGCATCAGCAGGTGGTTTGCTCTAAAGCTATGGATGAGACCAGGGAGTTGGATTTGGAGGAGAGACGGGGTGTAGGTAAAGATCTGCTGGAGTGACTTTGGGAGTTTATTAATCATAGCTCTGTTTCACCAGGGGTTATCAGTCTGGTTAAATTGCTATTATGATCTCTATTTAACTTTGTAGATGATAAATATTACTAAATTTATCCTCTTCTTTTAGATTTTCTAGTTCTGTGGAGAATAGATTTTTAATGTATGTTCCTTTGGTTCTCTGAATTTTCTCTCTCTGATGAGATGGCCCCCTTTTCATCTCTACTTTGTTTTCAATTTGGAACTTCTCTCTTTGTCTTTTTTTCCGTACTTTGGCTAAGATTTTATCAATCTTATTTATTTTCTCAATAAAAAATTATCATTTCATTTATTTATGTAATTTTTGTATTTGTTTGTACTTTATTAATTGCAGTCATGAGTTTATTTCTTAACATCTACAGATTTGGGCTATTATTTATCCTTTTTGGGCTAGAGCTTTCAGACACGCTATTAATTTATTAATATGAGATCCTTGTTAGTGTTATGTATGAACTTGCATCTTAAAAGTAACTTTATTCTACCCCATATGTTTGAATATTGTGTTTTAATTTTTATTAAATTATAAAATTTTTTAATTTCCTTCTTAATTTCTGTTTAACCCATTTTCTTTCACAGTAAGTTGTTCATTTTTATGAATTTATATGCTTTCTGTTGTTTCTATTGTTGATGATATCAGAGCTCTAATTCGTCATGATCAGGTAGGATGCACAGTGTTTTTTAAATTTTCTTATTTTTACTGAGACTTGCTTTAAGTTCCAGCATGTGGTCAATTTTGGAGGAAGTTCCATGAGCTGCTGAGAAGAGGGCATACTGTTTTGTGTTTGGGTGTTATATACTATCTGCTGCGTCCACTTGATATCGTTTAACTACAAGATTTTTCTGTTTTGTTTCTCTCTGGATGACTTGTCTATTGATGTGAGGGGAGTGTGCAATCTCTCACAAGTAGTGCACTATCTCTCTATGAACCAAATATATTTTAGCTGTAGAAGTGTTTCTTTAACAAACTTGGGTGACATTATGTTTGGTGCATAAATGTTTGGAATAGCAATCAATATCCTTTTGGTGAACTTCTTTTATGAGTATGTAGAATCCTTCCCTATCTCTTCCCATTAACTTACATTTGAGGTCCTTTTTTTTTTCTCAAATATTAAAATGGCTCCATCTACTTGTTTCTTGGGACCACTGGCTTGGAATTCCTTTTTCTGTACCTTTACCTGAGTTGATATCTATCCTTGATTGTAAGGTGCTTTTCTTGATGCAAAAAAAGGATAGATCCTGTTTTTTAATCCATTCTGTTAATCTGCGTCTTTTTATTGGGAAATTAAGATCATTGATTTTGAGAGATATTGATGGCCACTGTTTGTTGAGTCCCAGAATTTTTTTGTTATATGAGTTTTTTCCCCTTGTATTGATTTAGCCTGTTATTACTTCTTCCGTGCATTTTCTTGAGTGTGTTTAAACTCGTTAGGTTGGAGTATTCCTTGCAGTTCTTCCTGTATGTCTTGATTTTTATATAAATACTGCTTAAATTTGGTTCTTTCTCCATCTGTTGTGATTGAAAGTTTGGGTATATTCGTATGAGAAGGTATCTCTGGTCTCTTAGAGTTTGTGGAAACTTCTGGCTTTTAGACTCACCATGGAAAAGTAGGGTGTTGTTCTATAAATTTAGTATCTTGATTATTATGTGCCATGGGGAATTTCTTTTCTGTCCCTGTCTATTTGGTGTTCTCTATTCTCTTCATACCTTCCTAGGCATCTCCTTCCTTAATTTAGGGAAATTTTATTCTAGAATTTGTTGAAAGTATTTTGTGCTTTTGATTTGCATTTCTTTACCTTCTCTAGTCTTATTATTCATATTTTTTATAATGTCCATATTTACTTGATGCTTCATGGCTGGATTTTTCTTTATATTTGACATTTTCTTAGATAAGGGTATTCATTTTTCTACCATGTTATTAATGGCTAAAAATCTTTTATGTCTTGTACTCTATTGGTGAGGCTTACCTCTGACGCTATAATTGTGAGGTTGGAAATATTTTCTACAATTATCTTGTTCTCATAAATTATTGATTTCTGTATAAAAGTTTTAGATTAAGTTTCACCTTTTCCAGAAAAATCCTGTGAAATTCATAGGTGATTTTGGGGAGAAATGCTATATCGACTTAACCAAGTTTTGGATGATTAGTATCAGTGTATCTCTTGATAAATTTAGATCTTCAGTTTTTCTCATTGATGCATTATTGTTTTAGCTACACCAGTGTTAAATGTCTAAATGTACTCATGTTATTCTTCTGGATGTTACCATAAACAAAGCATAGTTTACATATTTGTTTTGTATCTCCTAATCTTTAAAAACATGTTTAGTGTTCTAGTAGGCTTTTGATGCTTTTGTATTTCTTTTTGTAATACTATAGGAAGAATTTAAATCACTGATCTTTCTTTCTCAACATATTTATTCAAAGTGAGCTTCCAGGCTGTGGATTCTAGCTGGAAGAGATACTTGAATATACTGCATTGTTTGCATTTGATTTAGCAAGTAACAAATGACATCATGACCAAAAAGGTTGTATGCTTCTTAGATGATCAAAGCCAGGCTTAAGGATGAAATAGTGTCATCTCTCAAATCTCCTGTATCTGAGTGGTATTTTGTAGTTTTTAGATTGCGTTCACACCTCTTATTAGAGTTCCTTCTTACATTAACAGAGCAAGGCTTATGCTTCATTCTTTTATTGAGAAGAACCATTAGGTCAGGAGGTCATGCTGTCACAGTCTAGGCAAGACATAGCAATCCTGGCCTGTCTCTAGAGGTCTTTTCCATGGCATCTAAGTCTGTGGGGGAGTGGGAGGGATAGTACATGAAAACTCATACGTTTCTCTCACGTGAGAAGCTATCTCTTGGCTGATGCTGTCTTTTCTGATGACTTTGAGACTCTTAAACCATCATTTTTGAAGTGATTTTTCATTTCCTTCTTTCAGTAATTATTTACAAATCAAAACAGAAAAAATTGATATAATTCCACATTGTAAATAATACTATTCTATTATTGTCCATAAAAGTATAATTTTTTTAAAAATATGATTGACTTTCCATAAAAATTCTCTTTGAATTTTTTAAAGGTCTGTGCATTTATTTTCAAAAGACTAAGTTTGGAAAACAGGAATGCTTTTAATTTATATTCAGTGTAATCATCTGTTATCTACTTAAGTCAGATAAAATGAGATAAAGGAAATAGACACCAATTTACACTAGCTATTAATGTTCCCAGGGGTATGCTATTAGAACTAAAAAGACTTTTGTTGAGATTGTCCTTCAGTTTAATTTCATCTAGTGATTTCACTAATGACCCTATTAAGGACATTAAAAGTTTCCTTTTTTGATCAATCTTTAAAATATTGAACTCCATAAAGTATCTACTGACTAACCAGCTAAATAAATCAAGGTCACCTTTAAGATGAGTTCTAATCTAATTATGCATATAAGACTAGTTATGAATCTCATCTGGAGGAAAAACCTTTCCCTAAAACACCAGGCAAATGTTTCACTTCCCCATCAGCAATCTATTATGTAAAACTTGTAATAAATTAGAGGAAAATTTGAGGTCATGCACCTTCTCAAAGTGTAGCATCCCTGTGTGATTTGTAAACAGTGTGTTGATTATTATGGCTTAAATTAAAATAAAATGTCTTCAAGGAACATATTCACTTGTACTTCTTTTTTTCTGTTTCCTTTACATTATTCTCACATTAAGGTAGGAAGACTAGAGATAAAAAAGTAAAATTTATTTTATGTAAATATCTACTTAGGCATATGCTATTAACACTATCTACTTCCAAGGAAAATGGCAAAGCTTGAACCTCCATTTCAATTTATAGTTTATAAAAGTCACTTGGACTTCTTTAAATTTCTCTTTTGCTTATCAGCATGTCTCTGTGTATCTCTTTTTGCCCCTCTCTCATTTTTAGAGATGTTAATAATATCTCTGTTTAATCTATTTCTTTATGTTTTACAAAGAAATGTTAGATAGATATCTCATAATTATAGAACCAGCAAATACTGTTTTTAAAAATGCTATTGGAGCCATGCGGTGGTGGTGCATGCCTTTAATCCCAGCACTTGGGAGGCAGAGACAGGCAGATTTCTGTGAGTTTGAGGCCAGCCTGGTCTCCAAGTGGATCCAAGAGAGTTCCAGGAAAAGCACAAAGCTACACAGAGAAACCCTGTCTCGAAACAACAACAACAACAACAAAAAAAACATGCTGTTGGAATTATTACTGCTTGAAATTTTCAGTTCAGACCTCAGATATTTCATACTAGACACTTGTCATATTATCTAGAAACTGACAAATGATATTCTATGTTGACTTAGCCAAGGAAGGAAGCCTTGTTGGCTAACCATTCTTTTTACATTGGGATGTAAGGTTGCTGTCTATAGTATGTTGAACTGTATTCATAGCTTTCCTGGAATGGATTTGGCCTTCATTAGTTTGCACTATCTTCAAGTGTTTCAGTTCAGATTAGTTATATGGGAGTTGACCAATTGAAGATTCTTCCTCTGGTGGATGCTAGGAGATATACCCACAACCACTGAATGGAAATGATGTACTTGAAAGATAAATCCTGCGTGTGAAAATGAGATATTTTTAAAATAAGAATAGATAATATTTAAAATTGCCCTCTCCTATATGCTTTCTAGTGAAAACAACTATGCCAAGTAGTGACATTTAAACTAATTTTAAGGAAGAGAAGCAATTGATAATAGACATAAGAAAAATTTTCTTTATGAAACATTATATGGTGTTTGGGTGTGGATCTGTGCATCTGCCTCCATCAGTAATTGGAGCAAACCTCTGTGATGACAGTTAGGGTATTCACCCATTTGATCACTGGGGTAAGCTAGTTCAGTTCAGGCACCCTCTCCACTATTTCTAGTATTCCAAACTGGGGTCATCCTTGGGATTCCTGGCAACTTCCCTAGCACTGGGTTTCTCTCTATCCCCTTGATATCTCCCTCTATCATGATATCTCTTTTATTGCTTGCCCACTCCATCTCTGTTCCAGCTCATCCATCCCATTCCCTTATGTTCTCATCCCCTATCCACTACCCTCCATTGTCCATCCCTCATCCCCAGTTCACTCATGGAGATCTTACCTATTTCCCTTTCCCAGGGCAATCCATGCATCCCTCTTTGGGTCTTCCTTGTTAGCTAGCTTCTCTGGAGTTGTGGGTTATAGTCTGCTTATTCTTTGCTTTACATCTAGTATCCATTTATGAGTGGGTACATACCATGTTTGTCCTTCTGAATCTGGTTTATCTCACTCAGGATATTTTCTAGTTCCATCCATTTGCCTGCAAATTTCATGATATCATTGTTTTTCTCTGCTGAGTAGTACTCCATTGTGTATATGTACCACGTTTTATTAATCTATTCTTCAGTTGAGGGGCATCTAGACTGTTTCCACATTCTGGCTATTATGCATAATGCTGCTATGAACATAGTTGGGCATGTGTCCTTGTGGTATGATTGAGCATTCCTTGGATGTATGCCCAAGAGTGGTTTAGCTGGACCTTGAGGAAGATTGATTCCCATTTTTTTTTGAAAAACTGCCATACTGATTTCCAAAGTGGCTGTACAAGTTTGCGCTCCTACCAACAGTAGAGGGGTGTTCCCCTTGCTCTACATCCTCTGCAACATAAGCTGTCCTCAGTGTTTTTTATCTTAGCCATTCTGACAGATGTCAGATGGTATCTCAGAGAGCTCCAGGAGTCCAGTCAAAGAGAGAGAGGAGGGATTCTTGGAGCAAATGAATCAGGATCATGATGAGGAAACCTGCAGAGATGACTAAACCAAACTAGTGGGAACTCATGAAAGTTGAATCAATAGCTGTGGAGCCTGCATGGGACTGCCTAGGCCCTCTGCATGGCAAGACAATTGTGTAGTTGATCTGCTTGGGGAGCCCCCTAGCAGTAGGATCAGAATCCATCGCTGGTGCATGAGTGGGTCTTTGGAGCCCACTACCTATGATGGGACACCTCACAAAGCCTTGAGGCAGGGGAAGGGCTTGGACTTGCCTCTACAGGATGTGCCTCCCCATTAGTGCAATAGTGTTTGTTACAAATGTTATATGTGTAACCAATTACATTTTTTGATTGGACTTAAGTCTCTCTCCATGAAGTGAAATCCATATCTGACACTGTTAATGAAGTCAAGAACCTGAGACTAGATAAACCATGAGCCATAAGGGAAACCTCTTATTATTATTCTGCTAAATGAAAATAGCAGTTAAACTTCTTTTTAAATTTTTTTCATTTATTTTATATCCTGACCACAGTTTCTCCTCCCATTTTCTCTCCCACCCTGCCTCCACTGTTCCCTCCTCCCAGTGCACTCCTCCTCTGTTTCTGTTCAGATAGAGGCAGGTCTCCTGTTGGTGTCAACAAAGCATGGCATATCAAGTTGAGGTAGGACTAAGCTCCCCTCCTTGTATTAAGACTCGGCAAGGCACTCCCTTATAAGGAATAGGTTTCCAAAATGCCAGCCAGTGTTAGGGACAGGCCCTGATTCCACTGCTAGGAATCCCACAAGTAGACCATGCTATACAACTGTTACACATATAGAGAGGGCCTAGGTCGGTCCCATGAAGGTTCCTGTCGGACCAGAGTCTTTGAGCTCCTATGAGCCCTGGTTAGTTGTTGCTGTGGATTCCCTTGTGATGACCTTGACCGCCCTGACTCATACATTCCTTTTCCCCTCTCTTCAACAGAATTTCACGAGCTTGACCCAGTGCTTGGGGGTAGATCTTTGCATTTGTTTCCATCAGTTACTGGATGAAGGCTCTCTGATGACAATTAAGGTAGTCACCAATCTGATTACAAGACTGGGACTTGGTCCAGTGCAAAGAGCAATGTGTCCCAGAAAATGGGGTGTGCCTGAAAAGGGGCTACCCTTTCACTGGTCTGTCATATTCCTGTGGAACTTGGTTCTAATTTATTTGTAGACTATCTGCTTCTGGGTAGGGGTATCATATGCAGCAGAGTAGCTCCCCTGATGTGATCTATTGAAATTAAAACAAATTCTAAAAGCATATTGTTATACTTTCCATCAAAATTCCAACACAATTCTTTAAAGATCTCCAAAGAACAATATTTAAATTCATATGGAAAAACAAAAACCCTGGATAGCTAAAACAATCCTGTATAATAAAGGGATTAATTAGTAATTACCATTTCTGACTTTAAGCTCTACTATATAGCTATAATAACAATATAAAAAATCAACAACAAAGTATTGGCATAAAAACAGACAGGAAGATCAATGGAATCAAATAGAAGACGCTGACCTAAAACCACACACCTACAAACATCTGATTTTTGATAAAATAGCCAAAATTGTACAATGGAAAAAAAGAAAGCATCTTCAACAAATACTGGATATCAACATGTAGAATAATGCAAATAGATCCATAACTATCACCCTGCCAAAACTCAAGTCTAAGTGGATCAAAGACCTCAACATAAATGCAGTTATACTGAATCTGATAGAAGAGAAATTGGAAAGTAGCCTTGAATGCATTGTCACAGATGATAACTTCCTAAATACATCACCAATAGAACAGACACTGGGTTTGACAATTAATAAATGAGACCTGCTGAAACTGAAATTTCAGTTTCATTAGTAGATTATAAAGGTACTCTTAAAATATAACAGAACATACTTTATGTAGAATTTATGTGGGTGCTCTCATATTAATCTTTAATCAATACAGTCTCTCATAGGCATGGCCACAGTCTAATTTGATCTGAGATATTTTTCAGCTGAAATTTCTTCTTCCTTACCAATTTGATAATAAACCTTACTAGAACATAGACCTTAGATTGCAAGGAGCCAGCTAGAATGAATCCATAGCAGAAGCTGCCAGGCTCAAAATTCAGCTAGGTTTTCAGGGTTCTGACTGAAGGCAGAATTGCTTCTCTAAAATATTAACTGTTGTTATTGAAGTCTTCAGTTGATTGGAGGCAGCTTACTTGAATTATCAAGAAAAATATCTCTTTTTCTATTAAGTCAAAAATGTGGGGTAGTTTATCACACTTACAAATTGTATTTACAGGAACATTACAGGAACATCTGTTCTGATATTGACTAAACAGTAGGATACCATAGTCTAGAAGGTTGACACATCAATTTAATCATCACAGAAAGAGTCAATGCAAGGGCTAGAGATAGCTGCAGGTGAAGGACACAGCTGCAGACTTGGACGTATCATGGCATTTACTATGTGTTCGACACATTTATAGGGAGAAATGGACTGCTCAAAGACAGAGACTGGACATTATGAACTCTTTTCAAGCATTTACCAACTACAACAAAATATCCCTATATATGTGGATCATATATAAGAGCAGCTTTTTCTAAGACTGGAGACAGAATTAACCTAAGTCACCAATGACTGATCCTTATGGACATAGCTCATAGCTAGTGGCTTCTATTAGTAGTCAGACCTAAAAGTCTACCACTTATGAGCAAGGTATATTTTCTATTTTCTGATTTAGTGAGGAATAATCAGTATCTACAAGTTCAATATGGCTGTGGGTCCACTCAACAAGTCATTATACATACATACATATATGTGTGTGTGTGTGTGTGTGTGTGTGTGTGTGTGTGCGCGTGCGCACGTGCGTGTACACTCACATAAATACAAAATATGATTATATATGTGTATACAAAGTCAATGAGAATCTTAGAATATCTTTCATGCAACCCCCAAAAAGATGAAGTAGCAAAATTACCAAAAGTAGGAAAAAGAAATATAAATTAACAAGATCCAGGACTGATGTAAGTTTTATAATTAACAGGAGAAAAATGCCACTGCGGATTACACTGGCAATATTTCAGGTAGAAATAAGAACATGGAAGATACAGGTAGTATTAAAAAGTCAAAGAGATAAAAATTATCATGTATAATACAACATAGATTTCAGATATTAGCATAAGTTTGGACTTTACAAAAGAAAAATTTTGTTAAATTACACACAAAGTAGTAGAATTTACCCCAAATGATATATGAGGACAAAACAGAGCTCAAAACAAGGCAACAAAAGACAAGCTTAGGCATGTGACACAGCATCATGGAGTATAATTCCTTGATAGATTCGTGTCAATCCATGTCCCATGGAGGAATGTAATAGGAAAGCAAATGAAATGCATTGAGGAGATTACTTAAGATTTTCTGAACATATGTAGTTTATAAACACGCAAAATGTACTTGCAAAAAAAAAAACGAATTGGATTAAATCATAAATGGTTCTAAAGAGACTGGAAAATATAATTGAATAGGATTCTTGTTACTTCTGAGTGACAACAATAAGGACAAAGAGAAAATTCAGATTTATTACTAGAAAAAAAATGGAAAAGAAATGGGGTATTTTATTTAACACGGAAAGCAAGCAGCCTGAGTACATAATTCTGTACTCAGCAAAATAGCCTCTAAACCCAAAAGTAAAACAAATGGATTTGGCAGCAGTATAATTGAAAATATGAGTTGAATATTGACCTGCACTACAGGAAACATGAAAAGAAGTTTTAGGCAGAAAAGAAAACTGTACACTGTAAATACAAGAATATAAGAAAAGTAATAACAAATGTTAGAAATACTATACATGGGTAAATATTCAACAATTTTGCCACAATTTAGACTACTTTACCATATAATTTACTTCTATATAAACATCAAATGCACTAAGATATTAATAACATTCAAATGTATGTCTTTGTATGAGTACACATGTTTAACAACCTAAATAGTAAATTGAATGACTAAAATGTACTTAATTTGTAGAGAAACCATAAAAGGAGAGACAGAGAAAAAATTTTGTAGAAATTCTAAAAGGAATAAATAGTCGATGTCCTTAAATATAACTATGTCAATCATCACACAAATTTAAAAATATAATTATTTTAATCCAATACAGTCATTGTCAGAGTGGAGCTGTATATTAAAACTTATACTTACCCAAGGAGTTATTACAGTATTAGCTCTTGGGAAAAGAAGAGTCAGTTTCTCTAAGAGTATATTCTTTACATAGTTACTCATGCTTCAGTTGAAGGCTCTCTCTCTCTCTCTCTCTCTCTATATATATATATATATATATATATATATATATGCATTAGAACAGCACAAATTTATCTAGATGAGTTTAAAAAAACACAAAAATGATGGTTAGGGAATGTTAATCTATTCGATATGTAAATGGAAGTTGTGTATGTGTGTACAGGCCTGCTTTTTATTGTTATATATTTCATTATTTAAAAAAATAAATTCATTTATGTTTTGATCATATTCTCCCCCTTTCCCAAATATTTTCAGTTCCTCATTCCTTCCATACACATGCAATTTTAAGTCCTCTCTCAAAAAGAAGCAAAACCCCAATACAAAAACAACTCCCCAAAACCAAAAAGATAGGATAAAACTGTAGATGTAACCAACCGTCTTATTAAATAAGAAACACAGAACCAATATAAAAGAGAAAGCCGAGAGGACAGAGCTCAGAGCTAAAATCTAACCCTTCCTCCTGCGGTGCTCCTAGCTTCCAGAAAGAGACCTATTTCCTGTGTATATGTCTTTAAATAGTCTTTCTGTTCTGCCTTCTCATTGGTTGTAAACCCAAACACATGACTGCCTTGTCACTGCCTGTAAGTACCACCCTCCAGGTCTTAAAGGCATATGTCTCCAATGCTGTCTGTATCCCTGAACACACAGAGATCAACCTAGCTCTTCTACCAAGTGCTGGGATTAAAGGCGTGTGCCACCACCACCACCACCACCACCACCACCACCACCACCACCACCACCACCATGCTCTTGCTATGGCTCTAATAGCTCTGACCCCCAGGCAAATTTATTTATTAACATACAATTAAAATCACACTTCAGTACAAATAGAATACCACCATACAAAACCACATCCAAAACAACAAAAAAAAATCCCACCAAACCATAAGAAAATAACAGCACACACACACACACACACACACACACAACTATGGAGTCCACTTATATGGTGTTAAATTACTCCTGAACATGAGGCTTGTGTTGGAGTGGTTGATATACCTATTGTCACTCTATGGAGAAAACTAATTTTTCCCTCTCCTGGCAGTTACAATGACCATTCAGCTGTTAACCTCTGCCCTAGTGGTGAGGATTTTATGAATGAATTAATTAATTCAATTAAAATATGATAAGATAAATTATAATAAGGTAAAACAAAAACTATCTCATCAAAGTTGGGGGAGACAAATCAGCAGAAGAAAAAGGGTCCAAGAGATGACACAAACATCACAGACCCACTGCTTTGTACACTCAGAAATCCCATCAAATCACCAAACTGGAAGCTAGAATATATGTGCAGAGAAGCTGGTTCAGAACTCAGCAGGCCCTGTATATATGCTTCAGTCTTTGTAAATTGAAATGAGCTTAGCTTATGGTGATTCAGTTGGCCTTGCTTTCTTGGTGTCCTCCCTGTCCTCTGACTCTTGGACTTTCTTGCTTCCTCTTCCACAGGGGTCCCTGAGATCTGAAAGGAGGGTTCAATGGAGACATCCCATTTAGGGCTGGGTGTTCCAAGCTCTCTCACTCACTTCATAATATCTGGATGGGGATCACTGTATTTGTTCCCATCTGCTGCAGGAGTTAGCTTCTCTGCTGATAGAGGAATAAGACACTGATCTCTGAGTATAGCAGAATATCATTACAAATTGTTTTAATCGTTACGTTTTTTTTCTTCTTTTTTTTAAAACCAGTATTATTTTGTTTTACCCTGGGTCACTGGGCTATCTAGTGTCAGGTTACCCAAGCAGTGTTGGATATGGGTTCCACCTCATGGAGTGGGCCTTAAATCAAATGAGTGATTGGTTGGTAATTACAATAAGGTTTGTACCACCATTGCCCCAGTACATCTTGCATGCAGTACACAATTGTAAATGAAGGGTTTGTGGCTTGATTAGTATTTATATTTCCCTTTTGAGAGTGTGCAAAGTATGTTCCTATACCAAAAACAATGGACTACGTGGGTGAAGGCTCTACATAGTCACCCACTCCAAATCTCCATTTTAAAATAAGTTGTATAGGTGTTGTCTTAAAAAATGGGGCCTTGCTGTCAGTTTGTGGAAAGGAACCTATATAGTCTTGGCAACTGCATGGGTTGTTGGGGGATTCCTGTGGTGCCTTTTTGGCCAAAAACTCAATACGATGTAATTAGATGTAATTTAATCCCAGTACAGAAAGCCATGGCTTAGTGACAAGAGATGTCCATTTGCGAATCAGTTCCCTCAATATGTATCAAGTTGATTTAGATTGTCTTCATAAATGTATCTTTCTTAGTAAGTTTCTACTGTTGTGGTTTCCATACTACCATTCAAATGTATCCTAAGTTTAGCTGCCTTTTCCTGTATTTCCTACCACAATCCCCTTTTCCTGCCTAAACATGATTGAGCAAGTGTTTCTGTGTTAGGATGAAGCATCTTTGGGATATGCGCAAAAATGTTATTGCTGGATCTTGAGATAGACTGATTCCCATTTTGCAGAAGGATGGTCACACTGATTGACATAGTGCTTCTATGAGGTTGCACTCCCAAAAGCAATGTGTTTGTGTTCCTTTTACTCCACATCCTACCAGCACGTGCCATTACTTGTTTTGTTGATCTTAGTTGTTCTGACAGGTGTAAGTTGAAATGTCAAACTAGGATTTCACTGTTGGTTAGGGATGTTGAATGTTTTCTTCAGCCATTTGAGTTTCCTCTTTTGAGAATTCTGTATAGCTCTTTATCCAATTTCTAATTCGGTTATTTGTTTCCTTGATATCTAGTTTCTTGAGTTCTTTATGTATTTTGTATATAATACCTCACATCATTTCCCATTCCATTTGTCCAAATGACAGTGTTCTTTGCCATGAAGAAGCTTCTCTATTTCATGAGGTCCCATTTATTAACTGTCAGTTTTGCTGCCTGTGCTCACAGTGTTCTGATCAGAAAGTTGTCTCCTGTGCAAATCAGTTCAAGGCTACTCCTCACTTGCTCTTTTATCATGTTCAATATATTTGTTTTTATATCAAGGTTTTTGATCCATTGGGATTTTAGTTTGTGCATTGTGATAAATATTGATCTTTTGGATTCTTCTATATGCAGACATCCAGTTAGACTAGCATCATTTGTTGAAGATGCCATATTTTCTCTAGTGTCTATTTCTGGATTCTTTATCAAAAATGAGATATTCATAGGTGTGTGGATTCAGGTCTGGGTCTTCAATTCAATTCATTTCAAAGGATGCTTATATGCTTATTTTTGTGCCTATACCTTGCAGCTTTTATTGCTGTAGCTTTTTTTTTTTTTTTTTTTTTTTTTTTTTTTTTTTTTTTTTTTTTTTTTTGGTTTTTTCGAGACAGGGTTTCTCTGTGTAGCTTTGCGCCTTTTCCTGGAGCTCACTTGGTAGCCCAGGCTGGCCTCGAACTCACAGAGATCTGCCTGGCTCTGCCTCCCGAGTGCTGGGATTAAAGGCGTGCGCCACCACGCCCGGCTCAGCTGTAGCTTTATAGTGCAACTTGAAATCAGGGACGATGACATCACTAGAATTCTTTTATAGTTTACAGCTGTTTTAGTTATCCTGAGGGATTTTTTTTTCTTGTGCATCATTATATAACTGGAAATTGTCCTTTCAAGATCTTTAATTAATTGGTGTTGTGATTTTGATGCATATTGCATTGAAACCATAAATTGCTTTAGATAAGATAGCTATTTTTACTATATTAATCTCACCCATCCATGAGCATGGGAGATCCTTGCATCTCTGATATATTTTTCAATGACTTGAAGTTTTTATCATAGAAATCTTTCAATTGCTTAGTTAGAGATACTCAAGATATTTTATATTATTTGAGACTATTTTGAGAGGTATTGTTTCCCTGATAATTTTTTCCTCAGACCATTTGTCATTTATATATAGTAGGACTACTGATGTTGTGAGTTAATTTTGTATTCAGCTAATTTCCTGAAAGTATTTATCAGCTTTTTTACACATGACTGTATAAAGTTAATTGTAATAAGTGGAAAATAAAGTTAATGTCAGGAATCAGACATCATGAGAATGTAGGGTTTTTTTATTCATGAGCATTCCCTATATTGTAACTTTTATTAATTAATCAAAAATGCTCCTTATTTTTATCTTGTAGATCTTTTGCTACCTTTAACTTAAGTATTTCTTGGTATTTTCATTTAGAATTTCCCTTTTACTTTTGGTGTGTAGGAAAGTAATTGCCTTTTATATTTAAATGTTATAAACATTGAGGTCACATTCTTTTTGAACTTAGTGACAAACTTTAGGTTACTCCCAATTAATACAATGCTATTTCTGAGGTTTGAGGATATTATTTTCTATATTTCCCTTTGCTCATTATATAACGTGGTTTCATAATGAATGGCGTGTGCTTCTGTCAAATGTTTTCTCTGCATCTATTGGTGCAGAGTTGAACAAAAGAAATGTTTTATTCTTTGTAGCCAATTAATGTGATTAATTGATTTTCATTGATATTGAATTAGCTTTGAAGACTTGGCATACACCTCAAGCCATCACACTGTATAGTTAATCTGTAGCATATTGAATTGGAATATGCTAAGAATTTGCTGGGTTCTTTAAATCTATGCTCATGGGGATATTGTATTCTAGGATTTTCTTTTTGGAACATCTACAGCTTTTGTATTAGGAAATTCTAAACCCATAGAACTGGTGATGAAATCTCCCTGCTGCTTCAATACTCTGAGGGAGAGACTAGAGAAATGATGAAATGGCATCCTTCAGGGATTTCATCAGGGAACACATTCAGGCTGGTACTTTGGTGAAGTTATTGAATATCTACCATGTTTTTCCAGAACACACAGGCATATTCATATTTACTATATGAATAGTGAGTTTTAAAATATTGCTCCAGTGAATTTTCTTTTGTGAATGTGCACGTGATATGTTGGTCAATGAACATTTCCCCACATTTGCAGCATTTGCTTCCTGTCCTTTTTCTATAAAACATCATCATTGCTTTTTTTTATTTCTTACTTTTTAGACTTTATCTAGTTTCATTTTAAAAGCAGTTCTCCATATAGTTTATTTTAGTATTTACTACTATGGAAATAAGTCATTCTGTTAGTGTATTTCCTTTTATAGTTTCAGATTTTATCTATTTCCTTGAAAATTGTTAATTTTAGAGACAGATTTGTCAATTAACAGATAGATCAAATTTCTTTTTCCAGTCTTCTATTTACTGTGTTTTATTTTATTATGAGAAAATAAAGTTTATCATTCTCTATGTCTATGGTGTTTTCCTTTAACGTTACCTTTTCTTTTATTTGAATGCTGTACCACAGTTCTATGACTCTTGCAACTTCTGCGAGTACTCTGTCTACATATATCTTCACTTTGTTTTAAGGGAAAAACAGGTACAGTATTTTCTCCTTAATATTATGCAGTTTATCATTTCCAAACCATCACCAAAATAGGCAAGTGCTCAACAGCATCTGCATGTTTATTCTTTCTCTGTACACAGTGTCACTACCCTCACACCTGTGTCCATCGCAGCGATTATGTTCATCATGGTAACAGGTGGTTTTCATATTTGTTTGTTTGTAGTTTTTCATTTTGGCTAATTTACCATATGGTTTCCTCTGTTTTTAATATTTCTACCTCTGGAAATAGCTAGTAAACCAGTGTCAGACCAACAAAGACATGGCATAATGCTGTTCTTACAAATAATTTAACAGCTGTTTAGTTTCCAGATAATGAGATAATCAATCATATTACTGATTGGTTCTGCAGAAGGGGTCTTATCGTATATTCACCTTATAAAATCAGGAAAAAAAGAGTGGAATATTGGTAATGTAAAATGTTCTGATATCAAAGCAGGGAAATTCAGGTGAAGTTATTTTTTTTTATTTTAGAGCTGACTTGAATACTTATTGGTGAAAGCATTGATCTTGCTCAGCACAAAAGCTGTATCCACCATCTACTATGTTTTACCATCTGTTTATTATATTTAACAAATCAATTGATCTGTTTATCCATTTTAATAGTACTTCTGGTATTCTGGACTCACTGCAATAGGTATTCATTTCATTATGTTTTAGAGGTCTTCTGATGATGGGCATCTGGGGTCTGAATGCTTTCATGGCAAAAAAGTTTGGAGAAATTGAAGAAACAATTAAAGCTTTGTGATAAAAGATAATGTTCAAGATAGAATTTAAATTACAGACCTAAATTGAAAATGAGTAGCCCAATAATAAAATTGTAATTCTTCCATTTTATTTTTAATATTTATTAGTCACCATACAAAAATGTTAATCCATATTAATTATGTCAGGTACTTTACAGAACTGCAGGAGTTAAGGTAACTACATGATAAAGCAATCATTCATACTAAAAATGTAAAACTTATGAAAAACAAAGTCAGTTTGAATCCATAACTTCAGTCTAGACTTTGGGTATGGTTAAGTTATTGAGGAAACTAGAGATATTTTTTTTCCTATTTAGAGGGCCTGATCCAGTTGGGAGTCCCTCAGTCTTTGGTTCATAGTTCATGTGTTTCCATTCGTTTGGCTATTTGTCCCTGTGCTTTATCCAACCTTGGTTTTAACAATTCTCACTCATATAAAACCTCCTCTTTCTTGCTAATTAGACTCCTGGCGCTCCACCCAGGGCCTAGCCATAGACCTCTGCATCCAGATTCCTCAGTCCTTGCATGGGGTTTCTGACATGACTATTAGGGTGTTGGCCATCCCATCACCAGAGTAGGTCAGTTTGGTCTGTCTCTTGACCATTGCCAGCAGTCTATTGTGGGGGTATCTTTGTGGATTTCTGTGGGTCTCTCTAGCACTTTGTTTCTTCCTTTTCTAATGTGGTCTTCATTTACCATGGTCTCCTATTCCTTGTTCTCCCTTTCTGTTCTTGATCCAGCTGGGATTTCCCCCTCCCACAGGCTCTCTTTCCCTTGACCCTTGCCCTTCATTACTCCCACTCATGTCCAGGTTGTTCATGTAGATCTCAGCTATTTCTCCATCATTGGACAATCCTCGTGTCTTTCTTGGGGTCCTGTTTTCCAGGTAGCCTCACTGGTGATGTGAGTAGCAGTCCAGTCATCCTTGTTCCACCTCTAGCATCCTCCTATGAGTGAGTACATACCATATTTGTCTTTCTGAGTCTGGGTTACCTCACTCAGGAGGTTAAGTTATTTAGGCAACTAGAGATATTTTATAATGCACTATAAATCTAGGGCTCTGTGTGTTAGAGAGATGTGAGATCCCTTCACTGCTGAAATTAAAAATTTGTATAACCCTTAAACTTTCTATGAGGAAACCTGTGAAAGTACATGTCTCTCATTGACAGTTTAGAATTTTTTTTTCAGAATTTTGGGTATGACATTCTCATTAATTGTATGCAAAGACAAGTGAGTCACAATGACTTTTCTACATGCATTAATGTGCTGACTGCCATTCTGCTTTGCAGTCGAATCTGATTCAGAATACTTGAAGTGCTGCATCTGTGACTGACCTCAGATTACAATGAGGCTACATGCACAACAATGTGTTCCCAAGGGCAATGCTACTTCATAAGTGCCAGTCTGTTTCCTTTGGACCTATGCTGTCTACTTTCTAAGGAGTACTTTCATGCAAGGGCAGAGCAGAGGTAAGTCCAGAGGATTTATGTGCACTTTCAAAACCTGCTTTCTCCAAACATGGTTCCCAGGAAGAACATGCTTCATTACCTGTTTTGTTGTCATTTGTGAAATATTAAAAAGTAAAGATATATAGATGGGATAGTGGAGTAGACATTCGGTTTCTTTTTCACTTTGAAAAGGAATATTTAAATATGTTAAAAATTCCAGTCAAAGTAATAGGCAATAATGCCCTTTATTTAAAGCAAATAAAATCAGTGCAAACAATGATTTTAAGTGCTCTTTGGAATTTTATTTGAATTTGATTGTCCTCAATATTCTTGGGGAAAAAAACATATTCAGGACTTGAAAAGGAGATGGAGCTAATACATTTTCATTAATATAAAGCAAACAAACAAAAAATCCTCATCAGATAGCAATCTCAGAAGTTTTTTTTTATATTTATTTATTTATTTATTTATTTATTTATTTGGTTTTTTGGGGACAGGGTTTCTCTGTGTGGCTTTGGCACCCTTCCTGGAACACACTCTGTAGCACAGGCTTGCCTCTGCCTCCTGCGAGCTGAGATTAAAGGCATGTGCCACCACTGACCATCTTTCACCAGGCTTTTAAATGTACCCCAGATGATATCTGCCCAGTAAAGGAATGACACTGAATCTGTGGATTATTAAACATTAAATACTAAGGTATATCATAGACTAAATGACTCTTTTTTTGGCATTTCAAGATGTCCTGAAATAATCAGATAAAAAACCAAAATATTTCTGTGAAAAAATGCATTTCAAACAATATCCAGTTATCCAATAACTGTTTATACTTGCATTGTATTTCTACATGGAATAAACTAATGAAGAAAAATTGTATTTGTCACTCACATAGTTAATTTATCAATAAAATACAGTTATTATCAACAAAGTTTATCTTTCTGTCATGCACCATTTGTCTCATAGCTAAGTTCCATTAACAATGGAAAACCATGAATTGTCAATCAGATTATGGGACTGATTAAAGGGCAGAAGGAACAGTGAATCCCAGCTTTGAAATTATAGAGAAATCAAAGTAACACATCGAGTCACAGTTTATTTCTCTCACATACGTTCCTGCATCGTTATCAGAGACCAGACAAATTGCAATATCTGATCCTGTACTGCAACTCAAAAATTATGAGTAAAAATAAACATTTTCCTTGTAAATAACTTGTCATAGGTATTTTATTGTAGTAACACAAATCTTATTAATATACTTTAGTATATATTTCTAGATTAATGGAATTTTATATGAACTATTCTGTAAGCCAAAAATGTCAGCCAGGTAACATTTCAAGTTCTCTGGAAGTCAAAGTAGAAATATGAAAAGAAACAGGCAAAATTAATTTTAATAATATGGCCAAATTTCTACCATATAATATAATCATTTAACTTGTCTAATATCACATAAATTACAAGGTTTCCACTCTAAACATGCGGGAAATATAGAAATTTATTAGTGAAGTGTTTTATTTTCCTGCCTTTTGCTAAATCTTTAAAATCAAGCATATATTTTAATCTTTAATGTAAAATGAAACTAGTGATGTGTCCGTTATTTAATAGCTACATTGGTTAGTGGCTGCCTTCTTTGTTTTGTTCTAAGATCTCAATCATTACAGGTTTAATATCTTCAGAAAAATAATGATAGTGTGGGAAGTGGGCCAAGAGAAGTAAGGTTGGGCTATGGTTTTTATAGTTTTCTCACATTTATTGAGAGAGTGTTTGTATATATATATACTATATGTGTGTGTACAAGTGTTTTACCTATGTGTGTGTTTGTAACTCATGCATGGATTCTGAAGTACATAGAAAAGTATGAATACATGTTTTATAGAAGCGATACAGGAAAGCTTTCATGGTCCTCCATATTTTACCATCCACTGTCATGTTCTCCATGTTGCTGTAGCCTCAGAGATGAACACTCTATATGAACTTTATTTTGATGTGAGATTTAATCCTTTACAAACATAGATGAGGGAACAGAGTGGTGTGTTTCAGTATTTATGAAGAGAAAATGCTGCTATTTCAGGGTAGAATGTTTGAACAGGAAGAAACCATATTTAAGATCTAGCCATTGTGGTTTTTTATTATTATTTTTTTCTACCAGCAGTCCAGATTGCCACAATCATAGAGTTACCTCTGGCTTTTAGTTGTTAAACTGAATAACATACAGATTCCACTGAAACTAAATTTTACCCTGGTTAGTGAGTAGGCTACATGAAGTAGCTCTTCATGTAAGTATAAACTTATTTAATGTCAACCGAACAATCATTATAGGGAACTTTTAGTAAGTTTAGACTCCAAAACAATCACAATACCCAAACTAATTCATTGTATGTGATACAGAACAAGTTTGGCATCTACGAAACATAGGCATATGCCTTAGAGAATGTTACAAAGAATGTCAAACTCTGAATACTCAGGGTAAGAAAGCTTTCACTACAACAGGCCAGGAATTGGAAAGATGCTTTACTTAAAAATTTGGTCTCTCTCTCTCTTTCTCTCTCTCTCTCTCTCTCTCTCTCTCTCTCTCTCTCTCTCTCTCTCTCTCTCTCTCTTATAATTTTTGATATTTTCATTTAGACAACCACAAATATACCATGTGCCATATGTTGTGACTTTTTCTATCTTTGACTTTTATGCTAAGATTCATTTATATTGATTTACCAGTCTACTTCTTCATTTCTAGAGTATGTCATTTTCCTTTGCATGATAATATGTCAAAAGACTTGTCTCTCAGTGGATTTTCTAATTGGTTGCCATACATCTGAAGAATTTCTGCAGGCTTATAAAGCTACACAGATGTCCTGTACTGTTGGAGATGTATATTTTAAAATACCAAGGGAGTATTGGGTGGTTTTATTTATTTTCATTCATTTTTTGAGACAGAGACTGTGTAAATTTGCCTGGTCTGGAACTTACTGTAAAAACCAGGCTGTTTTTGATTTTACAGTGATCTGTCTGCCCAGGTCCCAGCTTGAGTCATTTTTTATTTGCACAAAGATTATTTTGATCTTGTCTTGAGGATATTTTCTGGATGAACAAAGTACTGGAATCAGAAAACTGGTTGCAAGAGGTTAGTATTCTTCTCTTTTTTAAAACTTTATTTATTATTATTTAAATTTTTCATTCTATATATTTTTATTATATTCTTCTCCTCAACTCCTCTCATATCCCTTATACCCAGTTTCATGCTCTTTCTCTATCTTAAAAATAAACAACAGCAAAAGGACACACACAAACATACATACAACATGAAGTCTGTTTGTTTTGGTCAACTTCTTCTGATCATGAGGCCTGCTTTGTGGAGTATGATTGACATATTCATTGTCACTCCAGTTATGAAAACTGATTTACCCTCTCCTGGTAGCTATCAATTGCACATATTTCCAAAGCTGGGGTGGACTTTTGTGTTCACTTCCTCTTCTCCATGCTGGCATTTTATTTGGCTTGAACATGTGCAGGTCTTGTGTGTGCTGCTACAGTCTCTATGAGTTCATATTTACAATTGTCTGAATGTATTCTTGATGCAATTGCACCTCATCCAATCAGTCAAAGACCTAGAGAGAGCATAAAATCCAAACTACTGAGAACTTTGCCTCTTTGGGGGGTTGGAGCATCAGTTTTCTTCCAGAGGTTACAACCCCCTTGACTGTCTCTCCGGGTGTCTTAGGACATTTTGGTCCCATAGTGATAAGGCAATTTTTTATAGGAAAATTTGACTATTATACAAAATATTAGCAAAAACTTTCCTGTACTTTCCTCATATATTTCTAGTTTTCCTTCAATTCCTTGATCACACGAAAGCAAATGGATTATCTGTTTGCTCACTCACATACTTTAAGTTAATTTGTTGGTCACTTATTCTAAATCTTCTATGTCACAAAATTTGGAGAACAAGAAAACATGCTAAAATGACAGTATCAATACCTTGTATCTTTGTAACAAATAAGTGGATTATGTTTATGGGCCTAAAAATAATTCTTTTGAAAATCATTTTCTACAAAAGCCCTTTACAAAAAGACCAAAAGACCAAAAATTGCCCATTAAAAATATTTAAATTCCCTAAAGTAGAATATGTGAGCCTAATTTACCATCTATTTGTAGTATGTAAGGGTGCCGACTTCATCTTGCTCCCACCGAATTGATTTGCAATCTTATTTCATGTCATCATTGGATAGGTTTTAATCATTCAGCGTGTTTGAGTTGTTCCCTGCACTCCTTAGCTGGGCCTTATTTTATTTTCTAGCACAGGGCCAAGATTAAGGTGACCACCTCTTTCCTGTGAGGCAGCTTCCTTCCTGGTCTGGGCCTGGTGTGCACTTTTTCCTACGAGGTAGACATGCATTGCAAGTTTGTGGATGTGTTCACTCCACTTCTCTAATAAAACATGTGCTGTGTTTTATGTGTTAGTATTTTAAATTTTACATGATTTTTTTCTCTGTTCCAAGCTCTACATTTTAAGCTTCTCTGTGTTCCCATTCATAGAAATGATTACTCATTTGTAGCTGCTGCACTTTGCAGAGTCTGCACCCACAGAGCTCACTTGTTCATTCCCTAATGATGGAAGGTGGGGATTTCTTCAGCCTGCCTCCCCACATCAGGACAAGAGCATTAAGACAAACACCATCCTAAGTGCTACCTTGCAAATCCAACACTTGTACTTCCTACTTGTAGATCCATGTATAAAATGGGTTAATTTTATCTTCCCTCTGTTTTGTATCAGAGGTAGATCTGAATTGTTGGCCAGGTTGGTGATTTATATTTTCTTTTATATGCTGTATTTTTCCAAAAAAGTTTTCTATTTTCATACTGCAACCTTTTAAGGGCATTAAAGCACATATATAAACACACACACACACACACACACACACACACACACACACACACACAACTTGTAATCACACTCAAAAAGTTCCACTTTAGTTCCCTCTATTAAAAATACTTGACTTTGTTACATGCTTAATATTTTAATCTGGGGCATGGGGAGGGGGGCAGGAGGGGGGAGAACAAGGGAATCTGTGGCTGATATGTAGAACTGAATGGTATTGTAAAATAAAATAAAAGGAAAAAAATGAATGTATGTTAATTGGTAGAAAAAGCACAGACTTCTGAATTTGATGGACCTGGTCTGAAATGTGTCTGTCACTTACTAGTTATAATTTGGGGATTTTAGAACCTGTTTCCTCTGGGTGAAATGGGGGTAATTCTCCTTTTTTTCTGGATTGTTTTAAGGGTTGTAAATGGCTCCAATGATTTATCAAAGCCAGAGCTTGGCTTGTTATAGATCATTAATTATAAGAGCTTCTGTTAAGGCTCAAAGAGTGAAATAATTGTTCAGGAAAATGTGAATAAAGGAGGCAAAAACAGGAGAACCCAACAGTGATATTGTCATATGAACTCCTTACACCAACCACACTTGAAATGTGTCTCTGTGACTAGCAACAGCCTAAGAGTGCAATAAATCATTTCACAGAGATCACTCAACTGACCTCAGACACAATCTGTGGTTTCTAACTCATAAACCTGTTCTGCATTTAGCAGAAACAATGCAAGGTAGAAAGATCATAATTGATTTTTCGTCCCCTGAGCACTGTCTGTTCTGTAAACACTGGAAGTTTGCATCAGTTTTCTGCATCAGTTTAATGGCACTTGGTGAAGCAAAACTCTTTGTTTTGTAGGTTTTGTTGTTGTTGTTTATTTTCCTCTCTTTTGCTCTTCATTTTGTCGGAAATAAACTCTAAATAAACCCATTCAATAAAAAATATTTTAATCTAACTATTAATACATCAATCTATCATTCATCTATCTTCTATGTAAACTTCCATCCCTTTCTGAAGATCTGATTAAGTCACTGATGAGAAATCAGCTTTTACGTATTGTATAAACAGTCTCTAGCTGCTGTTTATTTTCTTCCTGCTTTCTGCTCTTATTGTATTCATGTCTGCCTTATCCCTTCTTTCCTGATTAATTTTTCTCATCTATAGTTGTAAAACTTTCATTTTTAGAATTGAATTTATAATTCTAATAAAGTTTTCTGTTGAAATAATTATTGATCTAAAGTGTATATATAAAACATTGTGGAATAAATTTACCATTTTTATGATATTCAGTTTTCTTACACAAAGTGGTTCAATTTATTTATGTCTCCTTTAATGTCATACAAAAAATTATGTAATTTTATAAATCAAGAACAGCCTTTGTTAATATATTTCAAGGTAACTTTGTTTTTCAGGACAGAGTAAATATAAAAATGCTTTTGTAAAAATATATCATTATATACACATATACTATGAAGAAGTCTATTTTAATGAGCAAATTTACTCACTATACAGCACTGAGTAGAAGAAATTAGAGTTGCCTACATGTTACAAACACTTCAGTAGCATTTACTATGGGGAATCGCAAGGGTTAGAGAGGACTATATTGTTGAAATGCCTGAGGTTAATACCAAGGTCCTATTTTATATTCTTAATCTTTTACCCACAAAGCACTCATTTATATGTGTGTGTGTGGATTGTGAGGTTGCTATGTGGAGCCTAGATAATCCAGCCGCATAACTGTTGGTATCTGAAAGGAACACCTCAATAGTTGGTGGTTTCTCATCCTCCTGCTTTTCCTCCTATAATATAATAGTGTAAAATTAAAGAATAATCACTATTCTTGTCCAGAAAATCAGTCAGTTTGAATTTACCCAAGAACAGCTTTCTAGAAGTGATTCTTAAATGGAAAAACTCTGTTGTGTGAGGTTGCTCTTATCTTGGTTCAACATTAAGATGTAAATCTAGACAAAAGTAAGATGTGGAGGCAAATGTCCCAGAACATCAGTTTCTTCACCAAACTACACACACTTTAAGAAAGAAGCTCACATGCAAAAGCTTTATTAGGAGAAATATCAAGTAAGAGGAAAAGAGAGAGAGAGAGAGAGAGAGAGAGAGAGAGAGAGAGAGAGAGAGAGAGAGAGAGAGAGAAGAATTGATGAGAAGACAAGATGCTTCTACTCTGTACAGAATGTTGGATGAAAGTATTTTGAGCAGAAAGTCTTAAATGGAATCACCTTCCAAATCAGTGTTCTAGGGACATTTCCAGTTGTTCTGGAAAGCACTGACATTGCCTGACCATGGATGCACAGAGCTGATGTGAATTTGGCATAATTCTAGCCATGATTGCTGGTGATGTCAGGAAATCATTCTCACCTTTGAAAGTCTTAAGCACATATGCATGCTCCACAATCCTTGTCTCTCCAAAACAGCTCTCTCTCTCTCTCTCTCTCTCTCTCTCTCTCTCTCTCTCTCTCTCTCTCTCTCTCTCTCTCTCCTTAGCTTCAAGAAGCAGTTCCTGAGTTACTGAAATGAACATTTTATGTGGAGAAGGAGAAGAGAAAGGTAAGTTTGACTAAAACAACCCATTGGATTCTCTTGATTTTAGGTCTTCAGTCCTCTCTTCCCTGTACTATTCTTTCACAAGCTCTTGTTCCTTAGCCTTCACGACTTTAGTTCTTGGTAGCATACCTTAAAATAGAGCCATAACCATCATCTGTGAAACACAAAGACCTGTTGCAATCATACTCATCACAGGGTAGAGCTGGGCTTAGTATTCCTTACTGTTATAATGGGACACATCAATTGGTTTTGACAATTAAGCGTCATCAAATCAGAGTTAGTTAGTATGGCAACTTCCATTCTATTTTGTCTTTGGCAATTAATTCAAACTATTCTCATGGCAATAATGGACTGGAGTCCCCCAGAAACCACTGCAGTGGTGAAAGTTAGTTTTCTTTGAGGATCACAGTTGTCTAACAGTTCATATTCTAAAGTTGAAGAAGTGGACACCAAGATATTTTCATTATCCATGAAGTGACTAATGGTTCCAGCAATGTTGCTGATACAGTGTCCTTCTCTTCGTGGACAAAATTTCATAAAGAGATCTTTCTTTAAATGTGCATGCTTTAGCCTATAGCCAGGCTCCATGTCTTCTCAGGGTATTTCTTTTTGCTATAGTAGTCTGTCTGTAACAATAGTGCTCTATTTATCCAGCTGCAACAAACATTCCATTAAGCAGGTCATTATATTCCTCAGCACACATTCAATCCTTTGTCCAGATGGCATGAACCTTCTCTACCTAAGTCTTTTCTGTTGCTAAAATAACTGGTTTTTTTTTTTTTTTTTCTCAATTCTGGTGTGTGTATGCTGCCAACTGGCCTCTACTGCTATATGGAATATTTATAGATGTTTAACCTCCAAATTCTGTTTTTCCAATCATAGTTATGGCATATAGTTGACAATGGGCAAGAAATTCAAGTGTCCTTCCAAAGCCTTCACTATGGTTTTGGAGAGTATTGTGACCCCTATATCCTGGAGACCATAAACTACATTGTGGCCTCCAGTAATATCTGCATTCCAAAAGTTCTATTTCTCTCAATCTCCAGTCTTGCACCTAACACCTGCCATCAATTCAGTTATTTCTGCATGACTGCTTTGGCCCTTGCCTTCTCCACTCTCCTAAAAGCTTCTCTACAGGCACATTTTTCTTTTTCACATTCTTTGGCAGGGTACATTTGCAAAACCCCAGTGGAGGTTGGAAGCTATAGAGTGTACTGAATCTTACACATGCAGTGTCGTCTCTCTTCACACACCTTTATGGAAAGGTTAATCTACAAGCTGGACATAGTTAGCTACTCAAATTAGTTAATGGTGAAATGAACAATTATCATAATCCACTATAAGAAAGTTTAAAGAATGCTATCGTGATTTTTGCTGTAATTTTCAATTCAGCTTTCTGAGCTATGGTTAACTATTGGTAGATAACTAAAAACCTGGGTAGTAGAATGATATATAAGAAAGATTTTAGTTTCTTTCTCCTTCACCACTTTCATGCCTATAATGATCCTTGCTAGCTGATCTTGAGTTCTAACACTCAAGATAGTCCCATTAGCTATCTTTCCCCATCACACTCATTTCTCAGAATGTAGAGATTCTGCCAAGATTTCCAGTGTAACACGGTCTTCATGGTCATCAGGGAAACATAGCTGTTTAAGAGCATTGGAGGTTTTGGAGATGACCCGTGGAGAAATGTTCTGTGCCAGACAGTCCTGTGCCAATTATGTGCTGGTGTGTTGTACCTGGCCAGCAGACACCAATGCCAGAGATTTATTGATGGAAATGTATCCCTACAAAGGTTGAGTAGTAAGAACTTGGAAGGCTATCTTCTTGCAAACTCCTGTTCACCCTGAAAGATCCATGCTGCTTTCACTCCAATCCTGAGAAGGTTTCTTGGCCCCTTTCAGTCTTACTTAAGCTTCCTCTAAATTTTCTTAATAATCTACATCCTTGAGATCACTTCAAGTTTTCAATTGAGCTACATTAGTTTTGTTGGCACTGTCACTTTCTGTGCTTCATAGTTTGGTTTGGGAAAGATGAATTGTACAAATAGTATAACCAAATCAATGAGTATCATTCATTGCTTCAAATAGAGTATTACTGTGTTAACTCCAAAAAACAATGTGGATAGATGCTTTGACCCAGTGAAATTAAAGACAACTTTTTGAATGTTTTTCAAAACAACAGTGTCAGATATTTTGTGAATTTTATTTTATATTCAGTTCAAAGTTTTAAGGAAAAAAATTGGCAAAGAAAATATTTCACCAGTTTCAGTAAGTAGTGAACTAGTAATTTAATTGTTATACATATAATATACAAATGCAACACACTTTGCTACTTCTAATCAATGAAAATGAAAGATAAAATAGTTATAAGGAGATCTTGCCATAAATCACACAGACTTGAAATTTAGGGACCAGAAAATGCAATTTTCTGGGGAAGAGGGAATTCGAGTTTCCAGGGCAGGAAGCACTTAAGCCTAGAAAAGCCCCTATCTCAAGTATGCAGGTATAGAGATTCATTAGACATACTGTCAAGTATTTACAGCAAGGTCTGGCCTCCTCATGCCTTTGCAAAAGGCCAAATTACAGTTGTTTACAAGATTTCTGGATACTCATTTTAACCCAGGTTTCATAGCAAGTCAGGTACCAAGCAACATGCTCTTTTCCAGGTTGCCAAGGGAATATAAGCATGGAGTTAGCCCAATGTAAAATTATGTAAGAGGGCAGTTTTTTATGACTTGACACCACAGACATAAATCCATAAGTTAAAGAAATTATAAATATATAAATTCACATTGACTAATTTGCATTGATTTAGTTTCAGAAAATTTATATTTATGCAAGAATTCAGCCTATAATTTTTCAATTCTGAATGTGTTTTTTGTCTAGACATACTTAAAGAAATTATTTTATTCTTTTTCTTCTTGAAGTATGTTGGATTAGAAAGATTTATGCATACAACTTTCAAATTTATTTAGTCTAACTCATATCACCTGTCTACTCTTCAGATGATTCTGAAGCAAAGCCTTAATTAAAGTTTTATTTTCTATGAGTGTTACATATTGATGCAAAATCACAGTTCTCACCTCACTGGACATAAGAGATAGTTTATGTTGAATCTAATTATGAGTCAACATGGTCTGGGAATATAGAGTTATGTTTCTCCAAATACTATTTTCTAGCACAGAAGTAGTTACGTGTGATATTATTCCTTACAGAACAGAGAAAGTCATAAATCAACCTGTATACCAAGCTCATTGATGGGAACAACAAGTCTATGGATTACAGCAGAAGTGAGCAAAATTCGGCTGGTGTTTTCAAGTATTGCTTATGACTTTCTTGGCTTTTGGTGGTGAAACTTGTGATACTCTTAAGAATACATTTTAAAGTTTAGATAGTGACAATGATATTAGATCACATAAATGTAGGCTGTGGATTGTTTCAAAGTGATGAAAAAGAACCCAAGACAAGTCAATTTTTGTGTGTAACACTTTTAGCTCCCCATTAACTACAAGTTCAAATATTTATTCTTATAAAATTTTAAATACAGTTATAGTTTTTCTTCTTACTTTCTTTGTGGAATTCAGGCTACTTAAATGCTTAACATTAGTATTACATATCTGGTATCCCTTAAATGTAAAAATTCCTAAATATAACCCAATGAGTATGGGCACATTTTGTAAATAGAAGTTGAAATTTTCTTTGATAATTTTTCTTAAGCATCTCTTAATATATTTTGTTTTAAAATCGTTCATTAATTAACATTTAAAAAAGGCAAAGATTTCATGTTTATTAGAAACAGTGGCAGTAGACACAAACTACAAGGTCATATAAAAAGAAATTTTATCTTTAATAAATAGTATAAAAAATTCTCAATGCTTTAAATAATTAAATTCACCACCAACATGCATAAGATACAATATGATCTGTTGAACAAAAGTGTCAAGAAATTGTCAAGGTTATCTAAAAAATCCTAGAACTTACTGTGAAAAATCTGATAGAAATGATTACAACTATTTTAAAATATTTTCAATAAAACAGTTTAAAATTATTTAGTACATATATCATTAGGTTTCATTGTCATATTTTCAAACAAAATTTAACTTAAGGAAAATTAATTTTTGTTAATTGTTTTCAAACTTTTTTCTCCCCTTCTTCTCTTCCCCCTGCCACCTTTTTGCTTATTTTCTGCTTCCATTTCACATGTGCCCTTACACGTAACACTCATTTCCTCAACACCTTTTACACAGCTCATGTTCTCTTTTCTGGTTTCATATGTCATACCTACACTCACTCACTTATATACATACATATAATCTTGACTATTCCGGGACTCGCACCTCAATAAACACATGAGATAGTTGTCTTTGCTTAGCTCATTTAATGTAACACATTTCAGAACTACACATTTTCCACTAAAGTTCAGGAATTCATTTTTGTCCATAGTTAAATAAAATCCCATTATGTATATGTCCCCCGTTTTCATTTCCCACTCATCTGTGATAGGCATTGAAGATGGTTCAATTCCCAGTCTCTCGTGAGTAAAGCAGCAGTAAGCATGGATGTACAAGCATCTCTGTAGTAAAATTAGGAGTCTCTTGAGCATGTGCCTAGGCGTGGTATAGCTGGGTCACATGGTAGAGGGCTCAGTTAGTGAAGTGCTTGAAAAACAAATGGCTAATAAATAATTGTAAAAGTGCTCAACACACTTAGCCTTTGGCAAAATGTAAAATAAAATAACATTGAGATTCCTCTGACCCCAATCAGAATGACAGTCATCAAGGAAACATGACAACAGATGTTGGTGAAAATGTGGTCATGGAGAAAGCTTTATTCACTTCGGTAGGGATGCAAAAATAAGTATGGCAATTATGGAAAGCAGCATGAAAGTTTCTCAAAAAAAAAAAAATAGAATACATTCCTCTATGCCAATTTGGCTATATGTATCGAAGCACAAATGATGTGAAAATTGCCCCAATAGTTCCATATATAGAAATGATTCCACAAATAGTTAGGTAAATTATAGAGATGAGGGTGGCCACTGTTACAATATTCATACAAAGAAAATAAAATGTAGGAAATAAAACTGAAAAGTTAACACTCATTCAAACTTTAGCAGAGGACTAGATAGTATAGCCTGGTACTATAATGAAAGAGTGTGTGCTTGTAGAAAGATGAGAGAGTGTTGTATCTATAGGAATGAAAATTCCAAAATTTTACCAAAAGGAAGGTTATATATACAGTGCCAGTATGTATTGTTAGTGATGCTTTTCTTTTTCTGTGGGTGATTGTCCTAGAAAAAGTACAAAAGTACAAGCCAACAACTCACACATTCTAAGGGAGACATTTATGAGCAAAGTCTCTTGAGGGTCCAACAGGGAAAAAAATGTAAACATTTCTATTTAGTTTTAATATTCAAAATGTAACTTACATGTATTTTTTATAAAACAAGCTTTGGTTAAAATAAGCTATAAAGTCAATGGTAAAGCACTCTATATATTAAATTAACAACATCAGAGTCCATAATTTATCTTTAATTCATATTTTAAAGGATTTAGACAATATTTGTATATTGTTAGAGGACATGATATCAAAATGGATACATGACGCATCATGATTAGCTAAGTATACTAAAAGTTTCTAAATCCCTGAATGTTAGTCATTTCTTTGGGACACTTGTACTCTGGTTTTCTAGTTATCTTAAAGTGTGGCATTGCACATAAACTCAAGTTAGCTTTGGAGTGCAGTGGCATTGAGCCTAGAGGAGTGTTCTACAATACCCCACCTCTTCTTCCACCTAAATTCCTCCCAGGCCCCCTTCCAAGATGTTCCATGACTACTCAGGGTTGAGTGTCAAACAGATGTCCCTTTTAGGGCTCAGTCCTAAACTGTCATTTAATCTCAGCACTTTGCCCGATTGTGAGTATTTACTTTAACTGTCTGTGACAACAGAAAGAAGTGTTTCTAGCCAAAGCTCAGAGTAGCACCAAACTATGGACATAACCATAAATATTTACAAGCCAGTTTTATGGGTGTATTATGTCCATTCAGCAGAACAATGGTAGTACTTTCTCTACTAGATCATATTATCTCCCTAGAAACAGGCTTTTAACAAAGTACATAGTACTAGGTATCAACTCCTTCCAATGAAACAGGCCTTGATTCAATCAGAAAGTATCTGATTGTGCATTGTATATCCATGACACTACTGTAGATCTGCTTGTTAGTTTGGTACTGTAGAATGCCAGATCCACAGCTGAGTAAGACTGCTGATATATCTTCCCCATCAGCCTTTATAATACCTTCAAGTGTACCTTGAAAGCTATCCAGCATGGAAGAAGCTTACAGGCCAATCCTAGCTTGATTGATTTATGTCCTACAGTCACAGTGTTGTGTGATATTCAGCAATAGGGTCTTAACATTGAACTATTTTGGGTAACCAAGTGTAGTAGCAATAACCTGTACTCTTTTTGGAGGTTCTTGGGAGCCTGTGTGACCAAGAACTCATAGGGAAGGGGCCCAATAGGAGCACAGGGACTTTTATTGTATATGCTATAGATCTTGGGACAGCTATATTCAGTCAAGCAGAGTATTTCCATTACAATTCAATAAAAAAATATTAGCTTACAAAGTAGTTAATCTCCTTATGGTTTTTACATACATGCTTAATTTTGGTTACTGACCTCTCTTCTCTTTGTCTCCCTCCTTCCCACCCATAATCAAACCATTCCAGCTCTCTTCTTCCCCCTTCTCCTTTCATATCACATGTGTGCCACACATTTTCATAATGTTTCATTAATGTTCTTGTTCCCATGCACTGAATTATTATATTTGTGTTCTTAGCAAACAAAGTCGGAGTGTGAGCTGCTATTGTTTGAATTGTTTGAAGTCCAGGAAAGACAAAGTAGAGAGACAAATTGGCTAACAAGGCTGTGGGGATAGCAACATTGGAATTGCTGGAAGCAGTAGTTCTTCATATGGTGAGCTATACAGCATGGCCAGAAAAATGATAACAGGATGGATATTTGCAGATAGCTAAAATGCTGATTAGCAGAAACAAAGCTAATTTGTCCAAATAACTCTAAAATCAGTGAGGAGGAAAGGAACATTTTCCCAAATGACTGTGTGGCTATGCTAATACTGCAGCGATTCAGCAGGGTGTTCTGCCTGCCGCACCAAAAAGAGAATGACCAAGCAATAGAGAAGGTCTTGTCCTTGAATTTTTCAATCTTTATGTGTTGTTAAAATTTATTAATTGCACTAGCTATCATCTGACCAAATTCCATTTTTCTTTAAGGGAACAAAAGTTCATTGCATTGTTTTTGTGGAATTAAAAGGAAGCAAAACTTCTGAATTTTAGCTACTTAAATTACAAATTTCTCTTTCAGCCTTCTGAAGATGTGGTAGTAAGTATCCAGAACATTGTTAAATAAAATCTTCAACAATATTTGTAAGATATACTTATTAGTGTAGTGGACAGTTGTTTCAGTACATTCTGCCAACTGTAGCATTCACCCCTTGTCGTAATGGAAGAACTTGACCATTTTGCCAAAAGGTTTTTCATTCAAAGGCAACTCAGAGAGCATCTTTCCTTCAGGAAATGTTTCATCCACCAATTCATTTAAAACTTAACAGGCAAGTTTGGTGCTTTAAATGAGGATGTACCTCATAGGCTCATATATTTGAATACTTGGGCCACAGTTCATAGACTGTTTAGGAAGGATTAGAAGGCATCATCTTGCTGGAGGAGGTCTATCACTCAAAGTGGCTTTGTGAATCTGTCAGACTGCTTTCAAAAGTGGCTGCAGTAGTTACACTTCTACTAACATTATTGAAGGTTGTGCCGTTCTGTACATCAACTCCAGCATTAGTGCCCATTTATATTATTTATGTTGACTTTAGCCAATTTTTTTGGAGTGAAATGGAATCATAAAGTGTTTTAAATCTGCATTTCTCACATCTAAGTATATTGAACACTGTTTTCACTAGTCACTTGTATTTCTTACTTTTGTGAACTTTCTGTTAGGTTGTATAGCCTATTAATTTTAAACTGAATTGTTTGTTTCTTCATGTTTAGTTCTTCGAGTTCTTTGAATATTTACTTTATTTTTCTTTGTCAAAGATATAGTTGGGAAATATATTCTGCTCTATGGGGTGCCTATTTACTCAATTGACAGTTTCTTAAAATGTGCAGATGATGTTTGGTATCCCGTTTGAGAACTCTATGATGCTCTATGGGAGTCATATTCAGAAAGGTCATACCTGTGCTCATCAGTTCACGTGTACTCGTTATTTGACCTATAGCAGTTTTATAGTATTGTATCTTATGATGACATCCATGGTCCATTTAATCTTCAGTATTGTGCTGTGTGAGAAATAAGGTACAATTTTATTTTCTTCATGTTGAAATACATTTTTCTAACACAATTTGCTGAAGATGTCATTTATCCCTTATACACTTTTGCATTTTTTATCTAAAATCAGAGAGCTGTACTTAAGAGTATTCATATAAATTCTCCTCCATTGCTCCCTGTGTTTGTTTTTGTACAATTTCATGCCTTTGTTTATTATAATCTGACCCTGTAATATAATTAAAATCAAGTATGGTGATACTCCATGTGGTAGTCTTAGAGTTTAGGATTGTTTTGAATAGATTCAATTCAATCTCAACCAAAGTTACAGAGACATTCTTCAGAAACAGAGAAAACAATTTCAAAATTCATATGGACCACCTTCCAAAAATGAATCTATTTATAGCTTTGATAAAATTATTTGTAAGTGTTTAATTTTTTTCTATCCATGATCACAGTGGTCTTTCCACTGTCCAGTATCTTCCTCAAATTTTTTCGTACTTCCCCAATTTCTTTTTTCTTATTATGGTTTATTCTCAAGTATTTTATTTATATATTTTTTAATGTAGCTCCTTGAAAAAGAATTGTTTCTTTGATTGCTTTTGAAATATGTTTTTCAATGGAATATAAGGAACTGCTCCGGGCGGTGCTGGCGTATGGCTTTAATCCCAGCACTTGGGAGGCAGAGCCAGGCGGATCTCTGTGAGTTCGAGGCCAGCCTGGTCTACAAAGTGAGTTCCAGGAAAGGCGCAAAACTACACAGAGAAACCCTGTCTCGAAAAAAATCCAAAAAAAAAAAAAAATTAACAATAATAATTAGGAACTGCTTTGCTTTGGGGTATTAATTTTGCAATGAGACACTTCGCATAAAGTGTTAATAAACTCAGATTTTGGTAGAGATTTTGAGTCTTTTACATATAAAATCATACCATCTAAAATAACTTTAATTCCTTCTATTCTATTTTCTCTTCTCCTTGCTTACTTTCCCTGTTCTGTTACTCTAGCTATGGCTTCAAATATATTAAATAGGAGTGGAGAATGGTCATCCTTTTATTGTCCCTGATCTTAGTGGAAATGATGTGAATTTTTTTCCACTTAACATGATCTTGGCTATAGTTATATTGTATACAACCTTTATTATATTAAGATTTATTGTTTCAATTTTTCTATAGTGGCTGAAACTTGCTTTGTATCTTCATATGTGGTCAATTTTGGATGATTTTCCATGGGCAACTGAAGAAGAATATGCATTTTTTATTGTTTGATGGAATGTATAGATAACTTGTGGGTCTATTTAGTCCATTCATTTCAAGGCAATTCCCAGGGATCAGGAGACTGGAGTTTCTGAAGCACTTCATTCAAGAGATGACAGTTCTGTCTAGGATACCTTCATGGTAGGCAATGGAACTGTCAGCTTAGTATAAGACTTTCTAAAACTCTTGTTTTCACTCTCATTTCTCTTAATTACCCTACAATTTAAATGAGATGAAAACATCAGACATATGCATATCTTCTGACTTCAACCTGTAGCTACTTCATCCATAGATTCCTCCTTCTATAGGTTCTTCTGAAGTAAGTAAATGTTTTTCTGAGATGCATTTGAGGTTCCCAGTAAAGCAGATGGAATGAGTGCCTGGAAAGGAGAGAAGCAGACATGTTGCTTTTGTTTTATTGATGAATATTAACCAATGCATAACTTCAATGAGACAGACTGAACAATGAATAGTCCACATGTTTAATTCACCACAATAAGTAAAGATTGATATGGCATACATGATGCCAGGCTATGTAAAATAGCTCACTAACTAATTTAAATACATCAGTAAACTGCTGGAGCTCAGCCTGGTGCTTGGCTGTAGATCTCTGCATCTGCTTTCATCAGTTACTGGATTAAAGTTTTATGATGACAGTTAAGGTGGTCACCTATCTGATTACCAGGTTAGGCCTGCTCAGGCACCCTCTCCACTATTGCTAGTAGTCTAAGCTGGGGTCATCCTTATGGATTCCTGGGAATTTCCCTAGCACCAGGTTTCTCCCTGTCCCCATGACATTTCCCTCTCTCAAGATATCTCTTTCATTGCTCTCCCACTCTGTCCCTCCCCCAGCTCGACTATCCCATTCCCTCACATTATCATCTCCCATCCCGTACCCTCTATTGCCCCCCAATGCCCCAAGTTTACTCAGGAGATCTAAGCTATTTCTCCTTCCCAGGGTTATTCTTGTGTCCCTCTTAGTTTCCTCTTGCTTAGCTAGATTCTCTGGAGCTGTGGGTTGCAGTTTGGTTATCATTTGTTTTACATCTAGTATCCACTAATGAGTGAGTACACACAATGTTTGTCTTTCTGAGTCTGGTTTACCTCACTTGGGATGATATTTTCTAGTTCCATCCATTTGCCTGCAAATTTCATGTCATTGTTTTTCTCTGCTGAGTAGTACTCCATTGTTATACGTACCACAATTTCTTTATCCATTCTTCAATTGAGGGGCATCTAGTTTGTTTCCAGGTTCTGGCTATTATGAATAATGCTGCTATGAACACAGTTGAGCAAGTGTCCTTGTGGTATGATTGAGCATTCCTAGTGTATGAGCCCAAGAGTTGTAGCATTGGGTCTCGAGGTAGATTGATTCCCAGGAGTCCAGTTGAAGAGAGGGAAGAGGGATTTTATGAGCAAGCAGCACCAAGATCATGACAGGGAAACTTACAGAGACAACCAAACCAAGCTAATGGGAACTCATGAACTTTATACCAACAACTGTGAAGCCTGAATGGGATTGGACTAGGCCCTTTGCATAAGCGAGAGAGTTGTGTAGCTTGGTCTGATTAAGGGACCTCTGGCAGTGGGATCAGTAGCTATCCCTGCATGAGCTGGCTTTTTGGAGCCCATTACCTATGGTAGGACACCTTTGCACAGCCTTGACATAGCGGGGAGGGGCTTGGACCTGCCTCAACTGAATGTACCAAGCTTCGCTGATTCCCCATGGGAGGCTTTAACCTTTTTGGAGGAGGGGATGAGAGGTGAGTTGGGGAGGGAAGGCTTGGTGAGGGAGCAGGAGGAGGGTTGAGAGGGGGATCTGTGGTTGGCATGTAAAATGAATACAAATAATCTTAATAAAGAATAAAAACTTGAGACTAAATTGTTTTAGTTGAAAACATATACTGTGGTTAAAATTATATAGATTTTATTAAAGCTTAATAAATTTATTTTAACCTTGAAAACAAAAATATCAGTGAAAATGATACAACTGGAAAATGGCTCCCACAAAATGTGAGCATTCACTGCTGCAAGTCTTCTCCTGCACTTCCACCAGATTGCCACAGTTATCGAGGGATACTCTCATAACTGGTTCAACAGGGGGATGCCATCTCCAGCTTTAGGGAGAAACACATCCTTTGTTCTTTGCTCCTACATTGACTGGTGAGTCAGATTACATAAGAAATGTCGACTGCACTGTGCTTTAAATCCTTATTTGTGCATTTAAATCATTTATTGTTCTCTTTTTCTCTACAAGGGATGACAGATAAATGAAAGTTTAATATTTGTACTTTAATATTTCCCTATGAGTCTAGATAAATTCCCTGCTATAAATTCATTGCCACCTTTTCTTACATTTTCTTACATCTAAAAATGAATTTTAAGTATTTCAAAAAATGGTTATAGAATTATTAGGACTCCTTAAATAATATATATATATATATATATATATATATATATATATATATATGCATTACTCTGTCTCTGTGTATTTTACAAAGTTAGAAATATCCCTGGTACTTTAAAAATCAGCTCACAGATAATATTAAATTTTTATTTGACAGACAGCTGCTACTCCTGTCATGAGTTAGTTTGTGCTTTGGGTTTGTAAGCTAATTAAATAAGCTGTTTACCATGGAAACAAGCGTTTGAGGCTAGATCATCTTCCTGGAGTATGGACATAAACAATGTTGATGGTGATGTTTTGAAGACTGGGGATTCATAGTTAGGCAACTTTTGTTGAAGTCCCAGTTGACTTACAGAATAGGAACAACACAGCTTATAAAATCTGAAAAGGTGCCCAAGCTTTTTTAGTTTATATTGAGACAAGAACAAGTAATATTTATTCTTACTGTCTTCTACATGAAAAAGAATACCTGCTCTACAAGCTTTCATGGCTTGAGCCAAATCCTTATGCTCTACTTGAATCTCAAAATTGGCCAGGTTTTTAACATGGCACTGATATTAGTCCGAAATCTTCCTAAAAGCAGAAGTATACAGTTAAATATGTATATAAACATAAATATGCAATTTGGTAGCAACAAAATATATTTATAAACAGCTATAACATAAATGTGTATATATAGTATATATCTAATATAAATGTAAGTATATATAGTATAGGTATGTATTATTTTGAGTAGCTGGTTTTTGCATTCATGCACATGTTGGGAAACTGTCAACTAAACAGATTATTTTATAATTTAACTGAGCTAATAATTGCTGTAGAGGACATTCAGGATGTTATGAGACAGAATAATGGTTCTCTAGGAAGGAGGTAATTAACCTTCATTGCGCAGGCCAAGCATTTCTCCCTAAGGGACCACTTTTTGAATTATGAAACATGGGAGCATGTTAACTTTGTATGGAATAGAAAGAATACTCTTGCAGAAATAATTTTGTATGAAAATAAGAACATAGAATGATCAAGTAATGAAAAGGTGGATAATTTAGATATCAGAAAGCAGAAGGGGAGTCACAGAGTCTAAAGGCTTTAGCAACGTGAGCAGTGGTAGGAAGGGAAAAAATGTTACTCATTGTCTGGGATCGAAGCCTAATAGGGAGCTTGTGTTCTTTGCTAAAATTCTGGGGTGGGGAGGGGGAAACTATCTTTGAGATTTGTAATAACCAGATAAAGAATTCTGGAGTAATATGTTTATGGAAAGTTTTCAAGTATAGTTAGTTATCAGGCAAGCAGTTAGATAACTGGATCTCAGGAGAGAAGCTCACTCTAGAGAAAATCAGAGAGACCTGCAGATGTCATCATGATGGCAACATCCCAAACCCTCAGACATAACCGGCTGCTCTACCTTGTGGTGCTCATCACTAGCATTTTGAACTTACAAGTACTACCAATAACATTTAATTAAAGGCTGTAAATATAATTTTAACAACTTAATGTCATTTCAGTTATACCATCTAGTGATAAAATTTTAAAAATTAGAATATTAGGATCAGTAAAGTTTATAATAAATAGATATTTGTTTAACTTTTACAAATCCATTTATTATATATGTGTGCGTATGTGTGTATACATACTCAAATGTGTTTAAAATATTGAATTTTTGTGTATTTTTGTGTGCAATATGTTTAAAAATTGCTGGATCTTCCTCTTAGGATGTTACCTAGTTACTCTAAAAACTCTCTCAGAATTGTCATCTCAAAATGTTTATAAATTACTTTTATTTGTAGTATTTTATCACATTTTAAAAAACTGTTATTAGTTCCTTGGGAATTTCATACAATGTATTTGATCATAGTCACTCCCCCCGCCCCATGCACCATCTGCTCCCAATATCCACCCCTCTTTCCTATCATCCAACTTCTGTCTTTTAAAAAAAAAAGTCAGAACCAATTTGTGCTGCCTGAATATTGTGTTGTTGACACATTGGGTGTCAACTTTACACTTAGAGAAAACAGTTGACCCTTTCCTGGCAGCCAATAGCTCCATGACTAGAGGAGACTCCCATCGGCAAGCTGGTGTTTGGTCTGGCTTGGGTTTGTGCAGGTCTTCTCTGTGCTGTCACAATCACCGTGGATTCATATTTAGAGCTTCCCTCTTGTGTCAGGAAGACACTGTTCCCTTATAGACATCTACTACCTCTGCCTCTTCCCCTCTTTCTGCTCCTCTTTCACAGTGATCCCTAAACCTTGAGAGGAGGGGTTGTTGTATTCATGCTCAATTTAGGTCTCAACATTCCACATTGAAATTTTGTGTAATTACAGGGGGGAAAATCACACATTAGCATAGACTTTACTGTATTAGAGACAGGTCTGCCCAGATCTTGTGGAAGTGAGCTCACACGGCCAGTGTGAGAAAAGGGAAAGGGAAATCATCCACTAGTTGGAAGCTTCCTTCTTTCCCTTCTATCCACCGGCCCTTCCCAGCAGTACACACAAACTTGTTTTCTCTGTATAAAAATTAGCCTTAATCAAAGTAAAAAGAAGTATCCCTCACTAGACTGAAAGAAAATTTCTAATAGTACTAGACAGCAGAATAAATATTGTCCTTTAAAGAATATTAGATTATAATTTCTACTTATGACTTATTGACTATTTAAACAAAAGTAAAAATTGTGACACTTCATTCAAAATTGAAAACAAAAATCATGATATAACCTTTACATTAAAAATAAAATGTTGAATATTTATCATAGAAACTATTAAGGTTTAGTTGCCTTTGAAACAATGAAAATATTATTCATTTTAATTTTTCTAATTATTCTTAAATGAAAGCATTTATGATAATGGATGAATTTTAATAATAAAAATGCCTTATACAATTCTCTCAGGTTTTTCAAAGTTCAAAAGAATATGGCACTCCAATTTTTATAAAGATATTTTTAGGATGATTTGATTCTGTTTGGCTCTCTCTATATATATTAAATAAATTAATGCCAGTACCAATATATTTGTCTCAGAGTTTCCAGAGTAGCTTGTCACATTTCCCCCTCCAGTAATTGCATGAACTTGGACATGTTAATTCATCTCTTCAAACCACTGTTTCTTCCTATATGAAAAACTATTAGTACCTGCCTTCAAGGCATCTTGAAAGCTTTGAATGACGCATTGCAGTATGTGACATAATATAAAGACTTAAAAAGGATATTGCAAAGAGGACAGATACTATTTTTTATTCTGTGGTACATATTTTGTAATTTCATCCAGACCTAATTGGTGCTCAATTGTGCTTGATTATGTAATATATATATATGAGAAGCAATTATTTCATTCATTAACTATCAGGAAACCACACTTATCTCTTTGTATGTTGTGTGTATATGTGTGTGTGTGTGTGTGTGTGTGTGTGTGTGTGTGTGTGTGTGTGTATGTATGCGTTTATGAAAACCTTTTACAAGAAAGAAACTAATTTTACAAAGAAGTCCAAATACTGTACTAAGGTATTTAAATGGTGTTTGAAATGTAAACTTTTGTGACTGTATGCCTGCTCTAGGTAAACTTTTAATGTAAAAAGTTTAGATTTTTAATTAATATCAAAATGGATATTAAATAATGGATGGGATGAAAGGATTTGAGGTACTCAGTGAAACACTTACTTATGTAGAAGCATCATCTGGCTTATAATCACAGGTCCCTCTTTACTTTGTTGACCATGTCAGTTCATTCCTAATCATAGATGAGATTCAGATTTTATTAAGTCACCTTCACATTTACTTTATTTCTTTCTTATATTATTTTCAAAGCTTTGAAAGTTGCCAGATTTTACCATGACTCCTCTATGTGAGGAATTCATTTTCAGTTAATTTGCACAGATGGAATTACTTACAAATCACATAGACTTGAATATGACTCTTGTCTTTTCTGTAACCTCCAAAGCATTGTCCATCTGCCAGCTTAAGTTCCATCACATATACGGAAAGGGAAACAAACTCTCTTAGGCTTGGAGGATGAAAACAAACTTAAAAGGGCAGCTTCCCATGCACGTGTACATAGGAAGAATAAAATTTGTATTAATCTCTACTTATTCTAGTTCTTTCTTGTTGCCAAATGAACACTGTCAATGTGTAGATGAATTTCTAAATGGTCTTATTAAATAAAAATATACATGGAGCTAGATATCGGGGTGAAAACCTGAGAGATCAGGGAAATAGGGAAAGCCACAGCCAACCTTACCTCACCAACTCCACAGTTTCCAGATGCGAGTTACTTCCTGTCTACCCATGCATATATGCCTCGCTGTTCTGTCATCTAATTTGCTCTGTCTGTCCAGCTACATCACTTCCTCTTCTTGTCCAGCTCTGTCACTTCCTGTCTGTCTATACAAACCTCCAGACCTCCATGGTTAACTGGTGTTGGAATTTAAGGCATATACTACTACACCTGGCTCTGTTCCCAGTGTGGCCTTGAACTCACAGAGATCCAGACACATCCCTGCCTGCCAAGTGATAGGATTAAAGGTGTGTGCTAACATTACCTGACATCTATGTTTACTAGGCTGGCCTTTTTCCTCTGATTCTCAGGTAAATTTTATTTATGAAAGCACAAATAAAATATCACATTGCAGCACAAAAAATAGCACCACATCAATGTAATATTCTTATATACTACACATTCTGTTTATTTTGTGTATATGGTCAATTTTCCAAAAAAGTTGCTTATGTGGAAGAATAATGTGTTATATATATATATATATATATATATATATATATATATATATATACATTTTCATAATTAGGCTTCCAAGTTCCCCTGTGTCATCTTGATTTCCAATTTTTATTTGCTATGATAGCAATCCATTAAAAACTTTATCAATCTTTTCTCCCAGGTTAAGGAGCATTTCGAAACTGCACAAAATTTTGGGTTCATAATTTATATTTTCCTGTGATACACATCAAAAGAGTAAAAGTTCCACACCACAATAAGATAGTTTCATTTTTTGGTTGCTTGTTTGTCATGATTCTCTTTATTGTATTAGAAACTTCACTCTTTATTCTATTTTCTAAGCACATTATCTGACTTGGTTATGAATCTGCCCATTTTTGCCCCATCCTAAAACAACATATCTGAAACCATTTCTGAAAATGTATCTGAAAGAGATGAATCCCTTGACATCTGGCTACAAAACTAATTGAATGAATGAATGAATGAATGAATGAACAAATGCCACCAATGAGGTGGCAAGGAAATCTATAGTGGGTGCAGACATATGATGGGGAAATAGAGTTCTCAAGTGTGATTTTATTTACTGTAATTCCAAGATTCCTCAAGACTAGGCATTGCTCTCATATGTGATTTAAATAAGTAAAGCCCACCCTTACAGAGTCACATATTTTACCTCTTAGTCGCTGGTTTATGTCATTTTTTTCAGGAGGTTATGGGACCTGAAAGGTTCAGCCTTGTTAAACGAAGTCCACTATAGGGATCAGGTTTAAGGGTTTATAGCCTTGTCCTATGTTCATTTCTCACTGTTTCTGCATCCTAGGTGTGAGTGAGAAGTGACCTATTAGCTTCCTGATCTTGGCACCTGCTGCCATACCTTCCTGCCATCATGGATTTCCCCTATGGAACCATAATATCCAAATAAACCTTTTCTTCTTTTTACTTTGTGTAATTGTGTATTTTGTAGTGATTTTTAAAAAGTAGTTGATATAGTATTCTTTGTATTATTTTATTATCCATTAATACATATGGGAAGGATTAATTTTCATAAAATTCATATGAATTAAAATCACAACTCTGACATAAAGCCATTAGTGCCCACCTATGATAATCCAATTTCTATTTCTTTTGGATTTAAGATGATAATATTTACAACCGTATTGATTTTCCTTTATCTGCATGAAGTCAAACTGCAAAATTTGTCTTGACTTTTCCCATTAATAAACTTGGAAAGCATTTAAAATCTACTTAGGTATGGAGAGTGACCATATAAACTTTCTTGGCTTCATATACATAATTTCAAAGAAAGAAAACCTAAGACTTCGCCATAAAAAAAAAAAAATTAAAAAAACAATGTGGAGTCTGATTCAAAAGACTTTAACAAGTCATCTAAGAGACATGAAAAACTATCTAAGAGGAGGTCTCTCATTAGCCATGGGACTCCTAGCTAAGAATCTACCTGGGCTGCTCTGAGTAATGCTTGGGCCATTTCCAGACACCTGACAGGCTTATCAGGAACCTGTCTTTTCCCATTCTGCTGCTCAGTGAGCACTGTTTCAGCCCTCGACTTGGGCCCCTGGCAGGTCATATTCTTTGTGATATTTACTGTTTTTATGCCTAGGCCTTAACTAGCTGAGGTCTCTGGCAGGGGGTTGCTTCTGGTCATCCATAAGAACATTCTACTTACTGCACTGTGACTCTTCACGGTTTTCTTTCTACTGTCATTCCTCTTCCATCAAGGCTCCTTCCCCAGAACCAGATTCCACAAGCACCTTTGCTTGTGGGCTCCCTCCACAGTGAAATGACCTTCACGTCTCTACAGACACACCTGAGTCTGGACCCGGGGTTGGCACTTCCTCAAGCTGTAATCTTTTTCATTCTTCGAAATGAAGAAAAGCACAGGGTCCGGCTGGGTTGTTTGAACTGGTTCCTCTGCCAATTGCAGTTCAGCTCTCTCCTGCTTCAACTGGCCTTTGTTTTCCTTGAGTATTCTAAATGCATTTTTCTTTAATACTGTGGACTTATCCATGGGTAATTTAGTGGTAAGATAGACAGGGAATTTTTCTCTGACTCATTTACAACAAATTGTAGTGAGAATCCTAATTGCTCTTAATATTAAAAACCCAGAGTCAGATATCAGGGTAAATGCTGAAAGATCAGAGAAGTAAAGCAGCCAGCCACTAGAGAGACATTTTACCTCTACTGAATCCTCAGACCAAAAGGCCAAGCTTCTGTCTCCACTCTGCCTTATTACTTCCTCTCTCAACATCCATATCACTCCCAGGTGCTGGGATTAAAGGCATGTGCCTCTCAAGTACTCAGATCAAAGGCATGAGATCCCAAATGCTGGGATTAAAGGTGTGCGCCACCACTGCCTTGCTTTTAGTGGCTAGCTCCCTACTCTGATCACCACACAAGCGGTATTTGTTAGAATACAAACAAAATATCACCACATCAAGCAGATTATGATCAAATTCAAATAACTTCCAATTAAATTTTAGTTTTAAATTTCAAGTAACCCAAAATTATTTTTCAATTTAGAAATAAGACCTTTTTAATATCTATTTGTTTAATAATAAGAAAAAAATCTTTGTGATATTGTTCAATGGAAATTAGAAAGGAAAGTACTAGGAAATAAATAAATATAAATAAATAAATAAACAAATAAATAAATAAATTGAAAGGTGATTACTGTAAATTCAAAAATCTATTCTCTAACCCAGGTACATTTATATAAATTAACAAGATGGTATGTACTCCCACCTTCTCTACAGATAATTTGCCAAAGAAACCATAGTAAGTGACTGAAAGCTTGGAAACTACACAACCACATATTGACTATGGTTATTCCTATATGCATATCTTCAGTAAAGTTTAATTTAGAAAGTAGGTATAGTAAAAGATTAACAGGAACTAAAAGTGAAATTAGCTATAAGAATATATTATAATAAAGTTGGATTAGTCCCTGGACCTGCTTCTCTCCAAGATAATGTTTTGGAACAATATTAACAGTGGGAAAATGAAGCCAAAGACAGCAAACCACTTGGAAAGAACAGACAGTTCATCATACAATTGTTCTGAATGCTAAACAAAATGTCCTCTACTGTTTTGCCCAAAATCAATGTCAAATTTTAATTTTGCAAAACTCAAAAAGAGAACTGAAGAAATTTATATTTATGGCAAAAGTTACTGAGTTTACTCATAATCCTGCACTTTAGTTAAATATGTTAAGCAACATGGCACTGAACTAGGTCCCAGAAAACAGTCAGCTGCTGTGTCATCCCTGAGAGCAATCAGCAGTGTGTATGTATGTATGTATGTATGTATGTATGTATGTATGTATGTATGTATGTATAAGGGAGAGATAGAGAGAAAGAGAGAGAAAAAGGATTGAATCTATGATTCTACACATAGTAGGTCAGCATCTGCCATTGAGCTATATCATAGATCATTTCTGTACTATTATTATGAGGCAGAACTTTACTGTCTACTGGAACAGATGTGGGAGCCCACAGAGGGTTCCTCGTGTGATCTGAGCTTGCTTTACCCAGCAGAGCTGCATAAGGGGATGGATTGACCACTTGTGTGGTTACCAGGAAGTGTCTGCACTTGGCTGGGCTAGGGGCAGTTCATTTGCTCCACCCCGTGGCATTCCTTTAAAAAGCCCTTTAGAGGAGACAGAGGGGTCAGTGGATAAGGATCTATGCCCTCTCAAGGCTGTTCTGTATGTCTCTCTATTGGGGAAAATTATAAAGGCCACTCCACGTAGTTAAAAGGAAGATTTATTTAGTGGATGACTTACAAATGAAGGAATAGATAGGTTGCGGGGGTCTGGGGAAGGTGTATCGCAATCCAGCGGTGTTCTCTGGAGCTCTGCACAGTCAATCTCCACCGTCCAGGGTCCAGGCACAGAGAGAGCAAACCGAGAGAGCGCTGGCCCATCCAGCTCTCGGGTTTCCAGCGCCTTCCCTCGCCCCGCCTCGTAGGCGTGACAGTTGCCAGAGTCTCAATGGGGGTTGGAACTTCCAGATCCAAGCTGGAATGGCTACCCACTACATCTCTCTCCCCTCTATATTTCTATCTAAATCTCTTATCCCTCATTCCTCAAGATACCTTGGGAGAAAAAGTTGGGGGCGGCCCCCCACAAGCAGACCTGAACCTATGATCCTCATAAGCAACTACAATTTCCAAGCCTGCCTAAGTAGTTACTGTAGATAAACTTCCTAAAATTGAGAGATCAGTCAGAACTCTAATCACACAGAGTAAGTAGAAAGAAAACTGGAAGTGTGGTGGTGCTATAAACCATTAAAGCGCATGCACAGTGACTTTCTTCCTCCAAGGGCCTAGATTTGAAGGTTCCATACTTCCTCAAAGACTGTCATCAGCTTAGAAAAAAAAAAAAACCACGTCCCTATCCTTTGAATGGCATTTCTCATTCAATTCTCCACAGGAGAGAATTGTCCTTGTGGTAGTGAGTAGTAGTTAATGAACTAAGCTGCTGAGAGAAAATGACACTTGTTGTGGTCCAAAGCCCAGCCATACATGTAAAAAGTATGTGATATTTTTATCACCTCCTCCAAAATGCAAGATTCAGCACTGGAGACGCCATGGTAAGAAGATGAAAACCAAGCGAAGGGTGGAGTGTTGTATAGATACTTTGTCCAACTGGGAACAGTCCCTAGAGGGGTTTTCATAAGTCTTATAAACTGGTGAAACTAACAAGCAGCAGAAGCTCAGAAAGTCACAGTATTCATAATGGTCCTCCATAAGACTATCAAAACAAAACAGCAAACTCTGCTGGGGAAGAAGATATTGTACCTGGGACGTGCTGTAAATTTTGTAGGAAAATTCAGGGATTGTTTTCTCACAAGTCATTGGCCATGTTGGGTAAACTTCACAGTCACAGAGGTGCCTTTGATTCACCCATGGCCCTGTAAGCAATTCACCTCTCACATAGTATTTAATAGCCTTAATAAACTCTGATTGATATACACCTCTATGGAATCATTTCTCTGGTCTGTTGTGCATACCTTATGTGAGTTAAATAGCTATTTGTTCACATAAACACAAGAAAAATAACACAACACATTCTCACTGAAAGTGGTTCCATAACCTTTGAGATGAAGGTAACAGGGTCATTCTCTCATACTTGCATGTTCCACTAAAAAAAAACAAAAAAACAAAAACAACAACAAAAAAACAAAACCTTGCTTTCAAAGCCAATCTTTCCAGATTTGGAAAAATAAATGGCTAGATGAAAATTACAGGACAAAGATAATAGAGGACAGGCCCTGTTATCCCTGTCTCTGACTGTTACCATTGTTATATCAGTTGTTCTTGCTCACTCATGCTTCCTTGTGACTTACCATAATAAAGAAATAAGTTTGAATATTCTTGTAAATCTGTCATTTTTGTTTTGTTGTATCTGGCATGAACCTTGTAATATGTGAGAGAAACACAATGTGATTCATTCTTATAAGAACAATTTATTTGATCTGACTTCAGAAGGATTTTTTTCCAGATGAGACACAAGGTGTTGTACAGTATACTAGGTCAAGCTGCTTTGCTCACTCTCACAACTGCAACTGTTATTCATACTGATATGTCTGAAACCTCACACCTAATCTAATCCCAATATTAATATATTAATTTAATACATAGCTTCAAAAATTATACACATATGTATAATTGCACACACACAAATGTACACCACACACATACACACACACACACAGCATGTTTTGTTAGTATTTCATCTAATTACCCATGGACCTTTTTTTGCTTCAGTTTTATGAGTGAGTATCTGGACTCTTGTTTCTATTTGTAGAACTCTAAGTTGTAGTTTAAGAGTTAATGTTTCTAGTTGAATCATGTATCCAGGGAGGTGTTGAGGGAATATTATTTTAAGCTGTGTTACTTTTGTTTATGTTGCATTTGTTTAACTCTTGTGAAGCTGTGTTACTGTCCCTGTCTAAAACACCTGATGGTCTAATAGAGACCTGACCAGCTAATAGCAAGACAGAAGGAGAAGTTAGGCAGAGCTGTCAGGCAGAAAGAATCAATAGAAGGAGAAATCTGAGAAAAGGGAGATCTAGGAATGAGAGGACATCAGGAGCCAGCCACCCAGCTACACAACCAGCAACGGAGTAAGAAACAAAGGTATAAAAAATAGAGAAAGGTGAAAGTCCAGAGGCAAAAGACAGATGGCTTAATTTAAAATCCAGAAAAGCTAGCAAGAAACAAACCAAGTTAAGGCTGGGCATTCATAATTAAGAATAAGGCTCTGTGTGTGCTTTATTTGGGAGCTGGGTGGTGGGCTCCCCAAAGAACAAAAACAAACAACAAGAAGGAATAATGAATTGAAGAAGAAATGCCCAAACCACTTGGACTTTCAGCTGGAATAGCGCTAAGTTATATCCCAACAGTTTTGGAAGTATTGAATAATACTCTTCCACAGTATGAACACATTCTTATTGTCTCTCTAGTCTATTTGTGTCACTTCCTCAAGCTTTTACCACTACATAATATATGTATTCTTTAATTCATATCAGGGAGTGATTTCATGGGAAGCTGAGTAAATCAAAAAATATATTATGTAAACATCTACAATCATCTTTTGCAAAGTCATATAAAAGCCTCTTGGATGCTTCATTTCTGTGATTACAGGTCAGGAAATAAGCTACTGTAACTTGTAGAAGCAGGTTTTACTCTAAACATTCTCAGTGAACAAGATATTTTTGTGTATGGCTTTGTGCCTGTGAGTCACATGTGGATATGAGAGAAGGTGAGGTAGAGAGAAGAAAGGGGAAGGAGAAGGGTTGAGAGAAATCACTGGATCCTGTGCTGGCGTCCCTGAGAATGAAAAGTTGAAGATAAATATGTCATCTGATTTTTTTCATTGTCAGGGGTGCTTTTCCAATTTTCAGATGATTGTGTTATTGCATATTTTAGTGAGGAGATGGATTTCTAGTATTTCCTTGTCTTGTAGAAAGATACTAGTCCTATCACAAGGACTCCAGCTTCAAGATACTATCAATGTACAAACCTGACAATCATATATGATATTCAGATCCCCAATACTTAACTCCGTGGAGAGTGTGAGACGTGAACATAGGAGGCTAGCATCTCCACAGAAGGAATCAGGAGCCACCTTTCCTCTCTCCCTTTCCTTCCACCCTCCCTAACTCTTCATTCTTCCTCCCCTCTGTCCTCCTTCCCTCCCATTTGCTCTGTTTGAAACTCACTATGATTTTATCCAACACACAAAAAGAGTTTTATAAAACACGCTAGAAAGGCTATACAGATTGAAAACCATTAACTCAGAAACATTGTTTCTCCTACTTATAATTGCATATATTTAATAGAGACAATGTGAATTTTTGGAACATTTACATAATGTTTAAAGATCGGATCAAAGTGATTAGCATCTCTATCATATCTTCATGGTCAAACATCCAAGATCCCCTTTCCTGGTGATCTTATAATATGGTTCAATCACCTTACAATTATTTTGTATCTTTAAAAAATTTGTATCTTAAAACAATTACAATAATTTAGACTTTAATAATAGTCATTTTAACTACATTCAAATGGTAGCTAATTGGGACTCTTTATTTGTTTGGAATTTTTTAGTATGTTTAAATGCTTCCTAACAGACCCCTGAAATCAATGCAGACAGAGTTTTGAGTTGCAACGTTTTCTTAAATATGTTATAGTTTTTAAATCATATAAGATAGTATTCACTACTTGCAGGTAACAATGGAATGGGCTCTAATATATTCATAAGATTGCACGGACTTTCACCATTGTGCAGTCACAGACCCCTTCCATATAATCCCTGATATCTCTGAGTCTAGTTTTTTCACATAAATTTATTTCAAATAACTAAAAACATGGCAAGAATGTACAAGGGATACAACACTTTCAAGCAATAATGGCATGAATCAGTACTTTTTTTAATAGTCCAGTGCTTTTTCCCTGAATGAATATACTACATTTTACTATTTTGACAACATGTGTTTTAAGTCATCTTGAGTATAAACCCAATTGCTGAACTAAGTGATACTATGAAAACTATGTTATTATTTATATGTTATTTTCATACCTCCTAAGGGATCAATGATGCATTTAAATTTCGTCCCTATTATGAAATAAGAAAAGCCTGAATATGAAATCTGAATGTAATATTTAGACACAAGTCCTTGAGATGTGATTGGGTTTATACAAAGTCAAAAAGGTAGAGCAAGCATGATAGAATCCTATTTTTCATCACTTTTACTTGGCTACATTCAGCCAATCAGTACATATCTGGCTTCCCATAAATTCAAACTTGTGGGGCTATGGAAGAGTGCTATAGGAGCTGATGGAAGAGAAAGAAATGAAGGACTGAATTCAAGGCTCATGGGGATCATACTTGACAATAATGCCCTACTCTGAGGCTTCTGCCCCAAACAGGAAGCTCCCTTTAGCCAGCTTCTAAACTCAAATAGCAGCTGCAGATAAAGAATCTGTTTCTGCTCAGCACATAAGTTTCAAAACTAGGCTGGACTGCAGAAGGGAATTCATTTCTGCAGTTACTTCCAGACTCCAAGACCCATCATTTCTGAGAACTGCAACTCCAAGCTTCTAGCTTCAGTTCGTTGTTCAACCAGAAGTCCTGTAACACTTACTCGATCTACCCCAATTCTCAGATAATTCTGAATACAAGTTTGCTATGCTTCACCTTATGTGCATTTCAAAAATTTATTTTTGTTTCTTTGCTTTCTTTTTTTGTCTATTAGGAATTGAAATCCTGTGGCAACCCTGCCCCAATCACATTTGCTTTCTTCATTCTTGAGTAGTATTTATTCCTTTTTTGTCTCTGTCACACTTCAGTCATTATTAAAGTATTTCAAATATTTTCATTACTGTCAAATTTTTCTTGATTGTTTGTGGTCAATGATTTTTATGTTATTATTATAACTATAGGGAGGCACTGTGGAATATGCTGATAAAGAGTTAAACTTGATAAATGGTTGTTTTCCTTTTCACTTAATCAGCCATTTTTTTCTCTCCTTCTTTATGGATTTCCCAGCCCCTGATACGAATAATGTTGAAATTAGGCCAATAACTCTATGGTGATCTGTAGTTGTATAAGTTAAAGAGAGAGTTACAGACTGATCAATTTAGATTGCAAACTGTAAAGGACTTCACTAAGTGAGATATGTGTGAAAAGCTAGGCTGAATATTATACCACCTGTGCCAAAGAGTTAGCCAAGTAGTGAATACAAAGGGAACATTTTCAGAGGATGTTAGAAGTGTTCTTCCAATAAATCATCATCAACAACAAAAACAGCCTGTTCTAGGTAAAAGATCACACCAGTTAAAATCTTTGATATATGTAATTTTACTAGGTTAATGTTAAATTTTTCCTTTTCTTTAAATAGAAAAGAGGAAATGCTGTGGTATAATGTTTTCGTACACTGGTTTAATAAAATGCTGATTGGCCAGTAGCCAGGCAGGAAGTATAGGCAGGAAAAGTAGACAAGGAGAATTCTGGGAAGAGGAAGGCTGAGTCAGGAGACACAAGCCCACTGTTCATGTATGTACATATAATGGCACACAGGTAAAGCCACGAAAAACGTGACAACACTTGGATTAACAGAAATGGGATGAGGTTAAGTGTAAGAGCTAATCAGCAGTAAGCCTGAGCTTACGGCCGAGGAATTTTAATTAATATAAGCATCTGTGTGTTTACTCTGAGCAGCTATGAACCAGGCAGGACTCAGGAAAACTTTCAGTTACAATTGCATACATAATAGTCAACAGTATATCATAAACACCAATTTTAAGTATTGATAAACACAAAACAATCATGCTTCTTTTGTCAAAAACCACCCTATTGTAAGCCAGCAATATCTGTATGATATGCTTGTATTGATCTAATGTATTGTGACATTGATATACTTATTTATTAAGAGCAATATGTTTTTTGAGAGTTTTGAGTGAATTATCCAGCTCTACTGAAGGTAATTTAGAATAATCCATTTATAAATTCAATAATGGCTAGCCAAGGAAATTTATTTTACTATTTCTATTTGCTCAGTTCTGCCCTGTTCAGGGCCTTCCTAACGTGTTTTGTGCCTGACGTATTTTTCATTTCTGAAATAAATAAAATGTTTAATGATAATATTATTAGGGTAACAACCCTCACTGATATAAATATTGAGTCCTATTCTCCATTTTTTTTCAAGACTCCTTTAAGGTAATTACAAAGTAGTCTTTTCTTGTTGTTTTTGTTTTTGTTGTTCATTAATTGAACAAGTCAAATAAAATTTGAGGCAAAGATTTTATTAAATGAAGATAATGAGAAAATCTAATAACATTTTACAGATAAATGTAGATGTAACCAACCGTCTTATTAAACAAGAAACACAGAAACAATGCAAAGAAGAAAGCCAAAGGGTCAGAGCTAAGAGCTAAAACCTTACCCTTCCTCCTGTGGTGGTCCTACCTCTCAGAACCAGAGCTACTTCCTGTGTGTCTGTCTTTTTAGTGTTTCTGTTCTGCCTTCTCATTGGTTGTAAACCCAACCAGATGACTGCCTTGTCACGGCATGTCTGTACATACCTCCAGGTCTTCTATGGTTGGTATTGAGATTAAAGGCATGTGTATCCAATACTGGCTGTATCCCTGAACACACAGAGACTTACCTAGCTCTGCCTACCAAGTGCTGAGATTACAAGTATACGCCACCACTGCCCTGCTTTCCTATGGCTTGCTAATAGCTCTGGCCCTTGGGCAACTTTATTTATTAACACACAAATAACATTTTAATACAAATAAAATATCACCAGATAAATATTTGTTTTGTTTTATGAAATATGCAAAAAAAATCATAGCAATTTACAATATTTAAATTACTATTAACTGTGTAGAGCATGTTGAACTATAACTGACTTTAAATATTTACTATGATATATTTCCTGGCTAATTATCTGGATAGTCTACATTTTTATGCTACTTTATCATGTCTATTTTCTTATCATTGGGTTACCTAAAACAGCTTAAATTTTAAAAGTGGATAAAATTAATTCATTAGGTGAAGTTTTTTTTTTGTTTGTTTGTTTGTTTTTTTTAATATGCCACTTGGAGTGGGGGTAAAGTGACTGTTAAGCATGCGTAAGAGGCTGGGTAAAATTCACAGCCACAGCCACAAAAGAATGCTATTGATTAAAGTAACATCAATGTAGCTTTGATTAAAATAGTAATTACACATCATCAAAAAGCACTTTGTATTTTAAAGTCTATTTTCCCAAGCATTATTTCATTTAGCTTTCACAGAGTTTATAAGTATTACCCTAATTTCAAATGTATGAGTCTCAGAGAGATTATTACTTACTAAATAACATGTGCAGAAAATAGCCTAAATCTTTTCTTTACTTCTAAGTCAATTTTCCAGTTTATGAAGAAACTAGGCTGTCAGATGAGCTGAAAATCAGGGCATTTATGGAAAGAGAGGCTCAAGTCTGTCTTAAAAGGAAAAGAACAGCTATCATCCATTTCCAATGTTTAATAGGTTGATAATTTCACAAACTACAATGTAAATTTCCAATATATTCTTTCACAGTCAGGATATGAATTAGTTTTCCCAAGAATAAGATATGTGTCTACAATAGAATTTAGTATTTCATGGACTTCACTGAAAGCCCCTATTTCTATTAGTCAATTATTCATTATGTGAGGAGTGTTATATAGAACTAGAGAATATTAATTATTTCATAATATTTCCTAGAGTCCATAGCATTTTTAAGATCACTATTTGCTATAGACTTCTTTAACAGAAAGGCTTATTAGTAAAGAAAAGTAACATAGATGAAAATACTAGCAATAATTTAGCTTAAAAAAAGAATTTAGCATATATGACATCATTTTATTTTATTTTTATTTATGAAAAGACATTTTAAATGGGCGAACATGTTATATGGAGGAACTGTAAATAGAGGAAAAAATGTTTGCTAAAATGTAGTGTTTCTTCTTTTATTAAACCTGTCAAAAATTTTAGATTTTTTGTTTGTTTTCCCTTTTTCTAATTAAACATTTTGTAACACAATTCTTACACAGGATAAACACTTTTCGGTGAAGGCATCCATGCATACCACTACTACAGTTATCAAGACATAAACTATGCTACTGCCAAACTGCTCCCTAGTGTCTGTCTGTCATTAAGAGCCAAGTAACTACTCAGTAACTATAATAATGTCTTCTAATTGAGTTAAAACTGTCTTTTTCTGTTGACCATTAATTCATATCTATTTCCAAAACTTCTTTGAACATATTTTGTGTTTGAATACTATTTTTTCAAATCATGTTTTGGAACATATTTGTTGTATATCAAAAGGATTTTGCAAAAGCAATTTGTTTTAAATTTATCATGCACATTGACTATATACATTTCCATGCTCTGCACTCTCCTTACAATTCATTTATATTCCCGGTTAACCTCTGTTTTTCCCTCAGTGTCTTTTCTGATTTCCTGTCATCTCTCTCTCTCATGTAAAATATATATATATAATATATATATATATATACATATATATGTATATATATACATCATATGTACACATGTATATATGCATATGTACATGATTGTATGTATGTATATGTACATATTTATATGATATATGTATATCATATACATATATACATAAGTGAGTGGGGAGTCCCATCATGGTCCCTATTACTCTACATTCTCAGCAGCATTTATTATTGTTGTTTACTTAATGATAGTGATTCTTGTGTGGGATGACTTCTGAAAGAAATTTTTTCTCATATTTCCCTGATGTCTAAAGACTTAGAACATTTTTTCCATATGTTCACTGCCATTTTGATGTCATCTTTTGAGAACTATTTATTATTTCATTAGATACTTATTGTTTGCCTTTCCTGTCACTGCTGTGGGATGGTCTGTATGTCAAATTGCTCTGATTGGTCAATAAATAAAACACTGATTAACCAGTGGCCAGGCAGGAAGTAGGTGGGACAAGGAGAGAGGAGAATTCTGGGAAGCGGAAGGCTGAGGCAGAGAGACACTGCAGCCACCGCCATGACCAGCAGCATGTAAAGATGCCGGTAAGCCACCAGCCACGTGGCAAGGTATAGATTTATAGAAATGGGTTAATTTAAGCTATAAGAGCAGTTAGCAAGAAGCCTGCCACGGCCATACAGTTTGTAAGCAATATAAGTCTCTGTTTACTTGGTTGGGTCTGAGCGACTGTGGGACTGGCAGGTGACAAAGATTTGTCCTGACTGTGGGCAAGGCAGGAAAACTCTAGCTACATGTCACTTTGAAATATCTCGTTGAAACATCACTTTGAAATTCAAGGTTTTACCTACTGTCATTCTATGGGATGTTCCTTTACTCTTTAATTTATCAGGTATCAATTCCACAATTATGCTCTCGGTTAAGGATTGATTTTGCTCTTCTAGATCTTTTACGATTCCATAAAACTTTCACAATTTTTTTTCTATTTTTGATGAAGTTTACATGGAATCTATATATTACCTGTTACAATGTAGTCATTTTCATGATTTTAGTTCTGTCAATATTAGAGCATAGGAGGACTTTGTCTTCTAATGTATCCCCCAGTTCTTTTCTTATGGGGTTCTTATACTTTCTTGTTTAAGGTCAATCGTAAGTGGGTGTTTTCTTATTGTTTTGAAGCTATTATGGGTGGGAGGTTTTCCTGATTTCTTTCTCAACTAGATCATCCTTATTATAAAGGAATGCTACTCGTTTTTGTATGTTTATTTTTGTTTCCTTCTATTTTACTCAAAGTGTTTATCAGTTTGGACATTTCTAGTGGACTCCTTAGGATTCCCTAATACAAGAACATACTTTCTATAATACCTTGACCTTCTCATTTTGTATTTGTATAGTTTTTCTTCTTTATCTGTTCTTGTTGCATTACTAGAACTTCAAGCACTAAATTCAATAAGAATATAAAAGGAGGACAACTTTCCATTTTCAGTGTTACAGGAACCGCTGTCAGTATTTTTTGTTTTTGTTGAGTCCTTATTTAGTTTAGACATAAGGGGAATACTGACTTTGTAAAATTAACTTTTTTTTTAAAAGAGAAAGCCAAGAGGTCAGAGCTCAGAGCTAAAATCTCACCCTTCCTCCTGCGGTGGTCCTAGCTCTCAAAAAGAGAGCTACTTCCTGTGTGCATGTCTTTTCATAGTCTTTTTGTTCTGCCTTCTCCTTAGTTATAAACCCAAACACATGACTGCCTCCTCACTGCCTGTTTGTACAGCCCCGCAGTTCTTAAAGGCGTATGTCTCCAATGCTGGCTGTATCCCGGAACACACAGTGATCTACCTAGCTCTTCTACCAAGTGCTGGGATTAAAGGCATGTGCCACCACCGCCACACTCTTGCTATGGCTCTAATAGCTCTGACCCCCGGACAACTTTATTAACATACAATCAAAATCACATTTCAGTACAATTAGAATACCACCACATTTCCCCTTTTCTATTTTAATAAAAAGAAAAAAAAGCAAAAGGTTATAACTAACATAAGAAAAACTATATACAAAACTACAATAACTATATACAATATATACAAGTAATAAATACCTAAACAATGTCTAGTCCATTTGTATTTGACAAATCAGAGAAAATAATTCCATTATCTATCCTATCTTGGTAAATCCAAAATGTATCTAATTCACTTTCTATCTTAATTAATCTTCAACTATAACTAACTAATATTCAGCTATAACTAGCTAATCTTCAACTCCCTCAGAGATCCAAGAAGGAAATAATATTAGCTAACAAAAATAAAAAAAAGAAAGTGCATGCAAGCAACTTCAAAAAAAAATTGTGAGTTGACAGAAACAGCCAGCTGCCTGGGCAGTCACCTGAGGTTTCTCCGCAGTGTTGGGGCATCATCTTCAGCCTATAGGCTTAGTGTATCTGACAGACTCATTTGTGAAGTAGGATGTACACAAGGTCAACAGTTCAACCTCACATTGGGTGAGAGCAGTCCATGTACCAGAAACACCTGAATTCCACTAGTGTCATGTGTAGTGGGTAGCCATTCCAGCTTGGATCTGGAAGCTCCAACCCCCATTGAGACTCTGGCAACTGTCACGCCTACGAGGCGGGGCGAGGGGAGGTGCTGGAAACCTGAGAGCTGGATGGGCAAGCGCTCGCTCTGGGCTCGCTCTCTGCGCCTGGACCCTGGATAGTGGAGATTGATTGTGCAGAGCTCCAGAGAACACCACTGGATTGCGATACACTTTCCCCAGACCCCCGCGACCTATCCATTCCTTCATTTGTAAGTCATCCACTAAATAAATCTTCCTTTTAACTACGTGGAGTGGCCTTTATAATTTTCCCCAATAGTCATGTCATGATTCAGGATTTTAAATTCTGGAAATTGTTGACAGTTTTTTAATTCAGCTGTTCATTCTTCTTGTCAGTGTATATATGGCTTCAGCTCAAGGGTTAGGAAAAAGGCTAAGCAAAGGAGATTAGATTTAAGGTTCTTGTTTAAAAAAAAAAGAAAGAAAAGAAAAGAAAAGGCAAAGACAATTACTAGTTTTAAATACTTTACATTATTACCAACTATTAGGATATAAAGAATAGAAAGTTAGTAGTTAGACATTACAATAGAACTTGTAGTCATATTAGATATGTTTTAAAAATTGAGCAGAAATATTTTAGACAGGTCATCTTCAAACTCTTCAGAGATCTACAGAATATGGCATTTAAAATGTTTTAATAACTTAACAATTTTTCTTTTTTGAGTCATGTCGTCTCTTGGCAGTACCAATCTACTTCAGAGAAAATATGGGCATTGAAGAAACTGCATATGGTGTTAACTTTCATTGTGGCAAAAGTTAGCCACTGGACAACAAAGTATCCTCGAATCAACAGGACAAAGTGGACAGACAGAACATGAAACAAAGGACTACTGATTCTTGCCAAAACAAGTGTGGTTGTGGCTTTATCAAAAGGCATCTTCTGAGGCCAGGACAATATGGCACCATCCCTGAAGTGGCCTTCACAATCTGGAAAAGGTACAGTGCTTTTTTCTTCGAAGGCAGCTTAACAGGCAGTGGGCCGATGGCTTCAGTTGTGCAATGGAACAGCAGCTGAAAGCTCATGCCTCTCAATAGTAGACTGGCATTTAATAGAAGGATGTGGAGAAGAAGGGGATGTAAAATTAACTTGATAGCACTACTTCCCTCTTTTTATAGAAAGTAGTTATATGAGGAGTGCATGTGAGTGTGCGTGTGCGTGTGCTTGTGCGTGTGTGTCTGTGTGTGTGTGTGTGTGTGTGTGTGTGTGTGTGTGTGTGCATAGTTATACACATTTACAGAGGAGAGGGGGTAGTTTCAGATATCCTACAATATCATTCTCTGCCTATTCCTTTGAGGTGGGATTGCTCCCTGAACCTGGAGCTTGCATTTTTTCAATTAGGCTGGAGATCAGTGAGTCCCAAGGATGTGAGTCTCTTCTCCCTTTGGTGCCAGCGATACAGGTGTGCACAAATGCCCGGCTTGCTATTTAAGCGTAGAGAGCTGAACACTGCTTAGCAAATGCTCTTCTCTACTATGGCATAGAGTTCTACATTATTACTTTGGAGCTTCCTGTGTGGATTTTTAATTAATTTTATCCCATATTATGCAATGTTATTTTATTTGTGTTGTTGTTACAGTATATTTGGGGAACTATTAAGGAAAAGCTATTTCCTTCTGGTCAAAAATCCTGAAATCTGTCTGAGAGTAGAGACATGAAATTATCGCCCTCATAAGAGTTGATTTGGTTGGGCTGGTCAGTTTTATGGTAAGGGAGCAACACTTCAGAAAGTGTAATTTTCCTTAAAGTATGCTAAAAAGATTAAAGCAATTCTTACCCCTCAGTGAGATGCCATGCTTTTCCTTTCCAGAATCTCTGTTCTCTGTGCAGTTAGTACATAGACCCCATGAGTTACTATGTTGTCAGCACACCCTCTGTGCTGTCTCTTTGTTTTGGATGCTAGCCAGAGTCTAAAAATGCTTTTTTTGGTACGTTGTGCTCTTTCCCTGTTTCTCTGAAGCTCTCCCTTACCCCACCACATGACTGCTTTTCTGCCATGCTATTGCTTACAAGTGTGGTTTTTCTTCTTCTTCAATGCCTTACTCTTTGTACCTGTCAAGATTTACCATGTGCTTGAGATGTGTTTTGCTTTTAAACTCTAATAAAATTTTCATAGAGCTTTCTTTTCAGTCCATGTAAATTATTTTATTAAGGAGAATAAGAACCCCAGGAGAGAAACTCTAATTTCCCTGATCACACTATAAGAAGTCTACTACAGTATGTTTGAGATTTTTGTGCTATTTTTTTTTATTCATTTTAGTTTATTGCATAATATGAAACCACAGAATTGAAAATGCTTTTAGCCTTCAGGCAGCCAACCATTTTTGAGCTGTTTAAAATAAGGCAAATGTTTATATTAACTTTTTACAGTTATTGAGTATATTCATGTTAGGTAACAGTTTCTGGCTTATTGCCCTCCTCTTTTCCTTCACAACAACTTAACTACTACAAATTATAAATTTAATTTTCATTTATTTTTAAATAACTTATTATCATTAGTTGTCTTTTGCTTTAGCTGTTCTTCATCTTCTTGGAAACCTTATTATTTTTCATTTCCTAGCCTGGTTTCCAAAAATGCAAGGTGAGCAGAGCTTAGGGTCTTTTCTCTGAAGCCTGAAAATATCTGGTTTTTAGGAAGAACACCCATGCAAAGTCCTATTTGAGTTCGTCATTGAGGGTCACACTCCTGGTCAGGTCTGTGCACTGTTGGCAGCTTTGTTTCATGAAAGCTATTGAGTTAGGTTTCCAGGTTCCCTCGGCCTTTTGTAATGTGGATGTTCTACCTTGTTTTGTCAGCTCCTGGATGTGAGATACAGGTTGAGGAGATGGGGGTGGAAAGCAAAGTGAAGAAATCATCCAGTCATCTAAATCTTAGCATTAACATTTCATAATTTTGTTTTATACAAAAGAGACAAATCACCAGGTCAAACAAGTGGAAAAAGGGTAAGTGGGTGTGAATACCAGAAGATGGAGAACCCTATGAGCCATTGAAAAGCAATCTGTATTGCTTTGGACAGTAAGCATTCTTTGCTACCTTTTCCAATAGGTTTTTGACTGAAAAACTGTCCCATTATTGACATAAGGATATTAATATATGTATGCCATTCTAGTTAAATATGCTTCTTTATTTTCCTCCTGGAAAGATTATGAGGATAATCAAAACACAATTTAAAATCTGTCAGTTTACAGTTTGTTTTACTGAATGTGCTTTCAAATATTAGTTTTATGTATTTCCTTAAGAATTAACAAATCAGTAAATGTTTACAGCATGTCTTTTCCAAACATGTATTAAAAGACACAATTGTAATAAAGGAAACTCCGTTGTGGTTTGAATGTAAAATGTCTCCTGTAAGGCTTAGGTGTTTGGACTTTTGACTCCAGCCGGTTGCACTGTGTTGTGAGGTGGTAGAACCATTAGGACCTAGTCTTTCTGGAGGGTGAGGGTTGCTAGAGTGGGAATTTGAGGTTTTCAAGCCAGGTTTATGATATGTCTGCTTTCTGCTTCCTAATTCCTCCAAGAAAGAAAGAAAGAAAGAGAGAGAGAAAGAGAGAGAGAGAGAGAGAGAGAGAGAGAGAGAGAGAGAGAGAGAGAGAGAGAGAGAGGAAGAGAGGAAGGAAGGAAGGAAGGAAGGAAGGAAGGAAGAAAAAAGAAAGGAAGGAAGGAAGGAAGGAAGAAAGAAAGAAAGAAAGAAAGAAAGAAAGAAAGAAAGAAAGAAAGAAAGAAAGAAAGAAAGAAAATGAAGTTAAGCCAAACACTTCTGCACCATGAATTGTCCTGCCACCAAGCTTTCCTTCCATGATGAACTGTACTTCCATGATGAACTGTACTTCTCAAACTCTGAGTAAAAATAATCACCTTTGCCATCAATTCCTGATTGTCAGGTCAGGTCATAACAATAAAAAGAGAAACCAACACCAACTGTGAGAACATATACACTTTAAGATGAATGGTGACAGACAACAATTTGTAAAATAGACAAGATGAATGAGTAAAACTCAGTTTGTGAAACAATTATTATTAGTCAACCAAATTAAAAAAAATTGACCTAGTTTTTTGAAGACACTAATTTCACTCTCAGAGAAACTGGCCATGTGTATTCCTGTTTGGCATTGTCTTAAAGGGAAACTCTTTTCTTTGAAATTGTCCCTTGATATTTATTTATTAATTTGATAAAAATATAAACAAGTCTTAATGATGACTAAAATGAAAAACCTTATGTACTGTGGGATGAAATCTTTTCACAATGATTCTGATATGGCTAGAGAAGGATCAGCAACTTAGCATCACGCACTTTATCATTACCAAAATGTCTAGGTTTAAATCAGGCCTATTCAACCATCCATAAAACTTACCTGTTATTTATTCATTCAGTCTTAGAGTCCAGGTTCTTGAATTCTATTTTGTTCTAAGATACTCTCTGAATAAAGAAAGAGTTTGTACACTGAGTTAGTAACAGGATGATTGTTGAATATTTTCTCTTCCTGCATATATCCTGAAGTTTTTGTCACAAATGGGAATAAGGGAAATTATTGCTTACAGAAAAATTAATCCCTTATATTTGTTAACTTTCTTGTGTTTGTCAATTGACATTGGGTGTTCCTGAGTTTCATTTATCTCACTCATTGACCATTGTGTCCTAGTTGCTTGAAAACCACCATGATACTCCAACAACACTCTAGGTCTGTTTTTTAAAAATCTTTAGAATCATCCAGGAAAACATCAAGGACCCTAGAGAGTTGTTTCCCATTGGCAGGGAGTATATCACAACTACATTATATTCCACAGTGAAGCTAATCCATAAGGTCTAGTTACCTAAGATATTTTTACTGAAATATATAGGTTCAACAAAGGAGTAGGTATCCCTGACAACAGGAGAACACTCAAATTTATTGGGTCTCTGTATTGTCATACTAAACTTATATTAATGGGATATCTTAGATATTTTTTGCAGTTATCTGTACCTTTAACATTTCCTACAAAATAGATCAACTGTGATATAGGCATTTTATTTTTCACTGGCAAGCAGTGCCTATATACAATTACCAAATTTATCTAAAGACCTTAATAAACTTAAGACACTCACTATTTTATAAAGTTTATTTTGATATTTTTAAGTATTGAGAAATTCATACATGCATATATTATGTTTTGTTTAAGTCCATCCTTCATTCATACTCCTCCAATTCCTCCCATAAGCCTACCACCACTACTTATTACCTCTCAGTCTAATGTATTCTCTCTCTCTCCTTCTCTCTCTCTCTCTCTCTCTCTCTCTCTCTCTCTCTCTCTCTCTCTCTCTCTCTCTCTCCTTCTTCTTTTTTAGTTAAACATGTAGGAGTCCACTTAGTACTGCCAATATGTGCAGAAATGTAGGGCTATTTTCTGGAGTGTGAGCAGCCTCTCAGAGGCCACATACCCATAGCAATCTGATTTTTCATCTTCCAACAGCAGTTTTATAGCACATGTGAAGTTCCAGTATATTATGGGCATTGTATCAATATTTTAGGATAGATTAAAATGACAATACAGTAATAGAGAAAAAATATACCTTCAGTGGGAAATATAGACATGGATATAGTGCATTCTGCCAAGCAACAATCATTCCAACCAGTTATTTACACCCATTCTCACTCTACATTAAATGCCATTGTATATAATAACATTGCATTGTGTCAATATGAGTAGAACTGTAATAATGCAAATTTTTGAGATGGAGAAGAACCTATGATTGGTAAAAAGCCACTCATATTAGTAAATTTCTGGTCAGAATTTCATACCTCTCAACTAACGTTTATGGAGCTCATGCATATATGGTATTGTATTTCACCCATTAGAACCTAGAAATTCAGTAAATTGACCCAGAAGGCAAATGGTGCATGCTCACAATTTCTTAATTGTCCTTTAGAGGACACATACAGTATGTGTTCATGCAGTCTCTGGGGACAAAGAAAAACACTAGCAATAAGAATAAAGGCATTTAATGGGGTATTAAGGTGAATCCATGAGCACAGTTGCTGCAGCACAAGCATGAAGAATTAAATCAGGATCCCCAGCAAGCACATAAAAGCTGAGTGTGGCAGGACATAGGCACATCTATAATCTCAGTGCTGGGAAATGTAGAGTCAGGAAGATCTTAAGACTCACTGGCTACCCATCAAGCAAAAATTGTTTGTGAGTTTAACAGTCAGTGAGAGCAATTTCAAAACCTAAAACAGAATAATTAAGGGCACCTGACATATACCTCTGTCTTCCACATATGCACATACATACAACATATGTATACAACCCCCCACACAAAGAATAAATCAGTTGAGAAGCCATTTTATCTTTCCACTTCAGCTGTATCCTCTACTTTTTATATCTTACTTCTTGCTTTATCTCATCACCAGCACTTGTAATTCTTAAGGAATCCTTACTCTATAATTCTAAAGAATGAAGTGGCTTATAATTTTAAATATTTGGATATTTGCTTTTTCTCAATATGAGTTACTATAAAATTATTTTATTTGCTTATTTTTATCATTAACAGTGTTCCAAATAATCAGCATTCTCATTAATGCTTTTTAAAATTTTATTATCATTGTAATGGAAGAATCAGGATAAATATATTCAAAGATATATTGTCATTTTCATAGAAGACTATATAAAGAGCAAGTTAGCTTCCTTAGAACAGAAGCAAAGAGGAATTGAACCTCAGGTCTCATCTCTGATGGAAAAATGGCCAGGTACTTTCAGGCAACCCAGTATATTTGGAAATGCCTTAGCAATAAGCTTAGTCTTAGGTAGGTTGGCTCATGAAAAATGGCTGTATAAAACTACTGAACGTGGAAAGTAAATGTATGTATCTCTGATCAGCAAAGATAAGTAAACATCAAAGCAATGCTTAGTAGTGATAAACTATGCCTATAACTGTAAACCATTTTAATTTCATATAAATTTAGTTTCTGAAAAGAAATTTATCACTGTCTTGCTACATAAATATGTATAAACTTGTACTTCATACATGGAAATGAAATTGCAGCACAATAATCTTTTCCACAAAATGAGTGCTAGGGAAGTTTTTCTAGCTATGTTTTATAGTTTTTTTAGTGAGCTTTATCAATGCTGCTTGAATTAATGGTACGTAGTTTTGCTTCAGAGTACAAATGTGTAAAGAAATAGAAATTTGGGTGAAAACATGTTTTAATAATGCCATTTTACCAGAGCATACTACTAATGAATATTCAGGTTCTACTGGTGGGCAGTTTCTATCATAAAACTAGATTTGCAGATGAGGACAGCTCAGCATGAATCACAGCTGCCCTGATTTATTGAGTCTCTTTTGACCTTGGAGAAGTTATTTAATGTGTCTGAGACTGAAGTGTGGTACTATCGCACAAAGGTCCCCCTACCCTACGCCCTTTGTTGTAATCCCAACTCCCAGTTCTCAGAATGTTAGTGTGTTTTGTGATGAGGTATTTGGGATGACTGAGGGAAAAGGGAGAGTTTTGAGTGGGCTCTGACTTAATATGCCTAGTATTCTTATAAAACGACACTAGGACATAAGTTACATATTGTCCATGAGAAGAGAGGCCTCCGAAGTCAGTCCTGCTGGTGTGGCCAACTCCGATATTCATCCTGAGGGAAAATCCATTCCTGTTGCTAGGACATTTGAGCCCAGGTGCTATGTTAAGGTGAACAAAAAAGAATTGCAGCCCTTGGAAAAGGAAATGTGACTACCAACCAAAGCTGCTCTAGTGAGTTCTGTGATGTTTGCATTCTGCTTCATTTTTTCTTTTTTTCTCCCTCATCATATTTACTTTTATTAATTATTTGGGAATCTTATATAATGTACCCTGATCACACTTCCCAGTCCTCCCAGATGCAAACCTTCCCCCAAACCTTTGTGACCTCCTCAGGAATAAAAAGGAAGAAAAAAATTACATATATATATATATATATATATATATATATATATATGTGTGTGTGTGTGTGAAGTCTAAGCATGATAAAATTCCTAGTGACCAGCCTCTTAGTGAAAATTTAGTCCTTCCCCACCCCCATCCCTGCCAGTAATCAACTCTGCTCCACTTCAGCATCCCTATCATAGTTTTTAACAATTTTCTTCAATGGCTTCCTATCTATATTGTTTCTTTTGTGGGAGGAATGGAGGAGAGAGGGAGAGGTTGTCATGGAAGCCTTCTATGTCTCTCACTCTCAACTGTGAGTCTGCAGCCATCTATACCACTACAAATAACAAAACACAAAAAGGGCTCAAATGAGTGGCTTTTCCAGTCATCAGTAGCACCAATCATGGATTTCCACATGGCCTCTAGCGATAGTGTAGCCTATGGACATTAACATGGCCTTCTTGCTCCTGAAACACTCTGCCCTATTTTGCCACATCCATCATCAGGCATGTGATGTTTGGAATGGTATTTGGTTCTTTTTATACATAATACGTCAAGGTAAAGCTGTAAATGGGGTTGTTTGATGGTGACCTTAGTATAAATTGATCTGACCCGTTGTTCACATTTCTAATAAATATAAACAAAATTACATGTCTTAGAAAGATGGCCACTTGTAGACTGTCTCCAGTCAGGCAAGATCATTCGGCTTCAGAATGAAAGTGTGCAAGCTGAAATGATCAATCATAGAGTCAGGAACACATGATTAAGTAATATCCGTTATACCGGATGTGGTTACTATGGAGAAAATAAAATAAATGTTGGAACAATGGTTTATAAAATCAGCACATTTATTCTATTAACAAATTTATGAATAATAAAACTAAGATCAATAGGCATGCAAAATGTATAAAAGATTCAGTAAATAGCTAAATAAAAGATTAGCAGGTTCTATTTAAAAAGAAGATAATATTAAAAATAATTTTTTGTACTTTTTGTAGTAGGGGACTGGCAGTGAGGCTGTCTCTCTATATAATCCTGGCTGTCTTGGAACTTGCTATGTAGGTGAGATTGATTTGTAACTCACCCAGATCTGCCTGCCTCTGCTTTCTGAGTGAGGTATTAAATACACAGACTGACATACCAGGCTAATATAAAATCTTTCAATGTCATCAGTTTAAGAAAATATAAACAATTTATAAATAAATGAAAATATGAAATGAATGAATTCAGTAATATGCCAATACAAATGAGAATAAACATGCATTGTCAATATCAACTCTTAGTACATGGCACTTTCATAGTAACTTCTGTGCCTTCTTAAGGTTGGCATAGAGTTTTTTCCATGATTTTGTGTTTCACTGAAGAAACAAATTGAATGCAGTGTCTTGATGTTAAATTGATACTGATGTTAAATGGAAACTACACTGAGTTGCTAATATTTCATGTAATGGATTGCCTAGTTAATGAGACATAATTAATTTATGGTCTCTAATGCAAAAGGAAGCTCAGAGTGATACAAGGGCCAGGCTATCCAATCCTGTATTCCCCCTGCAGAGCAGTAACTCAGTCAATAGCTAGTCACATCTGATTATCATCACACACTCAGGGAGTGCACAGCTATTCACACTGAGACTTATCAGGAAATGTGAACTCACTCTAGCTCTGGAACTGTGTGAATTTAACCTATATTAACGAAATTAGCTCATTCAATAAAAGATCCTCAATTCAGAACTGTTTTATAAACTATTGATATGCTTCTGGTTGTCAAAGTACACTGGTCTGGCTGTAGAGGCTGCTTATACTCCCTTACCCTCTTTCTCTAAAGCATTTGGCTTACAGTCCTTAGTTCATTGATGTTCTACTCACAAAGATGGGCTTTCTGAAATCAAATACTCCAGTCCTTAGGCTTATTTTCTCTGACTTCCTTGTTCCCCAAATTCCTACTTTAGCCACTTAGTTTAGTGGTATTGTCCTAAGAATTAATCGTTAATGATTCAAGTCCTTCAGAATACTATTTTGTAATCTCCATTTTTCTCTAACAACTTGCCTATTTTTAAAATCATGCCTTCACATACTGAAACTCCAACAAAAGTTGAGCTACAAATACATTCCCACACATTATTTAGTTTCCATTCAGTAACCACCATCTAATTTCTTCTTTATATGCCATTTTATTCATTGGTAATTATTCCACTCCTCTCACTCACAACCAACACTGTATTTACTTCTTAAATAAGCAAAATTCTTATTTTGGCACCTCTCTTTTAAAGTAACTAGAGAAAACACCTAATGATGCTAAAGGTATAAATTTTAGTTCATTTATCTCTCTTCTGTATGTGTCGGAGGGGAAGGGTAAACTCATTAGTGACCAAATATATAAGTCAGCAGTAAATATTATGACATATCCTTTAATTACATCTCCTTATTAATCATTATTAATATTTTTTACATACTCTTTTGACATGGGGCCTGTTGGGAACATGGCGCTTGTCATTTCAGCTAGAATGGCTAGCCAGGGATCCCCAGGGTCTGCCTGGATCCATCCTGATGTGCTGGGGTAACAGATACATGCCACAGTGTTTGGCTTTTAAGTCAACTCTGGGTGTCTACACTCAGATCTTCATATTGGCATACCAAGCAATTTACCCATTGCACCATCTCTCCTACCGCAGGTATCAATCTTAAAATTCACGATCACTGAACCAAATCTTTCACTCTTTGCCATTTGTTGCCCTTCTCCAATATTTCACATCTTGGCTTTAACCCACAGCACTGCTTCCCCAGACCTTATGCAGTAGAAAATCTCACTAATTACTTCACTTTAAAACTGCTGTCTGTGATGATGCCTTCTTGCTCACCGACTTTGCTCTTATATTGGTTGAGTATTTCTCAGCTCAGGTGAAACTGGACTCTCATCTGGAATGTTTCTCTTTCTCTTTGCTTTTTTCAAGCACAACAATCTGATGGATCCTGTAAACAAGAGCAGCAGACGAGGATACAATATCCCATCATTGGTGAAGGACTACAAAAGAGATTTTGGTTTGTTCTACAATAATAACTAGCACTGTCATTAACAGTGACATTGTGCAATTCATTCAGATTGATTGATCTTGTGGGGACATGGCCCATCTTGGTATAAGCACATAAGCACTTTTCTACTTCTGAATTAAAAATAAAAGACATTCTTATTTATCAGAGTATTTTATACTTGTATCTATCAGCTACTACTAAACTGTGTTATTTTTTTCCAGACCAATGTCTTTAAGGCATAGTGAAACTAAACTCCTGAGTTGTTCTCTCTCTCTCTCTCTCTCTCTCTCTCTCTCTCTCTCTCTCTCTCTCTGATTTTAATTGTTTTCCCTCAGAGTGATGGCAAAATTTTCATTGTGGTAGATATGATTGTATTTTTCAAACTAGGCTACTGAATATTCATAAATAATTTCACTCAAAAGTTTATATTTGTGTTTCTGTAAGACAGGTGACACTTTCTTCAGTACCACCCTCATACAAAATTATATTCATTTCACAAGTCAGTTCTCTCTGCCATTTTCTGCATCAAGAATGGTAATTCCTCCTCATTTAAACAAAGAACCTTTCTCATCAAGAAATAATGTCCTTGGGTAAAGAAAGACACACACACCTCCTCTGTGGCTTCCAAACATCTTCTCCCTCTCTCTTCTCACATTGTGAATAGCATTGTGTCTCTTGTGAGGATCTTTATCTCTTAGGAGCTTCTTTTAAGAAAACTGAACAGATCATTTTCAATATAAGAAAAGTGATTCTCTTTTACCTTCAAAAATATTCAAATGTTGAAATAATTTATAATGGTTTAAAAGTTCACATTCAATTATTTCTAGCCTTTGTGAGATTTTTGTATAGATTCCCCCATTAAACCAATGTAACAGTTCAGTCATTAGTCCTATAATATTTGTATTTGCTTTTTTTATTCATTTTTTGTATTTATTTTACAATACTATTCAGTTCTACATAATAGCCACAGATTCCCTTGTTCTCTCCCTTCCTGCCCCCTCCCTTCCCCCCAGCCACCCCCATTCCCACCTCCTCCAGATCAAGGTCTCCCCCGAGAACTGGGATCGACCTGATAGACTCAGTCCAAGCAGGTCCAATCCCCTCCTCCCAGATTGAGCCAAGCGTCACTGCATAAGTCCCAGGTTTCAAACAGCTAACTCATGCAACGAGCTCAGGACCTGGTACCACTGCCTAGATGCCTCCCAAACAGATCAAGCCAATTGACTGTCTCACCTATTCAGAGGGCCTGATCCAGTTGTGGGCCCCTCAGCCTTTGGTTCATAGTTCATGTGTTTCCATTCATTTGGTTATTTGTCCCTGTGCTTTATCCAACCTTGGTTTCAACAATTCTCGCTCATATACACCCTCCTCTTTCTCACTAATTAGACTTCCAGCGCTCCACCAGGGGCCTAGCCGTGGAAGTCTGCATCCAGATTCCTCAGTCCTTGGATGGGGTTTATGGCACAACTATTAGGGTGTTTGGCCATCCCATCACCAGAGTAGGTCAGTCCCGGCTGTCTCTCAACCATTGCCAGCAGTCTTTTGTGGGGGTATCTTTGTGGATTTCTGTGGGCCTCTTTAGCTCTTTGTTTCTTCCTTTTCTCATGTGGTCTTCATTTACCATGGTCTCCTTTTCCTTGTTCTCCCTCTCTTTTCTTGATCCAGCTCGGATCTCCCGTTCTCTTTCCCTCGACCCTCGCCCTTCATTGCTCCCACTCATGCTTTCAAAGTTAATTATATATATTTTGGTCCTTCTAAAATATTGTCACTATACTTCTGAACCTTTTGAAGCAATTTTTGCTCAAAGCTAGATATTTTTATGCAGATGAGATTCAGATAGACAAAAGTTAGACCTGCATGTTCAATTTCCTAGTATCTATTGCCCAAACACATATTACTTTTCTTACTATTGTCGCTTGAAGACACATCTGATCAATCAATTATATTAAAGTCTCTGAGAAACAGCTCTTCAGCATATCACCTTTATCTCTACAAAGTGACAAAAAGAGGCACTCAATAAGGAGCTAATAAAATAAATTAATTTATTTCTCTTACTTAGTACATAACAAGCAAGTTAATCTAAGCAAGGTAATAGTTAAATAAAAGATTAACTGCCCTTAAATAGTTTAATATTTCCACGAACTACTGCACTTTATAGTTCTGAAGTTTGGAATAAGAATTACAAAGCAATAGCTCTAAAGGAGAAAAAGAGTGCAAATATACTGGTCTTTCCCATCAACAATAACAACAAAAAGTCTAAACAGAATATTTCAGTTTAGAAGAACATGTATTTTCAAAATGAGAAGATACACAATGCCCATGGATGGAGGCAGTTTATTTAGTTGACAACTTCATTAGTATTTCATAAAATTCTGCATTGTTCTGAATTATATGGAGGTACTTAAAATGTTGTGATCCAAGTATATTTTTCCAAACTTACATTCTCTTCTACTGGAGATAACAATGTGATATTGGTCTGCATGAATAATATTCCCTAAATCAAAAACTGTTTGATGGCTTTAATGGGAATCAGCTAGAGGATGGACTAAAGCCTGTGCTGAGACCTATCAGGTATGATTGTAATTGCGTTATAATTTGCATACTCTGGATAATTTGAATGATTCCAACAGAATGGAGTTTAAATCTAGATCTGTTTTCTTGGGTGCTGTCACACAGGGTTCTGTGCTGGAGATTTGACACTCAGGGGTGACTGCTTTGAAATCATGAATAATTTTATACGTGGATTTGTGTTTTGCAGTTTTAATCTGCTAAAACAATAGCTCGCATGCATAGAGCTTGGAGCCTCAGTCCTCTGCAGCCTCCTTACCCCGATGGCTCATTATCTGGTCTGAAAACTTATCAAGCCTCCTGGTCCCTGACCCTGCTTTCTAGCTATACCATCTAGAATCATGCTGGCAATGTAGAGTAGTCTTAGGGATAATGAGGGAGGAACACCCAGCTGTCATAGAGTGTCCTCTTGGGATTGGTGGGTTGACCAAAGCAGTGGCCACCCCATCTTAGACTGACATTGTTATGGAACACTAGGTGGGAAATGATTCTGCATCCTCTCTTCCACCCACAATTTAGGTACTAAGAGCATCATGATTACCATTTACAGGGAAGTTGCTTTGAGTTTTTCATTTAATCTCCAAAATTATGAAAAGTAAAGAAGATCTTACTTTTACAAGAGTAACAGGATAATGAGATATGCAAATGTGATTGGGTATACAAATGTCATTTATGTCTGTATTGGATAATCTTAGAATTAGAAAGGATCATTTATAGACAATCATCTGTTAGATTCTGCAAAAATCAAAAGAATCCACAATTGGGACACATTTTATGCTTATGTTTAAGATGTATTTTTTTCCTTTTATATCAATTAAGTATTCAATTTACTTTCATTTGTGTGTGTATGCTTTGCCTGCATGTATCACTTGTGCCTGTGGAGGTCAAAAAAGGACACAAGATCCCCTGGACCTTGAGTTAGAAATGGTTGAGAGCTGCCATGTGTATGCTAGTGGCCAATTTCAGGTCCTTTAGAAGAGCAGCTATGTTCTTAACTGATGAGCCATCACCTCAGCCCTTCTATTGTATTTTAACACAATATCCCAAGAAGTCTGATACTCTTATATTGAGGCTCTATGATATTGGTCTCTGGCTTCATGGACACAATATCACAACCTACAGAGTAAACTATGTCTGATGCTATTTCAAATACATAGAAAGCTATTAGGGTTTGTAAAGACCTGTTTTTGTCTTCTATACATCAGGACTAATACAGTAAAGCATTATTTTTAGACTATTTTTCAAAAAGCATAATTGAACATAAATTTAACTCACATATCAACTAAAATCAGCAGCACACTGATTTTAGTTGATAGATCACCTGTAACAGTATGAGTCCTAAAAGCTTTTGAGTTTTGTACATGAATTCAAATTTGTCAGAATTTATCTGAAAAGGATGTATCCTGGTAACATAAACAACTACCTGTTTGAATACCTAATTCACAAACAGATTTGGGGCTTATTACCTCTTGGAGCTAATTAGTTGAATTTAAAAGATACATTAAGTAATACATAGAATCAAATGTGTGACCCCAGGCAAGAATTTGTCCAAATTTGCCACCCTGCTTTAAATCATAGTTTTTCCTTATACTCTAGCAATCTGATTCCAACTCTAAATGCTGCAGAAACCAACATGTCCTCCTAGGAATTTCAGCACAGAGAGCTATGTGGAGGCAGAAAAATGCTTGATGCTGTGAGAGCTTTGTCACCACTGGCAGACAACACAGCTGAATCTAAAGGCATCATTTGGGCCTCAGGGCTCAGTACAGTTCAATCCAGGCAAATGTTGTCTCTCTTATAATTGAATTTCCACAAACCTCAAGTTTGTGGATGGTGATGTCTAACTGTAAAAGCAATACTGAAATAATTTTTATTTAGAAGTAACTGAGATAAGTACAAAAGAGATATTCAGAAGTATGAACAATTCTTAAAAAGAAAACTCTAGGAAGAAACAAATGAGCTCTCATTCAAGTATACCCAAGTGAGAAACTTATATGGAAACTTGTTATTGACTTCCTACCTCAGAGCCAGACTGTCTACCACAAGCAAAGCTGAATCATTGTGATTGGTATTTCTTTGTTTTCAATACTCAGATGAAGTTGGCTGCCCTTCTAAAGAGGGACTGCCAATTCAGCTTTCTGATGTGTCTTTCTCCTTTGTCAGACTTTTCTAAGACTTATTTTGCTGGCAGATAGGATTCACAGATCCCCCTTTCCAGTAATCAGTTATACATCATTTTCTGTACTGGTCCAAATCTCTGTTACATCTCAATACTCTCCCTCATCTTGAAACTGTCTGTGTATATTTAAACTCTTAGAGCTCTTATCTAATGACTCAGGTAATGCCCTTATATAGAAGTTTCAGGGGGAAGGATTGGTAAATAATTTTATGAATTTTTAATTCTTCTTCAATTCTCATAGCTGAGTTAAACCTCAGAAATGGGAAGATTTTTCTAACACTGCCTCTTGGCTAAGTTTCTTTTGTTAGAAATGCCCAGCCCATGTACAAGCAGTCTGAAAAGAAGCAGTAACATGTTGGGTACAATTACTTTTAAATAATTGGTCCCTTCTCCTTTCATCCATATGTGTAAATCTCAGAGCCATTTTGTGTAGGCTCCCTTGAGTTATGCAGACTTGTGACTCCTATCATCTACTCTGATTTCTCCATTGTGGCACAAAAATTACACATACAGCTTTGGGCCTCCCAGAGCCTGAAAAGAAATAAATATAGGTCTTATTCAGACATATATCAAATATATAGTTTCCAAACAAGTTAGTGATCAAGGATAGAGGATAATACTCTCAATCAGTAGATTGGTGAGCACTGTACACCATTTGTTAACTTCTTATTGAATAGCAAATGAATAAAAGTAAGTTTCAATATATAGTGTTCTGGGCTATGGTGATGGTCTGTTTATTTGTTCAAGTGACTTAGGTGAAACTTGAAATCTAAGGTAAAGGGAAGTAGCTAGTAGAAAATCTTGAAAGAGAGATGTATTGTATATAGTAATAGGTCCACTAGAGAACACTACATTAAGAATCAAGATCTACTGATTTGTTGGTATTCCTATTTAGACTATGTTACCTCAACTCCAATTTTTCCACTTAGTACTTGAAAATGTGCCTATATAGAGAGCACTATGGGGAGAGAATGGTACAAAATACCCATAGAAAAATTTCATTGTTTTCAAGGCAAGCAATGAACTGTGAATTAAGATATATGCATAAAGATTCTTCCCAGAATCCATAGGTTACCAAATAAAAAGCTGCTTTGATCTCTGTTCAGAAGGAATATTATATCTGATCAAAATTAAGTGTGAGGATATGAAATTATGTGAAATGACAATATTATAAGTATGTAATGTGTAAATATTAAAATATTTCATTAATACCGTAAATTGAAGGATACCCCTTTGTGAAATATTGCATTTTATATGATATAGTACAAAATTAAGTTGGAGCAAACCTACTTTAATAAAATAATAAAGACACTATAACCAAAATATGAATACTTAATTAAATTGAAGCATCAAAACACAAATTAAAATCTAGGAACTATATTTTAATAATTTAAGACATGCTGTTTTTATTTTCCAAGTCTGGCTTATTTTGCTTAATGTACTCAGTTCCTGTGCTTTTGTTGCTATAAATACTGCACTTTCATTTCTCTCTATAGTCAATAAGATTCCACTGTGTAAAGGTATGATATTTTTGTTATCCATTCATCTGAGAATATTTCTGAAATAATTTTCTTTAGTAATTATAAGTTTTTGGGTATTATATTGTGTCCTTGACACAAGTGTATTGACATATACATTTAATTTTACTTAATGACAAAATGTCTATTTGTGGCACATTTATGAAAATGTGAAAAGCAGTTGGAATGGATTATTTCTGGATCCTCTGTTCTATCCCATGATACATTCCACATTGTAGCTGTCACTTTTGCTGGGCAGTAAAATTTTAAGTCAGCATTGCTATTTATGTTTAGGATTACATGGTATAATCCAGATATTATTTATTTCCATACAAGACTTGTTTCTGGTTATATGAGAAAAGTTACTAAAATTCTGATAGAGATTGCATTAAATTTAACAGACCACTTTTGCTGATATAACCATTTTATAATGCAAATTCTAAAAATTCATAAAGTTCAAGGAACTTTGAAGATCTTTCCATCTTTTGGGATCTTCTTCAAAGTTTTAGGGCTTTCATTGTAGAAGTCATTTCACTCACTTCCATGGTTAGGTTTCTCCTAACATTTAAAGCTACTGTGAATGAGATATAAGTCCTAATTGTTTTCTTGGCAAGTTAGTCATTGATATAAAAAAAGAGATTTATAAGTGACCTTGTATCTTGTAATTGTTCTGAAAAGGATTACTAATTCTAAAACCTCATCTATTGAAGGAGCTTGTCTCTTTGTTGTTGTTGTTTAGAGGCATGCTTTATACTACCTGCAAACTATGTAATTTCTTCCTATCTTGTTTTTACCCTTTTCGTTTATTTATTCTGTGTCATTGTTCCTGCTGAGAAGTTTAGTACTATACATAACAATATACAATAATGAGAGAGTGAGCATACTAGTCTCATTCCAGATTTTAATGGGAAATATTTGCTCATATAATATTATATATAGGTTTGCCCTATACTCATTATCTTATTGAGTTGTATTTCTTGCATACATAGTTTCTTCAAGATTTTTTTATTGTGAACAGTGTTTACCATTGTCAATTTTTTTTTTTTTGCAACAGCTGAAATGATTGTATCCTCTCCGTCCATGAGTCTCTTTATGAGGTTTATTGCATTGTTTAATTCACATTTGTTGAGTCAAACTCACTGACCCTGGGATGAATGGAATTAGTCATGGTGCATAATCTTCTTAATGTGTTCTTGGATTCAGTTTATAAGTATTTTGTTGGGAGTTTTTACATCTATGTTCATCAGTGAAATTTGCATATGATGTTATTTTTTTATTTTATCTGTACCTAGTTTTAGTGTTAACATAATATCAATACTGTCAATGAGTTTAACAGAGTCCCTCTACTTTCTATTTTGTGGAAGAGTTTTGGAGAGTATTTGTATTAGCTCTTCTTAAAGATTTGGTATAATTAAGCCATGAAGCCTCTGATCCAGGGCTTTTCTTGTGGAGAGATTCTTTAATTACTTCATCAGTCTCATTCCTGGTAATGGGTCTAATAAAGTTGTTTATTTATTCTTGATCTAATATTAGTGGAATTTCCAGCTGCTTGAAAGGTGTTTTTCAAATTATTCTTTAATGTTATGCTGAATGTCATTGAAATTTTTTGTAACAACCTTCTTTCATCTATAATTTTATTAACATGTGATTTTTGTCTTTCAATTTCGGTTAGCTTGATTAGGGGTTTTTCAATCATCCTTATCTGCTCAAAGAACCAAACAGCACATCCTATAATAGTCTATACATATTGTTCATTTTGTCACTGTTCTTTCATTGAGTTCCACCCTAATCTGTGTTGCTTATTGCTATAGGCTGTGTTTGAATTTAACATTCTACTTTTCTGGAAATCTGAGGTGATTTCTCATGTTGTTTATATGAAATCCTTCTGATTTCTCAATAATTTTTTTTTCTGATGAGAGTGCCATAGTCACCTCACCCACTATTTTGTTTCCTGACTCATCAGAGATTTTGTAGTTTTGAGTGTTTTTTTAACATTGTGAGCCTTAATGCTTAGTACATAAATGTTAAAAATTATTCTGCCTTCTTGGTATAATCTTTCCCTTTAGTAATATGCACTGGACCTCTCCACTTCTTTCAGGTTTTTGTTGTATTCGCCAGTGAAGATTGTTTTCTGGAAGCAATACATGATTAAATTTTATTTTTTAATCTTTTTAGTCCACATAGTTGTTTTGTGCCTTTTGGCTATTTGCACAGAGAGTTATTATTGCGAAGTGTTTGCTCAGTTTTTCAGGTAGAACTGAATACATTGTACATGTGATTTCATTTTAGTTCCTTCTACTGTGTAGATTTTCATATTCTTGGAAGTTTGGGCAATGTTGTTAGCTTCTTTTCTTTCTACATTCCTGAATGTATTTGCTATTGTCTCAAATTCATCTTCCATCCTTGATGTTTACTTTTCTACTTTGTTTTACCTGTGGTAATGCTTCCTACAGTTTATTCTTTCTGATTGATTGATCGAATCTGTCATTCCTTACACTCCTGTTTGGTTGATTTTTAGGATCCCAATTTTCGTTTATAATTTCCTCCATGTTTTTAATTCCTCTCCAAATTCTCAAGCATTTCTTCCTCCTTCATAAATTCTTGCCTAGATCCGAATTGCTTTACTTAGTTTATTCATGCTTACTTGAATTCTCTATGTTGACATGGTTCCATTAAACAGTAGGATTCTGTAATCCTTTCTAGAATTTCTCTCATTCCGTCATCTTTCGATTCTAGTAATAAGGAGTTGAGAACTTGTGAGGACGTAATGCCTTCTTTGATCATTTTTGTTTGGATGAAACTTTGTTCTGTTTGTTAATGTGTCAGGATTGATATGTTTCTCAGCCTTCAGTTTTCTTTTTTTTTTTTCTATTTTTTTTGTTTGTTTTACATGAATCTTCTTAGAGAGCTGTCTTCATTTGGGCTTATGTTCCCCACTGCTATGAAGGAATGAAGCCAACTTCAGTGATAGAAGCAGTGATTTGACCTTAATCCCAGAGTCATATTATCATAAATAGTTCTTTCATTCCTCAATGCTCCCTTGAAAGTGTTCAGATAAGCTGGTGCTATGTGCACTCATTGGGGAAAATGTAGTTTATAGTTTTTTAGAAGTTTGAGTGTTAATAAGTAGTAAATAAAGAGGAGATTTAAATGAGAAAAACATGTAATAAAGTATGAATGTTATGGAAAATTACACAGGCAGCTTCTAATGTTTGTTCTTAACCATAATACCCAAGAATACATCTCTGAACTCCATTTTCAGTAGGCAGTCTTACTCCTTGACTGGGGTCACACTCTGCTTCTATGAGGTATAAAAATCAGTGTAGAAAATACCATGCAGTGGTTGAAGATAAAAATATAGTCATAAAAGCCTATTCAGGCAAGATACAAGCTAAGCAAAACTATTAAGCAGCTAAAGGACAAATGTGCAAACACAAATGAACATAAAAATAAAATAAAATATTCTATACCTTCTCAGTATCAGACGGGTTTGTTTTCATCATCTAATTTGAATTTCTTTGATTGTGTTTTCTGCAGGTGGGTAAGATCGTGGTCATAGTAATAAAAACTAGGGCGATTAATATGTTTCTGTTGGGATGTCCCAGTCATAGACTTGCAAGAAAACCTTTATCTCTATAGTTTAGAGATTGTTCTTTCCATACACAAAGTTTTCTATGACTGAGGATCTGAGAGGTTGTAAAAAGCATCCCTGTTTGTGTTGACATTTATTAACTCATAGTATCTTTTTGGACCAACTCACCTGCTAGTGTGTGACAAGTTTATCAGCTCACTCTTCACTCTCCTAATTTGTTCCTTTCCCAAGCAGTGCAAAGATATTTTTTGCTGAACTCTCTTCAGAACACCATTGGTGAATCTCAGCTTCACTCTCCCATGTCATACTTCTGCCTTCATAGCCACAAATTTCACTGCTCTGCTGTTCTCTGTCCATGGTGTGTCTAGCCATATGGAGGAATCTCTGGTGCAAATACAGCCTACTTCAAATTTATTGTGCCATGTTTAACCCATATTCAAGAATAGAGAACACTTACTTAACAGCTAAAACCTGTATCTCCCAGTATAAGTGGAAGTCTGCATCAATGACAACTGATGCCCATTCACTGCTTCTTTAAGGAGTTCTCACTTAGATTTTACAATTTTTTTCTTCAGCTATTTCTATTATAGGAATGAAGTCCTTTCTTTTTCTTGTGACCGCTGTCTTTCACCATTATGATGACTCATAATCAATCATCTTCCCCGGAATTACAAGAATTTGTTTCTTGTCTCATGTTACTGGAAGCAGCCCTCTGCTCTTAGCAATCTTAGTCCAGTCTCTGCTTCTATGATGATAGGGTCACCAATTGTAAGTCTCCCTCTGTCCATCCTGTAAAAACATCTGTGACTACAGCAAGTGCATATGATAATGTCAAAGAAATACCTTCATATCAATACCTTTAACTTAACATTTATAAAGTTATCCTTGAAAAATAAAACCTTCTTGAGATATTCTATGGATTAACAGGCAGTCATATTGGGAACATGAAGGAATATTATTAAACATAATATTGCAAGTATATATACTAAGAAGATGTATTAAAATTGCAATATTAAGAAATTTCATATGGTTATATTAATATAAGAAAAAGTAAAGTATAGGAAAAACCATAATTATAAACAATTATGTTTTCTTTTTTAGTTATTTGAAATTAAAATACATCATATCTCTTTTCTCTATTTGAAACCTCTTATGAAACCTCCCTTTGTCTCAAATTCCTGTTCTCTGTTTCTTTAATTATTGTTACACACACACACACACACACACACACACACACACACACACACACAACCTGCTAAGTCCTTATAATGTTACTGGATGTACATGATTTCAGAGTTGACCACTTGGTAATAGATATCCTGTTCTTGTCTTATTCGGGGGGGGGGCAGGTTGATTAGACTTCATGTATGAAGTTTTTCTGACACATAGTAGACACAATCTCACAGGAAAGTTATGTTTTTCTGGCTCTTACCATCTCCTTCTTCCACAATGAACCTTGAGCATCAAGTGAGGAGTTGTGTTGTAGATGTAGCAGTTGGACTGAGCATCACAGGGCCACATGTGCTCTTTATAATGAAAAAGATTTGTTTCATTATTTTGACAGGTCACATAGCTAAAAAGTAATTTAAGAAAGAAATGATATCTTATAAATAGAAACAGGTCAAATCTTTAACTATAAAAACAGTCATAATGCTTTTTAAATCAAGAATTGATAAATCACATAAACAAACTTCAAATATGATGCAAAAGTCTGAATTAAAAAGTAAAAGAAACAAGACTGAAATTTATAAAACTACTTAACTCATTTACTCAATTAGCCATATCTTCTATCAAAAACAAGTCAGTTTATTTCTCTCTCTCCTTCTCCCTATTGCCATTACCCCCTTGTCATCCTTTCTCTTCCCATCTTCTTTGTTTCTTGTGTTTCATTCTGTTTGAGATTAGGTATGACGAGGTGGTCCTGGGTTGATGGAAAGTCATGATCCTTCTGCCTCAGATTCCAGAGTATTATAATTATAGGCATGCAGTGTCACATATGCAAGTATCAGAATTCTGGGTTCAAATACTGTGATATCGCCGGGTGGTGGGGGCACATGCCTTTAATCCTAGCACTCAGGAGGCAGAGGCGGGAGGATCTCTGAGAATTTGAGGCCAGCCTGGTCTACAGAGCGAGATCCAGGAAAGGTGCAAAGCTACTTAGAGAAACCCTGTCTCAAAAAACAAACAAGAAAAAATACTGTGAAATCTATTCTCTATGTAAAAACAAGTCAAAAGAGAATTTATATGAATATCTTGAACATCTTAAAACTTATATTTTTCACTAGACTATTAATAATTTATAAGCTGTATGTGTGAGAAAGTATAAAACAAGACAATTTGCATTTGCAAACATAAAGGACATGTCCTTCACAATGACTTTTAGGAGGTTTTTTTTTTTTTTGTAAAATAAGTAACACTAAGAAATTAGAGGATGGGATCATTATGAAGAAATATTTAACATACATGAACCAACACCTACCTAAAAAGAAAGTAATTTTCTTGGAGAGTGTGTCAACTGATAGGTACCTCATGCTCCAGTAGATAGTCCCATACCCATGAACACATTGAAAGCACTAATTGAAATCATTCAGTCATTCAAACCTTGGTTTATGGACAAATTAAATTTACTAATCACAATACTTTTTTTCAAAATAGAGTTAAATAGGTAAAATGAATATAATATTTTAAAATACTTATAAAATATATTTAATTACTTGTACTTTAAGGTAGTTTTATATTATCTACTGTGTGGTAAATTAAACTGAGTTTTTAGTTCAGCTATCAAAAAAGAAAAATTATATGTCTTTCAATATTGTTCTGAATGAAAGAAACCTGCCACAAAAAGTTGTAATTTCTATTTTTTAAGTTGATGTTTATTTGAAGCTCAAGAACAAGTTGATGAAACTATGGCAATAAAAAATTTTAAAATGACAACTTGATTCATGTTATACAAACTAAAATATTTGCTGTCTTTCTCTTAAAGCTTGTAAGGAAGAAGAAATCTGTGGAACTTACTTTGTCTGTCCTCTCAGCCTTCTTCATTTCAGACTTTGATGCACTGTTACTACTTTATTCTCAAGAATTGTATCTCTTTTAGGCAGGTGCTGCAACTTAAAGGAATCTGAATGTTCTATCTCCCTTCCATTAAATGTAAAACAAATGAAAGCTATATCATAATATGACACCATGGCATTTATTAAGTATAAAAGAATTAACAATGTACAGCAAGCAAGATTACTGTAAAATTGGGAAACAAAGATTATTTAAATAATCAAGCAAATCATCCTTGGATGCCATATCTGTAAGAATACTATGGGTGGAGTATGAAGACATGGTGAAGATATGCCTAGAATAATGACATAGAAGGTAGTACAGAAAATTGGAACTCATTTATTTGGTTTTTTTTTTTAAGCTGTAATCCTGGTGATAGCAGAAGCATAGGACTTTTAAGGAGATGATCAAAACAGGAGTCAAGTATATAAGCAAATGGACTAAAGAGAAGACTCCTGGAATGTCAGAGATGTGGACAGATGTGACCTTATAGATTATATCAGTATGGTTATGTGATATTGCTATTTCCTTTGATTGACAGCATGAAGGGACACTGAAGTTGCTGAAACTTAGGAAGGGCATGGTGTAGGGTGTTGTTGTTGTTGTTGTTGAAGACAGAGTCTCATATATATCAGGCTTGCCTTGAACTCCTTATGTTCCAAGGATAATCTCAAGTTTTTGATCATCTTGTCTTTAACACTATAGTGATGGCATTACAAGCATGGGCAACCACACAAAGTGTACCCTATAATGGTGATTGAAATCTGTGATGAGTGAATGCTAGCCAATCACTCTACTAATTGAGCTCCATCCCCAACTAACTGACCTACATCCTCCAGTTGTGGTTAAGATCATGACCACTAACAAGCCCTTCACACTCACTGGCATGCTTCACTGCTATTCCTCAAAGGCCATAGCATACCAGTGAGTACCTCTAGGAAGCTCCGTAATGTTTCCACAATATGTCAATGACTCAGACAAAGAATCTATTTTTTTTCCTCAGAAGAAACAAACTAAGCAGATAGAGCAACAAATTACTTTAATCACAAGCATGTGAGAATAAGTTCCCATTTTTTGTTCACTTTTATTGAATCTTTGTCTGAAAAACTTTGCTCTGACTCAGTCATAAATATGTGTGATTGTGGACTAGTAATCTTAAACTTTTTTCACTGTGTTCAGAAATACTTTCTACTCTGGTGACCGGATGGCCAAACACCCTAACTGTCATGCTAGAACTCTCATCCAATGACTGATGGAAGCAGATGCAGAAATCCATGGCCACGCCCCAGGTGGAGCTCCGTGATTGTATGAGGGAGAATTGTTGAGACCATGATTGGAAAAAGCACAGGGACAAATAGCCAAACTAGTGGAAACACATGAACTATGAACCAATAGCTAAGGAGCCCCCAACTGGATCAGGCCCTCTGGATAAGTGAGACAGTTGATTAACTTGAATGGTTTGGGAGGCCCCCAGGCAGTGTGACCAGAACCTGTCCTTAGTGTATGAGCTGGCTGTTTGGAACCTGGGGCCTATGCAGGGACACTTGCCTCAGCCTGGGCAAAGGGAGGAGGGGACTGGACCTGCCTCCTTTGAATCTACCAGGCTGAGCTGAATCCCCAGAGGAGTCTTTGCCCTGGAGGAGATGGGAATGGGGAGTGGGCTAGGAGGAGGGCAGGGGGGAGCTGTAGGAGGGAGGACAGGGGAATCTGTGACTGATTTGTAAAATTAAATTAAATTATAAAATAAATTTAAAAAACAAATACTTTATTCTATTTCTTTGCAGCTTTAAATAAATTAGTTCATGAAAGTGTATGTAATATCCTATTACCTTGGTCTTCTCATAGCCATCAACTGTATCTAGAGAAGACATTTCTAACTGCATTTCCTACATTCTCAGTTCCATGATGTCTCAAATTCTCCATTAAACATCGTCTTGGACAAAATTGGGACCTCTATTATAAATGTGACAATGAACTGATTTCACTTACTAGGTTAGCTATTGCAGATATAAAATCTGGTAATTTACATTAAAAGCAATCTGGAGGTTCCAGGCAAATATTCAGAAGTGATATTTGTATATTTCATTTAACATAAAACAATAATTTTGAAGATTATCGTCAAAATAAGAAGCTAATTACAGAGAAGAATGGAATAACTTTTAGATATCCATTTCTTAGCAATTAAATTGCATTAAATATGGAAAAGATTTATAAGAGAAAAAGTGGTTCATAAAGTCCATAGATGGCCAAAGCCATATGTGTATGAAAATGCCAAACCCTACTTAGATTATGGAATTGATTTCCTATGACAGCTCTATTTTATTTTCCAAATACAATACAATGTCTTGTTGTGATAATAGTGGGTAGTGAACTGATGACCCTTAGTTTAATTAGAATAATGACTTTTGAAACACACTAGGAAAAGTTATTGAATCTTCAATTACATGGAGCTTGGGCTGTTATCCAAATCTTATATTCCCCTTTAATGAATTATGCCTTAAGAAATGACTCTAAAAATAAATTTTATTAACAAGTACTTTTTTAATAGTAACTTATATATTTGGAATAAGTGACACTTAGAATAGAATTATAAACATCAATCATCCATGAATAGAAGACATATTATGTTCATCATGCACAATGAGCAAATGGAAGGTTAAAAAAAGCATTAGAAGTTTCTTTTTGACAAATACTTTATGATTTCACTCAAATATATATTTTTAAAATACTATGGGGAACTCATCAAATTTCTTTTGAACATAGAGTGAAATATCTTAGTGGTACTAAAATTAGCATGGCAATAGAAGATAAATACACTGTGCATGCCCTGCTTGCTAGCCTGGAATGAATCACCCTTAAGTAAAATTTTTTTCTCTACCCATTTGACATTGGTTAAACTATTTGGACACATTTGAATAGCCAATGATTTGGGGGAAATGAAATATCCCAAATTTACCATTAGAACTATTGGCATTTTATTAAAATGTCTTCAATTTTAAAATTCAAATAATCATTACAACCAGATCTGTCTCACTTTTTATCCTTTTAACTTTCATTTTCTTGACTACCTAGGTAATTTTCTAAAATAGTACTTAGGAAAAAATATTAGCCTGATGATTTGGGGTAAGCTGAAGTTCACTGAAGAAAAACATTACATCTCAGACCAACAACTGAAACTTTGGGAAAATTATCATGCCCACATTTTACGTTCCTAAATTAACTCTTTTACCCTTTCCACTCCTACACCATACCTCTCTTATTTCATATTACCCTCTGCCTTGTGCTTGACTATGAATTTCTGCTACCTTATAATTTATACCATTCAGATGCCTTTAAATACTGTATAAAAATATTCAATGCCAAAACTTATTTAGGAAGATTCATCCAAAATAAACAGTGTACTTTTAAAAAGCTATGTGAAAATCTATGGGCTTACAACCCAAGTGAAAAATGTAACTAGAAGAGATAATAGAATACAGGTGATAGTAAAAAGCAAAGAATGGAATATTCCTGGGTAAAAGCTTAAAAGGTTCATGGGGACAAAAGGAAAAGGGAGAGCAGGGGGTAAAGAGTGGGTTAACCAAAAACTAAAGTTGGTTGGTAGGATGATTAAAAATTATAAAATAAGAAGATGGAGTTTTATCAGAGGTATACTGTGCTGGTTGGCAATGCAACTCTCAGAACATATAGGTTGTTTAACAAAAATATAATTGACAGAACAGAACACTTCCAAGGAGTTATTTGTCAGAAAGTTCCCAGAGGCACACAAAACTGTACAGGTTATTGCATTCCTCTGTTTACCCACAGTAACTAAATGATAAGACCCTATTGCCAGAGGCATGACAAACATTGACTGTAGGACATTAAGAAATCAATATCAAAGTTGCCAGGAACCCTCTGCCCAGCAGCTTTTGTAATTCTCTAAGGTACTATAAAGGGTGTAGCAGGGTAGGGGGGTTGGCATCAATATTCTTTCTGGCATCTGGATCCTGCATGGTACAAGCTACAATTCTGATTTGCCAGGCAAGTTTTACATACTTGTGGGTAAGTGGCATGATGATTATAGAGGTAACCAAACATCTTCTGATTGAATTTGAGACCTGTTCTGTTAGAGGGATTTCATGACTGGCACTATAATCTTGCCCAAAAGCCCATGGCTGAGATCATAGGTTTTCTAGGAGAACCTACTTGTGTTCTTTTGTTAAATGATCATTTTTGTCAATATACCCTCGGTGATGGCTATTCTTGGTTGCCAATTTGACTACATCCTGGCTTTAACTGAAATCCCAAGCAGCTGTGATGGATTTTTAGTTAAGTAGATAATTGGAGATAGGAAGGCCCATCTTAAATCCAGAACATCTGGGATTAGGAGAACCTTCCTAAATCTGGGCAACAGCCTGTATTAAGAGCATGGAAAAAAGAAGTTTTGCGTTTTGCCTGCCTGTTCCCATTCTCTCCAGCAAGTTCATGTACCCTGCTGCTGAAGCAGTCCTTCCCTGGCATTAGAGCTTCCTTCTCCAAGATTTTTACATACATTGAAGACTAGCTGAGACATCCAGCATCATGGACTGAACATCTCTTGTATTTTTAACGTTCTTTCAGAAGCCATTATTGGACTACTTGGGCCACAACATATAATTTACTTCAATAAATTACATATTATATGATAGATTTATAATATATAAAAATATATTTATAATATGATATGGTATGATATAATATAATATATCATAGACAATGTAATATATTTATAATTTATAATATATAATATATGTACAGCCTTATTGCAGGGGAAGGGGCTTGAGCCTGCCTCTACTGAATGTAACAGGCATGAGCTGGCTTTTTGGAGCCCATTACCTATGGTGGGACACCTTGCACAACTTTGATGCAGGGGGAAGGGCTCAGATATGCCTCAACTGAATGTACCAGGATTTGTTGACTCCCCATGGAGGAGGCCTTACCATTTTGGAGGAAATGAAGGGTGGGCTGGGGTGGGAAGGGTGAAGGGGGAGTGGGAGAAGGGAAGAGAAGGGGATCTGTGACTGGTATGTAAAATGAATAAAAAATTTCATAATAAAGAAAATAATAAGCCCCAGATATTGATATATTCAACTGAATAACTGAATGAAACATTATTCACAATCTGTGTTGGAGTTTCACACACACCCTCACTTTTTCAGAATCTGCCTCTAGTGCTTTTTCTTTCTTGTTTTTGGAAAGTTTCAATCTTAGTCATTTTTTTCTTCATCTGTTTATAGTCTTCTTTATCTCACTCATTTTCATGAAGTTCTAATACTCTAAAGATGGGGTAACCAATTTGGCATGTCCTACCTGGCTCCAGGCTGTTATTCCAAATTTGCAAATATACAGCTGTCAAAACAAAAAGAAATATCACTTGCTACAAATCATTTCTTTTGTCAGAGGTTGACTCTTACTGAAATCTCACCTGGGCACACTTTTATTGTACACTCTATTTATTTGAAAATGTCTTTGGTTTCTATCCCTGAAAAAGGAATTAAATGAGAATAAGACAGAATGAGAAACATGCATCGGGTATATACCTGGCTACTACACTGTCCATTGAATGAGGAGGCATGGGCTGAAATGATCTTTCAGTGTTTGTATGTTTGTATCACGATATTCTGACCTTTGAAAAGCAGTCAGGGAATGAATAAATGCCTGTATGAATGGCATCCCAGAGTGACAAATACCAAGCTGTGCTATGATAAACCAGTCAAAAAGAACTACCACAGCAGGCACTCTTCTGAGTGCATCTTTTGTATTTGGATCCATTTGTTCTTTAAGAAAACTATTCTAACTTTAATTTGTAATGTTGAAAAACTTTATTATTCCCTCACAGGCTTCACTGACTTTGTTTTAATTTTCCTAAAATTTGCTGTTCAGTGTAAATGTGGTAAAGCTATATATATGTGTGTATGTATATACATATATATATATATGTATACACATACATACATATATAATGTTTACATAAAAACCTATAAATGTTATAAACTCATATTTTTGCACAAGTCTCTGATATATTTCAAAGACACTACTGAGTTTTATGTGGAGACTGTGTCCTACTTTCAGAATGTATGAATGATTCATCAATGAAATAAAAGTAATTTTAAGAACACGACACCCACATTCCCAGGAGGTGGGGTGGGTGATTCTTGTTCTTTCAATGGGTTATAAATAATTGTCATTGTTTAGGGTAGTTTGTTACAAGTTGTTATTGGTAATGGTTAGGAAAAAAGCTAAACAAAGGAGATTAGATTCAGGGTACTTGTTAAAAAAGAAACAAAAACAAAAAAAGAGGATATAGACATGACAAGATAAAAGGTAGATTATTGAATCTACTCTGAAAAATATATAGAAATGATAGGATAAAAGGGTAGATTGTTGATTCTACTCTGAAAAAAGGGAGGATATGGATATGATAAGATAAAATGGTAGCTTTATTGACTCTACTTTTAAAAAGCAACTACCTGTTTTAAATATTTTACATTGGATTAGATTTTTGTATATGGCATACAAATTTTGTATATTGATACAAATTTGAGATTAATTTTGTTTGAATATATTGTATACATATTTCTACTCTTATTCAAGGTATTGTACATATTCAACTCACTTAACAATGTAATGTAATTTTCTAGTCCTTGAAAGTTATTACTACCAAATAATTAGTGTAGTGGGTAGCTGTTCCAGCTTTGACCTTGAAACACTGCCCATAGAGTGAGAGCAGGTAACTGCCACACCTGCCTATGACCTGCCCCTGCCCCTACCTGCCACTGGAGCATGGCTGAGAGGGAGCCCCTTAAGTTGCATACATGTCTGGCACCTTCTGGATACCTTGTGGTCCTGGAAGCTGGATGGAACACCAAACCAGGTTTCTCCACTGGATGGTACCTCATCTCTACCTGATCCTGTAACCAACCCCTATTGGATGTATATGTTATCCCAGAAATGAACCTCTCTTGATTACCAGATAAATTATGTATAATTGCCTCATTAATTACAGTAATAAATTAGGATATAAAAAAATGAAAGTTAGTAGTTAGATACTACAATCAAACCTTTAAGTCATGTTAAGTATGTTTTCAAGGTCAAACAGATATATTTAGACAAGTCATCTTCAAACACTTCAGAGATCTATGGAATATGGCATTTAAGATGTTTTAATAAGATATTTTTATGACAATGAGACATGACTGCCCGTGGCAGCACCAATCTGCTCCAGAGAAGATGGTGGGCATTTAAGAAACTCAATATGGAGTTTACTTTCTTTGTGGCAAAAGTTAGCCATTGAGCAAGAAAGTACTCTTGCCTTGACTGCTGACATTATGCTGTCTAATAGACAAGCAGGACACTAAAGAAAGGACTGCTGAACCTTGCCAAGACAAAGTAAGAGAGCCATTCAGAAAATCCTGCTTCACAAAGAAGTCTGTCATATATGTAAAGCCTGTGCGCCAAATATGGATACCCCAATATTGCAGAGGAACCTTGGGTGACTGTCGAGGCAGCCAGCTGTTTCTGTCATTTCTCACATTTTTTGGAAGTTGATTATTTGCTCTTCCTCAGTAAACATTAGTTCCTTCTTGAGTCTCTGAGGGAGATGAAGACTAGAAAGTTATAGTTCTCCTTCTTAACAAATTCAGAAAGGAAACTCGCTAAAGAGGTATAAAGTATATAAGTTTGAAAGATATCAAAAGATAGTTTTCAGTTGGTAATACAAGTTAGGATAGAAAATGAATTAGGTACAACATCTTGGACTTACCAAAATAGGATATATAACGGAATATTTTCTCTGAATCTGTCAAATGTTAGCAGACTGGACATTGTTAAAGTAATTCTTGACTGTATATATTATATATAGACTTATTGTACTTATTGAATACAGTTTTTCTTATAATACTTATAACCTTCTTTTATTATTTTAGACAAAAAGGGAGAAATGTAGTGATATATTGTGTACCCTAATAAAATTTGCTTGAAGATCAGAACAGAAAAAGCCAATTGACTCACCAAATCTGCTGACAACACGATTCAGATGACAGTGTTGTAGCAGCCCAAGGAGGGTGTCCAGAGAGAGACAAAACCCACTGGGAGAGGAAAGAAGTGTAAGATCCAGCTGTCTGCATGGGGGAAGTGTGCCAAAGTGAATAACTCCTGCAGTTTTTGGATCCTCAAAACATATGGAGTTTGCTGAAGAGAGGCTGCAACAAAAACTTAGCCAGCAGGCTAAGAACTCTGACCTAGGTTGGGTGAAGATTCTGGCTTTGTGCAGCTCAATCCTGAGCCTGTGGCTTTTTCATGAATTCATGCCCCACATTGGGCACCATATATAGCTTGAATGTTAAAAGTTCTTATTAATAAAAGCCTGGAGCATGATATTGGGGTAAATGCTGATAGATCAGAGAGACAAAGGAACAAACCAATGCTATGTCTTACCTCTAGGATTCCTCAGTTTAAAAAGCCTTAGTTCCTGTCTCCTCATGCTTTATATACCTTTTCTGTCCTGCCCTCACTTCCTTCTTAGTGCTCGGTTTAAAGGAATGTGTGCTCCCCAAGCAAAGGCATGAGATCTCACATGCTAGAATTAGAGGCGTGTGATTCCCAAATACTAGGATTAAAGGTGTGTGCCACCAATGCTAGACTGAGTCATCTCATGTAGTCCCGGGTGGCTTTGAACTCACAGAGATCCAGACAAATCTCTGCCTCCAGAGTACTAGCATTAAAGGTGTTTGCCACCACTGCCTGGCCTCTATATTTAATCTAGTGGCTTGTTCTGTCCTCTGCTATTCAAGCAAATTTTATTAGGGTATACATTATATTACCACAAGCCAGCATGCCTGTTTTCATGGATCACTTCTCTGTACCTCCAGTGTGTTGGGATTACAGGTGAGCTAGCACATTCACATGGCTCTTATCTGAGTGCCGGGGATTTGAATTTAGGTCCTTATTGCTGCACAGAAAGTGTTTTTATTAATTATTTGAGATTTTTTTCACCATGGTTTGATTACATTCATCCCTTTCATTTTCTGTTTTTGTTTTGTTTTGTTTTGTTTCATGTAAATCCATCAAGCCCAATTTGTGTTATTTAACAACTCTTGTGTGTGAGACTTGCCTTGGTATATTGTCAGCCTTTCAGCTATTACACTAATGAGAAAAACTGGCTTCCTGTCTCCAAGCTGATATTAAATGTTATAGCTCATTTATTCACTTCTAGTTTGAGTGCATGTGGTGAGGCTATGATGAAAATATGTGGCTATTCTTCAAAACACTGGGACAAGCTCTGCTACATGAGCCAACTCTACCACTCCTGGGCATATACACAAAGAAATCTCTATTCTACTGTCAAGGTACAAGCTCTTCATTTCTGATCTATTCACAATAGCCAGGAAACAGAAATAGCCTAGATTTTCATCAACTAACAAACAGATAACAAAAACGTGAGATATTTATACAATGGAATATTGTCTAGGTGTTAAGGAAAATGAAGTTGAGTGCCAAATAGATGGAATTGGAAACAACCATCCTGAGTGAGGTAACCAAGACCCAGAAAGACAAACCTCAAATGTTTTATCTCACAAGTTTATGTTAGTTTTGAATATTTAGATATGTTGTACCATTTGATATGCCCATATAGGTTAAGAAACTACTAAGGCTACACGGGTAAGAGGAGGTTCTTTTTAGGCAGTGGACATGATGACAGTGATATAAAGGGGAAAAAAAGAAATGGGGCCAGAAGAATTAATGGGGTTGGAGATAGGTGGAAGAGAAAATAAGGCAAGGGATAATTAACACTAAACTTATTTTTTAAAAAAAGCTATCCAGAAGCTTACTGTAGAAGTTCCCTGAATATCATATCTAAATATTTATAAAAAGAATTTAGTGGAGCTACCCTAGAATAAGGTAAATGCTCAAACTAGACAAAATTGATTAGCAAATACAAGTAAGTCTCAGTACTGGGAATGGGCCATCTCTTTTGAACTTTTGGCCAAAAGGTCCCATAGATCCCTAAACATCACAAGCTATTGCCTATGCTCTTAGTTACTCTCCAGAACCTGATTATTAAGATGCTAGTACTGAAGATACTGCACAAAATGAAGAAATTAACCTGGTATTCATCTGGTATCCAAGCTTCATCTCCATTAGCTAGATTTAGTAGTTCTAGAAGGTAATATGTGTGCTATGTGATGTAAAAAGTAATCAATGGCATCCAACAGTGAACTCTATGAATAACAGTAATGACCATCTGAAAATACTAGTACATTAGTGTCTTAAATACTAAGGGAGTCATCAACTATTTTTTGGTTCTATATAAGGTCTGATTAATAAAATGAAATGCACATTTGGAACTAATAATGGAGTCAAAACCCCATAATGAGCATAATATTAAACCAGCTTCTAATGACTTACCACCATAGACACATGTTAGTGCATCTTTCAACATTTATGAGAGGAGAATTTTTTCCACTAGGCAAAGATTAACACAAAGTTCCTCAACTGGTCAACCTGCAAAGAATAAGGCACTATGGATTTCTCAGCCCATATAGGGCATCCATGACACACTCCTCCCCTTAAGAATCAACAGTATAAAAATGTAAGAGCAGGAGACAAGTAATAGCTTCAAGGAAATTGCTTTCTGGATACTGCAGGGCAGGTTCACATATGAACTCAGCAATTATGAGAGCATACACAAGACCCATATAGGACTGAATTAGTAAAGCCTCAGCAGGAAGTGAGGGATGCAAGCACAAATTCCCACCACTAACTGAGGAGTTGTTATTTTAAAATACTGATGACTGTAAGAGTTTGAGTATAACAACCGGAGAGCAAGAAGTAGTGATCAGATAATGGATTACTGAAGTAAAGAATTAGAAAATAGAGAATATAGCAATAATGAACAAAGTATTATTGATACAGTGCTTAGCAAACAGGAAGTGTTTATAAGATATTACTCTCTCATTGAATATAGTTATTTATTAATAAATATGTAATTTATATAATAATAAAATTATATTAAGATATATTTTAAACAAAACTTATACTTTATTCATGTTTTCTTTGGTATCACCCTGCTTCTCTTTCTTTTCTTGTGTGTGGGGTATGTTGTTCCACTATCTCACTGTAGAGAGTACTTTAATTAATCTTCATGTCTACTGAGGATTTTCTTAACTTAGAAAATTTAGATTTCGTGAGGGATTCCTGTGCGTTTGGTTACCTACGAGAGCTGCTTTGGGTGCTGCTGTGTGGCCATCCGAAGTCCCTCCAGGGCAGCCCGCGGAAGGATCCTAAAAACTGTACAGAAAATCAAGATGAGTGATACTTCTGAAGTGATTCCAGATTTTGAAGAGATGTTTGCAAGCAGATTCACACAAGATGACAAAGAGTACCAAGAATACTTGAAATGTCCTACTGAATCACCCCCAATTGTTGAGGAATGGAATAGCAGAGCCAATGGTAACCAAAGAAATCGAGGCAACTGGCTGCAAGATAACAGACAGTTTAGAGGTAGGGATAACAGACGAGGATGGCCAAGTGACAATCGATCAAATCAGTGGCATGGACGGTCATGGGGAAACAATTACCCACAGCGGAGACAAGAGCCTTACTATCAACAGCAATATGGACAATATGGTCACAATCAGCGGCCTCCATACAGTTACTACTGACAGAAATGTTATGGCTTTTAACAAAAGACCATTCATTTTGATAACGTGGTAAACGTTTGGTTGTCTTCTTTGGGTCAGAGTTTTTCATTCTACTTTACAGAATGGGTTGTTAATTGTTTAGAACTTGAGACTTGAATAACATTGATCTTGCTAGAGATGTGATGATTGGTGGTAATAAAGTGGATTATATATGATTTAATAATGTTTTGAGTTTGGTCTGTTTTCCTTATTTGGCCTCTAGGAGTTCTGTCTTTAACACAGAAATAAAAACGTTTAAGTAGGAAAAAAAAAAAGAAAATTTAGATTTTCCAACTTAGATCATTCATCATTATAATTTCAGTTATTTTCTCAATATGCTACTAATTTTTACATTCTCCTTGCACTGTGTGTGTTATAGTACAGAGGTTGCTAATGTCAGTAAAGGCACTTAACATTCACATTTTATTCACAGTGCATTTGGTGTTTTACAAAAAATCATTAGTAAATACAGAGCTTCACCTTCCCTCTTACATCTAGAAATTTTCTAGTTCTTCACTTTATATTTAATTTATTGACACATTTTTAGTTATTTTGTGAGAAGAATAGAATGTCGCATGAGGTTTTCTGTAGATAAATTTCTAAACACTCTTATTAAATAATAAAGACAGAGCCAAATACAGGGGTCTAAGCTGTAGAGATCAGAGTAATAGCTGCTAACTAAACTTAGCTCACCACATCGCCATAACTTCCCAAGAGAACCTCTTCCTGTCTAACCTGCACCTTTATTATCTTCCTGTTCTGCCTTTTCATTGGCTCTTATCCCAGCCACATCACTTCCTCATCACTGCCTGTCTATACAGACCTCCAAGTCTCTATAGTTGGTACTGGGATTAAGGGCGTGTGTCACCACACTTGGCTGTGTCCTTGAACACACAAGAGACTCTGCCTGCCATGTGATTGGATTAAGGGTGTGTGCTACCACTGCCTGACTTCTGTTTATGGCTGACTATGACCTCTGATCTCCAGGCAAACTTTATCTATTAACACACAAATAAAATATCACATTTTAGCACAAATAAAATATCACCACAATTTTCTAGTGTTTCATTCTTGTAAATACTGGGTTTTTTTCTCTGCTTAATTAATCTTGTCACAGATCAGTTATTTTTTTGGTGTGATTCTATCCCCAAGCTCTTTGTTCTGGTCCATAGGTATGTGTGCTTTTTCTCTCACCAACACCATTATGTGTTCAGTACTGTAGCTTTCAAATGAGCTTAGAGCAGGATAGAAATACAGCTTTAACTTTTCTACTCTGTAAAATATACCTATTGTAGCCTGTTTTTCATTGAATTCAGATGAATTACATTTAAAATTTATTCAGAATTATATTGTCAACATTTATGAAATACATTGCTGAGAGTTGGAATAGGGATTGGAAGAATTGCATCAACTCCATATATCAAGTGAGCAAATTTGACATCTTACTGATGTTTAGTCCTTCACCAGATAATCCATCATTAGCTCTCTGGGATTTTATAATTTTTTGAACATAAACTTTTTAGATTTATTGAAGAGTGTATAAATTTAAACATGATGTTAGCATAAAGGATACTGTTATATTTCAAAATACAAGTTTTCATTTCTGGCATACATTTAAATAATGACTTTGCTTATAATATTGGCATGACCCATAATTGATTACAGGTTTTTTATTTTATTGACTCATTAAGTTTATATTCATAGACAATGGCCCTATATAATTTTTAAAAGGCTTTATGTTTTGTTCTCTAAATAAAACAGACATACCTAAAGAATCAAAGCTACAACCCAAAAATGAAAGAAAGCATACAGCATTTTTTTTTTTCTGGGTCTCAGTCACCTCACTCAGAATGATTGTTTCTAGTTCCAATCATTTATTCAGGAATTCTATGATTTACTTTTCATCTTGATGTTTTTCAATTTCTTACTTGGTCTTGGTATACTACATGTGGCTCTTAATATAATTTATAATTTTTTAAAATTTGTTTTTGTTGAGACAGAGTCTCATTCTCTATCCTAAGCTGGTCTGGAACTTGTTATGTAGTCTAGGCTGAACTCAAACTTGTTATGTTCCCTCTGCCCCAGTCTCACAAGTGATGAGATTGCAGATGTACATACTATGTCGGGTTCAGTAGTTTTTAATGACTGCGAGAGAGGCACCCTTGCTTGTTACAGTTTCAGAAAGAAAAGTCTAATTTCTCACTCCTTCCTGTGGTTTCAGCTGTAGGTTCTGTCCTTGAGTGGTTCTTTCTCAAGCTGAGAAAAGTTCTCTCATCTTGCTAGTTAACTGAGAAATTTTAGCATAAATTAGAATAACATTTTGTTAAAGTTTATTTAAAAATCTATAGAGTTAACCATGTGTAATTCTTCTTTAATCTATTAATAAACTAGAACACTTAAGTTACCTTTGAATGCTGAGCAGTCAAGAAACCTGTTATAATCCATTTGGGGGGAATATTATTTTAAGATGAGTTAAACTCTGTGAAGCTGTGTTACTGTGCCTGTCTAAAACACCTAATGGTCTTTTGTCTAATAAAGAACTGAATGGCCAATAGCAATGAAGGAGAAAGGATAGGCAGAGTTGGTAGGCAGACAGAAGATATAGAAGGAGAAATCTAAATAGAAAGAGATAGCCAGAGAAGGAGGTGCATCCAGGGATCAGCCATTCAGCTACACAGCAAGCCACAGAATAAGAACCAAAGAAAAGTATATAGGAATGTAAAAGGAAAAGCATAAAGTCAAAAAATAGATGGGCTAATTTAGGTTAAGAAAACTAGCTAGAAACAAGCCAAGATAAGGCTGGACATTCATAAGTAATAATAAACCTCCATGTGGATTTATTTAGAAGCTGGGTGGCAGGGCCCCAAAAAAGTAAAAAACAAACATCAACAATCTATTTTCCATGTAGAATATGATAAATAATTCTTTCTCAATGTTGTTAAAATCTATTTGAGATATAGTTTAATCTGTATCCATTTTGTGAGAAATAGTTTCTCATAATTCCCCCATCTGCTGTTGATAGTAGTATAACACAAACATCACAACATGAGTTTTAAAGTCTTTTTCTTTTATACTCTAGAAGTCTGTACAGAACTGACAGCACATCCTGCTTATATTCTTGATACGCTTCTTTGAATTCATCCAGCCTTCTACTACTACCTGAAAAAGTGAGGCAGAAAATAGTCTCACCTTCTCCTTCCTGCCTCCTCCTCTAAAAGTATATGTGAGAGATTAACATTAGATTTCTTTAATATTGATATAATTCACAAGTAAGTCATTAAAATCATTGGGGCCCAAGTTTTTGTTGTTGAAGGAGGAGAGGCAGCATTTGATAAGTAATTGAAATTCTTGACTTACTAAAGAAGTATTCAGTCTTTCTATTCTTCTTGAATTGAGGGCAGTAGCTTATATCTTTATAGAAATATACTCAGTGGATATAGGTCATCGACTTTGTTGATATGTGATGGTTCAGAATATTCTATTGATTCTTTTTCTTGATGTTGCTTATTGTTAATAGCATTATCTCTTTTTTCATTATTGATTTTAATAATGCAGGCTATTTTGATATTCTGCTTGGTCTCACTTGGATTTTTTTCTCTTAACAATGTTATTGTGTATCCATTTTATATGGTATAGTGTTATATAAAGGCATTTTATACAAGTATAATATATACATTGAGTACAATTTATACAGACTCCTACCCTGTTTCCCTTTATTTCCTTAATCAGTTTTACCTCTATTTTCCTGCTGTTTATACATATAAATTTTGATTATACATATAAAATCTAGTAACCAAAAAATGGGAGAAAACACAAAATATTATCATTCTGAGACTGAATTAATTTTCTTAATATGAGTACCTCTAGTATCAATTTTCCTACAAATACTCCATTTTCTTTTTTTTTATTAGATATGAACTCTTTGGTTCTCAAAGGGTTGCTACACCCCTGGGTGAACCGTCACAGGTTGGGTCTCAAATACTGGTCAAATTTCTGTCCTTGTGATTTTGAAGATGGTCCCATCTGTTAATCCTTTGAGAGTCCATTTTCAAACGTTTGCTCAATCTTTGGACTGTCTTTTCTGAGATTTGCACTTGTGTCTATATTCTCCTTCAACTTCTTCCTCTGCCAGATTTCTACCTCACTCAATCCTGTGGAGTTCTGAAGGAAGTTTTCCCAAAGCTCTGTAGCATTCTTCCTGGCAAGTTTAACCATATAATCTTACATCATCTCTTTTAGCTTCCTAATAGCATATTTCTTTCAGAATCTAGAGCTGCTTTTCTGGTCTTGTGAGTATGGTGCCTCAGTGGTTCTCCAGTTGAAGGATAAGAGAACGTTTTCTACTTAGCCTGTATTTTCCATCTGTTGATACCATGAACACAACTTTTTTTCTCCTTCCCCATTGTTTTTTCCCCTTTAAAATGTCTATAACAGGCACTATTGTGCTGATAAAGCTAGGTTCTACTTTGTAAACCTGCCTATCGGCAGCAGTAAGTTTGCTGCCTTAATTTTAAATGCTCTTTTTTGTCCTGCCCCAGTTACGTTGTTTGTGTGAAATGTGCAGTTGGGTTCCAGAGGGTGCTGGGAATCAGTTCCCCTGTGGTTTTTCCTGTTTGGAAAACAGTGTTGGGTTTACCTCCGGATACAGAGTAACCATTCCTTGACTCCTGCTGTTGGAGGGGTATATAAGCCCATGTTGGTACGAATAAAGAGAGCTGCTTCCCTGACGAACTGAAACTGGGTGTCTAGAGTGCTGTTTAACTTTGGCTTCCCTCGCCAGATTTCCTGCTCCAGCTGCGCAGGCCTCAGCACCTGCCTCTGGATACTCCCACTCACTATAAATGGCAACTTCCAGGCTATCTCAAGACTCTAGGATGAGACCCTCTTGTTCCTATACTGCTGTTTCCAGATTTAGTTTGCTATTAGACTGTAGATTTTCAGCCATCACCAACCATTTTTTAGATCTGTTTCCTACTTTCTCCAGTTTATTCTCTGGATATCCTACCATACTTTGTATGCAAGCCACAAGTCGTTTTGGATATTTTATCAATTTTCTTAACAATTTCAAACAATTAGTAAATGATTTATCTTATTTTCCCATTACCTAATTCACCAGTTTCCACTTCTGTCTTTTTATTTATCTCCCTTCTACTTGCTTTTGAACTGACTTGTTCTTTTTCACATTTATAAAGATGGAAAGTCGGGTATTTCAAGACAAGAGACTGTCACAGTTAGGATTTCTTTTGCTGTGAAAAATTCCATGACCAAGAGCAACATGGGAGGTATGGGTGTATTTCAGCTTATGGTTCATCACTAAGAGAAGTCAGGGAAGGAACTCTAATAGCACAGGTACCTGGCCAGAGTTGGTGGAGAGCCCACAGAGGAATGCTACTTACTTGCTGTCTTGCCCCTCATGGCTAGTGAACCATGCTTTCCTATAACACTTAAAGCCACCTTCCCAGGATTGGCTTCCCCCACAGTGAAGTAGCCCCCCCCAACACATTAGTAATCAAGTAATAAAGTTCACCAAACACTTACCCATAGGCCAATCTGGTAGAGATGTTTTCTCATTTTAGGTTCCCTATACCAAAATGACCTGCTTGTGTCAAGTTGACATAAAATTAGCCTGCACAGAGACAATTAAAGAGGAAACAACATATGGTAAGAAAGGGGATAGAGGAAGGGGTCATATGTGAAATGAGAGGAGGCTATTGGGCCTGGGAAGGCATAAGAAATGAAGGAGGGAGTGGAGAAAGAAACAAACTTTTGTTTGAAAATGCATAAAGTGACTTACTTTTCATAAGCTAATTTGAATTTTTAAAAAGATAATTAGGTTTTTGATTTGAGAACATTTGACTGAGTTTTAATACAGGTTGTTGTTATGTTGTGTAAGTTCATTTCCAATTCTTGGGATGAAGTAATCCACTTGTTCCAAAGTTTGGAGTAGTTGGTCCTAAAGGAATATGCCACTATGCCTGACTAGAGAACATTATTTTTAATTTTGGTACAGTATTAAATTTTATAAATGAATATTATTCTAGTTTTTGAATGTACCACATTTCTTTATCGGTTTACAAGTCACATGGATTTGTTTCCTCTATTTAATTTTTATAGATATTAATGAGCAATCTTTTGAGCACATATTTTATGTTATTTTGAGTGTAATTACACCTGAAATTACTAACCTGTATAATAATACAATTTACTTTTTTGAGGAACATCCCTTTTAAAATTTAATGATGATACTATCTTTCACTTTTGGGATCAATGTATGGCTGTTTCTTTCTTTCTTTTTCTTTTCTTTTTTTTTTTTTTTTTTTTGGTTTTTTGAGACAGGGTTTCTCTGTGTAGCTTTGTGCCTTTCCTGGAACTCACTTGGTAGCCCAGGCTGGCCTCGAATTAGGCGTGTGCCACCACCGCCCGGCCTGTATGGCTGTTTCTAACTTAGCCACTTCCTCACCAACACATTGTCCATGTTTAGTTCTAACAATGAGTGTTTTCTTTGTGTTTTAATTTAAAACACTTTTAGTCATTCTACCATTAGACTGTAACCACTTTATACTGCCTGCTCCACACCTACATGATAGTGACAGTGTTTGTTGTACTACTTCATATCAACTGACATCTTTAACAAAGGGAAAATCAGAGCATGAAGCCTAAAAAATGTATAAACTTCTTTTACTTAACCTAGTCGCTCAGCATAAAGGTAAGTTTTATTCGTATTATTGTCTAACTTCAGTGCTATGATTTAGTAAAGACCCTTACTTCTCCACTGGGTCTAATGATGTATACCTCATAAAAAGAAACCTTTGCAGCAAAAAGCTATCGATTTTTGCACTTTGCCCTTAGTTTACTTAAGTCCATACTATGTATTAGCATGACAAGGTGTAAGGCAACATACGGAGATGTAAAGACATCTCCAGATCAATCACACATCAGGGTCTGGGCATGGGGAAAAGGTTGGAAATAATGTAATAACTAAGACAAAATGCCAATTTAGTTAGTTCAGAAAGATGATTTTCTTTTAAATGAGCCTCAGAAAAAACTTTGTACAAATTACCTAAAGTTGCAACATCTTTGAGAGCTTTAGAAGTGGATTTTTCCCTCTTTCTTTTTATCCAAAGAGTCACATTATTGGAAGATTTATAAAAGAACCAGCAGGCATCAGTTGAGATTTTGCTGATTGATTTTGAATGTGCTACAGTAACATTACAGACTACTTAAGGATGATACACCACAGGAAACATTATTAAGATGGCTTAGCTCTGTTGGTGTTTTACATGAGTGTTTATATGCTTCCATCTTTATATTTCTAGAGCTGGGTAATAGTGTGATGAAATTTAGTTATGATAGTATTCAGGCAATTTTCATTGAAGACAAATGTTAATATAACATTTATACTTAGAGTCATTTATGTGTTTTCAGATAGCCACCTAAGATTTGCACTTAAAGCTGAGGTTTATTGGATGTTTTTATTACTTCTAATTCTTTACATTATAAATTGTTTAAATCACAAGCACCCAACTCATACTACAATGACCCCTACAAACAACATTTGTCAGCAAAGGTAAAAATCCTGTCAAATTATGAAATAGTTCTGTAATCAATAATATGATTTCTAACTTTAGTCATTCATGATGTGGAACTGATAATATCCTAATTTTGCTACCTAAATTTTAATACAAAATAAAAAATTTAAACATAATTTAATAATAATTTCTAGAGGAGTTAGAGAAATGTACATCTCAAAAACTAGTGGAATAAAGTCCCAGTATTAAGAAATGCAAATGTAGTTCAATTTTAGTACTGAAAAATGTTATTAATAGGCATGCCATAAATTGTTTTATTCCCACTCTTACATTAGAATACAATGTAAATACATACATATACACATCCCCATATGGATATTTACAGTAAAAAAATTGTACACATTACCTTTTATATTTAAATTTATTATATTTCACAGACATTAAATTCAGTTAATATTTCAATTATGAATAGAAGGATGGCATAAATTGATGCTGAGCTAGACATATTTCCACTAGAGTCTGTAAGTAATTTTAAAAGATACACTACATGGTTCCAGTACTTTAGTTTACTGCTGAAGATATCACATACTTGAATCATTGACTAGGAAGAAATCAAGCTAGAAATGAAGTAGAAGGTACTGATTAGACTTCATAGTGCTGGGATGTGAAATTTATGCTACTGGAGGAAGAAAGTTATCATCAATCTTAGCTAGCTGTGAACCCTGTGAGCTACAATAGCATACTGTCCAGCAAGGTATTCTCTGATGCAGTAGTGCCATAAATGACATGAGAGAAACCACCACTTTCTGATTGGCTGTAGAGTTCACTACACAAGCAGAAACCATATACTGCACAGTTATCAGGACTCAGAACCTGTTAACAGCATCAGTATTTCTAGATATTATTTTTAAATGATATATTGCCAGGAAGAACCTTGTATTCTTAATGGCTTTAAATCTCCAAAATGGCTCTTTATTTGTAAATTTTTCATATGAATTAAAAAAATTCACGAGTAAAGAAACTGTCAGGAATTAGCAGCAAAAGAGTCTTCCTGGCTACAGGAAAGAATCAAGGCTAAGCAACAGCTGTCAGAGAGAGCTATAACTTCCCACTGATAGGAAGAAATTTTCATTATAAAGAATGGCGTCTGGGGAAAGGGGACCTTGGGGAGGGACTAGGGGGAGAGGAAGAAGGGGAAACTGCATTTGGCATGTAATATATGAGAGAAAAATAAATACATAAATAAATTTTTAGAAAGTATGGCATGTGTCAGAGGCTGGATCAGGGGGGAACCTCTGCAAGAGAATCTGTTCTTACTGAGATGGGCTTTGTAACATCAGGAAGCTAGGATAGCACAGGATAGCCTAGGAAGCTGTCCGTTCATGTCGACTACAACAAGCTGTTCAAAGAAACTCTTGCCAAGAGGAAGTCTTTTCTAGGAGAGTCAGTTAAGTACCAGACTATCTAAGTAGAAGCTTTATCCCAGCTGCAATTCTTGTGAAGATATTCAATCATGAATAATAGAATATGCTTGCTAATTGTCAGAATCATTAACATATTATATATGTCTTTGCTTTGAGATTGTGGAATTCATCACAATCAGACATCTTAGGAAAATATTTACCAATTCAGAAAACGATATGGCTAAAGCACATTGAATTTATTTCCCCATTGTTTTGAAAATTATGATTCTAATTTCTACTTGAAGACCTGATGTCTTTCTCTCTCTCTGTCCTATTAGGACAACTTTAAGTTGAGATTAGGACATTGTTAAGAAAATAATTTTAATTTGACATCCTTGCCTACAATCATCAGTTTCTGAAGAGAGAACATTTAGATATTTTGAGGGAATACAATTTAGTCATCTCAATGATGTGTAGGAAAATTAAGTGACGAATGGAGAAGATTTTTAAAGTTCCTTTAAAATCATTCATTTTATTATAATTTGCAGATTCAAGTACTTTTATATAAAAAGTAATTCCATTGTCATAAAGGACATTTTAAATAAACTAAACTTGATCCATGTTTTTCAGATGTTGTATTTGATTTCAATTTTTGTCCAGAAAAAAAAAATGGCGTTGGCACTGGTCCTACATCAATCACTACAACATAAGCTCTGCATGACAATCCCAGTGCCTGTACTGAGATATCCCGCTTTAATTTGCTGGTCAAAGAAGCTCCATAGGTGCTGAAAACAACACAGGCATTTGCCCCACAGTTAGTTACCAGCCAGAACATAAAACCCTATTACTAAAGACACCTGGTGCTCTATCATCAAGACAGGAAATTAAAAAAAAAAAAATCAAGCTTGAACTGAACTACCAGCTTCTTTCCTGTTTGTATAGCGCAGGTGGAGCTATGCAGGCTGTTGGTGGAAAATTGTCATCAATAGTCTTACTCAGCTGTGCATCACACCTGCCAACATGTTCCTAATCACTCATGGGTGCAAAAGGGGTAAGCTGGTTATTCAGATAGCCACCCACATTCTGATTGGATCTGTGACCTGATCCACAACAGGTACTTGACTTTTGATACAGTAAACCTGGCCAGAAGCTTATGGCTTTGGAGTTCACTTACCCCAAGTACGAAACCTATTACTTTATTTTGCTAAATTGACATGAAATACCTGCCAAAGTGGCTTGTAAATACTTGTATTTACCCCATATCTGAAATCAGCTTTGATTGGAGGAACATCTTTTTGTAGAGGAATACAATAACTACAGAGTTTCAAACCAGTCAAAGTGTTTTTAGCAATGTTAAATTTAGCAACCGTTAAATGCCAATCCCTGAATGGGATATTCATATGACTTCCTACAAGGCTTGTTGACCACCACAAAAGAGGGGTAGAGAAAATATTTAAAAATAGAGGAAAATGTGAGACGCTAGGGGACACTGTTTTCTGTGCATGACTTTGCCATTGTACCCTTGAAATTATACCAACTGTGTCAACCACACCCTATCTATACAACATTCTGTCTGTCAACAACCTGTCATGAAAGGTGATGGAACTGACAAGTTTCTGCTCCTCTCTGAGGCTCTATGCACAGTTGTTGTTTAGTAATGGGTGGACAGACATTTTCTTCATTAATATAGCCATTAGGAAGATGACAATAATATTATAAATTATGTTTCCCCCACTTTCTTGAAATAAATCCTAATGAAATCATTGGGTCACAAAAATACGAAAGAGGGCAAGTGAAAGTCGTAGGCAATTAGTAGGGATTCAGAAGAGGATTAGCAGGAATGGGGAGGGGGACAAGAAAAGGTAGTTGTGAGTGAATGTGATCAAGGTAAATTATATTCATGTATGAATTAGTCTATGTTTTGAAATTTTACTCAAAGTTAAGTATAAACAACATGAAAAATTTCATATTGAAACAGGGTCCTCATAAGAAGAAGAGTATGTAATCAACTGGAGATTTGTCTCAAAAGATTTTTTCACAATCCATTTACTATGTTAAATATGTTGAACTTGATAAGGAAGTTGTGTGTGGAATGCAGTGACAGCTTCTATATGAAAATAATTGTGCCGGGAGTTGGTGGCGCACACCTTTAATCCCAGCACTCAGGAGGCAGAAGCAGGCAGATCTCTGTGAGTTCGAGGCCAGCCTGGGCTACCATGTGAGCTCCAGGAAAGGCACAAAACTACACAGAGAAACCCTGTCTCGAAAAAACCAAAAAAAAAAAAAAAAAAAAAAAGAAAGAAAGAAAATAATTGTGTTTCCACACAGAAAGATTATACTGATGCTAAAATAAGAGAACTGTTTTTTTTTTTTTCTTTCAAGTTGGTGAGAGCACCAGGACCAAATTTATTAGAAATGTGAAAGACTTTGAGGCATATATTTACAGGATGGGTTAAGTTATATTTCCACAGCTGAGAACAAGATACCGGACAGAAACAAGGGAGGAAGGATTAGATATTCAGTAAATAGTCACTTGATTTCATAGGACTAGATAGAATATTATAGTATTAAAATGTGATGGGGAGCTTTCTTAACTTCTTAACTATCAGGAAACCAAGAGAAGGCATATAAAAAGAGTCCAGGTTAAGATATAATCCCCAAGACACAAACTCAGTGACATACTTCCTCCAATTAGGTCCCAACTCCTACCTCTTACCATCTCTCAATAATACCATCATACTAAAAGAGCACTTTGGGATTAATCCACTTACTGAATTGGAGACCTGATGAGCTAATCATATCTGGAAACATACACTAGATACATCCAAAGGTGTAATTTACTGTTCTCCTGGGTGTTTCCTATCACAAGCAAAATTTCAGATTATCCATCACATGAAATATAATCACAAATTGTGTTGATTAAATAAAACATTTTTATTAAAATAACATCAATAAAATATTTCAAATTCAAACCCAGACAGTTTGTAGACACATCTAAATAAATCATATAAAAAACAAGGTGACTGGGCCAGACAACCCAACACAGAAAATCAATTTCCAAAAGCCAGCTCAAGCTCTAGGAACAGGCCCTGATCCCATGGCTAGGAGCCACACAGACAACTGCCACACATAGATAGAATGACTTAGGTCGGTCCCATGCTGGCTCTAGCTGTTGGTCATGAGTCCATGAGCTCCCAGGAGCTCAGGTCAACTGTCTTTGTGGGTTCCCCTGTTATGACCTTGATCCCATTGGCTCCTACAACACCCCCTCCCTCTCTTCAATAGGACTCCCTGAGCTCTGCCCGGTGTTTGGCTAAGGATTTCTGCATCTGCTTCCATCAGTTACTGGAGGAGGAGTGAATGGGAGGGGGCATGGGGCGAACTGGAGGAGAGGAGGAAGGGAAAACTGTGGTCGGTATGCAAAATAAATGAAAATTTTCATTAATTAATTTTTAAAAAGACAAATAAATGAGCAAAATGTGGAGAATAATACATACAATCTGATCATGTCGGGTGCTGTTGCAAAAGCATTTTTATAATTTCAACCTGAACTACACATTGAATACTGGGCCGTACTTGGATAATTTGGGAAATGTTGATTCTAAAACAGTTATAAAGAGTACAAAGTCATTAAAGGTGTGTAAAACATGAGAGACAGAGAAAGAAAGAAAGAAAGAAAGAAAGAAAGAAAGAAAGAAAGAAAGAAAGAAAGAAAGAAAGAAAGAAAAGAAGAAAAGGAAGAAAAAAAAGAAAAAAAAAGAAAAAGAAAGAAAGAAAGAAAGAAAGAAAGAAAGAAAGGAAAAAGATTTGAATGAGAGACATTTCCTATACAATTACCTACCAATTTTGATTCTGTGTGTCTATAAAATGAAACTTAGGCATTTTACTTATAGAGAAAATGAATTCTTAAAATTCTGCCATTGCTGCTATTACCTGAACAATTATTCTGAGTTTCTAAAATGTCTTTAATTTTCATCGGTTGATTTTCTTGATAATGCAATTCTGGCAATGCACTATTTCTTGACATATTTTTATCTCTAAAATTGCATATAATTGTACAATTGCTTTTCAATTCTTCTCTGTTCTCTACATATGCATGCAAGTATAAAAGTCATTTCTTTGTTCAGTAATTAATTCAAACAAAATGCTTGACTGTCTTTTTTTAGTTTTCAATCCTTTGTGTATTTTTATTCTGACAGCTAACTGTCCCTCCTTGTTTTCTTTTCTACATCACTCTTCTTTTACTGGGGAAGATGTCCTGGTAACTGAGGGTATCACTGTTTTTCTTAATAATGGTACTAACAATTGCTTCACTACTTAGAACCCTAGTGAAAGACCAATCAGTGCCCTCACTTAAAAGATGGCATAATTGTCTGTTTTCTGTTTCCTTGCAGTTCTCTACAATAGAGACATGAGGAATCGTGGCTCTAATGAATGTTCCAAATGTGGAATTTTTCTAAGTAAAATCAAGCAAAGAGAATATTTCCTTAGGGTAATGTTGTAATTGGGGGAGGGGGATGAGTCTTTAAATATTTATTAGGAAGCTATAAACTATTCATTTTGCCTTTTATTAAAGTTACAAGGGCTGTAGTAGAGATTTCCCCATCTCTCTATCTCTGTCTCGCTCTCTGTCTCACTCTCTCTGTCTCTCTCTCTGTTCTCTCTTTCTCACACACACACACACAGAGAGAGAGAGAGAGAGAGAGAGAGAGAGAGAGAGAGAGAGAGAGAGAGAGAGAGAAAGATAGATGTATGGAGAGACTTATTCCTATATTAATGTCCCTTTTGTTGTTCAGTTGAGTACCTGGGTACCTGAGTACCACAGTACGTATGCATACTAGATTATAGTGATAGAGGGCTCTAATGTTGCCTTATGTCCACTTGGTCAGCTCTAGTATACATGACAATTTCTTCAGTGTGTGGAAGAGTTTTGCTTAGCATTCAATAGGAGTTCACTTTGTTTATCACTAAGAGGCACCAAGTACAAATGAGTATTGCCCTTTTAATTTGCAGGTACATGTGTATGTTATGAAAGATGACTGTCCAAACAGAATGTCAGCAATGAATGTGGAAAACTAAGAGGGAAACACTCATGAGTCCTCAAACCAACACAAAGATCTAAAGGCAACTGAGGAATGCTGGGATCAGAAAATTGGTCTTCCCCAGGGACTTCCCCAATGATTGCCTATTTCAAATTGTCAGGTCTGAAAATGTATATATAAATAACATTATATAGACTAAATAAGCTATATTTAGGAATATATATACATATATATATGTACATACACAGCTACACACACATATGTGTGCAATAATACTTAGTTTAAAAAGAGATCACAAACTTAAAGGAGAGTGGAGAGGTATATACAGCAGTGTATAGAAGGAGAAAAATGAAGTAAGGAATGTTTTTGCTGTGTTTATATTATAATCTGAAAAATGGAAGAAGTATAGGAAGATGACAGAGCAACAGTTCAGAGATTATTGATTTATCAGGAAAAGAAAAGACAAGGAACCTAAGATGTGTTTCAGCATAACAATTGTCTGTACCAAGAAGAGCATTTATGTAACTGTATATCGTACAGACATGGCATCAGTAGACTCATATTAGCTAAAGCCAAACCATATAAGCTGTAAGTACTTTATATTTTTATAATACCTTTAATTGTTTAATTTCAATTTTTGTTTTAATTGTCTCTTGGTTAATTTCTGATTTACTAGCACATTTTGATATCTTTACAACATATGTAAAGGTAAGATTAGTTTTAATTGTAAATAAATTACTTGGATTTTTCAAAATTAAACTAAATGAGGAAATTATAGGTATTTCCTACTAGGATCTGCTGATTACACCTAATATTCATCTCAACATATTTCATTAGAGGAAAATTAAATATAGATTGTCAGTGAGATAATTGTGGTCATTTGGGTTTCTACTTTAATGAGGATATATTAAAAATTTAATTAATTGTTCTTCTAAATATTTGTCAATTTGATAAACAACTCTGTGATATTTGAATGAAAATGACCTCCATTCCCAATAGGCAGGAATAGCACAGGAGGTCCTTTTAAAAGAGGTGTGTCACTAGAAGCTGGCTTTGAGGTTTCTAAAGCCTCCTATTTTGAGTTAGTTCTCTTATCTTCCTGATGTGTAGATCTGAAACCAGCATCTCTGCTCTGGTGACCTGCCACCATACCATTGCTCCATCACCATATACTGCAACCCTCTGGAACAATAAGCCCAAGTAAAATTCTGTCTTTTAGTGGTCTTCATCTATATTAAAGTTTTCTCAATGACAGGTGAAGACTATACTTCTCTGTGGGTATAAAGATAAATATTTATAGATTACATTTAGAAAAATTACATTAGCTGATCAAATGTGACATCAAAAAACAAGCCAAAATGGATGGGAAAAATCCTGTGAGTCCTCAACCCTACACAAAAAACTATAGGCACCTGTGAAAATCTGGGAGTAGAAGAGATCATCTTCCACAGGGAGGAACACATCAATTGATTGTCCAGTGCCAAATGGTAAGCCCTCAAAATAAACTACAGATAGCATTATAATGGAGTAAACAGATTATAGTATTCAATTATATATATATGTACATATATATACATATATATGTGTTTATATACTATGCAATTACAATTAGTGAAAAAAGAAGTCATCAATTTGAAGGAGAGTGAGGTAGAGTATATAGAGAGTTTAGAAGGAGAAAAGAGATATCTTGACTTTTTCTCTTCCAATTTGTATCTCTTGATCTCCTTCTCTTATTGCTATAGCTAAGACTTCAAGTCCTATATAGAATAGGTATGAACAGATTGCACAACATTGCTTTGTTCCTGATATTTTTGGAAATACTTTCAGGTTTCTTCCATTTAAATTCATGTTGAATATGAGCTTGCTGTAAACTGCCTTGTTTATGTTGAGGTGTGTCCTTTTTATCCGTAGTTTCTCCAAGTCTTTTATCATGAATGGATGTTGGGTTTTGTCAAAGGCCTTTTATACATTTAATCAGATGATCGTGTGTTTTTTTTTTTCTTCATCTTTGTCTGTTTATATGTTGGATTACATTTATGATTTTTATATACTGAACCATACTTGCATCTCTGTGAGGTAGCCTATTTTATCATGGTGATTGATCATTTTGAAAGACCCTAGCCCTTAAAGCTTACACCCCCAAGCCTCAGGAAAGAAAAACTTCAAGCACCAGAAAATGAGAAACTAAAAATGGAGTTCCAAGGGCAACTTGACTCAGCCACTACTCAATCACCCCTGCCACAATGTAACAATGTAAAGAGATTTCTGTTAAAAGATGTGCTCAACTGTGACTGGGATAGTTGCAGGTGTTCCAGGAAGGGCCACTGTGACCTTTGTGTAAACTCCACTCCTGCCCTGATACCCACTTGAGGTTTCAGGAAGAATGGACATGTGGATGTGACTGTATCCACTCTGTGATCAGGCCGTGAAATTGTATGGGAATTGTAATCTTGTGGGGTTTATGGGTTTTTCCTTTATAAGCTCCTATGTGGCTACAGTAGGATGCGACTCTTGCTCTTGGGAGAAGAGGAGCCCTTCTATATAGAAGCTTAGTAAATCCTCCTGCTGTTGCATCAACTGGACTGGAGTCTGGGTTCTTGGGGTGCCCACTTGAGGCCCTAAACTTTGGGGTCCAACATTTTTTATTAAGGAATTTTTATTCATTTTACATAGCAACCACAGATTCCCCTTTCTTCCCTCCTCCCACACCTCTAGCCTTCCCCTCCAAGCCATTCCCCCTTTCCCTCCTCCAACAATGTAAGGCCTCCTATGTAGAGTCAACAGAGCCTGGTACTTTCAGTAGAGGCAGGCTCAAGTCCCTCCCCATGCATTAAAGCTGTGCAAGATGTCCTACCATAGGTAATGGGCTCCAAAAAGCGAGCTCATGCACCAGTGATGGATCCTGATCCTATTGCTAGGGGACTCCTCAAGCACATCAAGCTGCACAACTGTCTCACTTATGCAGAGGGCGTAGTCCAGTCCCAGCGAGGCTCTACAGCTGTTGGTCTAAAGTTTATGAGTTGCCACTAGTTTGGTTTGGTTGTTTCTGTAGGTTTCCCCTCATGATCTTGATACCCCTTACTCATATAATCCCTCTTCCCTCTCTTCAAGTGGACATCTGGAGTTCAGGCTGGTGCTTGGCTATGAATGTCTGCATCTGCTTCTACCACTTACTGGATAAAGGCTTCATGAAGATCTCATCTATTTCCCCTTCCCAGGGTGATCCATGTGAACCTCTTAGGCTCTTCCTTTTTAGAAAGTTTCTCTGGAGCTATGGATTGTAGTCTGGTTATCCTTTGCTTTATATCTAGTATCCACTTATGAGTGAGTACATACCATATTTTTCCTTCTGAATCTGAGTTACCTCACTAAGGAAATCTTCTAGTTCCATCCATTCACCTGCAAATTTCATGATGTCATTGTTTTTGTTTTCTGATGAGTAGTACTCCATTGTGTATATGTACCACATTTTCTTTATCCATGCTTTGGTTGAGGGACATCTAGGTTGTTTCCAGGTTCTGGCTACTATGAATATACCCAAGGAATACTCAATCATACCACAAGGACACGTGCTCAACTATGTTCAAAGCAAAATTTTTCTTGATTGATTTTTTTTGATGTTTCTTGGATTCTGTTAGCAAGTATTTTATTGAAAATTTTTGTGTCTATGTTCATAAGGGAATTTGTGTTTTAATTCTTTTTCTTTGTGGGTCTTTATGTGATTTAGTTATGAGAGTAACTGTCACCTCAAAAAATAATTTCACAATGCTCTTTCTGTTTATATTTTGTGGAATAATTTGAGGAGTATTGGAGTTAAGTGTTCTTTGAAATTCTGGGAGAATTCTTGCTAAAATTATCTTTGCCTGGGCTTTTTTGGTTGGGAGACTTTTAATTTCTGCTTATATTTCACTAGATGTTATATATCTATTTAAAGTGCTTCTGTGATCTTGATTTAACTTTGGCAGGTGGTATGTAACAAGAAATATATCTAGTTTTTTTTTTAAATTTTCCTCTTATTTCTTGTGGTGTGAGTTTTTCTTGGAGGCTAGGGATTTTAATTTGAAAAAGAGCAATGGGAGTGTAGTGTTAGGGAGTGAGAAATGGAAAGGAGAAAATGATGTTAGGTGAAATTTCAAAGTACTCAACAGTTGAACATATGCTTTAAAAAAATCAAAGAAGAAATTAGCTCCTTATTCAGGAAAAAAATGACTGAATAAGTTGAATGTGATAGAAGATATCAGAAAAAAATTAAATGAAATATTATATTTTTGGTTGTGAGCCTAGCCTTTAACAGCTGAGCCATCTCTCCAGCCCAAAATGAAATATCTATAAATACTGAAGAAAACCTCTCTGAAATATTTGAAAAAAAGAAGGAAGGAGAAAAAGAAGAAGAATAAGAAGAAGGAGGAGCAGGAGGAGGAAAAGAAGAAGGAGGAGGAGGAAGAGGGCTGGGGGAGGAGGAGGTCAAATTTTCAGAACATGTGCAAAGTTTCAGAGTGGTTCAAGTCAGAAAAGCTGAGTTTGATGACAAGATAGAGGTGCTAAAAAATTAAATAAGAGCAAAATTTAAATATGAAGAAAGTATCAGTGGGAACTTTGAAATATATGCATCATTTTGAAAAGACCAACTCTACTGACAGAGATGTAGAAGAATCTAATTCTAAACTTGGAGAAACATTTTTTTAATAATTTATTCATTTTTATTTTATGTAAATTGGTGTTTTGCCATGGATGTCAGGTCCCATAGAACTGGAATTACAGACAGTTTTTAGCAGCCATGTGAGTGATGGGAATTGAACCAAGGTCCACTGGAAGATCACTCAGTGCTGTTAACCACTGAGCCATCTCTCCAGCCATTTGTAGAAAGATTTTAAAAACAACAATAATAAAAAATTACCAAGAATTTTTAAAAGACATGTAAATCCAGATCCTGGTGACATTTAGAACACCAGACAAGACTAAGAAAGAAAATTCCTTGATAATATTATTATTAAAATATTAAATCTATAAAACAAGGAAAGTATATTGTGAACAGTAAGAGATAAAGGCCAGATCACATATAAATTTAGGTCCATAATAAGGGGCATATTGATTATATAGCTGAAAATTTACAAATTAGTAGAATTTTATATGGCTGTATTAAATTCCTAAAAGGCCCAATCCAGACTGCTGTACCCACAAAAATTAACCCTCATATTTGAAAAAATATCTCTCATGATAAAAATAGTGTAAATATACTTATGACCACTAAGCCAGCTATGTAGCAAATACTTTATACTGAAGAGTAAAATAAATACATCCATGAGACCAAAAGAAAGAATAAACTCCTCTAGGATAATATAGGACAAAGAGAAGAGAAAACTGAACAGTACAAAATCAGCCAAATTACAGGAATTGATACACTCCTTACAGTGATAATTCTGAATATTAATGGTCTCAGTTTGCCAGCCAAAAGATACAGACTAGTAAAATGTATCAAAAATGTATTTCTTTGCTTGCATGAAATAAACCTCACAACAAAATACAGATACTACCTAAGGATTAAAGGATAGAAATGTGTTTTCCAAGCAAATAGACATAGGAAACAGACAGGTGCCATTGTTTTCATATTCTACAAAATATACTTCTGGCCTGGCTAACTCTTATTATTAACTTGACAGGATGAAGAGTCACTTGAGAAAAGAAAATCTCAACTGAAGGACTGTCAACATCAGATTGGGCTGTGGCCATGTGGGCTGGAAATTGTCTTGATGGTCGATTGATATGGAAAAGCCCAGGCCAGTATGGAGAATGCTAACCCTGGGAAAGTGGCCTTGGTTGTGTAAGGAAGCTGCCTTGGTTTTAGATGCATAGTGGTAAGTATAACTGCCTCCCTGTGGCAGGGTCCTTCCTGTTGTTCCCTTTGGGGGTAGGGGCCAAGTAGGCACAGAGTCAAACCACACAGACTCAGGGAGAATGTCCAAACAACAAGCTCAGTTTATTCAGGAAGAGGCAAGCCTTATATACCCTCCACCCCACCCTTGGGGGAGGTCTGATAAATATGCATCTGCTGGTGTGACATGGCTGTCTCTCATTGGTCCAGGTCATCTCCAGATCATGTTTCAGCTGCTGTTGCTAAGACCATCAGGCAGACCCAGGCTGGCTCTCAGAAAGTATCTTTTTTACTTGTTTGGGCCATCTGGCCCTCAAGCGTGTTAGGAATGAGTCATCCCACACCTCCCAAGAAAGCTGGCTCAGCATGATTCAGAGAGTGTATGAGCCTATAAGCATCAACCCTCAATGGCTTCTGTTTTAGTTACTATGCTGACTTCTCTCAATGATTGATTAGAATCTACAAGTATAAGCCAAAATAACCCCTTTTCACTGGAAGTTGTGCAAGCCAAATAAACCCTTTCCTCCCTAGGTTCCCCATCCTCCAGGATATTTTTATTACAGCAGCAGAGAGCAAAGTAGAACATTAAACTGAAACTAATGAGAAAAGATTAGGATTATAACTTCATATAGATTAAGAGGAAAAAAATGTCCACCAAGCGGACATTGATCCTAAAAGTGCATTCCCTAAACTCAAGTACTGCTACAAGTAGAGGTAAAGCCAAATATTAAGCTTAAGGTAGTAATAGATGATATCAATACCACATTCTCACTATCTGACAGATAGTAACAGATATTTCCAAGAGAAAGTAAACATACATATGCAAATTAAATTACCTCATAGATCAAATAAATTTTGCAGCCATCTACAGAATTCTCTGTCCAAATGCTACAGAATATGCATTTTTTAAGACAACTACTGTTGATGATTTTTCTTGTCATTTTAAGAAATCTTTGTCCTTGGAGAGATGGCTCAGTAGGTAATATGTTTATTGTGCAAACATAATGACTTAAATTCAACTTAAATTCTAATCCCTAGAACCCACTTAAGCTTGATAATGTAACATTGGTCTGTAATCCCAGCTCTCCTAAAAGAAGAGGGGAACTGGAGACAGAAAATTTTCTGGAAATTAGTCTGGTATATACAGCAACCCCATCCCCCAAAAAAGGAAAGACTGCCCAAACAAGATATAGACTAGTACATGAGATTATCTTCTGAACTCTACACACATGCAGAGGTATGTGTATATCCACAGTGACACACACACACACACACACACACACACACACACACACATTGATTTTTCATACTCTAGCATAGAGGTGACTGTAGAATGAGTCAATGTTTAAAAAAGTGTTGACAAATTCTATTTTGTGATTTAGCTTTATATTTTAGGAAGAAAATAGTTTTATTGCTAATCTGCTACTAGGTCATGCTATTTCTCTTTACTTGAACTTGTTTAGCCTGTAGACTTTGAGGCAAGTGCCGTAAGTGACAGCTAAAATTATCTGTGTTCTTTTTCTGAACCCTGAGTAAGTACACTGTCCCAGGATCCTTCCTTTTTTTTGTGGTATCAAAATGTTTCCCTATATAACAGAATGCCTGGTAAGGATTTTCTTTCAGGGACCCTCTCACTTGTTCTCTGTGTGTGAATATGTACTGCCGAGTATATGTACATGCCTTGGCACATGTGTAGAGTTTAGAGGATAATTTCATTTGTTGATCTAAACTTTGTTTGAGGCAGAATCTCTTTTTTTTTAGGTGCTGCATATATTCTTCTATTTTATTTGTAAGGAAGATCAATTCACATTTGCTAAAAATAGATCTTTTTTTTCTAATTTTCATTTGGTTTTAAGGTTTTCAATTAGTTGAAAAAGCCAAATATCTATATTTTAGTCACTCCATTCAGATCATTCATGTAACATTTTTATGTAAGATATGAAATGCTTGCAAATTTCATGTCTAGTACATAGAAATTCTCAGAAATGTTAACATCCACTACCTCTTGACGATGAAGTTGCCTACATGGCTGCATATCTACTTGCTATAGCTTTAGTAAATGACATCTTGGGGCAACCTGGAATGTTCCTATTTATTGGAGTGAAAGTTAATTTTCTGGAAAGAAAAAATACATAGGGAATGTATTTCAGTAATTAGGGTTATTCTGTAGCAAGTTGAGTTGCATAGTTGTCATGGGAGTGTCTAACTGATGTGACATTTCTGTTACCAATGCAATCAAGACAGATATCACTCAGTTCTCTGGGGAAATCAGCCAGTTGAAGCTTCTAGGAATATTGACAATAAATACTAATTCTTATGAATAAAAACAAAAGCAGAATAAATACTTACCTTTACTAGATTTTCTATTTTTAAATTCAATAAATTGTTTTTCTCTAAATTAAAATTTAATCACATTGGGTTGTGGTTATTAAAACAATTAGAGAGAAAGGGGATAATTTCTTGACTCTGAGGTATGCAGATGCTGCCCTTTGCAGATCCTTTTCTCTATGAGATCCAAGGCATTGATCTGGTTCAATTAAAACCTCCACGTGTGTGCTTGTGTTCTGAACTGCACATCAGAACACAGCCCCACACATTCCTCCTCATAATATTACTCATATTGGATCTAAGTGTCACTACGTTTTCTATCTACTTTACTGTTCATTATTAATAACATCCACTGGACAGGAGCTAGGGAGATCACTCAGTGGATAAAAGTATTTGCTGCTATTGAAGAGGACCTGTGGGTAGTTTCTAGCACCCACATTAGGTGGCACATATTGCCTATAACTACAGCTCCATAGAAATCTGAGGTCCTTTTTTGGCATCTGACAGTACTCACACACATGCACATAGTCACACATAGATTTATATACATATAATTAAAAAGTAAATCTAAAGGAAAAAAAGAATGCCCACCTGATAGTAAGATTTTTATGAAATGTTTGAATAGTCAGGCTGTGTCTATACTTGGAAAGAAGGGCATTAAAGAGTAAAGAGGGGGTCTTCAGACCTTAATTCAATATGACTACTGATATTTTAAGAAGAGACATATGTGAAATGGGAGAAGACTACGTGAAAGTGGAGAAAATCTGTTTCACATGCCAGAAAGATTGACCTCAGAAGAATCATTGCTGTGAGCATCTTCATATCAGTCCTTTATCTTCTTACATAAGAAAATATATTTAACTCACACAGGTTATAGTACTTAGGCATGGTAGCATTAGAAAATGAATAACAGTTTCCCAAGGTCTCTGGAAATGTTATTGTATGTAGCTAGGGATACAAACCTGATAGTACAATAGAAGAATGTGGAAAATTAGGTGTTTCCTGAATTTTGAGCATATTGATGCTTTCTTTTTCAGAAGCCCTTATTGACATTCATCTAGCACAATGCTAAACCCACTGTGACCTCTATTCTTCACAAACTAACAATCTCTAAATCCCTGTAGCCTGCTGTGGGATGTTCTGTATGTCCTGTGGGAGCCCGTTCTCAGTTTCCTCGTGGCTTTACCCAGCAGGTCTGCATAGAGGATGATTAGGACCACAGGCTTGAGTGCAGGTGTCTGAGATGGTCTGCACTTGGCTGTTCTGTGGGATGGTCTGTATGTCAAATTGCTCTGATTGGTCAATAAATAAAATACTGATTGGCCAGTGGCTAGGCAGGAAGTATAGGCAGGACTAGCAGAGAAGAGAAATAAAAGAACAGGAAGGCACAAAGAGACTGCCTGGAGCTGCCGCCATGACAAGAAGCTAGTGAAGACACCTGTAAGCCACGACCCATGTGGCAGGGTATAGATTCATGGAAATGGATTAATTTAAGATATAAGAACAGTTAGCAAGAAGCCTGCCACGGCCATACAGTTTGTAAGCAAAATAAGTCTCTGTGTTTACTTGGTTGGGTCTGAGTGGCTGTGGGACTGGCAGGTGACAAAGATTTGTCCTGACTGTGGGCAAGGCAGGAAAACTCTAGCTACAGTAACTAGCTCTAGTCATCCAGGCAGTTCAGGCACTGAGAATACCTCAATTGCCAGTTTATACAGGGTCTCACCTTAGTTTGGGGTACTACTTTGGCCATATGATTTTAAATGTGTCACTGGACCAATTGATCTGGTTATGTCCTTGGGTGATGAGTCAAGGTCTTACAATTACTTCAAATTTCATCTATCCTGGTAAATATTTAATCATTTAGATTAAAAACAAAAGGAAAAAGATTCACATGTACTCCTGTCCTGATATTACCATTGAGATATATTTTCAGCTTTTCATACTTATTTTTTGATAATTTAAACTGTTTGTACAACTTGACTTTGCACATACTACAGTAAATGTGTTTTAATGTTACACAGTTATTTCTTTCTCATTCAGTTTACAAACAGAATTATTTTTTATTTAAAATAGCAGATGCAATATTTTTTCTACTGGTTGGACATTTGAGAATGTTATTGATTCACCTGTAGCAACTACCACTAGATAAGACAATATAGGCTCGTGTTGGTGTTTTCTTTGTGGGGAGAGTCTATCAACCCAGGCCCATTAGTTTCCTTGTATTATTCCTGTTTATCCTAGTAAATATCTGTGAGCATGTCTACTTTTCAGAAGATTGGAGTGAATAAAACTTTGTCCATATGCCCACTGGGAGAAAATCTCTAATACTGCTCAATTTATTAAAATGTTAAATATTGTTCTTGGGGAGATGTCTCATTTGGTAAAATGACAGCCACACAAGCCTGAAGTCTTGGCTCCCACTACCCGTATACAATGTCTAGCTTGTTGGTGTTTACTTACAATACTAGTGTTGGGTAGGTAGAGACAGGACAATCCCCAGATCTCATTGGCTCATTCTCCTAGATAAATTAGTGATACCTAAGTACTATTTAGAAATCTCACCTGAAACAAAAATGTGGATGGTACCAACACCAAAGTTGCACACACAAAAGGACCCATTCATGCACATAATAAGAAATTAAATTAAATATAATAAATATTACATATGTATATTTGTATGCTACAAGAATATAGAAACATTGTCATATGTCATATATCTAATGTCCAAAATATTTATATATTTTACATGTATATATATATATATAATATATTATATATATATATATATATATATATATATCATGTGACATGTATTTTACAGCCATTAGAAGAAGAAAAGTAACAAAGGGATTTTTTGTAACATGGTTTTATGAGATATAAAATTGAAATATTATTTTAAAAATGATTTCTTAGAACAAACAATCAATGAAATCAATATGAAATATTATTTAAATGAGACAGAATTGTATATAAAGACATATTTATATCCTCCTAATCTTGAACAAATTCAGCATGACTGCTCATATTTTAATTAAATTTGTCTACTGTGATCTCTGGAGATGGGATATTATATCTTTTTGTTGGATTACATAAAGCCTATCCATGTTGCTAGAGTTTGCCTAACTTTCCCACAGTCAGGACAAATCTTTGTCACCCGCCAGTCCCACAGCCGCTCAGACCCAACCAAGTAAGCACAGAGACTTATACTGGTTACAAACTATATGGCCATGGCAGGCTTCTTGCTAACTGTTCTTGTAATTTAAATTAATCCATTTCCATAAATCTATACCTTGCCACGTGGGTCATGGCTTACCGGCATCCTCACATGCTGTTTGTCATGGCGACGGCTGGCAGTGACTCCTTCCGCCTTCCTATTCTTTCTTTCTCCTCTCTGTTAGTCCCGCCTATACTTCCTGCCTACACTGGCCAATCAGTGTTTTATTTATTGACCAACCAGAGTAATTTGACATACAGACCATCCCACAGCATATCCATACTAATCATTATATCAAGAAATATTTATTATTCCTTCTACAACATAAATACATTTGTTCAATGTCATACAAACTATCAAAATAATTTTAGTATTTTAATTTAAAAAGTATGTGTATGGCTGTCTTGCCTGCATGTTTTCCTGTGTACCTTGTGTGTGCCCCATGTCATCAGAGAGCAGAGAAAGTAACAGACCATCTGGAACCAAAGTAAAGGGTAGTTGTGAGCTATGCTGTGAATGTTGGAAACTGAGTGTAGATCCTCTGCAAGAGCAGCCAGTACTCTTCACTCCTGAACCATCTCTACAGTCCCATTAAAATAATTTTTGAATGAATACAATGCAAATAAAACCTGTGGTGTAATAGAAGAAGCAACCATTCAAAGTGGTAAACATGATTGAACTATTATCCATGTCTCTAGCATACACACCCATTCAGCACCCCTACCATCTGAAGCTTCTACCTGCCCCAAGATCCTGCTCAAGTTGAACTGCTGCAATCAGAACAGCCTGGCACAGATATGGATAGGTACCACCCCTGTCCAGACTACCTACAGCTCCGTCCCTGCTTGAAACCCTCTTCAGCTCAATTGCCATAGTCATGTCTGCTCAGTATATCCTGAAAAGCAGCTTCCTACAGCAACCAACTTTGATCCCCCCCACTCCAGGATCCCCTTCTAAACCAGCATCCACATGTGACCCAACCTGTCATAGATCAGGAAAAATAATCCCCACACTTACTGCCTTTCCAAAGCACTGGGAATTCCTTATAGCCGAACACCACAGACGTCCTGCCTGGGTGTTGACCTGAGAAGGCAGAACCTCCACTTTAAGGCATCCCTCAACTTGTCCATGCCAGGACCACTCTCCAGCAGCCTAGCTTGGCATGTACTTGGCAACAAAGCCCTCTACACTGGATCATCTCGGTCCTCTTCCCCATCTCAGGATTCTTTCCTGCTGACCCATCACAAGTAGCATAGCCGACTGCACACTTGGTAAGATGTTTCCTTCCTGCAGACCACCTCTGCCGTGCTCATTCTCCTTCTGTAAACCCATTCTTCTGCCCTGTTCTAGGTTATGGCCCCAGGAGCTAACATCACATGCAAGAGGCACAATCGTTAATCTGAATCCAGATGTCCAGATCTCATCATTAAAATACAAACAATACAAAACTCCAAGACAATATGTTTCCCCCAAAGAGTACGAATTACAAAGAAGTAATCACCAAGTGGAATGACTTAAGTGAAATTCAAGACATGGGATTCAAAAGAATTACTAATAAACATCTTCAAAATTTTAAAGAGAACATAAGCGAACACCTTAGTGAACCGAGAGAAGAGCACAATGAGATCCCTGAAAATATCAGCTGGATGGAGTAAGAATGCCAATTCATGATATGAAAACAGAATTAAATGGAGAGATATAAATACTGAAGAAAATCAAAACTGAAAGGAAGCTAGAAATGAAAAATTCAACTAGTCACTAAACCTCTCAAAGGAAAGCCTCGCCAAGAGAATAAAATTGGGAGTCAGAATACTATGACTCAAAGACAAGGTAAGAAATTGCATCAAATACTCTAAGAAAATAAATTTTAATAAAAGTACAAAATGTGAAGACTATTTGAAACACTGAGAAGATGACAAATCTATAAACTACAGGCATAGTAGGAAGAGAAGCATTCCAGGTCAAAGGCATGGAAAATGTTTTCAATGAAGTTGTTTTAAAAGTCCCAAATCTTAACAAAAGGATAACTATTCAGTTAAAAGAGGCTTACAAAGGCCAAATAGTAACAGAAAGAAACCTAACATGACAAAGTATAGATTAAAAAAATCTTAAAAAAAACCAGAATAAGGAAAAGAGACTAAAAGCTGTAAGAGAGAAGGGTCAAGGCACACATAAAGACCTACCCATTACAATAACAACCTATATGATAGAAAATTTCTAAGCCAGGAGGTCACAGAGAAATGAACCTTAAGATCATAATTGTTGCTAACCCAGAATATGATAGCCAAAAGGCTGTTTCATAAAAGAAAGAGAAATAAAATTTTCCACTAAAAATATAAACTAGAGGGATTCATGACCACTAAGCCAGTTCACAGATAATACTAGAAAGACTCATTTAAATTGAAAAAAGGGAAAAAATAAATGCAAGATGTCACCAATGATACCAGGCGAGTTCACCAAAAGAAATCTAAAAAAAATCTACAGAATAAGAAAAAATGAAGGAATTATTACACATCTATCAATAATTGCCTAATGTTCTAATTTTCCATATAAAAATACATAGAGTAGCAGATTGGATTAGAAATCAGAATTTATCTTCATGCCACCTTCAAGGAATGCACCTCATGACCAAGTACAGATATAATGTCTTACAATTAAAAAAAAAAAAAAAGGAAACGGGAAAAAAAATCTGGCATAGCCCTTCTAATATATGACAAAATATACTTCATACTACTACTAGTCTTAAAAGCCATTAAAGAATAATCCATCAAGAGGATATATCAATCCAAAAAATATACTAAGACAAGATATAAAAATTTATAATGTAAACATTATTAAATATAAAGTCATACGCAATCCCTTCACAGTTACAGTGGGAAATTATTCCAATGGCCCAGTCCCCTTAATAAATAGATCATCCAGGCAGATATTAAACAGAGAAACAGAATAGATAAATGACATACTGAGTCAAAAGGATCTTATAGGCTTTGACATGATATTTCACCCAAACACTAAAAATACATCACACACACACATACATATATCCGGATAAACTTCAAATAAGGTTTAGTTAGGAGAGAAATGTACAGACTGATATCCATCATTTTCTAATTCTACTTCCCCCTCTGAAGGATCATGGCACAGATTTTAACTTCCCTAAACACCGTGTGACCATGCTTTCAGCTGAAACTTCAAGCAAGGTTTCATTTTTTTTTTTCAATTTTCACCCAATGAAAAATACTTTTACAACAGTATGTGTGGGTTCAAAACATTAAGAGAATACAATACATATTTGAATACATGTGCTTGTGCTCCAAACTATTAAGCTATTTTTAAAATTCCAATTCTTAAATCTAGCAACTCCTTCACTTTTGGAAGAAATAACACTAGCTGTCACTGTGACATAATACTTTAAGGGTCAGTTACATCTTGTTTCTGATCTCACCCTATTTAGAACTACAGTATCAGTTGTCCTTACAATGTGAGTAAACTCTGTGCCTGCTCAAATATCCTCAGAGTTGCAAAGCTCATCAGCTCAGTGTTCTGGACCATCTGTAATTCACAGAAAGTTTAACTATAAGCATAAAGTAAGTCCAAACCCCTTAAGAACCTCTTCACATGGTTTGAAACATATTTCAGTTGTTCAATTGCTATCTTTGTTAATGCTTCCAATTGGCTAATGTTTAATGTAGGTGCTTTCCAAATTTTAGCGATAAGCCTTTAAGTACCTTCAAATGCCATGAAAATAAAATAAGATCATTAGAGCATTATGTACAGATGGTCAAACTAGTGTCCAAGGAAATGTCTTCAGTGAATTAAAACCAGTGGAGTTACCAAAACACCTGTTATGTAAACAGAGTGCCGAAGAAAATAAAGATTGTTTGGCATCTCTGATCAGAAGTGATATAACTAGGAGCTGTAAAAATGTCTAGAATAAAAGCTGGCACTTTCTACACTGTGTGTGTTGCTTTCCTTTTAGCTTAAATACATTCAGAATACGAGTCTTAAGATGGAAAGATTCATAATTTTATGCACATCAAAGTAAAATATCAATGGTGGTATCTCATTGGTTATTTCCTACAAAGAAACCACTCTGAAAGTTTTAGGACTTGGAGCTATAAATTACATCTCTGGGAGATGAAAATCTTCATGACCCCTCCCATTTTAAAGGCCTTGCATCCTTTAAAATAATTAGCACAGTAGTGAATCATTTATAATAGTCTCATAGGCATATTGCATCAGCCACACATTTTAGGCAGAATAATTTATGTGCATGTACAATTTTATTTTCCAAATTAATATATTTCAAATCAAACATGTTGAGTAAAAATAAGATATTTATATGTACTGTATTTTTTTATATTTTCCCCTAAATTTATGTGTCCATTCTCCATTTTGGCGACTATTAATGACATATTTAACTTTAATTCCTGCTCTGTTATATGTGTCAGTTTGTGAGTTTTCATTAAAATAGATGGGAGCAGAAGGAATGAGTGTCCTGTCATGTTATGATACTCAATGATGCTCATAACTGAGGTTAATGCATGTCCCAAAGTCCATAGGCATATTTGTAACACAAATAAAAACACAAAATGAATAGAAAGCTCCAATTTTCAAATTGTTAAGAATAAAGCATTGAAAGAAAAGGACTGTACCACTGAGTAGAGGTTCACACACTTCAAGTGGTTTTCCCATATGATACAAGCTATATCACAATGAAAACTGTTCATGCTGAAGTGTGTTCTTTTCCTCGGGGCAAGACATTTTCAGATTATATGCTGACATGTCATTTTGAAGTAATATCCTATCTCAAAAAATTCTCACTACTTTAGTTAAAACACTATTAATTAAGTTATTTGAAATAGAAACCACAAGTACATTCATTTAAAAGTCCAAGTGTATGTGTAATTTTTATGTGTAAGGCAAGGATGAGATGGCTGTTATTATCAATGTTATGAGAAAGCACTCACAATTCCTTTCTTTATATTTTGCTGAGAATAGGCAAACAGCAAATCTACTTCATAAGCACTGGCATGTTGCACCTGACATAAAGAAAGAATAATTGCTCTCTCTGATACTCCATGGGAAGTTAGTCATGAATGTACCACAAAAGGTTGCACAATCCCTTCAGTGATAGATGGTAGCACATCAGTATTTCATTTGGTAATCAGTAGAATGGGCACAAAGTACCTGATAATGAATGTGTTCTTTCTGCTCTACACTGAGAGTGTCTCCATCCACTTTTGTCCACTTTAACATTGTCTATAAAGTCACTTGCTTTACTTGTTAACAAATATGTGCAATTGCAATTGTGATGCATATTGATGAATTGCCGTAATTTCTATCTACATCAGCAACAAAAGCAAGGCATTTCACACACATTCTTAGAATCACAGTACCATCACTATTTGAATCTGCATCAAACTAGTCTGTGAAAGAAAGCAACTGCCTGGAAGCCTTTCTCCACTTAAGTCCTGTGCTACTTAAAATACTATTAAGCCTATCTCCCACAGAAGAAAAAATATTTATTTTGCTTTTCTTCAAGTATCAGGAGAACAATATATCTCTTTATGTCTGCTTTTAACCTTCAGCTCAAAAACATTTATATCCTTTTCCTGTCAAAGTCCCTGACTTTAAAAATGATGTGTAGTTAAGATCTCAGTGCATGGTAGCTGAGAAGATAGTACACTACCTCCACCATTTCTGTTCTTCCTCATCTGAAATTCTTCCAGTGGCTTTTTCTTTATTTAAAGTCAACAGATAATGGGGCAAGAATCACCATTTTTTCTATTGAGAGAAGAGCTTTGATTTGGAATTACATGTATCAGTGAAGATCTCATCAGTCAAATAGGTCAGCCTAAGATATCTCAGGAAACTATGAGACTCCCTTATCACTTGAATTCATACTGGGTTCTTTGAGTTCCCCTGTAATAATCTATACCATCAGCCATACTTGGGCCTAGAAAGTATGACATCTTTATTTTTCCTATCTAATACTATACCGTGTACTAGTTAGGTGTTTTAATCACCTTGACACAAACAAGATTCATCTGGGAAAAGGGATCTTCTTAAAAAGTATTTTTATTATGATTGGCTTCATAATATGTGGGGCTTTTTCTTGATTGATCTTGGAGGAAATAGCCATCTATGGGCATTTGCCATCCAAATATAAGTAGTTCTGATTGGTATAAAATGACATGACTACCCTAAGGGTGCGGTAGTGGCATGCATACTTTGGTGGTAACCAACAGCTTCCTACTTGCACTTAAGTGTTGCATGAATTCTAAATGGTCTTATAAGAAAAATGCGGAGCCACATATTGAGGTAAATGCTGAAAGATCAGAGAGACAAAGGAACAAGCAAGCCACAGTCACTTCTCACCTTGCCAACTCCATGAATCCTCTGACTGAATGCCCCTGAGTCCTCAGCCAAAAGGCTCTTTATTTAGTTCCTGTCTCCTTACGCATTATATGCCTTTCTCTGCCCAGCCATTTCACTTTCTATCTCAACCTTCCTAATGCTGGGATTAATGGCATGTATGCTTCCCAAATACTGGGGTTAAAGGTGTGTGCCACCACTGCCTGGCTCTGTTTCTCTCCTAGACTGGATTAATCTCATGTAGCCCAGACAGATCTCTGTCTTCCAAGTGCTAGGATTAAAAGTGTGTACCACTAGTGCCTGCCCTCTTTGTTTAACTCTGTGGCTGGCTCTGTCATTTGATCTTCAGGCAAGTTTTATTAGGGTACAACAAAATTATTATCACACTTAAGACCTACTCAACATGAGGAAAATCATTTCTCCTATAAGGATTACTGAAGCCATGGATCTTGAAGGATAGCCTATAATTTCCACCTTAATTTTAACCAGCATCATCACTATCCACAACTAAGGAACACTAAGAGTACAAAAAGCAGTCTTTCCTATGAAATAGTTATGACTAAAAATATACAAATAGTATTTACAGACATATCAGGTTATACTTAGAAATATATATGCATGTATGTATGCATGCATGCAATAAAATACTGAAAAAAAGAGGCCACAAATTTATGAGAGTTGAGAGGGGTATACATGAAGGTTTAGAGGGAGGGAAGGGTAGAGAAAATTATTGTAATTATATTATAATATAAAATATTAAAAAAGGAAAATAAATATGGTGATTAAAGTAAACATATCATTACACATTGTCAATAAAAGTTAGGAGATGAAAGGGTAATAAATCACAAAATTTTAATATATGCTGGGCGGTGGTTGTGCATGCTTTTAATCCCAGCACTCAGGAGGCAGAGGCAGGTGGATCTTTGTGAGTTCAAGGCCAGCCTGATCTACAGAGCAAGATCCAAGAAAGGCACAAAGCTACACAGAGAAACTCTGTCTCAAAAAACACAACAAAAACAAAAACAAAAACAAAAAAATTATAATATGAATCAAGAATATAATAAAATCTGAGGTAAAAAAAGGAAGTATGAACAATAATAGAGCCTCAGTATTAGATAGTGCAAAATAAAAATCAGAGTAACTGGTGAAAAAGCCATGAATCAATAAGGGCCCAAACTTCCTAATTTAACCAAAGACCAAAGAAGCTCCTGGCTTCTTTGTAGCAGAAGTCTTATGCTTGTTAATTTCATGCATTGTTCAAATAGAATAAGGTCTCCAAATAAAAATATGTGGCCAAATCAGCATTTGAATTTAGAGTGCAAAGGCCATGAGAAACACTGTTTACTGGCATGCTTTTATGGATGGTTTAGGCTGCTTTCTTATAGCACAGAGGACCACCAGCCTAGTGGTGGCACCACCCATGATTAAGCTTGGCTTTCCCACATCACTCACTAATTAGGAAAATGCACTGCAGGCCTGCCTATTAGTCAATCTGGTAGGGGCATTTCTCATTTGACATTCTCTCATCTCAAAAAGACACAAGCTGTTTCAAACTGACATAAAACTAGGTAGCACACAAAACCAATATAAATATATTACACACCAATTTATAGGTATGTTGTATATTGAATACATACAAAGATGTACCTCTTCTTTCTTCATTAGTCATTTGTTGAGTAAAATTTTATGTTTTGTATTACAAGAGTTTTAAAGATGAATGCAAAATACATGATGCACGATGTGATGACTGGATCAAACTAATACATATGGAACAACTAAATGGAAATATGAAAATAAAACCTTTTATTGAGAAATGGATGTTAGGGAGCAAGTTCAATAGGAAAGCATGCTTGCTTCGCAAGGGCAAAAACTTGCGTTAAAAATCTCAGAACACACATAGAATTCCAGGCATAGTTGTGCAGGTGACAGTACCCTATCACTAGTTGGAGACAGAGAGGAAGGTGCAAAGAATAGTGGATCACTGACTACTTGCTGACTACCTGCCTAGCTCCAGATAGTTAGAGACTCTGCCTCAAGCTAGGTAAAGAATGATAGAGGAGGAAACTGACTTCCTCTGGGCTCTGCGTGTACCAATGGGCATGCACTGCAACACAATCATATGTTATAAACAGACACCAAACTTGCACACATGTTCTTTCATTTGCATGTACAAATTTTATTTCAAAAGAGCATAGTAGGAGCCATGAAGACAAATTTATTGTAAAAGTTCAGAGATGAAAAGGAATTTGAGTTTAGATTTGTATGTCCTAAGCATATATTTGACTTGTTTTTCTTTCATAGCCTTTTATATCCTTTGTAGAAGACTTGAATTTCTATTTACTTATTTATATATTTTAATTGAAAAAAGTTATACAGTAATATTCTTATCATACATCCCCCTCTCACAATTCTTTTCCTAACTCCCACATCTTTTATAAGACTAAAAATGTATCAAAAGAAGCCAGATTTGTAATTACCTACATACCAGTGCCATTTGTACTGAGAAAAATACAAAATGAACTATCTAGAGTCTATTGGTTTTAATGAGTTTGGTTTGTAGGCAAATTATAATAAATTGTTGCACATATCTGGAAATCAATTGTATGAAAATTTAAGGATAAGCTTCTAGATACAATATGTAAATAAATTGCTGATCACAAAAAAAATCTGTTTTTTATTTGTCATACTTGAAGCAGTCTTTACATACCAGGTATGTGCTCTACTCTTAAGGCATGTTTCTAGCCAAATTAATTTTTTTAAAAGTCAAAAAGGGAGGGTTAGTACAGGAGAGATAGTTGAGTGATCAAGAACACATTCAGTTATTGCAGAGACACTGAATTCATATCCTTGCATATACTTGAGAATGCTAGCTCATAACCACCTGTGACTCCAGCTCCAGGAGATCTCATTCTTTCCTCTGTTCTCGGAGAGCTGGTGAACTCACATCTACACATTTAAACATAGATACATAGGAACACACATGAAGTTTTGAGTCAAAACCAAAAGCAGTAAACTTAAATACCATCTAAAAATAAGATATGCATAATAATACCCTACACAAATGAACATTAAGATATGGCTCAAGACAAAAGGGAAAAAAAAAGATGGAACACATGATACAGAGCTGAAAAGACCAGAGATTTTGCCAACTGCAAAGAGTTTGTGTGCAGAAAATATCATGTAAAAAAACTGACATATTTACAGAACTTAGCACAATAGAAGACAAATTAGCTCCTAGTTACAAGACTAGGTATCTAAAGACAAAGAAAATAAAGGTTGAATCCACCTGTAACTGCTGAACTGGGAGATGAAGACCAGAAGACAGTAAGTTCAAAACAACCTGTTATATATAAGGAAACATTATCTCCAAACGAAAATGGAACAAACAATAAAAACAGAACAAGAGTGTTTGCAAGAATGACCTACAAAACAAGGAACAAAACACAGGTCTCTATGAATGCACTACCAGGCAGGAATACACCAATCAATTTCTCAAGAGCAAGTATAAAAACAATAGGGATATTGTACATAAACATGCAGAAGTGTCCACAAATATATTCAAATAGATTAGTGATTAGTTAGAGGAAATTACAATTAGTCTTTAAGAAACATTAAGTACTAGTTATTGACAAATTGATTCTAAAAGAATTTATTTAATAATAAGTAAACTCAGAAGAAGATGTGATGTGGGATGTCTTTCTGTATGTTGCAAATATGTGTTGCTATGACTGGTTAATAAAGAAGCTCTGGCCTATGGTGAGTCAGGTTATAGCCAGGCAGGAAATCCAAGGGAAAGACAGGAAGAGGAAGGCAGAGTCAAGAGTCGCCACCAGACACATAGAAAGCAGATGACAAAGCAGAACTGAGAAAAGGTACCAAGCCACATGGCTAAACATAAATAAGAATTATGGGTTAATTTGAGTGTAAGAGCTAGTCAGTAACAAGCCTGAGCAGTTACAATTAATATAAGCTTCTGGGTGATTATTTTATAAGTGGGCACAGGACTGTGGGGGCTTGGAGGAACTGGAAAATCTTCCCAACCACAAAGATGTGTCATACAAAACCACTATTTGGTTGAGATTTCAAAAAAGCACTGTGACAGTATTCATTTCTGAATGAAATGAACTGATAAATCTAAATATAGTGACCTACCTGTAATTTCAGCTCTAAGGAGGATAAGGCATGAGGATTCAAAGTTCCAACCCAACATTGTTACCAAAATAAAATACAAGAAAGAAAAGAAAATAAGGTATAAAATAAAAAAATGACTAGAGTACAAAACAGAAAAGTTATAAATCTCTCTGTATATTAAGTAGGCAGGATGAAGAAGGACAAATAGTGTGAAGTTTATAGATGTTGTTCTGAGGAACAGGATATTGTAAATATTTAGACTCCACTAAAGTATAAAATATATATTGAATTTTATCTTAGTGTGTGAAATTTGAAACTATTTTAGAATATGATCATTTGTGATAATCTGTAGGAAAATAAGTGAACAGGACTCTTGCTGTATGTTTTATGGCGAGATAAAATCCACATGAGCCAAATTCATTCACAGTCATCCAGTAAATGTTTACTATCACCTGCAAGCCAGCCACTTCAGTGTGATTGGAGATACAAGAGACTGTTCACGCCATGTTACTGTCAGAGGAATAAATGCATAAATATACTCCGATATAAAGCAGCATAATAGTATGATATAAGCAGGCACATACTATAAAGAAAGTAAGGTAAGTGCTATTTGTACTTGAATATATGTGTACTATAAACAGGGTAGTTGGGAATGTTCTCTTGTTGGGTAGACACTTGTGCAGATACCAAGATAAAGTGATGAAATGAATAGGGTTTTGTGAAATAGCACTCCTGTCAGGAAAATTAGAGGTGAGCAAGTACTGAGAAGGAAGTATCCTTCAGTGTTTCAGAGGAAGCATGGAGCTGGTGTGGTGTGGGTCAATGGGAGAATATGTGTGGGAAAGCTGGGACTTAGAGCTTCCCTAGGCACACAAAATGGGTGGTCTGAATGGGATTCTGCTTACGAAGGCACTTTGGTATTTTCTTAGCACCTGAGTCATGTATTGAAGAGTGTGTTTGCACCAATATTGTACCATGAGAATGTAGCAGTCCTGTCTATGTGGTACACAGTCTGAGAAATGCTTTTCCTGAAATAGAAGGTGTTCATGTGAAAACACACTTTTCCTCCAACTCTAGCAAAGCATGATTTATTTGCTAAAATGTTATCTTATCTGTGATAGATTTTCATACTCAATCTCTTTAGAAAATAATACATTTCTGAAAATATTTTCTTTGGTTTTGATTGTCTCCTTGATTTGTTCAATGAACTAATTTACTTTGGTTTTAGGTAATAATCACTAAAGGGAAATGTTGATGAACGGGATGCCTAGCTGCCTTGGCAAATCAACCCACACATACAGCCTAAGAGAAGAAACACGTGGTTATAAGATAAGTTGCTTTTAGAAAATCCTAGGGAGAAATTTAAAGGATAATCTCAAGACCAGGATTTAGGGAAATCTCCCTGAGGATATGAGTGGAAATGTATCAGAACTGTAACTAATTATTAACAATAAATATAGTTCATGTAGGCAACTAGAAAGCAAAATCTATACACTAAACTTTGAAGTCAGAGCAGCTCAACATAGAGAGCTGTGGGTGTGTAGCAATGCACTCAAAGCTGTATACTACTAGAAATATATTGCTAGAAACAGGCTGAGAGTGCTGAAAATACCTGCTTGGTGGAACCATGGAAATGACTAGATTTTACTACCTCTCCAACTTTACTACAAAATATGAGTAATTTCTTTGTATACTTACTTTAATTTTTTAAAGCCTCCTCTCCACTTTTTCAAGAAAAATCAACACCAATGAAAATGGATATTCATGACTGAATTTTATAACAGTTTCTATTACAAAAATTGGTTATTATGATTTCCTCTACTGTTTTGTTCTTTGGAACTTATCATTTCATGTAGGGAGAGTCACTGAGGGAAAGACCACATGAAATAATCAGACTAATATATATTACTAATTGTCAAATAAGGAATTATAGATTCTATTTAATCTCATTTTCTTAAAACGAAAGATTCTTAAAATATCAATGTGTAATTGTGCTTATACTGGTTACTAAGTTATATAAGAAAGGAAAAGAAAATATACATTTATAGTTATAAATGAAAGTATTATTTGAATAGTGTGCTGAACAATGGCTATGTGTGTATAACACATATACACATGCATCTCAATATGTGCTGGGAACATGAAAAAGTAAGGTGGATGTATTTTTACTTGATTTAAATGGCATGCATAATGATGCACTCTAATAAGCCGAACCCACTAGATAGGGCAGAGCAAGTCTGAGTAGAAGTAATTGAAATGAGTCCCATTTACCTTTCATGCTTTCAGAGACATGGGAGACATCCCTCTTCTGTGGGCTGTGACTCTGGCGACCATGGTGGAGGGTCTAATGGGTTTCACTTCACCTGGCTCCCTGCAGGAGCACTGCCAAGGACTCTGTCTTGCCCCCCCAGCCATATGTTCCGGTATGTCTCTATTGCTATTGAAGCCAAACTCTGACGTGCTTCATAAATTTTTGGATGAACTTGCAGAATGTGAATTCAAAAATTAATGAGCATGGATTAACACTCTCCCTGGGTAGTCTTTGTTTATGTGCTTAACACATTAGACCTGTGACCCATTCAGATCATTTTCATTGCATTATTGCGAGCCTCTGATCCAGACAGGTGCAGTGCAATTGGATAACACACCATAATAAATAACACCATTGTCCTAGAAGCATCATTTCACCCATTTAAATATGTGAAACTCTGTGGCTAAAGATAAAGGAAAAAATATTTTAGGAAAAGATAAGTCCATGCAAATTTAATTTTGATATCAGATTTTGAAGCTATGTTGTATATGATTATAAAATATAGGAACTATCATTGTTACTTTAAAATGATAATGCAAGAAATGAAAATTATGAAGACTAGGTAAAATATGGTATTATGGGACGACTTATTTTTCACTTGTTTCTCTGGCCTTGGTGGATGAGGCAGAATATTCATCATTATGTACATTATGTGTCAATAAACTTGAACATTTCCAGTGGAGGCTTAAAGACACAAAACTAAAGAATTTTAATGAAATCTTAGTAGAGCCAAAAAAAAAATACCTCTACAACTGACTGTAAAAGGGGCAAAAGTAAGAATATATTAGAAATTTATATAGATCCACAATTTCACAAGCAAATTACTATGTTTGAAGTTCATCTGAATCTTGACAGTGACATTTTTGAGCCATTTTGATATTTGTTGATACTTGTACTTGTGACGATAGTTTAAAAAAAATTAAAATACCTTGAACACTCAGAATAATGAGCAGTAAAAGCATGCCCATAAAATGACATTACCTAAGACGTGATTTGTGAGTTCATATTGTTAGCCTTAGTTTGTTCAACATTTTCTATCAAATCATAGACAGCACAGCTGTGATAAAATATTATTGTCAGAAACAATTTATAAAACAAAAACTTAATTTTCCCTATAGATTCCAAAAGGACTCTCCATAACTTTGGGAGAGTATTCCAGCAGGTTCTGACACAGCAGAGAAAGTAAGTGAACTGTTTCGGATGAGAGGATAAACTCCAAATCCCACCCCCAACGACTTCTTCTCACAAAGTCCCACATCCTCAGAATTCCATAATTTCCCCAGAGTGTCACCAACATGTAGACCAAGTCTTCAAATTCATGAATCCATGAAAAACATTTTCATTCAAATGACTCTCCAGCAGGAAGAAAAAAAAATGCACTGAATCATTGTAAATATTGCCCAAGTTTTAGGAATTTTTTTTAAAAATGGAACTATTTTTATAGTAATGTTAGAACAAAAATATCTGAATAATTACCTGCTATGTTGTCTTAGTTAAATCAGATGAAAAAATAGTGGCAATAATCACTTCTTATAGTACTCCTAAGACAAAAGGTAGAAAAAGAGAGTGTGGTCAGAACATGTATCTAATATCACAATCACAATCACACAACTCCCTGGTCAATCACTGTCCATATTTCCATGGTAGCTCTTAGATTCCAAATGTCTGGTTCCTTTTAGAATTGTCTTTGCTTTCTATGCTTGTGTTTGTTGTATGTTCTCCTCATGATGGGTCTTCTTGTTGGGTTGATGCCTGAGGTGCATGAACTTTTAATTTGTCAGATTTTTACTGTTGCTTATTTCCAGTTGCTATGTATTTCTGGCAATATAATTGACATTTAGACAACAGGCTTATATATTACACTATTTATTTTCCTCTTTACTTTTATGACACCTTGAGGCCACCTACTTCAAGATGCATTAGAGAAATCAAATTTTTGCTTTAATTTTATTATAAGTAATCAATTTTACTTGATTGCTGAATATCAATACATAAGAAAATTCTTTGAACCAGATATATAAAACAATTGCTTTATAAGTTTTGGGTAGAAGATGGAAATCAACATAACTGATTTTTTTAAAAATCTGTAGGTAATTGCAGCTTTTGTTTATAACAAATTTTCAGAAAGTCAATGGAATTGACAGGTATTTGTTTTAAAAGTGTATTTATTCTTTTGAGAATTTCATACAACATATTGTGTTTATATCCTTTCCCCAGCTACAGTTTCCTCCAGATCTTTTTTCACCTTCTTACTAACTTTGTCTGTCTCTCTATTTCTCTATAAAATCACAAAAAAGTACACATAGAGTTCAATTTTATTGGCTAATTACTCCCAAGCCTGAGGTCTGCTCTGAAGGGCTTTGATGTACTCAGTGCCAATCTACTGGAAAACAAACAAACAAACAAACAAAAACCTGATTTCTCCTTTTGGATCAGCATCGACCACAAATAGTTTTTTGGTTAAAGATTAGACTTGTGCCCACTTCCTCTTCTCCATTTTGGGATTGTGTCTGGCTTGAGTTTGTTGAGGTTTTGTACATGCTTTCAGAGTTTCTGTTAGTTCATACATGCATCAAAACTGCTATGTCTGGTAAATGCTATTTCCATGAAATTCTGGTTCCTACAATTTTTCATATCCTCTTCTGTATAGATCACCTGCACTGAGGGGGAATGTTTGATGAGACACTCAATTTAGGACTGAGTGTCTAAAGTCTCACACTTTCTCCACATTGTCAAGTTGAGGGTCTCTATGCTACCACTTCCAGCATGACAAGGTCTTAGTTAAGCATTGATCCATGAGTATAGAAATATTCCACTGGAGTAATTTTATTGTTATGTTCCCTTAGCAGAATAATAGTAGCAGGTACCTCCCCCCCATGCCTATGATTTACCTAGTCTTGTGTTCTTGCATTCATTAACAGTGACAGGTCTATTTGATTATATATAAGTCTAGCTCCAGCATTTATATCTGCTGCTATATATTAGAAATCTATCCCAATTTAACTAGAGTTTCTACACAGAATTTCAAAAGTGAAAATGCATGCATTTTAAAACTAAGAGTGCTATGTTGCTACCTGCCTTTTCTACATATGGAACTTTGTGTTTTCACTCAAGGAGACTGTTAGAAAGACTTCATTTCTCATAGCAGTGGAGAGCTCAACACTTTCTTGACAGTGATGGCCTGTAGTTGCTTTTATCTTCTAGACTGCTTGTAAAATTAGGCAATGACATTCCATAGTGTGACTGCCAATTTCTTGAAAAGTAGCAGGAATCTCAGTCTCCTAAAGTATAGTATTTTCACAACAGCCCTTATCTGAGTTTCAAATTCATAGTTTCAGATTCTGGTGGTTCTAAGTTATCAATTGGAAAATTTCAGACAGAAACAGTTCCTATTTATAATTGGGCACTGTTCTGAAGAGCAGGATGGAATGACATGACTCCTCTCCTCATCACAACCAGGAAATCGGTTATCTTTACCCACACTGTTGTCATGGACTGCAAAGCAGCCAATGCTGCTTGACAAAGTTCCAGCATTTCAACTTTGTGTATCACAGTTCTCCAGGACCCTTTTACTTTCATTTTTAATGATTCTCACTATGTGTGATAAGAGTTCCCTTATGCCTTTTCCTTTGGGAATTTTTGTGCCGGCTGATAATTCCACTGGTTAAGAATGAGATCACTACCACAATTTAAATTAGAAGCAAGCTTTAATTAAATACTGGCCAGGTGGATAAGCTCTGATCAGGTCGATACCCAGGTTCTTAGGAAATGGCCCAGAATCAGGTTTTGCAAGGGCTTAAGGAGCAAAACCCATGATTCATTGCATTTCCCTTTAGGTCTAATCAGGGCAAGCATACATCCTGATGTATTTCCTGCCTATGTACCTCCTGCCCACATATGATCAAGCACATCCAGTGCAGATGGGTCAGACAAACTTGTTTGGGAGAGTGAAAACATGGCTTTTTATCTCTCATAAATAATAATCTCCAGCCTTTCAGGAACTATCTATCCTTGAGCAAGAGGCTTGCAGATCAGAGACATCTTTGCTTCATGGATCTCTTAGGCACAGCAATTAAAACTTTTTTTTTTTTTTTTTTTTTTTTTTTTTTTTTTTTTTTTTTTGGTTTTTCGAGACAGGGTTTTCTCTGTAGCTTTGCGCCTTTCCTGGAACTCACTCTGTAGTCCAGGCTGGCCTCGAACTCACAGAGATCTGCCTGCCTCTGCCTCCCGAGTGCTGGGATTAAAGGCTTGAGCCACCACCGCCTGGCACAGCAATTAAAACTTAAAATGTAACTTTGGCTCTCACTGGCTTCGAAGGATGAGAATGTGTATGATGACAGCCTTATAGAATAAAACAATTCTTTGGAAAAAAAATCCCCAAAACCATGGAATTATATAGCATGATCACTCTACTTACACCCACACAAGTTGACACCAAGTTGCTAGAAATTTTAGATAAGTAACACATGCTTGATAAATAAGGTATATCTGATAATCAAGATTTATAAATTGCTAAGGCCTACTCAGGTTCACAGTAATATTTGTCTAGCTTCATCCTAGCTCTCTTTAAGCTTTAGCTATTTGGATAAACTAAGCCATACAAAAAACTGCAATATTCTATAATGGAGTTTCAGATCCTGCAAGGACATCCTTTCCCACAGCCAGGCATTTAGCCAAAAGTCTCCATTTCCTCAGGGGCTTAAAGAAAGCCTACTTTCTAAAAAGGGAGACATTCCTATCCCTGGCAAGAACTGTGGGCCTTTCATTAACGTATAACTGGCCTATTAACTTATCAAGGGCAATGTTAGCTTCCTCCATCCCTGATCATAAGCCACACCACAGCTCGTGTCCCCTTCTCCCATGTAATCCTCTGTGCAGAGTATAAAGGTGTATTCTTTTCTTCAATAAACAGCAGACAGCCCCATTCACCCTCAGATTTTGTCAGTCTCCTCCTTTCCCTCCCCAACTCCACACCTCTTCTTTGGGACCTGAACCCCACTGGTGCTGGACTCTGGCAGGTTGACTCCTGAACAAGGACTTGAGGAGGCAAGCCCCTTGTTTGTGGTGTGGATAGGACTTAACAATGGGTACTGCAGACCCCTTAGCAAGTAAGGCTAAGAGTAGGGTGAAAATTAAGAACATACATGTAAGACAAATTGCTAAATGGTCTTTTTAATAAAAAACCTGGAGCCAGATATTGGGGTGAAAACCAAGAGATTAGAGGAACAGAACAAGCCACAGCCACAAGTTCTTACCCTAGGAAATCCTCAGCCTGAGAGAAACCTACTTCCTGTATACCCACACCAATAAACTTTCTGTGCTCTGCCATCTCACTTCCTCTCTCTGCCCAGCTCCATCACTTCCTTTTTCTGCCTAGCTCTATAATTTTCTGTCTGTCTGTACAAACCTCCAGACATCTATGGTTAACTAACACTGGGATTTAAAGCAAGTGCCACCACGCCTGAATCTGTTCCCAGTGTGGCCTTGAACTCACAGAGATCCAGATTAATCTTTTCTTCCTGAATGCTAGGATTAAAGGCATGTGCTACCACTGCCTGACTTCTATGTTTAATATAGTTGTTGGGTTTTTCCTTTGATCTCCAAGTAAGCTTTATTTATTAGAGCACAAATAAAATATCATGACACATACACTTGAGAAGTTATGGGCCATAAAGGGCCTAATAAAAGAAGACTCTTAATTGATATTATGCAGCATACTCTTAAGAAAAAAATGAATTAAAGTTGTTTATTATAATTTGCACAACAATGTAGGCCTTGGTTTCTGAAACAGGGAACCCTATTCTTGGAGACATGGGATAAGGTGAGTAGAGACATTCAATGCTGGTACATATCTAAAGGGCCTAAAGACATGCTAGTGGAAACTTTTTCTCTCTGGTATGTGCTATGACAGGCCCTTCATACTAAATTGGCTATTCCACCCAATGATTCTCCCACCTCTACCTTCATCTCCACCACCACACGAAGGAATGCCATTTTTAAAATGTCACAGATCAAAGCAAAATATCTTTCATTTTTCCCAAACCCCTGTGATCTCCACAGTTTAAAACATTAGTGATTAAAAAAGAATGATTTAAGGTATATGAAAAGAATATTTGTAAGTTGCTCGTTGTGATAAGGAGGGGTTCCATAGGTCCCAAATATTCTCCTGCCCAGGGCAAATGCTGCATTCTTTATTTGTTACCAACCTGGCAGCCCATGAGGCCAAGTAAAGCACTTTCCCTGATACTGACCAAATAAGGCATTGATATATGAATATTACAGAATATCACAGGGAGTCATTTATTGATACATTGTTTTTTAGACCAGTTGTATTTGGTTAACTCTATGTCTCTGAGCTTTCTAGTCTCTCTTTCTTGGTCACTAAAGCAGCATTTATTATGGGTTCTGTCTTGTGGAAAGGGCTTTAAGTCCAATCAGACATTGTTTGGCCCCTTCCACAAATCCTGTGCCACCATTGCCCTAGCATATATTGCAGACAGGACAGATTTGTCACCATACACAAAACTCAAGTTCATGTGGATCAAAGACCTCAACATAAAACACTTAACCTGATTGAAGAGAAAGTGGAGAATAGCCTTGAACACACAGGCCTAGGAGAAGACTCTGGAAAGCACTCTTAGCACAGGCACTAAGATTAACAATTAATAAATGAAACTGAAAAGCTTATGTAAGGCAAAGGACACTATCACTCTGATAAGTTTGCAACCTACAAAATGTGGAAAGATTTTTAAAAAACCCACATCTGAAAGAGGACTGATATCCAAAATATATAATTTTACATATTTCCTTGGCTATAAAAAATTGCTATTGAACAACTAGACTAGCTATAGTTCCTATGTATTATAATTGTGGAAACAAGAAATATGGATATGAAGATTTTTCTGTAATATGTTAATATTGTTTCATTTGGGAATACCAAGCCTGGGATGTCATATGATCATATAGTAATCTTAACTTTGGATTGTTCACATAGATTTATGTAGATTTTAACAATATCTGGAGAAGCTTACATTTCTTCCACCATATTATGAGATTTATTTTTCTAATTCCTCAATGGTAGTTATTGTTTATTTTCATCACAATTTTTATTTTGAATATAGTAGGAAGGATTCCCTTTGCAGCTTTTCCTTGTGATTCATGTGATGACTATGAGGTTAAACACTTGAAAATATCTATTTGATATTTATGCCTTTTTTCTTTTGAGAAGCTTCTCTTCAGTTCCTTTGTGCATATATGGATTGGAATGCTTTTGTATGTGCTTGAGTTTTTAGTAATTGATATATTCTAAATATTAACAAATTGTCTGAAGTACAGCTGACAAAGGTCTTCTATCATTTTCTCTTCTATTTGTTCTATTGGGCTATTACTTGACTTGTGCATAAGTTTTAATTTCATGCTGATTATTGCTTTCTTATGCTGTTGGAAAATGTTTCTCTGTGCCTGTTATGTTATTCTCATTCCTAAAAGGTTAAAAGTAAGTCTACCAAATAACCACACTATAAGATTCCTTGACAAATATCCAAATGATTCAGCATCCTACTCCAGATAATTGTTCAACCATATCAATTGCCACCCTATTCATCACAGCTAGTAAATAGGAGCAACCTAAATATTCTTCAGCTAATTACTGGATAATGATAATGTGGTATATTTTCACAATGGAATACTATTCATGTGTAAAAAAAATGAAATCATGTAATTTTCAGGTAAATTGATAAACTAAAAATGATTATGAATGAATGAGTTAGCGCAGACCCAGAAGGACAAATACCACGTGGTCTCCTTTATTTGTGGATCCTAGTTGCAAATCTGTAGAGGGGAACATATAACTTGGAGCAACTTTTGTACCCAGTAAAGTAAAGAGGGACCATGTTTGTTTAGATTATTATTAATTTCATAGTGTTAATGACAATTTACATATGTGTGTTTATTTCATATGTGTATATGTAAATACATAAATAAATAATGTGGTAACAGGCATGAAATCAAGTCAGTGACTAACATTCACATACAATGGGAAACCTTACTTAATTTGAAGTATTAAACATTTTTAAAAGCTACATGTTTAAAAAGAGCACATAAAATAAAGTCTGTTAAATCCCATCTAAAATCTAGTACATACTCCTCTGTTTTTATTAGGAAATCCATACCAACAGAAACTGTTGCTTGGTACATGGTGACAGAATCAACATCATTTTCCTTCTAACAAAGTCATAGGAGTAGTGATTTTCATTCAGTTAAACCATTGCAATTATGTATCTCAGCTAGTTCCTTATGCTCAGTAAGACTATCTCTACCTTGCCTTTAAATGAAACTTACATAGAACTTCAAAGTCCTTGCTCTTTCCATAGTACTGATTTTTCTGTGGATTTATTTAGAAAATCTTATTGAACAATCTTTTTGTCTCACCATTATTGGGGGAAACAGAACAATGAGATAGATTATGTCACCAGTGCTTTCAAATATGGAATCTTTAAGCACATGAATGCTCTTTAGTGTGTTGAAGAACAAGGGCGTGTGGTCTTTTCAGTACTTGATGTGAAAATTGAAAGATTCAAAATTAGTGATCAAAATGTCACTCTGTTTCCTTAATTCTTTAAATGAAATTCAAGTGTAACATGAAATTTTGGACCTTCCTGGCAAGTATTTCTCACCTATTGAATAAAGCTGAGTCACTCACCAAGGCCGTCAGCCTGTGTCAGACCCAACATGTTTGACATTCATTTTTGTACTGTGCTTCAGCATTCTTATTTTTAGTGTCTTTGGATGCTGGGATTCATCAACAGTATCTGAGCCATCACAATGTGCTTTGTCGTATTATTTCTTATTTTCCTCCACCGTGAATGTCTTTATTTTGTAAACTAGAAACATAAAATATGCTGATAATAATATAGAAAAGACTGTGTATCCAGCATAGATTAAGAAATACAGGGAATTCCTTCACAATATTTCACAACCCTTCTCCTGAAAACTTGCTTCCCTGTAAGTCAGGAGCCATAAAAGTACCATTCTAGCCATATCGACCACATGAAAAAAATTTCAATCCAATCAGCAAACATCATCTCCAACATGTTGGGTTTGACATAGACACATGTGAAACAAGGCAAAGGATAGCATGTAGCATTGACCTTCCCCCCTTTAAACCATTCAAGCATTCACTTTATTTTGAATTAGCGTTTCTCCCAGATCTCACCCAAACCACATCACTAAAGTGACAGATTGAACTGGGATTTTCTTCTTAAATAAAGACATGGCATACATTTTAATTGTCTTTGGTATAAGAAGTAATAAGCTGGTGGCTTATAGTTTTCATTAGCTCTTCATGAATATCTTATTGCTCTTTCTCTGGAAAATCAGAGTAGAGTTGTCATATCCCATACAGATCTAGAAAGCTCAGAAATATAGACAACACAACCCAAAATTCCTGATTCATACACAGTGTTCTCCATATTGAAGAATCTCACCAGGGCTGAAACTCCCCATCTGAACCCAGAAAGGCCACCAGTCACTTCAAGTGTAAAAAACAATCATTGTTTCTTTTTTTGAAGTCAAGGGTTTCTTCATTTTCTACTATAGTTTCCCTTCATTCTGTTCTGAAAGTTTGTTTCTTACACCTGGCTATTTTGAACCATAAGTCTAGGACTAACAAAACTTTAAGAGACATTTCAGGATTGTTTCAGTGACTGGGTTATAAATAAAAAGAACATTATTTTCTCTCCTACTTAAAAAAACAAAAACAAAAACCAAGAAGTATAGCTGTACCTAGACAACATGCAACAGCCCATGACATAATTGGCATCCATTAACTGGATTCTGGAATGCTTTCTAGGATCAAAAATGAATTCAAAGGTCTCTTTCACAAGAGTTTTATGTCATTTGTGGTGTGTTCTATTCTCAAGAGTTATGGAGATGAAAATTTGCATGCATGAATCTGAGGTATCAAGTATGTCAGCAATGATTCCCATAGTTACTTTGGAGGTATGCAGTACCATTATAAGAAATATTTGGGAATATTGGTGTTCCAACTAGAAATAAAATGATAGCAAATATAATGTGCTGCTAAGGATCTATGAATGACACTTTGGTTCCAACTACAGGGATTTTCACACTCCAACGGTATTCTCTAATGTTCCATTATTTTAAAGCACTTTCTAGAGTAAATGACAATCTTCAGGCTTCTCAGTTCCTCTAGAATTTAAAAACCACTAGATAGAAATCTAAGGGCACAGAGAAGCCAGAAAACCTGAAGCAATAGATTAGGCTGAAGGTATCATGCAAAGTATTATTTTCTTAATTTTGTTTAATATATTTCATTTTGTGTACAAACATAAAGTGTTGGTCAACATATTTATTATTTCTAATACTTTGATTTATTTGTTTCACCAAGATTTTTCCACACAAAAGTTTATGCTTATCTCAGGACTGAATATTTTATTTCTATTCAAGTCTGAATATCTTCTCATTAAAGTGCCTAATAACTCAATTGGAGTATCAAGTACATAATAGATTGCTGTACAGTACCATGAACAGACATTAGTCTTTTTCATGGAATAATCAACCAGTTTTCTACAATTCAATATGATGCTGACTATAAGTTTCATTGCTGTATTTGATGTTTTATTTTCATGAATCTTTTTTATTATATCAACTGAGCGAGTTATTTCATGTGTAATCAAAGACAGAACAACCAAGCTATCTCACCTCACATCCTCAGCTGTCCTGTCCCAGACTGGACTCTGATCCTCATCAGATGAATCTCAGCTGAACTGTGTTCTCCACTGAATGCTTAGCAGCCACTGCTTAACCAAATGTAGTTTCTGTTTTATTTTTTTTTTTCTACAACTTGATTATGCTTTCTGGATTAAGCGTGATCAATGCTTGCTATTTCAATGTCTTGACTCACAAATCAAATTTTATTTGAATGTTTTGTGATATTTTCTAGCCTTTTTTTGTTTTTCTCTAAGATAAATTTATTAGAATACACAATACTACCACATCCTATCATGTAAGGTTGTTGTGATATTCAATTAATATTTCCCTATCTGTTGAAATGTTAATAGATTTTCATATTTCCTCTATGGATATCTGTAAATTTGTGTATATATGCATGGGTATCTAGGAACAGCTGTGTAGAAGCAGAGGTTATGCTCAGATACTGTTCCTTAAGGATGACAATACATCTCAATTCCTTTTTTTTTTTCTATCATTTTTGAGATAGAATCTGTCACTGGTCTGGGACTGGCTATAGTGGCTGGACAGTAAGACCCAGAGATCTGTTTTTCTTTGCCTTACGAGAGCTGGAATTACAGCATATCACCGTGCTTTCCTGCGTCAGCTTTTTTTACATATGTTCTGGAATCAAATATTTTGTCAACTGTCTTTGTCACTGTTCTATTGCTGTGAAGAGACATCATGACCAAAGATAAAAGAAAGCATTTAATTATGGGGCTTGAGTACAGTTTCAGAGGTTTCTTCTGTTTTCATCATGATGGGGAGCATGGGGGCACCATGACACTGGACCAGTAGCTGAGAGCAATATCACACATGACACTGGACCAGTAGCTGAGAGCAATATCCTGATCTGTAGGCCAAGAGAGACTAGAGCTGGCATGGACACTTCTTAATTTTTCTAATACTTTCAAAGAATTCCACTGACTAGTGACTGGCTTGGGGGATGTGGTAGTTTGAGTGTAATTGGCTCCCATAAGCTCATAAGGAGTGGAAATATTAGAAGGTGTGGCTTTATTGAAGTGGATATGGCCTTGTTGGAGGAAGTGTGTCACCATTGGGGTAGGCTTTGAAGTTTGCTATGCTCATGACACCACCTAGTATCTCAGTCAACTTCCCATTGAGACTCTCAGATAATACTCCAGCACCACATCTGCCTGCATGCCACCATGCTCCCCGTCATGATGATAGTAGACTAAACATCTGAAACTGTAAGCCATCCTCATATAATTGTTTTCTTTTATAAGAGGTCATGATGTCTCTTCACAGCAATAGAAACCCAAACTAAGACAAGGAATATAATTTTGACCATGTCTTTATTGATTATAATATTAGTTATACTGTTTATTCATTTTGAGTCAGATTTGGGGTTCCTTTCCTTATATCAACTTCTGAGTTTTATCCAAACAGTTTAATGCATTTCATACTGTTGATATCCTTTTAATTTTTATAAAGGCCTTTAACATCTTCTTTTCCACTAATTTGAGTCTTTTCTCTCTCACCTCCTATTTTTCTCTTGGTAGTTCTAATAGTATACCAGTGATGTTAAAATTCCTAATAAGTTCCTTTAAAATGGTATGCAGGTTCTGTCACTTACCAATGAATTCTCTGATTACATTATATGGTAAATTTAATTTAATTTTTCTCTTTATAGAGAGTTTTTCTGGGAAAGTAAAGGAGAAAATAGGCAAGGTAAAAAGGGGAGGGTACTTACCTATTTTTCTCATATATATTACTAATAATTCAATTTTCATTTCTTTATAACATAAAAATAATTTTGATGTAGTGGGAAGTGGGCATACACAATTACTCATATACCTCTATTATTTATTTGTACATCTTAGATAGTTATTTCTCTAGTATTTCTATCAAAATTCTAAGTAACCAATGTTTATCTTACACTTTGAAAATGGAACATAATTTGAGTGTAAAGAAATAGCTACAATGGCTTCTTGGTTCACGTTATGAGAAATAATGTCCTTCAGAATCACAGTGAGTTTACTTCTGCTTAACGACACCTATCACTAAAACATCAAACCTGCTGTCTATTGTTTGCAGTGATACTCTGTGGCTTTATTGAAATTTGTTTCTGAAAGGGAAGGTTCAGTACATTTTATGAGAGAGTTTATGAGTAGCATTAAGGAATGAAGGAAGAAAAATTCTAATTCCCCTCAAGAGTTATTTGAGGAAATTACATTATTTGTAAATATTTGGTAATAGATTGGTTTTTGTTTGTTTGTTTGTTTGTGTTTTTTCAAGACAGGTTTTCTCTGTGTAGTTTTGGTGCCTGTCCTGCATCTTGCTTTGTAGACCAGGCTGACCTCGAACTCACAGAGATCTACCTGGTTCTGCCTCCTGAGTGCTGGGATTAAAGGCATGTGCCAAAACCACCCAGCAATAGATTGATTTTTATCACTAGTTATCAAGCATTAATCAGCAACTTACATTATTTGTAAATAAGTAATTTCAAAAAATAAAAAAATTAAGCTATGGCAATGAGAAAGTAAAAAATCAGAGACATGATGAGTTAACAGTGGCTATTGTATCATCTGCAATGCAAGTAGCCGAACAGCCTGGTAAAAAGCATCCTGAGCCCTACAGGCATAGAGACTGCATACACCTCATCATGTCTCTACATCTCAATGGATCCTCATGTATGTTTTAGGGATAATTCCTTCCTTTACAATTGTGCTTATGACTTCTTTTTTGTTTGTTTGTTTGTTTTTTGTTTGTTTGTTTTTCGAGACAGGGTTTCTCTGTGTAGCTTTGCGCCTTTCCTGGGACTCACTTGGTAGCCCAGGCTGGCCCCGAACTCACAGAGATCCGCCTGCCTCTGCCTCCCGAGTGCTGGGATTAAAGGCGTGCGCCACCACCACCTGGCATGACTTCTTATTATATGATGTTTACAGGATCTTAACACGAGTAATTCTGAAAACAGTTGTGAAACTGTCATTTTTGTGGATCTGTGAAAATAGCTTTGGATTGTAATGTTCAGAAGCATCTAGCATTCTAATAAATGTTTACAAACAGGCTGGGTAAGATTCAAATAAATCTTTATTTTCATCAGAAAATGTTTATATGACCACAATAGAATAAAACATCTTATCTGCTGTACAGATTATGCAAAACAGAGGTTGCTTTTTATACCACTAGTTATAGTGTTGAATAGATTGAAAAAAATTAAATTGTATGCCTAAACTGAGCAAAAAAACCAGCAGCAGAATAAAATTAACAGAATGGTACTGCTCACAAATCCACTAGCCTTTACTGAAGTCTCCAGTACTGTCTTTGATTCTCACTAACACAGCACATCAATTCTGAGACAATTTTAGAGCAGACTGTCTATGCTCCTGCAAACTTCCTCAAGGAAACAATCAGCTGAATAAAGAGATAGTCTGACAGATTTCATTTGAGAGAGGGTTAATAGCCAGAATATACAATAGACTAAAAACCTGAATGAATAATATAATCAAGAAATGCACAGTGGAGCTGAGTAATTTTCAAATAAATAAAAATAGCCAATGAATGAATGCAATCAAGAAATGATGGACAATGGACATAAACACTTTCCAAGTGACGAAGTACAAATAACCAATCAATACATGAAAAAAAATAATTTTCAAAAGCTTAACCATCAGGGAAATGGATATCAAATCACACTTATTTTAGTCAGAAAGGAATCATCATCAAGAAGTCAATTATCATCGATCAATCATCAAGAAAGTCACAAGTATTAATGAAGTGGCAGGGGCATGTGGGCCATTCAGATAAAACTTAGTGTAGCCATTATGAAAATCAATATGAATCATTATTAAAAAAATAAAAATCAAATATCCAGTTGCTTAATTCACAGCTCTTCTGGATATATAACTAAAGGTATCCAAGTTAGTTTACTTTAGAGACACCTACAATCTACACAACCATGCCTATCATAGCATTGTGCAAAATATCAGCCCAGCCGTACTTCAACAGAGGAATGGATAGAGGGAATGCAATATCTAAATGTGCACATGTTTCCTAATCAAGAATAAATAGGAAATTATATATGGAACTGGAGATCTTCATGTGCAGTGAAATGGGTTGGCATTTGAAAGAAAACTACCGTATGTCTTTTTCTCATGTGTGAAACTTAGTGCGGTAAAGCTATAAAATCAAAAAAAGGGAAACAATGCACATGTAAAGCAAGAAAAGGTAGAAGGAGTAGAGGAAAGGAAGATGGAGTAGAGAAAAGAATGAATAATAGAGGGAACAAATTATGATCATAGTATATTATATGTAAATATAGAAATGCCATAATGAGAACTCATATTTTGTCCAATTAATAAGTGATAATAAACAAAACAGTCTCAAGAAGCAATTAGTTAATCCACAGAGATAGACACTATGTTAAGGACTGGAAATTTTTATTTTCATTTTATTTCTCTACATCACCAGTTTCTACAATAGTGCTTATCAATAGAATGTATTCAATTAAGGATGAATAAATCAGTAGGTACCTGTAATCCAAGTGCTGAGGAGACAAAAGGAAGTCTGTGGCCACCTTGGGTTTCATATCTAATTTAAGACTTGAAGGAGCTTTGTGCCAAAATTTTGATTAAAAAAAAAAAGAACCTGAGAGATAGTCCAGAGTAGAGTGATTGACTAGTATGTTCAAAGTTTGAACCTCAGTACCTCAAAAGCGGGAAGAACTGAATAAATATTTCTCATTTTCACAAATTTCTGAAATTAACTCTTAGTTCACGTTAATAATAACACAAACATATAAATATTACATGTTGATGTGATACATCTCAATACACCTTGTATATTATATAAATATATGTATTCATTTTTTTGTTGTTTTGTTTTGTTTTGTTTTGTTTTGAGAGAGGATTTCTCTGTGTAGCTTTGGTGCCTGTCCTGGATCTCACTCTGTAGACCAGGCTGGCCTCGAACTCATAGAGATCTACCTGGCTCTGCCTCCTGAGTGCTGTGATTAAGAGTGTAGCACCACCACCCGGCTTGTGTATTATATAAACATATGCATTCTTACGTGTGTCTTCACAATTGAGAAAAGTGTGCACAGTTGTGGTCTCAAAGACCATTAATCTCCACTAAGCTGTCTTTTGTCTCTTTTGAATCTGTAGCTTCTCAGAGTTTTGAGTAGAAATGTTTGTTTTATTCCAAGCCAAGTTTGCTAAGAGACTGAATATCCTTCTTCTTTCATTATCTTCTAATGGGGCATCCTTGAGGGCCCCTTAAATACAGTTGTAGAGATTTATTGTCCTTGTTTTCTTATCTTTAAGTATTAACCTCTAAAGTACCTATACATACATGTGTGGCGTATCTGCATTCCACAGTACTGTGATTATTTCAGTCATTTATCATTACAACTCAGATGATATCATTTTACCTCACCTTTCCAAATTGTGATGCTTCTCAATCTTCAGTTTTGAAGAAGCCAAGTGCTATGGTAAGCAGAGTTAAAAATACTCCTTGTAATTTCTATACACAAATAAATAATTAATGGAATATAAATTGAGTATATTAATTCAAATATAATCTGATGAAAGGTTGTTGTCCTCTAGCTTTACAAGGTCATTACAATAAGGGGTCTACCCTAACTTATCCAAACTTGGTGGTTGACCTGACAAACAACAGACACTAGGTGTTTTTGTGGTTGCTATGTCAAGAGAGTCGCATTAGTCCTGGAGGCAGAGGAACCAACGGATGGGTCTGGTAGACAGAAACTTGATGTTGATTGAAGTTAGAAAAGCTATAATTACCAAGTGTAAATTTTCTCTTCATTCCATCTTAAGTCAGATATATGGACTAGGGGGTATATTTTCAGAACACAGAACTAGAAATCCATTGGAATTAACTAGTGGCAATAGACAACACAAAATAATATCACATAATCATTTGATAACACAGAAAAGCAAAAAGGCTTGAAAATTTTCTAGTTCAATCCTTGACATGGATACTTGTCACAAAAACTTTTAACTTTATTTCTGTTCATCCACGAAGTCAACACTCAGAATATAAAACATAATTAATTGAAAGGACTCTTGAGGAATATGTAAAGAACCATAGCTAAGAGAAATGAAATAATTTAGTAGCTTAGTTTTGATTCATTTAAAGTAGATTGCAAGTAAAATTTGGAAAATCATACACCAGGAGAAAGAAAATAAAATAAAAGAACAAATAACTTTAAAGAATTAATATCCTAGGTAGAATATGTCAGTGTTCCATTTACAGGAAAGGTGGTACATCCCTAAAACCATAACACTTGGGAGGCAGAAGCAGAAAGATCAGGAATTCATGGTCATCTTTGGCTACATTGCAAGTTCAAGTCCACCCTGGAATACATGAGATCCTGTCTCAAAATAAATAAATAAATTAATTAATTAATTAAATTAAATAAAACCAATCAAATAAGTTGTTAGCAAAGACATTTCTTCTCCTTGATGGGAGTGTGGAAGCAAAGAGTGTATATCATCATTATTATTTTATTCTAACAGCAAGATTTTTAGATTGTCGTCAACATGAAAATAAGAGTTGGAAGAAATAGACATTTTTTTTAGTAATAAAACTGGTCTATTTATGCATAAATTATAAAAAAGGTAAACTACAAGTTTTTTTTTCAAAATTTCCCACTCAACAAAGGCTTTTTACTTATTTCATTATTATAAATGTGTTCATTTGATTTAATTTGCAAAATAGCAGCAGAGCCACGCATGGAACCTATGAAGAAGTAGATCAGAATTACAAACATTTGTATGTACCTAGTCTGCACTAGATCACCAAATATCCTCCAGCTTACCTGGGAGGCCACTTAGGCAGGTAATGTGAATTTACATTTCTAAACTTTGTCTCAAGTGTTAGGCTATCTTCTGTGTTACTCTCTTCACCTTTCACTTAGGATTTCTAATTGCACATTAGGTCTTAAGTCTAGCAGTACTCATCAGTGGAGTTCTTTCCCCATGTTTTCTATTTATTTTATTTATTTCCTATTCATCTGAGATGTAGGCATAGACTTTAAGTGCTCTAGCTGATGCCATCCCCATCACGGGGCTTTAATCTGGAGTACTTGATGACAACCGTCTACCCAGCATCTCAGTTTTCTTTTCCACTGAATCAACTTGAAATTAAAATGGACAGTAATGCTCTTCCACAAGCACTTGTCTGGAAAGTAAAGTGGCATGCATTTAATGTTGATCGAAAATAGAGCATTTCTAAACTTACCACTTATGTATTTAATTAGCATGTTTTACGGTATGCCCTGTGAAAACAAAGTGATGCGTCAGTTTCAGAGGAAACATAGGTCTAATAGAAAAGACATGATGGCATGTAGCTAGATTCAGAAAATCAACTAGAGCATGTGAGTACCTGGACTTCTTGTACCAAACTAAAACTGATGTAGGATGTCAGTGGTAGAAACACAAAAAAAAATCACCTAATATTACTCAAATTAATGATTTAAACAAACACCACTAAAAGCAGTATGATGAGAACAGCCCTGTAACTGAGTTTAAAATCAGCATTTTACATTCCTATCCCATAGCCTTTTAACCTACTATAAGTAAGGAAATATGCTATATCTTTCTCTACTTGTTTGATACTCTTTCAAAAAGGATTTTCTGGAAAGTTAAATAATGCAGCTTGTAAGTCTGTAGTATTAAATCACACTATTGCACAAATTTTAATATTGTATAAATTTCTAAAGTATTTTCAGGGTTTGAATCCCTATTAAGATGTTCTCCAATAAGGTACATAGACTTTTTCAAGGAAGCTTAGAAATAGATAGAAGTTGATGAGAAAATACTGAAATGTGGTATAGATCAGAGGTGAAAAATCCAAACCATAATAAATTTCCCATATATCATTAAGTTTTCTGGCATATTAATATGAGGTTTAAAGCACAGTTCTGAAATGAGAGCACATTCTCTGGGGAATAGCCAATGGACTTTGTGTGCTACCGAATGCATCTGTAAAAGGAGAGTCACTGTTCATCTTCCTGACAGAATATGCTTCAAGATAAAGCCACATTCTTTCTTGTAAATTTTCCCCCACCACTCCACCCCCCCAAAAAAGATGTCATACTCCTGGACCAATGTTTTTTCCAATGTCTAGTTGATGTGGGACAAATCCTTATATCACAACTCAAGGCATATTTAAAGTGAGATTCCCGACCGTAAAATCTCTTAAGATTAGCAGTCAACTCTCCTCTCTCTCTCTCTCTTTCTCCCTCCCTCTTTCTGTCTGTTTATGTGTATTAGTGTAAAGGTGAACATGTGTGTAGAAGACTGAAGTAGATGTGATTTGTCTTCCTTAGTTGATTGCAATACAATCCAAACTCTAATTCTCAAGCAAGCAGGGCAGAAGACTAAGCCATCTCTGGATCCCAGCAGTCATCTATTTTTGTATATTATTTGTAGATTAGTTCTGCTTAGCCTAATGCTCAAACCCACTATGCTTTTCCCATGTTGATGTTGTTTCCTAGAGACTTCCAATAAAATTATACACAGCACTTTCTCTCGGAGACTTCTTTGTGCATGATTTCTTGCTGGAATCCTGTCTCCAGACGGGTCCGATGACCAGGGACAGATGTGTGAAGTGGGTGAAACAAAGAAACTGTGACCATCTGTTGCAAACAAGTGGCACCGGATAACGTGGACAGTTTTTATTTATTACAGTTTCAATGGTTTGCTTGAACAGTTTTACAATCAGATTTGTTTCTTTATGTTTATAAACATGGTTATAATAATTACATTTGTTCCTTTGCTTCTTTCTCCTTTCATCCCCCAACTTTCCCAGCAGTAACCAGCACCCATCTGATCCATGGCTCTCCTGTTAGAAGCATAAGCAGTGGTGCAAGCCACAAGTGCAGTTTTCTAACTAGGCACATCTAGAGGTGGAACTGTGTGCTCAGCTGGCAGCTTTTGGGATCCAGCTTTTGAGGGAGAATTTTGTCTCTAGTGGTTAATATTTACATCTGGTAGGATCTGAGTTCTCACAACCAAGCTGGATCAATTCATTCTACATTCTGTACTCTTATGGATATACACCATTTTTTTCCTGTAGGCAACTATTGCGAGCTACTGGTAGCAAAAGTACATGGGAATACACAGCAGTGACAACTAGAGTTCAGAAGGTCAACCTATCAGAGCTAAGGGTTCTGTTAGAGGAAACCATCATGCAAGGTGTTATGGAATCACTGCCTTTCAAATAAACTGGCTGTCTCTTGTGTAAACTTCTTGTGTAATAACAGCTACAATTCTCCCCATTTACCATGCATTCCCATGTTATGTGTACATGTAATCTCATGTTTGCATCTCAATCTTGGGCACAACATTCCCTATACATTTCAGGTATTTGAAAACTGTCCTCAGCTGTGTTTATTTTTTCATTAACATAAATCTAGCCAGGGTCATTCTCCAGACAAAAGTATTTCAGCTAAGATACCTTTTTATCCAAGGACAAATGCAGATAAACATTAGCACAGCTCACTTATAGATAAGAGAAAATAACCACTAGCAATTAAATCAACTCCTTACCTCCATCCTGGATTACTTACACAAGACCCTAATTTAAGAGATTTACTGCTCACATTCCTGGGATGATGTTTTAGCCATTTGCTAGTTACTGAGTTAAGGTAGTTACTTCCCACTGACCCAAGGAGATTGCCTTCAAGGCCAAGTTTTCTTTTTTGTTTTGTTTGTTTGTTTGTTTCAGTGCAAATTAAGTTTTAATTCCTCCTCTGCCAGGTGCTATTCCTAGATTTTCTCCTTAACAATTACTCCCAGTGAAAATGCTTTTACTAACTAAATACTACATGCTCTGACATAGGTTGCTTAGCCACATAGTATATGTCCCCCTCCCTACCAAAAAGCAGCTGCAGCCGGGACCAACAGGAAAAGCAGCACCAAAGACAGTTTACTTTCTTGTGACTTATTGACCCCTAACATTCTACCTAGCCATTTCTAGATTATAGTTTGAGCACATAAATTTCCTAATTGATCTTAGCCTTTAGTTGACCCTACCAGAGAACTCCCCTTTTTGGGTTGTAATTGGAAGCTGAAAATTATTGCTTTATGTGTGGATCCTTATCACCTCTCTCTGTGACCCTGAAAACCTCAAACCTCTAATTGCTTTGCCAAAGAATTACTGCTTGTATATATATACCGCTTCCCTGAGAGCACTGGAAAGAATGGATTTAGAAGAACAAGATGAGGACAGAGATGGAAATAACTTGGTAGAGATGAGAGAACAGCAGAAGGGTTTGAGAGCATGAGGAACTGAGAGGAGCTAAGCATGAGAACAGAAAAGAAACTGTGTAGATAGAATTGACTTAGAAGAATAAAGTGAATGGACTAAAGAACTTAGTGTGCTTAGATTCATTTGATATCTCTCAGATTAGAATCCTCAGCTGGTTGTTGGACTCTTCTAGGCTGGACCTATTATTGTTTTTGTTAGGCAACATAACTTGGAAATTTACTCCTAATAGTTGGCACTGTTTATCCCCTTGTTCTCATGTCCTTCTCTCTCAACTTCTTAGGGTATTGGTACAACTTTGAGAGAACTGTGGGCTTATACAATTCTACTCCATTCCCTGTCTCTAGACTGTTCTCATTAACTCCTGATATCATCTATTCTATTTGTTACCATTTCTCAGAGACACCTGTGGTTAAAATCATGCTCTCCAGAACAATTATGCAAATATGTAATATTAAACTGTGAGTGAGCCTCTGTGACTCTTTAGGCTAGTTACAGGGTACATTGGAAAGGCAACATCCCGTTCTTAAGAAGCCTGAATTCATGGTCACACTTGAAACATCAAAGGCTTTAGGGGGCTAAATCAGACGCACTGTATGATTTCAACAACATTCCCTCTGGCCCATCCAAAGGAGAGTCATCAAGAGGAAGTTTTCCTTTTGTAATAACTATTTTGTACATAATTCTGAGGAAGTGAAACTAAAGGCAGCCAGCAATATGGCAAGCATAGTGAAAGCAAGAAGAGCAGGTCACACATATGCTCCGGGGTCATGCCTGGAACTATGCAGCAAACCATCCATAGGCTTTGCCAAATGGGCCAGGGTCTCTCCAGGGCCTAGCCACAAGGAGAGTTTCTTCATGCTATTCTCAGGCCTTGTCCCCTGAATAAGTAATATGGCTCTCATCAATTTCTAAAGCACTTAGGTCCAAAAAGAGAAACAAGAAGACAACTATAAATCAGGCTTTGGAGTGATGCTTCAATTAGTTCATTTGCTATCATTGATAAGACAGATAAAGTACAATAGACTCTGGGATGCTGCATTAATATAAGTCATTAATATTTCATTGGTAATGAATTGTGATCTAATGATGGCTGCTACATTCCAGGTGAATTTCTTCTAAATATTGTGAGTATTATTTGTGTTTTGGAAAAATGACAGTACTGGTAGATCATTAAGTATTAATTGGGGGCTTTTTAATGAAATTTGTCTGATATTCTGTACTAAGGATAATGAGTAAGCTGCATGCCAAAACTAGGACCCAATTTTGAGGTTACATGGATTCCATAGAAGACAAAATTTTCAATTCAGCAAATTATCATCAAGTTCAAGGTTCTGTTTTGTAAGGAATGTAACCTGAAAATTATAACTCTCAGATATGTATTCAAGTACCTAAGCTTTTGGATATTCCAATGTTCTGACATAAGTCTTTCAGAAGGAGCTTCCTGCTTTCTGTTAAATGCTGGTGGTTCCTCTTTCGTTATAGATAATAAAGGGAATGCTGTTTGTCCAAGCACCACATGTAGAATCCATAGACAACTCTACTTTGGCTTATCAGACCCATAATGACTTCAAGAGGGCACACAACAGTTTTAGATAGAGGAGTTGAAAGGAACTACAGTATTTACCACTAACATTTATAGCCAGCAGTGAGAGAAGCATGCAACTCTATCCTTTAGATGAGGAGAGCATTCACACTTAGACAAAGAACAATTTGTTCAATAAAAGGAAAGACAGACAAGCATGCATCACCTACAGAATCTTCTGTGTTCCCAATACATTTTGGAGTGAGTCTTTCAATTTCGCTGAAAATGACAGTAGGGAAAATTAAGTTAAAATGTAAGAACTTCTATGTAAAAATGGCACAGAGTAATAAGAGAGATAGAAAACCTAACCTACTAAAATCTTTTCTTGTGGTGGAAGACTACCAACTCACAAAGCTCCCTGAGAGATCCTTAGCAGCCATTGCTTATATAGAATGCTCTGGTGACAAGAACATCTTACTCACTGGGAGGAACCACAGCTCCTGGCTTTGTAATGCTGGGATAAATAAAGAATATTGAAATACTGGCTTTTTAAAACACCGAATGTGGTAATCTGTTGAAACAATAGGGCCCAGGGTGCAGACTTTAACTGTCAGAAGCAAAATTATCATAATGGGCAGAAGGTTTGAGTGACAGCCAGAGGTTCTTGACCTAAAGTACATTACAGTAATGTTTAATAAAACATGTTGTACAGAAGGGCAAAGGAGATGGACAACTGAGAAGAATGATGGGCAATTCATACAGTAAAAGTTAAATCAAGTAGGGATAGTTTTTAGATTCAACATAAGAAAAGCTTGAAAGTTGTCAATCATCCTTTGACAAGAAATTAAAAATTGAAAATTAACAAATTGTCTTAATAGTTTCCGTCAATTGAGGTCACTGTGTAGTCAATGTAGAAAATCATAGCTGAGTTCAGCTAGCCATGAGTAAACTGTTGAACAGTTTCAGGTGAGAGCAATTCACAACTATGCCATGTACTAGAGGCTGAGTGCCAACTATTTGATCATTAAAATCTCCTAGAGTTGCAGTGCTGAAGAGGAGAAAGCTTTTGTGTTTTTCCCTTCCAGCAATGACATTGTTAGAGTCTCATGATTTAAAAACTAAACCTCTTTTACTAGGAAAGGAGAGAGGCAGCGTAACTCTGGTGCTGTCTGCAAAGGTCTCTGCATCTAATAGAACAGTCCTCCAAGGGAAGCTACTCTGCCCTGCTGCCTTAGGTCACACAGATTAAAGAGGATGTCAAAATGCTACCCTTCCCTCTGGGCAGTTATGGCACATGACTTTCAGTCCAGCACTTGGAAGGCAGAGGCAAGCCAATCTCTGTGAGTTTGAGGCCAGTGTGATCTATAAAGCAAGTTCCAGAACAGCCAGGACTGTTACACAGAGAAACCCTGTCCCAGAAAAATCAAAAAGAAAAAACAAACAAACAAAAAGATTCCTAGGAAAACCCAACAGCATCTATGGTTGAAAAGTTAAAGAAATGGTCTATTTGCCTACTTGTCCTTCTCACCTTGCAAGCAAGTCCATTCCTTCACTGGCTTTAGAGCCTGCTTCTTTGGTATTCCAACATATACTGAATATCAACTGAGACATCAAACCTTGTGGACTGGGAAAGTGCTGGATTCTTGGGCTTTCCACTCTGAATCAGTCATTTTGGATTAGCTGAACTGCAGCTTGTCATTCTAATCACATATATATGTATAAGTGTGTATATATGTATATGTATGTATGTATAATATGTCCTTATATAGGCTTCCAGCAAAAGGTGTGGCCCAGATTAAAAGTGAGTTTTCCTAGCTCAGATATCTCTCTCTCTCTCTCTCTTCTCTCTCTCTCTCTCTCTCTCTCTCTCTCTCTCTCTCTCTCTCTCTCTCACACACACACACACACACACACACACGGTTAATTTTATAAGTTCTCTTACTTGAGAAAAACAAAAAAGCAAAAAAAGAAACAAAAACAGTCGTCTACACACACACAAAAACCTGTCTTAAATAAATTAAAGAAAATAAGGAAACTAGGGTTAAATGAAACATTCAATAACTAGAGCAAGACTAAACTAAACACCCCAATACTTCTAATCACATTAACATTAAACGTGACATTAAACATCTAAGTATCTCAATTCTTTTCTCACTCATCTTTTAACAAAATTTATAAGGCATGTAAAAGATGTTGAATTTAAAAAGTGTTTGAGTAGTTGGCTAAGGTCATGGATCCTAGAGGAGAACTTACTACTATCATGTAACTAGAGCAGCATAATGACTAACTACACCCTATCATTTTTCCCACAGGTAAGTCTAGCATTCACCAAAGAATCTCTTCTTTGTAGGAGACAGAAACCATAGAAAACAACTAATCAAAATTCAGAGAACAAGTGGTCCTGGTGTGCCCAGACCAAGTGAATAATTCTACAACACAATTCAAAGTATTGAGGAACATTACAGAAGAGAGGACAGAATGATGTGAGACCCAGAGACAAGGAAGTCTACCTTCTTAAAAGAACAAGGTTGTCATACTCCTAATACCTCAACAAAATAGCTGCCTAAAGAATGTGAACAATGACAACACTAATGGTTATGCTCAAGTGGAAGAGTTATATCTCAGGAGATCCAGTTCCTAGACAATGAACTATAGGAAAACAACGAAAGCAGAAAGAGGGAGTATTAGTCTTCTCTGGGAATGAGCCCTTAATTGGTAATACAATAGTAAGTGATCAACCCTGAAATCACATCCATATAAGCTACTATAAATGAACTCAGCAGGTTGTACTGAAAGACCCCACTCCATTATGAGGACATGGGGTGTTGGGCTGAAGTAATGCCCCCCAATAACTTAGCCTAAGAAATGCCATTCTGAAGGAATCAGAAAGACAGAAGTTCACAGCTGTAACTAACTAGCCATCCGGCCTTGGGAGAGAGAGATAACTGTGGCCAGCTCTCCGGCCTTAGGAGGAGATAATTGTGGTCAGCGGCCTTGGGAGAAAGACAGTTGAGTTAAATTAGGATATTTTATGGCGGGCCCCTGGCCTTGAGGAATAAGCAGCTGGGTTGGAAATACACCACTATATTCCGTGCAAGGCCAAGTCAGCCACACATCAAACTTCTGATAATTAAAGAATGCGACCCAAGTTCACCCTGGCCTTCTGTAAAACAACCAATAGGGACCCTGTAACTATGCTTCTCGCTTCTGTAACCGCGCTTTGCCCTGGAACCCATAAAAGTCCCTTTGCCTGGGAAGGCGCGCAAGTCCTCGAGAGACTTGGCCCAGGTACTGTGCATCTAATAAACCTCTTGCTGTTTGCATCTGATCTGTGGTTTCGGTGTGCTCCTTGGGTTTGGGGTCTCTCCCGGAGGAAGATCTCCATTGGGGGTCTTTCAGTACTTATATAATCGTGTGTGTGTGTGTGTGTGTGTGTGTGTGTGTGTGTGTGTATGTGTGTGTGTGTGTGTGTGTGTAACAATAATAATTAAAGAAAATAGACTATGAAATTGAGAGGGAACAAAGAGGGGCATGGGAGGGGTTAGAGGAGATAAGGAAGGAGAGAAATGATGTGATTATATTTAATTAAAATTTAAAAATAGAAAAAATATGAATCAGTAACAAAACAAATAAAGTAAAAAAACAAAACAAAGTGCTATATAGATTTTGAAATTATCAAGTAGGGAATGGAATACAACCATGATTAAAATACTAGATGCTATAAAATCAAAAGTAGGAAACATGGGAGAATACTTAGAAACACATGGCTAGAGTCAGCAATGATCCAGAAATCTCAGAGACCAACCTTCTGAACCTTACCTGATTATCTCATTCAAATGGAATAGAATAAAATGAATGCTGTAGCTATTTGGGTTCTCCTATTGTTCTAAATGAATTTTTTTAAACATTAAAGCTTTCCTGTGAAAATGAGGCTGAAATTGATATGAGATGTATTGAATTTATATATTAGTTTGTTTTGTGCTAACATTTTTAAAATATGAATTCTTCCGGTCTAAAGGCTTGGGATGTTTCCATTGTTTTTGTTTTTTGTTTTTTTTGTTTTTTTTTTGTGTGTGTGTGTGATTTCTTTTCATCAATATTGTATTTGAAATTATATGCAGACCTTACACTTCCATGAATAAATTTATTCCTGCATTCCTATGCCACTGATTTAAATTATTCCATACTAAGAAATTTTGTATTACCTCATAGGCCATTGGACATCCTTTTAGTTTCTTTAAACCCTATTCCCTCTTTTCCATGTTGGAATGCTAATATTCTCTTCTGACTGGTCAATTTCACACACAATAATTTTCATATCAAATGTGGTAATTTTATATCTTATGAATGTTTGATTGAGCTCATCTCTATTCAACATTTGTTAAGTTTTTGAACACCTGTAATATAATTAAAATAAAGATTTAATGTTCTTGTCTGCTAAATCTCAAACTCGTCTTAGTTTTGATTGAATAACTGATGTTTTCTGGTAGGACAGACATTTTAAAGTTTGTCTTTTGTTGATTTGGACATTTTGGTTTTTTTCACAAATACTTGTATGTGCAGAAATGTATTGTTGAAGATCGAACTGTAGTCAAGCACTCTACAATGGCAATAAATCTCCATCACTATTTACTACAAGTATTTACATTTTTTTTTATTATATCCACTTGGATAGTTACATGAGTTGTTTCTGCTTTTAGATTGGAGATAGGCTCATTTTCACATTTAGTGAGGGACTGATGACTCTCCCTCCTAAGAACAGAACTCAGTGATCCTACTCAATGCTGCTTTAGGGTCCTGATGAGGTTGCAACAGGATAGGTAACAACATTTTAATATACCATATGCTAATTTAGGCAGAGTTTGGGATCTGTTGACAACAGAGCTGGGTATGAGTGTGTCATGGAATTAAGGAGACTGCTATCTATGCAAGCAACATTTAATATATTAGGAATTTAAATTTAGACTGGGAACACAGTTGTAGTATAAATCACTGAAAGCCTGATGCATTATAATTATATATAAATTTATAGTGAAAAGGATCTACCCATCAAAAACGCTGATACATTGTCAGCACACTCCCTCCCTAAATAAAACACTAAATTTTTATTGAGAAAATGCTGTCAATCTTGACTAATCAGTATATTTTCTTCTTCCATAGCAAGTAAAATGAGTAAAGTGAATCCTGTCTCTGTCTGTCTGTCTGTCTGTCTGTCTCTCTCTCTCTCTCAGATCTTTCTGATCTTTCAGCTTTTACCCCAATATCGGGCTCTGCGTTTTTTATTAATAAGACGACCATATAGCAATTCATGTTACAGAATGGGTGTTCCCTTGAGGCCAGACAAAATTCCCTCTAATTTAGCTGAAAGCATGCTGTATAAACTTAAACACAGGTTAGTCCTGCTCATCTCTAAATAAAATCAGAAAATGAATCTGTATGCTGTGTTTTATTCACATAGCCAGCAAACTGAGACTACAGTGTATTAGCATCTTAAACAGCTGGCTTCCATTACACCTTAGCTAGTGTTGTACCCAGAGTCCCCCAAAGACTGCCAAGAGAATGAATCCAATGTACATGCAAAGAGTGTTTGTATTGTTATGAGTTAATTCGGGACTCTCCATCTGTCTGAAGCAGAAGTAGAGCAAAAGAGACCCTGAAAAGCAATGGGGCAGAGATTTTTAAGCAAATGGGGCATTGGGGTCTACAGACCACATAGGAACAGACTCAGGATTGGTTTATGCCAGTGGCAATCTTTTAATTGGCTAGGGTTAGTTGGGGGTTACAGTTATTCATTTTGGGGCAAAACTGGACAAGTCCAGGCTTTGTCCTTGAGCTGCCATGGAGGCTGGCTGGCGTAGCATGTACTGACTGTGGGGCTGACTCAGTAGCCCAGGTTCTGTCCTTGACCTATGCACATAGTTCTAAGTTGGTGTGGTGTCCCAGACAGTAAATAATTGTCTGAACCTTGAGAGGTCAGAATATGTGCAGAAAGGGAGCTACTGCAAGGATTATGTCTTTTGTTCATGGCCCTCCTGGAAACTGCTAGGTCAACTCTCAGGAAACTGAAATTGAGGCCTAATCTCTGAGAGAAGACTGACAGTCTGCTTTGGTGTCTTCTTGGTCCTTTCACTAGTATCTGATACAGAGGAGGCAAAAAAAAATGTTAGTCCATCTTTCTAAAACTTAGATTGGCCACTTCGACAGGTCCTGTCTCTGATATTTATACTGTTGGTGCTTTTCTCCACATGATTCTCTTTCTGTAGCTTATGGAGTATTCCATATACCAAAGTCAATAAGGCTTGCACTCCTACTGAGCCAGTCACTTAGATTAAAAATTAACTCAGAGTATAAAAATATTAGCAGTGTTTGTGTGGAGATCCCTTCCTACAAAATAAAATATGATGTCTTCTTATAAAATAAAATATGCAGAGCACATATCATTATGCTGTTATCATATATTCTCTATCTGTTCTGCATTTTTGGAGAATCAGGGTTGTTCTACAGAAAAACACCAAAGCCAACCATGAACTTCTTATTCTATAAGACATACCGTTTAATTGCTGTGGCCTTAGCAATTTCATTCAGTGTATTCTTGTTTGAAGGAAGGGTGATGGGGTGAGGCATACTATAAATGTATCTTACAGAAGCTACAACACCAAACAAGACTAAGAACCTTGATATTTTTTTCATTGTATATCAACTTCAGAGTTCAAATATAAAACAGGTTTTTTTGCTCCAAGGACATATAAGAGAAAGATCTGTAATAATTTTTGTGACATTAATTAAAGGTAGAAATTCAATACTAGTTAAAGTTTGAACTTTTGCATAGAAACCTTTCATTTTAACCACTTTGTTGGGAGTCTCAGCCGTGAAAGTTAACAGGAAAATTTGTATATGTCAGGAATACAAATAAACATTATATATTCGAGATTTCAAAGAAAGTAGAGGCCAACATCTTATAACCCTAATTATCTTTGTTTTACAACTCTGCCTAGCTGTAATTAAAACTTTGTTTACAAAATAGTGTCCCTTGAAGATTTATCATAATAAAAGGTTGCTTGAGGAGTTCAGAGCACTTAAATCTGTTAGAATCTCATCCAGCAATGATCAAAGTAGTTTACATAATATTTTTTTATTCTTATGGAAAGTTCCCAGTGTCCTGTAATATTTGTTCTATGCCAGGATGCATGGAGTTTTATCGGAAATCAAATCCTATTAGTCTATTCAGGGCTGTAGAAAATGTACCAGCTGCATCCTCTGATGTGCCAAGAGATGAACCAGATTTGTCCGTCTCTGAATATCTTCCCTCTGAGGAAATCTGCAACCACATAAGCATAAGATCTTTCTCCAATAGTGTCATTTGATGACCATATGTTCATGTTCTTCCATCAGTTCTACTATCTCAATACTGAATAAGATAATTACTTACAAGATCACCAATGTTAGTTAACTGTAGATAACTTGGTTTTCTTAAACACTCCACAAATCATTTCTATTCTTGTATTAAACTGTCTGGGCAACATACTGCATTCATGTTATGTGTTTCTCATCGAGATACTTTCCCTAGTTTTCATTTTGCTATTACCAGTTGCATTTTGAGACTTAATTTTAAGTCATATGCTAGTATGTCACTTTCTTAGTCAGAATTTATATTGCTGTGATAAAGACTGTGACCAAAAGCAAGTTAGGTAAGAAAGGTTTTATTCCATCTTTAATTTCTAGGTAAATGTCTGTAATTGAGGGAAATCAGGGCATGTACTCGGGCACGCCTGGAACCTGGAGAGAAAAACTAAAGCAGAGGCTGTGGAGGATTGGTGCATACTGTTCTGTTTTCCACGACTTGCTCAACCTGCTTTCTTATAAAATGCAGGATCACCTGCCTACAGTGAGCTGCTCTCAGTCCACCTCAATCATCAAGGCAGAATATGACCCACATGTTTGTTCACAGGCCAAGCTTGTTTGAGCATTTTCCCAATTGAGAGTCAGTCTTCCCAAACAACTCCAGCCTCTTTCAAGTTGATACAAACCTAATTAACGAGTAGAAATTCTCATAATCAAATTACGAATGTACATGACATAAAGAGCAAACATTTGAAAATATGAAATATGTATTCATACCTCCCTACTATAATCTGAATACTTGTAAAATAAGGTAAAGTAAAAGTTATCTTGAACATATACCTCAGAGCTAAATATATAATGAAATCGCTAAATTTTGTTAGAAGTTGAGATGAGCAGGTATGGTGATTTGAATAGGAAATGCCCCCTCCAACAGGCTTAGCCTTCTGAACATTTGGCCCCCAAATGATGGCACTGACAGCGTTTCTCAATCTTCCTAACACTACAACCTTTAATACAGTCCCTCATGTTGCGCTGAACCCACCCATGAAATTATCTTGTTGCTATTTCATAACTGTTTTTTTGCTACTGTTATGAATCGTAATGTAAATATCTGATATGCAACCAACTTGAAAGGTTCATTCAACCCCAAGGGATAGTGACCCACATTTGAGAACCACTGGTTTAAGAGGTAATGGAACTTTTGGTAATGAAGTCTTGTGGAAGAAGTATATCACTAGAGAGTGGAATTTGAGAGTTTATCGCCTCAACTATCTTCCATTTCTTTGTCTGTTTAGTGTTGTAGTTGAACATGTGATCACTCAGCTTCATGTGCTAACCACCTGCTGCCAAGCTTCCCCGCCATCATGGGTTCTCTGCAACTGTAAACCAAACCAAGTACTTTACTATGAAAATCACTTATGGTCATGATGTTTTATCACAGCAACAAAAAATAACCAATACAGTATGACCTCTACAGTGTAGGAATGGATAAAGATCTATGAAAAAAAACTCGAATTGTCAGCCACAAATGAACACAGACAACACCACATTACCATCTTCATCAGCCTGAGGAGTTCCTATAGAGTCATAGGGACCTCAACTCAAGTCGATGGGATTCATATGCTTGAGGTAAGAATTTTGTCCTAGCAAGTTTATGAAGCAGAATTGGAGGGGGTATTAAAATATTTTTATTAATATATGATATTAATATCAAATATTAATATTATGATAAAATATTAAGCCTAAGCACAAGAGTCAATAAATGGAAAGTAAGACAGAAGAAGGTATGAAACACCTGAGAGCTTAGATGTGGGCTTCTCAAAGAAGGGTGGGTAAAAGTATGACATGCCCTCAAGGGACAGTCACAATTAATTGTGTTATTAGCCATGTATAGCATTTTTTTGATGATTCTCACAGTACATATCAAAAGGTTGTAAGAAACCTTTCCTTTTTTCTCTCTCTCTCTTTATAAGTAAGTAAGTGAAGTTGCTATAGAGATGATGCAGGTAGAGTTATAATGTAAAATAGTGAAACCCAGTACACTGCTGGTGCGTTTTCATTTGGATCCCATGGTGATGCCTCAGTTTCCATCTGGCTTTAGGAATATTGAGCTTTAACCAGCCCTGAAAATCCACTCTCAATGTTCAAGGGGATGCTTTATAGAAGAGTATTTGTCTTGCAATTCTAACATTGTGTGTTTGATCCTCAGAGCCAGAAGAAAAAATTTCAGCCTTTACAAAGAGATTCTATGAGGCAAACAATTTAGGAAGAAGCAGAAGATGAAGGAGCATTCATCAGTGATTCATACTCTTTGAAGGTCGTTATCTTTCATGTGCATCATTTGCACTGACAGTAAAGAATCATGATTATTTAAGTTTTAAAGGATAAGGAGAATTTTGGAGTCCTAAAGCACAACTGAAACACATTCAGTCCTTCATATACTCAAAAGATTTCTTGTGCCATTTCCTCAAGTAACACTTTAGCTGTACTGATTTCCATTTCATCCAAGATTCTGTGATAGCATTCCTGTACATAGCTGTGATCTTTGGGAAGATAGAATTTTCCAGATTCCCTGCAGAAAAGACATATACATTCTTCTTTTTATATAATTACAAACTGCTTGGTCTATGGCTCAGACTTACCACTAACTAGTTCTTTTATTATAAATTAACCCATTTCTATTAATCTATGTATCATCATGTGTCTCGTGGCTTTGCCATGTCCCACTGCATCTTGCTCCTGCAGCAGCTCTCAGTGTCTCTCCTGACTCTGCCTTCCTTTTCCCTGTATCTTTGCTTGGAGTTCTTGCCTGACTATAACCTGTATTGCCATAAGCCAGAGCAGCTTCTTTATTAACCAATGGTAGAAACACACATTCATAGCATACAGAAAGGCCATAACACAGCCCTTTCTCTTTTCTCTCTAATCAAAATGAAAGTTTTTCATTTTAACACAATAAAATTACATAAAACCAAACAGTCATCAAGCAAGAATTACAGTTACAATAACTAGTGTATTTGTATTTAGCAAAATTAAGAAAAATACTCTATCATTTATCCTATTTTTGTGAATCTAAAGTTTTGTGTCTAATTTATCTTTTATCATAACTAAATAAAATTATAACTATCTGGACTTGAACTATATCAAAGACCCCACAAGGATATATTATCTGATTAAACAGGAAATACATTGTAAAAAATTTCCAAAATTCTACAAATGACAGAGACATCTGGCTGCCTTAACAACATATACATTCTTATATGCAAACATGTATATATGATATATAGGTATTTTTATGTATGCATATATATGCATATTCAGACTGACCTAACAAGTGTTTTCTCCACATTAACTTTTGACATTCTCAATTTAAGAATAAACTTTAGGGGCTGGAGAGATGGCTCAGAGGTTAAAAGCACTGACTGCTCTTCCAGAGGTCCTGAGTTCAATTCCCAGCAACCACATGGTGGCTCACAGCCATCTGTAATGAGATCTGGTCCCCTCTTCCGGCCTGCAGTCATACATGCTCTATACATAATAAATAAATAAATCTTTTTAAAAAAACATACTTCTCTGGATAAAACAAAAGTTTCAGGAGAAACCATAAAACAAATATTAAAAAAAAAATAAACTTTAAACAGTTTATGTACCCCACTTTCCTTTCAAGCTTTTAGTGGTTTTTGATTATGTATAAAGACATAAAGAATCTAGCACATTCTAGAGTCTTTTGATTACTAACAATTAATAGAGTCTTCATCTGATGTGATGTGTTTTAGATTTTCATGTGTACCTCTCCCTAGTTATTCTTCTGTCAGAAATAAATGTGTCTTTTTCTTCCTTTTTGATGATCTGTTTTCACCGCTCATTAAGTCTTTCCTAATTAGCTAATGTTTGTTATGTTTGCCAATGTAGACCATAAAACTCTGTATGTTCTCACCACGGATGTATATATACATGCATACACTTATGACTTTAAGCTCAGTGTCTTTGCTCATGCTATCTTAGTTTATTTGCAAACTTGTTTATCTTCTTCTCTAGATAAAGGTATAACAGTTATGTAGTAGCTACCCAATACAATAGAATGATAAACATATTGTAAGGTCAACAGAAATAAAGAAATCTTTAGAGAAATATTGGTTATTTTGGCAAATTACTTAGGAAGAATTCATTTTGATTTCTGCTCTAACATATTCAAGAGTATTATTTACTGAGCATGAGTAAATTAAACTTATGAATGCAGGATTGTTTCATCCTTGTTAATATCCCTTGATATTAAAACAGTTTGGAAAATTTTAGAAAACTCCGTGGGCTATCTAAACCATACATTTTATATGCTAAAATCCATAGAGATTTATATCAGGTTATCACACTTCAAAACTTAAACCATGTTTGATTCACAGAACTCCTATACTAGGTTAGGAGTCAGTACCAAGAGTGCCAGTCCCTGCTTATGAGGTACGCATAGCATGTAATTAATTCTTCATTAAATCCCCAACATTCATTTGGCATTTTGTAAAATTAGGTTCATCATCTACACAGTAAACATATATTCACACACACACATATGTATATATATATATATTATATATATATATATATATATATATAACATTTATTTATTTTGAACATACATTTTATATAAATACCACAACTGCTAAGCTTATTGTCTATTTTGTCAATTTCTGTTTAGCTGGTAACTAGAGGAATTTCAGATACATAATATTTAAATCCTTAAATTAATAAGTGTGCATGTGTGATCATTTATTTATATTACATGTATGTACTGAATACCTACCATGTGTAAATAAGTATTCCTGGCACTGATGCTGAGAGAGAATAACATTCATCTTCCATGATCAGGGACCCAACTTTAGCAGGAGAGATCATGATACATTTCAATCATGAAAGTGATACAGTCCATTATGTGAGATACACTGGGAGGCTTTATTGAATAGCAAACTACTAGCAACGCAAGTCAAGAATTGACACAATACACCCCAGGGAAAACATGCCCTGGAGAAGGAAAAGTGACTAGAGTTTACCTTGACAATTTAAATATATATATAAGGCATTTGTTAAGGATATCTGAAACACTAATGTGTCATGGACTAATATAGATATGCCAAAGTTAATAGGAGAAAATCCATAAGGTTTCAAACATACATGAAGAATTACAAGCAATTGGGAATGCTGAGAGTGGGAATAATAGCTTTTCCCAGATAAGAGTACACCAAATGGCAAACTAATATTAGATCATCATCCATGAAAACATGCATGTAACACTATATAGACTGAGCAGCTTATATTTCGGGACCTATATGTATATATTTATATTTATATATATAAATATATATATATTTATGCTTGCAGCAACAGTTATGCAAAAATGTCATGAATTTGAAAGAGGGCAAGGAGGGATATATGGAATGGTTTACAGGGAAAAAAAAGTAAAAGGAGAAATGATAAAATTATAATCTCAAAAATAAAAGTAAAACATAGAAAAAAGTTTGTTTGGGGATGAAGTCAAATTCTTGTGTAAAATATAAAGTTTTTTCTGTTGTTTATTTTTGAGATTGTAATTTAATTATAATATTTCCTCCTTCCCTTTCCAAACTCCAAAGTCTTCTATATACCCCTTCCCACTCTCACAGAAATTCATGGTCTCTTCTTTAAATTAATTATTTTTGCATGCATATATGTATTCATATATACATATATAGTCCTAAATTTAAGCTGGTGTGTCCGTATAATGTTATTTGTGTGTATGTCTTCAGGGCTGACATTTTGGCACTGGACAGCCACAAGGAAGAGCATAATGCCTTTTTATTCATCTGGATTACTCTAAAACTTAAGGCCTTAGATAATTTGCAATTCTCCAGAATGAGAATTATATGCAGCATTCCTTATAATGTTTGAGCAAGGAAAAATAAGCAGCTCTAGAGAAAAGTCATTATTATTATTATCATTTTATTAGTACATTTTAATTATAAAAAATAACCGAACTCACTAAAGTATTTTCATAAGATATTTACATAAGGTACTTTGATCATATTTTCCTTTTACTAGCCACATATATCCTCCTGTGTCCTCCCAATTGACTTCCTTTTAACTTCATAACTTATCAAAAGATCTGTGTATAAGACAAAAACATAAGATACTTGTCTGGTGTGTGTGTGTGTGTGTGTGTGTGTGTGTGTGTGTGTGTGTGTGTGTATGAGAAAAAGTATTTGGAGCTCAAGCTGGCATCAAATATTTCATTTAGTTGAAGGTATCCTTGAACTCTTGATCTTCCTACCTCTACTTCCCAAGTGCTTGGAATATCGTCATGAATGATAAGCTCCAATTCTATCAATTTTTGTGTAATCAACATAATGTATACATATACCCATTCATATCCCTGATTGGCAGGTAAGCTGCCTCAGTAACTTGGTTTTTATGAATAGAGACACAATAAATATGGATGTGTAAATCTCTCTATTGGATACTACCTTTGATTCCTTCTGGTATATACACAGTCAGTGAGTAACTGAATCCTTTGGTAGTTTATTTTTGCAGAATTTTTTGGGAGGAATCTCTATTCTTCATCACAGACATGGGACTAATTTACAACCTAATCAAGAACCTGAGAGAGTAAAAATATCAATGTATTTTTGAGTTGCACTTTTCTAACCATTGCAACATTATTTATTTATTTATTTATTTATTTATGACATTCATTGACCGCTTGTTCTTCTTTGGAGAACTCTCTGTTCAATTCACATTTTCATTTATTAGTAGGATTAATTTTTCTAGATGCTTAAATTTAATTTTTTCATTTTGTGCTGTGTGTGGTTATACACTTGTGTGTGTATGTATATGTGTGCACAGGTGTACATATAGATTTCAAAGGTCCGTGTCCTGTCTTCATCTATCACTTACCTTTGAAACAGTCTCTCATTAAACCTGGAACGAGCGTATTCAGCTGAACTCTCTATCCATCAATCACATCCATTCTCATAAATCAACCACCACCCTGTCCTCTGCTGGGATTACGAGCACTTTCTGTAAGCCTGGCATCATTTATTTTTGCAGTTTTTATCTTTCTAAGCGTTAATCTCCTCTCAGATGAATAACAGAAAAAGATTTCCTCCCACTCTTTGGACTATCTCTTCATTACAGTATCATTTCCTTTTCTGTGGAGAGACTAATTTCATGCAATCCAGTTTTTAAATGTTCATGATTATTTAATGAGCTAATTGATATCTTAAACATAAAGTTCTGGTTTATGGTTAAGTCTTGTAGTTTCCAACTACAAGTTTCATGGTGTCAACTGTTACATGCATGTCTTTAATCCACTTTGATTTTACTTATGTATAAAAGTAATCTAGTTTTGTTTTTCTACACATGGGTGTTCAGAATTGCTAGCACCATGTTTGGAGAGACCATCTTTTCTCTGATGTATGTTTTTTAGTGCATTTTTCAGAGATCAGAAAGTTGTAGTGTTGCTGGGTGGTGGTGGCGCACGCCCGTAATTCCAGCACTTGGGAGGAAGAGGCAGGCGGATCTCTGTGAGTTCCAGGCCAGCCTGGTCTATAGAGCCAGTGTCAGTTTCAAGACAGGCTCCAAAACTACACAGAGAAACCCTGTCTTGAAAACCAAAGGAAAAAAATAATCTTCCTTCCATGGTTAAACCTCTCTTGCAAATATCTTACCAGATGAGCCCAGAGGTTTATTTTTATAAATGATTCCAACTCCAGTCAAGTTGCTAATGATTAGATGTCACAAGTGTAATTGGTATATATTCAAATGTTGGAATGTTTTTTCTTCTAATATTATAAAGATTACATTATTTAAGCTAAATCACAATTATTTTACTTTTACTATATTATTTATACTCCAAAACAAAATATGTCAAAACTAATACAGTAAACACATTTTAAAATTTTTATTTAATTTTATGAAAAACAAAGTTTAGTGCCTTTGTGATATTATGCTTATTTTCCATAGATCTGGTTTTTGATCAAATTTTCTTAGCTTTATAATTATATTCATAAAATAAGTACTTTAGAAATTGCTAGAATTATGTTCCTTCTCAACCAGTAAGCTCCCTTATTTGCAATACCATAGCTAACCTGCTAAAGCATATGGGTTGACATCCTAAAACCCTTTACCATCTTATAGCATAAAGAGATCAGTGTTGAACAAATTGTCTTGATCTCAAGAAACTTCACATGGTTAAATGGCAGGTATATAATTGTGTTACCATAAAAATTAGAGTCACCTTCTTTCTGTCCTTTTATTATTAGTAAAAGATTTTAAAAACAGACTCAAAGGAATCTCAACGACAATTTTATTAGAGTTTGAGAAAAAAAAAAAAAAAACATAAGGCAGGGAAGCTGCAAACATCAGCAGTTGCCAGGAAGCAGAAGACCGAGAAGAGAGAAAGCCATGCTTTTTGAGTAAGGGTCCCAGAAAGCCCACATCTTCAGCATGTGGAGATAGGCAAGCCATTGAATGATGGAAAAGAGGGGAGCTTCAGCTTCAGAGAAAAAAGTGAGGAGGCCAAGGAGGCCAGGGAAGTCATGTTTAGGCTCTTGGCCAGCATTTGAAAGAAAAAGACATAAAGGAAAAAATTACACTTCTTCTAACAGAATTGTGCTCGATAAATGAAACCGTAAAATGGCTGTACCAAGGCAGGGGGTTTGGGAAAGCAAAGTAAGGGGGAAATGAGTCCCCATTTTTTTCTAGCTTGTCTTCAGGTGAATCAACTTCCCTGGTGGTAGATTCCTGACTATGTTATTGACAAGACAAGTGTGATTGACTCTTAAGGGAGGAGACACCATTATATATTGTTCTAATTGTTGGAACAAAGCAGAATGTTTTGCTTCTATCCAGAATCAGAGGCATTTCGTGCTCTGGCAGGGAGGCTTATGGGGGAGGAAAGTTTTGTTGTTTTCCTTTCTAGTGTTACAGGGAGATAGGAGTTGGAGTCCAAAGCAGATCCAATTGCCTCCAAGGTTAGTAACCACTGTGAGGCTCCCTAGAAATTCAGTGTCACGATTCAAAAGTCATCAGTTTTACATGCTTGATTTTGATACTGGCCATTGCTAAAATGCATTAGACCTTCTCATAAATATGTCTGACAAGAATGGATAAAAGAAAGCTAGTGTGAACACTACTTCTGGTGCCAACTGCATTATATAACGAGTTAAGCACTGGTAATTGTGTTTAGCTCAATAACACTTTTAATTACGGTTGAGCTCTCCTTCAGAGTCCATGGATTTTACTGATGCAAAATAAACAGCCAAAAGCTGAGTGAATGCAGCTTCATAGATTTCTATTGCCTAATTAAAGGACAGATACATTGCTTTTCTCACTGTGGTTTCAGGCAAAATAAGTTGTTTGTCTATAGTTTCACAGAGAGAGCCATTTCTGTTTCACATGAGAGACTAGTCTCATATATTTTGTGTCTCTTTTTTCCTTTACATGTGTATTCTCTTCAACATGATAAGCACTTGACTAATTTGTACTAGGAATAATAAAATCAATGTGTAATTCAGAGTCAATACAACTCATCAGCTCTGGGTGATTTTTTATCCATGAGGCAGACAAAGAAAAGTTGAAGACATATTTTCACATTAACTTCCTACATGTTTTTCCACTTCAATTCATTGCATTTCCTCAAAATCTATGTTCTTTCTAAAGTGAGAAAATGAATGCACTTGAACTACCAATTGCTTGCCTTCTGGAAACAATTATTTCTTTGTAGAATTTCATCCATACTTGTTAAATACTTAGTGACAAAGTAAATCAATAGCACAATTAATTAGAATCAAAAAGGTTGATTTATTTATATACATGTGTGTATATATATATACTATGCGTACATGCACACATATACACATACAAATCTATGTACGTACATATATTATACATGTGAATTATATACACATACCTATGAATACATTATATATACATATATTGTGTGTATATACACATATGTGTATATGTATATTATATGTGTGAATTATATATAAATGTGTATGTATATATAACTCATTATCATTCCACTTCCTGGGTAAAGAGCAATCTCTCAAATTTTTGAAAGAAGCATAACAAAGAAACAAGTTAAAGCTGATTAAAAGATACTATACTGCTTTATGCCTTTGGAACCTCAGGTTTGGTTCTGAGGTGTCTCTGGCTAAGACATCCATCCCAGTTTCTAGAACTAATGGAGCTCATTAACACAGTCATGTCCTATGCAAAATAAATGAGCATAATAATCCATATTTTTAATCACCAGGACAAAAAAGCATATGATTTTGATGTTGATAAAATCAATCTTCTTTAGGTTCTTCTTCTTATGACTCCCATGGACAAACAGGTCATCAGAAGGCTTCTCCAGAACAACCCCTTTCCTGAGCCTACTGTATACTTACTCAGGATAGAATCACCCTTAAGACCTAGAGTAGTGACAGAAAACTCTTCAGATTACTAGAGGAAAGTGAACAGCAATCCTTAACTGTATTTTCTGTGAACATGGAACTGGAGTTAAGCCCACCTTGCAGATGTCATCCTTAGATGAATAATAGCATATTTAAGTTCATATTTAAAACATTTAAACACCAAAACTCAGTGATTTTTCTATTTAGGGAAAGATAAAGTAAAATACTTACTATGGTTTACCGATGCAGAAGCATCAACCCAGGGGCTACTTCATGTTAAGCCTTTCTGTGTGTGCCAAAAATTAACATTTAAGGAGTGTGTAACTGGATAACAAGATCAATTAATAATGAGATGTTTGTTTTTACATTATTATTTGTAAAATTTGATGGTGTTTACTATTGTACAAAATTATCTTTATTTAAAAATAAATGCCATGTTTATTCTACGATATCAATGAATTATATGTACTCTTCTTTCCTTCCTGAAATCCAGTAAGGTCTATAATGTAACAAATAAAATACTGAACATGTGGCTCATGGCACAGTCTGTTAAGCAGCCTGTGATTGTGAAAAATGAAATGAAGAGAATACTTAACAGAAATAAAAAAAAAATGGCTTCAATAAATCATTTCTAACCTAATGCAATTATATCGCATCCCAGATAATTTTGCTTTAGACTAGGTAAATCAGCTTCTGTATGGAAACATTGCCCACTCCTAGGTTCAATCACCTCACTTCACATTTGCCTGTACTAATTTCTCCTTGAAAGAGATGAGTGACATGACTTCATATTGGATTAGTGAAAAAAGAAGAATCTCTTTGCCAATTCTGTGTTAGAATCACAATTTAATGAGTTCCTATGAAGCTGTGCAGAGGGATGGGTGAGACATATTTTATAAAATTGGGATTGCCCATTACCCATAGTTCATAGGAGCACTTCAGGTGTGAAGGTACATCTTATGGAGAAACACAGGTGGAATCAAAAGATAAACTGTTCTGCCAGTGGGAGCTGAGCCAGAGAAGGGAAGGGAGCAGGGATTCTGTGTTGATACCTGAGACAGGGATTGACAAGGTTTAATGGCAATCCTTTAATCTTGGTGCACTATAGCCTGGATCTCTATTATCTGAAACTTTGGGAACTCATAAACAACAAAAGTCTTAAAAATGAATCAGTGTTCCATCTGGTAAATATATTGACTCTTCCTCTGGGAAAAGACCAGATAAAGAGTAAAATGTGGTTTAGCCAGGAAAGTTACAGGAAATGTGACTGTCTGGAGTAGGGGGCAGGGAAGACAGAAAGTAAATGAAAGGAAGGGTTGAGTACAGGTCAACTTTATGGCCAATTGAATTAAAGGTGAGTTAATAATCAAATGAGTAGAATAAAAATTTAGGAAAATAAGAACAAATGTGTAAGTGGTAGAAAATGTTAGTATGTATAAGGTTGATTGCGCTGGAAACCCACACTTCACTGCCCATTTATACTGAGGAGAAAAGGGCTGAGGAAATAACAGCACAACCGGGGAGACACTGTAGTGCATGCCAGACATATACTTAGGCTGCAGAGGATGTGGTTATCTGACTGTAAAGGAGAAATGGATTTCAGTAGGTTGCTAAAGAGAAAATGGTTTCTATTTTACCTTAAAAAGGTAATCAAGTTGAGGATTTCAGAAAGTGTTTATGCAATCTAAATATTTTGGAACATATATCAGCTCAGAAGTTCAATATAAGCTTTTGACACCTATCTCCAGTGCAGTACCAGCAGCATGCAAATAAGTGTGGTCATGTAGACAGGAGAAGAGTAATTGAAATGGATGTCATTCCATTACTGAAAATTTAGTTAATAAAGTGGAAAAAATAATTTTTAAAATATAGGCTGCTCTCTACTAGAGCAGAATATCTTCCAAGACTTTTGTTTTACCTTAAATGGTTGCTGCTGACTCTGTTGCTATCTAGATTTTCAAATACTATGGAAGACATTGTTCCCTCCAGGAAAGCATATTAATTATGAGCAACAATACTCCTGTATTTAGGAGTGCCCTGATCCTTGAGAGAGAAAAGACTAGTCAATAAAGAAATTCTGGGTAACTTACTATACTGTTTCTGAAGAGAGCTTGATTCCAAATCTTACAGTCTGATTTCTATCTTCCTAATTATTTGATTGATACAAATAGAATTATTATGATTTGGTACTTTGTTTTGCTTATAATAAGGTGCATATGTAAATCTTTTCCGGTATGTGGAGAATACTTTCCCTACCATCACTGCTCCACACATGGCTACACACCTAAACAACTTGCACTCTTTAGACCTCTACATAGACCAAGGAATTAGGGCTCTTAAAGGGCAACTAAGGACTGTTTTTCCAAATCACTAAGATTGGGTTTGGTATTCTTCTTTAAAAGGTATTATTTTTATACCTATTTTGCAGCTGATCTTGCTAAATAGGATAGGCAGCATTGGTAGAGGGACTGAGATTTTATCCTAAGCAGAGAGAATCAGATCTCTTCATAAATATGGCTCTACTGTGTAACATGCAAGCTGATACCTAACAAAAAGAAAAGAAAAAAATCTGTCTAGCAAGTGTTCATTCTCCATGGGAAACCATGACCCTCTTGCCCAAAGGTCTTCTCATTTCAACTCATTTGTTCACTTGTAGTTGCTTCAGTGGAGAAAAGTGAGGGAAAAACATAAATAGCATTATGTGGCTCTGATACAAGGATGACAAACCAAGTAGTTGGCAGCTCTTGGTCTCATCCTTAGCCTAGCCATTATCTTCATGCCCATGGTGATTTGTAATTGGAGATGACATCTTTTATAGACAAATGTCTCAAGGTGTCTGTTTGGTATAAAACAGAGCTCATGGCTTCTTGATTATAGAAAAGGTGTAGAAACTGGGTAGAATTTCTTAAACATTTTGTTGAGAATTTCATACATTAGTAACTATATTTACAGTTTCTCTCCCACCTTCTCCCTGTTTAACTCTTTTATCTCCCATGCCCTACTCCCTCTCAGATTCTCAGCCTCTTCATATGTGTGTGTGTCTCTGTGTGTGTATGTGTGTCCGCATGTCCATGTGTGTCTGTGTGTCCGTGTGTGTGTGTGTGTGTGTGTGTGTGTGTGTGTGTGTGTGTGTGTGTATAATTATACTGACTTTTTCTATTTTACAACTCTGCTACAATCAAATGATACGATCAAGGTTTTTCTAAATGCTTTATGGGGAAGATGTGTATGCATGTCTTCTACTATTTTTTTAGTTTTAAAAATAATTTATGAATACATGTTAATTTTAGATAACAGGTTTCATTAAGGAATTTTCAAACATATATGCAATGTGTTTTGATCATATTCACCCTCCATTACCTGGCTCATGATTTTCAGGTTCAGCAGCCTAAAGCTAAAGCTGTAGTAGCCTTAGACAACTGCAACTTCACTGCACTTCTCCTGATCCCCTTTCATGCATGCGTGTGTGTGCACGTGTGTGTGTGTGTGTGTGTGTGTGTGTGTGTGACTCACTCAGTGGGTGTAAGTAGGGTTGTTGAAAGCAGTGTGAACAAGAGAATATATACAGGAGCATAAGCAACTTAGAAGTGGCTATACCATATATATATATATATATATATATATATATATATATATATATATATATAACATATAACCTGGTGAGTCAATTTAGTGTTGGTCATATGTCCATGTGTCTAGTTGTGACCATTTGGGATTGGATAACCTCTCGGGGGCTCGTCCCTACAAAAGAATAATTCTCTCTTTACAGCCACCATTTGCCTATAACTCATCCAGAAGTCAAGCCTTCTGAGATTTATCCCATATGTGTTATCATGTCAACTAGTGATGGTATTGTTCAAGTCTTGTTTAGGTGATCATAGTGTTAAGATTTCATAGGTACACCTTACTGTCATATGTAGAAGATGCTATCTCATAGCAGTTCTCTGTCTGGTCTTCTGTATTTAACAATCTTTCCACCCCCACTTCTGTCACGTTACCTGTTCCTTACCTGTAAGAGCTTTGTTGTATATGTATTATCTGTGCATGGGCACCACAGAGTATGGTGTTCACTAAATTTTGGCCCATTTTAGAAACTAGATAGATTTTAAAGTGAAAAGCTAAAAGTCTTGGTAGAGTCATGTTATTTTTATTTTGTGAACTCACCCAGGAGTAAGAATAGTTGGTGCAGATATAATTTTTGTTTGGTTGTTTTCATACCTTATAGTCTTGAACAATGATTTCTCAATTTACTAAAGCAGATGAGAGATTGAAGCATATTAAAATTATCTTTATCAAATTATTTTTACACAATCATAGGAATATGATAGCCAACATCTCCATTTATATGGTCTTTATTTTTCTAATGTTCAGAATTGTTAAAAGTAAAAAATAAATAAAATCATGAATTTACCTAAAACTTTGTAGAAATGTAATTATGAAATAGTGGTTAAGGAGTGAAAGGGGGTTAAGAAATTGAAATTATTTAAAAACAAAGAGCATTTCATGTAAATTCAACCTTAAAGTCTCAGTGGAGTTTTGTGAGAAAAAATAGTTTCTTCAAGTCAAGCATTGTGGAATGGCTGTGCTGGGTTTCTCATAGTTGAAGTACCAGTCTTAAGGCTTAGCCCAGGAATGGAGCACAGCCAGTGTTTGTCCCCTGGGTTGAATTACCAAAACTGTGAGCAGTTTATTTTCTTTGGGGTGAGGAATGGACAACTTTTAGAATACTAAATCACAAATATAAACAAACAGACAGACAGACAGACGAACACATTAACAAAGAGAGTCGATTGATTTGGGTGATAGAGAATGTGTCTTTTACCACAGTTTTAAAATATCAAGTGACCTTTGGAAATACAGTTCACCACTCACCGTTGCTCCAGGTTCCATTGGATCTCACCTCTCTATTGAAAGCAGCTGAACTTTTGGCTTTCTGGGATTGACAGATACAGCTTCTGTGCAGGAGTTAAAAAAAAAAAAAATCTTCTGCTTTGATGCACTCCAATTGTTCTCCTCACTTTTCTTTGTAACTCAGTACCATCATGACCTCCAGTGATGGAAACCAGCCAAATATTGTTTTTTTTTTATGCCAGGAAATACTCTAGTTAGTTGTCTGAGGACAAAGTTATTGAAAATCAACAGACATGCAAGGATACTCTTACATAATGTGAAATGAGTAGACACATTCTTTGGATTGCATTATGGTTCCCACCATAGATTTTAGTTTTTCCGTTCTGGACTTTTTTTTTCTGTGTCTCCTTTTATTAGTTACTTATCAAGCCTTTGGGGGTGAGCAGGAGGAGGGATGATAGGGGGATCTGTGATTGGTATGTAAAGTTAAGAAAAAAAGACAATAAAAAGGAAACATGGAATCCTCCTATGAGTTGTTTGTTGATTATATCAATGCCAGAGAGAATTCCAACAAATTCCTCTATAAGGCAGAATGAATGAACTCTTGCTACACCACATTCAACTAAGAGATGCAGACAATGCAGAAAGAAAAGTGGGCTTAAAGACACAACCATGATTGAGCAGGAAGTAGGCGTGGTGAGTGGGATGGTAGAGATGTAGTATTAGTGTGCTCTATGTCCTTCATATGCAGGAAGACCCCAACACACGATAAAAATTAGCTACAAAGTTAATTCAAGGAATTAGTAATTCTTTGTCAAATCATGTCCAAATACAATCTTATTAAAACTGCTTATTTAGTGGTTTGTATTCTATTTTTCTCTCGTGTAAGTTAGGTAGATTGTAAGATTCTGAGATGATGCATTATACCTATATAGAACTTGGAGAAGCTTGGATGGGATTACCAAATATGGTTTAGTGCTGTTGTGGAGGAGAAGAAGGTGGGAGAGGGGGAAGAGTAGGAGGAGAAGAAGGAGGAGAGAGGAGGAGGGGAGGAGGAGGAAGAGGAGGATTAGGAGGAAAAGAAGAAGTAGGAGAAAAAAGGAGAAGAAGGAGAAGTCATCAGCCTTCTCTTTAAGAAATTACCAATGCTAAGTTAACATGTTTATTATTCCATGGAGTATGTACATAAGCTTCTTCTTCTTCCAGGTTTTCTTGGAAGGGAATGGTATTTAAGAAATACTGACTATGAATGAATGATAAAGGTTTTAAAAAAAACCTGTCACGTTCACTGGAATTATGACCGTCTTCTCTATTTGAATGAAATTCAGCAAGTAAACAATGATAGGCCAATGGGAGACATACAGTCATTATACTAATTATTTTTCCAGCTTACAATTATGTTACAGTCAAATGATGCTACCAAGGTTCTTCTATATGTTTTATGGTGAAGATATATATGTATCTTTTACTGTTTTTTTAGTTTTAAAAATAATTTATGACTTATTTAAAAATAATTTATTCATCTAGATAATAGGTTTTATTATGGCATTTTCAAACATATATGCAATGTATTTTCACATATCCACCTTCCGTTACTGGCTCATGATTTCCAGCTTCAGTAGCCTAAAGCAAATGCTGTAGTAGCCTTAGACAATTGAAACTTCCCTGAACTTCTGATATCCTTTTTTCCTCCTAATAATTCTTCTTCTATTTACATTTCTGTGTGTATGTTTATGTGTGTGACCCACTCAATGAATTTAAGTAGGGTTGTAAGTACGTTCGAGCAAAAGAATATTTACAGGAGCATGAGCAACTAACCGTTGGCTACACCACTAAAGAAAATGTCTCTTCCTCCCCCAGCAAACATTAGTGGCCTATAAACTCTCAAAGAGGAATGGAGACTCATGAGACACCAACCTCCATGATTGCCTGTTTATAGCCTAATGCCATACAGGTCTTATGATAATCACAACTACTGCTAGATCAAGACCACAATGGCCACATCATGCCCAAAACATGCGGTTCCAAACACTCCATCATGTCTATGGACTTTTACAATCTTTGCAGTTCTTTTCCCACACTTTTGCACAAGCCTTCGGAGTGACTGGTATATATGTCCCATGGAAGAGTGAACATTTATGGTCTCATTCTAGTACTTTATCCAGTTTTGAGTCTCTGCAGTAAATACCACCTCATGATTAAAAAAAAAGTGTCTACTCAGTTAAAGGCAGTTGGAAAGTCACAATGTATTTATTTGGAAAAACAATTGTAGTTGCTTTCCTGTTAAGCTTATGCCATTCTCACACACAAGCATTTGAACAAGTTTACAGTACAAAACGTAAGCTTCCTCCTGTGGAGATGGCCTCATATCCTCACAATATGTGACTGTATGTGTAGTAAGGCTTACTCTCTGAAAGTGAGTGGACCTGTGTTTGCCATTTTGTATCTAGTACTGTAATAATAGCCTCTGGATGGACTGTTCCCTGATCAACATGAAGGAACCCTTGTATTTTTTTTTGCCTAGTTTTGGTTTAAAGTTGAATTTTTTAGGTATCAGAATTCTCATTCCTTCTTGTTTCCTGGTTCCATTTATTTGGGATTCTTTTGCTTTATATTTTTTCTCTAAAGTGACATCTGTCTCTGATGATGTGTTATCTTAGGGGCATGCAAAAGATAACTATGTTTTCTAGTACAGTTCATGAGTTTGTATACTTAGGAGGAGAGGGTCAAGGTCATTAATATCTGAAGTAATATTCAAATGTGTTTATTAATTTTTGTCAATTTGTTGATTTTATGGTGTTTTATTTTTTCTTTTTTTTTATTCATATTACATACCAAGCACAGATTGCACCCTCTCATCCATCTTCCTGCTCCCCCTCCAGCCTTCCTCACCCACAACCCCCAACAAACCCCCCATCCCCTCCTCTGAAAGGGCAGGAGCTGCCATGGGGAGTCAGCAAAGCCTGATACATTCAGTTGAGGCAGGACTAAGGCCCTCCCCGCTGCATCAAGGCTGATCAAGGTGTCCCACCATTGGTAATGGACTCCAGAAAGCCAGCTCAGGCACCAAGGATAGATCCTGATCCCACTGCCAGGGTGCCCTTAAATATACCAAGCTACACAACTGTCTCCTGTATGTAGCAGGCCTAGTCTGGTCCCATGCAGGTTTCATAGCTGTGGCTCTAAAGTTTATGAGTTCCTATGAGCTTGGTTCAGTTGTCTTTGTAGATTTCCCCATCATGATCTTGACCCCCAAGGGGTCAAGATTATGGTGTTTTCTTAGTCCTCATTTGCTTAAGTATGATTTTTTATGTTGTTATATGTTATATATAATACATATTTACCCCTCTCTTTATTCCAAAGTATTTTTCCAGTATACTCTTTAGAGCTTAGTACTCATTAATTGTTTTAGCCTGCTTCTATCATCGAAAAGTATTATTCCCACTAAATTATGACAAGTAATTATGTTGGATACAATTGTCTGTATGGGCAGCTCTGATTTCTCAAAACTTGAAATACATCTTTCCAAGCTCTTCTCTCCTAAAAAATTACATTGAATAATTAAATATTATTCATTGGCCTGCGTTATATGTGACTTGGCCCTTCTTATAGCTTTCAGTATACTTTATTCATTACATAGTTTAATGTTTTAACTATAATATGAGATGAGGGTTTCTTTTATGACCCTGTATTCCTGGTATTCTATATGCCTCTTTTACCAAATAGGTTTATTTTCCCCTAGATTTATGAAATTTATTTTATTATTTTTGTTGGAATTATTTTATGCCTTTGGCATGGAATTCTATTTCTTTTTATGTGTCCATAATTTTTTGGATATTTTTATGGTGTCCCAACGTTCTTTTATGTCCCATTAGTTCATTTAAAATAATTAGCACTAATCTTGTCCAAATGACCCAATCTTGTCTTTAAGTCCTATTTTTCCATTCCCTATAGTCTATTCTATTGGTGAAATTTTCCAGTGGGTTTGTTACTTGACTTCTCAAGACTCTCATTTCCACCATCATTTCATTTTGATTTTTCTTTAGTAATTTTATCTTTCTATTGAATTGTTTTCTCTTATCCAAAATTAACTTCTTCATTTTATTTAACTGATGCCTTTTTTCTCTTGGCAGATATTCATTTCCTTGTTGAGTTCCTTGAACATATTTATAATAGCTCTTTTGAAGTATTTGTGTGAATACAGTTCATCATATTTGAGGAGACATTTCCTTTTCTTTCTTAAATTCCCCTTCAACAATTTCTACAACTTTTTATGTTATTCAACATTTGTGTGTGTGTGTTTACATATTTTTCCTTAGGATGCATGCAAGGGTTTATACTTTGTTTCTTTGAACATACTGATGACCATTCTTTTGAGCTACTTTAGATAGCATCTAATTCCCTTTTGTTGAACATTATCACTCTACAACTAGAAAAGTGTGAAAGGGATATGATCCCTTGAACTTTTATGTTGTTTTCTCATACTAAGGATTTGGAATTTATGGAACTGATATTATTTCATTGTGTGGACTTTATATTTGTAATAATAGTATTTCATTTGAATTACTTGCAACATACAAACCGGACTAGATTATATAGATTTGAGGCATGTAGTTCAGAATGTATATCCTCATTTTATGAGTTCAGAGTGCCTGCACCAATGTCTGTTATTCTCAGCATTGAATATTAACATTGGAATGAGCTTCTTTCAAAAGCATGCTGCATTTAGCAATGCAATCCTCTGATCCCCCACTGGTGCTCCCTCAATTAGGTTTGGCTTGGATCAATTTGGCAGAGTGTGGGCTGTTAATTTGTTGTAGATAAGGTTTTAGGTGCCTCGGTGTTTAGAATCATGGTTTGGGCATGGCTGCATTATTTTGAAGGTTACAGGGAAAGATTCTTTTCATGTATGCATTTTTAAAGATATGTGTACAGGAGTGACATTGTTGAGCCCTAGAAAAGATATATAGACTCAGCATTATTACATATGATAAAAATCAGTTTTACCTATTAGTTGCATCAATTTTATTGCTCATTGGAAGTGAATGAAAGGTCTCAGTGCTCTATATTGTCTCTTAATTTTTACTATTATTTTTAATTATGTGTGTGTATCGAAGTCCAGATGGATGCACATGATCCCATGGATGCCAGAAGCATCAGATATCCCTGGAGTAACAGGAAGTAGTGAGCCACCCAATGTGGGCACTGGGAATCAAACTCAGATTTGTACAATAGCTGTGTTTGCTCTTAACCACTGAGTTATCTCAACCATCTTACTACCCTACATCAGTATTTTCTTTTAAGAGTTGATATGCCACTACAAATCTTTAGCCTTCTGGATAGATACATATTATATTCAATACTAACTTAGGTTTGCTTTTCCTTAAATCTCTAGTGATCTGTAATATATTTTCTTTAACTTAGCAGCTGCAAGAATATCTCACTCCTGCTTCTCCTCCTCTCTCTCTCTCTCTCTCTCTCTCTCTCTCTCTCTCTCTCTCTCTCTCTCTCTCCCCCCCCCTTTCCTTCTCCTCTTGTCCTTCCTCTTCTCAATTCTGTTTGGGTATGTCTGTTTTCTGCTTATATATTTGAAAAGAGGTTCTTCTTCATGAATGTGAGTTATTGGACAGTTCTATGTATTTCTTGTTTTTTGTGTTCCATTGTCTTGTCATTTTCATTATTAGTTTACTTGCAGTGTGAGTTAGGAGGTTATGATTTACTTTTAATTTTCCTATTGATATCTTTATTAACAGATCCTTCTTCCTCACTGCAGTACAATAACACCCCAGAAGTATTGCTTTCTTTCTTAATAGTTATTTGTTAAACCCATGTCTAAACTTTCTAAATTTCTATTTTTTTCTGTTTTATGTCAGTTTTACAGTGTTTTAAGTAGTTAGATCTGAAAATGTATTAATTAGAAATGTTGATTTTCTTTCAAATTTATTAATCAAGGTTTTCTTGATCTTTTTTTCTCTTATTGAAAATAAGGGTTTTTTTTTTATACAATATATCCTAATTATGATTTCCTCTCCCTCTCCTGCTCCCAATATTCCTCCCCATATCTCCTCCCATCCAGATCCATCTCTTTCCTTTCTCACATCAGAAAGCAAACAGGGTTCTGATGGCTGAAAATAAAACAAAAACGATAAAACCAGAATAGGAGGAAACCAACAAACAGAAGCTTAAGAACAGCATGAGAAACAGATAGCCACAAAGTCCCACTGGTTTCCACATTGCTGAATCCTATAAAAATACAATAAAAATCATTAATATATACTCAAAGGACATGTAAGGTAAGTAAGTGTGTGTGTGTGTGTGTGTGTGTGTGTGTGTGTGTGTGTGTGTGTAAAATAAAAAAAAAACAGGAAAATTAAAAAGAAAAACCCTGACATGACATTATGAGACAAGGAACCTCTGAAGATTACACTGACTTTGTTTTTATTGGCCATCTTCTGCTGGAATGCAGCCTACCCTTAAGAGTAGTTTGTTTACCCAGTGAGATTCCCTTAGAGAAAACTAAATTTTCATTTGCAAGTTGTTATGTATTGGAGATAGCTCCTGGGTTAGGAATGTGGGCATGTGTCCACTTGTAGGATTCACCTGGTGTAGCCCCTGCAGTCACTGTCCATACTGCCTCATTGTCTGTGAGTCTTTATGTATATCTGTCCTGTTGTATTTAAAAGACATAATTTCCTTGGTGTCCTTCATTCCCTTCAGCTCTTATATTCTTTCTGCCTCTTTTTCAGCACAGTTCCCTGAGCCATGGAAGGAAATTCATTTGATGGAGACAAATCCTTTAGAGCTGAATGTTCTGATATCTCCCACTCTCTGCATAGTGTTGGGCTGTGAGTTTGTATTTGTTTTTGTCATCTGGGAAAGGCAACCTCTACTATTATGACTGAGCAAGGCGTGATCTATGGGTATAACAGAATGTCATGAGAAATCATTTTATTGCTAAGTTTCTTTAGTAGAACCATAGTATTTGGTTCTCCCTGAGGCCCTTGAACTATTTAATATCCAGTTGCTGGTCATGCAAACAACATAAGGAATGGGTCTCATCTGTGGACTAGGTCACAAATTACATCATTTATTAGTTGGTTACTCCCACAAGCTTTGTGTCACTATTGCACCAAATATCTTGCAGACAGAACAGCAATGCAGCTCACCAAATTTGTAGCTGGGAGGATTATTGTTTTCCTTTACTAGAGTGTACAGAGTGCCTTCCACTACCAAGAATACTAGTCCATAGGGGTGAAGGCTCTATGTGGGCACCAGTTCTACTTATCCATGTTCAAGGAGTTGTTTAGGTGTTGTCTTCAGAAGTAGGATCTTGTTGTCAGTTTATGGAGAACAACCTATAGAGTACCATCAATCTGGGCTGATGGGGGTTGCCATGGGACCCTTGAACCAACAGCTCAAATAGATATAACCCATTCTCAATACTGGAAGCTTCATTTGGTGGCAGGCTATGTCCATTGGGGCTTTGCCTGTCCTGTCATTTGTCTATTTCAGATGTGTATGTATTTTAGGTAGTCTCTACTATATTAGGTTTCTACCACTCAAATGTCTCTTAGTTTAGCTGTCTCTCCACATATTCCTTCCTTTATTCCCCTCTTCCTGATCTCTCCCTACTTGATCCTCCCATTTCACCACACCCAACTCCACAACTATTTATTCTACTTCCCTTTCCTAAGGATATTCATCTGCCTCCTCACCCTCACTAGTCCCTTACTCTGTACATAACCTTTGTGGTCCAACAGAGTGTAGCTTATCATTTTCTTAAGAGCTTAAATCCACATAAAAGCAAATGCATACTGTATTTGTCTATCTGGATATGGGTCACCTCATTCAGTATAATTTTTTTCTAGCTCCATCTATTTACCTGAGAATTTCATGACTTTTTTTGAGCAGCTAACTAATATTCCATTATGTAATTGTTTGCATTTTCTTTATCCACTAATTTGTTGAAGTACATCTAAGATGTTTCCAATTTATGGATATTATGAATTGAGAAGCAATGGACATTGTTGAACAAGTAGTACTTGTCTCTGTAGTATGATGAAGCATCATTTGGGTATATACCCAAGAATAGCATAGCTGCATCTTGAGTTATATCATTCCCATCTTCCTGAGGTTCCTCCATATTGATTTCCATAGTGGCAATTGAAGTTTGCATTGTGACCAACAATGGACGAGTGTTTGCCTTACTGCACTATCTTGTCCACATTGAGCTGCCATTTGTTTCATTGATCTTAACCATTTTGACAGTGTAAGATAAATTCTCAAAGTGGTTTTGATTTTACTTTCTCCATTGACTAAGAATATTGAAATTTTATTTATGTGTTTCATAGCCATTTGTTTCTTTTTTTGAGGAAATTATGTTTAGATATACACCTCTTTTTTAACTGGGTTATCTTTTCCTTCATACCTAGTTTTTTGAATTCTTCATATATTTTGGATATGTGTTCTCTGTCAAATGTGTAGTTGGTAAAACTTTTCCCATTCAGCAGTCTGCTACTTTGTCCAAATGATGGTGTCCTTTGCCTCGCAGATGCTTTTTGGTTTCATGGGGTATTATTTATTGATAGTTGATCTTCATATCTATGCTAATGTTGTTCTGTTCAGAAAGTCTTTTCCTGTGCCACTGAGTTCACGGCTATTCCTACTTTCTTTTCTATCAGGATACATGTATCTGGATTTTTGTTGAGGACTTTGATTCACTTACAGTTGGGGTTAGGTCAGGATGATAAGTATGGATGGATCTGTTTGAATTCTTGTACATTTAGTCACCCAGGTTGACCAGCACCATTTGTTGAAGGTTCTTCCAGAGTGTATTACTGGCTTCTTTAACAAAAATTAGGTATTCATAGATGTGGATGGATTTTTGTCTTGGACTTCAATTTAGTTTTATTTATTAACATGTTTGGTTTGTGCCAATATCTTATTTTTATAACTAGTTTTATAATGTGATCTGAGGTCAGAGATGGTGATGCCTCCAGCAATTGTTTTATTATTCAGGATTATTTTATCTATCCTTGTTTTTTGTGTTTCTGTATGAAGCTGAAAATTGTCCTTTTAAGATATGTGAGATATTATGTTGGAATTTTGATGATTTTTACAGTGAATTTATCTGCAGATGGACTTGGTAGGATAGTCATTTTTATTTTGTTAATCCTATTGATCCATGAACATGAGAGATCTTTTCACTTTCTAATATCTTCTTCAATTTCTTTCTTCAAGTTCTTAAAGTTTTTAAACACACAAGTCTTTCATTTGATTGGTAAGAGTTACCCCAAAGATATTACATTTATATAATATGTTTTGGTTTTTTTTTTTTTTTCGGTTTTTTTTCAAGACAGGGTTTCTCTGTGTAGCTTTGCGCCTTTCCTGGAACTCACTTGGTAGCCCAGGCTGGCCTCGAACTCACAGAGATCTGCCTGCCTCTGCCTCCCGAGTGCTGGGATTAAAGGCATGCGCCACCACCGCCCGGCTACAATATAGTTTTTTATGAGACAGGGTTTCTGTATATCCCTGGCTGTCCTGAAGCTTCCTCTACAGACCAGGCTGGACTTGAACTCACAGGGATCTGCCTGCCTCTGCCTCCCATGTTCCAGGATTAAAGATGTGTGCCAGCACCATCTGGCAATAGTTTATATTTTTAAGGCTATTATGAAAAATTTTGTTTCCTGTTTTATCCATCCCTTTGCCATTTATTTATAGGAAGGTTACTGATTTTTGTGAGTTAATTTTTCTACTTTGTTGAAAGTGTTTATCAAGTGTACAAGGTTTTTTTTAGCAGAATTTTTAGAGTTACATGTCATACTGTCATACCATCTTCAAATAAAGATACTTTGACTTCTTCCCTTCCAATTTGTACTCCTTTGATCTTTTTCAGTGGTCTTATTGCTCCAGACAATGTCTCAAGTTCTATATTGAGTAGAAAGTACAGAGTAGGCAACCTTGTCTTGTTCCTGATGTTAGTGGAATTGCTTCAAGTTTCTCTCCATTTAAGCTGATATTGATTATGGAATTTCTATAAATTACATTTATTGTGTTGATGTATGTCCCTTGTATCTGTAATATTTCCAGGACTTTTTTTCATGAAAGTGTGTTGAGATTTTTCTAAGGCTTTTTCTGTTTCTAATGAATTGATCATGTGTGTGTGTGTGTGTGTGTGTGTGTGTGTGTGTGTGTGTGTGTGTGTGCGTGTGCGTGTGCGTGTCTTTCAATTTGTTTATTTGGTCGATTACATTTATCAGATCTTAAATGTTGAACCATCCTGCATCTCTGGGATGAACCTTGTATGATTATGGTTCACGATCTCTTTGATATGTTCTTGGATTTATTTTGCAAGTATTACATTGAGAATTTTGGATCTATGTTCACAAGGAAGTTTGTCTGTAATTCTCTTTTTTCATTGGGCCTTTATGTGGTCGAGCTATCATGATAACTGTGGCCTCATAAAACAAACTGGGCAATGTTCTGTTTGTTTCTTGTTCATTATTAAATATTTTTATTTTCATATCAACTGTAGTATTAGATTCCAGTTTGCATGAATTCAAAACTTTGCCTTTATATTTTACTAAGCAAAATCTTAAGTTTGCATTTGTTGACCAACTTAAAACATCCAAAACAAGATCCTTCTGAAAATATTTTATCAATAAGAAGAAAGACTTAGAAATGTAAGGAAAATAAGTTCATAAATGTTACATAAGCTCTTCAGGTTTTACTTATGCTATTGCAAGTGCAAAGTCAAATTCATTTTCTCAGAAGATAAAGATGAAGGTTACTCTCACCTCTCCTGTCCAGGATGACTTGTGGCCTTGCCTATCTTCCTCCACCATGCTGGACTCTGGTGTCTTCTTCCCTGAAAAAGATGTTCATTTCAGAACAACCTTTGATTTACACACTTGGTCAAAGTATCACAAGAATAAACAGTAGCAGAAAAAAATCAAATACACCTGGTGCCAAACAGTGGAGCAAAGGTCAAGTTGAAAGGCCCTTCAGTCCTCAGCTTTCTTGGGCTGCTCAAAGTCATGGTACCTTCAAAGCTATTTTTCTGAATCTAGGAGGGATAATTATCCACAAATAGCAGCCACCTCTTCATGTTCCTTCACACTCATGCTCACATTGAAGCCACAGCTCTCCATACCCATGACTGTAGCATCAAATCTATTATTGATTCATAAAGCACTGAAAATTTTGCTTATTTCTCTCATTCTCATCACACACAATATTACTAAAAAATAAAAATGAATTAGAAACATCATGGTCTCTGGCTCACCATCTTGATGAACTATGAGAGTGTGTGCTTTTAACTTATCCTATTTCACATTAATTTTATTTTATTCTTGTAAAAAAAAAAGTTTATATATCTAAGATTGTCCTTGTACTGATAGCAATCCTCTAGGCTCAATATCCAAAGTAGTTAGATTATAGGTAGAATCCATCTTGCCCTGTATACAAATTTTTAGACAATGTGTAAAGTCATTTCTCTAAGCATCATTATCTGAGGCAAGATATTAATTTCCTAAAGCCTAAGTACCACATTGAAATGTTGGAATTTTGTTCTTTGTATTTTCTTTAAGTACACACTGTAATTTAGAAGTTTAAAAATATAGCTAGTTGACCTAGTATACACATGCAGTTCTGTTATAAGCACCCTAGTTTATTAAAAATAGCTTGCTGATATTTTAGAAAGGTGACATTATAGGATAAAGGTATATGCCTTTGAAAATACATGTATTCTGTGTTCTAGGTCTGGTCTTCTTATCACTGTGTCATGAGAATATGCACTCATATAGAATCTATGATTATCTGGTTGATTTTTATGTGATAAGTTTGATATAAAAGAAATTTCAGGTCAAAATGTTTATAATTATTGAAAATATTCTATAAAGAAGCTGTATTTATTATTATTTTCTCACAATGTGCCTGACAAGAGCCACTGAAGAAAGGAAAGGATTTTAAAGGTTCACAGATGGAAGAGTACACTAAGACAGGGAAGCACAGTGTCTGGAACATGAGATCGGTTACTTCCTACCAGCAGTCAGGAAGCAGAGGAGGAACACTAGCACTCAATCATCTTTCAGTTTTATTCGGTTTGGGATCCCAGGCCATGGCATGGTAACAAACCACTTTTAGGCTCAATCTTCTCTCCTTAGCTTAACTTCTCTGGAGAGCTATTACACATATGACCAGAGGAACACTGTCATGATGATTCTAAACCCAGTAAAGTGGACAAGGAAGATTAACTCCCAAATCATAAATCCCAGGAATTAAAAAAAATACATAACAATGAGTTTGTTTTTCCATTACTATTAATAGATTATAAAACACGATTTGTTATAAGATTATCTCTTTCCCATGAGTAAATGCTGCATACTTTGTCTTATCCACTGACTCTATCTTATGTTTCTAGATTTTGAACTATGATCATTTATAGCAGCATTCCTTAGAGACATAAATAACCATGTATTTCACATTTATTCACAGGGGAAAGCAATGCAGCTGATTTTTTTTTCACTTTATTGTTTTAATATAATGTATAGGCTCAAATGCCACCTTTTGAAAAGAACTACAAAGGAAAAACAGAGAGCACCAGGAACAAATTAAATTCTTGCTTCATAAATTATGTTAATATATAAATTAGTTTTCTCTTATGAAGTGTAAGTCCCTGTGAGATACTACTCCATGAACAGAGGCAGTAAAACACATTTCAGTTAGGATCTGTCATGTTCACGCAGCCATTTGTGTGTAGCCTCTTGTTCTGAACATCTCAGTTTGTTTGGATTTATCTGGACATCAAGCCCCCAAAGCTACACTAGAGGGGGATGGGGATGTCATTGTATTGAAGGAGCCCTCACTTTTCAAAATTAAGGTAGATTTATCTTTTTCTGTCCTAATTTTTGCTTTGAACAGAGATGGAAGTCAGCTGATTTCTTATTGTTTCCAAATATGAAGAGCTTTTGTTTTGTCAGTCTTCACAAGATTCCAATACATATTATTATACTTGGTAACCTGCTTTTATTCTAAAAGAACTGACATTCTGTCTTCATATCTCAGGTTGTGCTTACCGAATGGAGACCCATTCAGAAGTTCCTTGCCTATTGCTTTAGTTCATTCTTGCCTGCTTTGGTGAGAATCCTGAAATGAAGCATAGTGTAGATAATGCTCATCTTATCTTAATATCTAATAAAAATTATTTATGTGCTTGTGTGTATGCCATGTGTAAATATCTGCAAATGATGCAGGAGCCATGGAGACCAGAGGGTTGATTCCCCCGAAGCTGGAGTTTACAAGTAGTCATGAGCTATGAAATGGGTTTTGAGAACTGATCCTCAGTCTTCTACATAGATAAGTGCTCTTTTTTGCAAGGCCAACACCCTAGCCCCAGGAAGTTCCTCTTTAAGTTACAAATATTGAGATGACTGCCATATCATGTTTGTGGATATACCACAAGACCCCGACTAAATACAAAGTGCCAGACACCCTTCACTTTTGATATCATTGAAGAGATCATGGCTGCTTTTAGCTAGCTGGTACCCCAGCTGATCACTGTCCTGGCATCCATGATGATGCTCCTGTTTCTCCATAAAAGCACAATTAGTTAGCATAGTCTCTAGAAAAGGGCTGCATCTAGATTGAGAACATCCATAAAGCTAACCATAAAGGCTAGTCTTTGAAAATGGATATTTCCAAAATGCCAGGTTTAGGGTTTTGAAAATTACAAAAATGTTTTCCTATCGAGAAAATATTAAGGAAAAGAAACTTCTTAAAGTGATATGCTTAAGAAACATCTAATGACTAAGTGGCTACTGAGTCACTTTCTTTTGGTCTGTATATTACAGACCAAATAAATGTATTTTAAGTAACTATAATTTCCACTCAAGCTCTAATTTTCTACTGTCTGGTGAGTAGAAAATATCTTTTTTATTTTCTCTTTTCATTTAAATTTTTTTATACAATGTTTGACCATGTTTTCTTCTTCAGTAGGTACTCACCACCTACTTACATATTCAACTTCATGATCTCTTCTTGCTCCATCTGATTCTTACATTTTGCATCTGCGTCAAAAGATGAAAATAGGACTAAATGTAATTTAGAGAAAATAACAATTAACAAGTTTTCCTATTCATATCCTTATCTTTTCTTATTCCTCTGACTAGTACTTAGAGCATTATGTTGAAAAGGATTTAAAAAGTCAAGTTAGAATAACTTTGAAATTTTTAACTCACCCCAGTCAGAAAGGCTATAAGATAAAGGAAACAACAGGCAACAAATGCTGGTGAGGTTGTAGCAAATTAGAGCAGCTATGCCAGAAATTTGTAAGGAGAACCCTCAAATCTAAAAATAAATCAACCATAGGATCCAGATGTACTATTCCTTGGCATATGCCCAGAGTACTTACCATCCTACTCCAGAGAAAATTGCTCAGCAATGCTCATTGCCAAATACTCATAATGTCACCAAAATGGAAACAACCAAAATCCTTCAACAAGTGAATGGATAGTGAAAATGTGGCTTGTATAAACAGTTGAATACTATTCAGCTGTGAAGAAAAGTGAAACTCATATGCAAATTAATGGACCAAGAAAAAAATTATGTGGAGTAAGGTGACCCAGACCAAGAAGGACAAACACTGCAAGTTCTCTCTTTCTTTGCTGAGGTTCCTAGCTCCAAATCCTTAGATGTGAGTATATGGCAATATGGAGAACCCATAGAAACCAGGATTGTATAAAGGAACCATGGGTGTGTCATGGTGGATGTCTTAAGAGTGGAAGAGCAGGACTGAGGTGATATGAAGTAGAAAATGGAAAATTCAGGAGGATACTCTATATAGGATGAAGGAGGCAGATAAATACAGAGAGACAAGTAGGCACAAATAACACTAAGGGTTTTTTTTTTGATAAAACCTCAAAGAATCATGTTATTTTATATTTACCTGAAATTATATACAGCACATCTAAGTACTATTGTGTACATATACAGTTACATCTTAAAAGAATTTTAGCCATGTGAAATGACAGTGCTCTCCCAGAAGAACCATAGACTAACAAAAACCCAGTACCACAATGAGAAATCTCTTTTTGAATGGTTAGTCAGCATCATCGAAGTATAACCTAAAACAATAAAGTCTATTGATAGAGACCTTTAAGGTAGGCTAATATTGCTGAAGACAATGAACCCTTAGGATGTAAAACATGGTTGGTTCAAGCTGGATCTGACCTGAAGGCCTCTTCCCTGTGATCTACTAAGGGAGGGGAGCCCTTATATAGGTCTACCCAACTGTAACACCTATGAACCACTAACAGTAACCAACATGGCAAGGAACCCTAAATGTTCAGTGTCACTCAAGTGTCCATGATAACTAAAGATTAACTAATTGGACTAAAAACCCATTCAAGAGAAGGGAATCCATTCCTGCTGGCCTAGGACAATGCGCAAATGGATCTTAGATAAGAATGGCCTAGGACGGTCCTGCCACAGACTTTCCTTCTGGACAAGAGGTGAGTGCCTGGGCTCAGCCTAGATCCCATCCCTGGGCAGGAGCAACTCCAGGGAAGACCTGCCCAACTTGGCCCTAGGTTCTGGCCACCAGGCAGGATCCCTTCTATCCCCAACCCTACCAGAGTCTCCCCTTCTCAAAGACCCCCAGCAGACCCTGCAATCTCCAAGCGCTGCCCCGACGCCCATCAGCCTGAGACCCCAGCAACTTCCTGAGACTTAGAGACTGGCCCTGAGTGTCCATCCTGCCCCAGACTTCCCATCTGGACAAGAGAGCTCCCATCTGGACAAGAGACAGAGACTTCCTGAATCTGTCAGCTCTGTCTGGACCAAGTGCGCTGATAAGACCAAGAACAAACCACAAGAAGATGGGCAGACATCAAGGCAGAAGTACATACAACAAAATGAAGAGCAATACAGCATCACCAGAACAGAATCTAGCCCTCCTCCAACATCTAGACCTGAACATCAAAAATTGGAAGAAGCAGAAAAAAACAGCCTTGTGAATAACATCATGAAGAAGGTAGAGGCTTATATAGAGGAAAAGACAAACAAAAAATGGGAAGAATGCTTTAAAAAACTAGAGGAAAGGATGAATAAAGTAGAAGAAAACAATAAAGCCCTGGAAGAAAACAATAAAGTCCTGAAAGAAAATCATGAAAAAGCAATGAAACAGATGAGGGAAACAGTCCAAGACCTGAAAAGAGAAATAGAAAAAAATGAAGAAGACACAAGCAGAGGGAATGCTGGAAATAGAAAATCTGAGTAAATGAACTGCAACTTCAGATGCAAGTATAACCAAAAGAATGCAAAAGATGGAAGAGAGGATCTCTGGAGTTGAAGATACGGTAGAAGAAATAGTTTCATCAGTCAGAGAAAACACTAAAGCAAACAAAGTCATGAACCAAAATGTCCAAGAAATTTGGGACATCATGAAAAGACCAAACCTACAAATAATAGGGATAGAAGAAGGAGAAGAATACCAACTCAAGGGCACAGAAAATATATTCAACAAGATCATAGAAGAAAACTTTCCCAACTTAAAGAAGGAAATGCCTATGAAGATACAAGAAGCCTACAGAACACCAAACAGACTAGACTCCCCCAAAAAAGTCCCCTCATGCTGTGGGATGTTCTGTAAGTCCTGTGGGAGCCCGTTCTCAGGTTCCTTGTGGCTTTACCCAGCAGGTCTGCATGGAGGATGATTAGGACCACAGACCAGAGTGCAGGTGTCTGAGGTGGTCTACACTTGGCTGTGCTGTGGGATGGTCTGTATGTCAAGTTGCTCTGATTTGTCAACAAAGAAAACACTGACTGACCTGTGACTAGGCAGGAAGTATAGGAGGGCCTAACAGGAGAAATAAAAGAACAGGAAGACAGAAGGAGTCACTGCCAGCTGCCAACCTGACAAGCAGCATGGAAAGATGCCGGTAAGCCATGAGCCTCGTGGCAGGGTATAGATTTGTGGAAATGGATTAATTTAAGTGATAAAAACAGTTAGCAAGAAGCCTGGCACGGCCATACAGTTTGTAAGCAAAATAAGTCTCTGTGTTTACTTGGTTGGGTCTGAGCAGCTGTGGGACTGTAGGGTGACAAAGATTTGTCCTGACTGTGGGCAAGGCAGGAAAACTCTAGCTAAACCCTCACCACATAATAATTAAACAACTAAAAGTACAGAATAAAGAAAGAATATTAAGAGCAGCTAAGGAAAAAGGCCAAGTGACTTGTAAAGGCAAACCCATCAGAATAACACCCAATTTCTCAATGGAGACTTTGAAAGCCAGAAGGACCTGGACAGATGTAATGCAGACACTAAGAGACCATGGATGCCAGCCTAGACTAATATACCCAGCAAAACTTTCAATCATCATAGATGGAGTGAACAAGACATTCCAAGACAAAGCCAGATTGAAACAATACTGCCCTACAGAAAGCACTAGAAGGAAAATTCCAACCTAAAGAAATCAGATACACCCTGGAAAACACAGGCAAAAGATAAAGCCACAGCAGTAAACCCCAAAGAAGAGAAGTACACACATACTACCACCAAAAATAACAGGGATGAACAATTAATAAGGGTCATTAATATCCCTTAATATCAATGGAATTAATTCACCTATAAAAAGACATAGGCTTAGAGAATGGATACAAAAGCAGAACCCATCTTTCTGCTGCATACAAGAAACACATCTCAAATTCAAAGTTAGACACTACCTAAGAATAAAAGGCTGGGAAAAGACTTTCCAATCAAACGGTCTTAAGAAACAAGCAGGTGTAGCCATCCTGATATTCAGCAAAATAGAGTTCAAACTAAAATCAATCAAAAGAGATCAAGAAAGGCATTACATACTCATCACAGGAAAGATCCACCAAGATGGAAGTTTCAATTCTGAACATTTATGTCCCAAACACAAGGGCACCCACATATGTAAAAGAAACATTACTAAAGCTTAAACCACATATAAAACCCCAAACATTAATAGTGGGAGACTTCAACACCCCACTTTCACCACTAGAAACATCTCCCAAATTGAAACTTAACAGAGAAATAAAGGACTTAACATGTCATGACTCAAATAGACTTAATTGATATCTACAGAACATTCCATCCTAACAAAAAAGAATATACCTTCTTCTCAGCACCACATGGAACCTTCTCTAAAATCGACCACATACTTGGCCACAAAGCAAATCTCAACAGATACAAAACAATTGGAATAACCTCCTGTGTTCTATCAGACCACCAAGGTTTAAAGTTAGATTTCAACAACAACAAAAACTACAGAAAACCTACAATCTCATGGAAACTGAATAATGCTCAACTGAAACACCAATGGGTTAAGGAAGAAATAAAGAAAGAAATTAAAGACTTCATAGAGATCAACGAAAATGAAGACACCACATACCCAAACTTATGGGACACTATGAAAGCAGTGCTAAGAGGGAAATTCATAGCGCTAAATGCCCACATTAAGAAGTTGGAGAAATTTCACACTAGCTACTTAACAGCACACCTGAAAGCTGTAGAATAAGAAGAAGCAAAGTTTCCCAGGAAGAATAGATGCCAGGAAATTATCAAAGTGAGAGCTGAAATCAATAAAATAGAAACAAAGAGAACAATACAAAAAAATTAATGAAACAAAGAGTTGGTTCTTTCAGAAAATCAACAAGAGAGACAAGCCCTTATCCAAACTAACCAAAAGACACAGAGAGAGAAACCAAATCAACAAAATCAGAAATAAAAAGGGGGACATAACAACAGACATTGAGAAAATCCAGAGAATCATCAGGCCATACATCAAAAACCTCTACTCCACAAAACTGGAAAATCTAAAAGAAATGGATAATTTTCTGTATAGGTACCACATATCTAAGTTAAATCAAGACCAGATGAACTACTTAAATAGTCCAATAACCCCTAAGGAAATAGAGACAGTCATTAAAAGTCTCCCAGCAAAAAACGCCCAGGACCAGATGGTTTCAGCACAAATTACTACCAGATCTTCAAAGAAGAGTGAATACCAATACTCTCTAAACTTTTCCACACAATAGAAACAGAAGGAACATTACCAAACTCCCATGAGGCTACAATTACCCTGATTCCTAAACCAAACAATGATACAATAAAGAAAGAGAAATACAGACCAATCTCCCTCATGAACATTGATGCAAAAATACTCAATAAAATACTGGCAAACAGACTCCAAGAACACATCAAAACAATTATCCACCATGATCAAGTAGCCTTCATCCCAGGGATTCAAGGGTGATTCAACGTATGGAAGTCTGTCATAAAAACAAACTCAAAGAAAAAAACCACATGATCATCTCACTAGATGCAGAAAAGGCATTTGACAAAACCCAACACCCCTTCATGATAAAAGTCTTGGAATACAGGAATACAGGGAACATACCTAAACATAATAAAGGCAAATTACAGCAAGCCAATAGCCAACATCAAATTAAATGGAGAGAAACTCAAAGCAATTCCACTAAAATCAGGAACGAGGCAAGGCTGTCCACTCTCCCCATACTTATTCAATATAGTACTTGAACTTTAAGTCCCTGAAAAAGAAATTGAAGAAGATGTCAGAAAATGGAAAGACCTACGATGCTCATGGATAGTCAGGACTAACATAGTAAAAATGGCAATTTTACAAAAGGCAATCTACAGATTCAATGTAATCCCCATCAAAATACCAACACAATTCTTCACAGACCTGGAAAGAATAATACTCAACTTCATACAGAAAAACAAAAAACTCAGGATAGCCAAAAGAATCCTGTACAATAAAACAAATTCTGGAGGCATCACAATCCCTGACTTCAAGCTCTACTATAGAGCTACAGTAATAAAAACAGCTTGGTACTGGCAAAAAAAACAATATGTGGACCAATTGAATCGAATTGAAGACCCTGACATTAATCTGCATACCTACGAACATATAATTTTTGACAAAGAAGCCAAAAGTGTACAATGGAAAAAAGAAAGCATCTTCAAACAAACGGTGCTGGCATAACTAGATATCAATGTGTAGAAGGCTGCAAATAGATCCATATCTATCACCATGCACAAGACTTAAGTCCAAGTGGATCAAAGACTTCAACATAAATCCAGCTACTCTGAACCTGCTAGAAGAGAAAGTAGGAAGTAGTCTTGAACACATTGGCATAGGAAATCACTTCCTAAATATAACACCAGTAGCTCAGACACTGAGAGAAACAATCAATCAATGGGACCTCTTGAAACTGAGAAGCTTTTGTAGAGCAAAGGATATGGTCAACAAGGCAAAGCGACAGCCTACATAATAGGAAAAGTTCTTCACCAACCCCACATCTGACAGAGGATTGTTATCCAGAATATATAAGGAACTCAAGAAATTAGACATCAAAATGCTCAACAGTCCAATTAAGAAATGGGCTATAGAACTAGACAGAGAATTCTCAACAGAGGAAACTCAAATGGCTGAAAGACATTTAAGGAATTGCTGAATAGCCCTAATTACCAGGGAAATGCAAATCAAAACAACTCTGAGATACCACCTTACGCCTGTCAGAATGGCTACGATCAAAAACACTGAAGATACCTTATGCTGGAGAGGATGTGGAGCTAGGGGAACTCTCCTCCACTGCTGGTGGGAATGCAAGCTTGTACAACCACTTTGGAAATCAATATGGCACTTTCTTAGAAAATTGGGAATTAATCTCTCCCAAGATCCAGCTATACCACTCTTGGGCATATACCCAAGGAATGCTCAATCATACCACAAGGGCACTTGCTCAACAATGTTCATATCAGCATTGTTTGTAATAGTCATAACCTGGAAACAACCTATATGCCCTCCAACTGAAGAATAGATAAATAAAATGTGGTACATATACACAATGGAATACTACTCAGCAGAGAAAAACAATGATACCCTGAGGTTTGCAGGCAAATGGATGGATCTAGAAAAAATCATCCTGAGTGAGGCAACCCAGACTCAGAAAGACAAACATGGTATGTACTCACTCATAGGAGGATACTAGATGTGGAACAAGGATGACTGGACTGCTACTCACAACACCAGGAAGGCTACCTGGAAAACAGGACCCCAAGAAAGACACAGGGATCACCCAATGATGGAAAAATGAATGAGATCTACATGAACAGCCTGGACGTGAGTAGGAGTAATGAAGGGCATAGGTCAAGGGGGGAGAGCTTGGGGGAGTGGGAGATCCCAGCTGGATCAAGAACAGAGAGGGAGAACAAGGAATAGGAGACCATGGTAAATGAAGACCACATGAGAAAAGGAAGAAACAAAGTGCGAGAGAGAAATCCACAAAGATGTCCCCACAATAGACTGCTGGCAATGGTCAAGAGACAGCCCTAACTGACCTACTCTGGTGATAGGATGGCCAAAAACCCTAACTGTCGTGCTAGAAACCCCATCCAATGACCGAGGGAACTGGATGCAGAGATCCACTGCTAGGTCCCAGGTGGAGCTCCAGGAGTCCAATTGGCGAGAAAGAGGAGGGTTTGTATGAGCGAGAATTATTGAGATCAAGGTTGGATAAAGTACAGGGACAAATAGCCAAATGAATGAAAACACATGAACTGTGAACCAATGGCTGAGGGGCCCCCATCTGGATCAGGCCCTCTGTATAGGTGAGACAGTTGATTGGCTTGATCTGTTTGGGAGGCATCCAGGCAGTGGGACCCGGGTCCTGTGCTCAGTGCATGAGTTGGCTGTTTGAAACCTGAGGCTTATGCAGGGACACTTGGCTCAGCCTGGGAGGAGGGGAATGCACCTGCCTGGAGTGAGTCTACCAGGTTGATCTCAGTCCTCAGGGGAAGCTTTGCCCTGGAGGAGGTGGGATGGAGGATGGGCTGGGGGTAAGGGGAGGGAGGTTGGGAGGGGGGAGAACAAGGGAATCCATGGCTGATATGTAGAATTAAATTATATTGTAAAATAAAATAAAGTTAAATTAAAAATAAAAAGAATGGCCTAGGACAATGCGCTTATGGATCTTAGATAACAATCTACTACCAACACTGCTAAATCAATACAGTCCTTAGTATATTCTAAATATTATCAATATACCCACAGATAATTGTAGCTACCACCCCTCATCAAAGAAGCCTCTCTTTACAGAAAATGGCATCTCAGAAAACCACAACTGAACACAGTGCAGCAATCAACAAATTGTGGGAGCTCAGCCCTAAGAGATATATCTATATCACAGTTCCTGCAACTGTATCAAGAATGTAGAGGAAGAGGGAGCAGAAAGAGTGTAAGAATCAGTATACCAGGAAGTCTGCTTAGAAACAGTCACTCCTAGAAATGCCTACATAGATAAGACAGAACAATGACTATGACAATAGATATGTTAACATGGAAGGCGGAACATTTCTCAGGATCCAGCCCCTAGCGGGGGAACTGCAGATAATGAATGACCATTGGGAAAAGGAGAATTAGCCTCTTACAGAGATGAGTCGCCTCATTAGTTATCAAATGCAGAGTGGTCAGCCCTGAAATTATACACACCCAAACAACAAAAATAGTCTCAGTGGTGTGTATTTATATATATATATATATATATATATATATATATATGTGTGTGTGTGTGTGTGTGTGTGTGTATGTATGTATGACACACATAACAATAGCAACAACAACGAAAATATGAAAAGAAAAAGGCTATCAACTTGAGAAGAGGTGGTCATGGGAGCGTTTGCCAAGCATTTAGGAGGGCTAATGGGAGAGAATAGAAGGGGGTTGTGATATAATTCTATTTCATTCAAAACCATGTTTTAAAAATTTTAAAATAAAATAAAAAAAAAACAGTCACCAGTGATCATTAATATATCATGGGTATAAATATACAGCTGTTAGCAAATGAATTCCCAATGGCTTAGCATTAGGAAACAGGAGTAAAATAAAATACAGATTTTTTACATATATTAAGTTATATGACAGCAATGAGTTTTGGCAGCAAACTTCTTTTCTTATGTCTCTACTATTTGAACTAATTCCCAGGTGGTTTCATCACTCAGGGAGTACTGCTTTACTGCAGTGATGGGCATAGAAGAACATGGCTTCAGAACACAGGCACAATGTCTGAAGCTCTCTTTGGTAGAATCCCCCAGTGAAAGAAATCATTTAATAATTTATCAGTATTATAAAAAGGAAAGTGTTAGTCACTTTCTTTCAAATTACATACCTAACTTGTCTGCAAGGAAGCAGCAGAGCATGAACATATTGGGGAATACCCGGATACACAGAATGAGACCTCTGACATTTTCCAGATCCTTGAAGAAAGGCAGAGCATTGGAAATGTGGGGGTAGAAAATATTCTTTGTTTATTTAGCAGTGCAGAAATGGATGGAGATGGTAATGAAGAGCCATATGACTATGTGGATTGGAAAAATTCATTCCATATGCAATCACTAGTACTTGCAGTGAGGTTTTGGAGAATTCCTTTCTTTGGGTTGTAACTAGTGGCTCAGATGATGAGGACTGTGTACATGCTTCTTTGATTGCATAAATAAATTCAGGAGGGATGCTTTCTGTGGTTCTAATAATTCCATTCCTCTTAGGAGGTGCTGGTGATATATAAAAAGACCACATAGAACTGGTACCATATAGAAGATGGTGGTGGCACAAGTAGTGGAGGAAATCTTTTGTGGAGAGAGGACAAATAGGAACCTGATTGGATGAGAGATTCAATGGATTTTCTTGGGTAATTTACATAGATCAGGGATCTCTAGCTTTGATTGCATTTGCCAAGGAAAGAATAAGTATCACTTAAAGACTCAGAAATAAAATCAGTGCCTTTATAGAGGAAAAAACACATTTATTCATAACTGAACTCTCAGTGTAGAAATTATAACCTCTTGCAATCTTTTGCAGAATTTTTTTTATATTTAATTACATGCGTTTGTATGTGTGGGAGTATGAGGGGAAGGTGTAGGAGCAAATGAGTGAAGGTGCCAATCAGGCCAGAGGAGGGCATTATATTCCCTAGAACGGTCATGGCAGGCCGCTGTGAGATGATAAACATCAAATTCTAGACCGAGAACCTCAGACAAGATAGCCCAGAGACCCAGAGTAAAATACATACTACCCTTCTAAAAAGGTAATAATAAAAAAAGCAATAAAATGACTCCTAATGACATTCTGCTATACTCAACCATCATCAGAGAAACCCCCTCTTCTAGTACATGGTAACAAATACAAAGAGCAACAACTGGACACTGTTCAGAGAATGAGAAACCTTGCAACCCTCAGGCTAAGAAGGATGTTTCCATCAAATCCCTCCCTTCAGAGCTCGGGGAACCTTACAAAAGAGGAAGCAGAAAGAAAGAGCCAGAGGGGCTGGAGGACACCAAGGAAATAAGGGCCTTTAAATCAACATGAGCAAAGTTCATATGAACTCACAGAGACTGAGGCAGCATGCACAGGGCCTGCATAGGTCTATACCACATCTTCTGTGTATATATTATGGCTTCTGGTTTAGTGTTTCTATGGGAATCCCGAGTGTGTGAACAAGTGGGTTTCTGATTCTTTTGCTTTCTCTTGGGCTCTTGTCCTTCTTTTTGTTTGCTGTGTCCATTTTCAATGTCTTAGGTTTTGTTTTTATTGTATTACATTTTATGTCATTATCATCCCCTACAAGTCTGTTTCTTTTGTAATGACAGACAGAAAGGAATGAATCCAGATGGGAATAGGGAGAAACTGGGCCAAAAAGAGGAATAAAAAACCATAATCAGGATATAATATGTGGGAAAAATTCATTTTCAATAAAAAGAAAAGGAGGAAAATGTGGTGGTATTGTGTTCCCCAGAATATTGTGTACCTTAATAAACTTATCTGGGGTCAGAGAACAGAAAAGCCACTAGTTAGGCAGTGATAGCACACACCTTTAATCTTAGCATTCCAGAGGCAGAAATCTGTCTGGGATCTCTGTGAGTTCAAGGCCACATTGGAAACAGCCAGGCATGGTGACTCACGCCTTTAATCCCAGAAAGCCAGCCTTTAATCCCAGAGAATGGTGGTAGAAAGCAGAAAGATATATAAGGCGTGAGAATCAGAAACTAGAAGCATTTTGGCCTGGTTAAGCATTTGACTGGTTAAGCTTTCAGGCTTTGGAGCATCACAGTTCAGCTGAGAGCCTTTGGGATGAGGACACAGAAGCTTCTAGTCTGAGGAAACAAGACCAGCTGAGGATCCGGCGAGGTGAGGTAACTGTGGCTTATTCTGTCTCTCTGACCATCCAGCATTTGACCCCAATAACTGGCCTTGGGTTTGATTTTATTAATAAGAACTTTTAAGATTCATGCTACCGGAAAATAAATCAAATTCCAGTGCTCTGCAAGAAGAGCACTTAGCTTAAGTCCTATCTCTCCACTGCCAGTGCTCCTAATATTTTTTTCTTTTTTGTCTCTATTTCTTTTTTCTTCTCTTCCCAAGAAATTGATAAAGAAGACTCATAAGAGAATTTATTAACAATAATTAATAAAAGGCACAAGTTTTAAATTATATATTACTTGGGGGATTATAATATAATTACATCATTTCCCCATTTCTTTCATCCATCAAAACCTTCCTGTATACTCCCCCCACACTGCTCCCTTTCAAATTAATGGCCTCCTTAAAATTAATTGTTATTGCATACATATATGCATATACAAATATATTCCTAAATGCATAAATAACACATCTTAATTTTTAAGTTTACATTTTTAAAACTCTCTTTTTTTCTATGCACAAAGTAAAACAATGACTGTAATTGATTTTGAGTTTTTCTAACATGATATTCACAACTCCCATGTTGGGCTAGCTCACCTTTTCATAGCCTTGAAGAATGGATAAGCATCACATATTTCAATTTTTGCTGTCATGTAGTAGAAGGAACTGATTCTAAAAGGCACAAAAAACATTCCTTTAATTGTTAGCTAATATTTGACTTTCCAGAAGCAAGAACAAATACGTCCTGCATTTGGAAGCATTTCTACAAGTACAGTATAATTCTATCTCAGGGTCAGCCAAAAAAGATGGCTTTTAGTGTATATACTGCATAAAATTTCCTCTTTGATACTCCAATGCATTTTATAAATTCTTACATTAACTAAAACTTTAGCTAATAATTTGAATTTTTAAATGTTTGAAGATCAAATATTTCAAAGGTTTTCTTGTTTCCTAATTTCATGTTTATTATTATTATTACAATTTCCTTTTCCAGTGCTAGAAACTGAACCCTGTGCCTCTCAAATTGATGGGGAACTGTTCTTTAGCACTGAGCTATTTCTCAGTCATATTATTGCTTTTATTATTAGTCTTTGTATGAAATGTCACTTTGACATGAAAAATATTTATTTTCAGATAGAGAAACTATAAAGAGGAGAGAGAAGTCACGATGGGTTCTTTGAAGCTGGAATTTTCATGTGATTTCTTGGTCTTTTGTTGACTTTTGAAGGCCCTGGCACTGTCAATGCCCAATACAAGTATCTCAGGCTATTCGTGGCTGTGCACTCAACAATGTTCTGCATTGTTATTTTTTAAGAACCATGTTATATATTAAATATAGGCATTTATTTCTGCATTTATTAATTATTCATCTCAAAATAATAAATACTGAGCAACAATATTACAGATTTTTAATGAAAATTTTAAGAATATTCATTGAGGATTGTATAAAACTCGGAAGATATTTGTAAAAATGTGCTTGTTATAATTTTTCTTTTTATTTTACACAGGTTTTATCTGGTTCATAGAAAATATAGATATATTTTTCTTTCAATGTATATATTAATAAATAAAAATTTTACTAAACAAAAGACAACAAACATGTGAAATTTCCATTTCTAGCCAGTAACCACCATTTACCTATAGCCTCTGAAAATAATTCATAACATATGCAAATGAGATAAACATTCCCAAAATGAATCAATATAACATGTCTGAAAGATACACACTAGTAATACAGCATGTTTTTAAATGGTAAGGAAATAAAATAAATTTTCTTTAATGAGGAAGATATTGATGCTTTCCTGGTTATGGTTGGATATGTCAATCTGCATTGATGCACATTTATTAATGAGTGTAAGAATTATCTAAAGAGTAAAGAAATGATAAAGATAAAGCATACACTTTATGAAAAAGTTATAGTGATGGCAGGTGTAAGTGCAATGTTTAGTGAAAATATTTTCTAAGGATGTGATAAAGCAATTGTGTGCAAGGAAGTACAAATTTGGAATACAAAAATGGGCTCAACTCAATTGATCCTATGGGAAACTTTCAATTAAGTATTAAGAATACATAGCAATAGATGTTCCTAATTTGCTTCAGAAAGCTATTAAATGATCCATCCTAATAAAATAAAAATTATTTTAAAAATCTGATTTTTCAGCATAGCATCAGTAGTCCCGTTCTGAAGGATAAATATTTCCATTTCAATGAGGCACAGTGAGTAAAAAGCTGCCCCAGAGGCTTCATGCAGACATTTGTATGTGGTTCAAAAGATCCAGAAGACTTCATTTTCTTTCACCTGTAGAATAAAATCTACAGGATGCTCTCCCTTATAACATATTGTGTGATGACTTCTCTGGAAGCAAGCCGGGTAGCCTTTTGTGAAGAGTGTGAGAAGAACCATGTACACATTTAGGTGTGAGGAGTACTTGTATAAGGATATGCCAATGACTCAGACAGAAAAGCAGAGTCAGGTACAGGTAGGTACTCTTTTACCTTTATATAAGAGACAATGAGAAATAGAATTTCTCTAATACCTGATTTTCACTAGATTCAGCAAAAGTTTTATGAAAATTAACGTTTACAATTACACACTGGTGAGGGGGTGAATTAAAGCTAAAACAGAGAAGTCAAACTCCCCTAGAACATCAAAGAGAAGATATTTGCCATTTGATCTGTGTAAATTTAGGATACATTCAAAAATGCAAAATGATAAATCCCCAAATGAAAGAGAAATAAAGACTCCCGTTGCTCTATTAATTGAGCAATACGTTTGTTACTTATTTTAAGGAAATGAAACATATGGAATATACATTCTTATCAGATACACTTCAAGAGAAAGCAGTGCAAATGTATTTTAAACTCCACTAAGAGGATTTATTAAGAGAAATGGTTGAGTGCAAATTACATATGCCAGAGTGGGGGGGAGTAAATATACTAATGTTGTTGGAAACCAAGTTCTCATTAAACAGAAATAGCCGGAGCATATAAAATCAAAGGGGACAATGCAATAGAAATTTGGAATTTCAAGTGGCAATGTAATTCATGCTGTGTGCAATATATTTTTCTGTGCTACTCAGAGAAAAGAATTTAGAGGGGAGACATCATGACTGCATTGGGGAAACAGAAAACTTTTTTCTTAATTTTAAAACCACCCTTTTTACTAAGAAAAGCAAGCTGCCTTCAGAACCAGCCGTCACGGAACTCAAGTTACACCCTAGGAAAAGACATATTGTGAGGCCACTGTTTCATATTCGGAGGTGTTAGGCTGTATAAAATCCCTCTTTCTTGCCCTATGTATTAGGATAAGCACACATATTACATACAAAGTAAATGTTGCAACAGAATGTGTATGAGCCTATTCTTTAAATATTCTATATTGTATTCTAAAAGAAACACATGAAATTAATTCCAAAAAGAAGGAAACCTAATGAAAGTGGCAGATGAAAATCATTGTCGTTTAAAGAAACTATGGGCTTTCTGGAATCCCCAAACTGGAATGAAATAAGATCTCATTTATGTATAACCTAGAATATTACAAAAGAGGTCTGATTTAAAAGGATGTCTGTGTAGTAAAAAAAAATGAGACAAACGTATGTAATGTTACCTTATAAATTCTGAATTTAAAAAAAAAGTAAGTAATATTATGATCTTGAAGAAGGCAGAACAGTGACTATTATTTTTCAGAGGAAACATTCCAGAATTGGGACAGATTTGGGTAGTCTCTGACTCCCAAATATATAAACAGCCAGTCTCCCACCTCGTGACGGTTGTATTTAGGACTGTTTAAAAGTTGTGATAGTGTGAAAGTAACATGTACTTGGTACAAATGGCAAATCATGTTCTCAGTTTCGATCTTATAGAATGGTGATCAAGAGTATGTTTCTCTTCTCAATGCCGGGCAGAGACAGAGAGCTGCTGCTGCCAATCAACTACTTTTTGGGGGAAGTAAACAATGGATGGTAACTTACAGAGTAGCATGTCACTAAATATCATGTTCAGAAAATTCATTTTATTAAATGTCTTTGACTTGTGATATTTTTAGTTGTTGACAGACTTATCAGAGAAAAGTGTCATAACATGTCAAAGAGTATCTGTACTCTTATTTTGGTGTATTCCTTTTACACATAAGCACTTTATAATGAATTTAAAAAATCTAGGACTGAAGAGATGACAGTACATAAAAGTACTACTTCCAAGCCTCAGAACCTGAATTTGACCCCCAGGATCCACTTACTAGAAGGAGAGACTCAGCTCCTGGAATTTATCCCCTGACTTCCAAGTATATACCATATCAAGTGTACCCACTCACACATACACATATTAAATAAGTAAATGTAAACATACTCATTTAATCTGGGTTAGTACATGACAGCTTATCTTTTCCTACTGGGTAATAATTTCCCATCAATTAAATAATTTCATTATTGAATATAGTTAAAGCATACAAAGTAGAAAGAAGTTCTACCTGGGAGTGAACTAGCATGGTACATATTATAACTGCAACAACTCCAACTCAAAAGTTGATCTTATTAGTCCTAATTGAAGGGACTTAATTTATTCTTTCTACAGATAAAACTCTGGCATCATTGGTAATATAAATAGATTTGAAATTGCCTATTTCATGAAGACACAGCCATGATCCATTTTGTGAAAAGATTTCCAGGGGGATATCTGAGGAAAGACTTATCCTGAAATTGGCATCATCACAGACTAAAACAAAAGGGAAAGACTGGGAGGCAGTTTTCACATTCCTGACTGCATGCACAATGTGACAAGCTGGGCATCCCACTGGACTGCCTTGCTCCATCAGGCAGAATATATCCCCTCCCCTATGAGCCAAAATGATCCTTTCTTTAAGTTGATTCAATCTGGAGTTTTGTTATGGTTACAAAAATAGCAACTGACATAATAAGATTTGTTTGAGTCTTCAGTGAGACACTATAACCCATCAAATTGTCTGAAGAATGCTTCCCCCATACTTATTTTCTTTTCTGACAGACATCTTGAAGTCACCTTCAAGAGCACTGTATTCAGCAGGTCTGGGGTGAGGGATTATACGAAGATGTTTCATCATGACAGTAGCTTCTTTCCACTAAATTTGTAGTAAGAAAAGTAGAAGAAATTTGGTTACCAACAAACATAAGTATCCCTAAAAAGAAATGCTGTAAATTGAGGGAAGGAAGCAGGAATTCAATAGGCAATTTGTGTATACAAAACAGCAATCAGAGACCTTTCCTAGCAAGCAATTCTCAAAGTTTCAGGTGAGAACTGGCTCTCATTATTCTGTTTAAAAAGCAGTAAATACTTGGGATTTGTGCTTGTAAAAGCTGTTAGTTGTCAAAGTCTGACATACACATTTATTTTAGAAATGGAAAAAACCTCTATGTATTACAAGCCAGTAGCAAAACACAAGTGCTTGCATAGATGTCTCTGCTTTTCTTTAACAGTTTGGCATCAGAACATTGTCATCTTAAAACAGAGACCTCTGGATTTAGAGAGATGACTCAGAGCACTTTCTGATTTTGTAGAGAGCTCAGGTTTGAACAGTTCGAAGACCAACATGGTGGCTCACAACCTTTGTAACTTCAGCTTCAGGGATCTGACTTTCTCAGCTGTGCTCCCCAGGCAATGAACTGACATGTATGTGCAGGTAAATATTCGTATGAATAAAATCAAAATAAATAAATCACTTACATATCAAGACTACATCTGTTGGTATTTACTATTATTTGAAAAAATGAGACATTTTATACATATACATTCAATAATTTGTTTTAAATTAATAAAACCAGGTGATGTCCAGAGAAAACAAAATAAGAGTTTCCAATGTTAAAAATATATTTAAGCAATTCTGTCCCAGTTGTACTAAACTGGGAAAGTGGGCATGAGGAACAGTCTGTATGATTCCAGGACTCATCCCAGTGACTCTCATTCTCTGCAAGGATTGAGAACCACCAGAGGTCTATGCTATGGTCTTACTCATACCCCAACAAAGTAAGTCTACCAAAGAGCCAAAAAGGGTGTTTTCGGGGGCAGGAAATCACAGGCCTGTGTGAAAAATATACCACTTTAGATCCTTGTCAGAACCTCTGAGAAGTGTAGGCCAAGGAGCAGGTAATCCTTGAGGGATTAAGCCCTCCAGTGCCAGGAGAATCAAGAGACATTTCCTCCCCCATATGCAACTACGACGCAGGTATGGGGGCCAGGAAGCAATAATATGGGTGAAATCATGAATTATAACTGTGAAAATGAGAAAGCACAAAGTTCATTTACAGCTAAGAAGAATAATGAAATATTTTAAAAATATAAGAGTTAGTTACAACTGAAATGTGCACTAACCCTGAGTGGTATTCACTCTGCCAGGGCTTATCTCTAAAGGCATCAGTTCTCCAACTTAATGCTTTCTTTCAGTGATACTTGTCAGTGTACAAAGGCATTTTGGGTTCTACCACTAGTGAAAGGAAACAACCCTGGATTTGTGTGGGAAGAGGTAGGAATGCTGCTGGATGCCCACAGTGGACATAGCACCCCCTAACCACAGCAAAACTCTGGTCAAATGTAGAGACAGGACAGGTGCATTGAGTCCATAATCTGTGGCACAGAGACATTTAATTTATATCTACATAGTAGTCCTTATAATGATGCCAAGACATTGCCAAGTTATTTCACATTTGTGAGTTTGATACATGAGTGTTTACAAGATTAGTAAGTATAATCATTAAGGACAGGGTGACAAATATTGGCTCAACAAAACACTTCTTTGTTGTGAAATGGCCTGACTACATGACTTTTCTATCTTTTCCTTCAATTCAGTCTTAAGAGTAAAAATATAATATGAGGAATATCTTTCGTGTTAGCTTTTGTGTTATCCCTTAGCTTTAACTGACAACTTATCATAGCATTGAGTCATCTGAGAAGAGTCTGGTTTGAGGAATTTTCCAGATTTGACTTACCTGTGGACATATCTGTGGGCAGTTGTCTTGACTCTTAACTACTGAAGGAGGATATAGTGGATGGTAGGCAGCCCCTTTCCCTGAGCAAGTGATCCTGGGCCATAGAAAAAAGATTGCTAAGCACTGATCAGCAAGCAATATTCATATATGAACTCTGCTTCTAGTTCTGGCCTTCCTATCTTGACTTCTCTCAATGACACTGTGACCTGGAAGTATAAGCCAAATAAATCTTTTCCTAACAGAGTTGCTGTTAATCAAAATGTTTTATCACAGCAACAGAAATCAAATCGTCCATTTTAATAGTTTGGGAATGCAGTCTTGTGAGGAAGCACAGCTTGTGTTTTTGTTATGTTTATGTCCTACCTTTTAGCCTCACAAAGGTAGGAGGAAAGTGAAAGGCATTCACCATAAGCAGCTAGGGATCTACTAAATTTCCCTTAATCACACAAATTGTCTTTTAGCCAGTGTTTTATTTCTGTTGGCTTGAATTACAGAAGAATTAATTTTGCCTTGGCACAGTTAGCAGTGCACACTTAAGGTGTATATATAACATTCCTAGACTTTGCTCTTAATTCATTTATACTGGGTCTATTAAATAGACTTAAAGCTGTTTTGAATTTAATTGGTAGGTCAATTTATTATATGACTGACCAGTGAATCACCATATCCTTTTTAAACACGTTGAAACCTGACATGTCTATGTTATGACTCCAATGGCCTTGCACACATTGACTATAAATGAAGAAGAATTACCACATAGGCCTTCAAGAAGGACCTTCCCCAAGTATAAGTGGAAGGTGACAATTCAGATTTAAATGGGTTGGTCTTAAGAAACATTCTATAAACTTGAGATATTATTAGTAAGATGTTTGTCACATGAATCAATTTCTAAACTTAAAACGAATGATCCAAATAACATGTTTGCTTTTTTGAATTACATGACTCTTTGGCCCAAAAGATGGGGTGTAGTATATATGGATGAGTCTAGAGTGAGCCTTATATCACAAAATTATTGTATTGCCCATTATATATATAATATATCATATGTACTACCCATTATATTATATGTGTGTGTGTGTATTATAGTTAACTGAATAATGAGGCCTTAATGTGAATGTAAAAATAATAGAACACTGGCAGTGTCCTGCAGCGTGCAGGGTTTTTTATTTCATGGTACATACATGTATTAATTCTTTGTTATTCTAGCTACAACTTATAAAATTTTGTAGTTAATGAAACAAACATCCATTTCTTGTCTGTACAATCCTTGTCACACATGAACATATATGCATTTGTGTGGGCATATGTGTGAATGAGAATTCAGTGAAAGAATATTTTAACATATTTCCTCTAGGACTAAGATGAAGACTTGAAATATCAATAGACAGCCTTAATGTATATCTTTGTTTTTGCTTTGTTCCTGTAAAAAGATCAATTGTGGCCAGGTGGTGGTGGCACATGCCTTTAATCCCAGCACTTGGGAGGCAGAGCCAGGCAGATCTCTGTGAGTTCAAGGCCAGCCTGGACTACCAAGTGAGTTCCAGGAAAAGGTGCAAAGCTACACAGAGAAACCCTGTCTCAAAAAACCAAAAAAAAAAAAAAAAAAAAAAAAAAAAATTGCAAGTTACATAGTGTCTGTGATTGTAAAAAAATTATTCCTGATGTATGATTAAAAATAATAAATGAATAAAAGTTTGTCCAGATATTGGATTCATGCTTATCACCTAACTTGTGGCAGAACAAGTATAGAGTGTACTTGAACTTCAGAATAAATAATTAACACTAATAAACAACAATACTAAGTTACTTAAAACTGTGTTGATATCATTGAAATGCTTTAAACTTTACTAGCTATTATATACTATTAAAATTTTTCTTAGCACTTGGTCAATCAGGATACAATATATCTACATATGTGTAATGTACATTCATAATATACAGTGAATTAATTAAATTCTTTTAAATTTACTCAGATTTTATTTATATTACTCAAAATTTGATAAAAAATAAATAATGTTCCTTAATGTAAATAAAATGCTGTACAGTCTATGACTGGTGTGTGTGTGTGTGTGTATGTATGTAGAAAACAAAGTAGCTCAATCTTATAATTAAAAGTGAAATACACACTTAAATATGCCACTTATTCTTGTATCCCTTTTCATGTTAGCTCCTATTGTTTGAAAGCCATTATTTTTTACCTAGAGGTAATATTTTTTGTTTTTGTTTTTGTTTTGTTTTGTTTTTCGAGACAGGGTTTCTCTGTGTAGCTTTGCGCCTTTCCTGGAGCTCACTTGGTAGCCCAGGCTGGCCTCGAACTCACAGAGATCCGCCTGACTCTGCCTCCCGAGTGCTGGGATTAAAGGCGTGCGCCACCAACGCCCGGCTTAGAGGTAATATTTTTAATCATCTAAGAACACATCAAAAAGAAGTAACATATATTTTAAAAATATTGCATTTAAAAATAAGAATTTCAAGCCAGGCGGTGGTGGCGCACGCCTTTAATCCCAGCACTTGGGAGGCAGAGCCAGGTGGATCTCTGTGAGTTCGAGGCCAGCCTGGGCTACCAAGTGAGCTCCAGGAAAGGCGCAAAGCTACACAGAGAAACTCTGTCTCGAAAAACCAAAAAAAAAAAAAAAATAAGACTTTCACTGGTAATATTTTCTTCTATTGTTTGTTTTTTGTTTTGTTTTGTTTTGCTGGGGTTTGTTTGTTTGTTTTTATTGATTTTTGAGACAGAGTCTCTCTTTGTAGCCTTGGCTATCTTGGAGCTTGCTGTATAGACCATGTTAGTCTTCCTTCTGGCTGCCTCTGGCACTCAAAACTTGGAATTAAAAATGTGCATCCCTGCTGGATGGTTGTGGCACACATCTTTAATCCCAGCACTCCGGAAGCAGAGGCAGAAAGATCTCTATGAGTTCGAGGCCAGCCTGGTCTATGATCAATTTTTAGGACAGGAACAAAAACTACAGAGAAACCCTGTCTCAAAACCAAGCCCCCCAAAAAATGTACACCCCTACGTCTAGTTATCTGTTAAATTATTTCTAAGTAAATTGTGTATGTTCACATACCTGCATGTGCAGTACATTAAAGCATAATCTATATTTCAAATATTATATAAATATAAGTATACAGGTTTTCCAAAATAAGTTTGGCCCATGTGACTAAAGAAATATATCATTTTCATGTTAAATTAGTCCTCTATTCCCTACTCCCTGAACATGTATGATGAATTATAGACAGCATTATACATGTGTGTGTTTCTAAAGTGTTGAATGCAACAAAAATCCACTCAATAACCTATCTCTCAAATTTATTAGCTTACTCTGATTCAGTACCCTGAATCAAATTAGCAAAACAACATTCTCAAAATTTATATGTACTTGAACTTGCTTATTCACATTATATCTCTTTTTTTCCTTGATACATCTTTATTTTCCTTTCTGATTTTTGTCCAGTAGTACTACTAATTGAATCTTTCACTGAAGACAAATACTGTACCACTGATCCACATTCCAAGCTCTTTTTAAAATTTTATTTAATCTTGAGATTGGTTCTCATGATGCTGATCAACCTAGCCTTGAACTTGCCCATAGCCCAGGCTGCCTTTGAGTTTGTGATTTTCCTGCTTCAGTTTAATGAGCAGCTGTGATAATAGGCACATGTCACCATCTGTTGACCCTTGAAACTCCCTGTCTCTGTTCTTGGGTCTAAGGTTTATATATTCTACGGCTTATGTCACAGGCAAATGGGTGAGTGGCATACAGAACATCAGTAGAGTGTTTACTAACTGCTGAATCTGTGCAGCTGAGCATTGATTCCATCTAGCCACTCCCAGCAACTCCTCCAGAGTGATAAGCAGCTGTCATCGAACACAACTTGTAGATGTAACCAACTGTCTTATTAAATAAGAAACACAGAAACAAAAAAAAGAAACACAGAAACAATGTAAAAGAGAAAGCCAAGAGGTCAGAACTCAGAGCTAAAATCTCACCCTTCCTCCTGCTGTCCCAGCTTCCCTAAAGAGAGCTATATCCTGTCTGTTCGTTTTTTTTTATAGTATTTTGTTTGCCTTCTCATTGGTTGTAAACCCAACACGTGATTGCCTCGTCACTGTCTGAATGTACAGCCCCCTAGGTCTTAAAGGCATATGTCTCCAATGCTGGCTATATCCCTGAACACACAGAGATCTATGGGATTAAAGGCGTGTGCCACCACTGCCACACTCTGTCTATGGCTCTAATAGCTCTGACCCCCGGGCAACTTTATTTATTAACATACAATCAAAATCACATTTCAGTACAATTAGAATACTACCACATTTCCCCTTTTCTATTTTAATAAAAAGAAAAAAAAAGCAAAAGGTTATAACTAACAAAAGAAAAACTATATGCAAAAGTACAATAACTATATACAATATATACAAGTAATAAATACCTAAACAGGTATTTGACAAATCAGAGAAAATAATTCCATTATCTATCCTATTTTGATAAATCCAAGATGTATCTAATGCACTTTCTATCCTAATTAATTTTCAACTATCACTAACTAATCTTCAACCATAACTAACTAATCTTCAACTCCCTCAGAGACCCAAGAAGGAATAATATTAGCTAACAAAAATAAAAACAGGAAGTGCATGCAAGCAACTTCCAAAAAGTTTGTGAGTTGACAGAAACAGCCAGCTGACTGGGCAGTCACCTGAGGTTTCTCCGCAGTGTTGGGGCATCATCTTCAGCCTATAGGCTTAGCGTATCTGACAGACTCATTTGTGAAGTAGGATGTACACAGGTCAACAGTTCAACCTCACATTGGGTGAGAGCAGTCCACGTACCAGAAACGCCTGAATTCCACTAGTGTCCTGTCATGATTCAGGATTTTAAATTCTGGAAATTGTTGACAGTTTTTTAATTCAGCTGTCCATTCTTCTTGGCTGTGTATATATGGCTTCATCTCAGCATCCCCTTCTTCTCCACATCCCTCTATTAAATGCCAGTCTACTTTCCAGAGGCATGAGCTTTCAGCTGCTGTTCTATCGCACAACAGAAGCCATCAGCCCTCTGCCTGTTAAGCTGCCTTCAAAGAAAAAGGCACTGTACCTTTTCCGGATTGCGAAGGCCACTTCAGGGATGGGGCCATATTGTCCTGGCCTCAGAAGATGCCTTTTGATAAAGCCATAGCCACACTTGTTTTGGCAAGAATCAGTAGTCCTTTGTTTCGTGTTCTGTCTGCCCATTTTGTCCTGTTGATACGAGGATACTTTGTTGTCCAGTGTTCTTCAGATTCCTTAACCTTCATTCTCCTAAAAGACAAAAACAAAAACCTTTCCCCAAGACTAATTTTGGGGATGTTTCCTTTTGGCAAGTTATTATCTGATTAAATGAAAAGGCATGTGTTACTGGTACAAGTTAGTTTAAATTGGATGTTCATGCTGGTTGATGAACTATCACCTCCTCTAATTAAGAGGTCTCTCTTGTTCAAATCGAACCTTTATCAATTTTGATGGTACCCACAGCTTATCTTCTCCTGTAGAAACAAAAGCAAAACCTCATCCCCCTTTTTTCATTACTTATCTTATTTAAAACAAGTAGTTCCTTTTTAAAAGTAGATTCCATAATCTCCCTTTTTATCTTATCATATCCATATTCTTTTTTCTTTCATAATACATTCAGTAGTCTACCTTTTGTAATTTTTATATCTTCCCCTTTTCTTCAGTGTAGATTCAATGATCTACCTATTTATCCTATTATTTCTTTATCTTTTTTCTCAGAGTAGATTTGATGATCTATCTCATATCTCTATTCTCTTTTTCTTTTTGCTTTCTAGGGGTGAAGATATCTTTAAGGAATCTTGAAAAGAAAATATTTGGGTTAATCATCAAGTCATGTATCATTTGTCCAGTCTCTGCATAATAGGAAAGTTCAGGGCTTGTTTCAAGTCCTTGTTCAAGTAGTCTGTCAGGTAATGTAAGCGTCTGAGTGATTATTTTATAGGTGGATTGTGGGACTTCGGGGCATGGGGAACCTGGAGAGAAGCCCTCCAGCAACAAATGGCGCCCAAAGTGGGGCAAGAGTTTCCTCTTAAAACCTAAGTAAAAAGATTCTACAATGGAGCTAAAAACAGCTTCCTAACTGTCTCTCTCAAATGAGCGGCAGCCTGCTGGTTTGAGCTACTGGCGGGTTCCTAGCGTGTGCGCTCGACCTGCAGTATGGTGGGAATGAGGCCTCTGCAAGTGGCACATTAAGCTGTGTGGTGGATTTAGCCTTTGCTAGTACAAAACAAAAAAAGAGGTTTCTGGGCTACACGCTGCTTTGATAAAAGCATAGACCCAGTATGGCTCCCAGAGCTGGTGGAAAATGTACCACCGCCATGTTGGGAAGCTGAAGTGGGCGGAGCCACAGTGCTGTTTCAGGCTTAAAAGGCTGCAGTTTAAAGCAATAGGCTCAAGGTAATATAAAAAATAAGCCACATAAAGATGGCTACCACACAGAGAATCTGGATTATGTTTTCTTTTTTATATTTGTAACTGAAAAAAAAAAAAAAAACATTTGATTGCAAAAGCTGTTGAGTTATGCCAAAATGTATATTTTAAAGGTATCTTGACTTCAAATTTTGGATGTAAAGATATGTTGCTTTGGAAAGGAGGCTCTGTTTTTGTTTCCACAGAAAGCCAGAGGCTATGGTTTGACCAGCCAAGACCACCTGAAAGGTCTCTGATGACACCATGGCCCAGATGATCCAATATCCAGAATTGTTTCAAGGTAACTGGCTCAGATGATACAGCCTCATGGACTACTCCATGATCCTAAAATTTTCTTTGTGTCCCCATAAGATACAGCGCCCCCTCCAGCAGGAAGTAGTAAGAGAAGCTACGCCCAAATTCCCAAATATACCAAGCTGGCTTTGGAGATGTATAAAAGTTAAAACCTTCCTTTTTAAAAAAAGAAAAGGGGGAGTGCTGTGGGATGGTCTGTATGTCAAATCTGTTGCTCTGATTGGTCAATAAATAAAACACTGATTGGCCAGTGGCCAGGCAGGAAGTAGGTGGGACAAGGAGGAGAAGAATTCTGGGAAGCAGAAGGCTGAGGCAGAGACACTGCCAGCTGCTGCCATGACCAGCAGCATGTGAAGATGCTGGTAAGCCACCAGCCACATGGCAAGGTATAGATTTATGGAAATGGATTAATTTAAGCTATAAGAACAGTTAGCAAGAAGCCTGCCACAGCCATACAGTTTGTATGCAATATAAGTCTCTGTGTTTACTTGGTTGGGTCTGAGCGGCTGTGGGACTGGAGGGTGACAAAGATTTGTCCTGACTGTGGGCAAGGCAGGAAAACTCTAGCAACAACAACTTAATGTAGCTAATTGGTGGGAATAGTGGATTCTTGAAATATTTAGTGAATTGACCATTATATCATTTCTTACAGGGAACAGTGTACATGAATTATCCTAAGATTATTATTGATTTCCCCATTGTTTGGCCCAAATTGTGAAATGCTTTTTAAAGAAAGCAAATGTTTATACATTTCAGCTTCCAGTTTCTTTTTTATTTTATAATTTAATTTTACATATCAGCCACAGATTCCCTTGCCTCCCCCCACGTTACCCCTAGCCCACCCCCCATCCCCACCTTCCCCAGGGTGAAGACTCTCCTGAAGATTGAGTTCAACCTGGTAGATTCAGTTTAGGCAGGTCCAGTCCCCTCCTCCAAGGCTGAGCCAAGTGTCCCTGTATAAGCCCCAGGTTCCAAACAGCCAGCTCATACAATGAGGACAGGACCCAGTCCCACTGCCTGGATGCCTCACAAACAGATCAAGCTAATCAACTGTCTCACTTATCCAGAGGGCCTGATCCAGTTGGGGGCTCCTCAGCTATTGGTTCATAGTTCATGTGTTTCCATTCATTTGGCTATTTGTCCCTGTGTTTTTTCCAACCTTGGTCTCAATAATTCTCGCTCATACAAACCCTCCTCTTTCTTGCCAATTGGACTCCTGGAGCTCCACCTGGGGCCTGGTCATGGATCTCTGCATCCAGTTCCCTCAGTCATTGGATGGGGTTTCTAGCATGACCATTAGGGTGTTTGGCCATCCTATCACCAGAGTAGGTCAGTTCAGACTATCTCTCGACCATTACTAGTAGTAGTCTATTGTGGGGTATCTTTATGGATTTCTGTAGACCTCTCTAGCACTTTGCTTCGTCCTATTCTCATGTGGTCTTCATTTATCATGGTCTTTTATTCCTTGTTCTCCCTCTCTGTTCTTGATCCAGCTGGGATCTCCTGCTCCCATAGGCTCTCTTTCCCTCGAAACTTGTCTTTCATTACCTCCACTCATGTCCATGTTGTTCATGTAGATCTCATCCATTTCTCTGTCTTTGGGCGATCCCTGTGTCTTTCTTGGGGTCCTGTTTTCCAGGTAGCCTCCATGGTGTTGTGAGTAGCAGTCCAGTCATCCTTGTTCCACATCTAGTATCCTCCTATGAGTGAGTACATACCATGTTTCTTTCTGAGTCTGGGTTACCTCACTCAGGATGATTTTTTTCTAGATCCATCCTTTTGCCTGCAAACCTCAGGATGTCATTGTTTTTCTCTGCTGAGTAGTATTCCATTGTGTATATGTACCACATTTTATTTATCCATTCTTCAGTTGAAGGCCATCTAGGTTGTTTCCAGGTTCTGGCTATTACAAACAATGCTGATATGAACATAGCTGAGCAAGTGCCCTTGTGGTATGATTGAGCATTCCTTGGGTATGTGCCCAAGAGTAGTATAGCTGGATCTTGGGGGAGATTAATCCCCATTTATCTAAGAAAACGCCATATTGATTTCCAAAGTAGTTGTACAAGCTTGCCTTCCCACCAGCAGTGGAGGAGAGTTCCCCTTTCTCCACATCCTCCCTAGCATAAGGTATCTTCAGTGTTTTTGATCGCAACCATTCTGACAGGGGTAAGGTGGTATCTCAGAGTTGTTTTGATTTGCATTTCCCTGATGATTATGGATGTTCAGCAATTCCTTAAATTCTCAACAGAGGAAACTCACATGGCTGAAAGCTTCCAATTTCTAAACATTGGCCCTTGAAAGATGCTGAAACATTGATTTATCAATTATTATTCTTAATAAATTTGGAATATTCTATTAGTGGCAGATGAACAAGCAGAAAAACATAGTAAATTTAATATGATGACTAGACAGTTTTGAAGACAAAATCTACTTTGGGGGTAATAGTAAAAGCAATCCAGAATAAACATGTTTTTACATGAACATAAGCATTTTTTTCTCCTTTTACTTTATATGCATGGGCATTTTGCATGTACCTATGTCTGTGCCTCATGTGCATGCAATGCCTGAAATTGCCAGAAGAGGGTACTGCATCCCCTGGAACTTGATTTATAGGTGGTTGTAAATGATCATGTGGGTGCAGTGAATCAAAACTAGGATCCCATTGAAGAGCAGTCACTGTTCCTAACTGCCAACACATCTCATACATATATTTTACATACCAATCCCAGTCTCCTTGCCCCTGTTCTACACCCATCCACTCCTCAGAGAGGATATGCCAAAGTCTGGCATACTAAGTTAAAAAGGACCAAGCCCCTGCCTGCTGTGTCAAGGCTCAGCAAATTATCCCACCCTAAGGAATGTGTTTCAAAAACCCATTTCATGCTTCCCAGGCCTCTACAAACAGATCTAGCCACAGGCACTTGGGAGGCTCTGACAGACAGGATCAATGCTTGAGAGTTTGGGCCAGGTTCCTGGGTTTCAGCCTCTAACTGTATTGTAGTAGATATGTTCCCATTTATACTTGCATACATAAGCATGAATGTACATGTTTATAGATGAGAATAGGTAAATCTTTCCTACAGAATCACTACTATAGTAGTACAATAAAGATTTATGTAATCTTAAATTAGTAAAGCCTCTAGCTCAAAGATTTTGTATTGTAATTCAAATTATTTTTTTAGTAATTTCAGGTTATAAATATGGATATTTCCAAATTTATTGTCATCTGAACTCTATGAAAGCTGAACGTCAATGTGACAATCATTACAGAAATCCTTTCAAACACTTTAAAGTATCAACAATTCATGTGTTGATAAAAAATTAAATATCAGTAAAAGACAGAAGACTGTAAGTTTCTAGTAAAAAATTTAAATCTCAGAATCCTAAGCCCAAGTAAAATATTTAAAAGCTACCACCAGTACAATAGTTTAATGCCAGACACACTAAAAAACATTTATAAAGAAATTCTGATTTCCAAGAAGAGAAGCATCCAGTAGAATACTGTGTTCAAATTGTTTTGTTTTCTATACTTGGATTCTCTTCAGTGTGCTCTGCCTGGGCAAGCCTTTGTAAATCCTGATAAAGTCAAGCCCTTGTAATGCATTCCATGATTCATTCTTCTGATGTGCTTTCAATAATTCAAAGATGCAGCTCATGAGAAATGCTACATAGCATTGCAGACATAGACAAAGACTCGAAATTTTTATTTATGGATTTTTGGACAATACACTGAGTAATTTATGGTAACCGTGGGATTGGCGTGTATGATCTACATGTTTCACTCCATATGAGTTTGTAGCAAATTAATGGCCCAGGTTTAGGTATGCCTACATTTCTGGCCCCAATAAAATCCCAGAATACCAAGGCTTCCATGAGCCTCCTGAGTTGCCCACACTACAATTGGCCACAACTGACTGGAGGGAAGTAAGTAGATACCACACTCCACCACAGGGAGGGGATCCCTGGGAGCTGGCAGCTGGTTTCCACTAGACAATAGCCATTGTCACATGCACTCCAGTTACTCTTTTCTCATAATCTTCCTTCTACTTTAAGGTACTCCACAATGAGTTTGTATTTTTTTAATATGAAGAATTTATTTCTTATTATAAAAACAGTACAGAAAGTGACTTGAGGCAAGACGGATATGTTTTGAGTCACACTGAAAGAAGGTAAAGTCCAGCACAGAAGGGAATGGGTAGCAAGGTTGTTGGTAGCAAGAGTGTACAGGTGGTACTCTTCACATCTAAGAAAACCAGATAGCAGAAAGTAGAATATGCTAGAAGACTTTCTTTTTCATTTTTTTTTGTTTTTTGTTTTTTGTTTGTTTAATTTCGTTTTGTTTTTTCAAGACAAAGTTTCTGTGTAAGAGTTCTGGCTGCTTTGTAGACTAGGCTGGCCTCAAACTTAGAGATCTGCCTGCTTCTGCCTCCCAAGTACGAGGATAAAGGTGTGAGCCACCATCATCTGGCTGCAAGGAGCCCTTTTTGCCTGCTGATTCTGTCTGCAACCTAAACCTATTTACATCTAGGATTGGGCTTCTCAATTAGCTTCTCTGGGATGCCCTACCAGACTTGTTCATTTGTGTGTCTTCCAGGTAATTCCAAATCTGCTCAAGTTGACAATGACGATCATACATATACTTGATTTTTATTTTATGTGTACGTGTCCTTTGTCTGTATGTATGTTTATGCACCACTTGTACAGCTGGTGTGTGAAGAGTCTGAAGAGGGTATCAGATGCCCTTGGAGCTAGAGGTCCAGATGACCATGAGCTATCATGTGGACCCTGGGAATCAGACCCAGATCCTCGGAATAGAAGCCAGTGTGTTAGTGTTGTAGCATCTCTCCAGTCCCAATAATGGAGATTTTGATCATCACATGGACACATGAAAGAAAGTATAAAATATCAAGTGGTACTAAATACCTCCCATATTCTTAAGACTCCATTTCAAAATTTAAATGTACTTTAATCTTTCTAGAAATATCTGTTATAAATATGTGTATACATATTCTCATATTGTAAAAGAAGTTTAGCATAAGCAAGTTTTAAATGTAAATTTTTATTTTAAAACTACTCTAAATAAAACACACTTAAACGGCTCCTTTTCATTTGCTCTGTGGTTCTCCATCTGTTGTGATAATACTCCAGAGCTGACAGTATAGGGAGCATCTGCCCTAACTGCCCCTGCACAACTTCTTTTCTGGAAAAGCAAGGACTAGAATGAAGCTCATGAGCAACTTGAATTTCAATATTCTAAAGTTGTTACAAATCATATCTTTAACAAAATGAACAATTAAGTATAGCCTACACCTTGGCCATCATTTATAGCACCTTTAAAATAAAATTGACTAGTAACATAAAGAGCTATTTGTGTACTGAACAAAAAGTTGTACCTGTTTGCAAAAGCTATATGTCTCATTCGCAATGAAAAGAGTTAGACCCTGTTGTATAGGTCTTGGTAAGTTTCAATGATTTTTTTCTATTAATTACTAGTTTATATTTTATGCATTATTTCTATTATTCTAATTTTCAGTTTGTTTTAAATATATAAAAACTATATTTTCACAAGTGTAAAGATAAGTTTTTAAATATAATTTACCTTTGAATTTTGTGTGCTTGTATATAGATGTGCAGGCTGTGTGTGTGTGTGTGTGTGTGTGTGTGTGTGTGTGTGTGTGTCAGTTGTACATATATGTGCAGGTAGTCCTACATTTGTCAGTGTCCTGGAACTTAATGAGTAGGCTAGGCTAGCTAGCCAGCAAATCTAGCATTAACCAATTCCCACCTCCCTAGAGCTAAATTAAAAGTGTGTACCACCACATTCAACTTACTTTTAAATTTAATTTTCAAAAACTTGATTGTAGAAATGTCTAGTTGTCATTTCTGTCTTGTTATTTAGCTATAGCTTATAGGGTTTTATATCTCATATGATATGTTCATACTAAAGTCTTTTATATTTATAACTTAATTGCTCTAACAGTTTCAATCATAATATATGAAATAAGATTAGTACTGAAAGTAAAGGGTGAGATATTCTGATTATTTTCTTTTCTTTTAGAAACATACTAAGTGGAAAGAAAACTTCAGAAATCACACTACAAGTAAACCTAAGTTCTTGAATAAATGTATTACCTAAATAATTGGAACGTGTGATACAATGCATTAGAACAAAGAGAACTCCAGATTATTATACTCACAAGTTGAGCCAAACTTTAAAGAAAGAAATTATATCCATTCTACACAAAATCTTCCTGAAGATTAAAGAAGAGAGGTCCCTTCCAAGTATATTTTATGGAGCCAGCAATATTGATCATCATCAGACAACATCAAAAGGAGTTATTAAAGAGAGCAAAGCCAGGCATAAGCATTTCTCATGAAAGAACAAACACACAAAATCCTCCATGGCGTATCAACCTACCACTCAAACTGGCACATAAAAGCACAGTATGTTATGTGTAACTGGAATTTATCCTGGTACAAAGTGGGTTAAACGTCCAAAAGTCAGCTGTTACAATTATGTACATGAAGCAACTAAAGAAAATACCCACTGTCTCGTCTCAGTGAGCAGGTATAAAGTATTTTAACATTTATGCCATCTTGTCAAGATAAAAAAAAAAACAACCTTTTGGAACTGTAAACAAAAGAAATTTCATTAACCTGATAAAGGTCATTTACACCAACCCACTGGTTTAGTGATCTATGTCTGAGTGACAGTGCCAACGATGTTGTATGGTAACCTTCACCATTTCCCTTGGAGTCCTATCTTGGTGAGAAAGAGAAACAGGGGCTGTGCATAATAGACAACAGTGCCTGTGTTTGCAGATGAAATTCCAGCACGCACTGAAAGCTTCAAAGTGTTGTACTCTCGAATTGTGGTGCTCTCTAGAGAAGCTAAAACACAAGTAGGGAAACATGATGAGTTGTGCTGTACAGGATTTGTTTGCCAAGGAGAAGCCTGGTGTCTAACTGCATTGTGGTGGTGATTATGCAGTAATATCTTTAATGTGTATACATGTGTGGATATAAAGCATCCCCTTCTGGCTTAGGGACATTTTTTTTTCCTTTTCAGTGAGAAACATCTCAATGTGGCAGGGGGAGCACATGTGTTGGGTAATCTGACCATGAGTTCTGCAAATTCACTGTGAGTCTTGGGAGAGCAATCCATCCCCCATTCCCACCTCCTCCAAGGCAAGGCCTCCCCTGGGGAGTCAGCCCAGCCTGGTAGACTCAGCCAAAGCAGGTCTAGTCCCCTCTTCCCTACACCAAGGCTGAGCAAAGTGTCCCAGCATAGGCCTCAGGCTCCAAAAAGGCAGCCCATGCACCAAGGACAGGTCCTGGCTCCACTGCCTGGGGGCCTCCCAAACAGTACAAGCTAATCAACTCTCCCACTTATCTAGAGGGCCCAGTCCAGTTCCATGGGGACTCCTCAGCCATTGGTTCACACTTCATGCATTTCCACTAGTTTGGCTATTTGTCCCTGTGTTTTTTCCAATCATGGTCCCAATATCTCTGACTCATACAGTTCCTCCTCTCTTGCCGATTGGGCTCCTGGAGCTCCACCTGGGGCTTGGCCTTGGATCTCTGCATCTGCTTCCATCAGACACTGGATGAGAGTTCTATCAGACAACCAGGGTGTTCGGCCATCCGATCACCAGAGCAAGTCAGCTCAGGCACTCTCTCGACCATTGCCAGTAGTCTACAGTGGAGGTATCTTTGTGGATTTCTGGGGACCTTTCTGGCACTCTGCTTCTTCCTATTCCTCCGGGGTCTTCATTCATCATGGTATCTCCCTCCTTGTTCTCCCACTCAGCTCCTGATCCAGCTGGTACCTCCCACTCCCCTAAAAACAATGACATCATGAGGTTTGTGGGCAAATGGATGGAACTAGAAAAAAAATCATCCTGAGTGAGGTAACCCAGACTCAGAAAGACAAACATGGTATGTACTCACTCATAAGTAGATGCTAGATGTAAAGCAAAGGATAACCAGACTGCAATTTACAACTCCAGGGAGGCTACCCAGTAAAGAGGACCCCAAGAAAGACACAGGGATTGCCCAACAACAGAGAAATGCATGAAATCTACATGAGCAAACTGGGGATGTGTGTGTGTGTGTGGGGGGGTAATAGAGAACAAGGGTCGGGGGGGAAAGAGAGCTTCTTCTTCTTTAAAGTGACATCTTTAAAGTATCTTTCAGATACTTCATGGCTTTTCAGTTATTCATAACCTTGATGTCCTGGGCAAATTCAGGAGTGTTCTTAAACCGAACATACAGATTGGAATCTCTTGCTTTGTATGATTTTTAAGTGTTTCCTGGACTAAGGACATGGTAAACCATCTCATAAGTCACCCATGTTGCTTACAGAAGCACATAGTTCCAGTCTTTTAAAGACAACCATCCGTGCTGCTGGCAGGTCAAAACTATCAAAGGGCAGATTGCATCTATTGTTCTTTTGGAAGTTAAGACAATACTAGGCATGATTATTTCTGCCCAGAAAAAGCTAAGCCATTTGCTAATAGTCATTCCTAGGCCTTTCCTATTTCTTCTACTACTTAAATATAGCTCTTTTGAGTTCATGAGCACTTATTGAATCATGGGTGAGATTGGATCAGGGATGTTAATCACTTGGCACCATAAGTTAAATTTGTAGCCAATTTATATTTTCAGTGAGATACAATCTTGCTTTGTTGTCCAGGTTGTAATGCAATGACTAATTACAAGTCACCAGCACATATGTAACAAGTTGGCCCTCTCCTGGGGAAACACCACAGTGACAATGAAGCCTTCAACTCCTCACTGCAGCCTTCAAGGCCTGGACTAGAGGGATCCTCCTATTGCAGGCTGTGAGGAACTGGGACAAAAGCCTGGACCACCACAATGCAGAAGGATGTATGAAGTTGTATACAGCTCCTAATCACATGACACCTAATTCCAAAAGTCTATATTTGCTTTATTTATGATCTGTGTAAATAGCAGGAAAAACTAAAGACATTTTCAGCAAAGTTATAGGAGAGATGGGAAAGGCAAAGGACAATGGAAGCTAAAATTCTCGTCTCTCTGATCCCTCAAATTCTCTTCCATCAGATGTCATGGAGAGGTGGTCTGCAGAGATCAACAAATTTATCCCACAACCACACACAATGTTCTCTAATTAAGTGGGATGTCTAATGACATTCAGAATGGTCCCGTCAAGAGCTCTAACTCTTTCCTCCCTGACACTGTATTTACAAACCTCCCAGAGGTAGCAACCTGGAGACACACTTTTCTGGGGTAACAAGCCATCACACGTATACTCTTAGCCAAGAAAAGAAGTCAGAAAGTGGTAGGACTCCACGCGATCCACCCTGAACTACATTTTATTTGGTTCCTTCTACATTTGTCCTGCAGATACCTGCTCTGGCAAGCACTGTTGCCAGGCCTCAGCTTTCATCATTGTACACTAGCAATGTGAGCATCACGCAGCTCTACTAAAAGGAGGGTAATTTTGTCAGAGGTGTCTGTGGTTCCTTGTCTTTTCTTAGTACCAAAAGGTAGAGCAGGACTGGACCCCTTTTCCTTTCTAAAGCTATCCTTCCTGTGTCACTGATTTTCCAGATCTTTCTATGCTGCCTCAGGACCAAAGGGATGAGATGGCTACTCTTAAGGAAAAATAGTGAAAGGAGTCAAAATACTGTCAAAGTGCTTGGCCAATGTTCTTGTAGTTCAAGGAACATTGGACACACATGGAGCTCTTCCCCCTTCCCTTCTCCTCCTTCCTTCCTTCCCCCTTCCTTCCTTCCTTCCTTCCTTCCTTCCTTCCTTCCTTCCTTCCTTTTCACTGACCCAGATTTTTGGGATGCGGGCCTTTGGGCTAGAACAGGGAAAACTAAAGATCAAATGCCATTGAAATATGAAGGGAATAGGAAATTTATTATTAAAATCACAATTTGCTGTTAATGTTTCTTTGTGCTATGTTTTTCAGAGAATTTTTATATGAGCATCTAAAAATTTTTATTCATCATTAGATAACATGTCCTTATATTATCTCTTTACTTGAAACGGAATGATAGGATTTAATAGATTTCAGAGTATCATAAAACTGTTTAACTTCCATCATCTTTCTTCATTCATGTTCTATAAATACTTGTTGCTGGTGATTTTTTTTAAAGTACCTCAGATATTCGTCAAAATTAAAGTCAACTTTCTGGTTCATTTTTTGTTGTTTTTCTGTAAGAGGATAAGTCTGTGGTAATCTCACAACATTCCGAATCTCCCAAGAACACATTAGGCACAGGAAAGCGAGCTGGGGTATCTATTCCATCCCTGGGAGAATTAAAATTAATAACAATTGTTCATGCCTCAGGCACAAGTTATTGGCAGTAATTTAACTGTTGGATTTGAAATAGGAAAAATTCTAGAAAAGATATTTTTTAAAGTACTAGCTAATTAGCTATTCCTTCATTGGCAGGAGCAGTTGGCAGGGGTTCCACCATTTTGCCTATCTCTGGATGGAATAAAAATGAAATAACTCTACCAAGACACAAGTTTCTATAAGATGCTTTTATATAAATTGGAAGATGCAGAAAGGTACTGAAGTTAACAAACATTAAAATTATTTTTAGTGTGAATATGTGATAACAGAATCCCTTTAATTCCCACAAGAATTTTCACAAAATAATTTTCATTAAATTGATCCAGACAATAAACAGATACTATCAAATGAAATTCCTTGATGCTATATACATTGCCTTATTCAGGTTTTGTCAGCTTGACAGAAGCAAGGTTACCTGGGAACTGAGAATCTCCCTTGAGAAATTGCCCTATCAGAATGGTCTGTAAATAAGTACGTGGAACATTTTCTTGATTATCAATTGATGTGGGAAGGCCCAACTTGCTGTGGACAGTGCCACCCCTGGGCAGGTGGTCCTCAGTTGTATAAGAAAGCAAACTGAGCAAACCATGGGGAGCAAGAAAGCAAGCAACACTCCTTCATGGCTTCTGCTTCAGTTCCGGCCTCCAGACTCCTGCCTTGCGTTCATGCCCTTCCTTTCTTCTGTCAAGAGTGAACTATTATTGGGAAGTGTAAGCTTAAAACAATAGCAACAATAAAATAAAAAAAAATACCCCTCTTCTCTACAAGCTGCTTTTTTGTCACAGTTATTATCACAGCTCTAGAACCCTAACTAAGACAGAAATCAGGACCTGAGTAGAGTATGGCTGCAACAGACCTGGGCATGTGGTTTGGGAGAAGATCATGGAGGTGTTTAGTACACTGGCCTGGACAACCCCTGAGTATTCAGAGTTTAATAGGCTGGTCTATGAGATCTTAGACGATAAGAGTGGTGAGAACAATACAGATGATAGATGCATGGCTTATGAAGTTTCAGAGGGAAGTAAAAACTATCAAGGCCATTTATATGGCATTTTAAATTCAGAATCTGCAGTTATAGTTAGCTGGGGCTAAAGAATCATCTGTGATTGAGTGGAGACAGCATATGGGAACTCTAGATGGGAGAGTCAGATCTGCACTATGCGACTATTGGAGGTGAGGAGAGGTGAGGAGGAGGAAGCCACAGAAGTGGAGCTGCCCATATCCTTCCAAGGCCAGAGCCTCATGACTGTATCCAAGATGTCAAGTGCTGAACTTTTTATACTGTTGAATGTGGGTTCAGCTTTTATTTAATTGTGATTGAAGTTTGCTTCTTCCCTTTTGAAGGAAAAAAGTCTGGAAGTTATTTTTTGACCTTGTAGGAATGCACAGTGGAGAGACATTCAAATGACACTATTAGAGAGAATTTGTACTTTTAAGTGATGGAAACTTTTTTGAATTTTTTGCATACCCTATATTTTGATCATGTTTCCCCCTCTTCCAATGTTTTAATGACTCTGACTTTTAATTTTTTTCAGTATTTGCTGTTGTAATATAATTAACAAAAGACTTGAGAAGCAAACATAAAAGGAAAAGTTATGGTTTAATAGTAATATATTTTTGTGTCAAATTAACAAGAGTTAATTGTCTTAGTTGCTTTTTGTTATTACCTTTATTTTATTTTATTTTCAACTTGACAGGAGTTAGTGTTATCTGAGAAGCGGAACCTCAACTGAGAAAACTCTTTCATTAGATATCCTGAAGACAAAACTGTAGGCAATTTTCTTTATTTATGATGGGTATGGGAGGACTAAGCCCACTCTTTGCTTGTGCTACCTGTGGAAAGTGGTCCTGAGGTGTATAAGAAAGCAAACTTATCAAACCAGGGGGAGCAAGCTAGTAAGCACAGACCTCCATGCCTCTGCTTCAGTTCCTATAACCAGGTAACTGCAATAAGCTCCTGTAAAGGTTTCCCTTAGTGATGGAGTGTGACCTGACAATTGTAAGCTGAAATAAATCCTTTCCTCCTGAGGTTCTTTTGATCATAGTGTTTTAGCACAAGGAACTTGAAGGAAAACACATGTTGAGATAAACACATACATGTAAAAATAAACAAGCTCATAATATTTTCTACAGCAATTTTACAACATTGTTTTCTTAAATTGTTAAATGAAGAAAAAAAAATATTTAACCAAATTCACAGATGAAATAATGATTGACAGGAGTTTCACACCATTGACTATATCATGCAAATGACTGTGAAATTGCTGTTCTCATTTTGCAATTAAAGGAACATGGTATTGCACAACATAATCCTCCATTATCTTTTGCATGAGGCACAGTATTCCTTCCATAGGATATGACACATATTATTTAATTTAATTCCATACTGCTGAATTTAAGGTTTCTACTTGTTTTTTATACTTCTAAGTGATATATTATTGACTATACATACATAGAAATTTTGGTAAACTATAGTTAAAGAAACTGAATGTCTGTAACAATATTTTAAATATATCTCCTTATACCCACAGATGAGTGTAGTCCTCAAACCTCATCAAGGAAAATCCTTTTTGCAACTGACAAGGACCATTATAGAAAAGTATAGCCAAGCAAAATTTAAAATTGTAGAGTCCAGTCCCAATTGATATATCTATAAAATTATTCCCATACTATGATTCAGGGTTCATTGTAGGAAACAGGACAGGAAAATTAGAAGACCTAAAGAAACAGAAATTATTTATGAGATTGTCTCCTAGGAATGTCAGAAACTACATCTATTATGTCTCACAACATACATACTTAAGAACTATCTGTATAATGACACAACTTTAGACATACTAATGTGATTAGGGAGGTAAGGCCTCACTCCTACCCAAAGAAGTATAGGCAGCTAAGAAATATGTGATTATGGTAGAAATAGAACCAAATGGTTGGCCCTGAAAACATATGTAACAAGTACCATTAAACAGATTGAGCTGTTGTAGTTATATTATTGTGTTTATGTATTTAGGAGTGTGTGTGTGTGTGTGTGTGTGTGTGTGTGTGTGTGTGTGTGTGTGTAGTGTGTGTGTAGTGTGTGTGTGTGGGGGGGTGTACATGTGTGTATGTGTTAAACAATTAAAGAAAAAGAGCTCACACATTTATGTGTTTATTTATTTATTTATTTTATATTATTATTATTATTATTATTATTATTATTATTTTGTTTTTTCAAAACAGGGTTTCTCTGTGTAGTTTTGTGCCTTTCCTGGAACTCGCTTTGGAGACCAGGCTGGCCTCGAACTCACAGAGATCTGCTTCTCGAGTGCTGGGATTAAAGGCGTGCGCCATCACCACCTGGCTGAGCCTACGCATTTGTGAGAGAATAAAATTATATTTTAAATTTCAAGATGAAAAAAATCATAACATAAAAATTTTAAGAATCAAATTGTCCTCAGAGAAGTGACTGTCAGTCAAAGTGAATTCATTCATTAGTCAAGAGATGTGAAGATATGAGATTTTTCAATGAGATTGACTTGTATGCTGTAGACACAAGAGAAATGCTGGCACTTTTGGAACAGTGACAAAGATACAGAGCAGTCCTGTCCTGGTTGATGAAGGACATGGCAAAAGAGAGGGGCTGGAGACACTTGTAAAGGTGAGATAATAATAATCCTCATGAGCTCCAAAGTCCTGGAAGAAGAAAGAACTCCATCAGACTAGTGAGCAAGATTTGCAGAAACCCCATGATGCAAAAGATATAAACTAAATGGAGGGCTCAAAGCCAATTCAAGCTTGGCTCCAAACAAAGCACATTAAACAGAATCTCAAATTAAAAAGTAGGAAGGTTTAATTTTCCGAGAAAACAAGGGAATTTTAGAATTGGCTCATTTAGTGACATTTAATGGTAAATACTAACCCTAGCTCAACATTATGGAATGTTTTGAGCAAATGGGAGAAAATGGTATTGTAATGTCAATAAAGCACTATGAACATAAAATAACAAAGAAATCGATGGAAAAGTAAAGCTTGCTCTATAACAGTTTGCTAGGGAGAAAGGACTTGTATGGTAGAAAAGCATACTTTGTAATCTGGATAGAATCAAATGTGAACTTTACTAGCTCCAACCTGATGAAAGCAATATAGTTATTACACATGCATTTGCAAACATCACTATGATTGCCACTATATTCTTACTTATGTTTCTAACCTATATTGCTTTTTTTCTCACCTCTTTACAAAATCACAAGATTTCACATTATTTAAAGTGGATTTTGGTTTAATCTATGTATCTCTTCTTACTACACAAATGTATCTGCCATGTCACATGTACTTGGTATCTTTCTTGAAATTTTCTTTATAGATATTTGTAGAAAACACTATTTACTCGAACAAGATAAGAAGTATGTGTAACAGGATTGCCAAGGGAAGTCCTGGTTGGTGCTGTAACTTAGATTTGGAAGCTCTGAAGGCACATAGAATATATGACACATGGAGTGGTATTGAATTTATGCCTTTCCTTACCCAAGTGCCACACATTTGACTGCACTGGAACACTGTATTTATTCTGAGCAGTCACTAAGGCTACCTTAGAACTGTGAAGTCTTTTCATTCTTGGAGTTAAATGAAACTTGATGCACCTTCTTGATGTCTGCTTTGAATAGGATCACTGACCAGATGAACCATATCTGAAGAGATGTCAAATGTCGGGATCTCTCTTCTTTTATATCAGTCATATTTTCCACAGGCATGTTTATCATCCCCTACATTTCAAAGAAATCTCGTCATATCCCATACATACAATCACGTTCCTTCTGTGGTTAACTTCTAAAGACTACAATAGGAAAAAAATTGTCAGGCATGTTTATTTGCCTAGTGCATTCTTGCTACAGTATTAACCTCAAAATATTTTGGTGGACAAAATACTTGTGTATTTGAGTTAGGTTCTAATGCTGTAAATAGTGTTGTGGGGTAACCGTAAGAGTACATGGCTCAGACACAGATTTATGCCAATAGAAAGTCTTTATTAGCCAGGTATGAACTAAACTGTGTGTTCAGGATCCCAGTGTGGTACTGAACCTTTCTTAGGGTGAGATTTTTAAACACCAAACAACATGTTGTGTGTTGACATACTTTAGTTAATAGGGTCAGTTATCCAGAGGCAGAACTACAAAAGCCAAAAAATAAGATTAGTACATTTAGGGATTTTCCCAGAACTATGGACTTTGATGCATTAGGCCTTTTTATTTATTTATTTATTTATTTATTTATTTATTTATTTATTTATTTATTTTAGTTTTGACCAGTGGTATCCTCTACATGTTGAGTTTTATGATCTGAATGGTACTTCCATCATGGAGTCAGTTGTGCTAAGGTCTGGAGACCTACTAAGGTCTGGGGTCCTGTTATAATAGGTTCTGGGTTTGGTTTCTGTTCACATCACTTAATTGTTAGGTGACCATGAATTCCTTTGCCTTTCTCTGTTATTAGTTCCTCCATCTGTATTGAGAGAATTAAGTTAGATAATCCTTCATTGTATTATCTAGCATATGCTAATAATTTCTTCACTGTAAGTTAGTCGACTTCCAACACTTCTCATGCTCTCAGAGTATTGCTTGAAGACCACATATAAGTTTATATCAGTGTGCCACAGTTAACTGCTGTCAACTTTACACGAACAGAATAATCTGTGAAAAGGAAGCTGAAGAATTTCCTGCATCATATTGGCCTGTTTCTCTGTCACTATCTGTGACAGATTTTCTTAATGGCCAATAGATGTAGAATAGCTGGGCCCATTGTATACTATTCTACAGTAAGTGGGCCTAGGCTGTATATTCAAGCTAATTGAGCAAGCCAGGGAAAGAAAGCCAGGCCAGTGTGCAGTATTTTTTTTTCTGTATTTTTTGTCTTCAGGTTCCTATCCTTATAACTCTCAGTGATAGATTGTGACCTGGTAGTGCAAGATGAAATAAATTCTTTCTTCTCTACGTTTCTGTTGGCTAGGGTGTTTATTATATCAGTAGAAAGCAAACTAGAAAATGAGTAATTTGATGGATCACTTATGATTAGATACAGTGATTTCCACATCTTTGTTAGTTCACATGAATATTTCAGTAAGGGTAAAAGAGAATAATGAATAATAGGTTTGTACTTGTAGTGGTATTAACTGTTTTCACATAAAACAACTTTATATTGATCATATTGATTCCACTAATATACTAATATATCATATTGAATGCTGACATACTAATACTGAGTGTGTAGTTATCAGAACATTTGCTTGCTATACTGTAATGAGCATTTAAATCCCATTAATTTCTTATCTATTACCTGAAGTGTTATTTTTGGTTATCATGCTCGCACCCATCCCATCTCACACTGATGTAGCCAAAAGGACCAGGTGGACCATTATCATCCCTAGATGATCTTGAACAGATAACTGTTCCGGATATAATCAGGAGACAATTAGCATGAAAGCAATTCTCATCATTAACAGTCTCTCAACCAAGGCTTATTCATTTTTGGTTGTCATAAAGCATAATTGTGATATATAACACTATGCGTGTGTTCCTTTGCTTTATTGAGAGCTGAACTGTAACTGTGGGTTACTTCATCCAAAGACACACTGGGAACAGATGGACAATTTACCTGTCATCTAGTTTCTAACTTACTGGTTTCTCTAACTCTATCCTATCCATGAATACAGAGCCTTGAAATTTCCCTGAAAGTATACCAAAGCAGGTTCAGAAGAGCTGGATATGATGGTGGCTTGCCTATCAGCTAACATTCAGGAACCTAAGGCAGGAGTACAGTGATTTCAAGGTCATCCTGGGTCATATGATAAGGCCCTACTTCGAGATTTAGTCCATTGTCCTCATGAGGGAGCATGGCAGCACACAGGCAGACATGGTAGCTGAGAGTTCTATATCCAGAACTGAAGGCAACAGGAAGACAGAGAGTCACTTGTCCTGGCTTGTGCTTTTGAAACCTCTAAGTCCACCCTCCACTGACACACTTCCTCCAACAAGCCACAACTGTTCATCATAATGCCACTTTCTGGTGACTAAGCATTCAAATCTATGAGCCTATGAGGGCCATGGTCATTCATATTCAAACCACCACACATGGATTCTGGGCCTTGCCAGTGGGTACGTAACTAAAGATAATAATTCCCTGCTCTCCTAGAATCTGTCAGTATCCAAAGGTTTAAAAGAATGCATTAAATACATGCATTAAATTTTCAAGGAAATTTTTAATTAATAAGAAAAAGAAACCAAAACCTGAAATAAAAACACATGCTACATATATTACTATAGAAAGTTCACCTGGAAAGTTCCACACAGGTCTACACCCACACCACCCGAACATGCTGATCTTGGAAGCTAAGCAGGATATGGCCTGGTTAAAAATGGGTTGGGAGATCCACTTTGGATGAATAGACTAAGCCTGTTAATTTAAATGTTTGAGGATTCTTTATATTTATGAATGTTTACTTTGCATTTTTTTTAAAGAGAAGAAGATCTGAGTTGAAAAAAACTTTATTGGTCTGGGAAAGTAGCAAGAAGACAAGAACCTGTGGCAAAATATGGGATAGAGGTTTTATATTTATTGGAAGTCCACATGGGGTAAAAGAAAACCCATAGGAGAGAGATTTAGAAATTTTCTAGTTAGTGTATCCTACTTGTCTTTGAGGTTCAGGGAGTTCTCAGAGAAACTTTCGAAATTTCCTTGCCTTGAGGCTTCATCACTGAAAAAGATAAATAAACAAACAAAAAACAAACTGAAACAAAACAAAAGAAGCAAACATGCTAAAGAAAAAAACATGGTGCTAATCCAAGGATCCACATGTTTTCCTTAGGATGGTTCTCTTTGCATAGCCCCCTCTCATTTCCATAGATTTTATATAACAGATCTGAATACACGATGGTGTTATAGGTTCAGCTTCCAAGCATTGGCCTAACTCCCCCATTCAGCTTATAATGAAAGCAGACATTATTAGGGTAAAGTATTAGCCTCTGTTTTAGAGTCTCCCAGTTACTTTCATTTTAATTTTTTAAAAGACATTTATCTACTCATATTATTTTTTGTGCATTTTTGTTCACTGTGTGCATACAGATGCTCACAGAGCCCAGAAGAGGGCATTCTTGCAACCACTGGGGCTGTAGTTACAGGCAATTGTGAGCCACCTAATATGGGAGTTGTGAACCAAACTCAGGTCTTTTGCAGGTGCGACAAGTGCTCATAGCCTCTAAGCCATCTCTTCAGGCCCCTTATTTTAATTCTGGAGTCTGAATAATGGCAAGTAATCCAAAGGACACTAATTGTGGAAACAAGTATGAGTGTCTCTGAAGTAGAAAGGAGCTTTGACCTTGTCTATTCACAGATTCTAAGAAAAGACCAGAACTGTGAGTACCTTCCTTCTCACCTTGCTCCCAAACATCCTTGAGCGTATCAGAGTGTAGCCTCAAATAAATCAAAAGCACTGGATTCTGTTTTAAATTAGGATGGGTTTACTCTTTCACTTGTTGAAGTTTTAATCAACTGCCTCCATTTTCTTTAAACTAAGACTGACTCAATGCTGTAAGATACTTAAAAGCTATTTCCTTTTCTTTTTAGTCACCTGAATAAGGCTGGCTTTCTAAGATATTTTCTTTAAAATTGTGTCACATCCATTCAGCAAAAGAGAAATCATGCCCAGTCCTGGAAACCTACTCAACTACTCAATGCTAGTGAAATCATAGATGTTGGGTAGAACCTAAAACCACCATTATACTCAACCAGCCTAATTCCTAGTTATAATCTAAACATTTGACTTGTATTGACAAATAAGTATGGTCTGCAACCCTCACGAAGTAAATTTGTCTTTGCAAAAGAAGGAGATCATTACAGAAAAATACCACCCAATAAAAATGCAGTTATAAAGCCCAATTCCAATGGATCCATCTACAGTAAGACTTCTGCACCTATGACCCAGTAAGCATTGTGAAAGAGGGAGCAGAAAGATTCTAAGAAGACCAGGGAGTTTGCTATGATATTATGTTTCCTAGTAATGACAGAAGCTACACCCATAAAATCTTACAAACATGATTGCTTAAACATGAGCTGAGCAAGTTTGAGACCAGTAGAGATTCTAAAGTAAAGGTAAAACCTACCATGCCATGATACTACAGTCAACCAAAGAATGCTGAGAGCAGGATATATAAATTTTCTTGTGGAAGAAACAAATCAGTTGGTTATTCAACACCAAATGTTCAGCAATGAAAAATATATACAAGTAACATTATAAAGACTGAGAAGGTTATATTTAGGAATGTGTGTGCATAGATAGATAGATAGATAGATAGATAGATAGATAGATAGATAGATAGATATAGATAGATAGAGACCAAGAATTCAAAATAAGAGCAAGAAGGGTTATGTGGTAGAATTTGAAGAGATGAAGGGATGGGAGAAGTGATGTAATTATAACATAATCTCAAAAAGTAAAAGGAAAGAATTAAAAAGCAATCCTGATATAACTTTGTGGATAACTTTGGCTTTTTGGTTATTTGATTGTTTCTTATTTTGTTTTAAATACTATTCATGTTAAATATGCAAATAGGTAACAGAGATTTCATTGTACTTGATGCTTAAGAAAAATTCATTTTATTTGGATATCTGTGTTCCCTTGGGGATAAGTCTTTTTACAATAAATGACTGATGAGGAATTTAGAACAGTAAAGGTATGATGGTGTAGAAGGAAATAAATCAAAGGAAGGAAATTGTGGGGCTACATTAGGACCCTGCAGAAGACAATGGCATTCACAATGACCAGCATTAGGGCTACAATGAGCCTGAAGGTCTCATCATCCCCATGAAGATCTGAGATAATGGCTAGAGTTTGGATGTATGCAAATAAGTGGCAAAGGCTTGAGAAAGTCTATGAATCTGATGGTGTACTAAGTATTATGTCTGAGTATTATTATCCTGAGAAGCCCTGTAGGCACTGCCATCTTTTCTTTGTTAGCAATCTATAAGACCATGAGACCATGTGCTACTGCTGTATAATTATCTAGAAGGATACATGTATCTTCTGAACCAGGTGCAATGTCTGTGTATCCACACCAGCCTGCCAATGCATGGCACTTCTTTACTGACCATATTTAGCTAACACAGAAGGGGAGAAAAGATGCTCATGTGAAAAAAGAATAAAAAATTCAGAAAAACTTGGTGTTTATTTCCTGGCTGACTCCCTAAATACTATAGGTTCAGATCTGAGTTAGGGTGGAGTTCCCTCTAGCTTTCAAATTATGTCCCATAACAAGGAATTCTTGAAGCAAGGATGTACAGTAAGGTAATATAAATAGAGACAGCTTAAGACACACACACACACATACACACACAGAGAGAAAGAGAGACTCAGAGATACAGAGAGACAGACAAGAGGTAGAGAGGGCAAGAGTAAAAGACAGCAAGAGAGCACTTGAGAGAGAGATACAGCAGAGATACAAATGAGAGAGAAAACAACAGAGACAGAGAGACAAGAGACAGATGGGGGAGGGAAAGGGTAAGGAAAAGAGAGTGCAAGAGAACACTTGGGAAAATGAAAGCATGCTAGTGAACAAGTCTAAGTCACTCTTTCCAGGTCATCTACTCAGCACCTACCTCCTTCATATTTTTCTTTTGCCATGGTGTGTTTTCTTTTTCCAAAATCTGTTCACTTAACATCTCTCCCACTGAATCTTTTCTTTTCTCTAAGATTACATAGCAAGTTATGTTGCTATCTGAACAAGTTATAGCTGGTATTGCTCCATGTGTGCAACAAAAGGCAGTGACAGGGACAGGGAAAGATTTTCTCCAAGAGAGGATTTACTGGAAGCAGTCGGTGATCTCCCAGAGAAAGGTTTGTGTTCCTGCAAGGGCTTAGAAGTGACAGTTTAATTGTGGGTCTTGTGTGGAATCAAAATCTGGGTTAGAGCTGATATGTCTCAGTCTCATAAAACAGTTGGTGTTTCTGCAGCTGTTTTTCTTGAGAATGGTCATTTTTGGAAGGCACTGTAGACTATTAGTGACTGGGCTCCTGATGTCTGTTTCTTGGTTCTGGTCTGGTTGTTAAAGTGACTGAATTTTCCTGTGATTTTTAGTTTCTTGTCTCTATAACTGGACACTGCTTGTCACTTGATATATATTGGAATACAATCAGTTTTCTTTTTATCTTAAATAACCAGAAATCAAATTTGAACTATCAGAAAGTTGTTTTAATTTGGCAACCCAAAGGCTAGATTGGAAAACCATCATTGTCTAATCCACAGTGCTTCGATTCATTCATAAATGCATCCATATACAAAAGATGCATAGGTTCCATATACTTAAAAACTGGAACTAATACAGAAGTCTTTATCAATATGCACAGATTGTCACTAATAAAATGTTCTTGAACTCTATATAGATGGTTTGCTTGTTTTGACTTATTGTATTTTGTTGATCATAGAACATTTAATATAAATTTGACTGAGTATCTAAATATTTTGAACTATAGATTAAATATTGCACAGCAAATCTCTGGAATTTCTTCATTTTCTAGTAAAATTCTGCAGCTATACTTTCTCCATAGCTCAATTTATTCATCTTTTACTAATGAACCTTGATACCCATTGCCCAGCAATATTTACCCTTTCCTTCAAGTCCAGTCAACTACAATTATAAACCCTGTTTCTCTGACTTTGACTACTTTAGGTACTTCATAGACCTGGAATTCTGCAGCATCACTAGAGTGGCTGGAAGATTTCATAGATTCTCCACATTTACCCATACTATCTTTCCTGCTTTTCTCAGGCTCAACAATGTATGCAAGTTATTTTACACATATTTTAATATATTATATGTACAAATTAATAGATTATATTGCAAGTGAAATTTGAAATAATGAATAATTATTGAATTAATTAGTACCTTAATTTTGAGATAGGTTGAGATAGTTGAGATTACTATAAAAATTTCTCAAAGACATCCATTTGTGCTTAGAGAGTTAGTTTATGTAAGGAATCAATAAGTGGACTGGAGATACACATCAGCAGTTAAGAGCACTATCTGCTCTTCTAAAGGACCTAGATTCAGTTTCCAGCACTTAACATGGTGGCTCACAACCATCTGTAATTCCAATTCGCAGGGATCTGATGCCATCTTCTGCATTCTGTAGGCAACAAACACACAAGTGGTGTACAGACATACATGAAGACAAACCACCTACATACATTATAACTTTAAAAATAATATAAAAAAGAAATCAACAAATGATAATAGTATTACTATTTGTGGTGCAGCTTTAGTGTATCTTTCTCCAAACTACTATAGAAATCTCTTAAAAATATAATGAAGAAATGAATGGCTTAAATTGTTTATTTATAATGGACATTTTATGAAGCTGGAATCCCCAAACTAGAATTGCTAGACATGTTAACCATTTCTAGATTTGTGCTTGTGTATTGCTGACTTACAGTAAAGCTGTTCTCTTACAGCACATGTAATTAAAAAGGCTTTAACATTAATTAATTGGTGCCTCCTATTATAAGACATTGCACATTTGTTATCTAAATAAATAGTACTTACTTTACACAATAGTTTCTTTCCATATTTTATCTGTTGGGTACAACTTTGCAAATCTTTTAAATGTTTCATGCTACTCTTCTGCAGAAGTACATTTGCTGGTAAAAGAACTTGAACAATAATTTTGAGATGCTAGGTTTCCTTCTATACCTGTCGTTTGTATAAAATTGGCTCTAAGGAGTTTAACTAGTACTAACCCCTTGACAGGTGCTACTTAAACTTACTCTTCATTTGGGATTAGTTTGGACCAGCTGGTATAGATCCCATCTGATGATCGTAAACAATCAAGACCAATTCACCAGACACTAATGAGCAAGGTCTACAGAGACCACTGTCCAAGATAGGGGCCATGTTGACAGAATCAAAAGGATACCATGCTTGGTATGATGGTGCATGTTTATTTTCTTAGCATTTATTAGTTGGAAACAATAAGACTGTACATTTGCAGTCAACCTGGGCTTATAGTGAGAAACATTTCATACAAAATGGTGTTACTTGTGACAGCTCTTCTGAGATCAACTAAAGCCAAAACTTCAAAGATAAATGTTTCTTGTACATAGCAACAAAATACTGAGTATGTTTTAACCACTGCTTCTAATTGTATTCTCTTCATGACATTTATTTCAGACACAGGCACATTTTGCCTCAAAAATGAGGAATAAACAAAGAATGGGAGAAATGTAACTGTCCTTGTATAATTTAATATTATCTTATACTTTGGCTATCTCAATTTTCCATCACTTGCAACCAGTAATTGACTGACTCCTGGCCCCCAGGAAAGAAGGCAATGCACCATTACTAGATGTAAAGCAAAGGATAACCAGGCTATAATCCACAGCTCCAGAGAAGCTAGCTAACAAGGAGGACCCTAAGAGGCACACATGGATCGTCCTCGAAAGAGGAAATAGATGAGATCATCATGAGTAAACTGGGGATGAGGGCTTGGTACTGGAGGGTAGGGGATGGAGATGAGAACATAAGAGAACAGGATGGTGGATCTGGAATAGGGATGGAGTGGGAGAGCAATGAAAGAGATACAATGATAGAGGGAGACATCATGGGAATAGGGAGAAACTGGGTTCTAGGGATGTATCCAGGAATCCTTAAAGATGAACCCAGGTTAGACTACTAGCAATAGTGGAGAGGGGACTTGAACTGGCTTATTCCAGTAATCAGATCGGTGGTGAATACCCTAACTGTCATCGTAGAGCCTTTCTCTAGTAACTGATGGAAACAGATGCAGAGATCCACAGCCAAACACTAGGCCAAGCTCCAGGAGCCCAGTCGAAGAGACAGAAGAGGGATTCTATGAGTAAGAGCATCAGGATCATGATGGGGAAATCTACAGAGACAACCAAACCAAAACTAGTGGGAAATCATGAAAGTTCGATAAACAGCTATGGAGCCTGCGTGGGACTGGACTAGGCCCTTTGTATAGCAAGACAGTTGTGTAGCTTGATCTGCTTAAGGGACCTCCTGGCAGTAGGATCAGAATCCATCCCTGGTGCATGAGCAGGCTTTTGGGAGCCCATTGCCTATGATGGGACACTTTGTAGAGCCTTGAGGCAGGGGGAGGGACTTGGACCTGCCTCTACTGAATGTACCTCTCCATGGGACGCCTTACCTTCTTGTAGGAGGGAATGGCAGTGAGTTGGGAGGTGGAGGCTGGAGGCCTGGGAAGAGGAAAGAGCTTTGATTGGTATGTAAAATGAATTTCAAAAAATTCTTAATAAAACTACATAATTTGGGAAAAAAAGAATACTAACTCTTTTAGTATTTCATGATTTCTACAATGCCAACTATGTTTAACAACACTATAGTACTGATATCCCCTTTTTCATACAATATTTTTATTAATTCCTTGAGAATTTCATATATATGTATGTGTATGTATATATATATATGTATGTATAATGAATTTAGATCATATTCATCCCCAGCCTCTACCCTACTGCTTCTAGAACTATCTTTAATTCTCTCTCAACCTTATGTCCTCAATTTTATATATACCCTACTGAGTCCATTTTGTGCTTCCATACACCCATGGGCCAAGAACAACCCAACAGAAAATAAATACTTTTGACCCTCCCTTTTGCTATCAGACTATTAAAATGATAGTAGACTTGAAATTGGATTTTTCCCAAGAATTTTATGCTTGGAGAAAGAAAATCCTGAAGCCCTGATGTTTGCCAAAAAAGGAAGCTCTTTTGAAAAGAAAAGGACAGAGAGAGGGAGAGAGAGATTCCACACAGTTCTGAGAAATATTCAGACCACTTTGTAGGGAAGACTCCGGCCAAGAGAATGGTGAGGAGGAAGACAGCAGTGTGACCAGCCATGCCTGGTTATCCATACTGCCTACCATTTGTTTAAACCCAAGATTAGTGTTAGGATAAAAAAAAAAAAAGACAAATGAGGGTAGGTTTATTGCTAGACTCCTTTGTCCCTCTTTCTAAAGTAACCACATTAAATAAATCTGCTTTATCTGTTTTTCATTATGAATTGTCCTTAATTTACCTATTAAGGTCATATTTCTAAGCCTGGCATATTAGATATGCCAGGGCCCAGGCTTTGACTCTAGCCACTCATTTACAGTTCAATTACCAAATCCATGAGAAGAAGCAAGTTGAAGGAGGAAAGGTTTATGTTGGCTTACCTTTTAAGAAGAGACTTAATTTACTGTCATGGGGAAGCCATGATGACAGGAGTGTGAGACGTGTTACACTGTATTCACACCCAGGAAACAGAGAGAGAAATATTGTTGTTCAACCCAGTTTCTTCTTTCTATTGAGTTTAGAACACCTCATGGAATGGAACCATCCACATTTAAGATAGGTTGTCTCACCTCAGTTTATTCAATCTAGAAACTCACAGAGTTTGACCAGAGATTTGTCTCCAATGTGATCGTAGATCTTTCCAAGTCAGCTATCAGCATTAATTATAACAACAAGTAAGTATCCATTTGTCACTAGTTTGTGACTATTTCTGAGGAGGACTGGACTAACATAATGAAGGACTAATCTAATGGCCTCCTTAAAAGAATACATTTCAGTGTCAATCTCAATGATGCACACAGAGGCAGGCAGCTCTCTGTGAGTTTCAGGACAGCTAGGGCTGTGCAGAGAGACACTGTCTCAAAACACTAAAAAATCCAAACAAAACAAAAAAATTCATTTAGTGTTCAATACTCAGACATTTGCTACTGTTGGTTTCTGTGTCTATTTTAAGTTTTCATAATTCACAATCCAGAAGGGAGGTGCAAGAAAACTTTGCTATATTCTGTATCCACTTTCAGAAATCCTGAAGGAAGTCTGGGAGAAAAGAATGAAAGGTAAAACTGGAACTTTCATGGAGAAAATTGAAGCTATGGGGTTTGGAGTAAATATTACAGCCCAACAATTTAAACTTTTATATTTTATTTTATCAGTTCAATTTTAATTTAAGAATCACCTCCTAGGTATAGAATATAGATAATTTTAGAATAATTACATTTAGAATAATTACATTTTAGATGGTGCCAGTTTGTATTCATGTTTGTTTGTTTCTAGCTAATTACAATACTGGACCAAAGAGAGTAATTAGCATTTCTTGAGACCAGGTATTAGTCATTATGTTTTTTAAATATTTCAAGATAATCCAATATATACAGTTTCCTCTTTTGTGATTATTATTAATTTAATACCCAAAATGTAACCATAAGACATGATAAAGTACATAGTAAATACAGTATTCAAGCTCATAGCTAAAGATTAAGACAATACAATAAATATGTATAAAATATGAATTATAATACATAGTTAATGCAGTATCCAAGCTCACAAAAATTAAAACAATACAATAAAAATGTACAAAAATATGAATTATAATTTATATTAGAATACAGATTTTTGTTTGATTAGTTTGGTAGTATGAATGTAATTGGCTCACATAAGCTCATTGGTAGTGGCACTGTTATAAGGTGTGGCCTTGTTGGAGGAAGTGTGTCACTGTGGAGGCGGGCTTTGAGGTCTCATATAATGCTCAAACCATGCCCATTGTTGGAGTTCACTTCCTGTTGTCTTCTGATCAACATGTAAGCACTCTGTCTGCCTACGTGCCACCATGACACACCATTATAATAATTCACTGAACCTCTGAAAATATAAGCCACCCAGTTAAATGTTTTCCCTTTATAAGATTGGCTATGTTCATGGTTTCTTTTCACAGCAATAGAAACCCTAACTAAGTCAGTTAGTAATCATGTTCTCTAGTTTAGCTTCTCTGACATTATTAGTAGCCTTTTGAAATAATCATTTATATTTTGAGAAAACCAACTAAACTCATTCCTGTTTTTAACTATTTTAAAGTTATTCTTTAAATGTGATCTCCATGGGAGGAGGAACAAAGTATACCGGTGACAACCCACCCCTCCTGAGTCTATCCTTGTGGTCCTGACATATGGTTGAGTTTAAGGTAGAAAGCAAATTTTGTTTGTAACTAAGGAGTCTTGGTGAAGGTATGGTGCCATCCATCATTGAAACACTGTTCTCTTGGCTTAGGCTTCTTCTGCAAGGTGGTGAACAATTGTCAGAACTTTCTTAAATTTCTTTCAGGAAGACCATTTCTGCTCTGTCTGGTGCCAGGCTTCTGCCTTTTCCCTCTATCACTGTGATGCTTGTAGGAGAATTTCAATGATTTAATTACTGCTGTTTCAAAAGACATAGGAACAAAAGGATGGCCAAGTGTCTCTTAGAATATCTCCATTCAGGCCAGCATGGTTCTGATAATTTCTAGGTATCAGGAAAGCTACAGAGCATTGAATTAGAAATTTTAAAAGAGCAAAAGATTTTTAATGTTAATTTAGCTTAATTTGTTTTCATTTAATACACTTGTTATGTGCTTCCTAAAACATTTTTTGCATATATCTCACTTTATGTTTGAAAGTTTTCCTTCATGCCCTCTACTCTGTTTCTCTCCTTAATAACTCCCACTTGAGCCGGGCGGTGGTGGCGCACACCTTTAATCCCAGCACTCGGGAAGCAGAGGTAGGCGGATCTCTGTGAGTTCGAGCCAGCTGGCTACCAATGAGTTCCAGAAAGCGCAAAGCTACACAGAGAAACCCTGTCTCGAAAAACCAAAAAAAAAAAAAAAAAAAATAACTCCCACTTGAATGCTTCCACCTTCAGGATCCTACCTTCCTACTTCCATGAGTTCTATTACTATTTCCACCTCACTCCCTTACACCACTTTACATGATTCATGAACTCCTTCTAGTTTTCTAACCTACACACATGCTATCACATAAATACACACATACTTAAAAATTAGAAATTAGGATTAATATGTGAGATATAAAATGTGTTTGATTTTCAGAGCACAGGATACTTCACTTAATGTTTTCAGTTCTGTGATTTCCCTGCAAATTTCATCTTTCTTTATAGCTGAATAAGATTCCTTGGTGTATATGCAGCACATTTTCATCATCCATTTATCTGGAGATGGGTATCTACACTACTTACATTTCCTAACTATTGTGAATAAAGCAGCGATAAACATGGATGAGCAAGCATTTTGATGTTGGGTATAGAGGCCTTTGGCATATATCCAGGAATAGTGTAGCTGAGTCAGATGGTAATACAACTTTAGCTTTTCCAAAAACATCCACAATGATTTCCCTAGTGCTTACAGGAATTTAAGCTCTCTTGAACATTGAATAGAAGTCCATCTTTCTCCACATCTTAATCAGCATTTGTTTTTATTTCTTATTTTTTTCATATTGATAGTCACTCTGGTTAGGCTTAGATTGAATCTCAATGCTGTTTTAATTTGTATTATTCTCTGATGGCTAGGACTTATGAACACTTTTATTTTTCTCTCTGAGAATTTTATTCAGTGCCATGACTCTAACTTTTTATATTTTTTTTATTTTGTCTTGGTTTTTATTTAGAACCTTTTTCTTAGTATTTTTTCTATTTCCACCATTTAATACTCTATCAGATGTACAGATGACAAGAATTTTCTCCCATTTTTGGAAGCTGCCTCATCAATTAACTGTTTGTTTTCTTTGTTGTATGGATTCTCAATTTCATGAGATTCTATTTGTTGATTTGGGCCTTATTTCCTGAGCATCTGGAGTCCTATTAAAATCATTCTTAGTTGTGCCTATATCTGGAAGTGTATTCCACACTTTCTTCCTACATTTTAGAATTTTGTGTCTTATATTTCAAGCCATTTTCTAAAGAATTTGAGTATTTGAAAACTGTCCCCATTTACCTAGGGACTAGTTTTTAAATAATGCTTGGGTGGCATCAATTTATTAATAACCTTGTACATATGCTTGAACTGTATTACAAGAGAGAATCGTGACATCAGAAATCCATTCATTTTGTCACAATAGAAACAAGAAAACTGCTTTAATTTCTTCAAGATTTGCAACCTACAAGTTGCATAGGGGCCAATGATTATTTGCAGTGGATTGTGTATATTCAGGAAGTAACACTAACTACGCTAGTCAGTTTTCCACTAAAATAACATATTCTAGATGAGATGAATTTTGAAGTGAAAAAGCTTGTTTCAGCTTCCAGATGTGGAGGTGCCAACCTAGAAACAATTGGTCAAATTGCTCTAGAGCGTGTGCAAGATGTATCTTGAAAGAAAGAGTGTGTAGGCAAAAGCATCTCATATTGTGGTGCCTAGAAACAAAGAAAAAGAAGGAGAGAGTGTTACTTCAAGCAGACATCAATGACATAAAGCCTCTCCCAAGGACCTAGCACTTCGTGTCACCACCATTTCGATTACTAATACTGTCTGTGAACGAAGCTATTTTTCAAAAAAAAAAAAATTATTTTATAATTAACTTAATTTCACATATCAGCCATGGATTCCCCCGTCCTCCCTCCTCCCACCCCCCCCAGCCCTCCCCCCTAACCCACCCCCATTCCCACCTCCTCCAAGGCAAGGCCTCTCCTGGGGAGTCAGCCTAGCCTGGTAGACTCAGCCAAGGCAGGTCCAGTCCCCTCCTCCCTACACCAAGGCTGAGCAAAGTGTCCCAGCATAGGCCCCAGGCTCCAAAAAGCTTTTAACACATGGATTTGGGGGGACATTATAGATCAAAGATTTAGCAAGTGTTTGGGATAAGTAACTTCATCCCTGTTCACATTGTCACTTTATATTTCCTTCTCTCATCACTTCTGCTCCAATTTCCTCTACCACATGGTCACTTTTATTTAGATTTATCCTAAATTAATTGCTTACTGCAGAGAACTGGCACCCTGTCATGCTTGATAGGCAGCAAGTCCACATGATACACAACTATAGATTCCTGCTCCAAAACCCTCTTCCACAGATTAAAAAGTGTTTTCTTGAAGGATTAGAAATAGTGACAAACGGAGGTGAAGGGTGGAGTTCTGAAAGACATTTTTATTTGCAAACATTCTACCAAAAGGTAAAGCAATCTTCAGGTGACCACAATTTTCACTGACTTTTTGAAGACTCCCTGGAGTTCATGTAGGTCATGTCAACCAACTCCCCCACATTTCAGTCTCTGACCTGTTGGTGCTTTACTTTCAAGGGGAAAGCTGAATTTGGCTATCATTAAAATTCATTTATTTGTGCTTGTAAAATTAAAATACATTTTGAATATTTCCCTCTTTTAGTGCAACTGTAACTAAGGACTTGTTGAAAGGAATTACAGATGATGCTAGCAAGTAAAAATGATATTGAAATTTTAAATACCTGGTTTCTATCCATGTGATGAACTCTGGGTTTTATCAAGATGGCTGCTCACTTTGTTCAGAAAATGAAACAACTGTTACAGTCCATAATGATATCTTCCTTTGGTAGAGTATATTATTTACAAATATTAATTTGCCTCATTCATGTTTTTAAGATGCTCTTAACGTTTCCTTTTATCACTTATTTGATATGAACCCTCCTCTCATTACATGCATATAGGCTTCTGTAGAGTTAAATATCCATTTTCTCCTTTTATAATGTCGTGAGAATCTTGTCCATTCTCAAGGAAAACTCTAATACATTATTATCCAATTTCTAGCATCTCCATATTGCTTTGAAACTTCATAAATATTTATGATCCTTACCTATTCCTTGAAATTTATTCTTTATTTTGGCACTTCTAGCACCAATAAAATAAATTTAAAATATATCAATGGAATAGAGAATAGAGAGCTCAAATGAAGGTCAAAGTATATGGGAGCTAAATGAACAAAAATTAAGCAGCATAAAGAAATGGCAAAAAAAAAAGGCTGTGGATGTAACTAAGCAATAAAATGCTTGCACCACATTCAGGAGAATGTGTCCTTGATTCCAAGAAAATACACCTTGTGTTATATGCCTAAAATAGAGAACAGGAATGCTAGGTGTTAGATAATAGCAAAATGATTGGGAAAATATAGAACTCTATTACTCATATGGAATTTTAGAATATGTGCTTAAATTTGAACAGAGAAAATTCTATATATCAATTGATGTGATGTATAGAGAAAATCTATAGGGTATCAGTTTAATTCAGTTCAAAGAAATGATTGAACATCATATGGCTCTAGCAGAATGTAAGTGGAGAAGAGTCATCCATTCTTGAAAATGTTGACTAGACAAGGTCTTCCTTTCTGAAATAAATGGCCTTCTAGCCTGCCTTTGAACCCAGAGCAAGCAAAGCAAAATATGCAAAGCAGAAGAACAACCACTGTAGTTTGTTCTTCTCATACCTTGTGTTTGAGGGTGACTGAGACAGGTATGGACCAGAGGATTCTCCATCAGCTCCTCTGACTTGAGGACATGAAATGGAGAACTGGGCATAAACAGAATGACATAAACACATATTACATGATAGAAACACAGGCATGTGGTAGAGTTTCAAGTTTTCAAAGTCATTTTGTGAAAAAAATATTAAGAGAAAGAACAGTGTGAAATGGATAGGAATAGGAGTGGAGACGGGGGCTCAATGCCGGGCATGTCAAGAGACTAAACAATCAGGGGATACTTTCTTTTATATCCAGAAGAACTCCTGGGACTGTTTCCTCTGCTGAAACGAGTGAGAAAGATTGCTGCACTTCTACTCAGGGAAGCTGTGGCAGTTTGTCACGTGAGAGAGATTCCAGGAAAATTCAGGAGTTCCAGTAGCACTTAGAACATTTGGGAACATTTTCTAGAATCCTCTGATATCAGCCCTTGATAATTTCATTAACTGAATCTTTGTATTATGTCAGGCATTATGAAAATACAAATCTAACCTATTAATGGTTTAACACATGGCATAATTCATTGATATGTTCTTAAGTATAAAAGATAAAATTACATTTCTACAGTGTTAGCAAAATGTAAATGAGATATGTGAATTTAGTAAGATAGTTTAAAAAACATTAAAGAGATGATATTGGAAATGGATTTTAAGGCTGAGTATGCAGCAAAAATTTCCAAAGTTCTCTAAGACTAGAGGATTGAATGTACAAGAATACTGTAAGTGATGAAATACTGCATTTCAAAAACCAATCAAATTGTGATTATATGATTTCATTTAACTCATTAAAGAAGGTCCAGAACTAGTATTGTGATCTATCTTTAAAGAGTAAGGAAACAATGGCTGGAGAGATGTCTCATCCATTTATAGCACCAACTGCTCTTACGGAGCAGCCATCTTGATAAAACCTGGAGTTCATCACATGGTGAGAAACCAAGTATTTAAAATTTTAATATTATCCTTTCTTGATAGCATCTTCTGTAATTCCCTTCAACAAGTCCTTAGGTACAGTTGCACTAAAAGAGGGAACTATTCAAACTGTATTTTAATTTTACAAGCACAAATAAATGAATTTTAATGATAGCCAAATTCAGCTTTTCTCTTGAATGTAAAGCACCAACAGGTCAGATACTGAAATGTGGGGGAGTCAGTTTACATGATCTACATGAACTCTAGGGAGTCTTCAAAAAGTCAGTAAAAATTGTGGTCATCTGAAGATTGCTTAATCTTATTGTAGAATGTTTGCAAATAAAAATGTTTCTAGTCTTCAAGCTGGTCACTAATCATCTCAGTTTCTCATCACTTTTTCTGTTTTTTTTAACCCTCTTTTGCACTCTTTTTACATTTTTGCTTTAATTTTGAGCCCCTCCACAGCAGTTTATCCTGTTATCTCCTACTCACACTCTGTATTATCAAAGATTCTCTGGTGCTTCAAGAGGGAAATCACAGAAAACAGCATCTTCCATTTCTGGGAATCAGAAAATTTGGGGAATTGTGTAGCTCGAAAGTCAGACTACACAAAAGTTTTGAAAATCTGTAAGTAGAGCACACATGACAGTCTTAAATTGTCGTAGATCATCAACTTCTCAGGCAAGCAAATCAGGCTTCTTGTAAATAAATGAGTTTTTCATGTCACAGTTTCCTATTCAACCATTTGCTTGTTAGATGAGCATTTTGTAGTGGGTGATACTCAGTGCTGTGTGTGTTTTCTGGTTATGCATGTATCTGCTGAAGATATACAAAATGACTGCATATTTAAGTATCACCAGTTAGCCAGCTTTCTCATATGACAACAAATACCAGAAATAATTAACCAGGGAAGCATTTCAGTTCATCTTTGTGCAGCATTTTGAGTTTGTCATGCATGATTCATTCGCCTTGTTTTTTTGGTCCTCTCATCATCGTGTATGGGTGTGTAGTGGGGCACAAATCTTAACTTAGTGGATTAAAAGAAAAAGAGGGGAAAAAAAGGAAGAGGCCAGAACTATTCAGCCCTCTCTGAGACTATATACCATGGACTTGATTCCTCCCACTAATAGATACCTCTTAAAGATTCCTCCATCTCCCTAAAACACCAGCTGTGGCATTTAGGTATTCTACACTCAAGTCATGCAATCAATTTCCTAAAATTTGCAAACAATAAGAAAGAAAAAAGCTCATTATCAAGAAAAGTAATCCATTGTCTCTAGTCACTGGTAAGTGCTGCACATCACTTTCTTTTCTAGTTCTTAAACTTCACACTTTTTAGGAAGCCAAATAATTTTGAAAAATGTATGCTTTTACTGCATCCAAACCTGCACAAATTCTGATCTAGCATGTGTCTGCCTGGAGTACAGAAGTTCTTCATTTCTTATAATTAAAATTTTGTGACACCAAAGAGCAGTGTGGATGGGAGATAATTTCTTCTATTATTTATTTATAACACCCTTGTAACTTTTCTTTACTGCAAAGCAATTGTTCAAAATTACAGAAAATGTCACATTGTACTCTAAAATGCAGCTACTTGCTCCCACAGGATACACACACATCTGCATTTCTTTTGATATTAGTAGTACACAGAACTAGTATTTATTTATTGTAGGCAGCTAATAAATACTTGCTGTAAGTGCAAATTATTGAAAATCATAAGAACAACTGAGACTGAGCTACATACAATAATTTTCAGTCTACTGAAATTAAGATTGAGTCAACCAGACTGTCACATGGTATATTTGAGTTTATTGGTCCAATTGAATGCAGATTTCTTTATGTGCTCAATCCCATGTGATTAAGTTGTAAATTTTCAGTAAGTAGTAGCATAGGGGACATTAACATGTTCAAACAATTACTAGAAGGGATTTTTAGAAAACATCTAAAGTTCTTTACTTAAACTGATGCTCGGAAACACCAGAACACCTCCTTCCAAAACACCTCCCCAACATCTTTTCCCTTCAAACTCAGTGAGGGCTGAATTTCTGGCTCTTTCATTAATTAATTCTCAGAGGCTTAGTATTAATTACAAACTGTATGGCCTATGGCTCAGGCTTCTTGCTAGCTAGCTCATATAACTCAGTTTAACCCATTATTATCAATCTATGTATTGCCACATGGCCATGGCGCTACCAGTTTGCTGGAATCTTGTGGGAGCCAGGCAGGAAATCCAAGAGGGATAGAGGGAGAAGAAAGGCAGGGTCAGAGGATGTGCCAGCCTACTGCCTAAGGAATGACACACCTTTGTTTCCATGGCAGAATTTCTGAAAAAATAAATGATGAGAAATTATATGCCATGTGTCTCACTTTGATCTACCAAGACTGAATATGGATCAGTCTGGCCAGCCTTCATTAGCATGTCAGGAATTGCTGAGAAATCACATGGGGTGTGTTTCACCACAATGGAACAAGTTCCAAAATGGAGGTTCCCACCATCATTTGACATAGATTGGCAATTCTGTTACTGTCATGTTTCTGGCTTTATCTGCACTAGACTAAATAAAACCTCCTTTCTAATCAGTTTTAAAATCTGAATTCTCTACCAGCTCAAGCAAATCTGCCACCATACTGGTGCATGAATGGATCAGGAATTCATCATATTTTATCTTTCTCTGCATTCAGGACCCAAGAAGTCACAATCTGTGATCTCAGAGACTCTTGAAGGCTACTAACTCTTCCCTCCACCTGGCAACCCAGAAGGCTTCTTTGCTTGAGCTCCTTAATGCCCTTAGGGGTTAGCAATCATCCTTCTCATTGCTTAGGGACTCTGGGAGGACTCAGTTGAGCCATGGACTCAGTGAAATGCAAAGGCCTTCCTGCTTTTGATGCTCACTTCTACCACTCTCAGTGGGCACAGGTCATCACTCTTAAACGACCATTCACAGGGAGATCCTCATGCCTGAAAACAGGATATCTAGTCAAAGAAGCTCTGTAGTGCAATCTGAAAGTCTGGGCCAAGGTGCCCTTACTGCTCAGCCCATGGAGGATAAAGAACTGTTTTTTGGTTTTGTTTGTTTCTTGGTTTAGTCCTAGTTCCCAGCAGTGGAGTTGAGCAGCAGTGGAAGTTTGGATCTGTGCATGTTATGAAGGGTAGTAGTCATTTCTTCTTCCCTTTCTTCCTGACAAGCCCCCCTGAGACTATGTTCATCTCATACATCTCAGACTTTCTCTGTAACAGCCTTCTTTTGAATCTCTCCCCCACGCCCCACTCCTGCCCACTTTTTTAGTTCCCCAAACAAGGTTATTTTGAAAAGAGAGATGACCTTTTTAAATGTTATACCTGATGTCTCTTGTAGACTCCCTGTTCAATTGAACCTCATGTTGCTAGCCAGTGTCTTAGAGGGATGCTCTATTACAAATTACATTCACTGGTGTTCTGTCTCAACAAAGAACAGGTACATTTTCTCACTTGTGTCTTGCCATTGTAAGGTATTATGAAGAGCTGGAGTAATTTGATCCACAACTCATGAAAAAGAAAAACAATCTGTATTCTTAAAATTACATCAAGTCTTTCTCCACAATTTAAGTGAGCTCTGATAGTAGTTGCTGCTCAAACACTTCCTACCAGTATTAGCAAGCTTACATTTTTAACTTGGATCTATATAATATTCATATTTACATTTGTTTGCTTTCTCTGTACCCCCCTAGTTAAGCTCTAGGCTTTGAGATATATTTTCTAAGTTCTTCTAAGAATGCACAATCTAGTTAAGTGAGATTGTGTATTTTTGTTTGAGTGCTCATAGATGCTGCATTCATGTAATTATTTAGTGTTATTTTTCTGTTTGTCTAGCTCCAGTCTGTCTATGAATTGTATTTTTCTCTTGTTAGGCTATAAAGTCAACAATATTGTCCATGTTTTCTGTCTTCCAAATGCACTTTTCTGTAGGTGAAATTCTAAATGGTCTTATTAAATAAGAAACACTGAGTCAAATAAAGAGCCCAGAGATCAAGCAGTAGCCAAGAGCTAAGACCACCTTATCTTACCACTCTCTGCTGTCCTTCCCCTGAGAGAGAGAGAGAGACCTTCTTCCTGTATCCTGTTCTTTTACTGACTTTCTGTTTGCCTTCTCATTGGCTGTAAACCCAACCACATGACTTCCTCGTCCCTGCTTGTCTATACAGACCTCCAGGTCTCTATGGTTGGTACTGAGATTAAAGGTGTGTGTCTCCATACTGCCTGTGTCCTTGAACATACAGAGATTCTGCCTGCCATGTGATCAGATTAAGGATGTGTGCAACCACTACAGATTTCTGCTTAATGGCTTGCTCTTAGCTCTAATCCCCAGGCACTTTATTAACATACAAATAAAACCACATTTCAGCACAAATAAAATACCACCATACTTTTCTGGTTTTCATTAAAATATCAAGTTGCTGATATGCTTTAAAGATGTAGATTTTGTTTTATCAAAATGATTACTTATGTTTTCTGCTGAGTTTTTCAGGCATTTAACTACTTTTAAAAAGCTGAGTCTTAAAAGAGTGAAGATTTATTTTAAAATCTGTTTGGTTTTGTCAGACTTTCTCTAAATATTTTACAACAGCAAAATTATAAACCACTGTTTGTTATTCAAGATTAGTGTAACTTACCATCTGGGTGTTCAGCGGCTGTATTTGGAGATCAAAGTTGGTGAGGATAAATAGATTAGATGACAATTATCATTTTGGACTTTATCCTCAGGTCAGCTAGATGGATTTGTCTCAGAGACTGAAAGGATACTTCCAAAAATGTTTTATATCTTCACAAATTCACATATCCTCTTAATCTGTGAGGTTATGGAGACTTCAGAGTCTGGGTTCTTTCTAACTACTGTACATTCTTCAGTGAAAAGGGTCATTGTAAAAGGATGTGTTCTGTGTACTTTCAACAGGAGACAAATGGTCAGCAAGACCTTGGCCCATCTTAGCAGATGAGACACTTGTCAGGGAAAAGTTCAAAGAAGTTAAGAGTTGTGGTGATATTTTATTTGTGCTCTAACAAATAAATCTTCCCTGGGGATCAGAGGACAAAGCCAGACACTATGTTAAACATAGAGGTCACGTAGTGGTAGCACACACCTTTAATCCTAGCAATCAAGAGGCTGATATTCATCTGGATCTCTGTGAGTTCAAGGCCACACTGGGAACAGAACCAGGCATGGTGGTGGCACATGTCTTTAATCCCAGCACTAGTTAACCATAGAGGTCTGGAGGTCTGTATAGACGGACAGGAAGTGATAGAGCTGGACAGAAAGAAGAAGTGATATAGCTGGGCAGAGAAAGGAAGTAAGATGGCAGAGCACAGAAAGATATATAAGGTGTGAGTATACAGGAAGTAGCTCTTTTGAGCTGAGGATTTCCTAGCAGTAAGAACTTGTGGCTGGCTTGTTCTGTTCTTCTGATCTTTCAGCTTTCACCCCAGTATCTAGCTCTGGATTTTTTATTAATAACACCTTTCAGCAATTAGTGTTACAGAGTCCCCTCATTAGTCCCTAAGATTAATCCCTAAATATAATTGACCAACACCAACAGTAAAAGAAAGAAGCTAATTTTTGGTCACCTACATGGTCTTGAATACAACAGAGAAGTGTAAAAAAATACAGTAACTGATAATAATGCAAAATAAACAAAACTACATTAGATTTTTTAAAAGAGGCCTTATAAGGTCTTATTAAATACTCAAATCACTATGAAACTGCAAGAAACTTAGTGAGTTCACCTGCATTGAAACACTCAAGATAAAATACAAGAGAACTAATCAAGGATTTACATTTTTTTCTCTTTGAAAGTGACCACAAGGACAAATGCCACATAGTAAATCAGGAATGCATAGCTGTAGATGTAACCAACCATCTTATTAAAATAAGAAACACAGAACCAATGTAAAAGAGAAAGCCGAGAGGTCAGAGCTCAGAGCTAAAATCTTACCTCCTGCAGTGCTCCTACCTCCCCAAAAGAGAGCTACTTCATGTGTGTCTGTCTTTAAATAGTCTTTCTGTTCTGCCTTCTCATTGATTGTAAACCCAAACACATGACTGCCTCGTCACTGCCTGTAAGTACAGCCCTCCAGGTCTTAAAGACATATGTCTCCAATGCTGGCTGTATGCCTGAACACAGAGATCTACCTAGCTCTTCTACCAAGTGCTGGGATTAAAGGCGTTAGCTACCACCACCACCACCACCACCACCACCACCACCACCACGCTCTTGCTATGGCTCTAATAGCTCTGACCCCTGGGCAACTTTATTTATTAACATACAGTGAAAATCACATTTTAGTACAAATAAAATACCACCATACATAGCCCTTGCTCCTTACTTGGAATGTTAACATGGGAAAGGACATGTAACATGTCATATACTCCCTCTTACATGGCGTCTACCAGACGAATTTTGTATTGACTGCTATAAAAAAAAATCTACTTAAAATGCAGTATTGTTTTTTCACAATTCATTTTTCTTGCTAGAAGTAAATAAAACACTATCTGTTTAATGGTGAAAATCCTCCCAAAATTAATTCTACCGCAATTAGCTCAGATTCCACCTATAGTGCCTAAACTTGCATACGTTTCCCAATATGCAAGAAAAATCCCCTGACCTCTTTTGTGAGTTTCAGATGACCCCAAGGGCATCACTGGACAATTGATACACATTTTTTTTCTATAGCTGTTTCTAATCTTGTTTTTTGTTTCATAAGGACTTCCAAACAAACCAAAAGTGTTCCCTGTCTAAGAGTTTTTTCCTTCCTACTATATCCCCCAAAATAATCTCTCATTCATGCCAGGTCAGCTGCTTTGTTTTTACTAATCATTTCCAGTTTTTCTAATCATTATTTAGATAGGTATGATGATGGCTAGTTCCTCCTATCCATCTAAAAGGAAACTCTATTTTCCCTAAATTATCTCTGTCCCTGTTGCTGTTAATGCTTATCCAGATCCATTTCTTCCAAACTTGCTGTGGGATGGTCTGGATGTCAAATTGTTCTGATTGGTCAATAAATAAAACACTGATTGGCCAGTGGCCAGGCAGGAAGTAGGTGGCCAGGCAGGAAGTAGGTGGCCAGGCAGGAAGTAGGTGGGACAAGGAGAGAGGAGAATTCTGGGAAGCAGAAGGCTGAGGCGGAGAGACACTGCCAGCTGACACCATGACCAGCAACATGTGAAGACGCCGGTAAGCCACCAGCCACGTGGCAAGGTATAGATTTATGGAAATGGATTAATTTAAGTTATAAGAACAGTTAGCAAGAAGCCTGCCACGGCCATACAGTTTGTATGCAATATAAGTCTCTGTGTTTACTTGGTTGGGTCTGAGTGGCTGTGGGACTGGCGGGTGACAAAGATTTGTCCTGACTATGGGCAAGGCAGGAAAACTCTAGCTACACAAACTGGAATAGGATCTACTTCAAATTGTCATAAATTTGTTCTTTAGAGATCCAGGCTGGGACCTCATTTGACACCACCTCAGCCAGGCTCAAACTTCCTCTGTTATACTAGGTACTTCAAACATCCTATTAGAGCAGTGGCCATGACCTCCAATGTTTTGCATCCTGTTTAAAACATTCCACAGTGAAGTATTTTTTTTTTATTGATTGCATAAATCCTGAAGGCTATATACCTTTTCAAGGACCCAAGCCTATTTCAGTTCCCAATCAACTGTGGGAATATGTAGCTTTCCTAAATTATATCTGACCAAGAATGCACTCCAGTGTCATTATACACTTCCTTGAACTGAACAAAAAGAGATGTACCAGGTTCACTCTTGATTGTTCTCAGCCTCATGCTCTCCATAGATATAGAAAGAAGTGAGTTCTATGAACTTAATTTTTACTGCTCAAAGACAACCCCCAAAGCTCATAAACAAAATATCTGTGCTAAGTTAAAGTCCTTCAATAGTAAAGGAACAGACACATTTGCTTATAACAGTGATACTTCAAATTTTCAGGAACCAATATTGCTCCACGGTGCTCTGGATGGAACCTTTACCACAGTATATGAAGAATGACACTTTTACATAAACAGAAGGACAATTTTAAAACAATCTTACCAAATCATCCAATGCGCTAATCACTTTTGAGGATGAGAGAAAAAAATTGTTTTTACTGGTACAATTAAAAAAAAAAAAACCTGTTTTTGTTTCTTCTGCTCCCAGTAGTACTTCAACCATGTCTGTTTTTGTAGTTATGTACTGTACTATTAAGCTCTGCTTAAGCTTTATCTCCTAGACTTCAGCAGTTTCAGCAGCAATTGGTTCAGTGAGAAGACTTTCAACATTTAACATTGGAAGTGTACTTCTTTTAGGCAGTCAATGGAACCTTGCCAGAGAGACAGACAACAAGTAGGGCTAATTGGTCACTTCTGCTCCATCTGAGGAAGCTACTGAATAAGTAACCTATAGCTAACATTTCCATACAGGATTCATTGCTCTGCAAGTGAGAATGTGACCAGAAGGCCAGTTTCGAGACTAAGTCAGGAAATCATGCCTCAGTCATAAAAATCAAGGTTTTTTTTTTTGTGTGTGCTCATACAGTAAAACAACAAAGTGGAAGAGACAAACAAAATTAGCTGCAGTCTGCTATAACAGAGAAAATCTTTAATACCATTAATACATACATATTTGAGTACTGTGAAACCATCAGAAACCTGCGGCTTCCACAGATTAGAGATTTCATATACGAATCATTCACTTCCCTGCATCTTTTCTAGATTTAAATGCTTCTTGGCCTTTCTGGAATGAATCCAAGTATGACCATTTATGACAATGCCTTTCTGGACCTAAATTTTCTACCTGAAAGAAGATAGTGCATTCTTTTTCCCTAAGGACAAAAATGAGAATCACTACATCAGTTAATTTATATTTTATTGAACACAGAGATCAGAGATCCAGGAGCCATTTATATTTGACTTTATAGAATTTTGTTCATACTGAATATTTTATACATATTACTTAAGCATAAGTCATTTTTATTCAATGTAGGAAGATTAAATTCCATTAAAAAAGGTTTATAGGTGCCACTCAGGATTGTCATACCCAAACAGACCAGGCTAGGGACATTTGGGTATGAACATAGCAGAATAAGGGGAGCATGAATTTCAGAAAAAGGGAAGCTTTTAGAAACAAGTCCAGGGTTCTCAAGTACTGAATCTAAAAATAACAAAGGGAATATCTATCCTGCACATGGAGTAGAATGTGGAGGAGTCTGAGATTAACGTGCATATCTCAGCAATATGAAGTCATGATTCTCCTCTGAATACAGGCTTATCTCAATTCAGCTACCTAGATTTGAAGATATGTTATATTTTAATGTAGACTGAATATGTAGAAAACTGAAAGAAATAGTTTCCATTGATAAAATGAACAATACAGCAAAATGTTGGATTGTTTGCGAAATGACAATGTTCTTCTCTCTCTAAAACATCAGAGTGATTAACCAATATGAAAATTAATCCCCACAAGACAGGAGGTAGGCATGAGGGAACATTCGAGTTTGTCAAAATTATCCAATAAGATTTTGAGTGAATTAGTTGAGACCAGGTGTGAGAACAAATTCTAGGCACCCAGGATACTAGGTGAATTTAAAGTTGTTCTGTACTTCTTTACTCAAATCTCCAGAGAACAAGGAGAAAGGTGAAAATGTAACAAAGCATCCTTCATGGTACACATGTTCAGGAAATATAAACCATGGAATTTGACAAAACCAGCTTAAATCTTTCATGCTTGCATCACCAGAGGTCAAAAATCAGTGGTACTTGGGAAGGAGATATAAAACTTTTCTACCTGTTAAAAGAAACAAGCAGCTGTTGGAAATATGAGAGGATGGAGAGAGGAAGAGAGAAAAAAAGAGGAAGAGAGATGTATATTGCACTCCCATGTATGTTCTGATATATCAAATAAGATGCTTAATGGGAGCTCCTTGAAATGTTTCTCTCTAACACTATGCATCTGAATTCCACACAAGCCATCTCTCAGGAAGTTACCAAACTCTAAAACATACATGTGATCAGGATGTGAAGAGGATTATTAGGCATAGAAATAGATCACAACATGATTATTTCAGAGACTTGAGTAAAGCATCAGAAATCTCTAACTTAGAACCCTGTGAAATTGAATTTTGACAACTTAAATATACTTGGAAGAGAACAACAGTCCCAAATGATATTTTAGTATTGGTCAATGGCATTTTGCTGGGTAGAAGGTCAATTAGAATTTTACTGGTTTCTTGACTTCTGGAAACCACCAAGCAATAAAGTTGAACACAATTTTATTACAGTGTAGTTTAAAGTAGCATTAGAAAAGCAACTCAGTTTTTTAAATCCTCTATAGGACTATCCACTCTGAATTAACCTATTTTATTCTATATGTATGAGTGTTTGGACCATATGTGTGTGTGTGTGTGTGTGTGTGTGTGTGTGTGTGTGTGTGTGTGTGTATACTGTATGCATGCCTGGTGCCCACAGATAAGGCCATTGGAAGCCATATAACTGGAGTTCTGGATGTTGTGAACCACTGTGTGGGTGTTGGGAATTAAACCTGCATCCTCTCCATGAGCAAGAAGTTGTGCTCTAAATTGCTGAGCCATCTGTTCAGCCCCCATCATGAATTTGAGAAAAGTATCATCACTACATATGAAGATAAAACCTGAATTTTGAGCTAGTGTTTGTACAACTATCAGAATAAAACACATATCTAGAGTTTGCATAAATTTCATGGACCCAGACAATGGGCAGTGAATTATAATCAGTGATACTTTGGTACTGAATAGTGCAATCTAGTTAACACTCTTCTAACTTGATGACTTATACTGACTTTAATACTTTAGCATTAGCTATCTGGCTTCAACTTGCTTCTATGCTCTATATGCCTCTACTACTTTAAAATTCAACTCATAATACCCTAATTCAAGTGGAGAATAACAAAATCAGCATTGCCTATTCTTTTGAAATTCCTAAGCAAATTTAGATGACAGGTGTGGAAATTGCATGACTAATTCAGAGGATATGAGATTGAAAAACTGTGCTCTGCTTGGCACAGAAGGTATTTCTTTCTCATCCAATTCCAGGAGCATAGCCTTTAGAATCACCTTTTATTAGTAAAACATTTGAGTACCAGTATAAATTTGAATAAATGGTAGAGCAATTTGTCACAGGTCAAAATGCCTTCCCTTCTCTCCTGCTCAAGCATTTGAAAACTTCTTAGACGCTTATATTTATTAATTTCTAACCATATACATCCTAAATGATTTTAAAACATTGATAAATATTTAAAATGTTTTTCAAACTCCAGTTCAACTATGTGGCTTGTTTTATTACAAAAGGAAGTGAATGTTCATGGTAGCAATCTGGAGATATAGATAAACAACACAAAAAAGTAGCAGTTATAGAACTCAGTTTCATATTAATACCAAATGTATCTAATTTTTTAGAATTAGCAATTAAGAAATTTAAGTGAAGGCATTGCTTATTAGAAGGATGCTTAAATATTAAATTGCCTTTACAACATTATCTATAAATGTAAAGTGGCTTGAGAGATGCTCAGTGGTTAAGTTCACTTGCTATTCTTGCACAAGATTCAAACTGAGTTAGTTCCTGGTGTCCACATTAGTTGTATCACAACTTCCTATAACATGAATTCCAAAGGATCTCACTCTCTCTTCCAGACTGTAAAGGCACTGTAGGCATGTTGCTCACATTCCTATACTAACACAAACACAATTCTCATAAAACAAATATCTAAATATTTGAAGAAAAACAATATTTGAAAGTGATATTTACTATATGTGAAATATTTTTACAAATCAGATTATAAAGCATTGTTTAACAATGATAAAGATAAAGATGATAAAAAACAAATGAAAAAGTATCTTGGGTTCTCAAATTTGAAGACCTACTTAACAATATCTATACCATATTATATAATATACAGCATATTACTAATCAGATTCTGATACTCTCTTATCCAAGGATAGTACACATAAAGTAATAGTTATTAGACATATGAAATGAACCTTTGGTAGGTGATCAGATCATGAAAACAAGGCAGTCATGATTTTATTGTGAGGAGGCATACTTTTTTCAGTATGGCAATAGCCTTTGTCACAAAGCAAATCTGACATAACCTACATTTTGGAGTTTTTGACTGGCAGATTCTGTTGCTGGAGGGCTTCTCTCCAGGTTCCCCAAGCCCCGCAGACCCACAATCCACATATAAAATAATCACTCAGACACTTATATTACTTATAAACTGTATGGCCGTGGCAGGCTTCTTGCTAACTGTTCTTATATCTTAAATTAACCCATTTCTATAAATCTATACCTTGCCACATGGCTAGTGGCTTACCGGTGTCTTTACATGTTGCTTCTCCTGGCGGTGGCTGCAGTGTCTCCCCTCAGCCTTCCGCTTCCCAGAATTCTCCTCTCTCCTTGTCCCACCTACTTCCTGCCTGGCAACCTACTTCCTGCCTGGTCACTGGCCATCAGTGTTTTATTTATATAGAGCAATATCCACAGCAAGATTCTGAGAAATACCTCTCTAGTCTTTATACAGAATACAACATTTAGTATTTTATGACATAGCCCTAAACAAGCTATGACAAAATTTTTGTAGCATTAGGAAAAATAATCATTTTCATATTTTGACAACATTACACAATGTGATTGTATTCCTTCCTCTTATCATGTTATCCCCTTTTATTTCCCTCTAACCCCTTCCTCTTAGTGGCTATGTTATTGAAAATAATGACACCACATCCCCCAGCAACCACTAATGGTCAGTAGACCCTCAAGAAGGGTTGGGGCCTTGTTAGCACCTTCTCTATATATGACAGTGAGCTATGAAGGCCCAATCTTGGGCCCATGATCATTGTTGCTGCATGTTCATGATTGCAAAGGTACTGCCATATTTGGATGGCAGTGTTTTCTCCATGACACCCTTTGCCAGCATGCGGCTGTTGTCTTCTTTTTGCCATGTTTCCTAGGAAGTTCTTTGGGCCTTGCAAGCGTTGACTGTGATATGGAAGTTGCGCTTAGGGATGAGTATTTAACAGTCACTTATTCTCAGCACTTTGACAAGACACGAGCCTTTATATTCACTGTGGCCCTCTGCAAAAATTAGTTTATCTGATCCATGCTGAAAGCATCACCACTCTGCAAGTATAAACATATGTATTGAGAAAGCAGTTTGATAATGTGTCTATTTAGCGAAGCAATGGTAGTTTATTATTACCATAAACCTAGGACATCCCCAGACATCAGCTTTTAACCAGGTTTATATTTATAGTACCAGATACACATTCCCTCCTTTTGAGAGGGTTCCAATCCAGTCACAAAGAAGTTGTTTACGAGGAATATTATCAACATAGCATTACAGCAGTGGGTAAATCTTGTGTTGCTGTAAACATGGGCTACAGTTTGGTGAGAATTTTGTCCCCCAGATGCCTGCATAGTATCATCCAGCACTATGAATGCTAGCCATCAGTCTGGGAGATTCTGGATCAGTTCCACCTTAATGTCTGTGTGTTATCTATAAGGTACCTGCCTGGTGTGTTCAGCAATAGGGTCTCACCATTTTAGCTCTGGTGGAAAAACAATGCCCAGTATTATTGGTAGTATAAAAGGGATCTTCAATCTCTCTGAGACAGGCTGGTATTCCATTCCTGGCACTGGGGTTTTTATTTAAAGGCTTATGATTTCTGAGAACAGTATTATTCACCCCTATGCAAAACTTTTTTATTGTTTCTTTTATTTGTTGAGATTAACATAATTGCATAATATTCCCTTCCCTTATCTTTCTTATATTTATTCTTATATTCTTTCAAATTCATGACCTCCTTTTTCATTAGTTCTTGTTACATGCATATAAGTACATGTATACATATTCCTAAATACATAAATGGAACCTGTTCAATCTGCATAATGTTACTTGTATGTATATTTTCAAGAGCATGTATTATTGGATAAACAATAGGTGCATTTTCCCCCTGAGAAGACTATTTCTTTTGACTTTATAAAATATTAGGTTTCTATATGGATTTTCTAGGCATCATTAGCTTTGTGAAGACTCTTCACTCCATGTTTCCCATTTTTTTGTGGAGTGGGGGGCTTTCGACACAGGGTTTCTCTGTGTAGCTTTGGAGTCTGTCCTGGAACTTGCTCTGTAGACCAGGCTGGCCTCGAACTCACAGATACCTACCTGCCTCTGCTTCCTGAGTGCTGGATTAAAGGTGTGCGCCACCCCCGTCTAGCACTTCATGTTTTTCTTATCCCTTCCTTTAACCTTGTTTAAAACTCTTCATGCCTTCTACCATACACCTCAACTTTCATATCCCAATGTTTTACTGTGCTATCCCTTATTAATTCACTTGGTATCTGTGATTTCTTTCTTGCTTCTTGACCTCTACAGAAACTAATACCAATTTAAATATAGAAAGTTTATATTTAAAGTCAAAGCCAGGGCCTTCATTTGAGATAAAACATGCACAATTTGTCTTTCTTGACGTGGGTCTCCTCACTCAAAGTATAATTTCTAAATCTGTCAATTTTCAAAAGAGATTTTTTTTTTACTTCAGACGATAATCCCTGTGCATATAGTTCTAGAATTTTAGTACTCATTTCTCAGCATGATGGACATCTTCGGTTGATTACATTTTTCAACTATTGTGACTTAGAGCATCACTGAACATGAATGTGTGGGCATCTCTGCAGTAGGATATTCTTTGTATATATGCCCAAAAGTAATACAGTTAGATCATATGGACTTTAAGTCAAGTAGTACTTGTTTTGTGTAACTAGGTGGATATGTGTTCAGTGCATATGTGTTCAGAATTGTTATGTCCTCTTGACAGATTTTCTCTTTAGTTATTATGAAGTGACCTTCTTATCCCTTCTGATCAATGTTAGCTTTAAGTCAGTTTTTTCAGATATCATAATAAAACACCTATTTGTTCTGGGCCATGTTGTTCATCATTTTACCCTAAACTGATGCTAATCTATGGTGGTGAAGTGTTTATAGGTTTTAGTGAAAAGATGGATTCTGTTTTGTTATTCAGTCAGCTAGTCTGTAATTTTTTTTTTATTAGATTCGGTTCATTGATATTCGAGTTAGTTTTGAAAGATGTGTAGTAAATACTGACATCAAAGTGATTTTGACATGATTGGTATTTTCTTAGTCTTTCTTTAATCAAAACTTCTTAGCAGGTTTTGTGTGTAACTTCCTGAATATGTTTCTCATACTCTTCTAGAATTATTTTCTAATGTCTTGATATAGCTAGTGTATTAGTCATAAAATGTTTTATTTAGTTTTGGAATTTTTTTTCTTTTCCTTTCCATTGTTCATATTGTTTTGCTGGATATTGTAGTATGGGTAGATATTCAGTCTTTCAAACTTGAATTATATCTGGCTTTTAGATTTTCCAGTATAAGAATTATTATGTCTTATGGACCTGCTTTTATGTGTGACTTGCTCATTCTCTATTGATTCTTTCAATACATTTTCTTTTTTATTTAATAGCTAATGTTTTCATTATAATATGAGATGATGAGTCTCCATTCTAGAGCTGTGGATTTGGTGTTCTGTATGCTTCCAGTACTTGAATGGATATCTTTTTCCTTATAGTTGGCATGTTTTCTTCTTTCATTTTTAGTGAAAATCATTTCTATGCCCTTGGCACAGTTTTAGCATTGTTTGTCTTCCTCATAAATCAGGCTTTTCATCAGTGTCATAGATCTTTTATGTTCTGTTGATTTTTTTCTATAATTACTAATTTCAACTTGAGACTCTGATACTCTATTCTCCATACAATCAATTCTTTTGCTAAGATTTTCAACTGAAGTTTTTATTTGACATGTTGGATTTTTCCTTTCCATTATCATTTCAATTTTGTTATTCAGTATTTTTTTTCTTTCCTGAACTCTGTTTCCATCTCATTCATTCATTGATGTTCTATTTTCATCTGCCTGTTTGAGTTTTTACTCAGGCTTTTATTTTTTATTTTGTTCAGGCTGTTAATACTGTCCTCTTTGAAAACATCTATGCATTTATTAGTGACCTCTGGATTCCTTGAAAATATTCATGATTATTTTTATGGATTCTTTGGAACTTCATCTAAGTCACTCATGTTGGAGATATAGGATTAGACATTTCTGGAAGACATAATTTCTGTTGGCTTTTCTTGTGCCTTATGTTTTACATTGGAGTTGGTTTGTTGTTTAAGTCTTTCTGGCACACACATGTTGAATGAGCATTTGGTGCTTGGAATTCCCTCTGCTTGGAGCTTCTTGGCTCAGCTTATTGTGGCTTGCTGTTCAATTCTGGACACAGATGAGGTTGATTTGTAGATAGGGCAGTTGAAGTGTTGTGTTTTGGGATGCACCTGGAGAGATGGACAGTATGGTTTGAGGTATAGGAATTGCTTCAGATGTAGAGGTCTCACGGAATCGCTGGCCTTACAGTCTATGGTTTGTTTTATCATCTATGAGTGTGAACCATGGCAGGGGATCTTGAGACCTCTAACTTTAGCAGTCTTGGTCCACACAAAATATTGAGCATGTGTGTCAGGTCTGAGTAGACTCATGGTTTGTGGTTTCTCTAGTTGGTTTGCTTGAAAGATGAATGGGAGTATTCTCTGGTGGGGATGATTTACATTTGTGTATAACTGTGAAACAGGTGTGGAAGTCCCAAATCCTCTAATCTGTTTGGAAGAATCATAAATGGTACAGCAGGATAGCACAAAAGTCATGGTGGAGGTCCCAACACCACTGACCTGGCTTAGGTAAGAGGAAACTGTTTGCCAGAGATGGGAGGGTGTATAAGCACTTTAAACTGTGTGACTATTTGAGGATTTGGAGCTACAAGTATGAACATGGTTCCCCAAGATCTCTGAGGTCAAGGTGAACATGCAATGTGGCTTAAGTGTAAACAAATGTGAGTAGGTTTCCAGGACTGTAACTGTGTGAGTAGACTGAAGGAGGGGATGTAGGAGTATATAGGAGGGTCAGGGGTCCCAGGATTTCATGTATAGTATAGTGGTGAGTGCTCAGAGGAATGGAGGCATGGATGGCATGAGAGTATCTAACAACTTTCACAAGTTGAACCCCCAAACTTGTCTTGTGTTATTACTTGACCTAAGAAACTGTGACTAGACAGGTCATAAATACAAGGGGGGAAAACCTACTACTACTACTGCAAAATAAACACAGTATTAAACTGACAATTAATGACTTGCCACATCCGTAGATTAATGCACCTCTCAAGACTCATCAGATAATTTTTTTTGAAGTAGATGGTGATTAATGCAGAGACCCACAACTGGCCAATGAGCGTAGAATAATAGACTGGAGTTCTCAGTCCTAAATGGGAAAATTATAGCAATTCCCTCCTCACATGACTCAGGTATAATTGCAAAAGAAAGGGATGGACAAAAATTTAAGAGCTGTAGGTAGTGATTAACTGTAATGAAACTGATTTATTGGCATAGCAAGGCAGTTGCATCACAGCATTTTAGGCAGCATACTCAGACAAGCACATGATCAGGCAAGAGAAAACTTGGTAATGGATACTGGAGTTAGACCCCAAATCCTACCACAATCTAAGGTAATATTGGCAGTTGATAGCTACTGGGAGAAGAAGAGTGTTTTTTCTTTAAGTGTGCAACCCTCCAGGAAATGCCACACATGGACAGCACACATTGTACTTGTATAAAGTTGGGTGGGTAGGAAAGGAGGACTAGATTTAAGAAAAATGGGGGAGAGGTCATTCATATATATATGTGTGTGTGTGTGTGTGTGTGTGTGTGTGTGTGTGTGTGTGTATAGTATGAAATTCTTGAAGAACTAATTAAAATCAGAAAATATGTATCAAAACAAATAAAAGCAATTACAGCTGTTGTAAACAAAGCACCATGTCACCAGCTTAAGAGCAGGCATACTTACCAGTAGAATAAACATCGATAAATGCTTGCAGGCAGATGCAGTAAGTGATATCCAATCGGTTTACAGAACTATAGAGTGGAGAAAGGATAGTTACTTCTGAAAATAGTGCTGGGGAAGTAAGTATTGAGTTTTTTTCTAAATTGATCTTGAAGACTAAGGATAGTGGCTACAAAAGCTATGCCTGTGCCAAAAGTAGCTTCAGGGGGTCTTTCTATGGCTGTCTACTGTGTGTCTCTTGAGCATTGCCTCCTCGTTCTGGAAAATGGTACAACGCCCATGTCTGTGCCATGAGTAGGTGCTCTTCCACATTGTGTCAGGTATAATGGCAGATAGTTTTGTGAATATTCTGTACCTAGACTCCAGCTTATTCATTTTGAAATAGCCATTTTGGGTACATTTCTTACCTGGAAAGAAGCTAGATTTGATTTTGTAAGTTAGATGAGACACAGAGGCAAGCAGACAGGGAGCACAGGATGTTACAGAAGAGGACTTTGGAGAGTCCCATAGAGAATAGAACAGACATCACATGGAATAAGGAAGGCAGAGCTCAGTGTAAACCCAAATTTAGCAAGCAGTGGGGAAGCAGGGAGAGGAAGGATTAGTGGATCTTGGATCAGGATCCAAGGGCCATAGTAAGAGTGGGTTCTTTGATGGTATGGTGCTAAAACTGAGATGTGGTCATTTTGACAACAGTTTAGATGAGGTTTTGGTGAGTCAAATATAATGCATCCAGCTGTCCTTTGAAGAGGTATCACTAGGGGCTGACTCTATAGAGCAGAAATCTGAATACCTTACCTTGAGGAGTGGGAGGAAGCTAAGACCTAAGAATTAAGCTAATGGTGGCAAAACTCTCCTTCTAGGATGGAAAAGTTCAATTTTCACCTAAAATAGAGACTGGGGTGTTTTAGAACTACAGTAAGTCATGAATAATTCCAAATGGAAAAGTGAAACTGAATGTCCATCTTAACACATAAAAATATTCACTGAAAATAAATCAGCGATTTTAAAACAGAAACTTTTAAAATGCAGTGGAAAACCATGCTCTACATTGTTGGACTGATAATTATTTCTTGAATCAAAAAAATAGAGGAAACAAAATGGAACAGAATTTGACAAGTAGAACCAAAACTAACATTAAAAAAAAAACTATGCAAAGCAAGTAAACACTCAATGGAGAGAAAATGACAACCTGCAGCAATGTGTAAAGACATTTTTTCTAAAGAAGACAGAATAGGTGAGCAGGCATCTGTGATATGCTCAATATCAGTATCAACAAGGTAATGTAAAACAAAACTATGATTGTTAAGACCATTAGAAAGACCCAAGTATGTGATTCTAGGTATGTGGAGCCATTTCAGTCTGTACACTGCTGATAAAAGTGAAAAACAGAGCAGCTGCCATAGAAAATACAATGAATTTTTTTAAAAGAATCTCCCTAGTATCCAGCAACCCCCTTTCTGTGTCTTTATTCAAAGAGATGAACTTAGGGTCTGAGAAGTTAACTACTCTAGCAGGTTCATTGTGTCATTTTCTTTTTTATAAAAGCCATGATTTAGAGTCTACTTGAATAGTCATTGCTGCCAACATACATGGATGAATGGATACAGAAAAGGTGGTATACACATATACAATGGTGTATTATCTAACTATGAGGAGAATGAAAGTGAGTAATTTGCAGGAAAATGGATGTAAGTGGAGGGCATATTAAGTAAAATAAGACACACTCAAGAAGACCAGTACAGTGTGTTTTTTCTTATACACAGAATCTATTTAAAATGAAGTAGAAAGAGGACTATTCAGGGAGGGAGAAGTGAGTGTGAGGACAGAAGCAAAAGAAGAGGTTGAAGGAAAGAGGGAATGTTGAAAGAGTAATGCACACATTTAAAAAATGTCACATGGGAACATATTATTTTGGAAAAATAATAGACATTATTTAAAAATAAAGATATGGTGTATTCAAACAATGAGATATTTCTCTGCCTAGGGAAAAAAAAAGGATTCTTGCCTAAGAATGAATGAACATTATGCTAAGAAAAAAATTACCGTAGTATAAACTGTGCATGTCTCCATTTATGCAGGAATTAGAAGAAATTTATAAGTATTAATGTTTTTTACAGGTGTGTGTTTAATTGACAGTAGCATTAGAACTTGAATTTAATAATTACTCTCAACTTTCTATTATACACAATGAAAAGTCTGTTAAGATCTTTAAATATGGTCTATGGCATACTGATTATCAGTATGTTAGAATTTTCTTTTATTTTTGAAACTGGGCATTGCTTTGTAGGTCTGACTATTCTAGAACTCACTCTGTTGTCAAGGCAAAGCTGCCAAGTTTCTTGTGCCGATCCACCTGCCTGTACTGTGCATGTTCTGGGTTTGCAAGCTGGCACAACAACACCTCAACAAAATAATTTAACTGTTATGTATGCTTTTACAAATAAGTATGTCTATTTTTCTTTTCTGTCTCTGTTTAGCTCTTTTCCTGATATTCAATATTTGATTTTAAAGATCATATAGCCAGAGGCAAGGGTCAATTCCTTTCCAGATATTATTTAGGGTTTAGATGTAGAGAAATCTTTCTCTATCACCAAGTCTAAGAAACACTCTAACCTTCTCAAAGAACACTCAGTAATGAGCACAGAGAAGCCACTGGAAGGCTGTGATTTATCTCTTCACAAATAATTCCCATCAGTAAACATTTGCTTGAGATCTTGTTGAGGGTCAAACTGGTGTCCCCAAGAATGATACGTAGATTGCAAATCCACTTTCATTTTGTAACTTTGAAAAAAATTCAACCACAAAGAAGTTCTTTGATTAATTTGGAAATGAGTGCATCCATTTTAAAAATTACCTTCATCTATTTATTGTGTGTGTTGGGAGGGGTGAGCACATGTCACTGCTTGAACATGGAAGTCACAGGCCAATAACCAGTCACTGGTTCTCTCTTTCAACTATGTGGGATATGCTCATCTAGCACCTGCATAATCCTTATTCCTGTGAAAGACTTATGAAGGATACTATATCTTTTGCATTATTGATGGGTTCTCTGGTCACTGTTGTATTTAACATGTTTAGTTTAATGTTTGCAGCACACACATGAAACTCTGGATTTATTGGTGAGTCCGTAAAACAAAATAAAGAACTATTTTCTCATAACCCCAAAACCCTCATTCTTAACAGCCAGTATTTTAGAATGCAAGTGAGACAGACTCTTTGGTGAGTTTTTTTGAAAGTACAATATGTAATACTAAGGCTAGTTTTTATTCTTGTTCCTAAGATTATTTATGCTCATCTAAACTTGTAAAATTCATTAATAAACTGTGTTTTAAGATTCTAAGTCATTTTTTTGTATGGAGATTAAATTCTTTTAATAGCATACAATATTTGAATTCTATCACTCAATACCTTTCCCAGTTTATTTACTCTCATGTCTCTGGTTCTTAAAGCCATTTGCAAATTATGAAAACTTTTCTAGAAATATCATTATTATGTACAATATTTTTTAATGATTTCTGAGAACATAAGCATTTTATAATTTTACTTTTTTGGCAAGAAATATGTTTGTGAGTAAAGGTCTAGAAAGTAATTCAGTGTTCATTCAATTTTGGAATCTTGAAACAACCAAACTTAAAAAATGCTACATCAAAATTTTACTCTGTGTGATTGCAGGTTAGGCAGCAGTTAAAGTTATACAAATAAGCCAGATTCTTGTTTTAATATAGAAATGAAAACCTGACAAAATTAAGGTCAACATAAACTTTTACCTGTGTCGAAGGCACAGGTTATTTTCAAAAATTACTTGAGATTTATTTATATATTTAGGAACATTATAGTTTCCAATTTTCTGTTTAAATCATTCTCTGTGTCTAAGTATGTGTTTGTTGCAGTGAAATCAGTTTGAAAACAAAAGTTAAGCTTTCCTTTGACGTACATATTTGGGAGGTATAAAAGAAATCCCCAATCTGAAAATAGAACTATTAGGTTATGTACTCTATAGTGAGAAAGTTCTCCTTTATCCAATTTAATTTTGACATTAAAGATATTAAGGAGAAAACACTTCAGTCATGTAGCTATAATTATGTAGGTTATCTGTCACCAATTCTGTGATGTTCACAAACCTTAATTGGGTTGATATTCACAAATATTGTGCATCAAATGTGAGGTATAGGATCAATCTTGAAAAAAAAATTAAATGAATATTTTCCAATGTATAAATCAAATGTGACTAGTACTGGGTTCATTGGATCTCATTAGTTTTCCTGTCTCTGTAAAACCTTATAAAACATCTTCCAAATAAGAGGCAATCATTCAACTGATAACCATGAAAAATTGCAGGGCCAAGGGAAATAAAATTCCCAAATATTAGTGGTGTGTATACACTATAGCTTAGCTATCATCAGCTTAAAATTGTATCCAGAAATCTCATCAACTCTGTAGATAATTCCATCTTCACTTCTAGAAACTTCTTTAACTCTGCTTCAGATTTCAGAATTGTGATGATTAGCAACTTTTCATGTCATCACTCAAGGATAGAATGATAAGAAATATAAAGTTTGTTGACTGAGTGAATGATACTGGGAGCTCCTGGCCTCTCCTTATCTTTCTGACCCATTTCTGCATTGTGTTTAAAACATAGATGTGTTTGCATATATAGATAGAACTTTCAATACAAAGGAAGTGAGCAATGTCATGGAAGACACTGTAGGTTCTGGTTAGAGGAGATTAACTTGAGCACCTAAGAAGGCAAGCATTATTAGACTTTCCATGTGATGGTTAATTGTCATTGTAAAGTTGACTAAATTTAGGATCACAAGTAAACACACATTTGGGTATGTCTATAAGAATGTTTGCAGAAAGTTTTGCCTAAGAAGTGTAGATCTAACCAAATGTGAATGTCAACATTCCCCAGGCTTGGGTGAGGCTCCAGCATTCAGAACTCACTGCTTCCTCAAAGAAAATAAAATGTTTTTCTTTGATTTTTGTTCTTTCCCAGCTTCCTTAAAGTTCATTTAGAGATATCTAAAGCTCCTCTGATTTCCTCATTGGAATAAAATTCTTCCCACCATATTTTGACACTTTCCTCCAATGACTCACACAGAGTCAGTCCATCCTCTATCTTTTCCCGAAGTCCTTGAATATAATTAAACTACGTGTTTGACAATTGTATTCATATTTTGTGAAATATAGCCTTTTGGAATGCCTTTTATATCAATAATAACTGATATTTCTACATAACTCACATTATCTTTGACTGGTTCCCTTCCTATGTCTCAAATATACATAAAATCTTCAATGATAAACACTTGTCAATGAATATTCATCAAAATATAATTGAGAAAATATCAAAGAAAGAAAACATGATGTAAGAAAAGAAAGAAGGAAGGGAAAGGCAGGACAGCAGAAAACAGTTCATCTTGTGAGGTGACACTCAACTTCCAATAAGGACTTTGAACAGTTACAGAAATTGATTGGATATTACCTTACATACTTTGACAGTTTATTACATTAAAGTATGTGATGCTGTTAATGTGGTTTCATGGTTACAAAAACTCTTCCAACTTCACTTTACATCATACTTAATAGAAAAAAAATGATCTTTGGAAGCATGTGCAGAGACAGAATTGGTTCAATGTCATCATTCATTAAAAAAGTCTTTTCTTCCTCACTTTTGAATCATGTATTATAATAATGACTTCCTTAATCTGCTTGCAAATGTTCTTTTTCATATATATTTTACTTGAGTGTTGAGTTAAATATCCCTATTTTACAAGCTATAATTTCTACATAGACAAATTTTTGCTTAGAGTGACTTCAATTATAAAACTGTAATGATTCCAGTTAGAGCTGTTGTTAATTTCAAAAAGCATAATTCCTTTTAATTTTTTTAGAAATTTGATTATCTCATCATTTTAAAAACATTCATGGCATAGTTTAAATAAATTTTTTGACTGAATGCATATTTTCTTTTATTTTATAAGTTTATGCATTAAGTGCACAGAAATACACAATCTATAAAGGTGTAAAACATGATTGCCCTAAATTTAGTAAATTAGATTCAAATCACCATTTATAAATAATAAAATTTTCTAAATCTTGTATTTTATAAATAAGAGTTTGAAATTTTCTTTAGATAAAATATGGCATGTTCTAGCACTTTGTTGCATGTTAAAACTTATAATAGTCAGTTCGATCATGGAAACAAACATTTGTGTCTGCATGTGTGTGCACACGAGTCTCTCTGTCTCTCTGTCTCTGTCTCTTCTCTGTCTCTGTCTCTCTGTCTCTCTCTCTCTCTCTCTCTCGTGTGTGTGTGTGTGTGTGTGTGTGTGTGTGTGTGTGTGTGTGTGTGTGTAAAGGTGGATAAACATGACAGTGTCTGTGGATCAGAGGTCAGGGATCAGCTCTTGGGAGTTGATTCTTTCCTGCTAAGAATAAAATTAATTTTATCCTCTCTGTGCAAAAGTTTCTCTTTCATCTGAGCCATTTCAACAGATCCCTCTTCAAAAATTTATGTGATCAAAGGTGCTGAGTTATCAGCAAAAATTTATCTTAGTTACTAAATGCCTTAATTCCATGAACAGTTTATTAAAATTACTAATTGCTTATAGTAGTGGATAATAGATGTTGCAGATGAAAATTCTTTAGTCATCTTTACCTATATTTTTCTTTGATTTTGACTAAATTTATCATAAAAATAAATTGAAAATATAGTATATATGCAAAAGTTTCCAACTAAATTTTATGTGTTTTCAAGATTAATGTAAGCAGCATTGTCAGAATTTCAGTGAGTTTTTTAAAGACTAAATAGTGTTCCTAGATAAAGTTATAGACATTTGTTTGTCTATTGTTCTACTGATGGTCTTTGATTTGTTTCCACTACTTGACATTTTCAAATTGCACTGGCATGGACATGTATGTACAAATAAATCTCAGTACCCTGACTTTAGTACATGTTACATATTAATTTGTACAGCAATATATATATATATATATATAATTTGTACAGCAATGTATACACACACACACACACACACACACACACACACACACACAGACGTGTGTGTGTGTGTGTGTGTGGTGTCTGCTTTACTACTGATAAATAACCAAACCATATCTTTGGCCTGTTTCATACTGCATTCACAACTCTTTTAATGCGAGTAGGATTGGTAGTATTTCTACCTCCAACACTGTTTACTCTCTAGTGTTTTGTTTGCATTTTAGAGTTGCTCTCCTGATAGATATGGGTTATAGCTCAGTGTGGTGTTCATTTGTATTTCCCTTGGGGAATGGGACTTGGAATATCTTTTCATATATTTTGGAATACTTAAACATCCTTTTAAATTAATATCTATTCATGCATTCCACAACTTTTACCAGGTAGTTTGTTTTATTTCTTTTAAGTTGTAAAAGCTTAAAAATGTTAAAAACACATTAAGAGATAATTTATTTGTAAACCTCTTATCTCATTTTTGCAGATTGCCTTCATACTTTGTTGGCTGTAGAGTTTCCCATACATTTGTTTATTTTCTGTAATTCACAGAAATTTTAATCATTTAAAAAAAAAAAAAAAACAAAGACTAACCCAGGTGGCACATACCTGTAATCCCAGTACTCCTGAACCAGAGAGAAGATGATTTCTAGACATTTGCAGCCAGCTGGTCTCTTTATAGAGAGTTCCAAGATAGTCAGGGCTATGTACTTTGACCTTGCATTAAAAATAGATAAATGAAAATAAATGAAACATAATAAAAGTATCAAATTATTGGTTGTCCTTTTGAGTGACTTAAATTTTTATAGAATAATTCATTCTTTTGTTCCCATGACATGATTTATGGACTCTTCAATACCTAGTCACCAGCTATGTAACATAATATAATTATCTTCATATGGTGTAACAAAATAGTGTACAATTTTTGGATGATGTGATCAAATGGAGAATTATGACCTATTCTTGAATGGTAAATACTGACCCTCTAAATTCATCCACATTTATTTAAAAAATTCAATAATATTATACTGTGAATACAATATTCTAAAATTGAAATGCCTCCAAAGCATAATAGCTCTTTAAAGGTAGAGAGCATGTGTGAGCATCACAATAGTTAAAAAGATCTTACAACTAAAATTATATCTTGTAGCCTAGAAATAGACATTTTGCATGCATATTCAAACACGGTAATATAATGAGAGGGTTTCTACATGAGTGAAGAAAGAAAATATTTCTTCGTACATTGTGAATACAGATTAATTATTGGAAAAACAAAGGAAATTTGATTCATAACTCATTCTGTTCAGATAAATCAGTTTTGAGTTACATAAATGCTCAATAGTGAAAGAAAACCATTCTAAAGAAAATCATTACAGAAGGTGGGTTTGTCAGCTTCATCCTTGATCCTCTGCCCTAAAGGTTTCATGGACATTGTAGCTGTAATTAAACTGCCCTTTCAGGAAGGAATATTACCTTCATTGTAAAATGAATCAAAGATAATACATATTTAATACCCTTTTTGGAGTCCTCAATTCTTCTATTACCTCTTCATTCTTTTCAGTACTCAAAATGGAGTTATAGATTTGCGTACACTTACCCTACTTCACCTACATCCATTTCTATTGAATTCCTTAATTTTTTTTTCTATTTTCTAGTTTGAACTAGATTTCTAGATATAGGTCACTACTGTGGTAGGGACTCTTTCTATATTGTTAATTTGTCAGTAAATTAGGCACAGTCTTCACTCTTCCTTCATCAATTGCTCATAACTGTGCATGCTCATAGTTTTACAGTGAATAGCCCAGCTGTCCTAAACCCTCTTTTTTGGAACTTGAAATTTGACCTATTCCCAAACTCTTTTTAAAAATTCTTTGTTGTTTGTACGAACAGAAAAAAAGATGAAAATGAGGAATTACTATATGTTATGAGTAGGTGCAAAAGAATGCACCAAGAACACCAAAGGGCTACTGTCTAAAGTAGCTGGGATAATGGTCAGCAATAGAATGGTGTCCATGTCTATGTTTCAATAGTGCACATCTGGGTTAGAATAGTCCCTTTTCATAGATAGGTGTAATTAAAGTACATGTCAATTGCTAGATGTAATGATGCACAATGTTTTTCTCTTAGGAGTGTAGCTTAAAGTCTTCCTCCTTTTTTTTTTATCATTTTCTCTGTTATGGGTGTTTTCTTTGAGGGAAGGTACTGTATGACAGGGCTGAAAATTTAATAAATAGCCAGAGGACAAGGAGAGCTGCTGTGATATTGTGTCTCCCAGAAATGACAGGGGAGGGTTTATTTTGACTCACAAGTCTAGCAATGCAGCTGATCATGGCCAAATCAGAGCAAGTAATGGATTATGGCCAGGAGGCATGGTGATGGGAGCAGATTGGCCACAAGACCTGACCATGAAGCAAAGAAAAGGCGCTGCCACTGCTCAGCTGCTTTTCTGCTTTCTCCTCTTCATTCTGTTGAGCCAATGGGATGATTTTGTTACTGGAAAATATGGGTTCTCTTCTGTTGTTGTAAAATAAAAAAAAAAATTCAAAATCAATATTAAGCAGCTATTACCCTAAAAGATAAAATAAAACGTACAATTGAATGATAGGCAATCGAAGGCAGCCTAGATTAAAAAAAATCTGAATGATTAAATGAGAAATTAATAAAAGAAATGAATTTAAAGTCATTTAAAAGGATGTGTAATGAGATTAATGAGATTTCCATTTTGTGTAGAGTTATGACACAAGAAATCTATAGGAAATATTTCAATATAAAGCAAATCATTTAATAAATTGAAAAAGTAATGATACAATAGAAAAATGGAAGAAAAGACCAAAATCTCAGAAATTCAAAAGGTGCAATACACAGAGATAGCCTAGTGAATGAAAGATAGTGTGTTGATAGAGGGAAGAATACACACACACACACACACACACACACACACACACACACACACACCATAACATATTTGGAAACTTTTGATAAAATAAAATTTTAAGAGACTGGTTTACTTAATTCTGACTTGGAACTACTTAGAATTATTCTGATTCTCTAATATGATCTCACATGATAAATGGTTTAAATGCATTTTTTTGTTTACTTCTGCTATCAGTTTGACAGAGCTCAGATTTATCTGAAGGAATCTCACTCTAGAGATTGCCTCTATCAGCATGGTCTGTGCTGCATAGTCTTGATTTCTAATTGATGGAGAAAGACTCACCTCAGTGTGGCATTACCATCCCTAGGTAAGGGTTCCTAGGCTGTATAAGAAAGCTAGTTGAGCAGAAACTAGGAAGCTAGCCACCACTGCTGCATGGTCTCTGTTTCAGTTCTTCCTTCCAGGTTCCAGCTTGAGTTCCTAACCTGCCTTCCTTCAATGGTGGATCATGACATTGAAATGTAAATCAAAGAAATCCTCTCTTCCCTCAAATTACTTTTGATCATGGTGTTTATCACAGCAACAGAGAGCAAACTAGAAAAAGCAGTGGTTCACCATGAAAGTGAAACATTTAAAAAAATAATTATTTGTATAATATGTGTATCAATATAGAGGAGCCTGTTCACTTGCATATCCCTTTTATTCAGAATTATGTGCAGAATACTGCTGTTCTCTGTAGTTGTACACCAATCTGTGCCCATTTCCAGAGTTCTTAGCTTTTCTAAGTTTCAGCTTCAAATGATAATAAGCTCACAGTTTTATCAAAATACAACTTGCATAATCTGACAGGAAGACTTCTTGACAACCACTCTTCTACAAGATACACTGACCCATCCCCTTCTTCTCTTCAAGTATTTCTCTTACTATTGCATATCGTTAGAGCATCCTTGGCCATCAATCATCTGTCAGTTCTCACATTTTACACTAAAGTTCTTGTTTAAAGGCCCATTGTCAACCGACTAGATTTTCAGGCAAGAAGGATGTGTAAGATTTTCCAAGCTTGATGTTTGAGTATCACATTAACATTTAAACCACCATGTTCTAATGTAAAGTGTGTACTATTTTTCTGTGAAGTAGGAAAGCATTCATTATAGCTTGAATGCATTTACACAGTGGATCTACTGTTGCTCGTCATGCCTTAAATGTAAGCATGTGACAGTATTATTTGTTAACATTCACCTGATCTTCATTATATTGGAAATAGCTGGCTGTACAGAGATTTGGCAAACACCACCTCAAGGCATTTAGCTCTTTGTTTCCTGCCAAGGGACTAAGGAGTGTCCATAAGTTGTACTCGAACTCATAATCTTTCTATTTCATAATATACGGGATTCTTGAACTATCCTAGTTTCCTTCTTGGGTGCTATGATAAAATTGACTAAAAGGAAACTAGTGAGAAATGTGGTGATATCGTGTTCTCCAATACATTGTGAACACTAATAAATGTATCTGGGGTCAGAGAATAGAACAGCCACTAGATATAGAGGCCAGAAAATGGTGGCACTCACACCTTTAATCCTAGCATTCCGAAGGCAGAGATCTGTCTGAATATTTGTGAGTTCAAAGCCACACTGGAAACAGCCAGGCATGATGCCACATGCCTTTAATCTCAGGAAGTGATGGCAGGAAGCAGAGACATATATAAGGCATGAGGACCAGAAACTAGAAGCTTTTGGCTTGTGAAGCTTTTAGCTTTTAGTAGCATTTCAGCTGAGATCCATTTGGATGAGGATTCAGAGTCATTCAGTTTGAGGAAACAGGATCTGCTGAGAAGTTGGCAAGGTGAGGTTAGCTTTGGCGTTTCCTGTCTCTCTGATCTTTCAGCATTCACCCCAATACCTGGCTCCAGATTTGTTTTTATTAATAAGACCTTTTAAGATTCATGTAACAGAAAAAAGAGTTGATTTCCACTTAAATATCTAGGTCATGATCCATCACTGAAGGAAGTCAGGGTTTGAAGTCAGGGCAAGAACTGATGCAGAAGTCTGAGTAGGTGCTTATTGGCTTGCTTTCTACCTTCTTCTCGTCTCACTTTTCTTCATGTTCCCAGAGCCCCTATCTGGGGATGATGCTGCCCGCATGTGAACTCCGGCATCATTAGCAAACAAGAAAATGCCTGCCCACATAATCACAGGCCAATTTGATGGAAGCAATGCCCAGTTTGATTCATCCTCAGATAACTTCAATCTGTGTCAAGGTGACAGCCAAAGCTAACCTACAGAATAGCTTGTGGGTCATCACTTTGTATCATTAGCTGCTGAAAAACAAGCAGTCTTCATTAATTTCAAAATGAGCAATGCAAATAAGGAAAGTCAACTGTGCAATGAAAGGGAACCAGAGTCTGAGATCATCTGTACACTGCAGGAAAAAACAGCTTGTGCTCCGGGGTGTGAGGAACCAAGCAGAGAATTTGAAAGCCAGAACAAAAATGCAGTTTGAGGGAAATGGCCAAACTAGAAATGAATAAATATTACAGAACTGCTCCTGGCTTCAGGAGGACAGATGTGCACGCAGAGGCTGAAGGTGGATGGTGGCAGAAGCAGGACCATGAACTATGTTTCCTGGTAGAAAAAGAAACACAGAAAACTCTTTCTGATCATGTGCCGTAGTCTCTCCTAGTTTGAAAGGGGGTCTACAATTTTTGTTTGAGAAGTCTTAAGATGATAATATGAAGTGATTTTGAAATTAAGTGTATCCAGGAAAGACTTAAGTTTAGAAAATTGCCTTACACGTTGTCATTTTTGATTGACACCATAAGGGATAAAGCTATTTTTACCATTCTAAATACAGAAATGAACAAGTGATATGACTGACAAGTTTTAAATATGTGGGCTCATAGGGAGCTGGTATAGGGTACATTAGCCACACCCAGCCATTATGGGATTACACTAATTTATTACCGATGTCCCGTCTCTAATACTGAAGATTGGATCACAGTAGAACATCTCAGCAGCCTTCTGTACTGATTTTACATCCTGTTTATATGAATTATGTCACATTTGATGCATTGAATAAAAGAAACGCAAGTTGGTTTACTTTTTATTATTAAATTATTGAACTTACATTTCATGCATTATTCTACACATATTTAAGATATGTAAATGATACCTGGCATAGATAAATAATATACTCTTTGAAGGTTTTATGTATTATTAAGACAAGAAGTGATTGACAGAAAGTACACAGATGACATTAGGGGAAAATTGTATTATTCAATAGATAACAGACATGACTACATATTTCATTAATTATATTTCTTAAGTATAATGAAAAGTATACAAGCCAAAGTGTACAGAAAGAAAGAGTGATTTCTATATTTTACATTATAATTTAAAATGAAATTATTGTAACAATTTATAAATGTCTTAGTTTCATGGAGAAAATTTATTTGGTTTATTTTTCTATTATTCTTATATCTCATATGTATATGTATGTATGTATACATAAATAACAGAAGTAGTTAAATTGTGATTATGTATAAGTGTATATAGCAAAGATATAATGGTTACATATTTGTAAATACACCATACACTGTATCTAGAACTATATGCTCAATGTGTGTTATTTTAGAAATATAACCCATTGATACTGGTGGAGCATTTTCTTAGCATGCTTAAAGCTCTCATTCCATTCTCAGTAAATTAAAGAATATGAATATACATATGTATGCCTATGTTGATTTATATGTATGTGTATATATATGTATACATTTCTAGACAATATTGAGATAAAACTATCTTTGTAAAAACTCTTAAGATGTGAACATGTACAATTAAGGAAATTGGCATAAAAGATAATAATTTCAATTTCAGATTAAATTGTTTTATCTTCTCATACATTATTAATTTTATGAGCCCATGGAAAGCAAAATATTTAAAAGATATATATTTTAATTTGAAGATGCTTGAAGGTTTTATATGGGCTATATTTTAAAAGAATTTCTCAAAAACATTAAGCTTCTTTAAAAGCAAACTCTACCTTACCTGACTGTATTATGTGTGTTGGAACATATATAATATCCATACTAATTAGGACTATTGGGAAATGCATTACATGGGGAAATATATCTTATATAATAAACTATTAATATTATTAACCTATTATATACAAAATTATAGAGAAAGATATAAAAATGTCTCTTTTATTCTCATGCATCCCATTTGCATCAATTCTTCAGATTAATAGTAAATCAAATTTTACTAAAATTATTGCTACAAAAACTGCATTCAGAGGAAGGAATTCATACAGTATATTGTTCTAAAAATATAAATGCCTGAAGTTATTTTTTTTTCAGTTCAACTTGAATGATTTTGTGTTGGAGCATATCTTGGTCAGTTTTATAAATTTCTTGGTGCTTCTATAAATTTCTGAGTTTAGACATGGTAGACAGGGACCATAAAGTCAACTATTGTTGGAAAATAACGTGGCAGAGGGCAGCATACGGCAAGACAGTGTGAGCACCTGTAGTCATAACTTTTCACATTTCTGTGACCAAAGTATCTAACAAGACGCAATTTAAGGGAGGAGGAACTTATTTTGATTCATGGTTTGAGGATGCAGCCCATAATGATAGAGCATCACAAGAGTAGGTGTTGTTGCTAAGCTTCTTCATTTTCATCCTTTAACTGGGAGACTAAGGGAGCGAAAGAGGAAGAGAGAAATCATGCAGAAATCCACTTCCAGAGGAACATCACTTCCTACATGTCCCACAGCCTCTCTAGTCAGTGACACTAGCTTAAAACAAAGTGATCAAATCTATGATTCTATGAGAGATGTTTCACACTCGCGTTCTTCTAATCAAGTCAACCGATACCATCATGGCTATTAAACCCTCATGATGTAATTTAATCATAGTAATGGCTCTCTATGACTCACTCATGTCATGTCTCTATGAATTTGAAGATTAAAGTTCAAAATATGAAGTTGGGACATATTTAAACTATAGGAGAGTGAAGATTTACTCATTTTTATCATGCTGTCATACAAAAGTCTGGGGAGTTCTAAGGTTGAACCTGTCATTCTGGGAATAACTTTCTTCCTTTACATGGTTTGTTGGCACCATGAAGCCACTACGTCTCTGGCTTGTTACTTAAGGCAATGACAAATACAGAATAAAGCTTAGAAAGGAGATTTTTGTTTCTGAGAAATTTATACCTCCATTGCTGTACACAAGAGATTCAGTATCTCGGCTTTGTTTTCTCTTAATTTGTGAAGGTTTAACCAAGCATCCATCCTGGTTTCCAGATGGGGCATTGCTTTGAACTAGAAATATATACAAACCAAGTTGTTTATTTATTTGACCAGCACATGCCACATCACATCTCCAGGGGTAAAAGATTATTCTCAGTTGTCAACTTGACTACATCTGAAATGAAATACAATCCAGAAATGGAGGTCACACCTGTGAGATCTTTTTTGCTTGGTTTGAAGTGTGTAAATCCACTTCTAGTCTGGACCTTTGAGGTAGGAAAACAAATACCTTTGATCAGGATCTTGAGATAGAGAAACATGCCTTTAACCTGAGCAACATTTTATGTTCATTCTATAAGTTCTGCTGCTCTAGAAAACCCTGACTAATACAGATTCAGGTACCAGAAGTGGTTCTAGAGCAACAGAGGTATAAAGATGAATCTTTTACATATCTGGAATAGTCTTTCCAATTTACCACCTATAAGCACTGAAGCTTCACTGGTTACCAAAGCCTCTCCTGGGAACTTGGAGTATACGAAAATTGCATGATATAAACAATTTTACAAACTTAAGAAGATAGATGTATTTGATTGTTCTGATTCACCAATTGTGGGTGGCAACAGCTTTGGTGACTCTGTATATAAAACTTTTGAGAGTTTACAGGAAATTAAGGAAAATTATGATGGTGGTTGGCTGCTCTTAGCTTCCCTCGATAAACTGATAAAGAATAGGAGTGATCTCCAAGATTAAATTAACCAACATCTAGTATCTCAGAATATGGTGCAGAAAAACAACGAACTTAGTGACAAAATTAACTGGCTCCAGATGTGCCTCACCAGTCTAAAGGTTTCTAAGTGCACCCTGGAAGAAAATCTCTCCAGCAGTCATAGAGCTCTCAAGTAGTGGAAAATCAAACCAAAGTCCTCATGATAAGGTTCCCTGAATTACAGAACAACAAAAAAAAAATCAACTCCCAGCCTAAGAGGGTGTATACACTTAAAGTCAGGTCATTCATTGGTAAAGAATGGGATTTTGCAGCTTGGGTTAGAGATCTGTGGGAGGACCCTACTGAAGCTGAGAACTTTGAATCCTCAGATTCTAAAGGGATTTCACCTGAGGGAATAGTCTCTCTACCTTTAGAAGAAGAAGGACTCATACCCCACCACTGAAAAACTGTTTTTTTCTACCTTTGACTGAGGAAATTGATCCTTCTTATCTACTAACGCAGCAGCGATCATCTCTGAAGGAAATGACAGGCAAGATAATAATGATGACCCTCAGGATCCATCAATAGTATCCTCTAGATCCATAGCCAGACTTAAGGCTAAGCAGGCTTCTAGAGGAAAGGCAGAAAGGAGGTGTGCTGCACTACTAAAGAGCTTAATGAGTTTGCTAATTCATTCAAGTAGAAATCTGGATAATATGTGTGGTAACAGACTTTAAAAGTGTTAGATAATGGCAGAAGTGATATAAAACTGGATCAGGCTGAGTTTATTGATATGGGCCTTCTGAGTGGATATTCTAGTTTTAACATGGAAGCTCACACAGTTTAAAAAATGTCAAAAGTTTGAATGGCTGGTTGAAGCATATGCCAAAAGATGGCCTGCTGAAGAGAAACTGGAGATTTGTGATATCCTTTCGTTTAACATTGATGAAAGGATTTTAAGGCTCAGAGAAACTGCAATGCTAGAGTCTGTACACTATGTGAAATCAAATCCTCCACAATGGGAAGGCCCAGAAGTCATGGCCCTTTACTAATCCTATAAATTGCAAATTGTGAGAGAGGCACCAGCACATATGAAGAATTTTGGTGTCATTCTTTTCATTGTGTCAGACTGCAAATACTGCTGCTCAGTTGGATGAATTAAACACAGTGGATTTAATTGGACCCCAAGGTTTCAGGGGCCAGTGGCAGCACTGAATCTCCAAAGGCAAAGTGATTGTAGTTAACATAAAGGGTAGCATAGACAAAGCGATGTTCATAATGACCTAACCCATAATGGTCATCACAGGCAAATTAAATGTTATGGTGGCATGATTCCCATTTACCCATTAATCAATCATGGTGTTTCCAGGAATATAGTGGATAAGTAGCCTACTGAATTTTTGTTTGCTATGTATAAGTGGAAAAATTCTCAAACAAGTGAAAGAAAGTCTACATTGGATCATAACAACAGACAACCTTGACCTGTGAATCAATTTCCAGACTTGAGCCAGACTACAGACCCAGAAACCCTTGAATTAATCAGACAGAGGATACGATGAATCATGGAGAATGACAGTTGACTATTGAAAACTCAATCAGGTAGTGACTCCAATTGCAGCTGCTGTACCAGATGTGATGTACTTATTTGAGCAAATTAACACATCTTCTGTTACATGATATGCAGCTATTGATCTAAAAAAATGCCTTTTTCTTGGTACCTGTCTGTAATGAACATCAGAAGTACTTTGCTTTCAGTTGGCAATGCCAACAGTATACCTTTACAGTTTTACCTCAGGGATATATTAATGACTATTTCATAACTTAGTTAGAAGGGATCTTAACTATCTGTCTCTTTCACAAAATACCACATTGGTTCACTATAGTGGTGACATCATGCTTTTTGGACAAAGTATGCAAGAGTAGCAACTTCTTTGAACTTGCTGGTAACCCAAATATGCATCAAAGGATGGGAAATAAATCTAACCAAAATTCAAGGGCCTGTTACCTCAATATGCCTAGGATTTCACTGGAGTGGAGCATACAGAGTATTTTTTTTTTTTGTAAGTAGAAGTATAAATTACTGTACTTGGTCCTTCCCACCACCAAGAAAGAACAATATTTAGTGGGCCTATTTGAATCTGGAGACAGCACATTCCTCACTTAGGTGTATTACTCTTGCCAATATACCAAGGGACTCAGAAAGCTGCTAGTTTTGTGTGGGGCCTGGAACAGGAGATCTGAGCTGCCCATCATTAACTGAGTTTTATCTGACCAACCAAGTCATAAAGTAGGATAGTCACAAAGCAATATATCACTAAATAGATATGCTACACATTTTACTGGGTTTGAGCAGGCCTTAAAGGCACAGGCAAATTATATGAAGAAGTTGCCTAAATGTCTATGATTTCTACTATTCTTACAATGTTGTTTGCTGCAAAGCATTCACCTATAACCTCATTGAGTGTTCCTTTTGATTGGTTTACTGAGGAAGAGAATAACTAGGGCATGTTTTATTGATGATTCTTCACATTTTGAAGGTACCACTAAGAAGTTGAGAGCTGTAGCATCACAAACCCTTTCTGGGACAACTGTGAAAGATACTGGCAAAGGGAAATCTTCACAGTGGGTAAAACACAGGATCATGCAGTTTGTTTGGAAGGAGGAGTGGCCAGATGTGCAGTTTTTTCACTGAATCATAGGCTATAGGCAATTAATTGGCTGGATGGTCAGGGCCATGAAAAGAACATGATTGGAAGATTGGTGAGAAAGATTTCTAAAGAAGTATGTGGATAGATCTCTTCAAATGAGCAAAAGATGTAAATATACTTATGTCTCATGTAAATGCTCATCAAAAGGTGATTTCAGGTGAGATGGAGTTCAATAATCAAGTAGATAGGATGGCCTATTCTGTGGAAAGTCAGCCTCTTTCCCCAGCCATTCCTATCATTGCCCAAAGAGTTCATGCACTAAGTGGCCCTGATGTCAAAGATGGGGGTTATGCATGGGCTTGACAATATGGACTTTCTCTCACTGAGGTTGACCTGACTAGAGCTGCTGCTGAGTGCCAGATTTGCCAACAGCAGAGAGCAACATTGAGCCTCAGATATGATACTATTCCTCAGAGAGACCAACCAGTGACCTGGAGGCAGGTGGACTACATTGGACCACTTTCTCTGTGGAAAGAACAATGTTTTGTCCTTACTGGAGTACATACTTATCCTGGTTACAGATTTTCACTTCCTACATGTAATACCTCTGTCAAAACCACTGTCCATGGACTTACAAAATTCCTCATCCACCATCCAGCTATTCTATACATTGCTTCTGTTCAATGAATTCACTTCACAGCCAGAGAAGGGTGGCAGTGGGTCTTACTATTTCCCCACCATCTTGAAGTAGCTGGTGTGATACTAAGATTGAATGACATTTTGAAGACACAAGCTGCAGCACCAATTAGGTGGCAGCAGCCTGGAGAGCTGGGGCAGGGTTCTCCAAAAGGCAGCATATACTTTGAGTCAGTGTCTAATATATGTTACTATTTCTCACATAGCCAGGATCCATGAATCCAGGAATCAACTGGTAGAAAAGGGAATAGTTGTACTCACTATCACCCCTAGTGACCCACTAGGAAAATTTGCTTCCTATTCCCATGACCTTAAATTCTGCTGAAGTTTTGCTTCCAGGGTGGGTCGTACTTCTACCAGTAGCCACAATAATTATTCCATTGAACTGAAAGCTCTGTTCCCCCTGGTTACTTTGGACTTCTAATTCACTTAAACCAACAAGCTAAGAAAGTAGTAACAGTGTTAGGATTGGTGATTGATCCAGATTACTAAGAGGAAACTGAATTGTTTCTCCACAATGGAAGTAAGAACGATTATGATTAGTGTGCAGGAGATCCTTCAGGGCATCATTTGGTGCTATCATGTCCTGTGATTAATGTCAATGGGAAACTATAACCGATTAATCCAGACAGAGTTACAAAGGTACAGACCCATAAGAAATGAAGTTATGGGTAACTCTTTCACGAGCTAAGACCTACTGACGTTCTTGCCAAAGGTGGAGGAAATATGGTAGTAGAACTGTAGGAAGAAAAATGGTAGAATAGTAGGGGGAAATGGGTAGTAGAGGTGGGTTGTTGTAAATACCAGCTAAGGCCAGTTACAGACATGGGGATTATAGTTAACCTGAGTGTCTCTCTTGTATTTTGTTAAGAATGTTTTTATACAGATATTTGTGGGTTTTTTTTTCAATTTCTTTTGCATGTGATGTAACATTCATTAAGAGAATATCAATGGCTATCATACTAAAGATAAGTTTGAAATACTAAATGAATGTCCCCCAAGACACACTGCCAACTATTCTAAATTTATAATGCATTTGTGGTTGTACAAGAAATAGATCATGTTAGGTATAATTATGACCCAGTTAAATATATAATGTGTTTGTGATTGTATGTGAGATAGTTATATTTTGTTCATACATTATTATGATCTAGTTATTGTTTTCATTTGGAAATTAATAATGACATAAAAAGAAACTATTGTGTGTCAAGTCGACCCACAAAGGAGTGGATTTGTGATGGCTATTCTCAGTTATCAACTTGACTACATCTGGAATAAACTACAATCCAGAAATGGAGGACACACCTATGAGAAATATTTTTTGCTTGGTTTGAAAAGAGTTAATCAAATCCACTTCTAGTACATACTTTTGAGGTAGGAAGATGCACATCTTTGATCAGGATCTTGAGGCAGCAAGACACAGGCCTTTGTTGCTGATGATGAGGCAGGAAGATGCAAATCTTTAATTCTGATCTTGAAACAAGAAGACATACCTATAATCTGGGCCACATCTACTTCTGGAAAACTATAAGGACATGAAAGAAGAAGGTTTTGCTCTTTGCCTGCTTGCTCTTGCCTTGCTAGCAAGTCCATTCCTCCACTAGCATTAGAGTCTACTTCTTCAGAATTCCAATGTCCATTGAAGACTAGCTGAGACATCCAGAACTGTCATCTGAGCAACCTCTGAATTCTTGGACTGTCCATTCTACCATTGTCTACCATTGTTTCATTTGTTGGACTGTAACCTGTACATTAGTCTAATAAATCATCCTTTATGTATACGTGTGTGTGTGTGTGTGTGTGTGTGTGTGTGTGTGTGTGTGCATTCATTATATAAGTTCTGCTATTCTTGATAACCCTGATTAACATGATAGTCAATAGGGTGCCTATCTGGTAGATTAACTCCATCTTGCTGTTTGTCTTTCCTCTTTGGCTTTGTTGATGTATAACTGACTAATAAACTTCTGTATGCTTAAGAAGAAAAAAGAAAAGAAAAACTATTTTTACTCTTCATCATCTTGTCATCATTTTTTACCCCCAGTAAATCTTGCCAGCCTCATTTTTTTTACTGGGATATAGCCTTACTAGAGGACTTAGTAACATCCAAATTCCCTTTTGATGTTGGTTTGGCTTGTTTATATGTTGGACTTGAACCTCTACCTTGTCCTGCTATCATGTTATGTGATAATGTGATGATTATGGAATGAGTTAGTATAAAACTGATATGTTGATATATGTGCAAGGAAGCATGGAGCCTTTAAATACATTATTTAGTCCTTCTTAAATTTTTAAACTATGTATAAATTTTATACCACAAAGCAAATTACCCTAATGATTGTCTTCAACTTTGCATTAAATGTGTATTTTTTTTTGTTCAAATACATGATTGAACTTCTTAGACATTATTAATTTGGGGGCATGGTGTGTAATAAATTCTTTCACCCCACTAAGCATGGCACCTTTACTTTTGTATGACAAGTACTTCCCCAATTTTTATTCTTGCTGTTGTAGTGAAGGGAAGAAGGAATGAAGAGAAAGTACAAGGTCTACATTTCTTCCATTATATCATACCCTTTTATTTTATATAGCATCAAAAAGCAGCCTCTTAACTTCATTCAAATTAAGATAATTATAGTTACATGAACATTTGAGTTATGCATTCTGTGTATTTCTGGAATGTATTATATATTTGTGACTTGTTGACTATCGGGGACTATTGGGGTCCAGCCCCTAATAGTCTCCTTTCCAGGGTCCGCGGAAGAATCTATCAACCAACTGAGAATCTATTCTTTAAGGTCAGCAAATCAATCTACACACGCAGAGATCTTTGGTCCATTCACTTTAATTTTGTCCCCTCATCCCTTGCTTTACAGTTATATATCTCCCAAAAATCACAATCCTCCCCTTCACCCTTGACACTCAGCCTGAACTTCCTCAGGCAGTGATTGTCTGCTATCAGGATCAAATGGAGGGGTGATAAGAATCACAAAGAGGGGCACTAGTTGTTAATTACCATTTGTGACCCAAAGGGGAAGTGACTAATGAATTAACTAAAAGCTAAATACGGGTAATATCTAAGAAGAGGGATCTTATGTGCACAACTATAATCTTAAATGTGTTTGGTAAAAGATGTTAAAAATCTCTAAGTTGCTAGGTCAATGGAAGAAAATAAAACTGTCTTCTTTTTTCCCGTGGCTCCTAACTGTCCAAGCTGTCTGCCGTTTTTCTGCAGGATGGGGGAAAGTGTGCTCAGTCTCTAGGCAACCTGTGTACAGGTAGATGCCTCTGGTGATATTTAAAGGGAGATCTGGAACTGGAGGTAAGATTTGGGAAAGGAGGAAGTTAGCTTAATTGGCACATCCGCCAAGCCTTCTCAAACAGGTAGCCTGGATGCTTAAGTCTGTTCTTAGAGAGTAAGTACAGAGGTATCTCTGATAAGGTACTTTTCTCCATCCGGTGATGGACCTGGCCAGATGCTACCAATAATGATAATTACAGGGAGGCTTGAACTGAGAGTTCTGGCTGAGCATAGCTGTTAGCGCAGAAGGTTATCTAAATATTCCTAGAAGTGGTTAGGTAAGGAGTTAGAGGTCTATAAAGTTAGTAAGGCTGTAAGAAAAGAGGGGTCTGAGCTAAATTGTATAAAGCTATTACTTAATGTCTACCTGACCTAGGCGGTGTCCCCTTGTGGAATTTACCTTAAGTCAGGAGACTCGCCTGTGGGTTGTTATCACTGTTAGTCCTCAGAAATTGGGTGACCACCTGGGTGATGTCTCCTTTAGTCCTTGGAATTGGCTAGGGGAGATATCTGATTCCAGAGAAAGCCTTTCCTGAGGCTGTTCTCCAAATGCCTGGAATGTGTATGTCCAGAGAGTGATCAGTCTACACAGTTAGCCCTTCTTAGGGGAAAGTCAATTGGGAAAACTATGAAGGCACACATAGTTTTCATAACAGAATACAGCTGATATATAACAAGCCAAGTAACACCAAAAACTTCTTGGGATTTGGCTTCCTCTGGAGGCATTCCCTGATCCCTCCAGGTAGTGACTTTGCCATAACCAGCTGAGTTCTTATGATATATTCCTGCAGCCTGCAGCAGTTGACATTACTCAATCTATATTCTTTGGAAATAACAGAACCTAATAGATGTAGATGACAGGAAGTTTCAGGTAAAAATTTGAGTAATTTGGCTACTCAGTGGCTATATCAAGACTAATACAAATATTCTGATTGCAAATATAGTTTATCTTTTTACTACATTGCATTTTGTTAAAATATTCATGTTATCCAAATGGAATTTAAAAATTCAGTAAAATCCATGTTACAATTCTAATGATATTCTCCACAAAATGAAAAATAATAATTATAAATTTTCATGTAGCCACTAAACATCCCCAATAAACAAAATACAGTAAAAATAAGTTAGAAGCATTATACATTCTAATGAATATTTTAGCAATGAACTAGCTGTTTAAAGATATACTGTTTAAAGTTTTCATATAAAATATATAAAAATGAAGTTAGATATAAAGTATCACCTAGAAAAATATACCTATATGTTGGGAAAGCCTTGCAAAGACAAGTTTCTCCGAGTATGGCTGAGAGAAGCTTCTGTCTGTGGGTGTATATACAAAGAGATGTAGAAGGCAGGTTGATTCTGTCTGGTTAGGTAAACAACAATATCAAGTCCCCCTTTGGGGCTGGTAGATCTCTGCAGATATGTTGATAATTGGGAATACAGTACCATGTATTGTTTTCCTCATGTGGAGGGCCTCAAAAGAAATCCAATCCGAAGTTGTTTGATTACTCCCACAGCAGTGTGCCACCATGGCACGTGTGTACATCTTGGCCTACAGGCATAAGACAAACTGAGAAAAGAGTCTTATTAATAAAAAAAAAGAAATAGGGCAGATATTGGGATAAAACATGAGAGATCAGAGGAATAGGACAAGCCATAGCCAATCTCACCTCACCAACTCCTAAGCTTCCAAAGAGACCTACTTCCTGTATACTCAGGCCTATTATGCCTTTCTGTCCCTGCCATCTCACTTCCCCTCTCCGCCCAGCTACATCACTTCCTCTTTCTGCCCAGCTCTGTCACTTCCTGTCTGTGTGTACAGACCTCCAGGCCTTTATGGTTAACTAGTGCTAGAATTAAAGGTATGGGTCACCATGCCTGGTTCTGTTTCCAGTGTGGTCTTGAACTCACAGAGATCCAGATGAACCTTTGCCTCCTAAATGCTAGGATTAATGGTGTGTGCTATTACTGCCTAACTTCTCTGTTTAATATAATGACTGTCTTTTTCTTCTGGTGCTCAGCTAAGCTTTATTAGGGTGCACAATATATTGGGGGTCACAATATATCACCACATACAGGTTTTGTTTGTTTTGGGGTTGTTTTTTTTTTTTGTCTTCTTTTGTTTTTGTTTTTGTTTTATTTGTAAGGTTTACAAGTGCTTAAGATGATTGATGTCCAGGGCCGGGCAGTGGTGGCACACACCCTTAATCCCAGCACTAGGGAGGCAGAGCCAGGCGGATCTCTGTGACTTCAAGGCCAGCCTGGGCTACCAAGTGAGTTCCAGGAAAGGCGCATAGCTACACAGAGAAACCTTGTCTCGAAAAAAAAAAAATTTAAAAAAAAAGATGATTGATGTCCTTTCTCCTACAGAAACCTGCTGCACACTGCCTAGGACTATGACAACTGTCCATTGAGAATGATGCTTAATCTAACTTTTGTTTTCTACATCTTGCAACTAAGGTGTATGATATCTTTAGCAATAAGGGACTATCCTCTAGTTCTGCTGGGCATCTAAGAGGACAGACAAGAGCTACTGCTTTGGAGGTCCTGGGGCCTTTCTGACCACTTCTGTGGAGGGATCCTATTCCTGGAAATGAGAGTCTTGTTTATTGACACCTGATTTGTAGAAATAGCAATTTCTAGCTTTGCAGATAACTACCTACAAACTGTTTTGTATTTTGATTTGGGTTATAAGATAGTAGATTTCTGTACTTGTTTGATTTGTGTTACTGTGATTAAATACCTTGACCAAATTAATTTTTTAGTCTGAAAGTATTTTAACCACTTTATAATTTTAGGTTATAGTCCATTATTAAGAAGATGTTAGGACCAAAATTTTAAAAGTTAGTCAAGTCACACTATATCCATTGTCAAAAGCACACAGCAATTCATGCATTCTGCTCATTAGATTATTTGTGCATGTGTTCAACTGCCTTCCATTACTTACTCTTATATAGTTCAGGGCCCAGCTAATAGAATAGTGCCACCCACATTCCAGATGAGTCTTCCCACATCAATTAACTCACTTAAAAATATCTTTCATGGGCATGCCCATAGGCCAACCCAAACCAGATAATTCCTCAGGAGACGCTCTTTCTAGACAACACTAGATTGTGTCACATTGAGAACTAAAGGTAACAGCCCCTCAGATCAGCATGGCCCAGGAATCAGCATAACTCTTGAGCATCTACATGGTCCCAGGTAGTTGTCCAGACCTAGGGTATCCACAGAGTCCTCTGTAGCAACTGGAGCCATGGATGCCATCCAAGAACCTGGCTTCTACAGAGACATGGACCCAGACATGGCTCTAGGCAGTGGCCCATGACCAGAATGTCTCCATAGCTCCAGATAGCAGCACCAGCCACCCAGATCAGTATGGCCATGGGAGCACCATGGTCTTCAGACACTAACATAGTAACGTGGTAGCAGGCCAGACCCCAATCATCCAAATGGTTCTTGGTGAGAACAGGACCCGCAGACATCAACTCAGATCCTGGCTGCTGTAGGGCCACAGAGCCAGACATGGCCCTTTGCAGAAGCCCTGGCCTGGGCAACATCATGGTCGTGGGTGACAGTGTGGACCACTAAGATTAGGGTGTCCCTGGTGGCACCATGGCCTTTGGATGCCCTTGTGGCCACAGGTTGCAGCCCAGACTGTGGACATCTATATGGCCTTTACTGGCAATGAGAAACATCGACACCAATATAGCCCCTGGCTGTAGTAGAACCACAGACTCAGACATGGTCCTAGACAGCAGCCCAGGCCTGGATTTCACCATGGTTCCAGGTGACAGTGCGGGCCATCTGTACAAAAATGGCCCCTGCAGCATCGTGGTCCTCAAACACCAACATGACCCCAGGTGGCAGTCTAGACCCCTGGCATCAGCATTTTCTTTGATGGTCTCAGTGACCACAGACATCAACACAAACCTTGAATGTAGCAGGGTCACAGACCCAGACAGAGCTGCAGCCCTGTTCCTGATGATACCATGTCCCCAGATGATAGCCCTGGCCACCCAAATCAGCCTGGCACCAGCAGCAGCACAGCCCTTGTACACCAACATTAGGCTATGACCCAGACTGCATGCATCCACTTGGGCAACATGGGTAATGGACATCAGCACATACCCTGGCTGCAGCACAATCACAGATATAAACATGGTCCTCAGCAGCAGCCTGGGTCAGGTTGTCACCATGGCCCCAGGTAGCTATGCAGGTCACACAGAGTGGTATGTCTCCCATGGTAGCTTAGTCCTTAGACACCAATGCCCCCAGTAGTGACCCAGACCACAGGCCCCTACATGGCTCCCAGTGAAAAAAGGAGCAACAGGCAACAACACAGGCACTCTTTGGCTGATCCAAGGCCCCAGATCAAGACATGGCCCTTGGTCATAATCCAAGCTCAGATATCTTCTTGGACTTGGGTGGCCAGGTGGCCTTTCATGTCAGCCTGTTCCTCACCACCCTCATCTCTCAAGATGCCCATCTCTGCCTGGTCCACAACCATCCCACCTCTCCTACTCTTCTACCTCCCACCCTGTACTCTCTCATCACGATGGTGCCAAATCACCCAGCCCCAGGGTTTTCCCTGGGGTCACAGGTAGCAGTTGGTTTAATACTGCCCACCCCAGCCGTAAAGGATGGAATAGAGCTGCTGTCTTTCTCTCTCTTGTGACTGGGTCTAGAGACCTTGGGAAGTGCTTGGTATGATGGTACTGGATCCTAGTTGATTGTGACCTCTGAAGACCCAAAAGTCTGTGGATCAGGGTCACCATCAGTGTCCATTGCTGATTCAGGCCTGGCCATGTAGATAATTCTCTGAAAGTATTTCCATCATTTTCAATATGAAATTGGAAGCCTATGTGTATAAATTATTTTTTTCCTAATTATGAAACACATTTTGGAGTTTCTTTGTGATTTAGAACAAGTTGTTCAGCTATCAGACAATGTGAGTATTCTGCATTTTAAATTTCTTCAAAAGTTTTTGTTTTTGTTTTTATTTTCTGGCAGAAGGTTGATTTACTTAGGCATTTTTGTCATAGCACAGACTAAGCTAACTTCTACTCTACTATTAAAATACATTTCCAGGGATACACAAAATGCTTGCTGTGCGAGCGTGAGGACAGGGGTTTCGATGACTGGTATCTACACAAAAGGTCAGGTACAGATTCCACCTATAATTACATCTGGGAGTTGGCAAAAAGGGGTTCCTGTGATCTTGACGGATATTTAATTAATGAGCTTGGATAGAGACCTTGTTTAAAAAAACTAAAATGGAAAGCATAAAGAAGACACCCATGACAAACTTCTTAAACCTCTTGACTAACACACACACACACACACACACACACACACACACACACACACACACACACCATTCTTAATGCTTTTCTGAATCCAGATATATTTAGCCAGTTACATTACTGCATGGATTGTTTTCTCTCCAACATTGTGTGAAGTAGGGAAGTTTTCAGCTCAACATTTCCTAGCCCTTCTATTCTGAGCTTTGAAGATTACTACTTGACAAATTTACACATATTTCAGTGGAAGACTGTGAAAAGCGTTTGAAATTGTTCTATGCAGGCTTCCCCTCTCATAATCTACTTAAAACTTGCTACAAAAATTATATTTTTTATCTCTTCAAAATCTCCTATTTCTTCATCTAGAATCACTATAGAATCTACTGTGTGCTTAGAGAGAATACTGGCTCAATGCAGATAGCTGGTATATGGAATCTTTTACTCCTCTTAAGGGAGGGACCACAGTGTTTATACCATGAGTTGCTTCAAATAATGCTCATTTATTGATTCAGGGGCATACTCATTCAAAAGATCAAACACGGGTTGGGGGATTTAGCTCAGTGGTAGAGTGCTTGCCTAGCAAGCGCAAGGCCCTTGGTTCAAGCCTCAGCTCAAAAAAAAAAACACGCCGGTTGTGGTAGCATGCACCGGTAGGATTTGCTGAAGGAGGCAGAGGCAGGAGGATCTTGAGTTCGAGGCCAGCCTGGAAAGTAAAATAAAAAAAAAAAAAAAAAAAAAAGATCAAACACACCCTGTCTTCTATTCATATTGTGCTTTAAGTTTCAAAATGCTAGGCTGTCACACAGTGTAAGACAGTGGGCACAGCTTTCTTTCTACATTTTTATTGCTGGACTTAAGACATTATGGTAATATCATCAGTTCTTCTGTATATCTAGAAGTTATCAAAATCCTATTTATTTATTACTTTTGTTATTACAGCTAATAAAAATTAGTCTGGTAAATACTTGTTCAAACAAATACCAAGGACTTAAGACCCTTCTTCAATATTCTCTGATGTTTTTCCTCTTAACATGAAGATTAGATATGAAAATCAGTGATTTTTTTTGGCTGAGGAAATAGATGCTGGTGCTGGTTTATGGGGATCAATCCAAGCTCTGTCACTTCACTGCTCTGAAGCCAGGAGAAATGGCTCCATCTCTCTGTACATTATTCCTCTCTCAAGGAATAGGATGATGATGGAAACATGACTACTTTAAGACATAAAGAACTATAAATCAAATAGACTTGTATCTGGAAAAGTAAAATGATCATGTGTTTTAAAATATATTTACAATTATTTTTACCAATACCTAAACTCAAAATTATTATCTAGTATTTTCATTTCATAACTAATCTGACATCAAGCTTTTCACATTTTTCCACATTCAATTTTGCATCAGAATACAACAAATCATTATGAAGTACAATTCTGTATTCATCATTTATGAAATCTGTTTGTTATTGTTTCGAGTAACTGGATAATTATTCTGGAAGCACCACTTTTCCATCTTCTGTTTATTTTTTTAATAATGAATTACTTGCTTGTCTGCACCGGCCAGTAGGGTGTCAACGGGAGCGACCCACCTTTATCATGCATGATGTTAGTGATTATTGAAAATAGTCTATTAGTAATTCAAGTATTTCTAAGGAAAGAAACCTTTTCCAAATAATGACCAGAGAATGATGAAAACACAGACACATGAGTATATGATCAGGTAAATGAGGAGAAAGGGAGTTTTTGTTTTGGTTTCATTCTTTGAGATGCAGATGAATATAATTTGGTATCCTTTTTGCTGTTTGTAAATCTCTTCTGGTTATTTTAATACAGGAATATCCAAATATTCCTAACAGAGCACAAGGATGTCCAAGACAGAATAACACAGAAGAGAACAAAATTCCCTACCAGAACTTTCCAAAATAATCACTTCCCAGTACAGCATGGAAAAATGAAAACTACTTTTCTAATACTGTGCTGACTAACAAATGAACATATCATTTAGATTGCTTTGGATTAAAAACAGAAAACTTTCAGTGGAAAATTAATCATTATATTTCCATCTGAGCAAAGTGACATTTGTGTGGAATGTTATGACTTGGGGCTTCTTGAATCAAGTTTAACTATCACAAAAGTAACTGTCCAGTTCTGCACAGCACGCTTCTTTTTAGGACACTAAAGACATTTTTTTATACCCACAAATGGAAAATCAAATTCAAACCAAAGTCCCTTGCCTCCCCACAGAAAGGATTCCAGAGATTCCTATAGAAACCAGCAACAGGGACTACAGATCATACCAATGCCCCCATGCCTTCTGCTGCTCTTGTCTTGTTTAGTAGACTTATTTTTCATATTAAACATCTTTGGCTTGGGGACATTTTTCTCAGAGAAAAAGCTATACCATAACCTGAAAGAAAGTCACTTCTCCTTGTCTACTTTCTTCCTGGGTAGTCCACAATAGCCACCTCTTCATATTTTCATGAATACTATGCAGATAACATTTATATTTTAATAATATTAAATATTTATTAGAATTTAAAACCAATTTTACTATTTATTCCATCAATTCTTTGACACATATTATTTTAACAAAATAATAAGTTGAATAAAATTCAGGTGGGGCTTTAAAGATATTAAATAAATTTACATTTTTACATATAACCTTTACAATTTTTTTATGATATTGTTCAGGGTAGGTTTTTGTTAGCATGGTATAAGGTAGAGTCCTCTGGAAGGAGAGAACCTCGACTAAGGAAATGCCTCCATCCTATTGGCCTCTAGCATATTTTCTTGATTAAAGATTGATGATGGAGGACTCAGTCCACTATGGACAGTGTTAGTTCTAGGTCAGTGGTACTAAATTATGGAGAGCAAGTCAATAAGCAGTATTACTCCATGGTCTTCATTTCAATTCCTGTGTTTAGATTCTGCCCTGACTTTCTTCATGATAGACTATAAGTTAAACTCTTTCCTCCCCATTTTATTGCAGTAATAGAATCAAATTAGAAAACATTTGGTACCAGAAAGTGGGCTATTGCTGTGACAGATCTGATAACAATATTTTCAAGGACATAGTGTATTCAAAGCTTAATGGATTCTGTATGAGATCTTGGAAGATAAAAATGTTAGATTGTGACATTTCAGAGGTCCACAAATACTCTATCAGCACCATATTGTGATATAGTTGAATTAAAAGTCTTGGGTGTCTGATCACTTGGAGCTGAAGATTCAGCTGTGACTAAGAAAAGATCAGAATCATTGAAATCAAACCTTTGCTTTACTTGTATAAGTTATGATATTTACCTGGGGCTGAAAAATTGGCTGTGATTAACAAGAGACAAGCATCACTTAGGCAAAATATTTTGAGAAGTATTTCCTCAGGGTCAACACATAGAAGCTGTAGTTGAGTGGAGGCCAAGTCTGCTTCTCAGTCTGACAGCTAAATTCAGTAATGTGTAAGATTCTCTCCTAGTATTATCTTAAAGCCATGAAGGGCCATGGAAATCAGCTGAGGCTTGGAATTATATAAGGCCAGGAGGGGACATTGGTAGAGGTGCAACCTTACCTTTAGTGAAGAACCTAGCATATGAGAGATACCTGTTGAGTGGGATAGCTACCATGAACAGCAGTAGGCATGGAGGCGAGCCAGCCTGAGCCTTTAAGACAAGCCATGATTGCTGAGGATGACAGACCTGGAGAGGTAGGACTGCTCAATCCCTTTGAAGCCTGAAACATCTTAAATGATCACACATCGGACAGTGAATTGTTAGATTTGTTTTGATCCAGTTGTAATTGTGCCCTGGTTCTTTCCTTTGGGAGTAAGAAATGTGTACCTTATTTTGGACTTTATAGAAACCCACAGGTGAGAGACTTTCAACTTCTAAAAAGATATTGAGAAGAGAGTATTTCAATTCTGAAGAGTGCCTCCAGCAGACTGGCCTGTGGGAAAGTCTGTGTATTGCTGAAGTTTTCTCCAGTCCTGCCTAGCCCACTGTCAGGACAAATTTCTCTCACCCACCAGTCCCACAGCTGCTCAGACCCAACTAAGTAAACACACAGAGACTTATATTATTTACAAACTCTATGGCCATGGCAGGCTTCTTGTTATCTAGTTCTTCTATCTTAAATTAACCCATATCTATTAGTATATAAGTTGCCACATGGCTCGTGACTTACCCATACCTTACATCTCGCTTTTCATGGTGGCGGCTGGCAGCGTCTCTCTCACTCAGCCTTCGACTTCCCAGAATTTACTTCTCTGCTTGTCCCACCTATACTTCCTGCTTGGCTACTGGCCAATTCTTGTATAATATTTGAGGGACCAGCCTTAATATTATACATCCCAGGGGTTCAAGAGAGAGAACTACTAATGGCGAGGACCTTTTTCAGGAAATAGAATCTCAGCACGCCAAGCTCTATAGTCCACATGTTTTAATTCCTCCAGCATAATATCACATATAAACAGCTTCAGTTCTGTTCTTGTGCCTAGCTCCTTTCTTGCCTAATTTCTCTGTTTATCTACTCTTAAGTTCTATCTTAATTCTCTCATCTTAATTCTGCCTCATCTATGTCCTTTTCACCTTGTTCTGACACAGCTAAGACTTTCCTATCTGATTCTTCCTCATCTTCCATCTCGTTCCTCTAGTACTCTCTTCTAGCCCTTCAATCTAGTTCTTCCCCATCTCAGTTTGTTCCTCTCAAGTTCTTACCCATCTAGTTCTTCTATTCTCTTTTCTCTTCTCTGTCCTCTGTTCTCCACATTCTACCTAAGTCTCCTGAGAATCCAGTTATATCAAGCCCCTGGTTGAGCAAGGTCACCAGGCTTGAATTCTACAGGGTCATAAAGGCAGGTAAGAATTTTTCCTCCAGCAGTGAGCACCAGGCTTTCTTTAACAATCCAAAATGGGAGTGGTAAAAGAGAGAAGGTCAACTGAGTGCTAATGACCGGTTAGCATATTACTGTTATTCCTTGAAAGTGGCTAAGGGAGATATCTGATTCCAGAGAAAGCCTTCCTGAGGCTGTTTTCCAAATACTTGGAATGTGTATGTCCAGAGAGTGATCAGTCCACACTGTTAGCTCTTCTTAGGGAAAAGTCAATTGGGAAAACTATGAAGGCACATATGATTTTCATAACAGAATACAGCTGATATATAACAAGCCGAATAACACCAAAAACTCCTTGGAATTTGGCTTCCTCTGGAGGAATTCCCTGATCCCTCCAGGTAGTGATTTTGCCATAACCAGCTGAGTTCTTATGATATATTCCTGCGGCCCACCATAGCCAGTCAGCATTTTATTTATACAGAGCAATATCCACAGCATCTGTGGGGTATTTTCTTGATTAACATTTGATGAGGGTGGGTCCATCCTACTGAGGTTAATGCCTGAACTAGTGGTTGGTCCTGGAAGATATAAAAAAAGGAGGCTGAATATGAGCCTGGAGAATAAGCTAGACTTTCTTCTATGGTCTCTGCTCTTGTTTGATTTCTTGCCATGAATTCCCTCAGTGATTAGCTGTGATCAGGATGTGTAAGACAAATATACCTTCCTTTTTTTCCAAGATGCTATTGTTGATGATGTTTATCACAGTCATATATACCAATGTAGAACAGAAATATCAATTAAAATTATGAGTTTCGGTATAAAATTTCCATAAATATACATAATGCACTTTGATTATATTCATCCACTAATTTAAAATATGTTGCTCATTGCAAATGAGCTAAAGGCTCATGAAAGAGAAATACAAACTCTGCCAGTAGGTGCTCATTCTATCTTCTGTAAAAAGTCTCCCACAATGCAAAAACTGTGGGGAGGATAAATGTCCAGTATGAAGAAAACAAGACTATTATTGATGATTAAGCAATGAAGGAATTTCACAGGACAAAAACATAAAAGCAGAGATCCAGGTTTTCAAACTTGAGAGAACTGAAGAAGATATCAGTGAATACAAATATCATTTCGAACACTGTATAATAAAATAAGAAATTTGCAAGAATTATAAGAACAGAAGAGATAGGATTTATTGATTTCAATTTGTAAAGTAAGCTGTAAAAGTTTAAGATTGACTAGAAATAGTTTAACAGAATTTCATCTTATTATTTTTAAACATGAGAAATAAAAAAAAAAAACAAGAATGTTAATGATGCCATCTAAGAATTAGGCCAGCCACATACTTAAAATCAGAGGTGATGACCCAAAGCCTTAGATGCTATTATACACAATTTAAAAATAGACAGTGCTATAAATACAACAAATTGAAGAAAATGAGAAAATGTAAAGGTTGCTGAGTTAAACCAATATGTTTATTTTAAAGGTATCTTGACTTCAAAATTTGTTTCTAAGGATGTGTTGCTTTGGAAAAGAAGTCCTGTTTTTGTTTCCACAGGAGATGAGTACCTATGGATTGCTTCCAGGTGAATATGGTTTGATCAACCAAGACCCTCTGAAAGGTCGATACAGCCTCACAGACCACTACAACAAAGATTTAACTATAATTCTTAATTTGTTCCAGATCCTCATAAGATTACCAGCATCCCCGACCAGCAGGAAGTAGTATGAGAAGCTATGCCCCATTCCCAAAATATTGTTTATAAATGCTTATTTTATTTAAAGAAGATGTATTATAAATGCAATCTCTTCCTAAAGAAGAAAAAGGGATATAGATATGATAGGATAAAATTGAATCTACTTTTAAAGAGCAACGACTTGCCTGAAATATTTTATATTGTTATGGATTTTAGTTTATTGATAGAAATTTAAAGTTGATTTTGTTATACTATATATGTATATTTCTACTCTTATTTAAGATATATTTATGCAACTTATTTAGAATTGTAATGTAAAATGTAAAAAAAAATGTAATGTAAAAAAGAAATTCAAATTAATAACTAGTAATCTATGATAATCAAACTTACAGTAATGTTAGTTAAGTTTTCTAGGTGTACATAGATATATTTCAAATAGGTAGATACTACACTAATTTAAACACTACAAAGACTTACAGAATGTGGCATTTAAAATGTTTTAAAAACTTAGACTTTTCTGGACAGTGAGACACATCTGCTCCTGACAGACTTCAAAGTTTACTTTCAAAGAAGAAAATGGGCATCAAAGACATTCCATATGGAATGTATCTTTGGCTACATGGGCAAGAAACTGTTCTTTTTTTTTTTTTTTTTTTTTAAGACAGGGTTCCTCTGTGTAGCTTTGCACCTTTCCTAGAGCAGGCTGGCCTCGAACTCACAGAGATCCGCCTGTCTCTGCCTCCCGAGTGCTGGGATTAAAGGTGTGCACCACCACAGCCCGGCTAAGAAACTGTTCTTGCCTGGACTGCTTGAACATATATTGTATAGACTAGACATGCAGGACCCATGGGAAAGTGATAAATAAACTTTGCCTAAACTGGGCAAAATGGTCCTTCAGATTCCTGCTTCACAGAGGAGATTGCCAGACACTCTAGAGGACATAGGGAGAAGCAACTGATGAACTTTGCCAATAAGGGAGACAATCCTTTAAATTTCCTGCTTCACTAAAATGTCTTCCAGAGACTCTAGGCCTGTAGGGTGAAAATGGATGCTTCAGCATTGCAGGAGAACTTTGGCTGACTGTCAAGGCAGCCAGATGTCTCTGTCATTTCTAGAACTTTGGGAATTGCTTACAATGTACTTCCTGTTTACTTAGGTAATATTATATCCTTTTGGGGTCTTTGATGGAGTTGAAGACTAGAGTGTTATAATTATAGTTTTCCTTAGTCATTATACAAGATAAGTTAGATATAAAACTTTAGACTCACAAAAATAGGATAGATGATAGAATATTCTTTTTAATTTTGTCAAATACAAACAGAGTAGACATGGTAATTGTAATTCTTGCTTAAAAACTGTTTTATTATATAGAATTTTCTTATGTTAAAACCTTTTTTGAACAAACAGAAAAGGGGAAGTGCTGTGGGATGTCTTTCTGTATGCTGTGAATATGTATGGCTCCCATTTGTTAGTAAATAAAGCTGTTTTGGCCTATGGCAAGGCAGCTTAGAGGCAAGTGGGAAATCCAAGCAGAGATACAGAGAGAAGAAGGGCAGAGTCTAGGAGATGCCAACCTGCTGCCCAAGGAACAAACTATAATGGGACACAGGTAAAGCCACGGATCATGTGGGGATACATAGATTAATAGTAACAAGTTGAGTTAAGTTATTCAAGCTAGCTAGCAAGAAGCAAGAATCCATAGGCCATACAGTTTGTAATTAATACTAAGTCTCTGAGTGATTATTTTATAAGTGGCTGCAAGAGTTCATGTGGAAGAGATTCATCCAGACTGTGGGGCTAGGCAGGACTGAGAAAGTTTCCCCCACACATCCTGACATGGAATGGGGAAAGCTCAGATGGCCTCCAACCTACAAAAAGAAGTACAGGTAGCTAAGAAATGTTGCAGTGGAAAGAGTATACTAATCAATTATCCAAAACCAAAGGCTCCTCCTGAAAATGTGTTCATAAAATGAACATTATATGGATTGAGCAAGTTGTATTTATATTTACAAATGTAACACCATTAAAGAAAGAGATGCCATGAGTTTGAAAGAATATGTGAGGGCACAACACATGGAAAATGACTGAAGGAAGAATGGGAGGGGGAAATGTTGTAATTATGTTATGCTCTCAAGAAACAAAATAATAAAAATATTGCCATGAGATAAGTGAAGATTTTCAGGAACTCATTGAGAGAAATTTCTTATGTCTGTTTCTATGATCTTATCTTGTAAAGATATTTATTTTTAATACAAAACAAAACATTTCCCTCCCTACAGGGAAGAAAGGGGCTCAAAAACTCAACAAGTTAACAAAAATCACAAGGCATAGGAATCTCAGATAGTCTTAGGGATCTTGGTTAGAGACAAAAGACTATTTTTCCTAGGACAGCAAATACTGTGGTCTTCTGTTTACACTAGTTCCCCTTTTCCCATCTGATCCACAGGGTGTCTGGTGACAGTTTAGGAAAATATTTGATAACCCCATGAAGGAGATATGTAACCTGCCTTCCCTTTGCCATTTGCTAGGAGAGAGATACCATATCTTCCAAGCCTGTTTACTCTGTAGCCAGCATCAAAGCTAACATGAGCAAACAAAGTGGCAATATCTCTTCATAAGATTGGTATAGTATTTATCACATGAAAAGCTGGAATATATCACTAAGAAGCTAAATTTAATGACTAAAGCAACAGCAAGGATATTTTATAATGAGCATAATCTATCCAGCTTCTAGAAGTGATTCTTTTTGCATCACAACCTTTCTGAACTTCCAGGGTTCAACAGATGCCAGGAATGCACTATTTACTTTGCAGCAAAAGTAGAACATGAATGTTTCAGCCTTCTTGGTCTTTCTTTCATGAACATTTTCTCAAAAAGGATCAGTCTTCATAGAGAACATCCTATTAATCCAATGCTATAAGAACACACAGAAACTTACCAGACCATAGGAGAGACTTTAAAAATTGTACTCTGTGAATGATAATGTTTGAAACCCTGACTCGAACATTGTCTCACGTGTAGCTTCCCTCACGTTTAGAAGAAAATTTGGATTTGCCAATGTACTTCTCTATTCAATTGACAAGCTGTGGCAGGAATCAAAACCATTGAAAAGAAATGCTGTCACAGGGTAACATTCAAGTTGTTACAGCCAAGGGAGTCTCTGTGTTCTACTGTTATTCCTTGTTTCTTTGAAATGGAGGGCTGGAGAGATGGCCCAGAAGTTAAGAGTTGATACTTCTTGTGCAGAGAGCTGAAGTTCAATTTCTAGCACCCACATTGGTTTAGATTACAATTGCCTATCACTCCAGTTTCAGGGGATCCTATCCCCCTGACTTCTGCAGGCACCTGTATCAAAACGCACAGACCCACATAGTGTCCCCCTCATACAAACATAATTAAAAATGATACTGCAGTAATGAAGAATTGATAAATGACTACTTTTAATCAGTATTATTTATTTCTATTCCAGATAATATGCTTTCTTTTTCCAGATTGGTCTAAGGATATGTCTACTACAGGCCTCCTCTCTCAAATTTAAATTTAGCTGGAGTCTCTGGAACACATGCTTGAACCTGATTACTTTTCTTTGCAAGGATGAGGGAAGGCTTCAGTCAATGTTCTGCCCTCACTTATCCTGGAAAAAGAGCTGCTCCAGAGAGTTTCCACATATCCTCAGACATCAAAGGAATGGTTTTGCTATTTGAAATAGTTTGTTGGCAATCTAGAGAACTGGATAGGCAGTTCCCAAATGTTTCTATTTCACAATGTACCTTTGTTCCTCTTTACGGACTCAGGACTTCTTCAATCAAAGTATTTCATCCAAGTGGGGCATTCTTTAGACTAAGAATAAAGAAGTCCTATTTGAAGAAGTTACTGAGAATAACAGAATTACCAGACCCCTCCTCATGGTTATATAATAGGTAAACAGTTCTGGGAAGTGGGTGTTCTTTGGCCTATAATTCTGCCTTGCAGATGTTTCAGGGAGCTAAAGGAATGCAGCTCTCAAATCTCTACAGGTGCTACAGTGGGCTCTTTGGTGCTGAAGATGCCATTGAGTCACTCAGGCTCCTCTAAGTAACCCTCATGTAATACTCTTGTAAATAATCTAATGATTGGCTAAGTTGGACTTTGGTGAGATTGTTTCTTTGCCTTATGTGAATGTCTTATACATGTGAGTAGATGTCTGGTCAAATCTCCCTAGGAAATGACAAAATAACTCTCTCATTGATTCTAGCTAGAAAAGAGAGATTTACACATACCACCATAGTTACTAGCATTCACCATTCCCAGATTCAAAACATTTTCCCTCAGTTTCATCCAAATTCCAGATACAGAATTGACGTTATTTTCTTCTCTAACCTTTATAAAATAAATAATTTCACATGATAACTACATAGTTCCAGTTAGCCAAAATGACAGCTGTCTAAGAAGTCCAAGAAATTGTTTCTAAAGAAACCTTTAATACCAGCTCTCTGGAGGCAAAGCAGGAGGATCTCTATGAGTTCAAGACCAGTCAGGGCTACAGAGTGAGTTCCAGGACAGGCTCCAAAGCTACACAGAGAAACTCTGTCTCGTAAAACCAAAAAAAAAAAAAAAAAAAAAAAAGTGGAGATGAAAAGTGTCACATTTCACCCATACTCAAACTCAACAAGGATAATTCTGAGTCTTTCTGGAAGAAATGGCTATATAACTTTAACTCCATATTTGCCTATTTTCAGAGCATTATGGATACAGTTGACAGAAAGTCCATAGCTGGCTTTAAAATATAAGTATGACTTGGTTCCTTCAACTGTTCCTGTTTTGTCTGGAGAAAGTCACAAAACTGATTTGCCCTTGAGATGAAAATAAATCTATTCCTTCTACTGAAACTTTATTTTATGTAATTAAACTTAGTTTTACTCTGTGACTTCCTCCTTCCCGACTAGAGGATGCTCAGCTCCAGGCTTTGTGTGGGAAGACAGTGAGATATTCAGGAAGATCCACTATAGATAAACACCAAGCAGATGGCTCCTGGGCAGATGGGGTTTAATCCTGTGTTAACATCCACCTTTGTTGTCTATGAATGGCTCACTGTGACTCTACTTCTGCAACAGGCTTCTGAACAGTCAGCCTATACACCTTACCAGGACATTCAGAGTTTTCAGTTTTCCAGGTCCACTAAACCTTTTTATTGTATCAGAGAAAACCATTACCCCACTTATACCTTTTCAATTATCCTTCTTTTCTTCAATATCACTTACCAATAATTCTTTCACTGAATATTCTTGTTTATTAATCATAACAATTAGGAAACTGGAATTGCCAAGGATACCTCAAGCAAGGCATAAATGCAAGGAAGGAAAGACAGACTTTACATTTAGTGGAAAACAAAACACAATAGTAAGATGATAACTCTATGTAGACTGAGCTCATCCTTGACTTGTGAAGATGTGACCTGTTTCTTCAAAGACACACTGAAGAACAAAGGGGCTTGGGGAGAGTAGTTAGAGACACAGGAAGGTCAGAGAAGTAGAAACTGACAAATGGATGAGCAGGCAAAGCAGAGCCATTGACGTTGTGCCATCCATAGCTCCGGCAGTGGTAAAGTCCATTTCTCCTACAGCAGATCAGCTCCAGACTCCCTGCTCTAGACATGCCAAAGACCCTTGAGAAAAACACTTCAAAACTGAGAGAACCATCTCTAAAGTAAAGAGACAAGTTTGCAATTAATCATAGGGTTTAAAACTAACGATGCTCTATAATAAGGAAAATTTCTGCTAAGGATTGGTAGAAGCAACTGATGAAGTGCCCTCCAATGCTGCTTTCAAAAGCTGAACTCAAGGTGTCAGGGTTATGGAGGTTAGGCTGTCGGACACTGGGTGCCAGGAGGTTGGAGTTCAGGAAAATCAGAGGTTGTGTTCCTGGAGAGCAGTACAATTTCGCCACTCTGATCTTACAATGAGACCAGATCTCCATCTTTTCATGGAAGAAAATGACAGACCCATGAGTGATAGACTCATCTCTGCACAGCTGCCTAAAGATTCTTAAGGAAATTTATTTCTGACCAATGTGATTTCCCCTCTGTTCATAACTCAAGGCTTGTTCATAACTCAAGTAAAGTTGTTAGATTCTTTACTCCATTGTCCTCCTGTCTTCAAAGGTTGATGTGGAGAATACTGTTGCTATTCAAGATAGGCTCATTTTCATTGCCAGAGTGAGAGAATACCACCAGAATCTGCAGTGTGCGAAGATCCATGTGTACTGATATTTAATATATTGCAGTATCATCAGGACACAAAGGAGTCATAGTATTTTCCAAACTGGATATAGTAGTCTATTTCTCAATGCTTCAGAAAAAAATATAACTGAAAAACAGCAACCCCTTATATGTAGCTATATATATATATATATATATATATATATATATATATATATATATATATTCAAGGTACTTTCAAAGAAAATCTATACATTAATGTGAAAAATTCACCTGTCTCAGCTTCTTCCTATAAAAAAATGGATACATGGATATTAAAGCTGAATTTTGTCATCTAAAATATTTTATAATTTTGGCAGCTTTTCATTAGCGGAAATAGAGAACAACTGCATGCATACCAATATTACTTTATCTTTAAATCCCAGGTTTTGCAAATGGAGTATTTCATACTTTTCTATGATAATTTCAACATAAGTATTCAAGTCAAGTCACTAATAAGTTTTACATGAGATTCTCAAGATACTAAAATATGTCATATTAGTGAAATATTTGCTGTAGATGCATAGGATCATTCTTAATTTTAATTTGAGAGCCAAAAAAATCTTAGACTATTTCTTTCCATGTAACTACATCCACACAGATATATTTTTAAAATCCATCTTTCCTAACAGGGAAGATTCAAGTGAAATTGCTTTGAGACTTGCTGTAAGCCTCAATGTCTGGAGGATTTCCACAGAGTGAAAATGTAGCTATGAAACAAGAAATCAGTGGGCCTTAGAAAGGCTGGTGCACAATCGAGTGCTCATTTGGGCATCATTTCCATGAATAAAATAAGAAAAGAGAAAAAACAAATAAAATATTAGTGTCTCTTTTTCTTGAGCTCATCAGAAAATGAAGTTCCAAGACAAATATGTAATTCAAAATCTAGAGTTGACAAAAGCCTTAGGGGAAATACAGATCCTGAGAACCAAAAAGATTTTGTCAGTGGGGAAGGCAGAACAGTGGCTCCCTTAAATATACCATAACCCAGGAAAACTGAGTATCCCTTGTTACATGAAATAATGGACATCAGGGATGTACCTAAAACTTCAGAACTTTCAAATTGAAAGAAATACTGTGGAATGTCCAATGATTCAATCTAATGACACAAACCCTTTGAAGAAGAAGAAAACTTTGTAGCCTTTTTTTTATTTTTATTTTTATTTTTTATTTTTGAAAAAGCACAGTATGTTGTCTTCTCCTGGAGCTACCCGATGTGCAAGCTACCACTGTCTTATCACTCTGGACTATGGTGTTAGACAATGTCTAGTTTCTTACTTCCAGTTTTCCCTAAGCCCTAGTGAGCACTATCCAATTTTCTACTTCATTGTATTTTTTTGTCAGTATACGATACTTTTCACTGACTCCCGTAAAAAGAGAGACTTTGAGCATTTTTCTAGAAAAAAATACATGCCTGTGGTGCTAACTATGCTAATTACTCAAATTCAATTTGCTACATACTTACAAATGTATTGAAACATCACACTATATCCCATAATTTTGTACAATTATAAATATTAGCAAATGTTTTGAAAATCATTTTAAAACAGGAACTGTCCTCACTTAAGGAAAAAAAAATATTTGAAGAAAAAAATTCAGAGATACCTCAGGTCTAAGAACAGTTGAATGAGTAGTTGCTGTCTCAGAGATTCAGCGGCTCATGTATGAGGGCTGTACAGAAACATTGAGAGCCCTCAGGAACTGTGTATAGAGAGCAGAGACCTCAAGACAAACAGCAACAGACTTAGCTTCTGCCAGAGATTAAGAAGAGACTATATTGCAGATGCTCCACCTAAAAGTTGAAATGGACCGTACCCTGATTTCAGCTTTGTGTAGACTTTACCAGAGAGTCATTAAAACTGTTCAGAGTCTTGTTATCAAAGCATATGTTGAAACTTTTTCATGTTACCCAAATTTCAGCATCATTTTGTGTTATAATTCTTAAATTTCACAATAGCCTGGTTGCCTTTTTTCTGTTTTAGAACTATTACTTGCTGTGGGAAAACTAGTTACAGTTTTATTTTTCTACAGTATAACTACTACTTCTATCTTGCCCCTTTGTATTACCTGGACCTACTTTGAAGATGTTAAGATTTAATGTACTAGAAATTACTCAGACTTTTAATGTTACAAGTTAGTAGGATATATTAAAGTAAATATAATATCAATTACTGAAAATAAAGGTTCCTTTTTTCTCTTTGATATAAATTATATACCATTATGTGCTTGTATGTATATGTGTCCTTAAACTTAATGACCTATAGAATATTTACTTATTTCAGTGTAAAAATGAAGTATCTAGTGATAAATGTCTTGTTTAGAAGTCATAATTTCAGCTCAATTAATGCTTTTATAACAGTGAAGATAATTGCAGCATTAATTATAGCTCTAATAATCTTTTCTCACATTTGCCTAAGCAGTCACAATCATTATTCTAATCTTATGTACTTGACGATGAGACACTGAGAAAGCCAAATAAATGAATATAACTCCTGTTTGAGAAATATCATATCTCTTAGGAACAATCTTGTAACCACATTTTTGGATGACCTAATGATCAGAGTAACCTTGCCGATAAACATAGATCTTGATGGAATGGAGAATATAGTGAAAGTTGTATCAGATTTTTCACTCTGAATTGTTTCAAATACACTAAATCACAAACAAAAACATCTTATAATATTGTCTGATAACAGAATGACTCTGTGCAAATCAGATGTAAATATACCTTCCTCAAGAATGGCATATTGACCGAAGAATACAGTTATCATCCCAGAGAGGATTAATGGTATAAATACCTGCTTGGGGACCTTTAGGTTGCAAGAGAGGAAATAATGCATGAAATAAGCAAGTTGAAAAGGCTGTCTCTTTTGAGAACCATGTATGTCAAATTGAAAATGTACAATTTAATCCAGACTTGAGACTTGGGAGGTGATTCATCAGCTAAGAGCTCTTGTTGGTCTTCCAGAGAACCAGGGATTTGTTCCCAGACTCATAACCACCTGTAACTACAACTCCAAGGGATCAGACACCCTCTTCTGGCCTCTGTGGCTATCCATACACATATACATATGCTCTATACATACATAAATTTTGTTTTGTTTTTTGAGACAGGGTTTCTCTGTGTAGTTTTGGTATCTGTCCTGGATCTTGCTCTGTAGACCAGGCTGGTCTTGAATTCACAGCGATTAGGAGGCTCTGCCTCCTGAGTGCTGGGATTAAAGATGTGTGCTACCACCGCCCGACCTGTACACACACAAATATTATTAAAATAAAATAAAATAATTAAATATATCAAGAACACTACTTGCATATGCCATTATCTGACTGATCCAAGCACTTCTGAAGAATTAAGTACCATCAAAGTCACTTTCTCTTAAAGACATCTCCTGATTATCAAATTGGAAATATGCCCTTGTTTCTACCCTTGGTGACTCCAAGCTATTGACCCATGTTCGTTGTTACTTTCTGAGTCAGAGTAGTTACCACAATTAAGAAGCAGCCATGAAGGACACTACAGGCAGAATTGGATGCCTCTTACTTAATGAACTAATGAGTCTACTGATATAGTGAAGCACAGGAAAAAGAGGGAAGGTGGCCTAGTAAAGTTTAATTCAGGCAACAGAATACATTCAGTCAATTTTAGCCTTTCATATTCCACAATAAATTTTGGTATTGGTCTTTGAAATTTATGTTCAGATAAAATTGAGAAGCATTTTATTGTATTAATAATTTATTGTATTAATAATATAATTATTATATCTATTGTGTATGTACTAAGTACTAACCATTAGGCAAAATCCATTATCACAAAATTACCTGCACATAGAGACACAACAATTTTCACTCACTAAATGCTCTACAATATTTCAGTCTAATATGTCAGATAATGGTAAAAAGTCAAACCAATAAACAAACAAAAAATACAGCATTGGGGCATTTGTATTGTAGAACATAACTGCATTTCAAATTATTCACTGGATAATATTACTTATACCCCAGGCTATTTTCTTTGGAAGTATGTGGTTAAAAATCATATCTCCTTCCTAGAAGGTAGAAAAAAAATCAAACTAGTGTTTCTACACTCCTCATTTTGGTTTTATTAAGAATATAGGGTTTTATGCAAACAGAGACCAAATTCATTATTCTTTTTGGAACTGGTTTTACTTTAAAAGAAAAACAGCTCCTTCAATAGTAATACTACCAGGTGACTTACTTTCATTGGTTGTGTGTGTGTTCTACCTCTAAACATTCAACATTTAGCATTCTGGACATAGCTGGTGACCATCTTTGTCATGTACTCTGGGGTTACTATTGGTAGCATTACCTGGTTTGGGTAGAAAGTCAGCATAAATAGCTTCTTGAAACTTAGGTGAAGGGGACATTTCTCTGGGAATCACAAGAATCACTATTAGGAAGTAAAAAGTGATCATCTGAACTTACTCATGGAAATCAATTTTAAAGCTGATCATGTGAAGGAATTAGAATGCCTTAGAAAATTTGTTACATTTAAGAATTAGGTAATTTCACAATTTCTAAGTAAACCTGTGTCTTTTCCATTTGTATTATGACAAGATTTGAATTTAATTAGATACACAAAGCTCCCAAGACAGGGTGGTAAAATTATTTAAAGTAAATTATATAACTAAGACTTGAAACATATTTGTCAGGGATATATGCATGTATGTATGTATATATATATATATATATATATATATATATATATATATATACCTATTATATCATTAAAATGTAAAGAATAAAAAAGAAGAATTACAAAGTGAAAATCAGAATGATCATTTGTTGAATTTCAAAAAATTTTGATAATAAAAAGAGGGAAAATGGAGAGGGACAACTAATACTAAATGCCTTTGAAAAGCCATAAGAAAGTATAATACTAAAGAAGTGTCATAAAACACACATATATATATGAAAGGAATCTAAATGAGTATCACTATATAATGGGGAGACAATACTACGACTACACATTTTATGCTACCAATGAAACTTCCATTGAAAGGATTGGATTACATCCTGTTGAGTTATTAGCCAAAGTGGTTCCACAAACACCACTAAAAATCACAGGCTATTGCCAAAACAGGTTACCCTCTATAGCCTGATGGCAAGGGCTTACTGCTGAAATCAACATGTAGTTGTGCTATTAATCATAGAGAATTTGAGCTGTTGCTCAACTAAAATCTTTCCTGGCTACTAGCATTAATGGTGTTAGAAGTTACTTTGTATGCTACCAGAGAAGGAAATTAATCAGCAATATCACACAGTTATAAGTCTTGTAACCTTACAACAGCAATCTGCCTGTAAGATATAGTCGTACAACTGTGGCCCAAATGTTATGGGAGTAATCAACTATTTTTTGCTTGGATATAAGGACCATTCCATGATGTGGAACCCATACCTGACATTGTTAAAGTAGCCAAGAACCTGCAACCAGATAGGCCATGTGTCTTAGGGGAGAACCTGCTACAATTATTCTGCTAAAGGAACATTGCAATGAAATGAATCTTAATGACATACTGCTATATCAATAGATCAGTGCACTGTTCAGCCCTCATTAAAGAAACTTTTTCTTTCAGCCAATTGTATTTAGCACAGAGACTCAGAATTGGACAAGGTACATAGCTGAGAGACTTTGGGCACTTAGTCATATGTGGGATGTCTTCAACAAACCATTCCTCTTAAATTTCAGGGATCTATGCAGAAGAAGAGACTAAAAGATTATAAGAGCCAGAGGGGGATGATAACTCAGGAAGCAGTCTTCCAGATACAGCCTGACTGATACACACTTAAACCCAAAGAGATTGTGACAACATCCACAAGGCTTGCACAGGTTCAAACCTGAGAAATTCCAGCTCTGAGAATGCAAAATGGACACAAATTCCCAACCTAATCAAGAAGCTATTTAAAATTGGCACCTTCTGGGAAAAGGAAAATTGATTTTGTTCAATGGAGTAACACTGGGTATATAAACCACACCCCAGGCAGGCTCAATACCCAGGATTAGTTGGCAAATACAAAACAGTCTCCATGTTTTTAATGCTTCATTTAGTTAGTTAGCTACTTAGTTAGTTGGTTAGTTAGTATTTTTTATTACTGGTTTGGCTTCTTGGTTGTTATTTTTGAGGACCTTTTATAGAGAGAAGAAGAAAGAGAAAAAACATGAGTTCTATGAATAAGGAGGTGAGGAGGATCTGGAAGGAATTGGGGCAGAGAAAGATTATGATATAAATATATTATATGGAAAAAATCAAATACAGAAGAAACAAATTATTAAAAATAACATTTATGACTTCTTTGAATCATAATTGTTGATCTTTAAAAGGGCCTATATTTTAATACCTTGACAAATGATATGTAATATGCCTTTATTTGTTTTATAAAATTGACAATTTTCCTTGTTGACTGGTCTTAATAACATTATTGTGCTAACTAATTACTTCTTGATGTTTCCTGTGTAAGAAATACCATGTAGGGGAAATATAATAAACATAAACAAAGATTCGGTTCTCATCCAACAAGAAACCGTGGGCCAGTGAATGTTCACCAATGGCTTTATTTCATTGCTTCCTCCTGGAGCTTTATGCTGCCATAATTTAATTATTTTCTTCTCATTAAAAGCCTTTTCTACACACTTCCTCTCTTTACTTCATGGAACTATTCATTCTTACAAAAACAACCTCTGCCTGTAAATGTTCCTAGTTGTCTCACTTAGCCTCTCAGTCACAATCTTGCCCTTGAAGTGATTATTTTCCTGTCACTAAGTGGGTATACAATTCTAGATCTCAAGCACCAACCACTGGCTAATGCTCCTCTTTATGTTAAATATTTCATTCAGGAAGTTCTTAATGGGCCACTGTATTGTACATAACTGTATTTTATTCTTAACTTTTTATGTAAATGCTACTGGCTGGAGTGAATCAGCTGAACCCTATAATATATCTTCTGTACTTACAAAGCTTCCCAGAAAATTTCTTTCACTTCAAACCGTGATGCTAACTTGTGCTCTGCTTCTGGAAACAATTGATGTTTGATTGATGATTGATGATAATAATAATAGCATATTTCCATATCCATGTTTATTTTGCAAAGTGGCAATTTTTAGAGTTTTGTACTTTGTTGTGTGTGGTGTACTTATTTTAAATTTACATTACTGAATAAAAATGTCATTTCTGCTTTGGAATATTTTCTACTGTATTTTTTCATTTTCTGAATCTGTATTTGCTTTCAGATTTGCTAAGCCACACTACAGTTCAAAGCTATTCTTGGGGTAATTGTGAATAAATAAAGGGTAAATAAATGAATAAAGAGTAAATAAATATGAATAAAGAGTAATTACCACCTACTTATATTCAAACTAAACTTTGAAGAATGCACATGTAGAAATAAAAGAAAACTCCAAAAAAAAATATATAACTTTGTGTAAATTTTACCTCTAGTAAAACATAACTCAAGGAAGCAGGACAAAATGTGTAAGTCATCTTCTCACAGAAGGAAACAAAGTCAGGTCCTTACACAGGCTAGGAAGCTTCTTTTAACATTGAGCATCATCCTCACTTCATATTCAGGAGAATTTTTGAGAAATTATAAGACTATTACTTCAATCCCATAGCTTCCTGGCCAAGGTAAATTCTATTCTATGGCGGTCAATAGTCATATTAGATTTACAGAAGAATGTTTTATTCTAAGATTCCACCCCTCTCTGTAGGTACAGCATTGCTGTACCTACTCTGTTGTTCTTTGGGCATTGGAATGGGTGATATGCACAGACCCTTTTCTCAGACTTAGTCCAACGTGCCACAGCTACCATCCTTATTGTCATTAGTTTAACCAGTTTTGAGTCTCCAGTAGTAACCACTGCCCACTGTAAGAAGTTTTCTTCTGTAATCCATGCTGATAGGCATTGTAATCTATGGGCATAAATACAAATATTTAGAAGGTAGTTTGACAGACACATTGTATCGATTCAATAAAACAACAGCATTAGATTCCTCACTAGGGTCTACAAATTCCCTAGCAATAGATTTTTGCTCTGACTTACAGTACCAAATATCATTTCACTTCCATAAAAGAGAACTCAACAAAATCAGAAAGCTATTGGTTTCACCATTGAAGTTCTGGCCTGTATCCATAGGCACATCTTACCTGGCATGTTAACCCTGTAGCATGTGCGTGTATTGGTGAAAATTCTTCTCCCAAACTTGCATAGTACCTTCCTACATTACAAAAGCTAGCCAATAGTATCGTGGAATATTATTTTAAGATATGTTGCATTTATTGATACTGTGGTACATTTGTTTAATGATGCAAAGATGTGTTTCATTCTTTTATGTTCCATTTGTTTAACTCTGTGAAGCTGTGTTACTTTGCCTATCTAAAGCACCTGATTGCTGAATAGCCAATAACAAGATAGAAGAAAGGACATGCAGGGCTGACAGGCAGAAAGAATGGGTAGAAGGAGAAAAAGAGGAAAAAAGAATTGAGGAAAAGGAGAAAGAGAAAGAGCAGAAGAGGAAGACTTCAGGGGCCATACATCCAGACACCCAGTTACATGACAGCAAGCCATGGAGAAAGAAGTACAGAAATATATACAGAAATAGAGAAAGGTAAAAGCCCAGAGGCAAAAGATAGATGGGTAATTTAAGAAAACCTGGCTAAAAACAAGCCAAGGTAAGCCTGGACATTCATAAAAAAAAAAAAAGAAAAGAAATCTCTGTGTCTATTTATTTGGGAACTGGGTGGCAGGCCTCCAAAAGAGTAGAGTAATAAAACAAGCAACAACACAACATTGAGGAGACTTCCATTTATTTTGAGCTTCTCCCAGCCACCACTCTGAAGCAGATAATGTCTTCCACAATGGCGTCTTCCTCTATGATGCTGGAATACAATTATAAGAAGATGCAACAGCCTATACATCTGTGTTTTTTGAAAAGGGTATGTGTGTGTCAGGAGTTCCCTGTCCAACAATTTATAGTGAAGTAATTCATTCTTAGCTCTAGGATTTTATTCAACAACTTTCTGGCCTTAGGGCATGCATTTTCAACCATTGCATGATACCATCTTTCAAACTCTCTAAATGTTGATTTTGCTATTCTTTCAGGTACTTTAACAAATCTTTAAGCTAATCAGGAGTTGCCACTATATTATGAAACCCTTTCACAGAGCATGAACAGGATCAGTGAGGGCCCATAGTTTCATATTCTAAATAAGTACCAATTGATCTCCAGATTCTTCAACTAAGGATATTTAAATCCAATATAGTATGAAAACTTATCATTTGTATCAATTATTTCCTCAAATGCACAGCATTAAATATAGTGGAATAGAAGGGATGCATTCCTTTATTTAGCTTCCGCTATAACCTGTTGTAATTTCTTGTGAGCCATTTTGTCCCATTATGGGGTACTACTATGGAGCCACCAGTCATTTCATTACCCCAGATTGGCTCAGTGGAGTTTGGATAAAGATGCTTAACTTAGCGAGTAACCAAAGTGAACACTCGTGCCTGTTGCCAACTGGCACTGGCATTAGCTTTAAGAATAGGGCAGGCTCTAGACCAGCTCTATTGCTCTGGGCTGTCCATTGTCCATGTATCATATCTGGGTACTGTAAGGGCTTGAGGATGGGAAAAGAATCTCTGCCTCCAATACACCTTTTTTTTTGGGGGGGGGTTGGTTGCTTTTTGTTTGTTTGTTTTAGAAAGCAATTTACACAGCATACTCTCCTAAAGAACATAACTGCCTACACTTTGGAGGAATGTAATCCTTTTCATCTGGAATTCTTGGCCTTTGCATCCACCCATTGATGTACACTGTCCCCTTTCCTTTTGGGTTCACAGTGAATTAAAGTATATCCCTTTTCAGAAGTCACCAAAGGAGCCCAAGAATTATGAACATCAATAGGGAACTAAAATATCTGTATTCATTGCATGGCCTCTGGAGACATAATGGTCTATTTTTGTGTGTAACCTTGGCCACTCATTGATGGGGCAGTTGTAATGGATAACCACTCCAGTATCTCTTTCTTCCACAGCAGTGCATGCAGCAAAAATAGCAGCACCTCCTCCGTTTTCAGAAGACTACCTTTTAGACTCTAACACCTTCCAAAATCTCCCTAGGAGTAAACAAAACAAGTCCCTTTGACTACTTTCCCCTTCTCTCATGCCCCCTAAATTGCTTTCATATTTTATCAACCTAATTGACAAGCCAGATTAAGTCATTTATATCCATCAAAGCTCCTCCTTCCTCCTTATGATCAAACCCTCCCACAGCTACCCATTGACCTCACTAAATTTCTATAGTAGTCACAAGTTTCTTGCTGGGTTATCTTTTTTCCTAACTCTCCAGATAATGGTACTCACATAAAACTTCAGTTGTATTGTCCCATCTCTAATCCCAGTGCTAAGGGATGGCTGTTGGTTTTAAATAAGTGGCGCTGTTTACTGTGCGAGAAAGGTCACAAGACATGACAAAAACCAGTATCAGAGCTTTATTGGGGGGACGGGACCAGAAGAGAGAGTGGCCAGGCCTGTGGAAGAGGCATGTGAGGAGAAGGGAGAGAGGGGGGAGGAGGAGAAAGCAAAAGAGGGGAGGAGTCTGTGACTAGCTTTTTAAGGATTTCCCTGCACATGTGTCTGTGGGCTTGTGGAACTATGCCACACATGCACAGATTGCATGACCATGCCGCACATATTATATAATCATGCAGCGCATGGATGATTTAAGATATAAGACCCTTATTTAGCTACTGAACTGCGCATGTGCAGTCATGCAGCTGGAAGAGTGGCAGAATCCTAACAATGGGGAAAGGCACGAGTTCTGTAGCTGGACTCCCTAAGAATTGTGACCCCAGCAGTCTGTCTGAAATGCCAAACTCTAGGTTCAGGGAGAGATTCTACCTCAAAACAATAAGACTGAGAAATAGAGCAAGAGACTCAGGCTCTCCTTTTGGCTTCCAGAGGCATATGTAAAATATATGCACTGTCCCCTAACAAGTACACACACACACACACACACACACACACACACACACACACACATATATATATATATATATATACCATACACAAGTGCACATGGTATGGGCCTCATGTGACACATCAGTGCACCTGTATAAATTTCCATCATTTTGGCAATTTAGATTGCAATTCTCCAGTATCTTTCTGCTTCCATTTTTAATGATTCTCACTATGTGTTATGGGAATTCTTTAATGCCTTTTCCTTTTGGATATTTTGTGTGAGCTTTGATGGAGAATGAAAATGTAGACATTGAAAATCCCTTTAAAATAATAATTCCTTGGAAAAAATCCCTGCTACCATGGACCTACTAACTCACAAGTTAACAACAAGCTGCTAGAAAATTTATATAAGTAACATATGCTTGATAAATAAGGTATATTTGATAAGATTTTTTGATAAATAAGATATATTTATATATTGATTATCAAGATTTATAAATCCCTAAGGTCCACTCAGGTTCACAGTAATATTTGTCCAGCTTCATCTTTGCTCACTTTACGCTTTAGCTATTTGAATAAACTAAACCATAAAAAAAACCTGCCATGTTCTATGATGGTGTGTCTGGGCTTGCCCTTGGCATGCTGAAGAGTCAAGTGGTGGGGCAGCACACTTATGTTGGCAGGGTGGCTGAACTACTGCAGCTTTGTTGTGACAACGTAGCCAGATGTCCCCTGCCTATCTGGTTCTGATTCTGGTTGGAAAGTTTTATTTGTCTTGTTGGAAAGTTTTGTCCATTTCTGGAGAACATTGTATATGCTTGTTTTGTTGGACGGTTTTTCACTCTGTGTTTTCTGGTGTGTCCATGAAAGTCTCAGCTGTTTCTCCAAAGAGTTATGTCTCCCTGTTTTGTTGCAAAGTTTTGTCTGTGTTTTCTGGTGTGTTCTTAAGTTTTGTTGCAAGCATGGAGCTGAAACTAAAATGATTTGGATATTTTTGCTGTCTCTACTGCCAACAGCAGCCAGTCACCACCCACTGCTGCCATGGCTGCATTATGGTCAGGGCTCAGAATTTATCTCTGAGCTCTGGTCACTGGATTCAGATTAGTAGGGGTCCAGATGACTTTTGATATAGGTAATGTTAGAAATACTTTATGATGTTCTTCTTTATTAGAAAACTGGCACTAGATTTGGATTATGGGTCTTCCTTCACTCGACCCAGGCACGCTTATTTAAAAGTTTCCTCTATGTTGCTCTGTCAGTCTGAGGCCCTGCTGACACAGTGACGGAGAAAAAAGCAAAACAGAACAGTCAAAAGGATTAGACTTTGTTTATGTGAACATTCTGTACCTCGAGGTTTATAAATTTATTTTGTTAGATATGGTTAAGAAATCTGTTAAAAATAAAACTAGTTAAAACCACATAAAAAGTTAAAATAAGTAACACTTGGAATTAATAATTAAAGGTCTATGCAAGGATATATTTAAAGGAGCCGTATAGCATGATTCCATTTTGGACTGCCACCATTTTTATTCGGCCACATGGCTGGTTGTCATTTTGCTAGAGTTAGAGAAGGTGGATACCATGTGACTTCACCATTTTTGGGCAGTCACATGCCTAGCAGGCATCTTTGCTAGAATTAGAAAAGATGGATGCTGTATGATTCCACCACCATCTTGATTAAAAGTAACCACCTGGAATGGGTCTACTAAGGAGGCAACATCAGGTGTCCATGATATTTTTATATTGGAGTAGATTTTTGTATGATAATTCATGTGCTGGCCTGAAAACAAGGTTTATAGAAGATAGGATTTAAAAACAATGTTTGTTTAATAAGATATTAAAGCTGCACCTCAATGCTTTTATACACAAGAATGTACCTGGCAGCTAAACTTTGTAATTTAAGAGTCACCCAGGTGATAATGGTTTTAAAGACGTGGAGAGATCAAAAGGAAGAGCTGAGGTCTGCAAATGTATGGCAGGGCTAGAGTTCCAAAGAGAGTCCTACTGCAATGGTGGACCTTAACGGTCTTTGAAATAGTCACCAGAAGCACCAGCCACAGTGAAACAGAGCAGGCTGAGATCTAGAAGGCAAGCTATGTATATGATGACAAAGGTGGGACCAAAGAAGTGATCTAAACCTCTAAAAAAAAGAACCAAAAAGATTGTGAATGAATCCCAGGTACTGAACTTTGGTCTGTTTGCATTATTGAAGCTTGGTTTTGCCTTATACAGATTGTGGTTATGCCATGTCTTCTCCCTGTTGAAGTAAAAGAGGGTACTTAGTTTTGATGTTGCAGGAAGACATTTGAGAGATGTTTAAACCTTTTTAAGTATAGTTTTTAAAATATTTAAATTTATAAGAGATATTTTAAGTTTGTAAAATGTTTTATATTGTTAACATTTGGACTTCAAAGGCTAAAAATAGGATCACAGCCATAAGAACCAAATACTAATTAGAAACTGGGATGTTCATTTCTTGTGATGCAGCAAGACAATGAGCTAAGCAGTTTGGCAAAGGGCTTGGAGCAGCTTCTGAGCCCATGAGTCTTGACCCTTTGGGGGTTGAAAACCGTTTTACAGGGGTGGCCTAGGACCACCTGTGTGTCAGATATTTGCATTGAGATTCATAACAATGGCAAAACTGCTGTTATGAAATAGCAACAGAAAAAATTATGCAGAGGGGGGTCACTGCAACATGGGGAACTATGGTGATATTTTATTTGTACTGAAATGTGATTTTAATTGTATGTTAATAAATAAAGTTGCCCTGGGGTCAGAGCTATTAGAGCCATAGCAAGAGCATGGTGGTTAGAAGAGCTAGGTAGATTTCTGTGTGTTCAGGGATACAGCCAGTATGGAGACATATGCCTTTAAGACCTGGAGGGCAGTACTTACAGGCAGTGACGAGGCAGTCATGTGTTTGGGTTTACAACCAATGAGAAGGCAGAACAGAAAGACTATTTAAAGACAGACAAACAGGAAGTAGCTCTCTCTCGGGAAGCTAGGAGCACTGCAGGAGGTAAGATTTTAGCTCTGAGCTCTGACCTCTCGGCTTTCTCTTTTACATTGGCTCTGTGTTTCTTATTTTAATAAGACGATTGGTTACAGCTACAGGGAACTATATTGAAAGGTCAAAGCATTGGGAAAGTTGGGAACCAATGACTTAGAGAATGTCTCTCCTTACTCAAGGTCTAGTCAGGCTAAAGAATGTATGTCTAGCTTTCTTTGCTAACTTTGCTAAGCTTAAGCTTTTTGGATAAATTTAGTTATATAAATGTTTTGTAATGATACTAAAAGGAGCTTCAGTTGAGAAATTGTTATTTTACAGGTCATACTTAACAGAGATAAAACTACAAAGTCCTTTTCCCAATGTCAGGCATTTAGATAAAGTTCCCATTCCATCAGGGGCTTGGAGAAAGTTCCTAAAAAGGGAGTGACCCTCCTTCTCTCTGGCAAAAGGAACTAGTGGCCCTTTCATTAACATATGGCTGTGGTGTCTAACAACTTGTCAAGGGCAATACTATTCCCATTTCACCCTGGGACCTTTCCCCTGTCACTTTTCCTTGTGTCGCCAGGAGACAGCCTTAACAGCTTGATATAAACTTGTTCTTTTTTACTCACGTAATGGCTATTTTGTTTTCTTTAATGAACCCATTATCTATGATTAAAAAATTTTATTTTGATACTAGAAGAACTTTAATTCAATATTATTTTATTTAAGGCTAAATCTGACAGGAATGGAATATAAATCCTAGTCTTATGGAATCTGCTAACTTATTGTAGACTGTTAGGGAACACAAGTTAATAGTCAGTTCATCCTTATAAATGATCAAGTTCTTGAATTTTAGTCATGCTAAGTACTGATGTAACTAATTACAGGGATTAAGCCTTATTTAATCCCCTGTATATGTTGTCAAAGTTAAGCTTAACACAAGTAACTAGAAACAAAGTTGTCTATACAGATATACCTAGACAGCCCTTGAATATTTCACAGATCTTTAGAAAATGGCATTAAAAATGTTGATTATAATGTTTTTTATATCAGACAGAGACTCTTAGATCCTAGCAGTGACCTAAGGTCTCCATAGAAGATTACAGGGCACCACAATGTCTTCACCTGGATTATGACAACATTGACCACTAGATAAGATGCCCAGGTACAATACCTGCAACCAGGACCTGGCCTAAACTGGAGAATTGATTGCACCCCATTTGTCTAGACAAAACAAGATTTTTCTTTCCCATGTTACTCCTTCACTGGAAAAACTCTCACTTTATGGGCCTGGGGAAGACTGATGCTATTCTGATACATCTGCCTTCAATGCTATGGAGACCTGGGTATGGCTAACAGGGTATGGACTGATCTCTGTCATTTTCAATAGATTCAGAAGCTGCTTGGTCTACACTCAGGTATAATTTATCCTTCTTGGATCTCTGATAATATTGATGACTAGGCTAGCTATAACTTTGTCAGCTTGGCAGTGTCAGACAACCAGATCCTTCTGCAAAGCTATAACCAGCTTGTTAGCTCATTTTATATATAAAAACCAAGCCTTGATTTTTTTAAAGCTAATAGGTCTCTTGATAAAAAAATGTTCTAAGATATGGAAGTTTAAGTAAGTCATAAAGGTTTGAATATGGGTCTGAAAGAAAAGTCTGAGGATGTAAAAGCTTGTAAGCTTTGAGGGTCTCAGATAATGATTTAAGATATAAATACAAGTTGTAAAGATATAAATGAATGATTTAAGATATAAGAACTGTTTTGGATTGCTTTCCCTTTCCATGCTATAAGAGTTTGGAGCTTAACATTGAATAGAATTCTGATAAGTTGATAGAACAGTTAATGCTTACTTTTCAGTCATAAGCTCATGATTTATATTTATTTTGATTGTCATCTAAATATAAACTGAAAAGTAATTCCCATCAGGCCAAAGATGTCTCTGTCCAAACTATACTTGTCTCTCTGGACAGAAGAAATATATACAAGCTTCTAACCCAAGTCTGTAGTTTTGCTAGGACTCAAAGGTATGAGTTCACTCCTGCTGTTTTACAGACACCCATTACCTGCTTTGTCTATGACAAGGATTTTAGTACACATTGGTAATACTAATAGATCCAATACTTTTAAGTCCTTTTGTAAAATAATAACTTATATAGGCTTCAGATGATCAAAAAATCATAAAACTTGGATCCACTTCACAGAAGTCAAAAGGACTCCAGATAAGTATAGCCTAAATTTTCCCCACCTGTCTATTGCTGAGGGTGGTATTTTTGTCTCTCCTTGTCTTGGGACTTCTGCCATCCCCAATTACTAAGACTACGAGCCTAAAAGTTCCAAATAAGTACATAAATTTTAACTTCTGTTCCTAGTTTGAACTTGTCTCAACAGGTTTCCACTGACAGACACATCCAAGCTTCAGCTGTTGACTACAAGCTGCTCCAGATGACTGTGAGCTCTGGACTTTCTGAAAGTTGATGTGGACCAGTCCAGCCAGTGTGATTATACCTTGTCTCTACAGCTGGGTCAGATAACCATATGCTTCTGAAAAATGCCTCATTTCCCAGCCTTTGATTAGCTTTTCATGCTCTTTGGGCCCTGACAACAATGCCCCAGCGTCAGCTCAAAGCAGTTACAGACAGAAGAGAATACATCATTCTGTGCTCCCTGCCCATAATATTCCAAAATGCTGGGTCAAAAGGAAACTCTCTGGCATAGGGGACAAAATGGTTAACTATAATGCCCATTGACATACTAGAAAAATAGGCCCAGAATTGTCGAATTGTCGATTGATGGATTCATTAACTAAAATTGTTCTGCAATAATATAAGGCACTTGTCCTTCTTTATGAAGAAACAAAGAGGTAGTATATGGCCTTAAGAAATTATTATTTCTATATCAGACATTAAAGATTATAATCTGGTTGTACTCAAAGACAGAACCCTGGACCTTAAGAATGGCAATAGATGCAAATGTCACTGCCTTACAAAAATCTGTTAGCTAATGTTTTTTAGGTTCTAATAACATCCCCTTAAGCCCCTGGAAAGACAGGACTCATGAATGAGTCCTATCATTGGTACTTGTTGAGGGGATGTGAAACCCAGGACAGCTTGGCTACATGACAGGCTCAACAGAAACCAGCTAAAAAGGCCTGAGTTTCAGTTTACTGATAGGCAGCACCCATTAGTTCCAGGAAAAAGCTATAAGCTGACACCACCCACGGATGGGCCTGCATCTATGGGGAAGTACCTAACATTCCAAATATTCCAACCATAAGGTAAGATTAGAATAGATCACCAGATGTCCCTGAGTCCAGCACACACCTATTCCCTTCTTGTCAAGACACTTGTAGACAATTGTCAGCCAATCAGGGTCTTGAACCCTGAAAATTCCCTCATGCCCAACCTCTACTATGATAAAAAACCCTATGCTGCCTGGGCTCAAGGCTCTCTGACAGTACTGCTGTGTTGGGCACATCAAGAGTCCAAGCTCCAGCTTGAATAAAGGTTCTTTGCTTTTGCATATGGATTCAATCTCTGTGGTGGTCTTTGTGGGTCCCTGTGATCTGACCATAGCAGGTATAATTCCCTCACATACAGTTGATCTTAGGGCTATTCTAGATAATCGACTTCACATTCTTCTGTCCATTCTCAATCATTCCATGTTTTTAGTTTCTCATATATTTTATTATATGAAGGTTCAAATCCATTTCTGTAATTTCTGAGGGAGCTAACCCCTCACTTCCTCAGAAACACAGCATCTGGGCCATGTATGAACTTAAGAATACAATATAAATTTTAAAATTATTTAAAATAGTGATTTTAAATCTAATGTATTCACTTTTCATTATTTAAATTTTCAATAAATATAAAATTGATGTGATATTTAGATATTCTGTATTACTACTGTGAAATTCATAGTGTGTTTTGTCTTTAAACATATATGAAATAGAATGTTTGTGTATCTTGCCATCCTGAGAGAATGCACTACAGAGCCTAGCAGATCCTGGAGCCAGCAATGCTGTGACCATATGAAAAAGCTAGATTCAATCTCTGTGATTCAAACATGAATAATAAAGTGAGTTTTGCTACCTTTTAGAAACATTGTTTAATGGATCATGTCAGACTTATAGGTTAAGAAGGAAAAATTAAAGGTCTATAACTTGAAACAAATTATTTAACCACTTAGTTAATTGCAAATATGGGTCAGTCACCTCAACACACACAGTACTACAACTGCAGGATCTCAGAGACGTTGAGATTAATAGCCAGTACCTTTTTCATAGCATAATTTTCAACATAGAAAGAGAACGATGAAAGTTGGAAAAGGATAATTTTTTAAATTTTTTTTAGTCACACTACTGCTCCCATAAGGCCAATTTTCAAAAAGAGTTTAGCAATTGATAGAAAAAATTCTAGAAGACCAACTTTTGTCAAGTATTTGCAAAATTCAAACTAAAACAATGTTGCCAACAAAATAGAGGTAATGCAGATATTATATTAATGCACCATCACTTACTCCCATTCTGCGTTGGATGCAAGGGCCTGATGTAGACTGCTCTGAATACAGAATTGTTCCCATGTAAATAATCTGACACTTATATTGAACTCATTAACTACTGGAGTTGTTTTTTTAATTAATTAATTAATTTCTTTGTCAGCTTAGTGGCTGCACCTGAATCTACTGATATTTCACCTACCTTCTGTAGCCCTGCAGCCCAGCAATCAGTGCCTCATTGCTCAGGCTGCATCCTGGCAGGAGTGTCCTGCCAGCCCTGACTCTGTTCCACCAAATGTAGTTTTTAATTAAGTCTCTATTGTTCTGTTTACCAGTAAAGACTTTGGAGTCAGATGTTGGGATGAAAACCGGCTAGCTCAGAGAGGCCAAGAAGCAACCAGCTGTCCTTCCTTTTGGGCTGAAGATCCAGCAAGACAGCGCCTCTCCAGCTGTCCCGAACCCAAAAAACTGAAACTCCAAGTCCCTCTCTTTCTTGTGAATCTATCTGTCTTTTTGGCTTCTCTGTCCTCTCTATGGCTTATTCCTGTCAACTCGTTGCTGGCTCCACCCCCTGATCCAAGGTTGATTTTACTAACAGAGTCTTGGGTTTTCTCAGAGCAATCAAATATCACACAATACTAAAGTCACATATGATGAAGGAGATGAAATTTACCAAGAACACACATTCACTTGAAAAATATCTCCACCATTTATTATCTGGAAGCTTTGCTTTTATTTTAGAGAAAATATTTGTAATGAGCACTACTAAACTAGTTTTGCATAGTCTGACTCAGCGCTTGTCTGAGTTCCAGGTTCCTTCTAAGTGAAGATGTTAACAAATAATAGTGATTTATCATATAGGATTTCAGTAGGAAATTCAAAATGTTGGTAGTGTTTCAAAAAGATCATTGTCCATTTTAACACTCTCAAACACACACACTCACACATATTCTCACACACACTCTCTCATACTTACACACACAAACACATACTCTTATATACATACTCATATATACATTCTCTCATACCCTCTCTCTCACACACACACACATCCTTACACACACACACACATCCTTACACACACACACAGAAACTCATACATATACTCTCTTTGACACACATTCATACTTATATTCACACACACACACACACACACACACACACACACACACACACAAATTTGCCAGAAAAATAAAACAAACAAAAATCAGACATTTTAGATATATATTATTTATTAAGATGTTTTCATTTTGTTACTTTTGTAGATGAGTTTAATTTATACCTTCATTTTGCTTAAGGACTAGGAAAATAATTCAGGCATTGCCACATGTTGCTACAGGCCTATTTTCACTTTGGCCAATGGTTTCATCGGCTTTTACAATTGATTTTTACACAGCTGATTGTAGAGATCATATGGTTAATGAGACTTATTCTGAGTAATAGACACAGAAGTTAGAATCGTAATCCATCAACAATATTGTATTTTGATTGGGGAGAAAAAATTCTGTCCTCTGATCTAAGCCTCTCTTTGAAATGTGCCAAAATTAAAGATATTGTATATCTTTCCACTAAAACATTCAAATCATATTAATATTGTCATGATCCGACTCTAAATATTAGCTTCCTTTCAGATATACCAGAGCTAGATTATTTCTCATTATTCTACATTTATTCTAAGTTTTGTTCATTTAAAAACACTACCACTCACTTTCTGCCTACCTTTCCTAAATTAATGCTGTACACAGGAAATTGTTAAATCTATCATTTAAATGAGAAACTAAATAAATGCATTGAAAGTTATCAATTGATGCAAGTAATTTTATAAAAAATGGCATGATACCTCAGTCAGCAACAGGTGTATAATCTAATAAGCAGCCATTTCTGAAGAGTTAGAATTTCTCCTTAGGCTAGCTTGGTTTCAGCTGTGATTTCAGAAGACTTTGCTGACTGCTGATTTCTTGCTGACAGATCCAGCTGACAGATTTTTCAGTTTGTCTTCTGCAGTGGGAAGCTGAGCATTATTCTAAACCTTCATTAGCTGTTATACATAAGTACTAAACTGCTCATCATGCAAAGAGTTCATTCTACAAAGCACAGCACTTACTTCCCTGCCACATGCACAGTAGCTCCAAGAAAAAAAAACCCTCTGCTCAAGTCATAGCAAGTTTCTGACAGTGGACATGCCCAGGGGTTGTTACGATTGCTTATGCCACTTTCAACTTGTAATTCTTTCCTGGATTCTTTCATCATCATAGCTAGCAGAGTCAACATGAGTGGTCATAGAAACAGGATTTCTAAATTTCCTCTTTCATAAGTAAATATAATAGTAATGGTTTCTCAGGCCATCAATATTTAGATTTAGAAATTTACCTTAAAAGTCCGTGACCCACCTTACCCACCAATGTCCATACAATCATCCTAACAAAGCACTGACACTGAGTAGCCACTGTGTGCCAAAGAATGATTGGCACAAAAATGGGGGAACTTGCTCTTCTAATTGGGAGGAGGATGGTGAGAATGGACACAGGTTAAAAAGCAAGCATGCCAATGCATGCATGGTGTAGCTATGGGAGGAACAATACAGAACAGTTTTTACGGTGGTGATGGGTAACCTAAATGAAGAGCACGAGTGTTTGTTGGGAAATTCTCACCAGTGTAAATACAAATGCAAGAGGCTTGAGGAGTAATCCAAGGCAGGATGTTCGTAGATGCCAACACTAAGGATGAACAACAATGAGAAGTGAGACCTTTGCCTAGAAATCAAAGTGTAAAGATATGACAAAAAAAATTACCAGAATCAATATTTCAATGCAATACTACATAAAATAAAGACAAAACTGAGGCAGAATATTCATAATAAACAAACTTTCATCTATGGATAAAGGCAGGTTCTTATAACTTGCTTTGTAGTGCAGAGGGATGGGGGATCATAGCTGGAGTGACTTCTGACTCCTGGGATCATCTGTCCTCCAAAGAATACTTTCATGGAGCATCTGAGAGCATGGGAAGACTGGACAGTACAGGGATGCAATATATATTGATAATTTCCAAATGGTATACTTCTTATTAACTCTTCCACTTAGTTTACAGTGTGAGATGTTCTTCATGAGTATCTACAGTCTGCACACTGTTTTGTACAATGTCAATGGAACTAACCCTGGAGAACAGAAATAAAGAAAATAATACCTGAGTCTGGGGTTAAGACATAGTCATTAGTAAGGATATAGATCACAATGTAATATGTTTAGTCATCTACAAGATATTATGTATGTGTATTTCTGTGTGTATTGATGTGTTCTAGAAATATTTTCAGTAGGTTGCATATAGTTAAGATTATTTTGTTATTTAAAAATGATTGAATTAGCTATAACATTTTCACTGATATGTTTGTGTTTTAAAGTATTTTTGTACTTTTTTACTTTATCTACTTAAAGTCAAATGAAGGTTATAAAAAACCAACACTAAATGAATCAAAGAAATTTACTCCTTAGCTCATAAGAGCAAAGGACAGATCATTTAGTATTGAGATTTCTTGCCCTTTGAGAATCTCCCTCAGTGTGGCACATGAAATTCTAACTTGAATGTGCATCTGAAATCTCACAACTTACATGCTTTGACTCATAAGGAACAAATCAAATAATTCCACTGTTTAATAAAATTGCTTAATTGACTAATAACTCTGAGAACATAAAATTGAAATATACCCTTTACTCTTTGGGAAAGAACCTGGGTATTTCCATTTTGATTCACTGAATAAATTGTCACCTGTGAAAATTAAACTATAACCTTGTTCACCTCAGTCTTAGGAAAGCCAGATGTTTAAACATTCTGACATAAGTCTATGGAAAGTCACATCATTTAAAATCTAATTAGTGTTTAATAAGCCATTAAAAAATGATGTCATTCAACTCCCACAAATTAATCCTGCTCTTTCAACACCTGCTGGTATTTCTGCAACAGTAATTATTTCATGACAAAAAGAGGCCTGAACCAGTTCTTATTAGCATAAGCATCTCTTGTAACTATTACACATTGTTGTTCAACTGAAGAAATGCTAATCATCTTTTTCTGCTTGGAGAGCAGAGAACCTAAGATACAATTTTAGATGGTCCTAGCAAGCATTATAAGAGATTTCTTAAGTAACATCAGTTTATTTCTGGAAGGATGGCATAGCAGGCAATTTTAACAACAAAGTTCTTTCCCTAGAACTAACTATGAGATCAAAACGAAGCAGAACAATCTCTTTAAATTAAACCTTGGCATAACCCAAACTGTCAAACGATTGTCAAGTATTTCTTGAACCAGTGTTTAGCATCAGGAGTGATGGATTGCTTTGATTTGAGCTCAACTTTGATGTTTTCACTTCATTATTATTAATTTTAGTCATAATATCAGATTCTGCACAAGAAAAAAAATGATACCTTAGGTTACTGAGAAATGATATGTCACAAGGTTACTGAGATTTTTAAACAAAGGTGTGACTGTATGAATTCCAGTAGAAAGTAAGGAAGTGCTCCAGTTGTTATACTGTACATGTGAAACTATGCTAAGTTCCCATGTTCTGGGACCATGGCCTTGACTCTGCCATTGTAAGACAACTGAAACTGGATTTGAAAAAAAAAAAAAAAAAAGATTATTACCTCATAATTTTATTCATGAATTGCCCAGAATATTTCTCAGTTTAGAAATTATTCCAAATTTTTCAATTTTCAAGGAAAGAGAAAATTATATTATCTACATGTACCAATTTGATTTCACTGTTATTGGGTTCATAGCCTCATAATCAAATTCACTTCAATTGGCAGAAATGAATTTGCTTTTCCTTTTATTGAAAATAGTCCTTTCTCATATAATATATACTCGTTATAGTTTTTTCTCCCTCCACTTTTCCAAGTTCTGCCCCTCCATTCCTCCCCCCCCAGATCCATTCACTTATGTCTCACATTTGAAAAGAACAGGCTTTGAAGAAACAACAACCAAGTACAACAAAATAAAATGTAGTAAGATGAAGCAAAAACTCTCATAGTGGAGTTGAACACAACAATCCAAGAAGTGGAAAAGAGCCTCCAGAGCAGGCACAAGAGTCAGAAACCCACTCATTCTCACACTCAAGAGTCCCATAAAAATACTAAACTAATAGACATAATATATATGCAAAGGATAAGGTGCTGAGCTCTGTGCTTGCTGTTCCAGTCTCTGTGAGCTCATATGACCTTTGCTCTGAGGAGGATTTGATAGAGACATACCATTTAGATGTTTTCTGCATAATGTCTACTATGGGTCTCTGCACTCACTCCCATGCACTGTGGGAGGAAGCTTCTCTGATGATGACTACGTAAGTTACTAATCTATGAGTTTAGCACAATAGCATCAGGAGTCATTTACTAGTACTTTTTTTTATGCCAGTAGTGTTTGCTTTTACCCTTGGTCTCAGTACTATCTAGTCTCTGGGTCTTGATTACCCAAGCAGTGTGGGGTATGGGTTTATTTTTTATGGAATAGGCCATAAGTCATATCCGATATTGGTTGGTTACTCCCACAAGCTCTATGCCACCATCTGCTGTTGGATGTTCTGTATGCTGTGAATATGTGTTGCTCTGATTGGTTGATAAATAAAAGGCTGATTGGTCAGTAGCCAGGCAGGAAATATAGATGGGATAAGCAGACAAGGAGAATTCTGGGAAGAGGAAGGTCTGAGTCAGGTGTCACTAACAAGACACAGAGGAAGCAAGATGACAAGGCAGAACTGAGAAAAGGTACCAAGCCACATGGCTAAATAAAGATAAGTATTATGGGATAATTTAAGTGTAAGAGTTATTCAGTAATAAGCCTGAGCTAGTGGCCAAGTGGTTATAATTAATATAAGCTTCTGAATGATTATTTTAGAAGTGAGCCATGGGACTGCAGGGGCTTGGTAGAAACAGAAAAACTTCCAACTACAATCATCTCCCTTGAACATTTTCAGGCAGGATAGATTATAAGTCAAAAGTTTTGTGGCTGTGTTGATTTCCAGAGTTTAACATTTTTTTTTTGTTGGTAGCTGCAGAGGACCTTCCCATACATAAGGGTGAAAGCTCCTTAAAGGCAGCAGTTTGAGTTCTCCTTATTCAATGAATTGTATGGGTATTGCCTTCAGCAATGTAACACTGCTTTTATTTAACAGAGAGCAACCCTTTGTCTTAGAAACAGCCTGGTTTGTTTGGGGATTTCCATAGGATCTCCTTGGCCAACAACTCAACTGAATGTAATTCAGTCCCGCCACTGGCAGTCTTGCCTGGTGACAAGAGGTTTTTTTTTTGTTGTTGTTGTTGAGACCCCATATACCTCATTACTACGACTCTTCACCAGGGTCACTTTCACAGATTATGGGAAGTTTCCACGGCACTAGGTTTGCACACATCCCTCTAAAGACCCCCCATTTCCAGCTGTTTCTCTAAGTACCCTCTCCCTCCACCCCATCTTCTCATAATTGATAAGCCTGATCCTATCATCAACTGATCTAAGTCTGCCTATAAATTATATCAATTTTATTTGTACATCCCAGGGAGGTCCATTTGTCCTACCTAGACCCTTCCTCTTTACCTAACCTGTCTGTCTGTATGGATTATAGCTTAGTTATCATTTACTTAATGCTAACATCTACGTGTAGTTGGAAGTTTCTCTATGTCCCACCTGACCTGCTATGGGGACAAATCTCTCTCACCCACAGTCCCACAGCTGCTTATTAGATAATCACTCAGAAGCTTATATTAATTATAACTGCTTGGCCACTAGCTCAAGCTTATTATTGAATAGCTCTTACACTTAATTTATGCCATAATTCCTATCTATGTTTAGCCACGTGGCTTGGTACCTTTTCTCAGTTCTGCCTTGTCATCTTGCTTCCTCTGTATCTGGTTGGTGACTCCTGACTCAGCCTTTCCTCTTCCCAGAATTCTCCTTGTCTGCTTATCCCACCTATACTTCCAGCCTGGCTACTGACGAATCAGCGTTTTTTTTATCAATCAATCAGAGCAACACATATTCACAGTATACAGAACAACATCCCACAGCATCCACATATAAGTGAATATATATCATCTTTATCTTTCTGGGTTCAGAATACCACACTCAGGATGATTTTGTTCTGTAAACTTTCCATCTATTCTTTTGCAAATTTCATGTTGTTGTTTTTTTGTTTTGTTTTGTTTTGTTTTGTTTTGTTTTGTTTTTTAGCAGTTAAGTAATACACCATTATGTAAATGCATTAGGTTTTTTTTTATCCATTCTTCCATTGAGGGATATCTAGGTTGTTTCCACTTTCTAGCTATTATGAGTAAAGCTTCAATGAAATGGTTGACCAAATGTTCTTATGGTATGATGCAGCATTGCTTGGGTATGTGCTCAAAAATGGTATAGCTGGATATTGAGTTAGATCAATCCCCAAATTTCTGAGAAACTGCCATATTTATTTCTATAGTGACTATACAAGTTTGCATTCCCACAAACAATAGAAGAGTCTTCTCCTTGCTCCACATCTTTTCCAGGATGAGCTAACACTTGTGATATTAGCCATTCTGATATGTGTAAGATGGAATCTCAAAGTAGCTTTGATTTGCATTTTCCTGATGGCTAAGAATGTTGAGCATTTCATTAAGTGTTTCTCAGGCATTTGAGATTCTCCTATTGATAATTCTCTGTTTTTATATGTACCCCATTGTGGTGATATATTGTGTTCCCCAATATATTGTGCACCCCAATATACTTATCTGAGGTCAGAGAACAGAACAGCCACTAGACAGACATAGAGGCCAGAAAATGGTGGCACTCACACCTTTAATTCTAGCCTTCTGGAGGCAGAGATCCATCCACATCTCTGTGAGTTCGAAGCCACACTGGAAACAGCCAGGCATGGTGACTCATGCTTTTACTCCCAGGAAGTAATGGCAGAAAGCAGAAAGGTATATAAGGCATGTAAATCAGGAACTAGAGCCTGGTTAAGCTTTTAGGCTTCTGAGCAGCAGTTCAGCTGAGATCCATTTGGATGAGGACTCAGAGGCTTCCAGTCTGAGGAAACAGGATCAGCTATAGAATTGGTGAGGTGAGGTTAGCTGTGGCCTGTTCTGTCTCTGATTTTGCAGCATTCACCCCAATACCTGGTCCCAGGTTTATTTTTATTAATAAGACCTGTTAAGATTTGTGCTACACCCCATTCTAAGTTTGTTTATTTTGTTTTTGATACCTCATTTCTTGAGTTTTTTATAAATGTTGGATATTAGTCCTGTATTGGATGTGGAGTTTTAAAAATTGTAAAATTCTGTAGGCTGCCACTTTGTCTGAGTGACATTGTACTTTATCTTACAGAGAAGTCTTATCATTTTCATGAGGTCCTATTAATTAATTCTTGATCTTAGTGTCTACACTATAGGTGTTCTTCTCAGTCAGTCTTCTCTCATGCCAATGCATTCAAGGCTATTCCCAATTTTCTCTTCTATCAGATTCAGTGTATCTGGTTTTATGTTAAGAATTTTGATCCACTTGGACTTGAGTTTTGTGCAGGGTAATAAGTATGGTTCTATTTGAATTCTTCTTTGTGCAGCCATCCATCTTGTCTAGTACCATTTGTTGAAGATGCTGTCTTTTTCTAGTTGTATTTCTGGTTCTTTATCTAAATCAGGTGTACACATGTGTGTAGATTTATGTCTAGGTCTCCAATTCAATTCTCCTGATCAATGTGTCCTTTTTTCTGCCAATACCATATATTTTTTATTACTTTAGTGCTACACTATAACTTGAAATTGGTAATGGTTATACCTTCAGCAGTTCTTTTGATTTTTAGGATTGCTTTAGCTATCCTGTATTTTTTTATTTTCCACATGAAGCTAAATATTGTCTCTTCAAGATCTGTGAAAGATTATGTAGGAATTCTGATGGGGATTTTTTTGAATCTATAGATTGCTTTTTTGGTATGATGGCCAATTTCACTATGCTAATCCTACCAATCCACGAGTATAAAAGATCTTTCCATCATCTGATATCTTCTTTAAAGACTTGAACTTTATAATTATATAAGATTTGTACTTGTTTGTTTAAAATACTCCAATAGATTTTATATTATTTGAATCTTTCACAAATAATAATATTTTAGTGTTATTTGTTAAAGTGTTGTTTCTCTGATTTCTTGCTCAGTTCATTTGTCTTTTGTGTATAGGAGGGCTACTAATTTTTCTTTAGTTAATCTTGTATCCAGATACTTTGCTGGAAGGATTTATATGCTGTAGGGATTTCCTGGTAAAAAAAAAAAAATTAGGGTCCCTTATATATGCTATTACACCAAATAAGGAAGGATACTTTGACGTCTTCCTTTCTAATATGCATTCCCTTGACTTCCTTTAGCTGTCTTATTGTTCTACATAAAATTTCAAGTACAATATTGAACAGATATGAAGAGTGCAGACAACCTTGTTTTATTTCTGATTTTACTGGAACTGCTTTTTGTTTCTCTCCTTCTAATTTGATATTGGCTATAGCCTTGCTCTAAATTGTCTTTTATTTTAGGGTATGTCCCTTTTATTCCTAACCTCTCCAGGACTCTTAACATGAAGAAGTGATAGATTTTGTCAAAGACCCTTTCTGCATATAATAAGATGATCATTTTTTTTCTTTCTTTCAGTTTGTTTATACGGTGGATTACATTTACTGGTTTTCATATATTGAACCATCCCTGCATCTCTGTGATAAAGCCTACTTGATCATGGTGGATAATCATATCAGTGTGTTCTTGGATTCAATTTGCAAGTATTTTATTGAGTATTTTTACATCTATGTTCATAAGAGAAATTGGTCTGTGATTCTCTTTTGTTAGTCTTTATGTGGTTTTGGTATCAGGATAATTGTGGTCTCATCAAATGTAATGAGCAATGTTCCTTTTGTTTCTATTTTGTGCAATAATTTGAGGAGAATTGACATTAACTTTTCTTTGAAAGTCTGGTAGCATTCTGTGCTAAAAACATCTTGTCTTGGTCTATTCTTGGTGTTATGGATCTATTTAGCCATGATTTAACTTTGTTAAGTGGTTCCCATTGATAAAATTATCAGTTTCTTTTAGATTTTCCATTTTTGGTGAGTATAGGTTTTTAAGTGTATCTTTATGAGTCTCTGCATTTCCCTAGTGTCTATTGCTGTGCCACCCTTTTTTCTGATTATGTTTATTTCATTATCCTTTCTTTACTTTCTAGTTGGTTTGGATAAGCATTTGTCTATATTGTTGGTTTTCTGAAGGAATTCTCTGTTGCATTGATTCTTTGTGTTGTTTTATTTGTTAAAAGTGTTGTTTCCCTGATTTATTGCTCAGTTCATTTGTCTTTTGTGTATAGGAGGGCTACTGTTTTTTTTCTTTAGTTAATCTTGTATCCAGATACTTTGCTGAAAGGCTTTATATGCTGTAGGGATTTTTTGGTTTTCAGCCTTGAGTTTGACTATTTCTTCCTGTCTACTACTCTTGGGTGTGTTTGTTTCTTTTTGTTCTAGAGCTTCCAGGTGTGCTGTTAAGTTACTAGTATGAGATTTATCCTTATTTATTTGCTTATTTGTTTGTTTGTTTTTATTTAGACACTCTGTCCTATGAACATGCCTCTTAGCACTGCATTCACTGTGTTCTATAATTTTGGTTATACTATGTATTCATTTTCATTGAATTCTAGAAAGTCATTAATTTCTTTATTTCTTTCTTGACCAATTTTTTTATTCAGTAGAGAGCTGGTCAGTTTCCAGGAGCTGGTAAGCTTGCCATTGTTTCTGTTGTTTTTAATATCTAGCATTAAACCTTGGTGGTATGAGAGAATGCTGGGAGTTATTTCAATTTTCTTGTATCTGTTGAAACTTGCTTGGTTTCTTTGTATATGGTTAATTTTTAAGAAAACTCCATGACATGCAGAGAAAAATATTCTTTTCTGTTTGGTTGACATGTTCTGTAAACATCCCTTAGGCCATTTGGTTTTAAACATCTGTTAGTTTCATTATTTCTCTGTTTAGTGTTTGTCTGTTTGACCTGTCCATTGGTGAGGTATAATATTGAAGTCTTCCTCTATCAGTGCATGAGTTCTAATATGTGATTTTAGATGAAGCATTTTGGATGCTCTTGTGTTTGGGGCACATTAAGAATTTCTTTGCCATCTTGGTGGATCTTTCCTTTGATAAGTATGTAGTGTCCTTCCCAATGTCTTTTGATTAGTTTTGGCTTGAAATCTATTTTGTTAGATATTAAAATAGCTATACACTCTTGATTCGTAGGTCCATTCAGTTGGAATACATTTTTCTAACCCTTTACTCTCAGGAATGTCTATCCCTGATGATGAGATGTGTTTCTTGTATGCAGCAAAAGGATGAATCCTGTTTTTTGCATCCATTTTGATAGGTTGTATCTTTTAATTGGGAAATTGAGATCATTGATATTGTGAGATATCAGTGACCAATTTCTGTTTATTCCTGTTATTTTGTTGTTTTATGGTAGTACTTGCTGTGGGATGGTCTGTATGTCAAATTGCTCTGATTGGTCAATAAATAAAACACCGATTGGCCAGTGGCCAGGCAGGAAGTAGGTGGGACAAGGAGAGAGGAGAATTCTGGGAAGCGGAAAGCTGAGAGAGAGACACTGCCAGCCGCCGCCGCCGCCGCCATGACCAGCAGCATGTGAAGATGCTGGTAAGCCACCAGCCACGTGGCAAGGTATAGATTTATGGAAATGGATTAATTTAAGCTATAAGAACAGTTAGCAAGAAGCCTGCCACGGCCATACAGTTTATATGCAATATAAGTCTCTGTGTTTACTTGATTGGGTCTGAGCATCTGTGGGACTGGAGGGTGACAAAGATTTGTGCTGACTGTGGGCAAGGCAGGAAAACTCTAGCTACAGGTACTGGTTGTGTGAGTGTGTGTGCTTCCCTTTTGATATTGCTGGTGTGAGATTATTTATACCCTGTGTTTTCATGAGTATAGTTAACCTCTTTTGTTGGAGTCTTTCTTCTAGAACCTTCTGTAGGGCTCTTTAAAATGTTTTCTGAGACTTTGAGCTGGGATTCTTCTTCTCTTTCCTCTACTCTTATTATATCCTATTCTTCTTAGGTTTGGTCTTTCATAGTGTCCCACACTTCCTGGATGTTTTGTTACAGATTTTTTTGTTGTTTGTTTGTTTGGGGGACAGGGTTTTTCTGCATAACTTTGGAGCCTTTCCTGCAACTCACTCTGTAGCCCAGGCTGGCCTTGAACTCATAGATATTCGCTTGCCTCTACCTCCCTACCACTGCCCAGCCAGAACTTGCTTAAAGTTAATGTTTCTTTGACTCATGTATTCATTTCTTCTGTCTTATCATCAATGCCTTTGATTCTCTCTTCCCTCTTATGTATACTGTTAGTGAAGCTTGTCTCTGTAATTCCTATTTGAATGCTTAAAATTTTCATTTCTAGAATTCTTTCAGTTTGTGTTTTTGTTATTGCTTCTATTTCCACATTTTATTCTGGTCTTGAACAGTTTTATTCATTTCCTTCAACTGTCTGTGTTTTCTTGGCTTCTTCAAATTTTCACCAATTTTTTCCCCTTGATTTTATTATGAGATTTATTCATTTCCTTTTTGAACATGTCAATCATCTTCATATAGATGTTTCTAATGTATTTTTCTTGTGCTTCAGCTACATTAGAATATCCAGGGCCTGCTCTGGTAGGATAGCTGAACTCTAGTGGGACCTATTGTACTGGCTCATATTGACTAGGTTTGGAATAATTATGGTCTAGGTGCTGATTTCTTGCTTTGTCTTTGTGAGGAATGTGTTTTATGACTTGGTTTCTGTTTCCTGTCTGTATTTTAGAGAATGTAATGGTTTTGTGTTGCCTGTTTTTTAGGACTATTCAGCTGTTGTATTCACAGGGAATTCCTAGTAATATTGGAGGCTGGTATACTAGGATGAGTTGGGAAAGGAAGGTTAGAGGAGAAGGTCTTTGTGATCTCATGGAGATGGTGTCAGAGAGGAAAGGTAGAACACAGAAGGTTTCCTGTCACAAAGCTCAGGATGAGACTGGGGGATTGGATCTCAAGAGCAGTTGGAGAGGAAAGGGTCCATCTTCAGCCTACTTGTTGCCCTGGGAGAAAAATACTTTGAACTAGTGGTGGGTACCCATTGGGACTCGGGTCCAGGACAAAGCAACAAGTGGGGAAAGCAAGGTTAGATGGGGAAGACCCGTGGAATCCACAGTAAATAAGAGCAAGGGGATAGGGAAAGCTGCCAAGTGTGTTCTGCTACAGTGCTGGGGATGAGACTGGGGGGACTGGCTCTGGGGGAAGAGAAAGAGAAGAGCAGGTCTCCAGACAGCCTACCTGGGTTTCTAGTAGGGATAGTTTGTGGGTTAGCAGGAGATGCCCTCTAGATTTGGTCGCTGGCTGGAGAAAGTGAGTCAGAGAAGGAAGGTTAGGATGGGATGATGTGTGGATTCCACAGGACATGTGGGCCAGAAGGAAGGAAGACTGCAGCTGGTCTTCTGTTGCATTGCTAGGGACAAAACTGGGGCATTAGATTTGGAGAGGAGGAGGCAGGGGTGAGGCACCTTGTTCTGCTTTAACCCGTGTGCTCCCAGTGAAAGTCTTCTGGTGTTGGAGGCTGGGAAGGAGAAGTTGGGGGAAGGAAGACTGGAGAAGATCTTTGTGCTCCACGGAGATGGATTCAGAGAGGGAAGGGAGATGGTAGTGGGTTTCCTGCTACAGAAGTGGACAAGAGACTGGGCTGGGGGGTTGGATCTCAAGGGGCATTAGGAGAGGTGTGGGTCTACTTTCAGCCTGCTTGTCCCTAAAAGGAGTGGCCCTTAGGTTAGCAAAAGGTTCCTGCTGGGGTTGGGGTCTGAGGCAAAGCAACAAGTAGGAGGAGGAATGTTACAAAGGAGAGATCTGTGGGATCCATAGGAGATGAGGGGGGCAGAGAAGGTTGCCAAGTGTGTTCTGCTGCAGAGCTGAGGATGGGACTAGATCTAGAGGAATGGAGCAAGATAGACATTCTTTATCTCAAGTGGATTTCCATGAGATGAATTAATTTTAATTTACAAAGGGAAATGCATGAATGTTTTAGTCTGTCTTTAGAAATGAGTTAAAAGGAAAAAAGTTTTTTTTGTTTGCTTTTGTTTTTTATTTTGCCTATAAATAAGTGTTTATTGTATTAGAAAATATAACATAATATTAGTGATTTATGGGATATATATATATATATATGTCTTCACTGAATAGCTTCAGAAATATTTCATGTCAATGGAACACACTAATAGAATTATTACATTCCAAAATAAATATCTTAGTTATTATGCCCGTGGCTAGGCAATTATCATACTGTCATCTCTTATACTTTTATCATAGTTATACTTAATGTTACATGAGTTGAACTAGAATAATTTAAATTTAATTTTGTTTTTTTAATCAACATTATATTTATGTGTTTTTCAACATTATTGCATAAGGTCAGCATTCACATTTCTCTCGATAATTCACTGAGTTTATTGTAACTGGATGATGCAGCCTTCATGGATATTTCATCTTTATTGAGATTAAAAAAAACAGATGAGGGACTACTGTTGACCACCCGAGAGTTCTCAGAACAAAGCAGGAGTAGGACCACTCCCAACCCAAATCAGGCTTGAGCCCATTCAACTCCATAGAAACAAAGGCCAAGTCATGTTAAAGTCAGTTAAGCTACATTTTTCTCATCAGAGAACTGGATCTTCAGAAATCATGTGACCAGTGATCTGCTAGCCACCCCTGGAGTGCTTCTTTCCACACACATTTATATTTGAATTGGTGTCTTGCCTGCCCTCAACCACGTCCACATATGCAAATTAGGTGCATCTCCCTGTTCTTTTGTGTGTCCATGCTCCCCACCCCCAGCCTACCCCTGCCTGTGACTCCTGCTATATAAGCTAGTCCATTGCTTTGATAAAGGAGCTGTCCTCCAAACACTTCCTCCAGGGTCATTTCTTCCTCTTATGCTCACTATTACCCAAGACCCTGCTTCCCCAGTTTCTCTGCATCCTGAGACCTGTGGTATGCAGTAGCTGATGGGGGCTAGGAACCCAGAGAAGATAGTGTTAGGGAAAGATGTACATAGATAAGTGAGGAAATAATATTTGTAAAATAAAGTTAATAAAATTTTTGCTTCAAGTTAATAATATTTAGTTCAAACTTTCATTGTTATTTAATGAACCTGGATAAGTATAATTCACACAAAATATAGTAGTGGTAGTTTATAATGCACTTTCACTTGATCTTTTTTTACATGATATTAATTCTGTGTGTCATGTCTATTTTATAGATTTTCTTATGAAATCCATCACATGTTAGGTAGAATGATTGTTTATTCCATATGTTGAATTAAATTGGTTCTCATTGAATACTGAATGTATGAACTTGTTTGTAATCTGTTAATTCATTATCCTGACCAATATCTTTATGCATACACAGGGTTCATTCTGGGTGGCTGGATGCAGTTTTATGTTTTGCTTCAAAATTAGTATTTACAACATTGTCCTCTGTTAAGATTATCTTAGATACTTGTAGACCTTGTTTAGTAGTGCTTTTCAGGAGTGTTTTCAGATGGGCTGGTTTAAATAATACCTTTGAAAAATATATTATAATGTAAATGATAATTGTTTTTGGAAAATGGAGGTTAAGTAATATAAGGAGATGTGAATGAATATCACGTTGATAAGGAGTGTACTTGTGGTGGGCAATCTTGGTTGTCAATTTGACTGGATCTGGAATAATGAAAATGAAAGCCAGTGGTAACTTCTGTGAGATAGCCATGTGATCAGAATATTTGTATTTGGAAGACTCACCTTAGGGATGGATAACATCTTGTGGCAGCCCAGAAAGAAGGACGCCTTTTACTATAAAGCAGTACATTATTTTCAATTAATTTAAAAGTTGTATATTTGAATTTACCCATGAATGTGTATTTTACATTTTGTTATTAAACTTAGCAGAAAACTTCTCAAAAGAAAAGGTTTGTTGTAAATGCCTCAAAGTAAGACAGTATGGTTGAGAAAGACACCATACCAGAACACATCTGGTCCAAGGAAATTCCAAGGTTTTCACATTTCAGTTATAGAAGGTCTCATTGGCAGGAGTGCTACATAAGATGAATTAAGTTTGCTTAACATCCTGTTTTGTAACTACAGGTGTATATCAGATCAAATGAATATTTTCTTAATTACATTTTACTAGAAGTCTTATAAGGTCATATGCATGATAACTTATGCCTGCGTACACACACACACATACCATGTGTATGAATGTGCCTTTCTAAATACAACATGCACAGTATGTATGCTTCTTGTATGTATTATTTCAGCAGTGACCTCTGTATTGGATAACCATTTGTGGAGAGGCCCTTCCATGAGACAGATTTGCTCCCACTTTCAGCTTCCCTTAGTTGCTTGTAGTTCTTTGTTTCAGGCTGGAGCTCCAAGAGATTTATCACTTTCGTGTTAGCATATCCATTGGTGTCATCATTGTTTGGGGAGCCTTGTTGTCCAGACTTCACAGGTATGCCTTCCCTGACATTTCTAGGATGTGCAGTCTCACAGTATACTTCCTGTTTCTTTGATGCTTACTCTCTTTATGTCCCCTTACTCAACATTTCCTGATTTTAAGATGTAAGAGTTGTATTAGAAATGTACCAGTTGTGGCTGGTACATTTCAATAAATTGTTTTTCTGTCGTGGTCTTGTCTGTGGTAAGAGCAGTTCCTTTGATGACGGGTTAGAACTACACTTATATCTGAAGATTTTGACATAGGGATTATAAATAAGAGGCAATATGTGACATTTGCCTTCATGGGTCTATGTTACTTCACCATTTTAGTTCTATCCACTTCTCTGAATAGACTCTTGTGCAAAAACCACAGGAAATGGATGGGAAGAAAGGTTGGATATGATATTAAAGGAGTCAGTGTGTCCCCCCTTTTTGTAAATTAGAAAATACTGTAAAATATACTGGCAATCCATTAGACAATCATATTATAATTTAAATAAAGAAGGAGTAGAAGTAATTAACATGAAGAATCTTAAAAAAAGTCATATAGAAACATACATTTTATCAGCTTCTTAAATATTTTGTGTATGTGTGTATGTGTTCATTTAAATGGTTTAATTGGAGTTATCCTATACCCAACACAGTGAGTAATGCTTCTTTTATAAGCTTAAGTTACCAAATAAGAAGACCAGTCTCATATTTGGAATACATCCCTTGAGTTGTCTGTCAATGGTATTCTAGAGATCCCCAAACAACATAGGCTATTCCTGTTGCTATTGCTATTGTTATTGGTTGTCAAGCAGAACTTGATGGTAAGACCCTGTTGCTGAAGACATACTTTGGTGGAGGACTTGGCTAAACAAAGTTGATTTGGGAAGCTTCTGCCCGCTGATGAGATTCCACAGTACCTTAAGGGGCTACTTAAGTAGGCTACTCAGGATAAAAGTCATCAACAGTCTTACCCCGCTATGAAATCTGTGAACTGTGGTAAGTAGTAGAATGACAAGATTTGCTCACAGGTACAATAGTAGCACAGACCTTGTGAGGGTATCTAACCACTTTCTGCTTGAAGTCAAAGCCCATTGCACAGGAGAACGCAAATGCTGTTTACTGTAAATCTGGTGAAAAATCTGTGGTTGGAAAACTCACAGGGAGAATTTAGTACTTTCATTCTGCTAAATGGATATAGTATCAAACTGTCCTTCAAATTTGTATGTCTATATCAGTTCATCTCTCAGACCTCATCAGATGCATTTCTTTGGGCAATGGATGGTGGTTCATGCAGAAACTCAGCACTGATCCAAGTGCAAAAAACATGTCAGTGGAGTGCTTGGCCATAAACAAGACATCTATATCATTCTCCACTATAGATCCCAAGGCTTTGGAAATATCATGTAAGTGGATAAAAAGATTTAAAGAGTCAGAAGTCTGGAGAAGTAGGGAATACAGTGATTTCTGGACATGATGAGACTACTATATTCATGAACTCATAGCTATGTTTGCCTGCCTAAGAATGATTCAAGATCAACTCAACATTTTAATATGGAACAAGAGATTGTACATAAGCCACTATTCCTAAACAAGGAGTTATTGACGTCTGATAGTATCTAGGTGAGGAAGAGTCAGCTTTGTTTAAGGGCATGACCCTAGTAAGTCTGCCAAACTCCAGTGGATTGCCAAACAATATGGGAAACAAATGGAATCAGTGAACTAATTTTTTTAAGAGGTCATGAAATTGGGGTAGGGAGGTAGGAAATGGATCTAGGAAGAATTGTGGGTGACTATGACCAAAATATACTGTATACAATTCTCAAAAATGAGTAAGAATATCATATTTGTAAAATTTCATACTGTAGAGGAGGCTCAGTGTTTAAGAAAACATACTGCTTTTGTCAACAAAAAGAGTTCAGTTCCCAACATGCTCATTAGGTGGTCCACATCCAGTTGTAACTGCAGCTCCAGGGAGTCTATTGCCCTCTTCATGTATTATCAGGCACTGTGTTCACATGGACCTATCCACACATATACACATACACATATACTAATTATTTTAAAAGAATTAAAAATAAAATGTTATGCTGATGCATTAATGAGATTCATAACAAAAAGTGAATACAATAAAGCAACAAAAACTCATATTCCACTAGACAATTTTTGTGTTATTCTCTCATGAGTTAGTAGTAGCAGTTTTCCTTACTACAAATAAATTTTGGAAGGAAATAGTACTGCTTTCATTCTAGTATGAATAAGTACATTGTAATCACAATTTCTAAGTTTTCAGAATGTACAGTGTAAATTAATGGGTAACTAGGTTAGTTTCAAAGTACAACTTGCAGCAATTGGTTACACACACACATACACACACACACACACACATATATTTATACATACATATATATATTACAGTTTTTCATAAGTATGTTTAACATTAACCTATATTTTCTTTACAGGTATATTAAAAACTGCTGTACAGCCATGATACAGACAAACCACATATTCAGTTAGCATTTTCTTAAGTGTTTTAATGTATAAATACTACCACACATGATATTTATGCATGTGTTATTTAATGTGTGCAAAACTATGTCCGTAAGATTAATTACACTAAAGGGAGTTCACTGGAACTATAAAATTGTCATTTTCAGAGATGATATGAATTTACCCACCCACCCATGTGAAAATAAGTTCATCCATCATAGGCTTATCCAGAGAGTGTGCCCACAGCTTCATCCTTCCGTGATAGCTGAGAAATGTTCATGAGTAAAACTTTAATTTGAATGCATTAAATATTGACTGTTTTGAGCAAGAAATCTTTAGTTTTCTTCTCATTTTCCCCTGAATAGTTTGCACATATATTTTGCCAGTTTTTATATTGCACTTTTGATCCTTTATTATTGACTTATATGATTTGTTGTGATGTAAGTTACAATGTTCTTGTCATTCTTTCCTTGGTGTTTTGACTTCTCCTAAGGTGAGCAGTGGTGCATGTTATGACTTTTTTTTCTTTACTTACCACATCTTGTATTCAGCCTCCCAACCTCTGAGCTTTGTGGTCCTAATTCTGTCTTCTCTGGGATCTGGCATTTCTGTCACACAGCTGTCATGTCAGGAGTTTACTTGCTGTGTCCTGCCATGAAAGGAGACTTAGGGTAGAAGGAGAAGACTCATGGTATCTGTTCATCCCTTTTGCTTCTACACTGTTCTGTATGAGTGCCATCATTTCTCCATGCCTAACTCTTATTATGCCCACTGACCTATGTATGGCTGTGGATGTATCTAATTTTGTTAGAACTCTGATGTTTAAATCACATTCGTTTTCATTTTAAACTCTGGAAAAAATCCCTTATTAAAGTATGTTTGTTTAAACTGCATGGGGCTAATTCTCATTTCACAAGTAAATCAATACATTCTGTATTTGTTACACTTTCAACACATTCAAAACAGACTCCATCTTTTTGATTTGAGCAAACATCATTTAAGTTTTCTCTTCTCACACTGCTGGTTGGTCTCTGCTTTGTTTGGTTCAATCTTTTTTATTTTATACGGGAACTTTAAAAATAATTGCACTTCAAAAATGGGAGGGCTAATGCAATAGGGTTCAAATACTTTCTGAAGTGTAACAGCCAAATCCACAGTGAGATTCTGACTACACTGGCTGTGCCATGCCAAAGGACAGTTTTTCTCAATCCTTGACTTATTTCCCAGATCTTACTTTGTTTTACTCCTTCCACAAGTGATCTCTGAAGATTAAAGGAGGAGGCATAAGGCTGAGCACTTAACCATCACTGAGTCCCTGAAATTTGTGTACCTATGAGTTTCAACTCACCTCTGTTCACTGAACTGAATTTCTCTGATTAAGGCAAGTGTATCCTTTGTTCATGGCATAAGCACAGGTATTTAGAATGTGATTTGATACTATGTCAATTCAGTTAATTAACAGTAGTGAATTTGGCTATACTGGCTAAATCCTTCTCAGTCATGAGATTTTTGTCAAAGTTTTCATGACCAGATATGGACTGTCTCTCATGGAACAGGCCTCAAATACATATATATGTTTAGTATTATAATGATCTCAATGTGGTGATATATTGTGTACCCTACTAACCTTGCCGATGGATTGGAGGACAGAACTAGCCACTAGATTAGACATAGAGGTCAGGCAGTAGTGGCACACATCCTTAATCCTATCACTCCGGAGGCAGAGATCCATCTGGATCTCTGTGAGTTTAAGGCCACACTGGAAACAGAGCTAGACAGTGGTGGCACACACCTTTAATCCCAGTACTGGGAAGCACACACGCCTTTAATCCCACGAAGTGAAATGGCTGGTCCAAAAAGACATATAAGGCGTTAGGATACAGGAACTAAAGCAGTTCAGCTGAGACCCTTTTGAGTGAGGACTCAGGATTTTAGTCAGAGGATTCATGGAATTGGTGAGGTAACAGGTGATGGCTGTGACCTGCTCTGCTTCTCTGATCTTTCAGCTTTCACCCTGATATCTGGTACTGGGTCTTTTATTAAAAGACCATCTGAGGTTCGAATAACACCTCATGATGAGCACTTCTTTTGATCAGTATGAAATGACTTTTTTTAGTCTAATTTTGATTCCCTTTGATTTGAACTCTCTTATGTCAGATACTAAATTAGGATGTGCTGCTTGCTTCGATTTTGTTCACTTCGAATTCCTGGTCCTGTTTGAAAAAATGATGTTGGTTGTCCTTTTTTCTTAAAACAGTATTACATGGGGTCATGAGACACAGTTCTTGGTGGCAGGGAAATGATGTGTCCTGTATTCTAATCCAGTCTGTTTTCCTTTGCCTTTTAATTCTGAAGTTGAGACCACTGATTTACAGGCTTGTCACAGAAGGATGTGTGTTGTTTAATGTCATTTTGTTGATTTAGGGGTCTGTGTTTTGATAGGAAAGATTTCCTTGAGTGTTTTAGAAGGTTCTAGTGCATCATGGCAGGGGTACATGGGAGAGTTATAGCAGGAAGAACGTGCAGTGGGGGCATCTCAGATGTCAGGACACCAGGAAGCAGAGCACATAAAGATAATCAGGTTTGGGGAGATAACCTTGAAAGGCACACCCTAGTAACCTTGTTCCTTCAGGAATGCCCCACCTCCAGAAGGCTCCACATTTTAATAAGTAGCACCACCAGTTGGGAAACAAGTATTCACAATATGATCATGTGGGAAGAGTTCAGATGCAAACTATGACACCTGGATGGTTCTCACATGAGGGTGTAATGCAGTTATTGTCAGATGGCAACTGGCCTGGAGTCACATGGTCAACCTAAACTATCATTGGATTGTTTTATCCATGTTACTTCTGGGATAGGCTTATTTTTCTCTTCAGCATGAGGTATTTCTTCAAGTAACCTCTGTAAGTTTGGCATGATGGTCTTCAATTCCTCTAGCCTGCTCTTATCAGGAAACATTTTCCCAATGGAAATTTAGCAGTTATTCTTATAGACCCACTTTATGTCTGACATGGTTCTCTTTTTAGAGCTTTGAACTCTCTGTTCTTTGCATTTAGTGAATTGACTATTATAGGACTTTGGAAACTTCCAACTCTGTCTATTTGGCTTTCTGTATGCTTCTTGAATGTGAACTGACAACCCTTTCTCTAGACTTGGAGGTTTTCTTCTATAATGCTATTGGAAATGTTTTCTGTACTTTTGGCCAGGACCTCTTTCCCTTTTTCTCTATGCATGATTCATCTTTCTTGTCACAGTGTCCCAAAGATTCTGCATGCTCTGACATGGTTTGTGTTTGTTTTCTTCATCTGTGTAGTCTAATTCTTCTACTATTGCTTCATACCTTGGTGTTCCATCTTCTACTTGATCCACTCTATTTGTGAGAGCTTAAACTGAGCATTTTGTTATACTCTTTGAATTTTTCATTTCAAATTTTATATCATTTTCAGTTTTCTTCAGTATTTCCTTTTGAATTCTATTATCACTCATGGTCTGAATTGTCTTCTTTATTTCATTTAAATGTTTGTATGTTCTTGATTTAGTTGTGGTCTCATTCATGTCCTCTAAGTTACTTGGACATAGTTATAATTTTTTCCCATAGTCATGAGTATCAGTTGAGTTGCTTTCATCAGATACAATTACAATGGTATTCATTTTTGGAGAAGACATGCTCTGACTTTTCATGGTATTTGTGTTTTTCCAATTAGATCTTGGTGTCTGGGTTTAGGATGATGTTTCTGTCTTTTGTTATACATGCCTGGACCACCTTTGTTAAGTTGATGCTTAGATCTTTATTTGCTGTTACCACAGCTTGACAGGTTTTTAGATCATTTCAGTGATGATTAGAGTTCAGTCTTTGGTATCCAGTGTTGATTAGTGATTGAGGGCAACAGATTGTTCAGCTAGACAAAGGCATAGTTTTTTTTGTTTTTTGTTTTTTGATTTTTTTTTTTAAATCTCACAAGCAGTACTCTGTAAAACAAGTCAGTTTGCCCTTGGGTTCATCAGAAATTCCAGAGGACATTGCATCTAAAAGTCTTATGCATGTAAATTCTTAGAATGATTATATGAAACCTATTTTGGTAATACTAATAAATACAGATTCCTTTCTTCTAGCCCATGGATGGTAGTTATTGGTCTCAAAAGAAGACTATGCACTTACCACTTACCCAGAGCTAACTGTGATAGGCATCCCCACACTATGTCTAAACTTAATAGTTGTGTTACATTTGCAGAGTGACTTTTTTCTTTATTTCAGAGAGGTACTTAGAAAAACTGTTCCAAATGTTAATTCTTTGGTATTCATCCTAATAAATGTCTATGGGAGGCATGGTCTTTGCTCTTCACCTGGGTTACTAGGGACACTATCTTCAGAAAACTATATTCCCTGTGACAGCCAGGACTTCCCTTTAGCTTTTATAGTGTTTACTAGCCTGCTTGGATAATGGCTTTAAAATGAAAATTTAGAACAGTATAATGTGTTTCATTTCATCACATCAATTCCCATTTCAGAAAACATTCCCCTTTGAGCACCATAATCAGCTGGACCACTTGTCTTCATTTAGACAACTGACAGGAAAAAGTTCAAAGCCATTCAAAAGCTCTTGTTTGGATCAATTTTCAAAATATGTTCTAGACTTATATACAATAGACATTTTTAATCCTAAGCAAATATATCAATTGTCATACGGATTTGTGGGTGCTTGCCATTCTTTGTCTTTCATTGTTTACCTTGTACCACCAATAGCAAATAATTCTTAAACTGTTTAAATATTACATAATATTAAACTATTAAATTATACAAATAAATACAAAGCATGGGGAAAAATTTAGCAATAATTATGTTAAGCAATGTATTTTTTCCTCAAAAAAAAATGTAGATTTCTGCCTTCACCATATTGAGATTGAAAATTTTAGTGAAAGTCTTACACATAAAGAATCATATTTTATGTAAAAGACTGAAATGAAAACTCACCTTTTCCTACTTTCTTTGTGATCAGTTCTTTACTATTTATACAGACTGAGACCATCGGAATTGCATACAAGAATCTCCAGTGTAAAAGTACATTAGGAATCCTGTGAGTGAAAGCATGTCTATTCATTCAGATTCTTAGGAGCAATTGTGCTAAAGTGAGTCAGAATCCCCGATGTGCTTACAAGACATGTTTTATTACATGCTCAGAACTTTTCCCAAACTGTAGAATTTGTGATAAATTGTGTGACATGCCATGTAGTAGAAGATCTACCTCAATGAACTTGTAAGTTTTCGTTAAAAAATGCCCAATAGAACATATTTCGTGTGTGTGGCATGGAGAAATAGCACTGGTAGCCCTTTTTTATCCTTATTCCAGTTAGACAGCTGGTCACACACCAACTTCACTCAAACTTGTATTAAATACATGGAAAGTTAATATTCATTCAAATATAGCTAATGTTGTTTGACTGTAAGAGCTGATGATAAAAGTATGCCACTGTCCAAGCTTATTCCAGATTGAAGACTGGGGGAGCTCCTTCCTTAGTAGAGTCTTAAAAGGTGAGCATTTTATTGTTGAGGGTCAGCAGCCATCTAGGAGACTGGGCTGAAGTCTAGGATGAGGCAGCATGCAAGGATTTCTCTTTCCTCTGTAAAGAAAGGCCTCTGCTAGTTGATTTCTGCTTGAGAGGATTTCACCACAGGAATTCTCTGAGAATAATTCAAGTGGTTCTCATTCTTCTGCCAGAGCCAGAAGAGGAATTTCTTAGAAGTTAAACAAGAGACCATGTTGGGTTTCTGTACCTGAAAGCTATGATTAAGTGTTATGTCTTCTCTAAATGATGCTTCCCGGAGAGTTCACAACTTCATGACAGTTTACATTTCATTTGTCATTCAAAAGTCCCTTCCTAACAGTGTCTCCCTGTCTCTTAAACAGGCATGGAGACCAGGAAGGGACTTTTATTTTGCCCTTCTCTCCAGATTTCGTGATTATTATTAGTATTCAAACTCAGATGTCCTATACCTAGGATAACTTGGTAATCTTAATTTGTTGCCATTTACTTATTATGGAACTAGGACATGCAAATTCTTACATTATTGTACATCACCACAAAATTAAATTGTCATTATTTAAGTTGAACATTTCCATTTTCCATGTTATTCCTGTCATATTTCTTGCAGAAATTCAGCCTGTTGGTTAACATGTAATTAGAGATTAAATAGACACACTTCAATCTTTATTCATATATATCTTTAAAATGTAAAATGGTTGGCTAATATGGACAATATGGTTATAGACACAGTAAGTATAGCTTACCTTAAATAGATTTTAAAAGAAACATTTTATATATCTTTTGCAGTTAGTTTATTTTTAGTAACTATTACCTTATTTAAACAAAGGTTTTTTATTCATGTTTTGGGCTTTCTTGACTTTATCTGTCTTCTGGTCTAGGACCAGCTCTTGTTCCAGAGATAGCAATAAGTGGGAGCCCTGCATTTGCAACAAGAGAAACCCCATGAGGAAAATGTTAGAGCAATATGCACAAGTGAAGAAAAACTTCTCCTACATTTCCTATCATTACAGAAATTCTCAAGATTCCCATAATGAAAACTCCCTGAGATTTGGCAGGACCAAAACACAGCTACATGGAGCCATGACCAACTTACTGACACATTTCTTGCTTCCCTCATCTCTTACTGTTGCTCTTCGGGAATGTGGTTCTCAGTAATAGCTTTAGTCTCTGTTCCTTAGGGGATAAGATAAAGGAAGTGCTGGACAGGGGAAAAATAAAAAAATAAAAGCTGATCCTACCTCTGGTATCACCTTCTCCTTTCCCAGGTCAAATTATTGGGCTTAACTTGTATATAATTATTATGTAAATTGAAAGAGGCCAAATGATGATTCTGACATGAGAATCATCATTTCATTTATGTTAACATTTAGGGGAAGTTTACTTGCCTTCAGTTCTAAGTTCTATGTTATACATATCTTTTCATTTCTCTAAACACAGGTAATAAATGAAATGAAATCAAGGTGCTACATCCCAAAGAAACTGTTTCAATTCCCAGAAGGAAATCAATCAATAATTAATTAATTAAATAGTCAGTAGAAACAGTTTTCTCCCCTATGAAAATCTGCTTTAATTGGCAGACTCTTTCAGTCTCTAGTGTCTCCTGAAATACCAAAAGACAAATGACGCTGGTCATACAATACTGCATATCCATCTTATGTACTGTGGTAGAACTTCCATAGCCTGCACGTTTCAGTGAATAATCTGTATTTCATGCACTAATATCAGTTTCATCCTTCCTAATTTGGCTCTTTAGGTCTCAGTTGCCTACATGGGGTAAGAAGATCTACATATGCCTATTCCTTCATGGAAAAAAGACCTCCTATTACCATGTGAGAATTTTTGAGGTGATACAGCCCTTCATTCAAAATTTAACTGTTGAAACAGGTGAACACAGTAGAATCTTTAGAAAGTCTTGATATTTTACCATATGTGTTTCTTTTTGAAAAAAAAAAGACTCAAGTCTTAATTTATAAAACACAAAAAGGAGAAAAAAGTAGTAGTATGAAAATACATGAGTTAGAGTTTTAGCATTGCACCCTGCTCTTGAAGTGCACCACACCTAATGGCTTATGCCTGCCTTAATGACTTTGACCCAGATTAGTTTATAACACTCTTCTTGCTATTAAGTAGAAAATTACATAGCTTCTTTTTCCAGTGTTAGGTATAAAGGTTGTATTTTCATATTATAAAACTGGACTCAACAGACAATTATCTCTGCAATCCTATTAACTCCAAGAGGAATGACTCAATGTCAAGTATATTTAAAATATTGTACTATCTTAGCAGATGCCATCCAATATTAAATGGCTTTTTTCCAACGAGTGCATATAATATAAAATCTATAAGTTATTTGGACCGAACTGTACTCAACAATACATCTTGTGTTCTCTAAAAGGCAAAGTTACTTAGCAACGATGTCTAGTCTTAATATAGCTTTCTTGTTTGTAAACCTCAATACAATGATGAATTTCAATTTTTAAAAAAATTAGCACTGGCAACATGGACAATTCAAGAATGCAAAATTCCTGTTTTTAGTTATCATCTTAAAGTTGTGATATTTCCTTAATATAACACCCCAGCCCTCAGGGCCCTACTTTATTTTTGGAAAGATAATTTGGCTGTTTAGAAATATGCCTATCTAAATGATGAAATTCTCATAAGAATGTTAGGAATTATTTTTCTTGAGTGATTGACAATCTATAAAGACCTTAATTAGACTATTTAAAGAAAATATTATCCTAAACATACCAACCGACTCTTTAAACCTTGTCAAACACAATTTTATAGAAATAATATTTTAGACATAATTTCTAACAGTGTATAGTAAAACATTTTCTCATGTGATCTAGTTTTAGCCTTAAATTAAATCTGTGTTTTCAAAGAATAGTTTCATCAAACAATAATTACATACATCCTAGAATACATGACTATAAACATTTTTATTCCACTGTTCTACACCAAGAAAGACTAAAATAAATAGCTATATAAATTCATTTGATAAATGTTTGCAACTGTGTCACCAAGCTTACCTGACATGCCCTATTTACCATAGACTCTGCAAAATCATATATTCAGAGAATTTTGTTAGTAATCTGCAGTTACAGAAGGAAGGAAATTTAGAGTAAAGCATCTGTAACCTTTTTACTGAGTTGCTGAAACATAATTTCACATTTGTGGGTCGAGTAACAAGCACTGAGCTTTTCCATGTCTAATGCTTTTACTTTCTCATCACTGTATTTTTGAAAAATAATCAGCTACAGCATTGGAGTTTCAGAAAGAACAAATGTAGTCATTCAGTCTGAATAGTGTGAGAAGCACTGACCTGTCTCCTATGTTATTTTCATCATCCTAATTCACACAAACATGTCAAAGGTGTCTTATGGAGGAAAATTCCCCCTGATTGAAATTAAATGAAATCATTACAATTCATTCATTTTTTTTTTGCTGCCTTTGTCTTGTTTCTTTACTCTATAACATTAAAATCTAAAGACTGGTACAAATTTATCTTCCCATTTTGCCTTTGCAATTATGCTTATGTTGTGAGAAGCTATGAGTATCAACTGAGATGATCAATAGAAACAGATATGTTTATTGCCTCAGCCCAAAAGATGCAACCATTTTTAAAAAGGTTTTTCTTCTTTCCTTTTTTTTTCACTGACAGTTTCCAGGGGCAGAAACTATGAGATTCACTTGCTCATGAATAGAATCAGATCCTTGACAAGCAAGTCATGGTTTACCACTGACTGGATCAAAATGCACGCTGGAGAGTAAAATGCCGCGATGGTGCACACGGGTAAAGCAGAAGGAAGTTCATGTCATCAGTGTCTCCTGGAGGTTGTGAGCATGGCCTTAGTGCCTAGTGGTTTACACTGAGAAGAAGAACCAGGAGACACACACCTTTGCAACAATATCATATGATTAGGGCATCTTCCTATTTCTATAGTATTGCATGTGAACTTGGTGCAATGGAGATTTCAATGAAATCAGAGATCAGCTCCTAAAGAAGTATAGAAGAGATACAAATTTTAAGTGACTGAAGCTACTCTACCTAAAATAACCTTTTCTTGTAGCAGAAGTCATTAGTTTAGTCATTTCCTGTTTTTCTTGTTCTTGAATCCATTAATATTCATTCCAAATAGCCCTTTCTATACCTTTTTATACTTTTTTATGAAAACACCATGTGCATTGTCTTCTGAACTCCAAGTTTTTTGTGGTTGAAGAATTGTCTAAGTCATTTTACATCCATATTTAGTATACTAATTGAGTTTTAGCATTGTAAAAGTGATGGAGAGTTGGGAAAGCTTTCTAAATATTTAGAAGCTACTAATTCTTGAATTTGAGACTTTATTTCTTCCAGTTATAAGATTTAAATTAAAAGAAGGAATGAAGTTATCAGAAAGGTTTAGACATTTGAAAGCACACCTGCTGTGTCTCTGAAACTATATTTAATATTTGATGAATGAAGGTTGCATTACAATGACGACTTCTTTGCACTCAGATCTAAAGGGTGTAATTAGAATGAGAATAAAATATGGAGCCAGAACCTATCTGGGTTTTCCGGGTATACTGTATGCTCTTGTGTGTCTGAATTTTTAGCCACAATTCATAGGTTGCTTCCTGGTATGAATAATTTTTAACTAAAAATAGTACATTATCATTCATTGTTCTTAATTGATTTATTTCAGTCTGATATTTTTATGATTATTATTGATTGCACAAATATATATATTGTATTCTGCCTTCATGCCATCTATTATTATTTCCCTATTATGTGTGGTAAATCCAAGTTAAGATGATCCCAAATGGACCACTGTGGTATAATCCCTTCTTTCATGTAAAGTCAGATGCTGTGATGAATCCCAACCAATAGAGAACAGAAGAGATAATGACACATCAATGCATCTTTAAAAAATATCTTTTCTGTCTTAGCTAGAAAGGATGTTCCTAGTAAGTCACAGTGTGAATTAATTTAGGGTGAAGCCAAAAACAGGGTTCCATTGTCCACTTTGAGCATTAACACAAGCTCAGACCAACAGCTAGTACAGACTCAGAGCAACGAGAAACATTTGGAAAATAGTATCGCCAGCCCTAGAAAGGATCACAACGTTAAGTTTATTACAGTTTTTTAAAGGGTCTAAGCAGATACCAAAGCATGAACAGACTTCTGACCTCATAAAATAGTATAAATGTGCATTTAAACAAATTTTTTTATTGATCCTTTGCAGACTTCACATCATGCATCCTGATGCCATCTGGCTCCCTGCTCCTGCACATCTGCCCTCTGCTCTTGCAACGCTCCCTGCCCCCCCAAACAAGACAAAATTTAAAAGAAGAAACAAAAAACAAGCAAAACTAATTTTAAAAAAAGCAAAAACAAAAAAAAGGAGACAGTCTCATCATGGAAGTTGTAGTGAGTCCCACAGTTCACCTTTAGTCCTTCATCTTCTCTTGCAAGTGTTCATTGCCGTGAGTTCTGGTTCGAGGCTTCTGGCCTCTGCTACACCATCGATCATAGGCTATTACTGGGCTCCTCCTGGATATTCTGTTGTTGTCTCGTGTCATGGAGATCCTGCAGTTTGGGATCTGTAGGTTCGTCCCCTCCTTGTGCTCCAACAATTCATCAATGAGGTGGATGCTGGGGTGGGCCAACTCATAGAACTGTTTCTAGGCCTGGGTAGTAGCTGGGCTGGTCAGCCGGCCAGTTTTCCCCCCATCACCACCACCTGGGCAAGCTCTCCAGTACTGCCTCGTCCGTCCAGCCCACCCGTCTCAGCCTACAGCAAGGAGTGAAGCCAGTTCTCCTTCCAGACCCAGTTCATGCACACTCACACCACTAGGGCCAGCTCCAGCACCTTGCCCAGGCAAGTTGCAATGCCTGCTCTCTAGATTCCTGGGGGGGACGGTGGCGTGGTGGGAGGTCAGGGTGGGACGGGGAGTGCGGGATCAGTTGTCCTGCTCTCATGCCTTCAGAGCTGGCTCACCTGCTCCCCTTATAACAAGGTTCATTCTAGTGTGTAACCCTGGCAGAGTGCAGGGTCTGATCTCCCTTGTGCTGTAGCTGGTGAGGGGCAGGGCTAGTTCTTCCACTCTTGTAACCCCAGTGCCAGCTCTCTAGCCTGCTGTAGTAGCAAGGAGCAGGAGAGGGGAGAGCATCGTTCCTTCACCTGTGTCACCTCATGACAGAAGTCGGGCGGAGCAGGGGCAGCTCTCCTGCTCTCAAGTCTGGCTCACCTGCGCTGCCACCAGGAGGGTTATATCCAGTGTACATCCCAGGTGGGGTGCAGGGCTCACTTTCCTATGCGCTGCAACTGGTGAGGGACATTAACACAGACCCCAGCTGCAAACACAAACCCAAGCTGCAGAAGAACCATGGATCTATACATGGCCCTGAGCACCAATATGGTCTTGAGTCGCTTGAGAGACCATGGATGTCGACCGAGCCCTAGGTGGTGATAGGGGCCATGGAAGAACCCAGCAGGGCCCAGACATCTCCATGGCTCCAGGTTTGCCCCACAGGTTCCCCCAGATCAATATGGTCTCGGCAGCAGCATGGCCTTTGGACACCAACATGATCTCAAGTGACTGACCAGACCCCAAGCATGCACCGTCCTTGATGGCAACAGAAACCACAGACATATCAATTCAGACCCTGGGTGCTGTGGGGCCATAGATCCAGACATGGCCCTCAGCAGCAGCCTTGGCTGATGACACCATGCCCTCATGTGGCAGCAAAGGTCACTCAGATTGTCATGGTCCCCACAGCAGCGTGGTTTTTGGACACCAACATGGGCCTAGGTAGCGGCCCAACCACAGGCCTCTGCATAGCCCTCAGTGGTAACAGGAGCCACAAACATCAAGTCAGGCACCCTGGGCTGCTTCAGGGTCTCGGACCAAGACACCGTTCTTGGCTATAGCCCAGGCCCGGCCATTATCTTGGATTCTAGTGGCAAGCAGGCCATTCAGATCAGCCTGTTCCTCACCACTCTCAACTCTTCAGATTCTTCTCTCCCCGCAGCTCTTGAGCCGCTCCATCTCTCTCTGTCTTCCATTTTCCCCACCCTGTATTCGTTCACCATAATGGTGCCCACCAACCACTCAGTGCCAGAAGCTCCTGGTTTAGTGCAGAACTGTTGCTGTTGTCTTATCACAGGCCTAGGGCTAGAACCCCTGGGTGGTGCTTGGCTAAGTCCTGCCCACACCAGCTGCAAGGCACAGACAGCTCAGAGCTTTTGAAACGTGCATTGTTTAAGCCATTAAATGTGCTAAGTTGTTATGCATTGACACAAAATTAATAAATTATGTTATCAAAGAAATCTTAGTAACTAACAAATTGTGTTATCAAAGAAATCTTAGCAACTAAGAATGCATTTTTGCAAGCATATAATATACAATGATTGGCTCGATCAGTTTTTGAATGGTATGTATTTAGATTGCTTTCCAATATTTCCTGTAAAGAATATTAGAAGTTTATGATAGCTTAAAGCACAAAGTAGCATTGTTGAGATAACACATGGGTGTTACCAATTTTGTTCCCATCCATGGTTCAGTTGTCTTCCCAAAATACTTTTCTAATTAAGGCTGTTAAAAAGTTAAAATGCTGTAGTATTTTGTGTGTACATACATTCTTATTGGTTTTAAATGGAGTTTTAAACTGATGAATATGAAATAAAATTGTTAGAAGTTTTAGTAGACTTCCAAATGACTTTTCTTTGAATTTTTGCTTTTGTTATTTTTTATCCCACGGAGGATACTTGGAGTTCTGTTTATGTGCTTTATACAGGATGTTACTTATGAATCCAATTATTTTTACATAGTTTCAAAAGTGTACTGAAAAACAGGACAAATTTAAAAATGAATGTGTATTTTACACATCATTTATTTTTAATATCATGGCTGTAAGAGATAGAAAAGAATGTTTATATTTTATTCTTTCATGTGCATCTACTGATTTCTCTACCCAGTGCATCTAAAGCCTATTGTATATGACAAACTAAAAGAAAGTTTAGTTTAGACCATAGAGTACATGCAACTGTTTCTAATGTATATGTGTTGTAATTGCCTTATTCATTAGTTCAGATTTCCTGGGTAGTGTTATCTGATATATAAATTGTCTCTGACTTATTTGTCCACAGCTTGTCCTTTCCTTGATATTTTCCTTGAAGATTTTGACCATCCTTCACTCCTTTCCACTTGTCTCTGTTTTTTTCCAGCCCTTCTTGATATCCAAAGACTACAAGATTTCTCACTTCTTTTTTTGTGTTCCTCTGTATTTTCTTTTCTTTTTTGTTAAGATTTATTTATTTATTATATATACAGTATTCTGCCTGCATATATGCCTGCAGGTAAGAAGAGGGCACCAGAGCTCATTGCAGATGGTTGTAGGCCACCATGTGGTTGCTGTGAATTGAACTCAGGGCCTCTGGAAGAGCAGCTGGTGCTCTTAACCTCTGAGCCATCTCTCCAGCCCCAATTCTCACTTCTTTATGATCTGTCAACAATAGTAACATGTAGCTTCCTAATGCCGGGAATGACACCAGGATTCTGCAAAATAAGCCACAGAAACTATGATGTCAGCAATGATTATACTTTTTCTACATTTAAATATTTTGTTTTCTTGAACAGTCTTATGCTAATAGAAAAGACTGATCAAAAGATACAGAGATAAGACATTTCTACTGTCCTCATCCTTGGTCAGCTTTCATATTACTTAAAGTTCTTGGAGAGTTATAGACTGTTTACTTGTCACCTTTATGACTTACATTGATATGGCATTGTCAATTCATTCATAACCAAGGTTCACTTTTGGTGGCATATAATTTATGACTTTAGACAAATGTAATGACAAGTGACTTCCTCTGCACTATCATTCAAAGACTTACTACTACCCTGAAAACACTATGCACTCTGATCATTCACCTCTCACAACCTCCAGCCCTAGTACTTTCCACTATTCCCAAAGTTCGCCCTTTCCAAAATGTTATACAGTTTGAATTACACAGTGTATGGCCTTTGGGGTTGTGTTCTTGTACTACTAATATAACTTAAGTTTCTTGCACATATTCTCAGGGTTTTAAAGCTCATATCTTCTTATTATGAAATTACATTCCATTGTCTTAATATATTCATTTGTATGTGCACCTTGATTGCTTGAGTATTTAGTCAGTTAGGAATAGTCTTCTATAAATATCTGTATGGACATGAGTTTCCATTTCCATTGGATAAACAGCAATGTATGCATTTGTAGGAACAAATGCTAAGTTTATATTAGTTTTATAAGAAACACACTACCTTCTAAAGGAGCTGTACCAATCTGTGTTTCCACTAATAACAAATGTGTGTTCCTATTTGCTGATTGCTAAGAACCCTTAAATATTCTGTATAAGTGTTTAACAGATTTGTCACAATCAAATACCTTCTCCTGGCTGTTTCTTGTCTTTTCATTCCCTTGACAATGTTTCTAACAGAGCAAAAATTTTCATTTATTTTTCTTTCACGTTGAACCTCTGCTGTTATATCTAGTTAGTGATCAGCAAAATCATGGTTGTCTCTATGTCCCCTGTTATGTTCTAGGAGGTCCAGAGTTCTGAATTCTGCATGTAGTTCTGTGATTTTTCTTTGGGACAAGCTTGTTTTGAAAGATTTAGGTTGTGCACTAGAAACATTTTTCCCATCTGGTATGCAGATAGATAATTATCCCTGAAACATTTGTTGAACATTTGTTATTCTTTTTCCATTTTATTTTTAATGAAAATTGGTCAAATATTAATTGATCATATTTGCATAAATCTTTTTCTCAACTATTTTATGCTTTGTTTATTCTCCAATATAATTACCATCTTGATTAATTTACATTTTTATTAAGTATTAAAATAAGGTAATATTATTTAAGCATCATAGTTCTCCAACACTGTATTGCTTGTGATTCTCACATAAACTTTAGAATCCACGTTCCAAAGTCCCTGAAATAAATTGCTGGAATGTTGGCTGTGATCACATTGAACCTACCCATCATTTTGGAAGAATAGATGCATGAACAATAATGACTATTCCTACCTATGAACTTTTATTTGTTCATTGGTTCAAATTTCTACTCTAAGAAAATAAATAGAAATTATAAGACACACTCTTATTGGTTTTTATAAAAAAAAATGCCTTTGTATGTAACATGGTTTTGAAAATTAAGTATACTCATTGTTCATCAATCATTACTATAATCAAATTTCTGAATATTCATCCTCCAAGACTGAAATCCTGTGCTCAATAAACAATAACTCCCCCCATTTCCCTGCTCCTAACTGCCTGGCAGCCAATGTTCCATTTAATGTCTCATGAATTTAACGACACTGAGTCTCTGTGTAAGAGGAAACATGCCATGTTTTCGTTGCTGTGGCTAACAGTTTTTCTTAGTTAAATGCCCCTGAAATTGTTTTCATGTTGAAGCTTGTAAGAGAACCTCTCTGGCATCCGGCTTAAGTATTGTATTTTGCACATTTGCTCACCAGTTCTTCTGGCTGTGCACAAGAGAGGTGTTCTTATATTTTAGATATTATGAATAGCTATGATATGAAGATTGCTGACATGTAAATCTATGAGGAACTACCATTTTATCCCACAGTGGCACCCTATTTTCTCTTCCTCCAAATAGTATACATTTATCCACATCTTAGCTAATGTTTGTTAATCCCTATCTTTGTTACTGCCAACCAAATTTGACAACAATGTTCAGTTTTCATGAAATGATTGTTTCCCTATTTTTGATATATACTCGTATTATGCTTACATTAAACTGTACAAATATATTCATCATAATTAAATATTTGTGTATATAGGGTCCAGAGGCCATAGAGCTGGAACTGAACTGAATACCCCTCCCTGAAGACTAGCTTTCATGATACCAGAAAACATAATATAATCCTCCAAATGAGTGAAATAACAAACAGTCCTACCTAGGTATGACACCTATGAACCACAGTAACAACCAGGATGGTACAGTGATTCTAATTATGATAGTGGCATGCATACTTAGGCAGTGACCAATATCTCTCTAAATAGACTACGACCTACTTAAGAGAGAAATCATTTCCAGTCATGGAAACCTAGTCAAATCAGAGTTCACAGTACAAGACATACTATAACTGCCACTTTACTAAACCTAACTAGTTTCTTACATTCTAGATATTTGTCCTTATAACCCAGCACAACTCTGCTCCTAAGGCTCAAGGAATATTATGGAAGAGGGAACAGAACAAGTATAAGAACCAGAAGAACAGGACTTGTTCTGTGAGATTGTGCCTCCTAAAAATGTCAGAGAAGCTACACCCGTGAGTTCCAAACAACATGGCTGCCTAAAAATTATTTGAACAAGGATAATATCAATGAACACCTCAGCATCATAGTGAAAATGCTTATGGAAACCTCAACACTAAACAGAAAACAAAGCCAACTAAGGAATGCTGAGAGAAAGAAAAGTGGTCTTCTGTAGGGAAGACACAACAATGGATTATGCAATACCAAATGCTTGGCCCTATAAACATATGTACAAGCATATTACACAGATAGAAGAGGAACCGGTTATACTTATCTATTTAGTAATATATATATTATGTATGTATATATATATATATATTATGTATGTATATATAGATATAGTGTGTGTGTGTATGTGTGTGTGTGTGTGTGTGTGTAAAAACAATTAATGAAAAAAAATGACCATGATTTAGAAAAAAAAGAGTAAGGAGAATGGAAAGATTTTGAGGGAGGAAAGGGAAGGAAGAAATGATATAATTAATCTGTCACCCCCCCACCACCACCACCAAATTTAAAATTCTATAATCCTGATTTTTGGGATTGAAGTCACAGATTGTTTTTTCCACCCTGCTATTTTTCTGTTTTGTAATATTGCATTGCCACAGAAAGGCTGTAAGAACCTCAGTACTTTGTTAAATGGAAGTATCTAATTTTGGGTGGAAGCAAGAGGTCCACACTAATGTCCACAGCTCTGCTCCACTGTGTTTTAGAGAACTGTAGCAGGAATCAAATAGAGATGTGTGGAGCTGGGAGCAATAATGTGACATGAGGCTTGTACGATCCCTGGCTGTGTTGTCTCATAACTTGTGTGTCTGAAAGCGTCTGCTGATTTTTCTACATGTGGCGAATCTTTTGCCTTATTCGCCCCTCCACTTTGCATGATTTCAAACACTCCACTCAAAGAAAATTTCAAGCACTTTGCTCTATTCAGACACCAGGATGTCTGTTCTGCATTGAAGGAACACAGTCTGCCATCAAGAAATTTTCCTAGACAAATTCAGCCTTCAAGACAGAGCTTTTGGGGCTTTGTTGGTGTTTGCTACTCAGCAACCTTCAGCTCTGAGATCTCTGCCATTTTTCATGAATACTCAATTCTGTCATCTGTAGCAAGCCTCTGTACAACTATTAGGCACAACATCACCTGGCTGATGCACCCCTCACTCATTCAAAGGGAAATGAATATCTATAGTCCTGGCTACTTCTGCTTTCCCAGGAACCACATGGAGGAATGCTGATTATTCCTCCATTCTTGTTGTATACTAATCAAAGAGCAAGTTAACAGGGCTTTATTCTCATGAACACTGTTAAGTTATTTTAGCCCCCATTTCATGAAACCAAGTAAGGCATCACCATTTTATGCATATATGCATTACTAACCCTACATTGAATGTTGACATCATACTTCTTAACAACCAAGCCTAGAGAACATGGAAGGTTTTCTATATAAGAGCAGGAGTGTGGAGAGGAATGCTGTGAAATGATGGCTTCTGGACATGACCTGACCAACACTCTCATAAACTACACAAAACCTGCACTAGATCAGGCCAGCCAAAATTCCAGCCCAGATAGATTGGATGGATCTCCAGTAGTGAGAAGTTATTTGGAGTTGATAGGTTATTGCAGAATTATTCACTGATATTGAAAAAGGAATTATTTTTTTGAGAAATTTGCTGTGGGATGGTCTGTATGTCAAATTACTCTGACTGGTCAATAAATAAAACACCAATTGGCCAGTGGCTAGGCAGGAAGGATAGGTGGGACTAACAGAGAGGAGAACAGAGAAAACAGGAAGGCAGAGGGAGTCACTGCCAGCCGCCACCATGACAAGCAGCATGTGAAGATGCTGGTAAGCCACGAGCTTGTGGCAAAGTATAGATTTATGGAAATGGATTAATTTAAGCTATAAGAACAGTTAGCAAGAAGCCTGCCAGGGCCATACAGTTTGTAACCAATATAAGTCTCTGTGTTTACTTGGTTGGGTCTGAGTGGCTGTGGGACTGGTGGGTGACAAAGATTTGTCCTGACTGTGGGCAAGGCAGGAAAACTCTAGCTACAGAAATTATTTTGAGGAGAACAACCCACAAACAGGATAAAACAATTACGTCATAGGGTCCTGGAAAGTTGATGGTCTGTCACATGCCACTTCTGTTGCCTGAATAAGTTCCCATCATCCAAGTCCATGAGGGAGAACCAAGCGAGGCCTAGTGCCTCTCGGGTCTTAAGGTAGCCCAGAGGCCACTCTCTAGGGGGCTGGTACTTCAAAGTCATAGGTAGAACAGGTACCTACTATATCAGGTTTTAGAGCAGGGGAACACTGATGGGATTCAAATGCTACAGTGAACAATCCTGCACTTATGTACAAATGGGCACCACTAACTGAACTGAGTTATAAAATGGGGATGAAGGTTGAGTGGGTACCATCTTTATGGATGGGATAGAGTTGGAGAGAATAGATATGGTCAGATTCCAAAGTGTACATATATAAAATTCTCAAGAATATAGGAATAAATAAAATGAATGAATTCATTTTAAATTAAAAATTACAGCTTATAAGGGGGCATCTGTTTTTAATTTTGTTTTCTAACTTCCAGCATAACTTATGTTTCTCTACTGGCCAGATGTAGCAGATGAGTGGACTGCAGCTCAAATTAACTTTTCCAAAGAAATAACCGCATTATATGCTCTTAGGATCTTGTTGAATAAGATTTCTCTGAAGTCAACACATCTGTGTCAATGATGCTACCACCAGCCCTCAAAATACATATGGTACAAGAGAACTGCTGACAACCTATAACATTTTCCTGGCATTTTGGAAGCAACAGGTTCAATCCCAAGAACTGAATAAAATTAAAAGGTAAGTTAATAAATATTCAAGCTAAAAGTTAGCATCTGAAACCTAATTTAAATTTCTTTGCTATTGCACAGCTATTCAATATCCCACTGCTATGGCTGCCTTGGGTATTGCTTTGTGGCTTTATTTGTTCTGTGGCTATAGAAGATTAGGCAAACTCTTCTATGATGGGATGTCATTAAATACAAACTGAACCCTGCCTCTGGATTGTAGTGTCTCTCATTTGCTTCAGAATAAACAATTCCGTTATTTATTTTAAATTGAAGTCTTTATCTTTGCTGTCTGATAACATGGCATTTAATTAATAGCAGACAAATAGTTTGAGATAAAAACTCAGGTTGGAGGTAGTAGTTAGTGACAGTAAAATTTCAAACCCAAATCCACTTTTTTTTTTTTTTAAGACAGGGCCTCTCTGTGTAGCTTTGAGCCTTTCCTGGAACTCACTCTGTAGCCCAGGCTGGCCTCAAACTCACAAAGATCCACCTAACTCTGCCTCTCGAGTGCTGGGATTAAAGGTATGTGACACCACTGCCCAGCTGTGATTTACCTTTTCTACGTAGGACTACTTCCTAAAGTTTGCAGAATTTCCCACAACAGTGCCACCAGATGAGAAACAAGCATCCAACACAGAAAGTTTATGATGAATTGCCATATGTAAATCATAACCAAAGGCATGCTGTTTGAATGGAGCAGATGCTAAAATGCTTAACTTGGTATACAAAGTCACATGCCAAACTGATTTCTCACTTCTTTCAGTTCCCAAGTGCTTCAGCTGTCCCTGGCCACAGTTCCTTCCTACTCTCTAGGACACATTCAAGGGTTACTTTGCTTTAATGGTATCACAATAGTTGGTCTAAGAAGCAAATCTATTAGTAGGCATTAATATCATTGGCTTCCTCACTGTCTTCAACTTTACATTTATCTGTTATCTTAATGCCTACCTAAATTTTTCATTTAAAATCAATTTCTCTCCTATATCCTACTTACATATTTTTTTTTATTTCTGGGAAGTTTATAGTTTTCAAATATATATACCATATTATTTATATTTTTTATATCCACTCTCCATCTCCTCCTACTAAAATATAACATCTAGAACAGAGATCTCCTTTTTGTATCACAAGCCCCTGGAATCACCGTGGCACATAATAGGCATTTAACAAACAATTCCTTTGTAAACACATCTTTTGCTGTACTGGTGACAATCAATGAGGGTAGAAGAGACATGAAAAAAAAAAAAAAACACACACACACAAGGTTAATGAACTCACAAATTAATTTGCATAAAGTTTTAATGGACTTTCCCCCATTTAGAGGGATTTAAAGTATCACCTGCACATGGTAGGAATTAAAGATGTATATAAGCCTGTCTCAAAGAATGACAAAAGGCAACAAAAGGGGCTTCTCTTTTGAGAACTCTATGAGAGTATCTATTGATGAGAGAAGCCACTGGCATCTCAAAACCTGGTAGCGATCAATCATATGCTCATTTTTTTTTCCAAAAGTGATTTCTTTCTAAAAAAAATAATAATAGTGGGAAAAAGAATGGTAGGAATAATATTCATTTTTTTCAGCAGTAATTTACTGCTATCAGCTAGACTTGAATCTAGGGGAAAAACTATCTTTAGCTAAAAATCACAGAAAATGCAAAAGAATAATGGAACTATATATGAATAAGGCATTTTCTTCTCGAATAGCTTTTGCTAAAAGTATCTAGCATTAAAAATGCAATGGTCTTTACACTGCCACTTCTGTCTATTCTATCAGGTTCTGGAAGGAAGGTCTTCATGGCTTTAGTCAAAAGAGAATACTAATGGCCAGGACTCCTCTTTCTTATCTCACAGCCTCTAGTTGTTTATTCATGAGACTTCTGATGGACTCTGCCAGTCACTGAGAAGAGACCATTTCAGAACCATAGATGAACACATTTGTGTTTTCCCACAATATCAGCATTTATTGAATAGCAGTAAATTTAAAGGTATGTCAGCTTTGTTGCTGGCCGTTTGTCCCACTTATGTTGATAGTTGGCTGAGGCAAAAACATTTATTCCAATGTTATTTACTTGGTTAATTCTCAGGTCACACCTTATGCACCATAAAGTATGTACATATATGTATGTATAAGTGTGGGCTACAGAATGGCTACCAAGGATGAAAGAGGTCCCAGTAAAGGTCAAGGAATTTCAAAGGTTCCTTACTAAGAGGTAGAAAAAGAAGACCAACTGAGAAAAAAAAATCTCTATGTAGCAAGGACAAGGAACTCTGATGGAGATGCTGGTATCACAGCTGTAGAATCAAGTGGCAAGGGCCATTTTGGGTAAACATAAATTAATCTGAGCTATTATAAGCAAGGTGAGGTGCTGAATTGTTGAGGTCATAGAGGTGGCAGGGTGAAGCACAGGGTTAAATGCACACTGAGAAACAAAGGGCAGACAAATGATAATTTGAATAGGTCATTTGGATAGACCATGTTGAAGTCCATGGAACTGTTGGGAGTTGGTTGTCTGGAACACTCCTGATGATCATACCAGGTGATTAGAGGACAGTTTTTCTCGATACTTTCCTCACAGTTGCTGTGCTAGGCGGCCTCTTTATGGGGTCCAGGCAAAAGAATTGGACCCTTAGTCACTGTGATGTGTTTGTGAAGCTCTTGGGTTTGGTTTTCCTAGTAGGATTTCCATGTGCACATGTATTCATAAAGGCTGGTTCCCTTGAATAAACAAATGGGTAGCACTCTTCTTATTTTCCGGAAGAGGCATCTCTACGTCTGTGCCCTCTGGGACAAGATGAACAGATAGTGATTACAGGATCAACAAGATGTAGAGTCATACTTCCTCTGCATTTGTACTCAAGATGAAAGTCATAAGTTTGTAAAACAGCTTATGGATAAGGCACAGCTTACAAACCCATTATTTTACACAATATGAAGTAACTTACTGCAGGGTGCAAGCTGATACTCACAACAGATTTCTGGTTCTTCTGATAATAAACTTTAAAATATTTGTAAACCTTGTGAAGGACCAAGGGGTCCATGGCAGTTACAATGTATCCTTTGGGTAGATTTCTTGAGCAGTATCCACATTTCTAGGAGAGAAACATAAATAAATTTATAGAGCAGTACCTGTCTACTACCCAAAATAAGTCATTGATTTGTCTGTTCAACAAATGGTGGTGTTTGTGGGTCCACCTATAAGCACATTTATCATTCAAGCTCAAAATAGTGTTGAAAGTGACCTGTAAAATGGAGTCTCTCGGGCCTGGAGAACTGCTATTTTACATAATATAGAATAACTCTAGTGAAGTGTATATAGATTTACCTCACCAATCTATCTTAATACAGAGAGAGACATTTTCTAAAACCTGAATATTTGCTGATTAACTTGTTTGATTTTTACTTTGCTAAAGTTATAAAGGGATTGGGGGTGTTTTGTTTTGTTTTGTTGGAGTGTTCATTTCTTTTCCTAGTTGTTTGTAATTTTGTCTCCCTGCCCTTCAAGAATAGATGTAGCCCAAGCAGGCTTCAAACTCACTATGTATCTAAGGATGACCTTAAAATCCAAATCCTTCTGACTCAACCTCAGAATTTCTGGGATTCCAGAATGTATACAAACATGCCTAATAGGGGATACATTTTAAAGTATGTCTTTAACAGGTAGGACCTAGATATTCACATCATGTCAGATGAGGAGTTAAGATTTATACACAGTATAATTTCTTAGAACTATAAGCAGGGCTGGATTTCACAGAGCCTTAGCCTCTAGCACCCTTGCCTACACCTGTCTCCAAGTGCTTATTGAGCTTTGTATCCTCCATTATTAGCTTCCCGATAATGTGTGCCCATCTTTGTATACAAAAAAAAAAAAAAAAAAAAAAAAAAAAAAGCATTTGAGTTTCTGTATGCTAGCTGGGAGAAAAGTCTACATTAGCCTCCCTCCCTTAGGGATCTCAGCACAGTGTAGGGCATCTCTTATTTGGGGACTTCAGTTGCCCTTTTTCAGGAAAGCTGGAGTCACCTTTACTCTGGAACACAGCAAGCAAGCAACACTCTGTCTTCTCAATGCCTGGGTAGTCCCTCCTGCTCCACAGCTGCCTTCATTATCTATCAAATTTAATGCTTTTCCTTCACTCCTATGAAAAAAAAATCTGAAGAAAATCTTGATTTCCCACATTTATTCACATTCTGAGCCATCGTTTTACATTCTCTCAAGACAAACAATGGATTGATTAAAACAAACAAATAAATAAATAGATGTGTTCCCATCATTCCCAATGCCTGAGTGATTCATACACCTGAAAGCAACATCTTCCAAAGAGAGATGAGATGATGCATGCTACTTCCAAGTACTCTGTAGGAGAGGTGAATTTCGCCAAAATTTATAAATATCTCTGCAGTGTGTATAATCAGCTTAATTTATTTTAGAAGCTGAAGTTATTAAAGATCCTACATTTGGCTACAATAAGAAAAAATAACATGAAAAAGAAGGCCTCTCTCTCTCTCAATGATTATAATCTGGATTGAGAAACAGGCATGGCGAATTTCAAATGCTTTTTAAATAACACTTTTTAGCAAGCACTGCACCAACAATTTCTGGCAAAGACAGTGAGGCCAGCCTTCTTCCTTACGTATTCTGAAGAATGCAGGAAAGATACATCTGAAAGAAGCCATTGAAATGAGACTTCTAGAATAAGCAGAGATTCACTGTTCAAAATTATGCTCCTGGAAATCTTATTTCAGACAGAGCTAGCATTCTGCAGTCCCCACGGATGCCAGAGTGCCTCAGAGCACAAGGCAGATTCCTTCCCAGGAAATACCCTCTATAGTCACAGATTTATGCTGGGTTTTCAAAAGGAGGTGTTCTCTGAGGCAAGAAGCAAGATGCTTGAAGAAGAACTTCCTTTGTGCCTATTTACTGATCTCTTTTGTTTGTCTTCTCTTTGGGATTTTCGGAAGGCCCTTTGGCTCTCTTGCTTGCTTACCTTTGATGCTATGAGAGTGAGAGGTGAATTTGAAAGTAAAGATAGAATAGACAGATATAAGTAGGAACACAGATTTAAGCAAGAGATTTTTTTCTTTATTTTTAATCATAATATTAATTTTCTACTCACTCCACATACTATCCACAGAGCCCCCCTCCTCCCTCCTCCCACCCCCAGCCCTCTTTCCTAAGCCACCCCTCATCCCCACATCCCCCAAATTGAGGTCTCCCAAGGGGAGTCAGCAGAGCCCAGCACACTGAGCCTAGGCATGTCCAAGCCCCTTCCCACTGCTTCAAGGCTGTGCAAGGTGTCACACCACAGGCACCGGGTTCCAGAAGCCTGCCCATAGACCAGGGACAAATCCCGATCCCCCTGCCTGGGTGCCCCCCAAACAGTTCGAGCCAAACAACCTTCTTCAATATCCAGAGGGCCTAGTCCAGTCCCATAGGAGCTCCACAACCACCAGTCCACTGTTCATGGGCTTCCACTAGTGTGGCCCATCATCTCTGCATATCCTCTCATCATGATCTCGACATCCTTCACCTGCAGTACTACTCTAGTGACCAGCCTAGCAAATAACTTAGCTGTCATCATAGAGCCTTTGTCCAGTGACTGATGGAGGCAGATACAGAGATCTATGGCCAGGCACCAGGCTGAGCTCCGAGAATCCAATTGATGAGAAGCAAGAGATTTCTTAAAATTTGAAAGAATGACAAACCAATTTAAGATTTAAATATAAGATGTAAAAGTATCCAGTGGTTCTATACTCCCACACAGACTTCTCATCTATTCCTCTTTAAAATCCTTGTTCCAGGGAGGGATTCATGAGTGACCCTTGTAAATCTCATCCTACAGAGCATACAGAGATACCTCTTGCATTCACACTAAGAACTCCATAGTTCCACAGGATCACTAGGCCTGAGAGCAGATCCAGCTGCCTTGAGAGTATTTCAGCAATGGCACAGTTAGCAGTAGAATGCACTAAGATTTCATGTGGGTGTTGTTTGTTCATATGTCCGTCTAACATGTCTTTGAAGCAACTAAAAGTTGAGTGAATCTTAAGCATGTGTAACAACGGCTTGGACTATAGGGGTGAAGATGGACAAGAATGTTTCACATAACCACTCAAGTCTAGGTCTTTGCAATATGAAAGCCCAACTTTTGAAGTTTACAACCACAACCACCTCAGATAGGGGAAATGTTGGTGCCTTCATTGGTGACATCACAGTTTCAAAAATCTGTGCAGCCAATTTCTATTCATTCTCTTTAAGACATTTTCTTATAGCATCACAATACAAGAAATACTTGTATTTTCAACTAAATAATAAAATGAACATGGCTACTGCTAATCTTGTTTGTCAGTGTGACACACCTAGGAACATGGAACCTAGAATGAAGAATTGCCTTCATCAAAATTGGCCCATGGATTATCTGTAAAGATATTTGGTTGTTTGTTAATTGACATACAAGGACCCATCTCAATATGGGAGGTATCATCACTAGGCATGTGGGCCTAGGATGTGTAGGAAAGAAAGCTGATTGTGTGCTTCATAGTAAGCTGGTACCCAAGGTTCTTCCATGGTCTATGCTTCAGTTCTTGCTTGAGATCATGCTCTGTTAACCCTCACTGATAGACAGCCATGATCTAGAAGCTGAAATAAATCATTTTTTCAAAAAGTTTCATTTGGTCATGATATTCACTACAGCAACAGAAAAAATACAATAATTTTAAGTAATTTGCCTGGTAGGAAAAATTCTGGGTGAATGTAAGGTAGTATTTTTATGAGTCAAAGAAAATGATTCTACACATCTGATAGTGTGAAAGTTCTTCTGAAACCATATTATGAAGGATGCATTGAGAAGTTACACAAAGCATGAGTCTGTGGATAGCAGCAGGGATGTCCATATGCTGCAGAGTGCTACAGACTTGAATCAAGACAGGTCTTTTTCAAATACTGTCATACTGTCTTTCTACACCTATAAAATATGTACTTTGCTAATATTTTTCTCATATAGAGTCATCCTACAGATCAAAAAGAAAGAAGAGAAAATAAAATATGGAGTTAACTAATCTGCTCTGACTAGAATTGGTGAAATATATACAAATAAACTTCTAAGATTATATTTCAAGTATAGACACTTGAAGCAAGGAAGCTGTAGAGAAGTCTAAAATTCTCAGAAGTTAAGCATGCATGTAAAAAAATGCACATAAACTAGAAAAAGGTTGATGAAAATTGTTTGAATCTTAAATGATCTTAAAAAAACCATACAGCTCACTTAACAATGTAATGTAAATTTCTAGTTCTTGAAAGTTATTTTTACAATATTTTATATTTTATATTTTATATTTAGAAATGCAGGTTAGTACTTAGTCACCTATTACAATCAGACTTGTAGTCATGCTAGCTATGTTCTCAAGGTCAAACAGAAATATATTTTAGATTGACAGGTAGTCTGCAAAACACTCAGGAGACCTACAGAATGTGGCACTAAGTTGTTTTAATAACATAAGGTTCTTTTTTATGACAACGAGACATGTTTGCTCCTGGCAGCACCAGTCTACTTCAAAGAAGATGATGGACATGGAAGAAACTCCATATGAAGTTTACATTCTTTGTGGCAAATGTTAGCCACTGCACAAGAAACTGCCCTTGCCTTGACTGCTGACAACTGTCCCAATTTGACAAGCAGGACATGAAAGTGACTGCTGAACCTGCCGAGACAAGGTGGGATAGTCCTTCAAAAATCCTGCATCACAGAAAAGCATGTCAGATATTCTAGGCCTACAGGCTGAAGATGGATGCTCCAATGTTACAGAGGTACCTTGGGTGACTCTCCAGACACCCAGCTGTTTCTGTAATTTCTTAGGTTTGGAAACTGTTTGCTCTGTACATCCAGCTTACTTGGGTAATATTATATCCTTCTCAGGTCTCTGATGGAGTTCAAGACTAGATAGGTTTAGTTCTAGTTTTCCTTGTTAAAAAATTCAGAAAAGAAACTCACGAAAGAGGTATAAAGTGTATAAGATTGAGAGACATAAAAAGATAATTTTGAGTTAGCAATATGTTAGGATAGAAAGTGAATTAGATACATTTTGGGCTCACTAAGATAGGATAGCTAAGGGAGTATTTTCTCTGAATTTGTCAAATGCAAATACACTGGACATTGTTAATTTAATTCTTGCCTGTATATAGTTTGTATAAACTTGTATATAGTTATTGTGCTTATTTTATATACTTTCACTTGGTCAGCTAAAGCCTTTGTTTTTTATTTAGACAAAAAGGAGAAAATATTGTGTGATATTTTGTTTGTGTTCTGGCAAATAAAGCTTGCTTGTAGTCAGAGGGCAGAGCTAGCCTCTAGTTAACCATAGAATTTTGGAGGACTGTAGAGAGAGGAACAGGAAGTGGTAAGGTGTGACTGAGACAAGATCTCAGCCCTTTTGGTTAGAGGAACCGGAGAGGTAGGAAGCGACTGTGGCTGCTCCCCTGCTTCTCTAATCTTTCAGGTTTTTACTGAGATATCTGACTTTTTGTTTTTATTGATAAGTTAACTAGATTTGTTCATCATACAACTAAGGAATTTGGGATTTAAAATATATTAAAGGTTCTAAGAAGTCAGTGAAATTCTTAAAGAGAGACAAAGATAAGAAACATCAGTTCGCACAACTGAGACACCAAATTGTATTAAATATCATGCCACCTTGTCTTCCATAACTACAAATGGCTGTAATTTGTCAATATGCAATAAAAGACTACAAAAGAAAATAAGGAAGATATTTTACACAAGAAGATGATTCAATAACTTATATCAGCTGGTTCTCTTAAGCTTCTCTGGTCTATCTTCTGAGAAAGGCAAGGATCTCAGAATAGTACTAGAATTAATTTTAATATACATTAAGAGCAATAAAGAGAATACCTGAGTGAAAGGACTGTATGGCCTTAGAAGGTTATAGACTCAGAATCTTGTCATTTCCTGATTCAAATACCACTTCCAGCACTTAGGATTTTTGTTAACCTAATATTATCAAGCTATAATGGTTGCAATAAAGATGAGCGAGAAGAAAAGTTCACAGGGTACCTGACAGAAACTGTGGGACCACTGTGCAGCTTTCTTTCCTTTCTTCACCTTTAGATTTCATTGAATACTCTGATGAGAATGAAGTAGTAACTTTCATCATGATGATTCTCTCCATCTCCAGCAATAAAGCTTTAAATTTGGTTTATAATTTCATCTAAAAATCAAAGGAGCTTTTCTGAAATAATTCAAAACTGTGTCATGAATAATGAAAATAAAATTAAAGTGCCTTGGACTACTGTGAGCAAATCTCATGTCTTCCCGAGTGAAGATTAGATACGTGCAAGTGGGATCTCCTGTAATGCCACCAGGGAATGGTGTCCAATGTGCCTGACTTATTTCAATATAAGAACTAAAAATATCTTAGAAAAGAAATTGAATCTGTTATTACATTATAAATAGCGGGGAAATGACCAGATTTCACTCTACTTAAATAAAAATTACTGTTTGGTTGAAGGATGCATTAACATATGGTCCACTAAATAATTTCATCTGGAAAGTTAATTTAGTGTGCCTTAGTTAGAACTGAGTTTACTTAGAAACATATCTAAAAGGGCACCAAAGAGGTACAAATCAATGCCAGATGTTACTTGGTTTATAACATGAGATGAGAACAGTGTTCTAAAAATTATCTAAGGCCAAATAATCCATAGGTTCATAGTAAGGATTTTGTGGAATTGGAAGTAACCTCAATATTGAGGCACTGGGACCTAACTACAAGCATTTTAATTGAAGATAGTAAATAACTAGAAACAAGGCACATATACCTTCAATCCAAGCACACAGCAAGAAGAGGTGGAAGCTCTGATAGGTCTGATCTATTAGTTACTCTCCCCTTGCTGTGATAAAATACCAAGGCCAGGAGCCATGGAGGAAAGTTTATTTGGCTCAGAGGAAAAGTACATAATGCCAGGGGAGGCAATGATCAGGAAATGGAGACATTACAGCTTAACTGAAACTAGGAAGCAGAGAGTGGACTAGTAGTGGGCCACAGCTATAAACCCTCAAAACCCAGTTTCTATGTTGCATTTTCTCTAGAAACTCTTCGTATTTGAAAATTTGATAACCTCCCTGAACAGTGCCGTCAACAAGAGATTGATTGTTCATACCCGAGTCTTAGGAGAACATTTCTCATTGACAGCACCACACCAGGCTGGCCTCAAACTTGTAACAGTCCTCCTACACCAACTTCCTCAGTGGTGAGATCACAGGTACGTGCTACAGTGCCTGGCCGTTACGCACTTATTATTGCTTATGTATAGCATTTCCATATACAATCAAAATACTAGCTATAAACTCTACTGAGATATATTTAAATTGATATTATAATAAAAAATGTACAGGTTGTGAGTATTTGAGTGGAATAACATGCTATCTAGACATGTAGGAACTCAGCAACTCATAGGGCCTCTTTGAAATTGTGTGACAGAATAGTAGGAACGATGTAAATAAAATACTGGCATAAATTATCAAAGTAAATGCAAACCTGAAGTGCAAAAGAATAAAGTCAAAGGGGTATTTAACGAATCCAATTTTAATACATGAATATAAATAAAATTTTAAATTAAAATATAAAAATAGAATTAAAAAGCTCTAACATATTTTATCAGAGAAACAAAAGAGGAAATACAGAAAATACATAATTAAGGGAATAATAAAAAATTTAAACTTAGTAAGAAAACTCCAATTACATTATATTTAAAAAATGAAAACCCTGTATAAAATATTTATAGCCATCTAGATTTTAATACCTTAAAAAGTACACCAGTTTACTCATTGTTTTGGCCAGGAGGTCGTCCTACTTTGCCTCATCACTGTGATTAAATGCCATGACTTAAAGCAACTTAAGAAGATTTTTATTCCTACCTATAGCTTATAGACTACCACAAAGCTAAATCAAGGTAGGAACTCAAGGCAGGAATCTGGAGGTGAGAATGTAAACTGAGACCATGGAGAAATACTGCTTACCGGGTGTGCATATATATAGTTTTTTTTTTTTTTTTTTTGGTTTTTCGAGACAGGGTTTCTCTGTGCAGCTTTGCGCCTTTCCTGGAACTCACTTGGTAGCCCAGGCTGGCCTCGAACTCACAGAGATCCGCCTGGCTCTGCCTCCCGAGTGCTGGGATTAAAGGCGTGCGCCACCACCGCCCGGCTATATATAGCTTTTTTAAGCAACCCAGGGTCACCAAATCAGGGGCAACACTGTTCTCAGTATTCTAGGCCCTCATATATCAACATTAATCAAGAAAATATCACACAAATTTGCCTACCAATTGTGTTTATTGAAGCAGTTCCTCAATTGAGGTTCCCTCTTCCCAGCTGATTTTGGTTTGTATCAAACTGACTAAAACTTATAAGCACAGAGGTAATAGCTTTTCTTAAAGAGTCTTGAGAGAATACTGGCCTTTAGTGCTATTGGAAAACATCCTCTCTGAAGAGATAAACTTACACTCATTTCAGAAATGAGCTGAATTTGAAGACTGGATATAATCCATTTTACCATGACAATCTAGAGATTCAATTTAAAGCGCTTCCCACAAGGGTTGAGTGTCTGGACTAAAGGATTCTCATTGAGGAGGAGCAAAGAAACCAGAGTTCCTTCTGGAATTCCCAGATGGAAATCTAAGAACATTCCTGGAAGTGCAGCTTTAATTTGTCCCTTCCTTAAGTCTGCCTAAGCAGTTTCTGTCTTCAGTTCTCATTATGACACTGTCTCAAGAGACAACACTAGGTATCATTTGGGGAGTTGAGAGGATGATCACTCTGACATCTTAGAGCTGAGTGGATCTGTCATGTGTGGCAGTTGAGATATTTCTCCAAAACCTAGATAGGAGACCCTGAAAATGCATTAGTAATTCCATTTGTATAACAACAAATATACAGAGGAGAGGAAGTCTGTGACTAGTGCCTGGATACATTGATAAAGTGAGAAAGGAGTCAGGGAGAAGAGGAATTGGAGCCCTTTGAACAGAGTAAGTGAGTCCATTCTACCAGGAGCAGGGCAGGGGGCAGGGTAATACAAAAGCTTATCATTGCAGTTTGTTCTAGCTTCTTTTTTTGTTGCCAGGACAAACACTAGAAACAAAACAGGGAAGGAAGGAAAAGATTTATTGGGATTACACTTGAAGATCACAGTCCACCAATATGGGAAATCAAATCAGAAATTCAAGGAGGAACTAGAAACAGAAACTATAGAACAAGGCTACAATGCTGGTTCACTTACAGACCCATGACTAACTAGCCTTCTTATACATCCCAGGAAAACCTGACCAGACAACTATGCTGCCTACAATGAAATGGGTCATTCTCCATCTGATAACAAGGCAATCCTCACAGACATGCTCCCGTGCCAGCCTGATCTATCAAACTCTCAATCAGGATTCCCTTCTCAGGGAATTGTAGGCTACATCAAGTTGACTATTGAAGTTAACAAGAAAATAATCCCTAGAGAGAGAATGAGGTAACTGTAATAAAAGATAGTTGAAAATGTTGGAGTCAAAGTCATCTGAAGTCCCTCAACAGGCTCACAAGTGTATCTGTCCATTAGGCTTCTCTCTCTCTCTCTCTCTCTCTCTCTCTCTCTCTCTCTCTCTCTCTCTCTCTCTCTCTCTCTCTCTCTCTCTCTCTTGTCTCCAGGACTTTGTTCAAGGTGATGAAATAGGATTTGTTTTAAAGTACTCTGATAGCTTTTGGAATGGCAATAATCACAGTGTGAGGACCCTTGTAAGTGTCTTCTAGTCTTCTAGTAAGGGAGAGAAAATATTTAACCATCATTTGATTTCTAGGTTAAAACAATAGTGGGCCCTTCTCTCTCTGTTATGGGTCCCCTATAGATGCTGCCATGTTAAAACTGAGACAGATTAATGATACCTATATCTGGGAAACACTTGTATTATCAAGAAAACGGCTATTAATGAGATATGGTTGTTAAAATAGCATTTCATATGGGTGTATATCTAATGTCTGTGTAGTGTGATTTCTTGGACTGTTAAAAAATGCCAATTATCATTTGTCACACTTTCCTTTTGGACGTTTAAGGCCATACAGGTAGCCAAAATTAAATTTTTTGCATGTCAGGGCCAGATGAGGAAATGGTCTTCAGGGTCCCTTTAGTTTCAAAGGATACCCTGGCTCCTTTCAACATTATTTTTTTTACTAATTATTCTATCTGTTTTGAATAGGAGATGGCCCCATTGACCATGACTTCTCTTGGAAGCACTGGGAGCTTTTTGTCTTCAGTGTTGATGCTACTCTTTGCAGAATGTACACAGGTTGGAGTTCACGAGATATGATCTCCATAGCCTCCTTAATTAAGAGAAGAGGTGACTCACCAGAGCTGGACAATCTTGTGAGAATGATTCAACAGTTCTCCTGGAGCACCTTGAAGGAACAGGGTCAAAATTTGTCCTTCTTAATCCCCTTTACAACATTAATATTATTCTTCAATTATGGTTGAACACCCAGAAGATCAGATACACCAGTTTGATGCTTCTCACATTTGTGTAATATTTAAATAAAGCTTGGACAAAAACTAAGAACTTCTGAATAAGTCTTGATCATGCATATGTTTTTGTTCTTTTAATCTAGAACTTGTGCAATCAAAGCAGATCACTAACTTGAGACTGTCATTGATTTAAACTTTGACTTTGGACAATTTGACATATTTATTCATTTATAATATTAATGTCTAAACCTTTTGCATGCCTTGGGTGACTTATTCAGACTCTTGTGGCTCATCCAGGCATTTTAGTTTTGTCTTTGTCTTTGCAACTTTGAAAATAAATCTGTCTTAATCTTAAGGATAGTCTTGTCATAAAGAGATCCTACCATATGAATTTTCTTTTCATTCATACATACTTTTAAGATTCTTTACACTGCTTGCTGGCTTATGTTAATTTTATTTTCTTCCTTTGTAATTTTTTATTGTATGAGATTTCATGAATGAACATAATGTTTTTTTTTTTTTTTATCAAATCAGTCCCTCTTCTCTTCCCTGTAGTCCATCCATGTGTCTGTACTGCCACTTTCCCCTTATAGACACTCATGTACTTTTAAAACCCAGTGATTCACCTAGTATGTACATGGGTATAGGATCAGCTCCTGGAGCCTGGGTAGCTTTTCAAGAACCACATTTGTGAAGAAAACTCACTTTTCTTCCCCTGGAAACTAGCAATAACCAATAACACCTCAGCTAGGTGTTTGAATTAATGAGGACCTTACTCTGCCAATATTGAAATTTTGGCTGACTTGATCTTGTGCAAGTCTTGTGCAAGCATTCAAGGTCAATTTAACTTCATGAATGCAACAGTCCTATGTTGTTGCATATTTGATTGCACTGTGAAAAAACAGAGACTGTGTTAATAAATTCAACCTTGGATTGGGGCAGAGCCAGCAACTAGCTGATAGGAATTAACCATAGAGAGTATGAAGGAGCCAGAAATATGGATCGAAAAATACATAGAAAAGAGTTGGGAGAGGCTTGGATTTTCATGGTCTATTTTGATTTAGGACAGCTGGATAGATGCTCTCTTGCTGTCTCTGGCCAAAAAGGAAGGTCAGCTGGCAGCCTTTTGACCTCTGTAAGTTAACAGGTAATACCACCAACATCTGACTCCCAAGTCTTTATTGGTAAAAGAAACTATAGAGACTTAGTTAGAAACAACATTTGGTGTCTAATGTATGGCACAATATCATGCCAGCCATTGTGGCAGCTTCTGCTGGTCCTCAGCTGCAATGGTGAACATGAAGGAGATAGGAAGCTAAAGTCATAGAACAATGAAATGGGGCTAGAGGTATTGATATTTCCCAAGGCCAGTTTCTAGGTGAAGGCCAATATGCTGAATTGAAAAGACAGTGTAACCCAAAAGGTATTCAAATAAATGAAATTTGGCAAATATATGTTTCATTTTGCATAGTTTGGGAAATTAAAGTATGCACACCATACCAGAGATATGTATTCATGATTGCAATGGGCAACTGCTTTAAGTTCTGAAAAGATTGATTCTGTAATTACACATCTGTTAAAAGTTATGGCCATTATGGGGATACCAGTACAAATCCAGACTGACAATGCTCCAGCATATCTCTAGTAAAATGTAAACAGTTTTTTGCATATTACAACATAAAGCATATTACAGGTATACTACACAATCCCAGGACAAGCAGTTAATAGAGAGATCTGATTGCACTTTTAAAGATATACTTAATAAACAGAAAGTAGTAATAAAGACCCCAGAGATAAATTATAAGGTCCTTTATTAAATTAAAAAAAAATTAAATGCTAATGAAAAAGGAACAAAGGCTATGGAGAAACATAGGATAGTAGAAAAAAAACTGCATAATTAAATCAACCTGTATGTTTTAAAGACATGTTGACCTCAAAATAGAAACCAGGATATGGGCTACACTGGGGAAGAGGTTTTGCTTTTGTTTCCACAGAAGAAAAGCTATGGATACCATCAAAATTGATAAAGATTAGATTTGAAAAGGAGAGACTTCCTGATTAAGGAGAGGCAACAGTTCATCAAACAGTTTGGTCATTCAATCCAAACTAATTCATGACTAATAAATGTCTTTCATTTGATCAGGTATGAAAAAAAAATGGAAGCACCCAGAGTTAGACTTGGGATAGGGTTTATTATTGTCTATTCAGGAGACTAAATCCTCCAAATAAAGAAATCCAGAAACCTCTGGACAAATGAAACACCTGAAGAAGAATAACTAATAATCAAAAGAAAATGTCTCAAGAAAAAGAGTAAATTGCCCCAATAGTTTAGCCTACCTCCAACAGGCTAGAATTTCATTTATCTTACCAAAGGTTTGTTTTTGCTGTTCTCTACAAACATAAGAGGCAAACGGTCTTTTTGTGGTCTTAATTCAACTAAAATTCAAAGTTGGCTTTGGAGTTGGAGTGTGGCTCTCTTCTTTTTTAAACCCCAAAATACTTGTTAAAGAAAAAATCCAAAGTTCTGTCCTATGTCAGAGGAGTCACCTGGTATGGGACAAGAAACCAAAATTAAGGGCTGTTCTATTGCCTGTAATCTCATAATTTTTGGTTTAATTTTGACTCCTTAAAACTTTTCTTAGGTATAAATATTATCTCAAAAATCTATAAAAATTATATATAGACTTTCTGTCAGGATATTAGTAGTCATACAAATACAAACTAACTTTAGAAATAAACTTCACCTATCTTCCTACATGTGTTTTGGGGTTTGAGTCTGAATCAGGTAATTAGAAACTAACCTTGTGTACCTCAAATGTACTCAATAGATGGTGGTCCTCTAACCTTTTGGAGATCTGCTGTATATGACATTTCAAATGTTTTAGTTTGCTACAGTGAACCATGGCCATTCCCAACAGCAACCTTTGAGGTTTCCAAATAGAAGATGGGACCTTACAACAACAACCACACCTGGACTATGGTAACACTATTAAGCTGGCAAACACTACTGGAAGATTAGTATTGGACTACAGATTTCTCAGAATGGCTTCAAAGCAGCCAGCTGAGATGGTTCAGTCTCATAGACTTCAGCCAGGGCTTGAGTTAAGTCCTGCACTTTCCCATCCTACAGATACTAGACAGTAAATGATACAGATAGCTCTCCCAGGACTTGACCATCATCTCAATTTTCTCAGGGTCCCCTAAAGATGCCGTTGCCCCCAGGCAACAGGAAGGAATTTTAAGAATACAACCCCCATATTCCCAAGAAGTGGTGAGTGGGTTTTCAGCCATTGGGTGGTTTATGGATGTTTCTCATAATTTAGAGGGGTTAATTACAAGTTGTTATTAGTCATGGTCAAGGAGGAAGCTAAACAAAAGAGGTTAGATTAATAGATTTCCTCCTTTTCTCTTTCTTTTTTCTCTTTCTTTTACCCTTGTTTGTCTTCTATTCTATCTAGTGCTGAAAAAATATGGATATGGAAGAAAAGAAAGAAAAGGTGACATATAGGAATGATAGGATAAAAGGGTAGATTATTGAATCTACTAAAAACCATCTACTAGTCTCAAATATTCTTCATTGGTATGGATTTTTGTATATTGATACAAATTTGAGGTTACTTTTATTATAACATACTGTATAGAAGTTTCTACTCATGTTTAAGGTGTTATACCTATGCAGTTCATTTAAAAATGTAATGTAAATTTCTAGTCCTTGAAAGCTATTATTACAAACTGCTTAGGAAAACTAAGAAATGCAGGTTAGTATTCAATTTTCTACAACAATCAAACTTATAGTCATGTTAGGTATATTTTTAAAGGTTAAACAGATACAATTTAGATAAATAGGTAGTCTTCAAGCACTTCAGAGATCTATAGAATATGGCATTTAAGATGTTTTAATAATATAAGGCTTTTCATAACAGTGAGATACATCTGCTCCTGACAGCACCAATTTATATCAGAGAAGATGATGGGCATAGAAAAACCTCCATATGGAGTTTGCTTTAATGTGCCAAAACTAGTCATTGGGAAAGAAATTGCCCTTGCCTCAACTGCTGAACAAGAAGGATACAACATGTAATGGCACACAGGTAAAACCACAGAACATGTGGCAACATATAGATTAACAGAAATGGGTTGAGTTTAAATGTAAGAGCTATTCAGTAGTAGGCCTGAGCTAATAGCCAAACAGTTTTAATTAATACAAGCTTCTGAGTGAGTATTTTATAAGCAGCTGTGGGACCAAGGCCAGGTAAACTTCTGGGCGACCCTCTGGTAAACTTCAACTACAAATATGCAGTGTTTGTATTGCTAAATCTAGGTTAGTTTATTCATAATGATTAGTTCAAGCACCATCCATTTATCTGTGAATTTAATATTTATTTGCATATAAATAATATTCCAATGGTTATATATATTTTATTAGCCATTTATCAGGTGGACGTAAAATATTTTCATTTCCTGGATTCTGTGAAGAAGGTTTCACATACATCTTCATGCCAGGAAACAAAGACAACCTAAATATCCATTTATTATTTCTTTCTCAATACAAAAAGACATGGTAATATTAACAAATTATTTTACCATCTTATTAAAAGAGAACTTAATAAGAATTATGTAGCATGATGCACAACTTTGATTACCTGCATATATATTGTTAAACTATGAAGTTCCAAAGCAAACCTAAATAGAAAACAGCAGCAAATTTTGTTGATCTGCCTATTTTAGAGAATGACCTAGCACAGCTGTACTTATGTTTTTAATAATTCAAGTAAAAGACACAGCCAACATACAAATACAAAACTTCACCTAACTGATGTTTATCCAAGAGAGATTGAGGAATCTGTTAAAGTCTGCCATCATACAGCTATTAATTTACAAACTTTTACACACGCTTCTCTGTCCTCTCCATGCATGAGCTTCCCATTGGACATTTTTATAAGAGATATATTTATATCAGGATAAATAATAATAACCCCTGTTGTAAATAGTTTGCTCCTTGCTGTTCTTAAGGGCTTAAAGTCTTTATTCTTGAGGGTTTTTGTTGTTTTTCTTTCTATCTGTCCCATAGTTAGAGCAGGCCCTGACCAATGACAGAAAGTTTTGAGCCTACCTTGAGACAAACACATCTGGGTGTGAACTGGGAGGGAGGGGCAACTCCTCTTCAAAGCCAGTGGCTCGGTGACCTTAAGCATCATCTTTTATATTGTGTACCAATATAAAAGATACACAAACACACCTTTTCCTCTGTAAAACTGATGTTATTAAATGGCAGCTTTTTCTAAAGGATCAGAGGAGTTACCAAGAAAGAATTCAGTGTCATGGCACATACTGGACAGGAAACATGCTTCTCAGTCTAATGGAAACAGTCTGGACTGCTATCACCTGTCCTCTTTATAAACTAGGAAAATCTGTCTAGATGTCATTTATTTTCTGTTGGATCATGCATAGGGGACAAGGATTGACAAGAGACAGACATAATTTTTTTTTCACTGTAGCATGATATCCAAGAAGGAGTATTTGAAATGTAATGCTCTGAAATATCTAAACTTTATAATGTCATGAGAGCATGGCAGGCAACACACATGACCAACAAGGAACAATATGACCAAATTATCTGCTTTTACCAAGGCCTACCTTTGAATAATCCCTGTACAGATTTGAGGATGACTCATTTCTTGAAATCTTGTATCCACAGTCAGCTAGTATGTATCTGCAAATGCAGAGAGAGAATCTGAAATTTTAAGGAGTAAGTGCTCTCTCTTCTACATAAAGATAATGTCATGACTGCTATTTCATATTAGAGAATGCATTTTCCATCTTCGAGCTGAGGTTTAATCTGAAACAGAAAAATAGCAGATATTTCAAGCTCTGTGAGTAATATGGATGAGGGACTGATACCCATTTATAGGATCAAAACAAAAAGAAATGTTAGGTTGCTACTCTTATACTTCCCCATCAGGACAATCCTAAGCAATCCTCATCATTTTCCTCCAGTATTAACAACCACAAGGATAGCAGGAGTCTTTAAAACCAGTTACACTCACTGATGAGATTGTAAATTTCATATTGTGTTCCCTCATTGTGACCACAGTGGAAAAAGAGGACAATTGGGCTAACAGTTTTACTGATGCCACTTTGCCACCAACTTGATGAATTCTTCTTGGTTGAGAGGAAAACAAATCCAAGAAAGAAAGGTAAGTGTATCTTGTTAATCTTAACCTGACTGTGGCAAACCCACTATTATTAAAACTCTAAAGTAAATATTGAGCCTGACATGTCAGGAATTAACCAATTTTGAATGATTGTATAAATCAAAAAATGTCTCAACTCCCATGTGGACCAACATTCTCCTTAAATGTTCCCTACAAACCATTTCCTTGAGTTCATAATCTGACAGTGTAGATATGAAGCAAATATAGTAAGTGCCAGAATGAAGTTCCATTTTTTAAAAAAGGCTATCAATCAGAATCTGTGGATTAGGAAAGCCACAGTGTAATTTACTACATGCAATTTATATTAAAGTTTCCATTATATAGAAAATACCAATCACAAAAAGCAACAACATCACAAAATTATACAATAAGTGTGGAACAGAGTAGGTCAAAAGACACCAGGCTTAAAGAGTAGGCATTAATCCCCAGTAGACCAGTGTCCCTAGCCTCCTGCCCAAGTGTGTTGATATTATTAATGACTATTGGAGATGCCTTACTATCAGAGCAGCAGACTGGACAACACATCTTATAGTCCCTCACTGAGTTCCTGAGTGGGATATGTGCTTCCTCTAGAGCTGACTGTTGGCTGCTTCAACTATTTCATGTGAGCCTCCCAGGTCCAGCTATGTCAAAGCGCTAGCTCCCTTTCACAGCTGGCAGAATTGAGAAACTCTAAGTCCTCTTTAAAATCCAATAGATACATAAAGTAAAATCATTCTTAAAATCAAAAGAACCCATTATGGAGGTCTGGTATTACTTCCTTCTTCTCATAAAGGAAATACATTGGTCTTGTCACATGGAGACACTTAGAAGACATTATAAAATATCAGCTGCACATGTTTCTTTGTTTCTGCTCTCTGTCTGGTTTGCATGTTAGTTAGGTTAGCCTGTAGATGGTAGAAGGTAGCACAAGAGGACAGGAGAAAGGGCAGTGCAGGTCCTTCCCGTTCTAACTCATTCTGTCTCCTCTCCTCTCCTCCCCCAAATCTGATCTCTTGTCTCCTTTGCTCCAAAGGGAGCTGCTGCAGTAAGGGGGAGATGAGAGAATCTTTTGCCAACGGAGAGAAGACAGAGACTTAAAGTGGGCACTATCTACTTCCCATTGTGTAGTCATCTGTCAGCCAGAGACACATGGAAAAACAGCCCAAGAAAGAAAGGCAAGTGGGTTCATACCCCCAAGGAACACGGGGTGCAGGGGAAGAGCAAAGAAACTTTTACTCTTCTCCCAAGAAGGTAGAGCAATGAAGCATGTTGCTTAGCAGATTGATAGTAAGAAGGAAAGAACCATCCTGGTAGTTGAAACACTGGGGGTTTGAACCATGGACATTTTATTTTTTGTCCAAAAGAAGAAAACTTCTTTAGAGTCCCAACTGGGTCATCATAACATATTATAAATTTCAGACAGTTCCACCTGGTATGGCACATGTTACAGGGAAATTAGAGTTTGACTATATTCCAGAATGTTCAATCATTTTTCCAGCTGTCATCAAGTTTAGGCTCAAGTGAATAAGAGGCAACCACTGTCCTGCAAGAATTCTTTCTGTATATTTTCTTTCATTCTTCTTACCAGTTGAGTTCAGAGTTGCTGCTGCTGGTGGTGGTGGTGGTGATGGTGGTGGTGGTGGTGGTAGTGGTGGTGGTGGTGTGTGTGCTATGTGCATGTGGGGAACAGAAGACCACCTTAGTTTGTTAATCAGACACAGGTTGCTTTTCTTTGGAGGGGACATGGAGCTCACTGATTAGTTTAGCTAGGCGACAAAATCCATTGATCAACTTCTCTTTGCTCCCCAGAAATAGACTCCTAAGTGTGGATCACCATGCCTGGCTTTGTCACATGGGTACTAGGGATTGAATTCAAGTCCTTCTTCCTGTGCACCAAGGACTTTGCACTCATGCTAGCCACTGTTGCTCTGTTTTAGTATTTAATAGACTACCAAAGTTTTTTAAATGGTGTGCCACTTTCTATTTTATCAACAATATTTGAGAGATATAGTTGCCCAGGATACGTGTCAATATTTGAAAGTTGGTCTATTTTAGTCATCCTGAACAATAGGCCTGACTTGGAGTTTCAAGAGAATGAACCACATCAGATCATGAGACTCAGTCAGCTTGAGTCACAGTGTGACCTCAAATGCTTCTGAAACCCTGAATGCAGTGCTGCAACCCCAAGTTCTGAGTAGCTACATCTAAAGTGGAGCTTTGATGTGTGAACACAAGCAATTCCCAGAGATGATCTAGCATCAGACCCTGGGTGTTTCTATGAGAGCATTTACAAGTAAGATTAATCTTCATTGGATAACTGATGAAACATCCTCTCTCTGATATGCGTGGGTCTCCTCCATGAAGGTTAGAATCTAAATGGAAAAACTTAAACCAAAACCTGAACCTCTGACTGAAAAAGAATTTCGTTTGCCTCACTGCCTTCAAGCTGAGTCATGGGCTATTATTCGCTTTGACTGTCAGACTGCAGCGTCAGCCCTTTCTGGCTGTAAAGTCAGGCAGCAGTGAGACTGGAAGTCACCCTGTTGGCTCCCCTCAACTCCCTAGGCTCCTGCCGCCTTTTCTGCAGTCCCAGGATTCGCAAAGCCTCAAAATCATTAAGCCAAAACCACCCCCCTCTGTGTCTCTGTCTCTTTCCTTCTCTCTTTCCATACACATGATATGATGACATGAGCATTATATTCTTAGGGGATCGTAGGAAAATTTGTGGGTGCCACAATCTGCACGTGTTAACTCCCTGTGTAAAAACGGCATGGTATTTGCACCTAGCCTATGTAGATGCTTTAATATCTGCTACAATGCAAGTGCTTGGAAGATATTTACTGTATTGGTTGTTGGAAGACAAGAAAAAACTGTATACATTTTTGTTCTGAATATTTTTGATCTGCCAATTTTCAATTCCACAGTGGATAATCAATGGATATAAAGCTCAATCACACACACACACACACACACACACACACACACACACACACACACACCACACATACACACATACACACACACACACACACACAGGTGCATCTATGCCCCTCCCCCACAGGATAACACATCTTTTGCTGTTCTCTTTATAGAGACCGCTAGCTGATATGACTCCACTATGGGAAATGGTGCCTGTTAATAATGGGTATGACATGTGAGCACGAGCAAGGATAATATGGAAAGAAGGAAACATTTGTTTAAAAAAAAGACTAATTCTGAGGCAAAGTTATCAGAGTCAAGACTTAGAAATTCAAGGTCTTAGAGAATCTGTGAAGATATCCCCTCCACCCCCCTTCTTGGCTCTCCATAAAGAAATCAAAACAACCATTCACAGAATGTTATTTGTCATCCCAGCTGTATTTGTGGGATTCTTTTTTTTTTTTTTTTTAAGCCACAGAATGGCTTCCTCTCCTTACACAGGCTTCTTCCCAGCAATAGCTCTGGATCCTTTGAAAGGAGTGCTGATTAGGTACACAGCTGTGAGCAGGCTCAGCTCTACCCTCCTCCTCCAGGGCCACTGGTCCCTCTTGTTCCTCACTGCCTCTCAGCCTGGCCTTCCTTTTGTGAAACTGGCTATGTTGTCCTACCTGGGTAGTTTTGTCTTTCCCACTGCTCTTGAGATATTTACAGGCCAACTCTGACCTTCTGCACATCCGTGTCCTCAATGTCTCTCCACTCAACAGTTATGTCTGGCAGATTGTACCTGTGGATGTAAGAAAAACATCGCAAGAAGGATGGCAGCTAAATACCGGGGATGCAGTGTGTACCTAATCATTCTGTTTGAGGAATGATGGAAGTGGAAATAATAAATATATTATTAACTAAATCTAGACAAAGAAGGCATTACTCCTCAGATTTAAAACTTAATCAAAGTAAGTCAGAATGGCATAGTTAACTATAATCTTTAACTGTAGTCAGAAAGTATTTCTTGCTCTTAGAATTTACTTCCTTCATTGGAGATTTGCAAGTATCAAATTTATGAAACTTAAAACTCTGAGAATAAACTCTAGAAAATACTTCAATGACAGCAATTGTTATCTGGTAATTTTAATTATATTTCATTATATGTAGTATGTTTGATTTGCTCTCTTTTAGCTATACATACTTGTGGTGGTATTGTGTTCCCCAAAATATTGTGTACCCTAATAAATTTATCTGGGGTCAAAGAACAGAACAGCCACTAGATACAGAGGCTAGAAAATGGTGGCACTCACACCTTTAGTCCTAGCCTTCTAGAGGCATGGATCTCTGTGAGTTCAAGGACACATTGGAAACAGCCAGGCATGGTGACTCACACCTTTAATCCCCAGAAGTGAGCCTTTAATCCCAGGGAGTGATGGTGGAAGGCAGAAAGATATATAAGGCATAAAGACCAGAAACTAGAAGCATTTGGCTGGTTAAGCTTTCAGGCTTCTAACAGCAGTTCAGCTGAGATCCATTTGGATGAGGACACAGAAGCTTCCAGTCTGAGGAAACAGGATCAGCTGAGGAACTGTCTAGATAAGGTAGCTGTGGCATGTTCTGCTTCTCTGATTTTCCAGCATTCACCCCAATACCTGGCTCCAGATTTGATTTTATTAATAAGGCCATTTAAGATTCCTGCTACACATACTCCTGCCAAGTTGGGTGAAGTTGGAAGTTAAGATTTGTGAATCTGGGTACTCCTAAGTGCACAGAGGGTTTTAAAGTTCAACAAACATGACATCAAACATTGTTTTACAGCTTGTGATTTCTAATGTGGAAATGCCTTCATTAGAAGAGACGTGAGACAGGAGGGCCCTTTGGAATGAATGTGGCAAGAGCAGTTCTTAATATGCTCTAGATGAATTGCTGCACTGGAACTTTACAGTGAGAGTCTTTAAGAAAGTCTCACCTCAGCAACTCTGCATCGGCAATGTACCGGACACATGACAGGGAGTAATGGCCCCCACAGAGCATGGGGCTTCATCTTCCATGCATCTTAATTTCCATCTGGTTGATTAGGAGCCACCTAATTAATTTCAGCCATCACACATTGCTTAATACGTCCCAAGGAAATGTTTCATGATGTAGAATTCCTAATAACCATCATTACCTCATAGAAACCCTGATATGTCTTATAAATCTGCTCCCCATGCATTGAAGATTCCTGTACATCATTTAGGATGCTTAAGAGGCTAGTTTTTCTTGTTGTTCTGTGGAATAAACAAAGATTTGATAGATCAGAAGTAGCATCTCAGAAGGCAAAGATAAGCACCTGATTTGAATGTGAAGGTGGATATCTGGGGACAGATTTTCAGCATCCACTGGTAAAGTTTGACCCTTGAGTCACATAATGAGACTTTTAAGTGGCCATGAGATACACACTCTGTTGTCTTCGTTCTTCATCTGGGCACTGAGTAACTTAGAAGCAGCTTTCTAAGTGCCTTTCACGCTGGAATCCACCTGAAGTGCTATTACTTCACGCCCCCAGAGCCCATTTCCATCTACCACCACTTCTAAAAGGCTCTTAAACATTTGTACATAAATTTAGCTGCTTGCTATAAAAATAGGTGCCACCTAAAAGTTTAAGAAACTTTTAACTTGATTCTCTCAGTGCTGAATGCCACTCCAACACATTACAAGATGGGGCAGCATCAGTCTGCTGGAAGGTGTCCTGCCCCTGCCTTTTCCCATCCTAGAACTTTTCAAGGCACTCTTCTCCCAGCTATAATGTGCTACCTTTTATTTTTTACCAGATGTTATCTGAATTTACAAAGGCCTGCTATCTCCTAATTACTCTACATGTCTCTGCAGTTTTTTGTTGTTATTTTTTTTTTTGTGTGTGTATGTATTCAGGCCCCTCAAATCAACTTGGACTCTATGGGTGATTTTGCTTATGTTGTGTCTTGGCCATCATTGTTGTCTCATAGGATGTACCTGTTAGCTAGGCTTTTCAGTAAGTTTTCATGGACTGGTTGACTAAGTGAACACCTAATAAGTATTTTAAGACATTCATGCTATAGAGTTTGAGCATCCTTAACTTGAAAGGTCAAAGCCTGAATATTACAAAATTTAAAATATTAGAGTCAGAATGACATCACAGATGGAAAATTTCACACTTGACCAGTATTGGTATTCAAATCAAATACAAACTACTGAATGTAGTTACTTTTAGACCCTGCTAACAATAAAGTTTATATGAAATAAAAATGGATTTTGTGTTCCATAACTAAAATATTTCATTATATGTGTAAATTTCTGCCACTAAGAGAAAAATCTGACATAAAATGCATCTGATCTGAAGAATTTGTATTAATTCATTGAAAAATATAGACAATGCATTTTGTTGGCCTTTACTCTCTACTAACCCTAACTCTTCCTAGAATTACACTCACCATTTTGCCTCCAGCAACGTCATGTATTTGTATAAATAAATAAATAAAGACCAATTTGTGCTGTCTGTATGCTCCTGGGTATGGGACCATCCAATGGAGCTTGCTCAATATATGAATGACAACAACCTTGAAGAAAACTGACTCATCTCTCAGAAGCCATCCATAGTTCCAATAAGGCAGACACTGGAGCTCATGATTTCTTAATCCACTCTTGGAGGCAACTGTTTCCCACACCAAGTAACTACACACAAACACACATAAATGTACACATATGCACACACACAGCATTTTCAAACACAAAATTTTATAAGCCATATATATGTTTCCAACTATCACTACTCCTAAAAGACTTTTAAATATTTGTACATAAATTTAACTGCTTGCTATAAAAATAAGCCTCACCTAAAATTTCAAGAGACTTTTAATTCTATTCATTCAATGCTGAAGGTCACTCTAACACATTATAAGATGGGGCTACATTATATATATATAATATATATATATATATATTATATATATATATTATAAAAATGTAGGTTGTCATGCAGCTTCCTCAACCATTCTTGGTAGTATTCCTCTTTCCAGGCTGTGTATGTGCTCCCCACTTAATCTACCAACTCATTTTCCCTTCATATCACCTGCATTTGATTACTCATCTCTTAATTCTTTACCCCTCATCCAAATTTGTAGATTTCTACACTCTACAAATACTCCAAGTTAAACATACAAATGTTATGAATCAATGCTAGGATCCACAAAATGTGAATATGTGGATCAGGACCTCTGGATAAGTGGATAAAATAAAAAAAAATAACACAAAAAATGTGAATATGTGGCAGTTGTCTTTTGGAGTCTGGGTTATTTGACTCACTATATTTTTTTCTAATTTTGTCCACTTACTGCAAACTTGACAGTTTCATATATCATTAGAGATTGCTACAATGTTGTGTATAGGCACCACATTTTTGTTATCTATTAATCTGTTGATGAATATCTAAGCTGCATAGTTTACTTGCTCTTATGAATAGAAAAAAAAACAAAAGCTATGGATGAGCAAGTATCTCTATAATAGAATATTGTCTTTCAGGTACATGGTTAAAAGTGATATAGCTGGGTCATATGGTAATTCTAATTACAATTTTTGGTGAAATCTTCTCACTTATTTCCAAAATGGTTGGACAATATTGCATTCCCATCAACAGTTAACAAAGGTTTTCATTTTCCCATACCATCTCCAGCAATTTTTTTTCTTTTGTTTTCTTAACTTCATACATTCTGACTGGTATAAGGTGAAATATCAAAGCAATTTTATTTTGTATTTCCCCAATTACCAATGATTTGAATGTTTTCTATAAAATTTCTTAGCTGAATGTGTTTCTTCTTTGGAGAATTCTCTGTTAAGTTCCATAGCCTATTTCTTAATTGGGCATTTTGTTTCCATATTGTGGTTTGAATAACAATGGTCCCCATAGGCTCATATATTTTTAATACTTGGTCCCTAGTTGGTGGAACTGTTTGGAAAAGATTAGGTGTGGCCTTGTTAGAAAATCTCTAGGAAGTGTGATTTGTGCTTCTAAAAGCCATGCATGCCCAGTTTGTGCTCCCTGTCTCTCTCTGTCTCTCTGTTGTCTGTCTGTCTGTCTCTATCTTTCTCTGTCTCTCTGTCTCTGTCTCTCTCTTGTTTTCAGATAAGGATGTAAGCTCTCAGTTACTGCTCCAGTGACTATCTGCCTACCTGCTGCCATTTGCCTCACCAAGATGGTTCTGGACTCATCCTCTGAAACTCCCCCAGTGAACTCTGTCTTCTATAAATTACCTTGGTTATGTTTTTTCTCAGCAATAAAAAAGTAACTAAGACACTTTGTGTTTAGGGCTTTAAAACTCTGTATTTTAGAGACACCAATTTTCTTTCATATGTATAGCTCATCAAGGTTTTCTAAACATCTGTAATTGCTACTTGAGCTGGTTAGTCATTTTCTTTACAGTATAAAAGCTTTTTAATTATTAGGTCCCACTATTTGAGTATTGGTCTTATTCTCTGCATGACTGGGTCCTATTCAAAAAGTCTTTACCTGATTCTATATTGAAATTTTCTATGAAGTATTTCCCCCAGAGTTTCAGTTCTAGTGAAAGATCTCACTTATTTGGAATTGATTTCTGTGTAGGGTACCACATAAGGAACAAGTTTCATTCTACATGTAGCTATCCAGCTTTTCAGCAAAATTTATTGAAGATAGAACAACTTCTTCAATGTATATTGTTGGTATCTTTGTTAAATTCGTGTGACTGTGGGGCATGGACATATATCTGGGTCTTTGTGGTCATTCAAATGATGTTTCTCCCTATAGACTCAGATATTTTAATACTTGTTCCCCAAATGGTAGAACTGTTTGGAAAGCATTAGAAACTGACTTTTTTGGAGGAAGTGTGTCACTGGAGTTAGGGAGTTAGATTTTGTGGGTTTTGGGAGGAGATATGTCACAGAAGGTAGACTTTGAGGTTTTAAAAGATTCCTACCATTCACAGTGTGCTCTCTCTGTTAGTCTACTTGCATATTAAGATGTGAGTCCTTGGCTGCTCCAGCAACCTTTGCTCTGCCATGCTTTTGCTCCACCATCATGGCCTCTAATGTTCTGAAAACATGAGCCAAATTAAACACTTTCTTTTGTAAGTTGCATATGTCATGGTGTTTTGTCACCTCAATAGAAAAGTAACTAATAGAGTCTTGATAATATTCTACCAATTAATGCATGTTGTTTTTTGTACCAATGAACACAGAGAAAAGAGTCATACAGAACACAAGACAGGATCAAAAACATAAAATTCCTGATGTTATATTTACTTAAAACATTGTATGTACAGAATAAATAAAGTATATTGAAAGAAGGAAAAGGGGCAAATCATGTATAAAGGCAGACTCGTAAGAATTATTTATGCATTGTTATTTGCAGAGCCATAAAGTTCTTGTATAATGGATTTAAAATTCTAAAAGGCAACAATTATAAATCTAGATAAATATACCTATTAAAACTAATATAATTTGAGTTAAAAGAAAAAATTTGACAGAAGAAGGTTAACATAACTTATAACTAACAATCCAGAACTACAGAGAATACTGCAAGGTAGTCTTTACTGATGGGAGCCATAAGCCTAAGCGACCCTTGAACACATACTGCCATATTTGGGTTTCTCTCTTCTTTTCTTAGATCTAGGCCTTGCTTAATTCTCCATAGCACCAGAACCTGTTCTCATAAATACCAGAACCTCTTCTCAGATGTCAGGTGAACGAGCTACAGTTAAGCAATTAGGCAGTTAGACAAGGGTAGATAGATAACCTTCAGAGCAACATTTCCTGCTGACCGAACAGCCCATAATTAAGTCCCTTCCTGCTTGCAACCCCCATTACTAAGTCCCTTCTTGCTTGCAACCCCCATTTCTAAGTCCCTTCTTGCTTGCAGCCCCCTTTTCCTACCTATATATGCCTTGTGAGAAAAATAAAATTTTGGAGCTTGATCAGACGTCCTGTCTTGCTCTCATTTTTGTGTCTCTTGTCCCTTTAGGTCCCCATTGAAGACCCTGCTGGCCAGGCACTTTACAATAAAGGTAAAGATAAACACACTCAATAGACTATAGGGGTACAATAAAACAAATGATGCTGTAATACTGGATCAACAAAAATGACTAAAAAACTCCCCAAATATTACAAACTCTGTGGGGCGTTTACCCACCACCCCCACAGCTTCCCAGAGTTTTCTTGAGTGCGATCAGCAGGAAATATTAGATAGAAGGATTTATAGCGGAGAATCTTGTGGAGATAAACAGATAGAAAATAAAGGATAGCCTCGAGAGGGCCTGGAACCTATTCCAACGGGCCCGGACTGTCTCTGGTCCAGGGTTTTTATAGAGATGCCAAGGGGTGGAGCAAAAGACCTCCTCCCCCAGCACAGCCAAGTGCAGGCCATCTCAGACACCTGCACTCAGGCCCGTGGTCCTGATCATCCTCTATTCGGACCTGCTGGGTAAAGCCACAAGGAACCCCAGAACGGGCTCCCACAAAACTCCTCAAAATGTCAGGGAGCAAAACATACCTTTCAATAATATCTTTGGATATTAATGGCGTCAGTTCCCCAATTAGAAGGCAGACTAGCAGACCTGAATAGAAAACAGAATACATTGTTTGACGGCTGGCAAAACACAGGCATTACCATAAAAGATAATGATAATCTTCGGGTAAAGGAATGAAAAAAAGGTATCCAAGCAATGGAACCAGGAAATAAATAAGAATTGTAATGACAATGCTGTGACAATTAAGGCTTCAAACCAAATCTACTCAGAAAAAAAGTGTTATTTTATTCTGACAGAGGTAACAATCCATTAAGAAAAAATTAAAATTACAATTGTAAATATATGCAACAAGCACAAGAACAATCAATTTCATAAAGCAAACATTACTAGATTTAAAATTAGAGATTACAGGTAGAGAGAGGGCTCAGTGTTCAAAAGCACATAATACATTTTCAAAGACCCAAATCCTAATGGCAATAACCACATGGCAGCTCACAACCATCTGTAGACTGAGTTCTAGAGATCATAGTGGCCCTTAGAGGTAGCAGGCAAGCACTTGGTACACAGACATACAGGCAGATGAAAGACCCATGTACATTAATTAAAAATTAAATAATCAAACAGGAAAATAAATTAACCCAAACACAACTATAGTGCTAGCTTTAAAATCACACTCCCAGCATTAAAAAATATCAAATGGAAATTAAGTGACCTTATAGATCAGACTAACAGAATGGACATCTACAGTACATTCTGCATAACCATGATAGAAAACACATGCTTTTCAGTGACCCATGTAACCCTCTCTAAAATAAATTTTAGGACACAAACAAGTCTCAAGGATATAGAAAAAAATGAACCATATCTTGTATTGCATCTGACTAAAATGAAGTAAATCTAGAGAGCAACAACAGGAGACACTACAGAAAATATGCAACAAAAGGAGATTAAACAAAACACTATTGAATGATGAATGGACCTTTGAAGAAATCAACACGGAATTTTTTTTAAGGATTCATAGTGTTAAATAAAAATGTAAACACAACATCTCCAAACTTGAGGAAATAATGAAATTACTCCCAACGGGGAAGTTTATAGCTCTAACATGAAAATATCAGAAAAGTCTCAAATCAATAAATTAATGATGAATCTTAAGCATTGAAGAATGAAGACAAACCAACTCAAAAAGCAGTCAATGAAGGGAAATAATAAAGATCAGGAAACAAATTGATGGAAAAGAAATAAAAAACAATTACAAAGTTTCAATGGAATAAAGAGATGTTGCTTTGAAAAACTAGACAAGATTGACAATCTCAAAACCAAAATTAAGAGAGAGAAGATCCAAATAAAAAAAATTGAAAAGAGAAAGATTATACCTGACAAGAAGGAAATTCAGAAAATCATGAGGCCAAAATTAAGAAGCTATATTACACTGAATTGAAAAACATAAAAGAAATGGATGAATTTATAGATGCACATAACCTACCACATGGGATTGGGTGGTAGGTAGAGAGGGAGACTACTGAAAGAGAGGACTGGAGAGAGGGCACTTTTCAGACTCAGGTAAAAACCTGATGCAAGGGAAACTCCCACAAATCTACAAGGATGACCCCAGCTAAGACTCCTAGCAATAGTAAATAAGTAGCTTAAATTGGCCATCACTTATGATCAGATTGGTGACTACCTCAATTGTCATTGGAGAGCCTTCATCAAGTAACTGATGGAAACAGATGCAGAGACCCACAGGCAAACATTAGGCTGAACTTGGGGGATCTTCCTGAAGAGATGGATGAAGGATTATAGGAACCAGAAGGGGTCAAGAAAATCATAAGAAAACCCACAGAAACAACTAACCTGGCTCAGAGGAACTTACAGAGTCTGGACCTACAACCAGCGGGCCAGCATAGGACTGACCTAAGCTCTTTACATATATGTGACAGTTGTGCAGCTTGATCTGTGGGGCTTCTAACAATGGGACCAGGGGCTGTCCCTAATGCTTTGGCTGGCTCTTATGATCCTATTCCTCATACTGGATTACCTTGCACAGCATAAATACAAGAGGAGGTGCTTAGTCTTACTGCAACTTGATATGGCATGCCTTGTTAATACCTGTGGGAGGTCTGCCCCTTTCTGAACAGAATCAGTGGAGGAGTGGATTGAGGGAGTGGAAACTGTGGTCAGGATGTAAAATAAATAATTAAATTAGGTTAAATAAAAAACAGACAACAGAACAAAAAAGTCTCCCAGTTGAAACAAATCCTAGGTGAAGATGAATTCAGCACATAATTCTATCAGATCTTCAAAGATGAACTAACAATATTACTTCTCTAATTATTTTGTGAAATAGAAAAGGATCTTTTAAATTGTCTTTAGGAGGTCAATGTCATCTTGGCATCAAAATCTGAAAAGGATCCAACAACCCCCCAAAAGAAATAGACAGGGAAAGAAAGAGATAGAGAGAGATAGAGATGGGGAAAATTAAGTGTTTCATAGACAATTTCTCTGATGATGATCATACATTCAAAGGTTATCATTAAAATATTTTCAAACTGATTTCAGGGAATCACTCACCATAATCAAGTCAGCTTGATTTTAGGGATGCAGAGATGGTTCAAAATATATAAATCAATAAATATAATTCACCATATGAATGTGAACTCATGAATAGAAATTACGTGATCATCATAACAGATACACAAAAGACCTGTGTTTAAAATTCAACATTCCTTAATGATAAAAAAAAGAAGATGTAGAGATTTGGTATGGAAGGAAAACATCTCAGCACAATAAAGGCTACATATGACAAATCTATAGACAACTATCATGGTGAAAGGAGAAAATCCCATTAATAACTGGAACAGCATGAGGGTACCTACTTTCACCATTCCTATTCAATATAGTGCTTCAAGTCTTTGCTGGGGAAAATGGTAAGAGAAGTACATAAAAAAAGATACAAATAGGAAAGGAAGAAATCTGTATCCCTATTTACAATGACACATTTTTTTTTTTACTTGAGAGACCCCAAAGACTTCACCAGTAAACTATCACAGAAAACATTTTTAGTAAGTGGCCCATTATAAAAATAACTTGTCAAAAGTCCTAGTCGTCTTCTTCTATACCAAAGACAAGCAGAGTGAAAAAGAGACCAGGACAGGACAGCAATTCTATTCACAGTAGCCTGAAACCTAAAATGAAAACAAATGAATACAAGACTCAGAATAAAAATATCCAGGGAAATGAAAGACCCATACAATTAACTTTTTCAAAACAATGGAGAAATAAATTGAAGAAGACACAAGAAGTCAGAGAAACCTTATATGCACATGACCTGGTAGGGTTCACATAATGAAAATGGCCATCTTAACAAAAGCAATCTACAAATCCAATATAAAACCCTTATATTTCCAAGTCCTTTAAACATAGAAACTGTTAGTTTTACAATTTATATTAAAGCACAAAATACCTCAGATAACCAAAGAGTACTACACAATAAAAATAAAGCTGGGTATTCCTATCATTGATTTTAAGCTATACTATAGAACCATAGTATGAACTGCTGATAACATTCCAACCAAAGTGATAAACAAATTCTAAAATGTTCAACTTCAGCCCTTAGCTGAGTGAATCCAAGTTCACTGCCTGGAGAGCTCAGTCACACCAATCACACAAGAGTGGGGCTTATCAAATTCCAAATTGTTAAAAACAAACTGTATTGGTCTGATAATGGGAGTGAAAATAAAGATTGAGAACCAGACAGATTACAGCAACTTGAGAAACTCCATAAAAAGTATAGTGCTAGATGAATTTGTGTAATTTTGGTTTCATGTATCCCAACCAACCAGCTAATATATTTGTTTCAGACTCTTGTCTACAGAGCCTTCTCAACAAGAAGAAGAGAAAGTTATGATCAAAAGGGCCCAAAACCTTAATTGAGCAAAAATAAATAAATTTTTCCTTCCTTGTTATATATTGTTCAACATTTTCTATACAGTAAATAATGTTTTACCTTTACAAATTATTAGAAGACTGAATTGTAAATATTTGGGCATTGTAGATGTAACCAACCGTCTTATTAAATAAGAAACACAGAAACAATGTAAAAGAGAAAGCCGAGAGGTCAGAGCTCAGAGCTAAAATATAACCCTTCCTCCTGCGAGGTGTCCCAGCTTCCCAAAAGAAAACTATTTGCTGTGTGTAAGTCGATTTTCCAGTCATTCTGCCTTCTCATTGATTGTAAACCCAAACACGTGACTGCCTCGTCACTGTCTGAATGTACAGCCCCCTAGGTCTTAAAGACATATGTCTCCAATGCTGGTTGTATCCCTGAACACACAGAGATCTATGGGATTAAAGGCGTGTGCCACCACTGCCATACTCTGTCTATGGCTCTAATAGCTCTGACCCCCAGGCAACTTTATTTATTAACATACAATCAAAATCACATTTCAGTACAATTAGAATACCACCACATTTCCCCTTTTCTATTTTAATAGAAAGAAAAAAAAGCAAAAGGTTATAACTAACAAAAGAAAAACTATATACAAAAGTACAATAACTATATACAATATATACAAGTAATAAATACCTAAACAGGTATTTGACAAATCAGAGAAAATAATTCCATTATCTATCCTATTTTGGTAAATCCAAGATGTATCTAATGCACTTTCTATCCTAATTAATTTTCAACTGTAACTAACTAATCTTCAACCATAACTAACTAATCTTCAACTCCCTCAGAGACCCAAGAAGGGAATAATATTAGCTAACAAAAATAAAAAACAGAAAGTGCATGCAAGCAACTTCCAAAAAATTTGTGAGTTGACAGAAACAGCCAGCTGACTGGGCAGTCACCTGAGCTTTCTCCACAGTATTGGGGCATCATCTTCAGCCTATGGGCTTAGTGTATCTGACAGACTCATTTGTGAAGTAGGATGTACACAAGGTCAACAGTTCAACCTCATATTGGGTGAGAGCAATCCATGTACCAGAAACACCTGAATTCCACTAGTGTCCTGTCAAGATTCAGGATTTTAAATTCTGGAAATTGTTGACAGTTTTTTAATTCAGCTGTTCATTCTTCTTGGCTGTGTATATATGGCTTCATCTCACCATCCCCTTCTTCTCCACATCCCTCTATTAAATGCCATTCTACTTTCAAGAGGCATGATCTTTCAGCTGCTGTTCCATTGTACAACAGAAGCCATCGGCCCTCTGCCTGTTAAGCTGCCTTCGAAGAAAAGGGCACCGTACCTTTTCGGATTGCGAAGGCCACTTCAGGGATGGGGCCATATTGTCCTGGCCTTAGAAAATGCATTTTGATAAAGCCATAACCACACTTGTTTTGGCAAGAATCAGTAGTCCCTTGTTTCGTGTTCTGTCTGTCCATTTTGTCCTGTTGATTCGAGGATACTTTGTTGTCCAGTGGCTAACTTTTGCTACAATGAAAGTTCACTCCATATGCAGTTTCTTCAATGCCCATATTTTCTCTGAAGTAGATTGGTACTGCCAAGAGCCGACATGTCTCAAAAAAGAAAAATTTTCTAAGTTATTAAAACATTTTAAATGCCATATTCTGTAGATCTCTGAAGGGTTTGAAGATGACCTGTCTAAAACATCTCTGCTCAATTTTTAAAACATATCTAATATGACTACAAGTTCTATTGTAATGTCTAACTACTAACTTTCATTTCTTTATATCCAAATAGTTGGTAATAATAACATTCAAGGATCAGAAATTTGCATTACATTGTTAAATGAATGGTATAAATACAATTAGAAATATACATATAGCATTTTCTAACAATATCAGTTTCAAATTTGTATACAATATAAAACAATCCAATCCAATGTAAAGTATTTAAAACTAGTAATTGTCTTTTTCTTTTCTTTCTTTCTTTTTTTTTTAAACAAGAACCTTAAATCTAATCTCCTTTGCTTAGCCTTTCTCCTAACCCTTGACAATAACTTGTAACGAACCCCCATAAACATTGAAAATTATCCAAGACCCAAAACCCATTAAAAAGACCAAAAAACCACCCGCCCCACACCACCTCTTTGGGAATGTGAGCGTCGTATTCTTAAAATTGCTTCCTGCTGGGTATGGGCGAAGTTTTCTTTATCCTGAAAGAAAAATTTTAGGTTAATTGTCAAATTCTAGGAAAGGTAACTATATCCTTCATTATCCAGTCTGTGTATAATGCCAAAGTTCAGGGTTTATCTCAAGTCCTTATTCAAGTAGTCTTTGAGACTGGATCAGCTCAGCTAGTCATCTCAAAATTGCTCTGAGCACCTTGTAGTTCAAAGCTGATCTGTGGATGATGTTTGTCAGCTTAATGATATTATTATTGTCCACGTGGAATGTTGTTGTGGGGCCCCATCTTCTTCCTGGAGACATCAGCTGATGTTAGGCCTAGCCGTGATTTCCTGCAGAAAACTGATAAGAGACTCGAACACAAAAACATATATATGCAGCTAGCCTTTTTTCTAGAATTAGTTAGTACTCTATATGACCATTCATATCTTAACAAAGTTTAAAATGTATATATATTATTATATATTAATCTTGTAAATTTTAATATAAAATTTATACTTTAAGAAAAGTTTAAAGAATCAGAATAGAATCAAAGAGTTGAGATTAGTAATAGAATAGTCCCTTAATTAATTTTGCTTTTGTCCTGTACCATAGCAGAAGATGGCTCTTTTATTCTGGCATGATACAGGGAGTTTGCATTTTCCTTTTAACAACATGCTTGAGTTTAAAGAAGGAGAGAGCCATTCTCCAACTCCAAAGTCAGCTTTAAATTTTAATTGAACTGGGACTATTAGAAGACCAATAGTGTTAAATCTTTAGAGAAAAGCAGAAACAAACATTTAGGAAGACATAAAATTTTTTTAGATAATATATACCCATACACCGTTTCATTCTGTTTCTTGGGATAGATGATTTGTCCCTTTTCTTCAGTTGTCTCATTTGTCCAGTGTTCTTCAGATTCCTTAACCTTCATTCTCCTAAAAGACAAAAACAAAAACCTTTCCCCAAGACTAATTTTGGGGATGTTTCCTTTTGGTAAGTTATTATCTGATTAAATGAAAAGGCATGTGTTATTGATACAAGTTAGTTTAAATTGGATGTTCATGCTGGTTGATGAACTATCACCTCCTCTAATTAAGAGGTCTCTCTTGTTCAAATCGAACCTTTATCAATTTTGATGGTACCCACAGCTTATCTTCTCCTGTAGAAACAAAAGTAAAACCTCTTCCCCAATGTAATACATACCCTGGTTTCCATTCTGAGGTCAGCACATCATTAAAGTATATAGGCTGATTTAATTCTGTAGTTTTTTTCTATTATCCAATGTCTCTCTGCAGCTGTTGTTCCTTTCTCATTGGCATTCAGAAAATTCAAAGTTAGAAGAGCATTATGCAGTCTATTTCTGGGGGGTTTTGTTACCCATTTCTGTTTATTTAGCATATCCTTTAGAGTTCTGTTTGATCTTTCTATAACTGCTTGACTGTAGGATTATGTGGTATGCCTGTAATATGCTTTTATATTGTAATAAGCAAAAAACTGTTTCATTTTAACAGAGACATATGATGGAGCATTGTCAGTTTTGATTTGTGCAGGTATACCCATGATGGCCATAACTTCTAGCAAATGAGTGGTTACAGAATCAGCTTTTTCAGAATTCAAAGCAGTTGCCCGTTGAAATCCTGAATAAGTATCGATGGTATGGTGTACATATTTCAGTTTTCCAAATTCTGCAAAGTGAAACACGTCCATCTGCCAGATTTCATTTCTCTGAGTACCCTTTGGGTTACATCCTGCTGGTATTGGCGTTTGATTGTAGAAGGAACAAGTAGGACATTTCTTTACTATTTCTTTGGCTTGTTGCTAGGTTATGGAAAAATCCTTTTTTAAACCTTTACTATTGACATGATGTTTTTTTATGAAATTCTGAGGCCTCCAGCACATTTCCTCTCAATATTTATCAATCTCATCATTGCCCTGTGCTAGAGGGCCTGGCAGACCAGTATGGGATCGAATGTGAGTTATATATAAAGGATGATTCCTTTTCCTGATTGTATCTTGTAATTGAATAAATAGTAAAGTTAATTCTGAAGCATCAGGGATAAATTCTGCAGTCTCAATATGTAACACCACTCTTTCAGCATACTGAGAATCAGTTACTATGTTGAGAGGTTCTGAAAAATCCATTAATGCCAACAGAATAGCATACAATTCTGATTTTTGAACTGAATTATACGGACTTTGAACCACTTTACTTAAATTTTCTGATTTGTAACCTGCCTTTCCTTCTTTGTTGGCATCTGTATAAAATGTAGAAACTCCAGATATGGGTTTTTTTCTGTACAATTCGAGACAAGATCCAATCAGCTCTCTTTATAAGATCAATTCTATTGCTTTTGGGATATTTGCTGTTAATTTCTCCTAAAAAGTTACTGTAAGCTCTTTGCCAAGGTTCACTTTCTGTCCATAATTTTTCAATGTCCTCCTTACTTAATGGTATGACAATTTCTTCTGGGTCTATGCCTGCTAATTGACGAAGTCTCAATTTTCCTTTGTAAATCAAGTCAGAGATTTTTTCCACATAAGTTTTTAATTTTTTATTTGGTTTATTTGGTAAAAATATCCATTCCAATATAATATCTTCCCTCTGCATTAATATTCCAGTAGGAGAACACCTAGAAGGTAAAATAACCAAAATGCAATCCAGCTTTGGATCAATACGATCCACGTGCCCTTCATGCAATTTCTTTTCTACCAAGGCCAATTCTTTCTCAGCTTCAGGTGATAATTCTCTTGGACTATTTAAGTCCTTGTCACCTTCTAAGGTTTTGAACAAATTAGTCAGTTCATCATTTTTTACTCCAACAATAGTTCGTAGATAAGAAATATCTCCAAATAATCTTTGAAAGTCATTAAGAGTCTGTAGTCTTTCTCTCCGAATTTGCACCTTTTGGGGTCTAATTTTTTGTAGCTCTATTTTATATCCTAAATAACTAATAGAATCTCCTCTTTGTATCTTTTCAGGAGCAATTTGTAATCCCCAGCAAGGCAAAATTTTCTTTACTTCTTCAAACATTCTTTCTAAAGTATCTGCATTTGAGTCAGCTAGTAAAATATCGTCCATATAATGATAAATTATAGATTTAGGAAATTTTTTACGTATCACTTCCAATGGCTGTTGTACAAAGTATTGGCACAGAGTTGGGCTATTCAGCATTCCCTGTGGGAGGACCCTCCATTGAACTCTTTTAACGGTTGAGAATTATTATAAGTAGGTACTGTAAAAGCAAATCTTTCTCTGTCTTTTCTTGTAAGGGTATTGAAAAGAAACAGTCTTTTAAATCAATAACTATGAGAGGCCATCCTTTTGGTAACAGAGTAGGCAAAGGCATCCCAGATTGTAGAGAGCCCATTGGCTGAATTACTTTGTTAATTGCTCTAAGGTCTGTTACCATTCTCCATTTACCAGATTTCTTTTTAATAACAAATACAGGAGAATTCCAAGGACTGGTTGATTCTTCAATATGCTGAGCATTTAACTGTTCTTCTACCAGCTCTTCTAAAGCCTGGAGTTTCTCTGTTGTTAAAGGCCCTTGCTGGACCCATACAGGCTTATCTGTTAACCATTTTAAAGGTAGAGCTGTTCCCTCTTGTGCTGAGTCAAGGCTTGGGTCTGGCTTCCTTAAGCTCTGACCACGTGTGTTGGCTTTAAGGCAGGGCCCTGTTCGGCAGGGCAGGTCTGAGTTGTTTGTAGCACCGGCTTTAAGCAAGCTGCTCACAGACCTAGGCCCGGGCTAAGAAGCCGCCACTCGACTAGGAAGCTGACTGCTGTCTGCTGCCGCCTGCCGCCCTTGCGGGAAAGCGGACCTGCCGCCAAGCCAAGAGGTTTTTAATGGATTCTTGTCACGTTGGGCGCCAGATGTCCATGTAACCAACCATCTTATTAAATAAGAAACACAGAAACAATGTAAAAGAGAAAGCCGAGAGGTCAGAGCTCAGAGCTAAAATCTCACCCTTCCTCCTGCGAGGTGTCCCAGATTCTCGAAAAGAGAGCTATTTCCTGTGTGTAAGTCGATTTTCCAGTCATTCTGCCTTCTCATTGGTTGTAAACCCAAACACGTGACTGCCTCATCACTGTCTGAATGTACAGCCCCCTAGGTCTTAAAGGCATATGTCTCCAATGCTGGTTGTATCCCTGAACACACAGAGATCTATGGGATTAAAGGCATGTGCCACCACTGCCACACTCTGTCTATGGCTCTAATAGTTCTGACCCCCAGGCAACTTTATTTATTAACATACAATCAAAATCACATTTCAGTACAATTAGAATACCACCACAGGGCATGAAAATAGTATTTGAAGTAATATATTGTCAATTCATTTGGTATAATGATCCTACATTATGGTGATAAAACATAACAATTTATAATCTATATGTCTGCACAACCATATTTTGCCAACTGTAAATACAAAGAAAACTTGGGACACACATACACAAAATAATGTAACCAAGAAACATATTACTCAGTGTAGCTGGAAGTTTTCCTGTGTCCCAGCCAGCTGGAGGTTGGGACAAATCTCTTCCACTTGCATCCCCCAAGTAAACACACAGAGGCTTATATTGCTTATATTAATTATAACTGCTTGGCCATTAGCTCAGGCTTATTACTGACCAGCTCTTACATTTAAATTAACCCATAATTCTTATCTATGCTTAGCCACATGGCTTGATATCTTTTCTCAGTTCTGTCTTGTCATCTTGCTTCCTCTGTGTCTGGCTGGCAACTCCTGACAACTCTTCCTCTTCCCAGAATTCTCCTCATCTGCTTACCCTGCCTATACTTCCTGCCTGGCTATGGGCCAATCAGCATTTCATTAAGCCAGTGTATAAGGGCATTATCCACAGTATGACCCAGACTTTTGCAATGTTTTCTTAGTGTTCTGTTTATTTGTGTTAGTTTCATGTGTTTGCATCATGTATGTAAAAAGCACATATTTCATGATAAAGTCACCCCAAGAGTCAGAGAATATTTTTTCTAAGGAAAGATGCAAGGAAACTGCCAGGGATGGCATATAAGATGCCTGACATGCTGCCAGCAGAGATTGGAGAATAGGGGTCCCAAGATTGTGGATCATCAACCCTACATGCATTCCCCTCTGGATTTTCTGCTTAGCATGCCTATAGAGGGCCAAGGCAGAAATGCCTATGTGTCCCAATGTCATTCTTTATGGCATGCACTTGTCATGTTCTCCTCCATTTAAATACTTCTTGTAACACTAGTCCTTTTCTTCTATCTGATCTTCATGTTCTGTGTTCCTAGATCAATGATGATTACTGTGATACAGGAAAGGAGTGAAATAAATTTCACAGGAAATTATACTGAGATGATCACCCAGTCTGGGGTCAAGGCAATTATGCAGTTCATGGGAAAGAACCTGCATCCTTGGAAAGCTTTTCAGGCTTGAATAAACTGTACCAAATGTGTGGTCAACTATAGCACATAGTATGATATATATCAACACAGTAGACTCAAATTGGCCATGATGAATAATTCAGTTTCTGAGGATATTCCAAAGGCATTATGTAAAACTTGATATCTAAGGGGTATTGGCTGAAGACTGTAGATGGAGTAACATAATGATGGGATGACAAACTACAATTGTGGGAACCTAGAATAGGAGGAAAATGGTGGCCTCCACCAAGAAAGTGAGATGGCAGCTTTAATCCAGATATTTTGATTCCTCCTGAAGGAGGGTGGACACAATGTGGCAATGGTTAGAGTGATTGCTGCAAGTTTCATTGGGTTCCTAGATTGAAAAGAGTTGTCAGAAAAGGTAAGCTTTTTTTTTTTTTATGGAAGCTCTGAAAATTGGATCAGGACTTCCTTGGAATTTTTGGGATATAGAAGGATAAAAGTTGCTGACTTGCAGGAACATATTTCTTGTCTGAGGTCATTGTGGCCCACCAGTCATGGGGCTTGGTGTTTGCAAAGGGCTGAGGAGGAACCTAGGTGGCTGCAGGGGTCTTGAGGTCAGAGCAGGCTGTGTGAAAGGAAATGACTGTCTGGTACATTGACCGCTGTTCTTATTTTTACCTTTTTTTCAAAACTGCATGTTGCTTGCCTCTGGGTCAAGTGCTCAGAAGATTGTATATTCATTAATAATAAAAATAGATTTGCTTGCTTTGGTGTTAAGTCTGAGATAGTTTCTGTGTTTAGTAAAAGATGATGAAGAATATAGTGGTGATTATCTAAGAATAACCTTTGGAATCATGAGAACATTCTGTATTGGGTGATTTCCCCTTTTGTTTCTGTTTCCCCTTGCTAATGATAATAAAAGGCTGAGGTTACCAAGGCAAAAGCAGGAGCTAGAGAAGCTAAAGAAGCTGTAGCAAGAAGCTACTTAGCAACTGCAGAAGCCCGAGGTGACCTGTCAACTTGCAAGAGTGCCGTCTCTGAGTCGTTACTGCGCCTTCCAGGTATCCCTTCCTTCCAACCTCTGAAACTGCTGAGGCTGGTCTCTGGCAGGAAATGTATCATTCTAGTTTACCCTTCCCTGATCAGCTATCAACTGCCAGTTGCTCCTTGGTAAAGAATGAGCCTGACGATCCCATCCCATAGATGACTATGCCAGAATTTTGACTGTCTTGATTTTGTACAGGTCTTGATGTGCAGGTAATGACAGCTGCTGTGTGTTCATGAGTACAATGACCATACCATATCCAAAAGAGAGCATTGCACAGCACTGCTCACCATCCTCTGATTCTCATGTTCATTAAGCCTCCTTTTCCAGGATTGCCCCATGTTTGGGTGTATAGAGATTGGAGCATGTAATACAGAGATGTATAACTGTGCAATTTCTGAGAGTAAGAGGCGGAGAACTCAGTCTATTTTCTTGTAGCCAAATCCAAAATATTGGCTGAGTTTGGAAACCATGTAGGGAAGTGGATCCCACAGACATTTGTTTCAATGCTCCAAACTAAATACTAGGGTAAGTACAAGAACATTTTGAGTTTTTTGGTTTTTTGTTTGTTTGTTTGTTTGTTTGTTTTTTACTTATTCTGTTAGAAAAATCTATTACAGACACAAATAAATTAACATTCAAAATAAAAATAAATGAGTTTTGAATTATTGTGTAGGGAAAGATATTAATTAAGGAATTTGAAGTTTCCCTACAAATATATCTTTAAAAATAACTGATTTTAGTCAGACAATGGTGGTGTATGCCTCTAATCCCAGCACTCTGAAGGCAGAGGCAGGCAGATCTGTGAGTTCCAGGCCAGTCTGGTCTAGAGTGAGTTCCAGGACAGCCAGAGCTACACAGAGAAACTGTCTCAAAAAAAGCAAGCAAACAAAAAACAACAAAATAACCTAGTTATTTTTAATACCTGATGGTGATTTCCTCACTTCTGACAACAGAAACAAAAACATCATCAAGTGAGTAGTAGATTTATCACAGATTTACTTGCTTTTTGGAGATTATGTAGCATTACCGTATTTCTCTAAATATGATTAAATATTATTTATATTAAATATATTATTATCTTAAATATACTGAAACTTTGCTGAGAATTCTTTTCGGTGAAGAGAGAAACATGATTAATAGATGATGTCTTTAAAACACAAACAGCTAAATGAATATTTTTAAACGTTCCAATACTAATAATTAAAAATAATAACTAAAGAAAAATTATAACTTTCCAAAACACAAAAACAGAGTATAAAACTTTTAGATTGTCTTATGTACACATTTTATAAAAAGTTTGAAACTTCTTTCATTGGACTTTTCCAATTTTATGAAATATCATATAATATTATTAAAATTGATATAAAATGAAGAACTTGACAAAATGCACTGATTCACATTATTGCAACTATTTTTTCTAGAAGGTTAGAACACATACAATGATGTTTCTAGGGCTAGTATTCAGTAGCTTTGCTTATCTTTTTGTAGTGGATGACAGTTCTACCTATAACCTTGAAGTACCTGCCCCCAGGCATGGCCTCAGGACTACCGGTAAGACCAGAGAGGCATTTATACTGCTCTCTACTCTCCCACATGGGCTTGAATGATGGAGACTGATTCAGGCAATAAAACAACGTGGGAGAGAACCTTAGCCTTCCAGGACCCTGCTAAGATTCTTCTATTTTGATTTAGTGAGTTTTCTTTCCTAATAAGGTTAAACAGACTCCCATGGATTTCCAGCATTATCTGTTCTCCAATCACGTGGATCTGAGCCCCATGTCCTAGGGCAGCTCTGGTGACCAAACCCTAATGCCCTCAGGTGGCTGCTGGTGAGTTTTTCTGTCCTGCAAAGCCCAGCTCAGCTCAACACCTCCCCAACACGCCCCCCCCCCCCCCCCCCCCCCCCCCCGTCCCCGTCCCCGTTCCCCGTCCCCGTCCCCGTCCCCCCCATCCCAGCAGGAGCTGCCTGACCCCTGCTCAGGTCACTTCCTTCATCCAGCAGCCTTGTGGGAGCCTGTAAGCCAGGCAACTCCTGAGGCCTGTGAGAGAGACACTCCCAGACCAGGAGGCTCATTTGACAGTGGTTCTTCTATCCACTGCCAGAAGCATGCACATTCAGCCGTGGATAGAGCAGTGTCAGAGACAAAGGTGCCTGCACTAGGCATCTTTCTATTATACACAAGTTCCACTCCTATTTGGACTATTTTGTGTATTGATACAAATGTCAAATTATGTTTGTCACACTGTCTATATGTTCTATCTCTGCTTAGGATATTTTGTATATTGATATATATTAAGGATATTGTTGTCATATTACGCTACACATTTCCACCTCTGTTTAAGATATTTTGTATATTGTCACAATTTTGAGGTCACTGTCCTTATACTATACATGTACATTTGTTTATAGATTGTTTACCTTGTTAATGTGAAGCCTTAGTCCTTAAGTTATTTAGTCCTTAAGTTATTTAAGTTATTTAGATAAGACTTAATAGTCACCATGCTTGTCATACCTATAGTTATGTTAATTAGGTTTTCCAGATTTACAAAAACATATGTCATAAATAAGATTAATAATCACCCATGCTTGTCATATCTATAGTTAAGTTAATTAGCTTTCCCAGATTTACAAAAGCATATGTCAGATGGATAGGTAATCTTCAAACACTTCACAAACCTAGAGAAAATGGCATTTAAATGTTTTGATATCTGTTAGAATTCTGTTGACATGAAACAACGATTGCTCCTGGCAGCACTGATCAACTCCCTAGAGACTGTTGGGCTTCTAAAACACTCGGGATTGAAGTTTGCCTTCCTCTTGGAACAAAATAAGCTGCTGAGCAAATAACTGCCCTTGCCTCCAAAGCTGGCAGCATGCATGCTGTCCTTCTGAACGAGTAGGACACAAGGGAAAGTGACTACTGAAACTTGCCGAGACAGGGTAAGAAGGTCTTTCAAAATTCCTGCTTCTGATAATGGTCTGTCAGACTTTTTTCTAGGCCTATAGCCAAAAATGGATGCCCTAATGGTACTGAGAAACTTTAGGTAATTGTCCAGGCTGCGAGCTGTCTCTGTCTATTCTCCCAATTTTTCAGAAATTGCTTGCTTGCACTTCCTGTTTTCTCAGGTAATATCATTTTTCCTTCTCAGGTCTTTGATTGAGTTGAAGACTAGATAGGTACTGTTTTAATCCTCTCATATCTTAGCTAAGAACATTTTAGATACTAAAGTTAGAACCTTTAGGATAGGACAGCTATTGGAGTAATCTCTGTACCATGCCATTTACCTGTGGTCTGGACATTTCTGCTACTTTACTAGATCAGGATAAATGCTAAATTCAAAATATTTTATGAATGACTTCAACAGTGTATTTGAAGGACTCTTAAATTTCTCTCTGAAACTTTACAAGCCAGGAATTCAGCATCTGCCTTTCCCTCAACATTGTCTTCTAAGTTCCCACAGCATCTCATAAAGCTCTGACTACTCAATGGATTTTCCAGCTCATAGCTCCAAAATCCTCAATCTGCCACCTATAAGAAGGTCCAAGGCATTAGAAACACATACATAGGTCCACCACTGTAACACCTGTGTTCCTGGTATCTGTTTCTATCCTAGTTGGCTTTCTGTTGATGGGGGAGAAATGAGTTTTCTTAAACTTACAGGCTATAGCACATCTTTAAAAAAAAGTAAGGGTAGGGAGTCAAGGTGGAAACCTGGAAGCCAAAATGGGGCAGAGGACATAGAGAAATGTTGCTGACAGGCTTCTTTTCCCTGGCTTGCTCAGTTTGCTTTCTTATAAAAACCAGGACCACCTCCTCAGAGATGTTATAGCCTATGGAGGGTTGGGCCCTCGCACATCAATCATTAATCAAGAAAATCCCCCAATTGATGTGTCCATATTCTAATCAGATGAAAACAATCCTCAATTACCATTCCCTTTCCATGTATAACTTTTTGTGTCAAGTTGATCAAACTAACGGGCACAGATGGATTTTGAGAGAGACCAGCTAACAGTGGTTTAGCAATGAGAGTATGTTTTGAGTATGTTTAAAGTCCTAACCAAAACCACAAAACAAAACAACAAGCAATGAAAACTGTGCTCTTACAATGAAGGGCATCTAGATGACAGATAGATTCTCCGTGTATATGGGATTGGAAGACAACTTCTAGAACTAGAGCCAGTGTATGTTTGTCACCTACAGCTTTTTCTGTCATCACACAGCAATTCATTGGATGAGACAGATGGTGTCCTTTATTTCAATATATGTAAGAAAATTATTCTTTCTTCTAATTTTCATGAGACCTTATCTCAGCTGCATTAAGTATAAATTTGTAATAAGTATCAGTGTTGATGGAAAACATAGGAGCTTGTTGGATAATTATGTGATGTATTTCATTTTCACTTCCAAATTTACCTATGCATCAAACCTTATTTCCTTGGCATTCATTCTCCAACCTCAGAATAATCCATAATGAATATAATTTTATTCATATTATATGTATCTTTGAATGAAAAAAATCATTATTTTAGCAAATGATTAAGTATAAAATATTAAAAATGTTTGTGAGAACAGATTTAAGGCATCAGCAGACATTCTTTATGCATCCCAGAATATAGTCTCTACCCACACGAGAAAAGATTTCTAAATGGATAAAAGGCTGAAATATTTCATTTCCAGCAATAGTACTTATTTTTATGTAGTAGGCTTTTATATTGTAAGTTGCCTGATCATGTGATAGATTTAGGCATCTGTTCCATAATTTAATGTGAATAAGAATTACTTAGAGATGTTAATAAAATGCTGATCTCCAGCTCTTCTCTAAATATATTATTACTATAGCAAATTTTATCTCAGGTTTTGCCATTGCTGTTAGGACTGAAGTTGATTCTGGTATGGGTTGCATTTCAACTTTGCTTCTACTTTCCTCCCACTGAACTAGAATTTGTTTACTGGTTCTTCCTTCATGTTTCCTAAAGTTTGTTACATATGTTTTAATTGTTCAAATTTAGCATTAAACTATGCTATGCAATATAGCATAGTGTTAGATGTTATGATGAGTATATAGACACAATAACCTTCTAAACTTATCATATGAGTATATTTAGATTTATACTTAATATCACAGTTTTATTATATAGATATAATTGAGAAAAAAATCAGTGAAGATACAGACACAAGCACAGAGACACCAGCATGGCGGGGGTTATCTGGGAAAGTCCAAAGGCAGCTCAATGGATCATTTATATTCATAGATTTTTAGAGAACATAATGATACAGTTATTACTGAGTTAGTCATTGGGTAGTTGATTGAATTTAATGTCCATTCCCTCCATAATTCTTGGGGACTAGATTGATATCCAAATGACACGGAGTCTGAACCTTCTACTTACATGATTGCCTTTTCAGTTATTACCCAAACAGGAACTACCTTGGGGTCCATCATAAGTCAATTTATTAGCCTAATCTTCAATGTGTTCAACAATGAAAAGAATCCTCAAAGGATAATCTGACCTATGGTGTTGTTGTGTTAAGGCATTGATAGAAATGGAATAAGCAATAACAAAGCAACAGAGAAGATAAACAACCATTAGATCATAGTGTGATGAAATGCATAATAGGAGAAAGGTGGAGTTGATGCCAGCACAATTGCACTTTAAATAGATGTGAGTAATAACAACTACCTTTGGAAGAAGAAAGAAGGCTTCAACATAAGCAAGTCAGGACAGGAAGATGCAGACACATCTCCCAATGTGATAATAATGAAGGAAATAACAAAGAAAGTCCATGGTTCACATAAAAATGCATAACTTAGATGTAGGAAGAAATTGTGAGAAAGATTCAAAATATCCTATCTGAATTCTGAGATACAGAGAATATGAAGCTACAGTTAAAACAAGAGAATGAATTTGAAATTTGAAACAATCAGTATGAATTGAATCATTGATGAGTTCTATAAACTATCAAATGATTTTAATTTAATTAAGAATTTTTCCAAAAATCAGAACAACATTCAACTTGCTATTATCCTGTTGGCATTTCATTGTACCAAATCAGAGAATAATACTGTAAATTGCAATGATTTGAGACCACCGCAGTATAAATTAAATGCCAATATACTAGCAAACTGAATTTAGAATTATAGGAAAGAGTAAGTTACATTACCAAGTGACATTCATTCAAAGGATGCAAGTTTACTGTAAAAATATGACATTAATTTGTATAATGTCCATGTACATAATCATCTCAGAGATAAAATTATTTGACATTAATTATACCTAATACTTATGAGTTATATAAATTATCCAAAATAAAAACAATCTGCAGAAACAGCCCACAGCTGAAGTAAGGGGCTTTCATTGGCATGGGATGGCTGAAAATAGATTGGTGTTTCACTTGGCCTAACTTATAAATGCTTATATATCCATGCTATCATTTTCATGATAGCAAATGAAATAAGCCTAGCTGTCTGTCCATCAACAGAGAGTAAAGAAAAATGAAACTATGATACATAAAATGGAATTTTATTCAGCTATTTAAAAATAAGTAATTTTCAAGAAATGGATGTAAATGGAAAATATTCTTTTAAATGAAATGCCCAGGTTAATGTTTTCTAATTTGACAGAATCTAGAATGAGGTGAAAGATGGACTTATGGGTGTTCTTCTGGATGATTATCTTTATTATATCAGTTTATGTAGGCAGACATGGTGACTGTCAGTGATTTCATTTTCTGGCTGGATCCTGATTCTATAAGCAGAGAAAGAAAACTAAGAAACAGCATACATTCATTTTCATCTCTCTACTTCTTGGTTTTGGGTATGTATAGTTGGAGATATGTATAGTTTGAAGTATGTATAGTTTTGGGTATGTATGAATAATAAGTGGATTTAAACTCTTAATTCCTTGACTTCCCCACCATAAAATGGATTGTATCTTAGACTATAAGACAAAATTTATTCTTCCTTCTTTATGTTGATTTTATCAGATATTCTCTCATAGCAACAGGAAAAGAAACTAGGTGACATAGTAAGCCAGTCTCAGAAAGACAAGTAGTATATGTTCAGTCTCATGTGCAGACTCTAGCTTCTAACTGGTAAATATGTGTATAGAGCTGTGGGTAAATATAGGCAAAGGTCAGAAAATATTCGGAGAACCATGTGACTAGAATAAAGAAGAGAAACTTTAAAGGGGCAGGGCAGAATAGAGAATACAGAAAACATGAAGGGAAAAAGAAGGGGAGTAAAAAAGAAAAGTTGGGAAGGATGCAGAGAGAGGAAGGAAGAGTTAGATATGCAACCAATGAAAATGAAATGGGTCTGAAAACCTTATGTTCTGGGTTTCTGTTGCTGTGAGAAAACATCATGGCTAAAAGCAAGTCGGGAGAAAAGCTTATTTCTTCTTACCCTTTCAGGTAACTGCCCCTCATGATTTCATGTCAGACTTAATATAGTCTTTGCAATTATTTTAAAATGTTTAATACTGATTGGCATATGTAATATTTTTGTATATGAAACACAGGAATTTAGCTGGGGCCTCAAGCAGGGGCTATGGATGTGTGTTGCTTACTGACTTTTCCTCATGCCTTGCTCAGTTTGCTTTCTTATAGAACTCAAAACCAATGGCCCCTCATTGGAGCCAGATCAGTCACCAGGCAAGAAAGTGTACCACCGACTTGCCTACATGCCAATCTTATGGAGGCCTTTTCTCAATTAAGGATTCCCTCTTCCCAAATAGGTCTAAATTATGTCAGGTTAACAAAAACCAACGAGCCTACTAGCTTGATAAGTGTGTTACTTAGCAAATTGGTTAAAAATCATCATCATCATCATCATCATAAGAGTTTTTGGGAAAAGTTACATGAAACGTTAATTATGTACCAATACCCATTAAAGGAAATCTGAAAACAAGTAAAATGCAAATGACATTGCAAGGTATTTGAGAATAGCAAAAGAGAAAAATACATAATAAGATTTAGTAATGATATCTACACATGACAAAGAAAAAATTGTGTACTCTATTTTAGTTTTATATTGAATTTACTGTAGGAGAAGACTTGTTGAGACCTAACAAAGCATTTAATTTCCCACTGGAAGAGACAGAAACTCCAAATGAGATTGTGGTTCTAATTTTTATTTTGTGTATGTGTGTGTGACAACTCTAAATGATATTTGATTTTATATTCTGTAGAATTTAGGACTTAATTTTTATTAGTTCTTTTTAAAGGACAATCATTACTTCACATCATGGATTGCTTCACTTGAATAACTGTAAACTTTATGTAATAACATTAACATTTTAATTTATTTTATTATAATATTTGGATATGGGTTAATAAAATAATAAGATATCAAAAAAATCTACGAATAACTCTCTAAATCCACACTACTTACCTTCAATATTTCATACAAATTCTAAAGGACATAGACTACAACCACATATGAAAAAATCAACATTCTTTTATACATGTTCATATTATGCATAATGTATCACAAATCTTAAAGGGTCTTATTAATAATAAAAAAAAAAACCTCAAGAACCAGATACTGGAGTGAACGCTAAAAGATCAGATAAACAGAACCAGCCACAGCCAATCTCACCTTGCCAAGTCCTGAGCTGATCTTGGTTTCTCAAACTGGAAGTCTCTGAGTCCTCATTTGAGTGGATCTCAGCTGAACTGCTATTCAAAAGCCTAAAAGCTTAACAGATTCAAGTTCCTGGTCCTCATGCCTTATATACCTTTCTGCTTCCTGCCATCACTTCCTGGGATTAAAGGTGTGTGTCACCATGCCTGGCTGTTTCCAGTGTGGCTTTGAACTCACAGAGATCCAGAAGTATCTCTGACTCCTGAATGCTAGGATTAAAGGCATGTGCTACCACTGCCTAAACCTATTTTTAATATAGTGACTGTTCTGTTATCTGACCTCCAGATAAGTTTATTAGGGTGCACAATATATCAACCACAGCATAATAATATATTTGCTTTCTGTATAAATAATCTTCAGTGATAACTCTATAACTAAACAAATGTGAATTAGTAAAAATTAACTTGCATGTAATTAGTTTTGCAGTAATAAAATCTGAGTTTTGTAAATTAAAAAGAAGTGATCATATTGTGTGATTCTCTGAAGTAATTAGGTTTATTTGAGTGTTTAGTTTATTTTTAAAAGTATACAATAATCATGCAGGGTAGAAGAAAAACAAGTCTTTTATTTATTGAAAGGATGAAATTAAACTGTCAAGACTAAACCATCTACATTTTTAAAATAATTTATTTTCCTGTCTTTTAAAATTCAATGTGTCTTTATCATTTTGTTAATAACTGTTCTTGCCAAGAATTTTTGTTTCAGTTTTAGAGACTAGCACAATGCTGTAAATGTATCTACTAGAAAATAAGCTGTCCTGCAGGGGGTAGGCCATGTCCATGTCTGTAACATTAACAGCAAAGCATTTGTGCATTTTATGGAACAATTTTATTGTAACATGATAAACTTGAATCTATGTTAGATTTCTTATAACCAGTGTAAGCCTTTTAAAATATTTAACATTATTTAATATGATTTAATATTCACACATGCTAGCTATTTTAGGATTAAATCTAGTTTCAGGATCTTTCTGCTCTCATTCTTACCCCATCACCATGCAGTATTTTCCCTCCTAACTTTATCTTCTCTGTCTGTTTCTATAAACACTCATTAACTGAGTCTATCCAGTGCTACCTGCATGTGCTTAGGTGTGGTACTATTTATTAGAGTATGGGTAGTCTCTCAGGGCCACCATACTTGGAAAAAACTGACTCTTCCTCCTCCAACAGTCATCAATTGCCAATAACTGGAGTGGAATTTCAGGTTTCCTCCCACACTGATGCTGACATTTTTGCTGGTTTTACCATGTGAAGATCTTATGCATGCAGTCCCGGACACTATGAGTTCAGTGTGCAGCTGCATTGTCATTCTTGGAAACTACTGTTAGGCTAGCGACCTATACTCCCTCTTGTTCTTGCAATTTTTTCACTCCCTCTTCATAATAGTTCCTGAATCTTGGGAAAGGAGACATGATGTAGATGCTCCGTTTAGATCTGAGCAGTTCACATTCTCTTATTCTCCATGTCGTAACCAGATTTCTGTTTCTGCATTACATACCATCTACAACACAAAGGAGGCATTTTTCTTTCACAAGTTGGAAGCTTAATTTGAGTGGGTTCTTGTCCTGGTGCACCACATCCTTTATTCCAATAGGAGCAAGCCTCCCCTTGAACTTCTTATCTCTTTCACCCAAACCCTGGCTCCAACCTTAAATTTCCTAGTGCTCTTTTTTCTCTTCAAAGTTTATCCTTTATTCCTTTCTGCCCCATTTCTCTTTTTCATGTAGACTTGCATGAGAGTGGCTACTAATAACTACACGGCAGGATCAATGCCTGGAGGAACCCCCGGAGGGCAGAAGTTCGCTGTCAATGGTCTACATTCCAGACCCAATGTTCTACATTCTTGCATCTAAGTAGTTAACACCCAAAATGCAGGATACACAAACAAGGAACTTCCCCTAAGCATTCAGAAGGGTGGATACCGGCAGGGAATCTGAATAGGGAGGACATCTGACCGAGGTCAGCAAGCAAGGCCGTAGCCACTCCCAGTCGGGGACCAGGGACCATGGCGCCCACAGGTCCCCCCTTTTTATTAAATGAGCTTCTGACTTAGGTTGCGTGGGACCAGCAGACCACCTTACCCGTCATAGAGACACCTGCCCAGGCCACACAAGTGCTCTCTGTCTTAGGTTGATGGCAGCCCCCCAAGCATTACCCGTCTCTGAACACTCATTATCATACAGACTCAACCATGTGAGCTGTAGAGTGACTGCTGCCAAAGATCTCAAAGTGGCACTGGGCTTGCAATCTGTGCGACACAGAAAAGACCAACAGAAGTCCGAACCCACCCATAGCCAGGAGGCTAAAGGCAATTGAACCATTCCCTTCTTAAACAAGCCTTACTGTAAATTGGAGTCCTTGTAAGGTGGTATCCCATAAGCAAATGGAACTTGAGTTTCAATAATTTTACAACTTTCAAAGCCAATTATAATGTATAAAAGTGGAATTAAATTTATCATGCCCAATAAGAAGAAAGATTAACTAACTGTGGTAGCTACTTTTGCTGCCAGGGTCTCCATTGTGCTAGCTGTAGTAACCAATTATGAAGTAGCAATCCCAGAAACAATAGCAGCAGTGGCCACCACTGCTATAACAGCAACAACGGCAACAGCGATGTCAGAGTCTCTTCTGGAGCGTGTGAGCATCATCTGTGTCTAGCTGCCATGGTCCACTGGCATGGACACAGCTCCAGGAACACGAACCACCAAGGCCCATTTCTCTTGATCTCAGCACTACTTAGGCTGGCAGGTCTGCAAGAGAACAACTGAGAAACATAAAGAAAACAGAAAACAAAAACAGCAAACAAGGAGCAGAACTAATGGCCTCAATAATGGCTACATTCAGGCTCACAAATTTTGAGGTATCTTCAAAAAGGCTAGATGAATTTCAGGAGGCAAATAAATGTTGCACAGAGCCATTCCTGAAAAGTAGGTACTACACCAGCTTGAGGGGGGTTGCAAAATGTGAAAAAGGCTTAGCTGGCATGCTACTGTTTACAACTGAAGTTCATTGACCTTCAGAGTTATCCTTAATCTCCAAGGTGTGGTACATTCTCAATGTTTTTTGAAAAAAGTTACCATACATTACCTTCTGAGGAATCCAACCACATGGCTACAGTTCCTAGGCTTACAATAATGTTTGCCAAGGCTGGCTGTATTGGGCTCTCAATCCCCATTGGCATCAGAAGAGGAGAGTTTTTTACGAAGGCCCAATAGGTCTCTGCCATGTTGGGATTCAGCAGCAGCCACAGGGCGCACACAGCGTTCAGGAACCCAGAGAGGAACTTCATTGTCCTGTGGAAAGACACAAACAGATCCCCGGGCCTACACCAACACCAGATCGGGTCCCCTCCAAGTGCCAGTAGAAAGATCTTTCCATCGCACCAGAGGATGATTTGCAACAGGAGCCCTCCAGTGCTTATCTGCAGCAGATACTCCAGCAGAATCCACCGATAAAAAATTTAAAATATATAAAACAAGGGAAAGAATAGAATGTGGAGAGGAAAGATGAGCCCCTAGCTCCCCCCTTTTTACTTTAGCAATATAAGTTTTTAAGGTACTATGGCAGCGTTCTACTATAGCCTGTCCTTGAGGATGCAAAGGAATGGTGAAGAAACAATCCCTCAAGTCAACCACAATTAAGTGCCAATGCTTAGGAATTGCCACAGGGGCAGGCAAGCCAGGCTGTGTTGTTCCCATGAGAAGCATGGTTTTATTTATAGCTCTAAGATCCTGTAACAGCCTCCATTTTTCTGATTTCTTTTTAATAACAAATATAGGTGAGTTCCAAGGTGAAGTGGAAGGAATGATATGTCCAGCATCTAACTGCTCCTTAACCAATGCATACGCAGCCTCCAATTTTTCCTTAGCAAGGGGCCATTGCTCCCCCCATATAGGGTCATCACTTTTCCAAGTGATTTTTATCGGTTGTATTATTGAAGGCTGCTGTGCAGTGACCCCTATGGAAAAGACCCTAATCCTCTAGTATCGCCAGGACCCCTAGTGACACAGTTTTTGTCTGCCGCAGGGAGCGGGTCTCCTTACAACATTTTCCCTAAGCCTTTGCCCGGGCAGTAGCCCTGACTCTTCAGCATCTGTTGTACAGGCTGTGTAGTAAGCACCGCTCCCATGCCATCCAACACATCCCGTCCCCACAAGTTCACTGGAATGTCAGGTAGCACAAATGGTTGAAAAGTTCCTGCATGACCCTCCTCATCCTTCCAATTTAAAAGTAGCTTGCTCTGTAATGGCGTCTGAGCTGTGTCAATACCTTGTAGGTTAGAGGTAGAATTTTTAAGGGGCCAATTGGGATCTCAGGATTCTTGTGAAATTATAGATATACCCAGCACCAGAATCCAATAATCTTTTAATTTCAATCCCATATAATTTTATTTTTAATTTAGGCTGTTATCATTGATAACTGTTTGTCAAAACACCTTTTTTCCTGTACTTCCAAAGCCTCCAGTTCTATATATCGGCGCCATTTTGAATTTAAAATATGAAAGTAATAATAATTGAGAAATTCTATCACCAGCTTTTGTTTCCATGGTCCTTTTTTACATATGTCAATTATAAAAGCATTAAATACAATCTCTATAGGATTTGAAAAGGTGAAGTTTAGGTAATACTCTTTAGTATTTTTATAAAATCTTAAAAAGAAGATTCTTTTTTATAGATTTTAAGTAACACATTAATGTAAATAACCAATTATTAACAATGTGAACCAAACAATTTACCTGTATTTTATTTACTGTAAAAATAATTTTGTAACCTCTTTATCAGGAAGAGATTATCATTTATGGGTTTATCTTAGCAACATTATTTAATAAGCTAACAACCCAATCCATTTCAGGTGTTATATTTTTATAGAATTAAACCAAGAATTTCTAGAAAGCAACTTAAATTGTAGAGCCAAATTTTCAGTAATGATCAACAGACAAGAGCACACCAAATATATAGTTCAAAATTATGAATTTTGTTCCTTTAGTTTATCTACCATGAGGATCAAACATTCATCCAAACATGTATTAAGACAATCAAAAAAACAGAACATCCTTTATTCAAACAGCATTGACTTAGCATTCAATGTCCTGACCGAAACCATTTTCACCAGAAGTTAGGCCCGTTTAAACTTTTAGTGCTAGTCCCTTTCCAGCCCCAGCTCGCTGGCTCTGTCCAGTGCTCAGGCTCTATTGTCAGCACCTGCCTGGGCCGCACTCCATCACGGCTCTGCCTCCACCTGGCGCGTACCTGCTTCGGGCTATCTCCTGTGCCTTTGTCCGCCACAGCCGCTGGGCGCGCCCCGCACACACAAACACATTTAAACTTCCTACTCCCATGAAGGGACTACCTAGTAACGAGTTATTCCCACCATAAGGGAAAAACAGAAAAACATTTCCCACGAAGGGATCCTAAATATTGAATTATTCCCATTCTGAGGGAAAAATAAAAAACATTTGAGCCAAAATTAAGCAAACAGACAGCAAAACTTTAAGCTCTGGCCTCGCTTGCTGTTCAGCCAGCAGCAATGAGGCCTACTTGCCGATTCTTTGTAATTCAGATGCTGCTGCTCTGCACTGGCAGAGAGAGCTCAGAGTTTCAGCTATCCTGAAAACTCTACAACTGGAAAAAGTCTTTACATCCTCTATTACCACTGGGAAGAGGCTTCTCTCTTTCCTTTATCCTTTCTCTACAGGGCCCCAATCTTTAGGCCCAGTTTCAAAAATTTTTCCCCTTTTTACCGGGAAAATTCTTTTTTCTTGATTAAAATTTTTTCCCCATTTTTAACGGGAAATTTCCTTTCCTCCCCTCTTCTCTATTGGGAAGATTTCCTTTTTCATTTAAAATCTTTAGCTGTCTTGCCCTTTCTTAACTTTGGTGCCTTCCTGCTTCAACAGTCCAATTAACTGACTGTGAGCTAATTGCACACATTTCAATTCACTCTTACCTGTAAAATGCCGGCCGGCCTTCCAAGAGTGTCCGTCAGCTGGTCCTTCTTTCTCAGATCTCAGTAGGAACCTCCATTTGTAGCGGTAACGCCCACATTACCGATATCTGTTCACCATGTCTGAGCAAAGGGCTGCGGATTAAAAATAGAGACAAGAGACAGCGAGTCATTGGTATGATTGGATGTCAAATGCCGTTTATTGAAAGAGGGAAGAAACCTTAAATACATACAGGCTTACAGCACAAATGGAGGAACCCCCGGAGGGCAGAAGTTCGATGTCAATGGTCTACATTCCAGACCCAATGTTCTACATTCTTGCATCTAAGTAGTTAACACCCAAAATGCAGTATACACAAACAAGGAACTTCCCTTAAGCATTCAGAAGGGTGGATACTGGCAGGGAATCTGAATAGGGAGGACATCTGACCGAGGTCAGCAAGCAAGGCCGCGGCCACTCCCAGTCGGGGGCCAGGGCCCATGGCGCCCACAAATGCCACTCTGCCTTAAAATCTTTACCATCAAAGAATTCAGTCCATTACTTATTAATCTAGCCTCAGGATCGTGTTAATACGGCATAACTGCTGTAGCTTCGAAGCCTTAGGCAGTGACATTCCATTCCACTCTTGGAGCTAAAGCTCCCCCAGGTTTAGCCCCAGGGCAGGTCTCAGGAGCCCCACCCATCAGCTTAGGAGATGAAGGGGACAGGCAAGGTGCACAGCATGTGGACAAAAGATTGTTAATCTCAGATTTTCAAGTTCGCGAGAGAGCAGCAGGCTGAAAGTGACTCCATGCCCTGGATGGGACCCTGGACCTGCAGGCCACTCCTCGCCTATGACCCTGAAGGGGCAATTCTCCATCAGCCCCCACCCAGCTCAGGCCCTCTCTGAGCTATGTGAGGCCCCCTACTGCTCCACTTCCCTGTGTGGCCTGACCCAAACCTGCTGGCCTTGTCCAGGCCCCGAGGTGCTCACAGCCCACCCTATGGCCTGGCCATGCCTAGTCCTCATGGCAGCCTCTGGGCTGACCTGGCTGCCATCCAAATCACGCTGCAAAGCCTCCATCCCTGAGCAAGCAGGAGCCTGGTCCCAAATCTGCCAGGTCTGAGACCCTGCAGTGCTCATAGTCCACCTAGCCCGCTCAGCGGTGCCCGGGGTCCGGGAGCCTGCAGTAGCCGCTGGGCTGTGCAGCCGCTGGGCTGTGCAGCCAATGCCCACTGGACTCAATGCAGTACATTCCCAGCCTGCTGCCTGCACTCTGGTCGGAGAGCAAGGAAGCAATGGGGGAGTACTTAGTCACTTAGTCTGTCACAGTTCAACCAAAGGGACCCTGGTCCCTTCTGCTGGCCATTGGCCCAGGAGCCACAATGCACACACAAGCCCAGGCATAAGACACATAATCATGTGGCCACACTTTGCACACATCCACATATTCACATAAGCAGGACATTCCAACAAAAAGGCAAACAATTTTCCCAGGGAAACAGCATCAGCTGACTGAAAGGATGAAACGGAGCTGGTGGGTTGGCGGAAGAGGCACGGCCATGGCAGAACCCAATATTAGGTTTTAGAGCTTTTATGGGGGGTGGGGTGTAGCCAGGCCTGGCAGAGGCAGAAAGATCAAGAGGCAGATGTGATCAGGCCTGTGGAAGGATATGTGCAAGAGAGAGCAGGAAACATGGCGCTGCCTTATAATGGCCAGGACGCACCTGCGCACACTGGCCTGGGAACAGAGATCACACAGTCACATCTGCATGACTATGTGACCACTTAGCCATGGGGCAAGGGTCACACAGGACATATGACCTGGAAATGACCAGGCAGAGAGGACTAAGTGTCCCACTGGACATGCATAACTATGGGGCATGGTTGGAATTCCTATCATTGACCACAAACAGATGTGGGGTCTCTACCCCATTACAGATCTGAGGCCATCTGTCCTCAATCAGACAAACACATGTGGGGTTCCACTACAGATGTGGGGTTCTCCACCCCCACTAAACCCACTAATGGAGTCAAAAATGTCTTTCAGCCCCTTGCGATCATGGTCCTGGGGCGTGTCCGCCATTTTAACCTTTCCTGATCACAATCATCTACTGATTTAGGCATACCACAAAAACAAAACTGAACACAAACAGGACAGAGAACAGACTCTTACTGGCTGGCTTCAGGCTGTATGGGGGATGGTCTCGGTGGGCCTGGGGGAGCCCAAATCATGGGGACCCTCAAAAGAGCACCACAGAGACCAAATCCTGCATGTAAAAGCAAAGAGCTTTATTATCTTCAAGCTCTGATCTTGGTCTCTCTGTCCATCCAATGCAGTGGTGACAGCAGAGAGCTCAGAGCCCAGGCAGAGTGGGGTTTTTAATCTATCATAGCAGAGGTTGGGGTGAGGGGATTTCCAGAGTTCAGGACTCTGATTGGCTGATATTTGTCTAGGGGTATAGTAAATGTTTGGAATGTCAGGTATTTCCTCTTAGATGAAGGCCTCACTGGGTGGGGTTATCTTTTGGCTCTTCCTGGGTCCAGGTGTGCCAGCCAGAAGCTGTGCCTGGGCCTCAGTTATTTCCCCTTAGAGGCAGGCCCTACTGAGTGGAGTCGATCAGAAGCTTTGTCTGGGCCTCTAAGCCTATCATGGCAGCTGTGTGGTCAAGCTGTTTTGGGGCCCTTCTACAGTACATGAAACATAAAACTATAAACACATTTGAGAAAGAAGACAAGATTGTGATCAGAGGATCAGTCATGGTAACACTAATCTTCCAGCTAGTTCAAATGAATAAAAAATATACCCTTGTAGATGTAACCAACCATCTTATTAAATAAGAAACACAGAACCAATGTAAAAGAGAAAGCCAAGAGGTCAGAGCTCAGAGCTAAAATCTCACCCTTCCTCCTGCGGTTGTCCTAGCTTCCCAAAAGAGAGCTATTTCCCTGTGTGTAAGTCGTTTCATAGTCATTCTGCCTTCTCATTGGTTGTAAACCCAAACACATGACTGCCTTGTCACTGTCTGTATGTACAGCCCCCCAGGTCTTAAAGGAATATGTCTCCAATGCTGGCTGTATCCCTGAACACACAGAGATCTATGGGATTAAAGGCGTGTGCCACCACTGCCACACTCTGTCTATGGCTCTAATAGCTCTGACCCCTGAGCAACTTTATTTATTAACATACAATTAAAATCACATTTCAGTACAATTAGAATACCACCATGTTTCCCCTTTTCTATTTTAATAAATAGAAAAAAAGCAAAAGGTTATAACTAACAAAAGAAAAACTATATACAAAAGTACAGTAACTATATACAATATATACAAGTAATAAATACCTAAACAGGTATTTGACAAATCAGAGAAAATAATTCCATTATCTATCCTATTTTAGTAAATCCAAGATGTATCTAATGCACTTTCTATCCTAATTAATTTTCAACTATAACTAACTAATCTTCAACCATAACTAACTAATCTTCAACTCCCCCAGAGACGCAAGAAGGAAATAATATTAGCTAACAAAAATAAAAACAGGAAGTGCATGCAAAAAACTTCCAAATATTTTGTGAGTTGACAGAAACAGCCAGCTGCCTGGGCAGTCACCTGAGCTTTCTCCGTAGTGTTGGGGCGTCATCTTCAGCCTATAGGCTTAGTGTATCTGACAGACTCATTTGTGAAGTAGGATGTACACAAGGTCAACAGTTCAACCTCACATTGGGTGAGAGCAATCCATGTATCAGAAACACCTGAATTCCACTAGTGTCCTGTCAAGATTCAGGATTTTAAATTCTGGAAATTGTTGACAGTTTTTGAATTCAGCTGTCCATTCTTCTTGGCTGTGTATATATGGCTTCATCTCAGCATCTCCTTCTTCTCCACATCCCTCTATTAAATGCCAGTCTAGCCGGGCAGTGGTGGCGCACGCCTTTAATCCCAGAACTCGGGAGGCAGAGCCAGGCGGATCGCTGTGAGTTCGAGGCCAGCCTGGGCTACCAAGTGAGCTCCAGGAAAGGCGCAAAACTACGCAGAGAAACCCTGTCTCGAAAAACCAAAAAAAAAAAAAAAAAAAAAAAAAAAAAATGCCAGTCTACTATCGAGAGGCATGGGCTTTCGGATGCTGTTCCATTGCACAACAGAAGCCATTGGCCCTCTGCCTGTTAAGCTGCTTTTGAAGAAAAGGGCACTGTACCTTTTCAGGATTGTGAAGGCCACTTCAGGGACGGGGCCATATTGTCCTGGCCTCAGAAAATGCCTTTTGATAAAGCCATAACCACACTTGTTTTGGCAAGAATCAGTAGTCCTTTGTTTTGTGTTATATCTGTCCATTTTGTCCTGTTGATTCGAGGATACTTTGTTGTCCAGGGGCTAACTTTTGCCACAATGAAAGTTGATTCTATATGCAGTTTCTTCAATGCCCATATTTTCTCTGAAGTAGATTGGTACTTCCAGGAGCCCACATGTCTCAAAAAAGAAAAATTTTCTAAGTTATTAAAACATTTTAAATGCCATATTCTGTAGATCTCTGAAGGATTTGAAGATGACCTGTCTAAAACATCTCTGCTCAATTTTTAAAACATATCTAATATGACTACAAGTTCTATTGTAATGTCTAACTACTAACTTTCATTTCTTTATATCATAATAGTTGGTAATAATAACATTCAAGGATCAGAAAATGCATTATGTTGTTAAATGAATGGTATGAATACAATTAGAAATATACATATAGCATTTTCTAACAATATCAGTTTCAAATTTGTATACAATATAAAACAATCCAATACAATGTAAAATATTTAAAACTAGTAATTGTCTTTTTCTCTTTCTTTTTCTTTCTTTCTTTCTTTCTTTCTTTCTTTCTTTCTCTCTCTCTTTCTTCTTTCTCCCTTTTTTTGTTTCTTTCTTTTCTTTCTAAACAAGAATCCTAAATCTAATCTCCTTTGCTTAGCCTTTTTCCTAACCCTTGACAACAACTTGTAATGAACCCCCCTAAACATTGAAAATTATCCCAGACCCAAAACCCATTAAAAAGACCAAAAAACCACCCACCCCATTCCACCTCTTTGGGAATGTAGGCGTCGTATTCTTAAAATTGCTTCCTGCCGGGTATGGGCAAAGTTTTCTTTATCCTTGTAGTTCAAAACTGATCTGTGGATGATGTTTGTCAGCTTAATGATATTATTACTAATCATTAATTATTATTAATGATATTATTATTGTCCACGTGCAAATGTTGTTGTGGGGCCCCATCTTCTTTCTGGAGACTTCAGTTGATGTTAGGCCTGGTCGTGATTTCCTGCATAAAACTGATAAGAGACTTGAACACAAAGACATATACATGCAGCTAATTGAAGCCTTTTTTCTAGAATTAGTTAGTACTCTATATGACCATTCATATCTTAACAAAGTTTAGAATGTTTAAATATCTATGTATATTAATCTTGTAAATTTTGATATAAAATGCATACTTTAAGAAAAGTTTAAAGAATCAGAATAGAATCAAAGAGTTGAGATTAGTAATAGAATAGTCCCTTAAGTAATTTGGCTTTTGTCCTGTCTCATAGCAGAAGATGGCTCTTTTATTCTGGCATGATACAGGGAGTTTGCATTTTCCTTTTAACAACATGCTTGAGTTTAAAGAAGGAGAGAGCCATTCTCCAACTCCAAAGTCAGCTTTAATATTAATTGGACTGGGACTATTAGAAGACCAATAGTGTTAAATCTTTAGAGAAAAGCAGAAACAAACATTTAGGAAGACATAAAATTTTTTAGATAATATATAACCATACGCCGTTTCACTGTTTCTTGGGATAGATGATTTGTCCCATTTCTTCAGTTGTCTCATTTGTCCAGTGTTCTTCAGATACCTTAACCTTCATTCTCCTAAAAGACAAAAACAAAAACCTTTCCCCCAGACTAATTTTGGGGATGTTCCTTTTTGGCAAATTATTATCTGATTAAATGCAAAGGCATGTGTTATTGATACAAGTTACTTTAAATTGGATGCTCATGCTGGTTGATGAACTATCACCTCATCTAAATAAGAGGTTTCTCTTGTTCAAATCAAACCTTTGTCAATTTTGATGGTACCCACAGCTTATCTTCTCCTGTAGAAACAAAAGCAAAACCTCTTCCCCAATGTAATACATACCCTGGTTTCCATTCTGAGGTCAGCACATCATTAAAGTATATAGGCTGATTTAATTCTGTAGTTTTTTCTATTATCCAGTGTCTCTCTGCAGCTGTTGTTCCTTTCTCATTGGCATTGAGAACATTCAAAGTTAGAAGAGCATTATGCAGTCTATTTCTGGGGGGGTTTGTTACCCATTTCTGTTTATTTAGCATATCCTTTAGAGTTCTGTTTGATCTTTCTATAACTGCTTGACGTGTAGGATTATGTGGTATGCCTGTAATATGCTTTATGTTGTAATAAGCAAAAAACTGTTTCATTTTAACAGAGATATATGATGGAGCATTGTCAGTTTTGATTTGTGCAGGTATACCCATGATGGCCATAACTTCTAGCAAATGAGTGATTACAGAATCAGCTTTTTCAGAACTCAAAGCAGTTGCCCATTGAAATCGTGAATAAGTATCAATGGTGTGGTGTACATATTTCAATTTTCCAAATTCTGCAGAGAAACATGTCCATCTGCCAAATTTCATTTATCATAGTACCCTTTCGGTTACATCCTGCTGGTAATGGCATTTGATTGTAGAAGGAACAAGTAGGACATTTCTTTACTATTTCTTTGGCTTGTTGCCAGGTTATGGAAAAATCCTTTTTTAAACTTTTACTATTGACATGATGTTTTTTATGAAATTCTGAGGCCTCCAGCACATTACCTATCAATAATTTATCAATCTCATCATTGCCTTGTGTTAGAGGGCCTGGCAGACCAGTATGGGATCGAATGTGAGTTATATATAAAGGATGATTCCTTTTCCTGATTGTATCTTGTAATTAAATAAATAGTGAAGTTAATTCTGAAGCATCAGGGATAAATTCTGCAGTCTCAATATGTAACACCACTCTTTCAGCATACTGAGAGTCAGTTACTATGTTGAGAGGTTCTGAAGAATCCATTAATACCAACAGAATAGCTTACAATTCTGATTTTTGAACTGAATTATATGGACTTTGAACCACTTTACTTAAATTTTCTAATTTGTAACCTGCCTTTCCTTGTTTGTTGGCATCTGTATAAAATGTATGAACTCCAGATATGGGTTTTTGCCGTACAATTCGAGGCAATATCCAATCAGCTCTCTTTATAAGATCAATTCTACCACTTTTGGAATATTTGCTGTTAATTTCTCCCAAAAATTTACTGCAAGCTCTTTGCCAAGGTTCACTTTCTGTCCATAATTTTTCAATGTCCTCCTTACTTAATGGTACGACAATTTCTGCTGGGTCTATTCTTGCTAATTGACGAAGTCTCAATTTTCCTTTGCAAATCAAGTCAGAGATTTTTTTCCACATAAGTTTTTAATTTTTTATTTGGTTTATTTGGTAAAAAATATCCATTCCAATATAATATCTTCCCTCTGCATTAATATTCCAGTAGGCGAATGCCTAGAAGGTAAAATAACCAAAATGCAGTCCAGCTTTGGATCAATACAATCCACGTGCCCTTCATGCACTTTCTTTTTTACCAAGGCCAATTCTTTCTCAGCTTCAGGTGATAATTCTCTTGGACTATTTAAGTCCTTGTCACCTTCTAAGGTTTTGAACAAATTAGTCAGTTCATCATTTTTTACCCCAACAATAGTTTATAGATGAGAAATATCTCCAAATAATCTTTGAAAGTCATTAAGAGTCTGTAGTCTATCTCTCCGAATTTGCACCTTTTGGGGTCTATATTTTTGTAGCTCTATTTTGTATCCTAAATAATTAATAGAATCTCCTCTTTGTATCTTTTCAGGAGCAATTTGTAATCCCCAGCAAGGCAAAATTTTCTTTACTTCTTCAAACATTCTTTCTAAAGTACCTGCATTTGAGTCAGCTAGTAAAATATCATCCATATAATGATTAATTATAGATTTAGAAAATTTTTTACGTATCACTTCCAATGGCTGTTGTACAAAATAGTGGCACAGAGTTGGGCTATTCAACATTCCCTGTGGGAGGACTCTCCATTGAAATCTTTTAACCAGTTGAGAGTTATTATAAGTAGGCACTGTGAAAGCAAATCTTTCTGTCTTTTTCTTGTAAGGGTATTGAAAAGAAACAGTCTTTTAAATCAATAACTATGAGAGGCCATCTTTTTGGTTGCAGAGTAGGCAAAGGCATCCCAGATTGTAGAGAACCCATTGGCTGAATTACTTTGTTAATTGCTCTCTAAGGTCTGTTACCATTCTCCATTTACCAGATTTCTTTTTAATAACAAATACAGGAGAATTCCAAGAGCTGGTTGATTCTTCAATATGCTGAGCATTTAACTGTTCTTCTACCACCTCTTCTAAAGCTTGGAGTTTCTCTGTTGTTAAAGGCCATTGCTGGAAACATATAGGCTTGTTTGTTAACCATTTTAAAGGTAGAGCTGTTGGTGTCTTTGGAAGATCACCAGTTGTTGTTCCCTGTTCTTGTATAATATGGATGGCTGGTGACCACTCATTAGAACAATATCTTCTAATATTTCTCTCAGAAACATGTGCTAGTTTATGATTTGTTTCTTAGATTGGAGGGATGTTAATATGAGTATTCCATTGTTGCAACAAGTCTCGACCCCACAGGTTCATAGTTATGTTAGCCACATATGGTTTTAATTTTCCTCTCTGTCCTTCTGGACCTATACATTCGAGCCATCTTGCACTCTGTTTCACCTGAGATAATGTCCCAATTCCTAACAGTTGAACGTTTACCTCCTGAAGAGGCCAAGTTGGATGCAAAAATTCTGGTCCAATTATCGTAACGTCTGCACCTGTGTCTACCAGACGAGACAACAAAACACCATTTATTTTTATTGTTAATTTTGGTCTCTGTTCATTAAGAGAAGTTTGCCAAAATTTTTTCTTTATGTTTTCTCCTGAATTTTCTATTCTCCCTGTTTCATCATCCTGACCAACATGATTTATTCCAATAGGCATTTGGTTATTTAATCGCTCAGATCAGGGATTTCCTCTATGGCTGCAGGAAAGGTTTGTACTGGATTTGCTATGGGGGCCTGCATGAGGCCCCTCTGGGAGTTTCCCGAAGACTGAGGCAAAGGATTACCCTGTCTGTCCTTTATTGATCTACATTCGTTGGTCCAGTGTTTTCCTTTACCACACCTTCTGCATACTCCAGAAGGAAGGAGCATTCTGTTGCCATTGTTCCTTGAAGAAACATTGTTTCTTGGAATGACCTGTTTACAGTGCCTTTTCAAATGTCCTTGCTTTCCACATCCAAAACATCTAACACTCCTCAAACCTTTTGAAATTGCTTCTCCTACCCACATATCATCATGCTCATCAGCCTCAACATTAACTGTATCTCTAATCCAATCTTCCAAAGGTGCAGATCTTGCCCTTAATGGCCTGACGATTCTTTTTGCATGCTGCATTCGCATTCTCAAAGGCCAAAGATTCAATTATTGCCTTACTAGCTTCTGAATCCGAGAATCCATTCTCTTCACTGCTGAAGCCAGTCTTTGTAAAAAATCCGTAAAAGATTCTTTTGGGCCTTGCATAACCTTTGTAAATGACTCAGATTTTTTTCCTGGTTCTTCAACTCTGTCCCATGCATTCAAGGCTGCCGTTCAACATAAAATTAGGGTTTGGACATCATATAAACATTGTGTTTGTACTGAAGCATATTGGCCTTCTCCAATAAGCTGATGCTGGCAAACGTGTATTCCTTTATCCCTCCATTGTTTTTCTATGTTTTTAGCTTCATCCTTAAACCACGTTAGAAATTGAAGTCTCACTGGGTTCCAGAACAGCTTGAGCAAGGTCCCGCCAGTCCTGTGGTACAATCCTATTATATGTTGACCAAGAGTTTAACATTTGCTTTACATATGGGGAATGCATGCCATAAGATACTATTGCTTCCTTAAACCTTTTTAAATCCAACATTTCAATTGGAACCCAAATATTTTGTGTAGCCATTTGATCAGGCATCTGCTGTACGCTTACAGGATAAATTAAGGGTGACTGTGTGAAAACAGGCTTTCTTTCTGTAATCTTATCCAAACTTGAAACAACTTCGCTGTTAGTTTCTTCTGTCTGAATTTTTACAGGTTTAACAAGTTTTTCGAAAGCTGTCATCCTGGCACTTAAATTGACTATGTTTTTAAACTGCAAAAGGAGGATAAGCATAGTGATAAACTGCGTAATTCCAACAATACTAATCTTCTCATATAGTTGTTCCATTGTCAGACTGCCTAAAATTTCGAACAAAACCCAATTTTCTTCCAATGTACACATAAAACCCATTTTTTTTTAATGTGGAAAAAAATTCTCTTTTAAATAGTTTCTCTTAAAATATATGATATGTTGTGACTTACCAAATCTGTGTAGAACAGTAGAAATCCGAGGGGATTTTCAAAACAGCCACCTAGTGTCCGAGGTGTAAATCCAGATATATATATATATATATATAATATATATATATATATAGAGAGAGAGAGAGAGAGAGAGAGAGAGAGAGAAAGGAAAAAGAGAGAGAATGCACAAGAAAGTGTAGCCGGCTAAAGCTTAAATCCAGCCACGTGTTTCCTCTTGTGACAAGTCAAGGCTTGGCTCTGGCTTCCTTAAGCTCTGACCACGTGCATTGGCTTTATAGGTGGGGCCCTGTTCGGCAGGGCAGGTCTGAATTGTTTGTAGCACCGGCTTTAAGCAAGCAGGCTTTAAGCAAGCAGCTCACAGTTAGTCTGGCCTGAGGCCAAGCAGACCTAGGCCCTGGTAAGAAGCCAACCGCTCAGACTAGGGGGCCGCCCGGCCTGCTGCACTTGCGGGAAAGCGGACCTGCTGCCAAGCCAAGCGGTTTTTAATGGATTCTTGCACGTTGGTTGCCAGATGTAGATGTAACCAACCGTCTTATTAAATAAGAAACACAGAACCAATGTAAAAGAGAAAGCCAAGAGGTCAGAGCTCAGAGCTAAAATCTCACCCTTCCTCCTGCGGTCGTCCTAGCTTCCCAAAAGAGAGCTATTTCCCTGTGTGTAAGTCGTTTCATAGTCATTCTGCCTTCTCATTGGTTGTAAACCCAAACACGTGACTGCCCCGTCACTGTCTGTATGTACAGCCCCCCAGGTCTTAAAGGCTGTATCCCTGAACACACAGAGATCTATGGGGTTAAAGGTGTGTGCCACCACCACCACCACACTCTGTCTATGGCTTTAATAGTTCTGACCCCCGAGCAAGTTTATTTATTAACATACAATCAAAATCACATTTCAGTACAATTAGAATACCACCATATACCCTAGTGCAAAAGATATATCATTCATTCACATATAATTTTCCTAAAAGTATTTTAAAAATATTGATTATGAAAGTACTATTAATGCTTTATGATTTTAAAAGAAGTAAACAGGGTTAGGGAGATGGTTCAGCTATTAAAAGCACTTGTTGCTCTTCCAAACAACCCATGTTCAATTTTTGTCACACACATTGTGGTTCACCACTGTGAGACCAAAATGAGCCATCTTAGAAATAAGACCAAAATGCTTTCACCCTCAAATTAAGGCCTAAGATTTCTCCTTTTGGGAATAGGCCATTAGTTACTAAAACCAGTCAGTTCAGATTCCAGAAACCAGGAAGTGTAAAAGTACAGAGTCACAAGATAGTCACGAGGTAATGCCTGTCGGACTATGGAATGTACTCTCCCTGATTTCCAGCACAACTGACCACAGAAATGCCCCCACCTGAGGGCAACCACTCCCTTAGAAGTAATTTCTAGAAGTTCCTAGAAGCGAGCCAATCAGAATTGTACCCATACTAGCACCCCTAAATGATGTAACCTTGTGATTTTTCCCTTTAAAAGCTGAGCTTGCAGATAGGTGGGCACTTCCTCCAGCCTCCACTGCATTGGATGTATTGGACGAAGTCTCTTCCTAGGCTTGTAATGCTTTTGGATATACAGAATTAATCCTTGCTTTTGCATTCCGGCATGCTTGTCTTTGGTGGTCTCTCTGGGGGTTACAATCTAGGCACAAGAACCACCATTGTAATTTCCGTTCCAGGGGATCTGATACCATCTTCTAGACACTGTGAGTACCAGGCATACACATAGTATGCAAACACACATGCCAATAAAATATTCATAAAATAAATAAATACGAAAATTTTACAGCGAATAATTTTCCCAACTGTTTTTAATGAACCTAGTGCAAGCTTAGTAGTACATTCAAAATATAACTAATACAGTGTTTTATTAATGCAGATCAACCTTAAGAAGTATGCTAATGTGAAAATCTTCAGAAAAATTTAGAAAGCAGATCTAAGTAATATTTTTCAATACAATGTAATAAATGAGTAGGTGATTAAAGTCATATCTCTGTTGGATATGAAGAAAACCATAGACATGATAAAGATATGAAGGATACCTAATGAGTTTTCCAATCATATTTAAGTAGAGTTCATACTAAATCTATGAAAACTAGTTTTTCATGGTGTTTGGGATTTGTTAAACAATTGTGTTGGTGAAGAGAAAGCATTATGAATTGTAAAATTAAAAAGTAGACTGAAATATGTACTATGATGGTTAACTTAGCAAATTTTAGAGGGTAGCATTTAAACCATAATATAATTTGAGAAAATGAGTAAAACAGTAATATCCAACATTTGATATCAATTTGCTTATAAATAAATAATGAATTATAAAAGAAAATGTGCTGGGTGGTGGTGGCGCATGCCTTTAATCCCAGGACTTGGGAGGCAGAGGCAGGTGGATCTCTGTGAGTTCGAGGCCAGCCTGAGCTACAGAGTGAGTTTCAGGAAAGGCTCAAAGCTACACAGAGAAACCCTGTCTTGAAAAACCAAAAAAAAAAAAAAAAAAAAAAAGACAGTCTATCATTAAAGTAACAATAGCAAATAGAAACAATAGAAGGTTTTAAATAACAAAAATTTTAAAATGAGTAAAAATAAAGTTATAAAAAATGTTTAGAGGATAAAGAGGATAATTATTAAGTAAAAATTTAAAACATGAATTGATGTAACTAAAAATTGTACTGGACAATAAGCAGTTGAAACCCAAGGAGAGCAAAAGTATGTTGATAAATCAGTGAGGAAATTCAAATGACAAACTGTGGTGCTGACAGTTATTTTATTTTGTTTAACTAGAACTTCATCCGGAAAAAATGTGTTAGAAAGTGAAGTAAAGTAATAAAATCTATGTTAGTAATTACTGAACCATTGCAAGTAATTTAAATTTAAGTGTATAAATAAAAAATGGAAAAGTTTGAGTATAGTTGTAAATATTCATAATGTGATAGAATATAAGCTCATTGATTGAACTAGGCCTCCTGAAAATCATATGTTAATGGGTGGTCTGTAGAACATGAAATTAAAGGCTGTCACCATACCCACTGAAGGTCAAATGCAGGCAAAGTATAAATAGTCACAATCAGAACACCAACAGATACCAAAAATAAATAAAAGAGGTCATTTTCAAGAGACTTGTTTGGAAATTCCATAATCTGCCTAATTATCATCCTAGAAGTATATGTGCAAAAGTTTAGTCATTTTTCTAGCTTTTCCATTTTTCTAATCTGTTTTTAAAGTAACCTCCAAAATGATTCTTTGTACTTTACACAAATGTCTAGTAACCTTCTTTCTAGTTCTACTTTTATAATTTGTATTTCCCTCTATCTATTGAGACTTCTTTTAACAAGGGGTAAAATTAGTAAATCTCTTTTTCAAGAACCAAACCTTTGAACCTTTCTACGTAGTGTTCTTTTAGTTTCCGTGTCATTATTATTTACCTAAATGGTCATTATTTCTTGCTATATATTCCATTTTATGTTTGAATTTTCCTTCTTTTGCTAAGACCTTGGGGTACTATTAAATTATGGCTTCAAGAACTTTATGACTCCTTATTGTAAGAGCTTATAACTATAATATTTTTCCTTTAAAACATATCATGCTTTCTGGTAAGTTGTGCTGTCATTTTCTTTCAATTCTAGGAATGTTCTTTTAGTTGAAATAATGAAAAACAAATCAGTTTATTGTGATATTCCTGGCAAGAACTTACATGACAGAGTGTATTTCACTGACACAGTAATGTTAGCGAGTGATCAACTTACACTCTGACCACTTCATGGATTCAAGTCTCAGGTACCTGTAGATCTGTAGTACAAATATTCAGATATTACAGATTGTAGTGATTTGAATGAGAAAAATCCACTATATTCCTGGGAAATTGGAAACTTGTTTCCCAGTTGGCAGTCTGTTTGGTGAGGTTTAGGTTATACAGCCTTCCTGGAGGAAGCTGCCCCCTGGGGACTGGTTTTGTGATTAAAAGCCTCTACCACTTCCAATTAATTCTGTGTGAATTGTTTTTGTGGTTGAGTACTGATGTCTCAACATTTTGCTTCTGGTACCATGAATGGCACTTACTACCATGCGATTTTTATCCTTCTGGAACCATATGCCCAAATAAAAGTCTTTTATTTTAAGGCCACTGTCTTTTATTACAGGAACAAAAAAGTAACTAATACATAGAACATTTGAAAATAGAGAACAACTCTACCCTTATATCATTCTGTGCTTTCATGATTTTGGGGTAACTGACAAAAGAGCTGATGTTATTTTAATATGTCTGCCTTTTTACACGAGTTGGTACATATTTTCCTTACAGTTTTGTGTTTTTTGAGATCTTGGCTTTACTATGTCACCAACAATTTCTTTTTTTTTTTTTTTCTTTTCTTTTTTTTCTCACCATATCTGCTTTAGATTCTGAATGCTTCTTGTTTTGGATGTATATTATTTTCTCTGAATTGCAAATGGTTTCTGCTACAGTTTCATTGAATAGATTCCCCATGGCATTGGTGTTTATCTTACCTCTTTGTACCCCATGGATTCATGGGTGTGATATCTTGATCATTTCTGAGAATTCTTGTTCATTGCTCTCATGCTCGTTTATTTTCTCTTTATTGAAATCTGGATATATCATTCCATCAATCACATCCTTCATTCCTGATATTATTACTTCTCTTGGTCATGTACACAGTTTAGTTTTTATTGAATTTAAGTATTTGTTTGAATTTTCTTTCAGTTTGCTACCATTTTTCTAAGAAAACCTTTGAAATCTTCACCTAGAATTTTACCAATTTCAATGTCTTTGTGTTCAGGCATTAGGGAGTTTTGACACTGTAGAAGAGTCGTGTGGATTGATTTTACATGCTTATTGTATTTCAATATTTATTATTTATTTCTTTATTAATTAATCATTTATTTTTTAAGCTAGGATTGGAGAATTTTATAATTGAGAAGCCTACACTTTTTTTTCTTTTTCTTTTATGTATAAGGGTGTTTTGTCCAAAAGTATGCTTTAGCACTATGTGTTTTCCTGGTTCCTACAAAAATCACAAGAGTGTGTTAAATCCTTTGGAACCAGAGTTAGAAATGGCAGTAATCCACCATGTGGGTATTGGAAATCAAACCAGGGTACTCGGGATGAGAAGTGTCATCTATCCAGCCTCTAAAGAGCCTATGCTTGAAAGTTTAAGAACCATTACCACACACTGAGCAGGAAGCAAACTGCTGTAGCAGCAACAGTTAGCCAAACAGGATATAGAGATTCGCAAACAATCAATTATAAGCAACTGTTATGTTACCAATGACAACAAAACTGAAAACAGCAAAATTACTGTTCTGATATGAAAGGGAATATGCATATGTTTTTACTCATATGTGCATGAAGTAAAAGAAAGAAAGGAGATGATGAGAAGTGGAAAAAGAGAAGCATCATTTAAAAATAATAAAAGAAAGAGAATGGAGAGGAATGTTACAGATGGAGAAAGTAAAGAGCAAGAGAAAGGAGAAGAAAAAGAAAACAAACTTATTTCAAAACAAAAAAAACCTCAAAAAACAAAGAGTATATTGTATTCAATATTATATAAGAAATAAAAATAAGATTATTAATAAATTAATAAAACAATTATAGGCTTATATTCTAATAGATTAACCTATGTTATGATTATAATGTCCTATAGTACTAAAGTAGAATGAAAGAAATGGGGTATCATCCATGCTACATTAATGTAAACAACCTAGAGAGGATTGTATTTATATAAGCAAACATATGTAGGTCATATATAAATAATCTGCCCCTTTGTGTAGGTACTTGAGTATCCATGGATTTTTGGCATCCACTAGGAGAGCTGAAAATTTCCATGGAATCCAGAAATGGTCTTTTACTGATTACCAAAGCTTTTCCTATATGTTTCAATGCTTCTTGTCTTTCACTGCTAAAACTGGTATGCTTTGCACTGTCTTCATAAAATTAGACAGAATTTGGCATACCGTTTTAAATTTCTAGTGATGTTGTTGAAGTTTTTTCTTTTTAAAAAGAAAAAGCATAGCTGGAGGAGCAGTTACTTAAATACAGGAGAAAGCGATTCAGTGTGTCTCCCAAAGCCACATCTACCCGGCCAAGCAGTTCTGAGCCAGCTGGGTTCTGAATAGAACACCTGCAACAGTCGGGGATGTTTGCTGGAGTCAGTTTCTCTGACAGAGACATGTATATCACAGGTCCCCAAGCTTTAAATGTGAGATGAAGCCATCATCAGTACAAATTTCATATGAAGAATGGTCACTAAAAGACACTGAATATTATCTGTAAATAATATTAAATTTCTACTGTTTTGCTGATCCTTTTATGGACAATTGGTACATATTAATAAAAAGAAACAGGAAAATATTTTTCTTGACTCATTCCATCTAAAAGTGAAGTCAAGTGGTGATCAGGTAGAAACAAGAACATGAGACTCCAGTTCATATGCCCCAAACACAATCTGCTTTTCAGAACCTTTCAGGGCTCTGTGTATCATCCATGGAAAAAATAAATCTGATCTAACAATTGAATTCCTTTGTTATGAAATCTGTATCCAGGAGTGTATGGTTGTTGCCAGCTACATTCTCTGGCTCAAAGACAAGCATGCTGCACAAATCGGCAAGGTGATGCTGTCTGGTACAAAGGATTAAGCAGTGCCTGGAAGAGAACACATAATCTTGGCAAAAGGAAGGAAAACTCACATGTGCTTTGGCTACTTGTGGCCCTCCTCCCTGTGGAGATGCTGGCAAACAGAAAAGCAGTCTATCAGCCTGTTATTCTTACAGGCATCCACTTGGCCATTATACTAAACTATCTATTTTAGATTCTGCTTGTAGTATGCAATTTGTTTTATTTGTATAAAAATAATTTTTTTACAACCATGTTACAGAATACAAAAGTTCTTTCCAAAATTGTTTGGAACATATATTCTATAAAGTTACTAGATAGATAGATAGATAGATAGATAGATAGATAGATAGATAGATAGAATATAGCAATAGTTATGGATCTACTAGGAAATAAACAATATGTTTTGAGTAAAAATAAGCTTGTATAAAGAGGAGAAAACAATGTTGCATTGAGTGGACAGACCTTAGTTAAAATTATTAGTTATAGACAAAAGCAAATTCCACAAATGTACTCATAGCCTATCTTTTATTCTATGCAGTGCAGGTTGCCAAAAGCTCCTGGAGCAACGTGATTTGCCAGAGAAGCACACTATCCTGAAAACTTGTAATCAGCTAAAGCCCATTTGTGTGTAAAAGTGGAGAGAGATTTCTATGGTATGTAAGGATTCAAATGCTTTATCCTTATGCTGTCTCTTAAAGCCTCAATGCATATGTTCCAACATTTTTCTGAAAGCAACAAGGAAAGATCAGAAAATCTTGGTTTTCAAAGAAAACATTTAGTGAGTATTCCAAGTTCTTTGTTGGAAATATGCTGTAATCTATCTTGCACTTGTACAGAGTCAGAATCATTGACTACTAAGAACTTGGTTAAGGCATTTGACAAACATATCTGTAGTGGATAGAAAGAAAATGGGCCCCAACGGGTGTGGGGTGTGGCACTATTAGGAGGTGTGTCCTTGTTGGAGGAGTGTGTCACTGTGGGTTGGGTTTTGAGGTCTCTTTGGCTCAAGCTTCCCTCATTGTAACAATCCATCTACTTACTGTTGCCTTTGAGTCAAGACATAGGACTCACGGCTCCAGTACCATGTTTGCCTGCATGCTGCCATGCTCCCCACCATGATGATAATAGACTTGACTTCTGAAAGTGTAAGCGAGCCCCTCAATTAAATGTTTTCATTTTTAAGAGTTGCTATAGTCATGGTGTCTCTTAACAGCAGGAAAAACTCAACTAAGACAATATCTATTATTAGAAATGAATGAAAAGTCCTCTTTGTTGAGGCTCATATAAGAGAACCTGGTATATCTAGGAGGCAGTCACAAAGTTTAATTAAAGAAGAATCAGGTAGTAGAACTTACCCTCCATCCTGCCTTCCAGTTCCAACCACCCAGTGCTGACATCAGCTCTCTAGCAGACCACCAGATGAGGCCTCATGTTGCTCTCTGACCCCATTCCAGAAGATCATGCTTGTCTTATTTTACAGCCTCCCTCTACCATCCTATCCCTTTGTCTCAGCTGCCAGCTCCAGAAGTTACTCACAGGAAGCCTGCCTACCTGCCAAGGAATCAGATAGACACTCTCCATCCTTCTCCTTGTCCTCCAATTCCCACATGGTAGCCTTCTCCCTACCTTTGTAGAAGATCACCACATGTGAACTCTTCTTCACCTCTAAGCCCATTCAGGAGAACCACATATATCTTTTCCTACAATGTTTCACCCCAACTCATTCCTTTGTCTCAGTCTCAAAGTCCCATAGGTACTTTCCAGAAAACCACCAGCCATGATAGCTAGGAAACCAGGTAGGCGATCTTTGCTCTACCTCCTGTTCCTCCCACTGTGGTTCTCTCAGGCCCACACTTTCTATCCCATCCCCATTCCTTAACACAAACTCCCAATATATAGAAACACTTTCTACCAAGGACCAATAATAGTGGCCATACCTTGCAGAATCTCAGAAGCATTCCCTACAAAGCAGCTCAAATACTCTACACTGTTTACAAGTCCACAGTTATCCTGATACCTAAACAAAATAGTCAACAAAGAGAATTGTAGACAAATTTCCCTTATGAATGCAGGTATGAGGAGAGGAGAGGAGGGGAGAGGAGAGAAGAGAATTTTATATTCTCAATAAAATACTTTCAAACCAAATAGAAGCACACATCAAGAAGATCATCAACAGTGATCAAGTAGGCTTTATCTTAAAGATGCAGTGATTGTTCAACACCTACAAAACTCTGAATGTAGAGAAGTTAAGTTAGTTCTGAACAAGAGCCTTCACTCCTCCTGACTGGTGTTCATCACTCTGGAAGGTCCTTTGCACTGTATCAGAAGACAAAGGTAAACCTTACTACAAATGCTTTGATCTACAATGACGACCTGTGTACAAGACATGCTAGTGTGGTAGTTGCACAAAGCTTGTGAAAGTAACCACCAACATCTATTTGGATTTATGGCCTGCTCCTTGAGATGGAACCATTCCTGACACTGCTTAGGTGATCAAGAACCTGAGATTACATAGTCCAGGGAAATAAGGGAAAAACAAATACTACTATTCTGTTAAAATAATGTAGCAATGAAATGTTTCCTACAACATTTTGCTATATGCACTGATTAGTGCCTTGCTCAGCAATCATCAGAGAAGCTTCCTAAGCTTCCTTCTGCAGTAGATGGGAACAAATCCAGAGACCCATAGCCAGACCATGTGCAAAGAGTTTTAAAACTTGGAACACTCAGCCCTAAAAGAGATGTCTCCATCAATGCCCTTCCCTCAGAGCTCCATGAACTCTGTGGAAGAGGAGGTTGAAAGAGTGTAAGATCAAGAAGTATGAAGGACACCAAGAAAGCAAGGCCTTCTGAACTCAACAGGAATGATGCATATATGATCTCACAGAGGTTGTGGCAGCATGCCCAAGGACTGCATGGGTCTGTGCTAGGTGAAGTCCCAGTGCTGGGGAAAAAAAGTAGATGCAACATCTAACCCTAACTCATAAACTATCTTCACTTGATAACACTCAAAATGAAAAATTTATTTTCTCCAACTGAATATCAATAACTACTCTTAAGACAGGCTTCACAGCAAACACAAAAAGAATTCAGTGTCATCTTTGAAGGTTCTTTGACTCATAATCTTTAATCAGGGCACATATGTATCAGTATTATTTATTTATTTATTTATTTATTTATTTAAACCTTACAGTTTTTTTGTGTATACATTATGGCTTACTGTTTTGTGTTTTTATGGGATTCCTGTGTATGTCTCTGAGTCTATATTTCTTGTTCTTTTTCTTTTAATTGTTTTGTCTTATTCCAAATTGTTTGTTTGTGTTTTTTGTTATTTTACTTTATTATTGTTCTTTAGATGCCTGCTTGTTTTCTATAGAGAGTCAGAAAGAGGGCGGGATTCAGTTAGGAAGGAAGAAGAGGGAGATCACAGAGAAGCCAGGGAAAAGAAATCAGAATCAGAATGCATTTTGTAGAAAAAAATCTATATTCAATAAAATAAGAATAGAAAAAAATGTTCAAAATTTTAATAATACCCTAATTTGCTTAATTAGGACAGATTTGTGGTTGCAAAAGAAATCACAATGACAAAGTCAATGAAAATACTACATATCATGGTCAGCACACTGTTCCCATTAATTGTTCATCTGTGAAATCTGTGATTTTAGTCAAGTATATAAGTTACTTCTACTGTTATCTGTACTCATTTTTAAGGTATATACTTTGCAGGAAATATAGTGAAAATATCAAATCCTATTATTAGGTCCTCTGTCAAATAAATTTTGTTTTACCTACAGATTAAGCAGGCACATCTTGATATTGTATAATTATTGCATAATCTGGTATTTCCTTCCTAAAATTACAATATAGATCATTTCAGAAATATCAAATATATAACGAAAACTGAAGCACTGTGTCAGTAGTTTCTGTGCTCATAAGCTTTTGACTTACTTGTAGATCAAGTCCACTTTTCAATAATTTCAATAGAAGGGCCTTTCATTACCTCCCCTGTTGGGATTTACTTCTCTTTGCTAATTTTCCAGAAAGCATAATTTTATGATTTCCATATGTAGATGGCTGTTTTTCATATGACATATTTCAAATGTTAATATACATTGATTAAATTTGACAGTGATCTGAACATAATATCCAAAAATCATTGAGTGCTGAGATTCCTGACTCAATCAGAAGGACTTTTTTTGATTTTTGAGATTATAATTTAATTACATTTCTCCCTTTCCTTTTCTCCCTCAAAACCTTTCCATATACCTCCCCTGTGCTCTTCTTCTTATTCATCTTCTTTTTTATACTAATTGTTATTGCGTACATATGTGCATATGTATATATTTATATATTCCTAAATATAAACTATTGGCCTTTTTAATGCTACCAGTGTGTATGTTTCAGGTCTGACCAGTTGGACAACCAATTGCAGTGATCTTCCCAGAGAAGGACTACTTCTCCTGTTCCCAGCTTTCCTTGGTTGCCTAGAGCTCCTTGTGTGAGTTTGAGGCCCTGTGCACTTTTCCCATCCCTTATAAGGAGGTGAGCAAAGGGAATCATCACCTTGAAAATACAAAACCTAAATAATCAGTTCAGTAGAGTCCAAATAAACAGAACACTGTTGATTTTAATACACCAAATATGTTAATACATATTTATGCATGCCAAGCTTGTATGCTTTCCTGTTCATGGATGTAGGGAATCAATGCAGTATTCTAAAATGTATGTAACATGACAATGGCATCTAAGTTTTAATAGATTAGTCATGACATGTAAACACTCAGTAGGGCTAATCTGCTACTTCATTTCCATACAAAGACTAGACAAGAGGATCATAAGGCATGTAAAGAACAGCCAGGCTGATCAAAAATTGTCCCTCAATAATCTTCATCTCTCTTCATTAAGTGCTCTTAGAACAGAATATAATTAATCTCATATATATCTTGTACTTCTATCTATACAAAATCATGAATCTTAAAGTAGGGAAATAGTCCACAAACAATTTTTGTATGAGGATGATGAGAAAAATTACACTGATCTAGTAGGATTCCATACTGAAGATAAAACTCGGACCTTAAGCATGATAGAGTAATGATCTCCCACTGAGCCAGACACCTGCCTCACTTTATTTATTATCTTCTAGGGTGGGAGAGAAAAAAACACCCTAGAGATCTGCAGGCACACACTCTCTCCATGAGAGTTACAGACAGGGTTACCTCGCTGTGAATTACTATGGACAAATTATGTAACCTTTCAAACCACCATAAACAGTGTGAAGGATTTGTTAGACTTGATTGTATTTCCTTAGCTCCTACTGCTGTCTCATATAGTTTGTGAGTAACACTAGCCACCAAATCACCAGAGAAGCTTTTACATTGACTGTAAAATCATCCCCCACTGCCTTAAACCTCAGCTCTGTAATGATATTGACTGATCTGAGGAAAAGTAAAAGCAGATAACATTCTGCCAACAAGACATTAGCACTGCATCAGAAATTTAATTTCTATAGGTATCAAACTGGGTGTGATCTGTGATTTATATGCCTTAGATTTATAATATCCCCATACTCAGATTATAAATAAAAACTAACTTGACTTTTAACCTGGCCCACAAGCATTCAGTACTAGATGATGAGTTATTTATAGTTGAATCATCTGAACACTGCCGAGGGAAAAGTAAAAACTTTTACTTTACAAATTGTTTGCTCAAGAAAGTCAGAAAATAAAACAAAAACAATATATAGAATTGACAGTATCAAAATAAAGAATTTTAATTACAGCTGATCAAAAAAAAAATCTTCCCCTAGAGTGTTCAGAGGTATTGCACATAGTACAAAACATAATGGTCATTGTCTCATTCACTTGAAACCTATCTTCCGTAAAGTTCAGACATAGAAGTCTTTTTTTTCTTACAAATATATGTAAAACAGGATACACATACACACACATAGATATAGATAGATAGATAGATAGATAGATAGATAGATAGATGATGGAGGGATGGAGGGATGGAGGGATGGATGGAGGAATAGATAGAGATAACCAACTTGCTTTACCTCCTTCCACTGTTTTTTTTTAATTTTTTTAAAATTTATTTTACAACACCATTCAGTTCAACATAATAGCCACAGATTCCCCTGTTCTCCCCCTCTCGCCCCCCTCCCCCACCCCCAGCCCACCCCCATTCCCACCTCCTCCAGATCAAGGTCTCCCCGAGGACGGGATCAACCTGGTAGACTCAGTCCAGGCAGGTCCAGTCCCCCCTCCCAGACCGAGCCAAGCGTCCCTGCATAAGTCCCAGGATTCAAACAGCCAACTCATGCAACGAGCCCAGGACCCGGCACCAACGCACAGCTGCCTCCCAAACAGTTCAAGCCAAATGACTGTCTCACCCATTCAGGGGGCCTGATCCAGTTGGGGTCCCTCAGCCTTTGGTTCATAGATCCTGTGCTTCCATTCATTTGGTTATTTGTCCCTGTGCTTTATCCAACCTTGGCTTCAACAATTCTCGCTCATATAAACCCTCTTCTTTCTCACTAATTAGACTCCCAGTGCTCCACCAGGGCCCAGCCGTGGATGTCTGCATCCAGATTCCTCAGTCCTTGGATGGGGTTTATGGCACAACTATCAGGGTGTCTGGCCATCCCATCACCAGAGTAGGTCAGTTCCTGTCGTCTCTCGACCATTGCCAGCAGTCTTTTGCGGGGTATCTTTGTGGATCTCCATGGGCCTCCCTAGCTCTCTGCTTCCTCCCCTTCTCATGTGGTCTTCATTTACCATGGTCTCCTATTCCTTGTTCTCCCTCTCTTTTCTTGATCCAGCTAGGATCTCCCACTCTCTTTCCCTCGACCGTCGCTCTTCATTGTTCCCACTCATAACCAGGCTGTTCATGTAGATCTCATCCACTTCTCCGTGTCTTTTTTGGGGTCCCGTTTTCCAGGTAGCCTCACTGGTGATGTGAGTAGCAGTCCAGTCATCCTTGTTCCACATCTAGCATCTTCCTATGAGTGAGTACATACCATATTTGTCTTTCTGAGTCTGGGTTACCTCACTCAGGTGATTTTTTCTAGATCCATCCATTTGCCTGCAAACCGTATGATGTCATTGTTTTTCTCTGCTGAGTAGTATTCCATTGTGTATATGTGCCACAATTTATTTATCCATTCTTCAGTTGAAGGGCATCTAGGTTGTTTCCAGGTAATTGAAGAAGATCTCAGAAAATGGAAAGATCTCCCATGCTCATGGATAGGCAGGGTTAACATAGTAAAAATGGCAATCTTACCAAAAGCAATTTACAGATTCAATGCAATCCCCATCAAAATACCAACACAATTCTTCACAGACCTGGAAAGAATAATACTCAACTTCATATGGAAAAACAAAAAACCCAGGATAGCTAAAAGAAACCTGTACAATAAAACAACTTCTGGAGGCATCACAATCCCTGACTTCAAGCTCTACTATAGAGCTACAGTAATAAAAACAGCTTGGTATTGGCATAAAAAGCGACATGTGGACCAATGGGATCGAATTGAAGACCCTGACATTAACCCACACACCTATGAACATATAATTTTTGACAAAGAAGCCAAAAGTGTACAATGGAAAAAAGAAAGCATCTTCAACAAATGGTGCTGGCATAACTGGATATCAACGTGTAGAAGGCTGCAAATAGATCCATATCTGTCACCGTGCACAAAACTTAAGTCCAAGTGGATCAAAGACCTCAACATAAATCCAGCTACTCGGAACCTGCTAGAAGAGAAAGTAGGAAGTAGTCTTGAGCACATTGGCATAGGAGATCACTTCCTACATATAACACCAGTAGCACAGACACTGAGACAAACAATCAATCAATGGGACCTCTTGAAACTGAGAAGCTTTTGTAGAGCAAAGGATACGGTCAACAAGGCAAAGCGACACCCTACAGAATGGGAAAAGATCTTCGCCAACCCCACATGTGATAGAGGACTGATATCCAGAATATATAAGGAACTCAAGAAATTAGACATCAAAACAACCAACAGTCCAATTGAGAAATGGGCTTTAGAACTAAACAGAGAATTCTCAACAGAGGAAACCCAAATGGCTGAAAGACATTTAAGGAATTGCTCAACATCCCTAATCATCAGGGAAATGCAAATCAAAACAACTCTGAGATACCACCTTATGCCTGTCAGAGTGGCTAAGATCAAAAACACTGAAGACACTTTATGCTGGAGAGGATGTGGAACTAGGGGAACTCTCCTCCACTACTGGTGGGAATGCAAGCTTGTACAACCACTTTGGAAATCAATATGGTGCTTTCTTAGAAAATTGGGAATCAATCTCCCCCAAGATCCAGCTATACCACTCCTGGGCATATATCCAAGAAATGCTCAATCATACCACAAGAGCACTTGCTCAGCTATGTTCATATCAGCATTGTTTGTAATAGCCAAATCCTTCCACTGTTTTTACACTGCCCCATCCCATTGCAGTTTTCTATTCAGTCCTTCTAATCCCAGATTTCTCACTCCTCAATTCAAATGGGAATTTCCAATGTTCCATGGAACTCAGACCATCTACTTCTTTGTTCAGTCTCATATTATATATTTCATTTCCATCAGCCTAAGTCTTAAGTCTAGTATGACCTGTAAGCAGTATAACTCTATCTCCTTATGAGCAAACAAGTGATTCTCATTCTACAGACACCATTATTATTTCACTGACCTGAATCCTTGAAAACATTTCCAGTTAGATGCTATAATCTGTGTCCTGTCACCCCAAGGCTACAGATCCCTCTGATCTAGATTCCTCTGCCCTCATTGCTAAAACCACCCTGGTGTCCTTTCCTTCAGGCACACTTTCTTTATTGCTACTCTTTGGTCAGGGATGCAAATATCTTTATCCATTGCAATTGTTTATTTCTTTCTTGGACACACACCATCACCTGGGCTTGCTAGCATTTCCCTTTTCACCTTCAATAAAATGAAATATACTCAATGGTCTTTTCTTTAGCAGCCTATTTGAAATCACAACTCCCTCCTTAGCGAGTACCCCTTTATATTTCTCAATATCCATCACCTTAGTGGGAATGTAAGCTTTAGATGAGAAGGGACTTAACTAAATTGTTTTTTATAGCCTTGCATGTTTTAGATTCTCAATAAATACTTGTTGAATGAAGGATTTGAATTAATTAATTAATTAATATATTAAAAAGGATATTTCCCTTGAGATCTATTTGTTTTTCTTAATGCTTGTTCCGGTCTTTGTGACTGCAGGTCTGCTGTAGAGCATTGCTTTCCATAGTCACCCTCAAATCTCATCCTGAGGTACAATAACAGGGGTTGTGCAACAGTCACAGGGGATGTGCATAACAGAACAGTATGTAGTAAAAGAAAACATTTAAAAAAATCAAAGTGAATTACAATATTTTTTATTAATTAATTTTTTGAAGACCAATCACAGTTTCTCCTCCCTTCCTCTTCTGCTCCCAGTTCCTGCTCAACCTCTCCTGTTCCCCACCTCTACCCTCTCCTCCTGTTTCTTCAGAAAAGGGCAGTCATCCCATGTATATCAGGCAGCCATGGCATATCAAGTTACAGCAAGACTAGGCACCTCCTCTCCTATGAAGGCTGGAAAGGGCAACTCAGAAGGATGGATAGGGTTCCCAAAGGAGGCATTTAGAGTCAGAGAGAGCCACTGCTCACACTGCTAGGAGTCACACAAGATCAAGCTACACAACCTGTAACATATGTGCAAAGGACCTAGGTCAGTCCTATGCAAGTTCTCTGGTTGGTGGTTCAGTCTCTTTGAGCCTCTGTGAGCCCAGGTTAGGCTTTCCTGTGGATATCCTTGTGGTGTCCTTGGCCCCTCTTGCTCCCATAATCCTTCTTTCCCATCTTCTATGGGACTCCATGAGGTCTGTCTAAAGTTTGGCCATTGGTCCCTGCATCTGTTTCCATCAGTTGCTGGGTGCAGCCTCTCTGATGACAATTGGGCTAGGCAATGATCTATGAGTATAACAGGATATCATTAGGAATCTTTTCATTGATTTTCTTTTTTGCAAGTCAGGTATGGTTCTTACCTAGGTCTCTGGGCTGCAGAGCCTCTGGGTCTGGGCTAATATTTCAACACTGTAGAGTATATGAATATAGGTAGGTTTTATTATATCAACATTAAATCTATTACCATAATGACATACCATACTGTCTCACTCACTTTTCTATTGCTATGAAGAGATATTAAGACCACCGAAATTTCTAAAAGAAATGTTTATTGAGACTCAGCATTCCAGAGGGTTATAGTCCATCATCTTGATAGCAGGGAGCGTGGCAGCTGGCAGACACACATAACAATGGAGTGGTAGCTGAGAGCTTACATCTGATCCACAAGCATGAAGCAGAGACAGACAGAGTTAGCTGGAAATAACATAGGCTTTTGAAACCTCCAAGCCCACCACTAGTGACACACCTCCTTAATTTTCCTAAAAAGTTTCACCTACTAGGAATCAAGCATCAAAATATGAGTCTATGTGGGCCATCCTCATCTAAAACACCACATGTGTCAATTTTGAGACTTCACATAATTCCTAAAAATGTGGTACTTACTGCTAAGAAAAATTTTATGATCCTCTATTCAATATAAATATCAGGACCAAACTAAGTTACTCTGAGTTTTAATATCATCCCTGTTTTGCCAAACTATCCATTCTTGATATTAAACAGACTCATTGAAGAACAAGTAAGGACACATGTTCAGCAGTGGAGAGGTGCAACAGTGCAGAAAGTGCTATTAGTATCAAAAGTAACAAAACATCTAAAGATCCATTGAGAAAAACATCAACAAATGCTGCTGCATTCCCACATTAAATTCTCCACAATTATAATACAGTAAAATTAATGACTTTGATATCTTATATATCATTAAATTTCTGAATATATAATCCATATCAGGAACTAGATCTGGAAAACTCACCATCATGACCACCTGGTCATGATGAGTGGGTGATCACTAAATGTTAGCTGATGATAGAACATCATAGAAAGGATATAATTTCATATTGGAAAGGAGGTGTTAAGCTTGTATCTACTGTTTTTAGCAAAGAAGTAATACACCAGCTAGTTCAGGTGCAGACACCAGATAGATGAGTATAGTTTACTAAAGCCTAAAAAGTGAATAGTGTGTGAACCACCTTAAGGTAGACGTGCCATTTCCCTTCACTAAAATTCATTAAAATGCTGGATCCACTTGCCTTTAGGTATTAGAAAACATTTAAACATACTAACCACAAAGGAGTGTCTCTACTACCTCAGGCTTTGTCCACTGAATTGGCATTTGGGAGCTCAAAGCATTCATAGGAAGAAAATTTTGGTTAGTTTGGCACAAAGAGATGATATTCCAGCATGTGAAGGAATTGAACCCAGCTCTAAGCTCTGTATCACATGGTCTAAATACTAGAAAATAACCTGCATTGTGTTGGATACAGTTTGGTGCTATTCCAAAATAGTAGAAAATAGGCAAAATACAAGTAATATTCAATTATGAATTGCTATTAGGAGAATTTCAAGTTTTCACAAACTTGAAAGTATAGAATTAGAAACTCCAGTTCAGCTGTAACTCAGGAATAATGAGGTTATTAATGCATGTCCAGTCTTGCTGTCTTTACTGTGGCCACTTTCCCTCACTATCAAAATTTTATAGTTTGCTTAAGTACCCTGCCCATATGATGAACATAATTAACATATATAATTTGATGAACACTGATATGTGCATAAATGCATGCCTTTCAGTTTCAGAAGCTTTAGTTGTCTCAAATACTTTATCTTTCCTAATAAACATATTCAGCTTCTACTCTGATACAACCTTTTCTCAGCTTTGTAACAATACAGATATTTCTGTGTTTTTTATGAACTGCTGTGTGTGATATATATGTGACTATCCTTTCCTCACCTCACGTCATGACAATTATTCTTGTTTTGATATGCATCAATATTTCATTACCTTTTGTTGTTGGGTTTTATTTTACTGTACTGATAGATTTTGATAATTTTTAAAGACCTGTTATTGAAAATTTTGCTTGATTGATATGATTATTATGAATTCTTCCTATGGATGTGTGGTTATACTAACTTGGAATAGTTACATAAAAGTGGAATTTCTATAATGCATTCTGTAAGAACACCTAATTTTTAAATATGTGGCCAAATTAGCTGTTTAAAATCAATGAAGAATGTAAGAAAATTTGTCCCTTTCTCATCCCTTAGCAACATATGATGAGCCTTAACTATTTTATTATCAGTATTCTAGTAGGTAGGTATGCAGTAAAGAATCATTAACTTTGGGATATCTTTCCTTACTTGTATATTTTAACTTCTTAATTATTTCTATAGTTTTAGAAGTTTTTTTCTATTATATTCAACAAGAAAATCTTTGTACTTTTAACTGGAACATTTAGTCTTTTTTAGAGATATCTTAATATTATTAATAGTAAAGAAACATGAGCTTCTTAGCTGGGCTTCAATTGTCTTTGCAGTATTAGTTTTAAGGAAATGAATGTTCATTTGCTGCATTTTATTTTAATTATATTGTGTCTTCTTATTTCTAATGTATAGATATATGTATTCTTAATATAATCCAGATAATATTTTTATCTAGGTATATATTTTAAAAATATTTCCTTGCTAATTGTGTGTGCCTTTTCCAGTTTGTTACTTTGCCTTTTAATCAAGTTCAATTTATCTATGCTTTTTAATAGAAAGGATTTTCGTGGCTTTTCTAAGAAATTCTTATGTCCCACTTTCATTTATATCTAAGATAAAATATCCTCAAAAAAGTAGCATAGTAGAGAAGGGAGTTTATTTCAGTTTTCAATTTCAGGCTACAGTATATAATTGTGGGGAAGTCAAGGTATGAACTTCAAAGAGCTAGTAACATCACATTCATAGTCAAGAGCAGAGAGAAATAAATACATACATGTGCTGTGGATATCGCTCTATATAAATAAAGCACTGATTGGCCAGTGACCAGGCAGGAAGTATAGGTGGGACAAGGAGAGAGGAGAATTGAGGAAGGAGAAAAGAAAGAGAAAAACCGCCTGGAGCCGCTGCCAGGACAAGGAAGATGTAAAGTACAGGTAAGCCACGAGCCACGTGGCAAAGTAAAGATAATAGAAATGGGCTAAATATAAGAGTAAGAGCTAGACAATGATAGGCCTGAGCTAATGGTCAAGCAATTTAAATAATGTAAGCGTCTGTGTTTATTTTATAAGTGGGCTCTGGGACTAGCTGGACTTGGCGGCGGGAGCTGGAGAGAAATTCTCCAGCAACATACATGATCACATGCTTGTTTGTGCTCAGCTTGCTTCCTCCCTGTTACACAGTTCAAGACCTCTGCCTAGGGAAGGCAGACATTCCATGGTTTTGTAATCTCCATAATCTGGGGTCTTCTTTGCAAATAATGCTTGAGTTTCACAGCTCCGTACAATGTCCTCTTAACATCTTTCTATGGGGACTCCAATACTGCCACAAAATTCCAGGCTTTAGTTGCTCTCCATGACCCCTTCAGTCTTGCATCTTTTATACCTTAAAAACTAGTAACACATGGAGGCTGCTTGCATTGCCAAACTCTTAAACCAGTTCAAGTTATCACCAAGTTCTCGTGGACACATCTATGTCATTTTCTGTGTACTGACCCTGAGGAAAACTTTCCTGTTGTTCCAACTGTAGCATTGGAGGTTTCCTTTCAATTGGGCAGATCTTTTTAACAGTCACAGATGCCTTTTCATCCTGAGCCTTGCACACACACACACACACACACACACACACACACACACACACACATCCTTAGCCAAAACATCAGAGAAACAATCCAAACACAATCTTTCTTCTCTGAAACCCTCTGGCCATTCCTCAACAATTCATGTTTCTCTTAGCATTCTCAGCATCTAAGATTCCACTAAAATGATCCATTAAGCTCGTCTTCCATCATCCAGTGGTTTTTTTCAGCCCAATATTTCAAACTCTTCCACAAAATAGTTCAAAGGTATGGAATCCACGTGATCAGTTTTCTCACAGCAATGATCTCTACTTCCTCAATTCTAGTTTCTCTGAAGTTCTTTCCAGTTGCTGAGATAAGATACCGTTACAAAATAAACCAAAAGAATAAAAAGGCTTCTTTTACTTTGCTATTGCAGATATGATACAATTCATCATTCAGGGAAAGATGACAGCAATTATCAGGAAGCAGAAAGTAATGAATCTCACATTTCAGCTGTTTTCATGTGCTCATACAGAACCTCCTGCCTATATAATGGTGCCGTCCACAGTGGGCTGAGTATTTTCTCATCAATTGTCTTGCTTAAGAAAAATCTCCCACATATTTGTCCACAAGTCAATTCTATATAAATGAAATTTTATCAAGACTCTCTTCCCAGGTGATACTAGAATGTATCAAATTGACAAAGTTAATCCTCAAATTTTACAATGCCATTTATGTAGAAGTTTCCTTTCAACTTAATGGTTAATTGCCTTAATGTTAATTTTTTAATGTTAATCTATGACACTTTCTGGTGAAAATTTTATTTGTGATATAATGGAACAGTGTTAAATTTTAATATTAAATCATAGTAGAATTGGATGATTATATGATAATTGTATATTGGATTATTTGACATCTTTGAAAATAAATTGACAATCCATGTTTGCACATATTTCTGAACTATTTTTCTTTGTTTATTTGTTTGTTTTTCTTTGGTTTTTGATATTGGATATCCAACCCAAAATCTAGTGCATTCTATGAAACACTATACTGAGTTATATCCCCAGAGAATATCTGAAACCTTTATTTTGTTCTACTGATCCAAAAAAGCATGTTGATTTTGTTGTCCTTCAAATTTGTAGCAATACAGATAATATTCTTATTTAATTAATACTAATATGAATGCTCATGAACTTGGTTATTTTTAAAGGGATTTTGTGTGATCTATGTTATTTATCTTATACCTTTATAATATACATATCTCCAAATAAAATGAATGCTATGATAGCAGTTGTTCTTGCTTTGAATTTTATATCACCTTGTAGAAAATGTTAAAGTTTTGAATCTGTTCACCCACAAATTTACTATTTACCTTTGTCTAGGTTTTCTTTTGATATGATTAGGTATTAGATTTTAGTTCAAAGGCTTTTTATGTTATTGTCAAATGTGTAACTAAATAATCTGTATTTTTAAGAAATTGTAATTATTCTATGGTAATTTCCTAAAAATGAGATGCAATGACCAAATTCTTATGTATATATGATAAAAGGGATTTTCCCCCGCAGATTAAAATAAAACAAACAAACAAACAAAAAAAAAAAACAAGAGTTGGGTATTTAGCTCAGTGGTAGAGTGCTTGCCTAGCAAGCACAAGGCCCTGGGTTCGATCCTAAGCTAAAAAAAAAACAAACAAACAAAAAAAAAAAAAAACAGATAAGAAACTGAGACTTATAATCAAGTAACTAAAAGTCTCCCAACAAATTAAAGCCCAGGACAAGAAGGTTTGAGTGCAGAATTCTAGATTTGAATTCTAGATTCTAGATTCTAGAAGTAACACCAGTAGTTCTTAAATTACTCTTCAAAGTGAAACCAGAAGATACATTGCATAATTCCTTATATGAGGCCACAGTAACCCTGATACTTAAAGCACATGAAGACCCAAAAAGAAAGAGAATTACAGACTAGGTTCTTTTACATGCACAAATCCTCAATAAAACACTTGCAAACTGAAACCAAGAACATACCAAAAAGATTGTCTACAATGATCAAGTAGGCTTCATTCCAGAGATGCATGGATGGTTCAACATTCATTAATCTGTAGATGTAATCCACTATACAAGCAGATTGAAAGACAAAAACTGCATAATCATCTCATGAAATGCAGTAAAAGCCTTTGACATAATCTAACATCTCTTCATGACAAAATTCCTGGCGAGATTAGGAATACAAGATACATACCACAACATAATAATGGCAATTTACAATAAACCCAGAGCTAACAGCAACTCAAATGGAAACCCAAAGCAATTCCCCTAAAATCAGGAACATGAAAAGGTTATTCACTCTCTCTACACCCATTCAATATAATACTTGATGCCTTAGCTACAGCAATAAGACAACTAAAGGATATCAAGGGGATATAAACTGTAAAGGAAGAAGTAAGAGTATCTTTATTTGCAAATGATATGATAGTAAACATATGTGACCCCAAAATTCCACTGGAAAACTCCTATATCCTATAAACACATTCAGAAAACTAGCTGGACACAATATTAACCCACAAATATCAGCCACTTTCTATATTTAAATGATCAATAGACAGAGAAAGAAATCAGGAAAATAATAGCTCCCAAAATATAAAATAACTTTGAGAACTGATCCAAACAAGGGAAACACTTGTATGATAAAATAAACAATGAAGAAGATATCAAAAACTGGAACAATAGCCAATGTGTGTCAATCACTAAGATTGATTGAGTAAAAATACCCATCTTGCTAAAGCAATCTATAGATTCAATGCAATCATCATCACAATTCTAATATAATTCTTCAAAGAATTGACAGGATAATTTTTTTGTTTTATATGAAAATACAAAAGCCCAGGATTGTTAAAAAGCATCCACAATAATAAAAGAATTTTTAGAGGTATCATTAGACCTGACATAAAATTATAGTATAGAACTATAGTAATAAAAGTAGTAGGATGATGGCATAAAAACAGGCATGTTGCTCAGTGGAATAAAATTGAGCACCCAGACATGATTCTACACAACTATGGTCACCTAATCTTTGATAAAGAAGTAATAAATACACTCTGGGGACTTCATGTAGAAGAAATCAAATATATACATTCTTATCACCCTGCACAAAACAACTCCAAATGGATCAAATGCTGCAATAGAAAACTGGACACACTGTACCTGAAGGAAGAGACAATGAGGAATATTCTTAAACTCATTGGCACAGGAAAAGACTTTCTGAACAGAAGACCAATAGCATAGGCCTTAATAACAATAATTAATAAATGGGACTTTATGAAACTGAAAACCTTCTGTAGCAAAGGACACCACTATTCATACAAAGCAGTAGCCGACAGAAAGAGAAAAAAAACTTAACCAACTACATCTGATAGAGGTCTATATATATATATATATATACATATATATATACATGTATATATATATATGTGTGTACACACACACACACACACACACACACATAACTGGTCATCATGAAAACAAATAACCCAATTTAAAAATGGGCTACATAGCTAAACAAAACAGTTTCAAAAGATGAAACACTAATGGTTAAGAAGTGTTTAAATGTTCAGTATTCTTAGTCATCAGGTAAATGCGAATCAGAACTACTTTGAGATTTCATCTCTACACAGTTAGAATGGCCAAGATACATAAAACAAATGATAGTTCATGCTAATGAGAGTGTGTAGTAAGGGGAACACTAAACCATTGCTTGTGAGTGTACAAAAGTGTACAGCCTCTTTGAAAATCAGTGTCACAGTTCTTCAAGAATATGAGAGGGAGAGAGGAAGGAAGAAAGGGGGGTCATAGGAAAGAATTTACTGAAATACTTTATAGAACTGTCTATTGTATAAGTATTAATTCCAATATCAGAATAAAATAAAACACAATTATACTTAGTTCATGTGCCCAATAGTTCTTAAAAACCAATTTAGTGTCTTTGACATGATATCAAACCTTTGAATTACTAGAGATGCCCACTAATTTGCATAAGTCTATATATTTTATATAAAATGAAATCTTATATGTTAGAAAATAATTCGATAAAATCTTGAGCTAAGTTAGTATTTAAGTTTAAAGTGATCTGTTTGATGGTTATAAAAAAATCAATACAGCTTTCCTTGAAATTTATTCACTCTGACATTTGCAAAACTTTTACATTTGCCTAAAAACTGTTGTGATCAGTTTTAGATTTTTGACAAAATGCATTTTAGAAACCTAGAAAAAAATACTTTAGCCAATTTTGAGTTTTTCAGTCCTGAAGAAATGGTATTTCATGCCATTTAGATAATCTATTTAGATTTTTCCCTATGAATTGAAGTACTTCACAAACATTGTAAAACATCAAAATAGTGATAGAGTATGAAAGATTTTCTATGGGTAACCCAGTAGATTTCCATGAGAATGTGAACTCCTATTGCCTACTCTGGCGATACTTCATGAAGCTTCACTAAATGACAAAGCTTTGGGTAAGGAAGTTCTCATTCACAGATTCTGAGTACATTATGAGCTGTTTCTGAACCCACTGTTTCATTCAGAATTTATTTAATACTTTTTAAATTATTTAGAGTACAGTGAAAAATTATCCTGTTTACATATATATGGTATCTTATATTTAATTGAAAGCTTTTATGCATATTTTAAGATAAATATTGAAACTAATATAATGATAAAGTTTGTAAAGTAATTTTAGCTCTTTCTATGTTTGTCAAATAGTTTTTGTTTTGGAGGATTTCTTGACAGTCATTAGTAACAACAATTATGAAATATAACTAAGAAATTATAGCAATACTTGGCTATATTTGTTCTGTCATTCAATTTGAAGTCAAGCAGATGTGTTTGATTCCCAATATTTCCTGGACTTGTGAATCACTTTTTAAGTTATTGTAAGTAGCAGTAGCAAGATAATGATTCATATTCATATACAGTAACAAATTAAATGTTGACTCAAAATAAAATCTATATAATGACATCATTTTCAATTGGTTCAGTTTAATGCATAATATCTACTTTCTGTTCTCTTAATTACATATATGTTTTAAAATTCCTCATTTGTAGACATGTTTTCAATTTGGTGTTCCAGAAATGAAAAAATTATTTGTCAAAATACATGACATATTATACTTCCTATAAATGAGATTTTTAAATCTTTGTCTTGGTTTTCATAGATTAAAAATTAGACTAATAAATCACATCCATTTTCTATAACAGCACAATAAATAGGAGAAAATGCTTTATTTTTGTGTAAATTAAATAAAATTGAAAAATTGGATTGGGATGTGTCTCAGTGGTAGAAGACAAGCAAATGTTCATGAGGCCCTGAGTTTATTTCTCAACATTACTAAAATATAGAGTAAAATGAACACAAACTGGAGAAATGAGAAAAAAAGAACAGGAGAGAAGTAATCAATAAGTCCTGTTATAATAAACGTTGAAAAAATGGAGATTACTTTCCATTAAAATACACCATTGAGACTGATAATCAGCTTCGTGGGTAATAGGAAGTCAAGAAAAAGCTTGCATGTCTATTTCCATTTTTTTTAAAAAAAAAAATCTCAGTATGACTACTAATCACAATTTAGTGGGAATATGATTCATAGATTTTAAGTCTTGCATGGCATATAGTAGAGTCATAATCTCCATGAGTAGAAAATACTACAAATGCTCATGAGGCCTCAATTCTAGAACTGTAGGCAACGACAAAAATCTGGAAGCATGTGAGCTGGTATTTCCATAGGAAGAACACATTAATTGGAGTCAGTCTTGAAAACATTCATAAAAACAACATTACATGGACTCAACAGGTTATATTTGGAATACATAGGTGTGTGTATTTTCATATACAAATACATATATGCATTCAACAGTAACTGATGAAAAATAGGCCATGGATATGAAGGAGAAAGCAGAGGGGTATATGGGAAGGTTTGGAGGGCAGAAATTGAAAGGAGAAACATTGTGATTAAAATATAATATGAAAAATAAAAATAATATAAGAATGGACTATATTTGGCCTCTGGTTTCCAAAGGAGAAATCCGTTCACAACATGGTGAACGAAGTAGAGTGCAACGATCAACTCAGTGACCACAGGAAATTCAAAAGAAGTCAGGGAATTGAGCTGTCTAAACCATATCAGTAGTTCTGGGTGGGCATTTATAGGAACTGAGGGGAGAAAGTCTTATTCCAGTGTAGATGGCATTTTTCCAATAGGCAGCCCAGATAGATACAAAGAGGTCCAAGGAAACTTCAGAGCTGCTTGTCTGTGCAAGTTCATCTCTGGATGGTTTTTATGTCTGTCTCTGCTTCTCCTGTTGTTGCCACTCCTGCCATATTTCACTGACATCAGACTCCAGGTTCTTCAACCAACATTAACTGAAGAACAGTGACTCTCCAGGAATTTTACCATTATTTAGTACCAGATTGTGATGATTGAGGCATGTAGGTCCATAGGCTGAACAACTAAAGTTGTTCTTAGCCTGTTCACTGGGCAGATGGAGGGAAAGCCTGACAATTAATTACTGAAGGTTAAGGGAGAATAGGATGAATAACAGAAGATAGTTATGAATATCAATATATGACCAGTTAAATAAACAAAGATTATAATATCATGAGTCTTTCTGACCTATTTTATAAAGAATATATTATGTATAGAAACATTAAGCAGATACTTGTGGATTTCTCTCCTCTATTTCTTCATCATATATGAAAATATCTATGGAGTATTATAAGTCATACTATATCATCATATTTATTTTACGGTGTACTAAAAGACTAAGATATCCTCAGGAGATTTCCATATATATTCTAGAGAAAGAATAGTCTACTTTTGGTTGTATGTAACATAGTTATACCATGTTGAGTGGAATTACTATTATGCTGTTGTTTTCATTTGAAAATTAAGTATGGCATAAGATGTGACCAAATGCCTCATTACAAATTACCATAGGGTAGATGATGTTTGATGGTTAATTTTGGATGATGGTGTGCTTGGGTCTGAAATCAACTAAGAAACACATTTATAGGCAGATCTCTGAGGGTATTTCCTAGAATAGTTAGCTAAGTGGAGAAGACTTTCCCCTCGAATGGGCAAGAATGGGCAAGAATGGGCAGCACCTTCCAGCATCAGCCAGAATATAAGGAAGTCTGAGTGAACAGTAGTGTTGATTTTTGTCTGATGTCTATCCCTTGCCGATGAGAACTTCTACACTGTCTGTGGATTGTGATTTGCTTTTTTTTTTTTTTTTGATATTTTTCACTGAACCCATCTTTTTCAGATTTCCAATAGAAGTTGAGGAATAGTACCTCTCCAAGCATTGTCCAGGCACTCAGCAAAACAATGAAACTTGAGAGGTATCAGATCTGGTGGGCTGAGCAGCTACCAAGTGCTAGCTTCTTAGTGTATCAACTGCTATTGTTGGACTTCATGCCCATACTATATAAACCAATCTAGGAACTCCTTTCATAATATGCACTTTTCCTATGGATTCTGTACCTCTAGAAAATTCTGGATAATATACCAAGATAATTCAAGATTTCACCACCTGTGGATATCACCTCACCTCACTTTGATTATTCTTTTCTATGACATCATTACTCTGAACAAAACAATCTCTTTATACAACCATTCAAATGAAAAAATCCTGAGTCTTCTCTGTAATTTTCATTTTTCAGAGTGTTCTGACTCATTCTCACTTGCTCCAATAAGCTTAGTATTATCAATATAATGGAGCAGTGTTCTACCTTAAGATAGAGACAGGTGATCAAATTTTTTGTGTAGTAAATTGTAACATGGGACTAGAGACATAATATACCCTTATAGTAGAATACTAAAGTTGTGCTGTGAGCCTTGTCAGCTGAAGGAAAATTGTTTTGATGGGCCTTATATAAAGAGATGGCCAAATAAATAACCATGACAAGATAAATATCTACTTACAGGGTACTATAAAGTGTATTAATTTGTTAAAGGAAAGAAATCATAACTTTCACAGCAGCTATACTTCCTGTCTGGCTACTGGCCAATCAGTGTTTTATTTACTAACTCATCAAAGCAACACATTTGCCATGCAGAATATCCCACAGCACTTCCCCTTTTCTTTTTTTTTTTTTAAAGAAAGGTTTTAACTTTTACATTGTAAAATTACAGATAACAAAACAATTATCAAGGAAGAAATACAGTTATAATGCCTAGTCTATTTATTTCCCACTTCTGACACCACTGATTAGCCAGTAGCCAGATAGGAAGTATAGGCGGGACTAACAGAGAGGAGAATTGAGGGAAGAGGAAGGCTGGGAGAGTGACTGCAGCCTCCACCAGGACAAGGAAGATATAAGGTACCAGTAAGCCACGAGCCACATGGCAAAGTATAGATTAATAGAAATGGGTTGAATATAAGAGTAAGAGCTAGACAATGATAGGCCTGAGCTAATGGCCAAGCAGTTTAAATAATATAAGCATCTGTGTGTTTATTTTATAAGTGGGCTGTTGGACTGCTGGGGCTTGGCGAGACCCAGAGAGAAAACACTCCAGCTACAAATAGCACCCAATGTGGGGCACGAACCCACGACCTTGAGATTAAAAGTCTCATGCTCTATCAATGAGCTATCTGGCCATTCCAGCTTTGATCTGGAGTTCCAAGCCCCACTAAGGCTTCAGTAACTGTCATACCTACAAGGCAGGGCCAAGAGAGGACCCTAAACACCTGAGATCTGGATGTGCCGCCTCTCTTGGTTCCTGGCCCCTGGACACTGGAGGTAGACGGAGCAGAGTTCTCCAGAGAACACCACCGGACTGTGCTACATCTTTCTCAGACCCTGCAACCTAGTTATCCCTTCATTTGTAAGTTATGCCACTAAATAAACCTCCCTTTTAACTACATGGAGTGGCTTTAATAATTTTGCCAATACATGTAGTACAGATATATCTTAATAAAATACATATGTATATCTTAATCATGTCATAGGAGAACCTATTGTATTATTTGAGTATATATCATAATCTTATATTCTATGCTGTTTGCATTCTAGAAATCTGACAATCCAATATTTTCAATCAAGATAATCCCCAGAATTAATAGAGACACCCCACACAATGAGGACAAATTTCCACTCTTTCTTTAAGTGAGGATAAAATATCTTCTATTTTTTTCAAATCAAGGAAAAATTCAAGTACAAAGCATATGTACTCCAGAGGTTTTTTTTTTTTTTTATTTTTTGAGACAGGGTTTCTCTGTGTAGCTTTGTGCCTTTCCTGGAACTCACTTGGTAGCCCAGGCTGGCCTCGAACTCACAGAGATCCCCCTGGCTCTGCCTCCCGAGTGCTGGGATTAAAGGCGTGTGCCACCACCGCCTGGCTTACTCCAGAGTTTTGTAGGTGTAGAGCAAAGACCCAATCTCTCATCTGGACTAAGGCTTCTTGGAAGAAAGAAACAGCACTGTAATTATATGTCAGAATATCTTAGGTGAATGGATGATCTGACCACCTCTGATGAGCATAGAGTATCTTATGATTTATTGACTCAATTGTTAAATACCCAGTGTAATACTAGTAAGTAGGAAAATCTTGAAAGAGAAATAAAGCAAGCAAATCTCAATAAAGATATTAATTATATATTAGAATTATCTTAGGAAGTTTTAGATGATATCTTAATGGTGTTGAAGAGTAGACTCAGTGGTTAAGAGCACTTGCTGTCCTTGTGAAGCCCAAGGCTCAGTTTCCAGCACCCACAAAGTAGCCTAAAATTATCCATATTTCTAGTTCTATGGACTCAAAGTCCTTGTCTGTCCTCCACAAGCACCAGGCTTACATGTGGTGTGGTAGAAACAAAAAGAACCAAATAAAAAACAGCTTCAGAAAAAGTAAACATTCGTTTGGCTATTTGTCCCTGTGCTTTATCCAACCTTGGTTTCAACAATTCTCGCTCATATAAACCCTCCTCTTTCTCGCTAATTAGACTCCCAGAGCTCCACCCTGGGCCTAGCCGTGGATCTCTGCATCCAGATCCCTCAGTACAGGGACAAATAGCCAAAGAATGGAAACACATGAACTATGAACCAAAGGCTGAGGGCCACCAACTGGATCAGGACCTCTGAATAGGTGAGACAGTTGATTGGCTTGATCTGTTTGGGAGGCATCTAGGCAGTGGTACCAGGTCCTGTGCTCATTGCATGACTTGGGTGTTTGAAACCTGAGGCTTATGCAGGGACACTTGGCTCAGTCTGAGAGGAGGAGACTGGACCTGCCTGGACTGAGTCTACCAGGTTGATCTCAGTCCTCAGGGGAGGTGTGCCTTGGAGGAGGTGGGAATGGAGGGTGGGCTGGGGGAAGGGGAGGGCGGCATGAGGGGGGAGAACAAGGGAATCCGTGGCTGATATGTAGAACTGAATAGTATTGTAAAATAAAATAAAAGGAGAAAAAAAAAAGAAAAAGTAAACGATACTCTTTTTTAAAGAAATAAAAAATAAAGGATCATAACAAAGAATACAACAAATAACAGCAATGAAAGAACTTCAAAAGACAACTGAAAGATTAATACAGACATTTAAATTACACCAAGCATAAACAATTGTGGGAAGGCTAACAGAGTGAGCAAAACACATTCAAGTGTCAGTGAGTTTGAGAATAGGCTAAATGAATTTAGTTCAGCAGAGCAAATGGAAAACAAACCAATATTTGAAATACTAAATAACACCAAACAGCTTAGACACCTGAAAGGCAATCGCAATAAAACTAACCTTTCTAAACTGGAGTTCCTGACTACAGGACAGAAAGGTGGAAACTAAAAACATCCTCAAGGAAATAGTGATTCCCATGCTCGTCCCTTACTGGGGAGCTTCTGGTAGTGGAGAGCTTCTGGGGAAAAAATGATCCTGCTTGGAGGTGTTGCACTAGTAGTTTTCCCATTTCTCAGTGGAAGACCCCACACCCATGGACACATGGGCTGCATAAACTGGGCTTAGTGTGTTATCAGAAAAAAGAAGAAGAAGATGTGAAGTTGGGTTGGAGAGAGAGATGTGTTGGTGAGCCATAAAAAAAAGTTGCAGGAAAGAAATGGACCTGTAATGACCATACATTACTGCAAGTATGTATGAGATTCTTAAATAATAAAACAAGCTTAAAAAATTATGCTGGTAGGGAACTCAAACTTTAATCACAGTACTTTGGAGGATTAAGCAGCTTTATGCTATCAGTTGAAAACTGCCTGGGATGCACAGGGTATTCCATACCATTTGGGTTCAACTAGTTCAAATGAATGCATATGTTCATACATGCATACATACATACATACATACATACATACATACATACATACATACATATTGCATATACACATACATGTAGGAAAAAGTGTTTCCTGAATGTGGCAAAGAGTTATCTGCCTCTTCAAGAAATTAGGCAAAGTTCAAAAAAGAACATTTTGAAAGTAGAAATGGCACACAAGAAAAATAGTTGAAAGGAGAGGTTTATAATGAGAATGCACAAAGATTAAGAAGATTGGAAAAAGATTATACCAAGGTCTGTAAGAAAAATGTATTCCAAGTGCAAACTCAATAGTCTGTGAGAATAAACAGACAAGAAATACACCCATGTACTAAAGGAAACTGACTGCACTTGGTACCAGTAAATGATTGGTTTAAGAAATAGCTGATGGAATGTCTTTAAGCAGAAAGGAAGTGGTAATAAAGTAAATGAAACTTCAGTAAACAAATAATATCAGGAGGGATAATAAAAGAGGAGATGACAGATTGTTAGTTTTAGTTTGTGGTGTAGTAAAAATAAAATAGCCAATGTGATGTTCAAGTTTTACAGGAAAAAATTATTTTTAAAAAGTGAGAAGAGAACATGTATTTAAATGAAAAATTTTTCTATACACCATTTAGGAGTGTAAAACACTGACATATTTGTACTATTATTGGCTATATAGATCTCTATATCTACATGTAATATACTTATACGTTTATAGATAAATGACACAAAAGTATAGATGAAATGAAGTTTTATGAAAGGAAAAGAGTAACCAAAATCACTATTCAAACATGACTAGTACAAGACTTACCTTCTCTACAATCAACCAAACTATAAATAATTTGGAAAATACTCAAATTTGGTTTCCCTTAATTGTCACCTTAAAGCAGCCTAGACTCATTTGAAAGGTAATCTCAGCACCTCTTGACCAGTGCCAGTAGTCCAAGGTGGGTTCATCCTTGTGGATTCCTCTGAGCTCCCCTGGCACCCTGCCTCTTCCTATTCCCATGATGCCTTCACTTATCATGGTATCTCTTCCCTTGCTCTCCCACTCTGTCCCTGTTCCATCTCAATCCTCCCATTTCCTTATGTTCTCATCCCCCATTCTATGTCCTCCATTGCCTCCCCTCCTCCCAGTTTGCTCATGTAGATCACATCTATTTCTCCTTTGCTGGACAATCTAAATGTCTCTCTTAGGGTTGCTCCTTGTTAGTTAGCTTCTCTGGAGATGTTGGTTGTAGACTGATTATCCATTGCCTTACATCTAGTATCCACTTATGAGTGAGTATATACTATGTTTGTCCTTCTGAGTCTGGGTTACCTCATTCAGGATGAAATTTTCTAGTTCCATCCATTTGCCTGCAAATTTCATGATATCATTTTTTTAAACTCCTGAGTAGTACTCCGTTGTGCATATGTACCACATTTTTATCCATTTTCAATTAAGGGCCATCTAGGTTATTTCCAGGTTCTGGCTATTATGAATAATGCTGATATGAACATAGTTGAGCATGTGTCCTTGTGGTATGATTGAGCACTCCTTGGGTATATACCCAAGAGTGGTTTAACTGTATCTTGAGGAAGACCAGTTTTCTCAATTTTCTGAGAAACCACCATACTGATTTCCAAAGTGGCTGTACAAATTTGCATTGCCACCAACAGTGGAGGAGTGTTCCCCTTGCTCCACATCCTCTCCAACATAAGCTGTCTTCAGTGTTTTTTATCTTAGCCATTCTGACAGGTGTATGATGGTATCTCAGAGTTGTTTTGATTTGCATTTTCCTTATGACTAAGGATGTTGAGCAGTTCCTTAAATGTCTTTCAGCCATTTGAGATTCTTCTGTTGAGAATTCTCCTCAACTGGGAACTGCATTTTATTCCAGACAGGTAAGGGACAGTTGTGAAGAATTCATGTTACAAGTTCATGAGAAGTTCATATTAGACATGAAATGATATGTCTAATAGTGAAAGAATGGAGACTTCACCCTGTGATGTCAGGGGCAAAACAAGCCTTTACTGCTTGTTTTCAACATTGTACCAGATGTTTCATCCAGGTAGCAGAATAACAAAATAAATAAGAGGAATCTACACTAGAATGAAGGGTAATTTTTTTTCTGCATTTGAAAATGTAAACATTTATCTGGTATACAGAAAATCCTAAGAAATCTAGAAAAACTAATAGGACCTGAAATTTATTTAAGTAATGACACAAGATATATGTTTAATATCCGAAAATCTCTTGTATACACAATGTACACACTAAAAATAAAATTAAGCAAACAAGACAATATCTGACAAGATGTCTCTTGTAATGCAAATCACATAAAAAAATGGAAGATTGGTTTATAAGACTCACTGAAAGAAACACCAGAGAAACTTTCCTGACTTAAGATTTAAAATGGACTTGTGGATATAGCATCAAAATATAGGCAAGAAAATAAAACCTACAGATTTAAATTTTTAAAGATTAAAATAATCTGTGCTTTGTAAGTGAAAAGTCAGTTCACAAGAAAGAAATCATGGCAAAGTATACTTATATCCCATGTGTTATGATGTAGGAAGAATTTTAACAACTCAATAACAAAAAATACAAATAGCCCAGTAAAAGCCAAGTAGTATCTCAGTAATATGTATCCCTAAAAGATATAAAACTCCTCTTTAATTCATGGAAATATAAGTAATGTCATTATTCATTGTAGACTTGAGAATCAAAGCCACAATTAGAAGCCACTTGGCAGCACTCACTGGCTAGGATCAGTCACTGTGATAAAGAGTCAGGTATATTTCATGAATATAACAAAAACAAAATTGTTGTGTTACTCAGAATTCTACCTCTAGGTACATAACCCACATTGGTAAAAAGCCTTCCAACAAAACATGATGCAAACATATTTATAATAGTGTTACTCTCATAGCCAATCACTAATTACACCCCTTATGTGAATCAAGCAATGTACAGTCTATGATCCCATTCACAGAACATTGTCCAGAAGAGCTAAGTTGTCATAGGCTAAAAGAGATACATTTTGACTTAAGGACAGATAGAAAATGGTTGAAAGGAAAAATGATATCTCAAGGGTAGGTACATTCTGTAAGATAATGAATTTGTCCTAAAACTATGATAAGTCACACTTATCTCTGACTTTCATGATAATCACAGACATGTGAATTGCAGAAAGTGTGCATGTCACCATAATGAGTCTGTTAATATGTATGCAGCAGGTTATAATAATATATTTATACATTTAAATTTGAAAAAATATTAAACAACAAAAAAAGAGACCATAAATTTGAAAGAGAGTGTGAGGGGGTTGGAAAGAGATAGAGGTAGAGGGCATAGGAGTATTAGCAGGAGAAAAGGAAAGGTAGAAAATAATGTAATTACATAATTAAAATAAAAATATTAAGAACAAGCCAGGCGGTGGTGGCACATGTCTTTAATCCCAGCACTTGGAAGGCAGAGACAGGCACATCTCTGTGAGTTCAAGGCCAACCTGGGCTACAGAGTGAGTTCTAGGAAAAGCTCCAAAAGCTACACAGAGAAACCCTGTCTCAACCCCACCCCCTAAAAAAAATTAAGAACAAAATTGGAAATTCAGAAACATATGACATATTTGTGTTAATATGACAGTTTGCACATCATGGAAGAGATTGTACAAAATATATTAGAGAATTTCATTAAGGAAAATGGAAAATGAGGGGGGAATCACTCAGTGGGTGTCTGGAAAACTATTGTTTGTAGGCCATGAGAAATCTATAGTCAGAGACATAAGAGAGGAGTTTGTGGGCATAATCAAGAAATGGCAAGACTAGACCCACCAAGTCCATCAGGCACACACACAAAAGAGAAGCACATTTTCACATGAAAAGTGATCATGAAGTACTCACAGACGGTAGTGAGAATTCTGTTTTTTATTTAAATGAAAAGGAGAGATGAATAATTATTTCATTGTCAATATTTTAATAAATTAGAACCATTAACTAAACCCAATGTGGTTTAATTAATATACAGACTTTCACCTAAATTAAGAAAATGACTTGTAATTTCCAGAAGAGACTGCTGACAAACAGTCTTAATTTTAATTGAGATTAATTACAACATGTCGTGTACTATGATGTGACTGTCAAAAGGATAACACAATTTAACCTCATGTTATTTCCACCAATATTTAGTACTGAAAATATAAACTGAGTTAACAAGTTTTAGATGAATTTAAAAGACAGAGATATCATATGCGAGTTGTTTACTGTTTAATACAGTGATATATTGTTCAACTTAGAGAAATTATTTTAAATATATACTGGATCTTAGGGCTGGAGAGATGGCTTTGTAGTTAAGAGCTTGGACTGTTCTTGCAGAGAAGCTGAGCCCACCTTCAAGCACTTACACAGGGCAGCTCAGAACTGTCTGTGACTCCAGCTCCAGGAGATATAGTGCTCTCTTCTGAACTCCTTAGGCACCTGCTTTACATGTGCATGTTCTCACAGAGTAACATATACACACATAATTAAAAGATTAAAAAAAAACATGACACTAGGTCTAAAAATACATTCAGATTGCAGCTGTCCCTAGCATATCACTATCTCTCTAGAAATAAATTAATTCTAGTGTACCATGAAAATCTGACTACAGAAATGCAGGGTCACTCAGGACTGTATGAAAGTATACTTCCTTCCTTACTAACTTATTCAGTGACTTTAATGAACTGGGTATCTCTCCACTTGCTATCAAAGACAGAGAGAGATAAAAGGATTGCTCCTTAACATACCAAGGGCTGACAACAGAGAGAAGGCCACCTGAAGGATTATGGACATACATTCATTTGTGTGCTTGGTTTTGTCCACTCTTCTGCATAAGAACAACTTTTACTGGAGCTCAGAGAAACCATGTAATGACTACTTGTCAGTCAATCAGTACAGAGGGAAATTTTTTTTGTAAGATTGTGTCAAAAAAAATGAAAGAGGCATTTAAAAAATTATGTGTGTTAGACTGTTCAATACCGAATAATGTGGCACACAAGTATCTATTTTATGAGTTGGGTTAATGCTCATTGTTGTAACACTTAGCATTCAAGCACATAGCCCTAAGTTTGACCACCAGCACCAACAGCCTAACAAACAAATATTTCATTAACTATAGAGACAAGAATTAAAATGGAAGATTAAGGAACTATTTACTAACAGCTAAAGAGGAAATTGATATAAAAAACAAATAGTTTTACATGAATTTTTCCATGGGTGTGTACACCTGAAGAAACTCAGTTTGATTTCTTCAGTTTCTGGCTAACATGGAAACTGCCATTTTCATTATTTCAAGCTTCTAACATAATGAAAGAATTTCTGTCTTCCGTAAACTGGGTCATGCCTGAAAGGCGAAAAGAGTTTCCTGTGTCATATTTATTGTTCAGAAAGCACAGCTTCACAGCTGAAATTCAATTTATAGAAACAGACTGCATTGAACATACAGCACATATATAAAACTCAGAAAAAAATAAATGGAAAGAGAGTAGGCTCTTGAGTTATACAAGCCATAATTCTGAGTTCTGTATCCTGGCAAGTGATTTCACCTTATGAACACTCAATTTTCCTTTCTTAAGAAGGAAGGTTAACAGGTATTACAGATAATATGGGAGGAGATCTACATTTATGCTGAGCACAGAGTTTCAAGTAATACAATTAACATGTGTAATACTAATAAACATTTTCTAATGTTGCACACAATTCTCAGGCAAGAAGAAGGAAAAAAACACAACCACTGATTTAGAATGTAAGTGATTAGTCAACCAGACATGGTGGTATGCCCTTGTGGTCAAAGTGTTCAAAATGTAGAGAAAAGAAAATTGCCATATTTTGCAGCCAGCCATCTCTAAACTCTAAGTTCCAGGCAAAAAAAAAAAAAAAAAAAAAACAAAAAAAAAAAAAAAAAAAAAAAAAAAAAAACAAGACATAGCAAGAAATAAGAAAATAACACTAAAATTCAAGGCTATAACTAGTCATACAAATCAACATGAATTTTTATGAGTCTAAGACATTTAACACTTTAACAATTTGCTCACTTCAATGGTCTTAAAATATAGTTAGTGTTGTATAATCATAACTTTCTACCCCCAATCTTTTCACCTTGCATTATGGAAGTAAATTCTGTATCAATATCCTGCATCCCCTACCTCAGCAACATCTATCCTCTGCATACGGTATTTATCTCATGTCTCAATATGTTCACTTAGCATAATGTCCTCAAAGTTATTCAAAGTTATTCATATTTTCACATAAATTATAATATTTCATTTCTTGTTATATCTGAATAATATTCTAACTTATGTAGAGGACATATTTTGTTGTTATATTTTCATTGGCTGATGAGTGTGAATTTCTTGGACGTCTTAGTTATTGTCAATAACACTGCAGTATATAAGGGTCTACAGATGTCTTCTTAAGAACTTACTTTCAACTCCTTGGAAGAGGAACCATTTGAACAGATAATAAGACTTTTTTTTTTTCAATGACAGGCTATACTGTCTTCCACAGAACAGGTGCAATTATCCATTGCCACAAACATGTACACTAGAGTTCTTTTGCTTGTCTGAACTTGTAGATTTTTTTCTTATTACCACCAACACTAGTTGTTTTCTGTGTTTAATTTTTTTATATTTGTTGTTTCTTTTTGATAGTAGCCATTCTAATAGTATGATGCTATATCTAACTGTTGTTGGCCAGTGTCTTCCTTTTTACCATATTTTTATATACCAATTGAGCATTTGCATACATTCTTTGTAGACATGACAGCCCAAGCTCTTTTCTTTTTAATTTGTGTTCAAAATTTGTTGTTGGGTTTTGGGAATTCTCTATGTATTCTGGTTATCAGTTGCTTTTCAGATCGACGATTTGCAAATATTTTATTTCATTTTGTAGATTGCCTTTCACTCAGGTAACAGAATTTTTGGACACACAATGTTAAATTTTCATGATTTCCAAAATGTCTCATTTTCATAAGTCTAAGTTTTATTTTATTGTGTATATGTTTGTTATCACAGTAAGAGATCACTCTGGAATCCAATGTTCTAAACTTACAGCTTAGATATTTGGATATTTAAAAATCTCAGTGAGAGACATATTATTAAACTTTATTTTCTAACTTTGCAAAATATGCTTCTCAGGCAGAAAGACATACTAGAAGGTGCATACTCACAGGATGAACACACAGGAAATAGAAATGAATGTCCACTGAGGCACACAGAAACAAGTATTTCTGGTGATGTCTACCAATCTATCCACAGTCAATAATTATAGTATAATGTAATACTTACAATGTAGACAAAATTGGGAGAAATGGATCTTAAAGTTTTAATATTCTTAATGTTATAGCATCATGAGATGAAAAGAAATATGCAGGCAAATGCCTCTCTTAACAATCCTACAGAAACTGTCTAATTGTGCTGAATTATAGATTCAGTAATCTATGCCAATCAAGGGTGTACAGGCTGGTTGTTTTTTTGTGTCTAGTTGACACAAGCTAGGGTCATACTGGAAAAAGAAACCTCAACTGCCTCCATCAGATTTGCTAGTAAACAAGTCTGGAGCATTTCCTTAATTAATGATTGTTATATGGAGGGTCTAGCTTACTGCAGATGGTAAAAACTCTTGGCAGGTAGTACAAGATTATTTCTATACAAAGACATACTCAGCAAATCATGGGAAGCAAGCCACTAAGCAGTGTTCCTCCAAGAACTGTGCTTCAGTTCTCTCCTCTAGGCTCCTATGTTGCATTACTGACTTTCCTTCATGAGAGACTGTAAGCAATGAAATGAAATAAACCCTTTCTCTCCCAAGTTGCTTTTGTCTTTGTCTTTATCACAGCAACAGAAATCTACCTAGGACAGTTTATTTTATTCTAAAATCAACTTTTTCTCCCATGTTCCAATAAAATTTCTTCCCTTGTTATTATTCAAAAAATCAATTTGTTTTAACAGATTTTATAGTCACGGTTCCTTTTTGTTATTTTTGTTGTTGACTATCTACAACTCCTCTTCTTTTCTTCATGTGCCACACTTCTCATTGCATCCTGCTCTTTTGTTACAATTTTATCTTTTAATAGAGGTTACACTTCCCTGGATTTTAAAGAGGAAAATTAAAAAAAAAAAAAAAAACCTCTTTATTTAATTGTGGCAGCACATTCTTCCTGGACCAGGACAAGCACTGCTGCTTCTAAAACAGTCACTTGATTCTATATGTTTGAAAAGAATGAACGGATATGTTGCTGTGTGGAGACTCTTGTTTTGTCACAATGCTTTGCTCCTTTTATGTTACTGAGGAAAGAGGTTAAGATATGGATCAGTTTAGAGTTGCAAGCAATATTTATCATTCTCAGATGTGTAAGAATGAATACACTGCTTTCTGCCTGTGTTTCTGTCTTTGACATTTGGCACGAAGGCAGTAGATGAAAAGAACTGATTGCCAGTATTTAAACATAGTATTTCTTCTCTCTACTCACTAACTACACCTTGAGATTGTCCCTTTTTAGATTCAAACATCATATAGCATGTATCCTCTACATGGTATACTCTACCTTTGTTATATTCATTATTTTTTGGCAAATCATCTTCATACAATTATCTTCATGAGAGATTGCTATAAAATTCTCAAGCTATGTCCACAGAATAAGTCCAGATTCTGTGATTCTGAACTGTGAGAGAAAAATAAAGTTGGTGGTTAAGGAGCTGTTTCTCAAGCATATTTACCATCCTTAATACTCAAAAGTTATTTTTAAAATAGAATCTTTCCTTGGTGTATGGCAAGATTATTTGAGTTTTACACATAAGGGTTAATTTTCATCTAAGATTTATATAGCATGCTTGATCTAACAGGCCATAGGCAGCATTCTTCATGGCAATTTATTCATAATAAAACAAATTTGGTTCAAAAGTTGATATTCTATATCTGGAAGAAATAACAACATAAAACTTTAATTGATTATCATTAATTTCCATATTCACAATCTTATATTAGTGCATGTATACACAGGGACACACATTCATGCACATTTGTACATACAACCTACAAAGTACAAGGTAATTTGTTCTATCACTTTGTCTTTGTGATACCTCAGTAAAACCCCCCACTCTATCCCCTACAGACAAAGAGAAGCTTAAACCAGGATTCCTAAGTGTAGATAAGAACTTAGACTCCTTAGTCAAAGATATCTCAATATAGATAGACCCAGGCCAGTTTCAAGTCCCCAGAACTGATGGCGCCAGCCCCAGGAACTCAAAAGAACAGAGTCAGGATGTCTGATGCTAACTGTTGTGCCCAGATCATAACCCCCAAAGAGACCACCAAGGACGAGCATACCAGAATGCAAAAGCAAGGTTTAGCTGTTACAAGTCATGACAGGGAACTCAACTCAAGCCATCTCAAGTGAGGCAGAGAAGAGTTCCTCTTTCTTGGGGAAGTTAGTTTTTATAGGCAAAACCCATAAAATTTCTTAGAGGGGAGGGGGTTAGTACGGGTCCATCCTTGATTGGTCCAGTTTTTCCCGGGCCTGGACTTTATCTTATTCTAGCTTATCTATTTGCCCTGTCAGGAGTTTTACAACTCCTCTCTGGGGTCTGGTCATGTTATCTCTGGAGAGGGGCATCTTGTGGTTAATTGGTTACCATCAGACATCCTGACTCTGTTCTTTTGTTCCTGGGGCTGGCACCATCATTTCTGGGGACTTGAAACTGGACTGGGTCTATCTATATTGAGATATCTTTGACTAAGGCCCCCTTTTTGAGACAATAGAGTGAGGGTCTTGTTGTGCCTAGATCATGTCCCCAAAGCCACCACTGGAGACTTTAGGTACAGAAGGCAAAAGTAAGGTGTTTTCTAAGTTTACAAGCCTCCAGGGAGGCTCTTCCAAATCTCTCACTCACAGCAGGGAGGTTGGAAGGAGGGCTCCCCTTTCTTTGTGAGGCTAGTTCCTAAAGGCACAGACCATATAATTTATTTTTACCTGCCTCCTTTTTTTTAGTCTTTTGGTCGAATATCCTGACTCTGTGTTTTCCCAAGTCCCTGTAGCAGATACAACCACCTGGGGAAAAGGAGTCTAAGTTCTTATCTACACTTAGGAATCCTGGTTTAAGCTTCTCTTTGTCTGTAGGGGATAGAGTGGGGGGTTTTACTGAGGTATCACAGTAACCAATTGACCACAAGATGCCCCTTGTTGTGCCCAGATCATGACCCCCAGAGAGACCACCAAAGACGAGCATGCCAGAATGCAAAAGCAAGGTTTATTTCTGGATATCCAAAAGCAATACAAGCCTAGGCAGGGACTTCGTCCAATACATCCAATGCAGTGGAGGCTGGAAGAAGTGCCCACCTGTCTGCAAGCTCAGTTTTTAAAGGGAAAAGTCACAAGGTTACATCATTTAAGGGTGCTAGTATGGGTACAAATCTGATTGGCTCGCTTCTAGGGACTTCTAGAAATTACTTCTAAGGAAGTGGTTGCCCGCCACCATTTTTCATTGGCTGCCCTCAGATAGAGGCATTTCTGTTGCCATGTTTCTGACCATGAGTCTCAAACTAATGCATTGTTATATAATTTGCTCTAGTCGTGCTGTTTTATCTCAGTGATTAAAAATAACTAAGGCAGAAGTTTGTACTAGGAATGGACAAATGTCTGACTGAAGACTTTTTTTTTTTTGAGGAATATAGAAAACTTTGTGATTTTGGACTAGGAACATAACTGAATTCAGTAAGCAGGGCTTAATGGGCTGTTCTGAGATGAGCTTGGAAGACAAGAGTGCTGAGAGTAATCTGGACTATAGAGGTTGAGATCAAGAGTTTCAGAGAGAACATTATTAGCAAGTGGGATGGAGAACATTCTTATGATATTTGAGCAAAGAATATGTCTACTTTTTGTCCTTGTCTTAAGAATTTGCCTGAGACTAAATTGAAAAAATTTGGACCGATATTGTCGGTAAGGGAAATTTCAAAACAACATAGTAATCACTAGTGTGCTGTTCTACCATAAACAGGGGCATTAAAGGAAAAGAAATATAAAATGTTGAGCTTGGAAAAAAAAAAAAAAGAGCACCAGGAACTTCAGTGTTGCAGCCAAAGCTTGTGCTGAAAGAGGTGAGATGTGTGATTCAAAGTGAAATAACTTGAGGATTACCTTTAGGGCAAGACCCCACCCAGCTAATCTTACAACTTGTAAAAAGAAAATGCCTAAGGAAGTTTCTGCTCCTAAAAAGCTACTACAAAGGAAAACTTATGCAAATTAAAATCTAGGCTGGGGGTGGGGGCGAGCAGACTCCCTGTGTACAGGCAAACTTGAAAAAACCACCTATATGTTTCTGGCTTTTGTGTCTTCAAGGATTCCAAAGAAAAGGACAAAGTAAGGAAGAACTCAGTTGTGGAATTGCCCTCTGTGGTAAGGGCACCTGCTGAGGCCAGGGTGTGGCAGGACAACCCCTGGGTGGAGACCCTGAAAAGCCATTTAATGGCACCATAAAAGTGATGTCTGGATGACATTGGAGCCTCCAGGATATTGAAGGTGTCAGAGCCTTGGAATGTCTCCCAGGGAGAGTTGTATACAGGAATTGGGAGTAGCCCAAGAGAGAGAATTGTGTTTAGTCAGAAAGACTGGAAGTTCTTTCTAAACTGTCTAAATCCTTTTTCATTGGATATTGAGCTACAGGATTTAGGGTTTTCCCTGCTGGTTTTAAGTCTTGCTTTGGTCTAGTATTTCCTTACAATGCATCTTCCATCTCTTTTTAAAAGGTAATGTATATTACATGCCATTGGCCATTGGAAGTATGTAATTCACTTTTTGATTTTCCAGGGGGGAATTAAGAGAATACTTTGAGTCTCAGAAGAAAATTTAAACCTTTAAGTTGTATTGAGACTCTGAAAGAATTTGGCAACTTTTGAAGTTGCACTAAATGAATTTTAAATTATTATATGTCAGTGAGCTTATGGGGGGAGGCAGGGAATGGAATGTGGTAGTTTGGATGAGCATAGCAATCATAAGTTCACATGTTTGAATACTTGTTTTCCTGGTTGGTGGACTCTTGGTTGAAAGACTGGGAGGTGTGGCACTATTGGAGGAGGCATGTCAGGAAAGTTTCTAAAACCCACTGGATTCCCAATGTCTCTCTCTTTCTCCCTGCCTCCTGTTTGTGGATGGAGATATTTGCCAGCACCATGCCTTTATAATTGCTGCCATGTTTCCCACCACATGACCCCCAAATTATGTCCTTTCTTTCATAAATTACCATGTTGTGATGTTTTATTGGAACAATTGAAAAGTAACTAAGACCTTCTTTAGGACTGCTTTCTGTATTCTTGTACAGAAATAGATATTTGAAAATTGGTTCAATTTTGCTCATAACATCCTTTCTACCATAATAGATGACTGGCATTGTGAATGATAACTGGGAATTTGAAATATGTAACTATAATTTCATTTCTGCCACACCCTCTGTCTTAATTTTTTTCCTGTTAAGTTGGCAGGATGCTCTAACATAAACAATGTAAGCAAAAGGGGCTTTAATTTAGCATGTAGTTCAAATTAGAGTCCAGCACAGGATGGAAGTCCTCAGGAGCTTGAAGCATTTGGTCACATTACATCCACAACAAGAAAATAGAGAGGGATAAGTTAAAAGTAGTTCTCAGTGTGCATTTTTCACTTTATATAAAATTTTATATCCAGGAAATGGTCCTCCCCAAATTAAAATGGGTCTTCCCATGTATATTAATGTAATAAAGATAATCCTCCAAAGGCATGTCCATCTCTCTCCAGAGTATATATCCTGTCATGTTGGCAAGTAACACTATCTATCCTATGTCCACTCCTGTCAATATGATATCCAAACACTTTCCTTTTAATCCATAACATCTAATACTTTTTCCTCACAGACTCATGAGTATATTCATATATAAAATCCAACACTGAGAGTTTCAATCCTCATGAATATTTCCAACAGTTTAAAAGTCCATAATATTTTTCAATGTCTGCTAAAAACAAAAAAAAAGAAAAGAAAAAAAAGAAAGAAAATTACATATAACCAACATATAGTTGAATAAAGTAAACATTTCTATTTAAAAATGGAAGAACTTGGGTATAGTAAGGAACAATCAAACCAAAACAAGACCCAAAACCACCAGTCACTGCAAACACCAAATCCTGTGGATCCACATTCAGCATTTGGAGCTGATAATGTAATCAATTAGGTTTATGTTGGCTTGGTAGCCACATCCATCCTTCTCTGTTGCCTTAAACTCACATAGAACCTGGTTCTGTCCCACTCCCTGTTCACAGCTCTCCTCTGTTTACATGCTATATAATGGCATCTCCAATGTCTCATGGTTTCTACTCCAACAAAAGACTTCACTTCACAGCTTTGTGCAATTGCTTCTCAGAGCCTGTCCACAGAGATCAAACCCTGTCACAGTGCCTGGACTCAACTTTTCTGCATGACCTCCTCAATCGTGTATTATCCATCGAATCAAAACCAGTTATGCATGGAAATACTGCCAAGTTATGATGCCAGCTAGAGATGTTATCTGGCCCCCTTGGACAACAGCTGTACCAGCTTCTGTTTGTTAACCCTGAGGAAACATTTCCATAAGCAATTTTTTCCTAGCACAGGAAATTAACTGTCCACTGTATAGAAACGACGGTAAATATTGAAACTATCAAATATATGTAAAGCAGTCAACTCAAAATCATGTATCTGCTCAATTAAAATATTTTCTAATGTTTATTACAAGTCATATCTTAATTAGCCAAGGAAAGACAAGCTTTAAAATGCTGATTGATGTGGGTTATTGGCTTCATATCTGATTAAATTGTGCTCATAAATCATATTTGAAGACAAGTAATTATCTATACATCTCTATTTATCTATGTCAATTTTGTTGATCATGCTGTTATGAACCTTCAGGTCCTGTTTAATTATTTTTCTTGTTTTTGTTGTAGTTTTTGAGGAAGGATATCACAGTGTAACCCAAGCTGGCTTGAGAATCACTGTGAAGAGCAAACTTGTAAACACATCTCCATTTGTTCTATCAATCAAAGAGGGAGCTATTGCGAATTTCTTTCTGGATTCTAAATTATAAATTTCTTCTCACATTCTTTTTTATTTTCTTTGCTACAATTATATAAGTTATTGAAATAAATATGAACAAATGTATTTTTAACATATGCAGTTTTACAAATGAGCATATCTGTTTGCCTAAAACCCATAGAAACAGATCACAACTAACTAACAATATTGCTTCCTCATATTGCCTCTCAATCACTGGAACATTTCTCTAATATTAACCATCCTTATTATAAAGTAATTTCTAATTAGGTTCTATCATTTTTTTCTTATTTCATTTATCTTGTTTAACTACAATATCTATATAACCTACTGTTAATGGACATTAATAATTAAAGATGGATACATGTAATGTTTTAAATAAAGAGATTTTATTATTTAAAATGTTATTTATGGGTTTATGATTCTCTTTCTCTCTCTCTTTCTAAGTATGTTTTCCACATACATGTAAGTTCCCATGGAGACCAGAAGGAGGCATTGTAATCCCTGCAGTTGAGTTAGACTTACAGCAGGTTGTAAACCACCTGATCTGGGTGCTGGTAACTGAATTTGTTTCCTTTGCAAGATCAGCAAGCACTCTTAATCACTGGGTTGTTTATCTTGACACTGTTAGATATTGTTTCTTCCTTTTAAAATCAGCATTAGACTTATAGAAAAATTGACCAGAAAGAACAGTAGTTACTCACTTATTCCTAGTCCCCACTATGCTTTTTTTTTTTTTTTTTTTTTTGTTTTTCGAGACAGGGTTTCTCTGTGTAGCTTTGCGCCTTTCCTGGAACTCACTTGGTAGCCCAGGCTGGCCTCGAACTCACAGAGATTCGCCTGCCTCTGCCTCCCGAGTGCTGGGATTAAAGGCGTGCGCCACCAACGCCGCCCCACTATGCTTTTCTTATTGTTAATACATCTCTTAAGTGTGGTCTGTTTTCAAACTTATGACATAATATTAATTGCCATAGTTTATTTTGGTTTTTGCTCTCTGTATTATATATCATACATTTCACAAAGGAACTACTAATATCAACTACCTATCAGAATTGTAACATCCAAACACTAATATCCTACTAAGATTCCCCATTTGTGATATCTAAACTCCCTCTTGAGTAATAGCCTCTGGTCATGAAGAATTGAGTCAGGCTGTATTGAGCAACAGCCCCTGGGCATAAATAATTGCTTGGCCCCCAGCCCAACTGTTCTTCTCTACCTACAGAAATAATATTCCCAGTTATTGAAAACAACCCATTATGTTCCAAGTCAAACTACTGAAATTAAACGTTACTTCATGGTAGCTACATACACGTTTATACATGCCCCCCAACTGCTGTACATGCCCTCAACCTTCTTCCTGCTGAATGAATGGGGCATCTAGTTGTTCCAATAAAGCAGTCTCAGGCCATTGTGATCAAGCCATAAACATCTCTGCTTCAATTTCTCTTAAAGTACTGCCCTCTGCCTCAAGGCCTGATGGTCACTGCAAATGATGCTGTCTCCTAGGTTCTGCTAATTTAAGGTTGCCTTAGTTTTGAAAGACTGTAGTAAGTAACTATTTAGTTTAGTGCCTTTCTCTTGGCAAAATCCACTCAGCTTTCTTCCATGTCTTCTGATGGATTAGCACTATGTCTATTATAAAATAAGACATGATTTAATGGACCTAATGGAGTTTTTTCCTTTGGTCACCTACATCTTGTTTTGTTCCAATTGTTTATTATGAATGGAAATGTGGTATATGTTGTGCCCAGATCGTAACCCCCAGAGAGACCACCAAAGACGAGCATACCAGAATACAAAAGCAAGGTTTATCTGTTACAAGTCATGACAGGGAACTCAACTCAAGCCATCTCAAGTGAAGAAGTTAGTTTTTATAGGCAAAACCCATAAAATTTCTTAGAGGGGAGGGGGTTAGTACTGGTCCATCCTTGATTGGTCCAGTTTTTCCCGGGCCTGGACTTTATCTTATTCTAGCTTATCTGTTTTCCCTGTCAGGAGTTTTACAACTCCTCTCCGGGGTCTGGTCATGTTATCTCTGGAGAGGGGCATCTTGTGGTTAATTGGTTACCATTAGACATCCTGACTCAGTTCTTTTGTTCCTGGGGCTGGCACCATTATTTCTGGGGACTTGAAACTGGACTGGGTCTATCTATATTGAGATATCTTTGTCTAAGGCCCCCTTTTTGAGTGAGGGTCTTGTTGTGCCTAGATCATGTCCCCAAAGCCACCACTGGAGACTTTAGGTACAGAATGCAAAAGTAAGGTGTTTTCTAAGTTTACAAGCCTCCAGGGAGGTTCTTCCAAATCTCTCACTCACAGCAGGGAGGTTGGAAGGAGCACTCCCCTTTCTTTGTGAGGCTAGTTCTTAAGGCACATACCATATAATTTATTTTAACCCGCCTCCCTTTTTAGTCTTTTGGTCGAATATCCTGACTGTGTTTTCCAAAGTCCCTGTAGCAGATACAGCCAGTGAGGAAAAGGGGTCTAAGTTCTTATCTACACTTAGGAATCCTGGTTTAAGCTTCTCTTTGTCTGTAGGGGATAGAGTGAGGGGTTTTACTGAGGTATCACAGTATATATCCATTCTAGTATGTTTTTGGGCACAAGTTTTTAACTTGTTTTGGCAAATGCCATTGAAAATTGTTGCTGTATAGAATGGTAAGAATATTCTTTTCTTTGTTTGAAATTGCCAAATTTTTCTAATGCATTTTGCCTTCTATGTATTCTTTCATGCCTTATCCATCAGAATTTTGTTTACTTTTAAGAAATGAGTTGATGGTTTTTTTACTGTTGAATTTTAAAGCTCTATGTGCAATTTTGGACACCAATCATCTGTTGTATTTGTGACTTGCAATTATTTTCTCCACATTTGCAGTTAATCTTCTTATGTTGTTATGTGTGATTCTATAGAATTGAAAGAATATATACTCCTATATTCTTTTTACAGAGAAGTAGTGTCAATTCTCTGTCTAAATCCCTCTCTCTAACTTTGCATGGGTACTATAGTTTTCAACAATTCTTGTGTATCAGATTTTTCCTGGGGAGATCCAGTACCCACAAGTATACTCACTCCAGAAAAAGAGGCCTGATACATTAAAATAATATCAAAGTCCAACTCAGTGAACCAATGATTTTTAGGAAGGTTACATGCATGAATATGGGTTAGAAATTATATACAGAAGCAGAAATGACAGTTGTACCATCAAGGATCACCACATTATGGGTGGCACTTCAAAAGAGCTGGAAGCCTAAAGCTCACTGCAAAACCTGCAAGCAGATCAACAGGTTGAAGAGTGTCCTGTCTATGTTGCTCTGATCCATTTCCAGGCAGCTCTGCTGTGGAGGAACAAACTTTTTGTACAATATGACTATGTGTTAGTCTCATTGGTTAATAAAGAACTAATGTGGTGATAACTAGACAGGATTTAGGGGGCAGAGGAATGCTGGGAGGAAAAAGGGTGGAGTCTCAGGAGTTGAGAGCAGATGCAGAAAGAAGCAAGATGAACATGCCATGTTAAGAAAAATTACCACCACATGGCAGATGATAGATAAGAATTATGGGTTGATTTAAAATGTAAGAGCTAGCTAGTAACAAGCCTGAGCTATTAGCTGATCATTTATACTTAATAATAAGTCTCTGTGCATTTATTGGGGAGCCTGCAGGCCTGACAAAAATTCTGTCTATAAATGGTGTTCCAACATGGCTTACCTACATCCACATAAGATCTGAAAAAGCTTAAAAACATTTCTAAACATGCAAAAATGGAGCCAAATGGAGCTTCCTAGTCTCATGTCTCTCATGGTGGCCACAGAACAGAGATGCATCTCCTAGCAGCTGTCTGCAGGCTTGAGATGCCTGCCAGCTTAAACTGCCAGTATGAGCATATCCAGCACAGTGTGATGGGTTTGGGGCTTTGCTCATGTAGACAAAAAAAAAAAAAAAAAAAAAAATACAGATATGCAGTAAATACAGAACCAAACAGAAAAACTTCTAAACGGGTTATGGTGTGTTTAAAAATGTACATAGGCTTGGAAAAGAGAAGAGAAAGGGTATATACACTCATAGATTAAAAAGTACTTCAAAACTAATAAAGTCCTTGAAAAATGAATAGAGTAATAAAAATATATAATAAACCATGTGAAGATGGGAAATACACAGTGAGTCTGGATTCTATGTGTTATTATGTTGTCCTTAGATTTTCTGATTGCTAAATAAGGAACAACAGCTGCTAAGATACATTGGATTATGAAAAACTGCTGAATTAAACCAACTTATATATTTTAAAAATGTCTTGATTTCAAAATGGAAGTCATAAGATCCATTACTTTGAGGAAGAGGTTATGCTTTTATTTCCATAGGAAAAGAGAGGCTGTGGGTTAATTCCATTTAAAGAATATCATGTTTAATCTAGGAAGACCTCCATGAAAATCCTGACTACAGACAAAGAAATAAGCCTAAAAAAACTACAAATCAACTATTGTATAATTTACCTGCTCAAACATAAAGGAAAAAACCATCTTTGGCTAGCTTGTGTACAACACACAGTCTACACTTACACTAATTCAGGTATGTACATTACCTATAAAAGTTTATTTATTTACAGAGAAAAGGGACCAGACACCAATAAAAAAAAAAAAAAAAAAAAAAAAAAAAAAAAAAAAAGGTGACCCAGGTGACCAGCATCTCAAAATGCCTCTGTTGCAGTTTCTTCATTCAAAGTTCTGCATCCAGAATAGTTTAAAGGCTATTGACTGAGATGATCCAGTCTCACAAAGTACTCCAGCTAAGACTTTTAACCATTATCCTGAATTTTCTCAGGGTCCCCTGAAGATACCAATGCCCCCCCCCAAAAAAAAAAAAACAAGAAGTAGTCTAGAGAATGATGCCCACATTCTCAAAAGATGGATTATTGATGTTTATTATCATTTAAGGGAGGTTGGTTACAAATGGTTGTTGGTCTTAGTTTAAAAAAAAAGAGGCCAAACAAAAGAATTAAATTCAAATATCTCTTTCATAAAAAAAAGGTAAATGATATAGAAATGATAGGATAAAAGGGTAGATTATTGAATATACTTTTAAACTAAAGAAAGCAACTACTAGTCTTAAATATTTTATATTGGTATGGATTTTTGTATATTGTTACAAATTTAAAGTTTATTTTTGTATACTGTATGTATGTTTCTAGTCCTGTTTGGGGTATTGTGCTTATACAACAAGGTAGGACAGTCCTTCAAATTCCCTGCTTCTAAAAAGTGTTTGTCAGATATATTAGGCCTTTAGGCCAAAGTTGGATGCCCCAACACTACAGAAGCACTTTGAATGATTGTCTAGGCAGCCAGATGTCCCTGTCATTAAGTAACATTACACTCTTTTGGGGTTTTTGATGGAATTAAATACTAAATAGTTAAACTTATAGTTTTCCTTAGTTTTGATAAAAGATAAATTGGGTATAAAACTTTAGGTTCACAAAGATAAGATAGATAATAAAATATTCTCTCTAACTTTGCCAAATACATATGGACTGGATATTGTAACTGGTATTCTTACTTGATAACTGTTTTTGATGTATACAATTTTACTATGTTAAAGTTAAAATCTTCTTTTTTAATTAGACAAAAAGGGGGAAATGCTGTGGACAATCTTTTTGTATAACATGAATATGTATTACTCTCATTGGTTAATAAAGAGCTGACTTGTAGCTAGAGTTTTCCTGCCTGGTCCATAGTCAGGACAAATTTCTCTCACCCGCCAGTCCCACAGCCGGTCAGACCAAACCAAGTAAACACAGAGACTTATATTGCTTACAAACTGTATGGCCATGGCAGGCTTCTTGCTAACTGTTCTTATAGCTTAAATTAATCCATTTCCATAAATCTATACCTTGCCATGTGGCTCATGGCTTACCAGCATCTTCACATGTGGCTTGTCATGGTGGCGGCTGGCAGTGCTTCCGACTCAGCCTTCTATTTCCCAGAATTATTCTCCTCCTTGTCCTGCCTATACTTCCTCCTGCCTGACTACTGGCCAATCAGTGTTTTATTTACTAACCAATCAGAGAAACACTTTTGCCATACACAACATCCCACAGCACCCCCCCTTTTTTTTCCAAAAAGGAAGGTTTTAACCTTAACAAAGTAAAATTACATATAATTTGGGAATTTGGACGTAGCTTCTCATACTACTTCCTGCTGGAGGGGGCGCTGTATCTTATGGGGACACAAAGAAAATTTTAGGATTATGGAATAGTCCATGAGGCTGTTTTGTCTGAGCCAGTTGCCTTGAATCCAATCTGGACATTGTATAATCTGGGCCATGGTGTCATCGGAGACCTTTCAGGGGGTCTTGGCTGGTTAAACCTGATGTATCTTAATCTGGAACAAATCCATAGACTCTTGCTTTCTGTGGAAACAAAAGCAGAGCCTTCTTTCCAAAGCAACACATCTTTATATCCAAATTTTAAAGTCAAGGAATCTTTAAAATATACATATTGGTTTAACTCAACATCTTCTACGATCAAATGTTTTTCTGCAGTTAAAAATCCCAAAGACAACACAATCCAGATTCTCTGTGTAATGTTCATCTTTATGTGGCTTATTTTTTATATTAATTTTACTGTCTCTTTAAAGACTTTATTTTTTAAAACTATGTATTTGTTTATATAACTGTATATAACACCTTTTTTTGTCTCTTTCAAGCCTACGTATACTTTACACACATTGTAAACTATTACATCTGAATCTGTCTTATTGTGAATCTATTGCTTTAAACTGCAGCATTTGTAAGCTGAAAAGGCGCTATGGCTGCTGGCTCCGCCCACCTCAGCTTTCCAACATGGCAGTGGTACATTTACTGCCAGCTCTGGGATCTATCTTGGGTGTATGCTTTTATCCAAACAGCGTGTAGCCCAGAAACCTCCTTTTTTGTTTTGTACTAGCAAAGGCTAAATCCACCATGTAGCTTAATGTACCACTTGCAGAAGCCTCATTGCTGCCATACTGCAGATTGCCTGCATACTAGGAACCCGCCAGCAGCTCAAACCAGCAGGCTGCCGCTCATTTGAGAGAGACAATTAGGAAGCTGTTTTTAGCTCCATTTTCGAATCTTTTCTCAGGTTTTAGGTGGAAACTCTTGCCAACTTGTTGGGTGCCAAATGTAGATGTAACCAACTGTCTTATTAAATAAGAAACACAGAACCAATGCAAAGAAGAAAGCCAAGAGGTCAGAGCTAACAGCTAAAACCTTACCCTTCCTCCTGCAGTGGTCCTACCTCTCCAAACCAGAGCTACTTCCTGTGTTAAAGTCTTTATATAGAGTTTCTGTTCTGCCTTCTCATTGGTTGTAAACCCAACCACATGACCACCTCGTCACAGCCTGTCTGTATAGACCTCCAGGTTTTCTATGGTTGGTATTGAGATTAAAGGCGTGTGTATCCAATACTGTCTGTATCCCTGAACACACAGAGACTTACCTGGCTTTGCCTACCAAGTGCTGGGATTACAAGCGTATGCCACCACTGCCCTGGCTTGCTAATAGCTCTGACCCCCGGGGCAACTTTATTTATTAACATACAGATAACATTTTAATACAAATAAAATATCACCATACTGACTTGCTAATAGCTAGGCAGGATTTTCAGGGTAGAGGAATGCTGAGAAGAAAGGTGGAGTCTCGGGGATCATGAGCAGGCACAGAGAGAAGCAAGATGAACATGTTATGGTTTTTTGTTGTTGTTGTTTTTTTCCTGAGAGAGAGTTTCTCTGTGTAACTTTGTGCCTTTCCTGGAACTCACTCTGTAGCCCAGGCTAGCCTCAAACTCACAGAGATCCACCTGCCTCTGCCTCCCAAGTGCTGGGATTAAAGCATGTACCACCACTGTCCAGAACATGTTATATTAAAAGAAAGTATGCCATGTGGCAGAGAGTAGATAAGTTATATGGGTTAACTTAAAATGTAAGAGTTAGCTAGTAACAAGCTTGTGCTAATTGCTGATCATTTGTAATTAATATTAAGTCTCTGTGCTTTTATTGGGGAGCTGGTGGTCCCAGTGAAAACTCTGCCTACACGGTGCATCTGATCTTTGTGTCTTTAGGCAGTTTTGCTGTCTTTGCTTCTTTTAGGCTTCTTGTCTAGTCTGAAAGTGACTCTCAGTAGTCTGTGTAGTTTTGGGGAAGAAGCGACCTAGTAAATCTGGACAGTTTCAGGGAAGTTCTAAAGCTGTTTTGAGTTCTCTGCTTCCTTTCTTGATGAGCTTATCTGCTGGATACAATATTTCAATGTCCAAGGGAATTGTTATACAACAAAACAAAATAAAGAGGAGAAAAAGAAGTGAGGCTGGATTAGTTTGGAGAACAAATAATTGGGAGGCAACATTTATTCCATCCTTTGAAGCACTCTTTGCACAACCTCTGAATTGTTATATAAGATATCTGACTGCCCTGTAGTGTCCTGGCCACAATACAGATGCCATGGGAAAACACACATAGCTTACTCCACTGAGTCCACACTCTCAAAGAGCCACTACCATGCTGTATGAATGCTGTTTTGAACTCACTGAAAGGCTCTTCTACTGTTGGGTAGTGGCTTTACTTCACAGCACAGAGAGGAGACATGTTATCCTGCTGATCACATACCAAATTCTTGACCTAAAACATCTTAGAGGCAGATGGAAGACTATTAGTTAAGTTAGTAAGTAAGTTAGTAACTCTCTCTGTTAAGTTATTCAACAAAATAAAGACACTTTAAAAATGTATACTGGTAGAAACATGAAAGGTAGATATGAATTAATATTAATATATTCTGTAAGATAAATGAATTCCAAACAAGACAGAGAACTCTGGTTTACAGTTTAGCCAGTATCATGCACATACATTGTTCTGAGGTCAGATAGCCTGAGAACTTTGAGCAAAGATATTAATAGAGAAGGAGAGCACTGGAGATCTAGGTTAATGACCCTGGCAAAGGGGATGCTAACAGTTATTTCAAGCTTTACATCATACTGGATTAACTGATCTGTAAATAAAAGTAAGCTGCAAACAGATTAGCTTATGCAAAATCTAAAATAAATTAGTTTGCCATGTCTTAGTTCTTCCTTAGAGAGGAATACTATTTCCAGCTTTTGCCTCTAGCAGAGAACAAACAAAGACCAGACTAAGAAGAAATTCACATCAGTCTGAAGCACAGGATCTATCTAAAATTGATCACATACCATTAAAAATTTTCAGATGGAAGTAGATACAATATCATTGGAATCAAATGAAAATACTGCCAAAAAACATAGTGTATTTAATTGATGTATCATAAAAGGGATAGAGGGAAGGAAATCATATCCCATCACATAAATTCCAAATTTTGAGGAAACCTATAAGTGGAGAAGACCAAGAGAATTAAGTAAAATCAGGAAGGCTAGATCTGAGAAAAACAACACTAAAACCCCAAAGGGCATTGTTTCCAGTAGCTTCTAACTAGAAACAAAAACAATGCCATTCAGATGATAATAGCCTAATGTTTCCAGCACTTCAAAAGAGTAGAAGATGAACATTTATCAGTTTGAGGTCCTGTGACAGAATCTTCCTACATGTAGTAAGGACACCTGGTTTGTGCTTATGTTTGGAAACTTATAACTCAGGATGATAAGCTCATTGTTGGTAACAAGGGTCTTTCATCAATGCATTAAGGCAAATGTCAGAAGGAAAGGTGGCTGGCATATACCTCAGTGGTAGAGTGCTTTTTTAGAATAAATGAACCTAGGTTCAAGTCTCAGCACTGAAAAATAAATTAAAGGTAGGATAATAAGGTTATGGAGGTGCCCTGCTTGCTTCACAACTTAACTATTCTAACTATCCTACAACATAAAACTTAGTAGTTAAGAAAAATGAAGGGTCTGCACTGATGATTCAGAAGGTAAGATTTTACAGAGGACCAAGTTAGGTTCCCAACATCCACATCTGGCAGGTCACAATCACCTGTATCTCCAGTTCCAGGCGATCCATTCTGGCCTCTATGAATGCCCATACTCATGTGCATAGACCCCCCCACCCCACCCCCACACACCCCACACACACTTTATTACAACAAAAATAAAATTTAAAAATGGGAGACATTTGGAGGCAAAATAAGACCCCTGTTTAAAAGCAACAACAATAATTGAAAGGCAAGAAAGTTGGAGCTTCCATACTTGTTCTAGAGATAATGTTTATGAAATTTGTTTGGTTAAAATAAAGAGTGAAAAATACAGAAAGGTGTTTCTGTTGAAGGAGAAAAAGAACATGGGTAACAATGAACTTTCATGTTCCATTTAAATGTTTCCTAAATTTAATTAAAATATTTTATGGATTTAAGAAAAATAGCCTCTTGAATAATGGCATCAAAATGAAATAATTTTAGTAGAATCTGTACTGCCTATGAATTGATATAGTATTTATATGTAGACTGAGACATATTCAGTTAATATTGTAACCAATGGAATAGCCACTAAGCCACAAACAAAATAAAAGCAATTAAGCCAGAAGTGAAAATAAAAGCAAACTTAAAATTTCTTAATTACCTGAAACAAGTGTGAATAGTGTGGGTAAGATGTAAAATAAGAAGCAAACATGGCAGGTGTCTCAATAGCTAAATGAAAACTGTGTGACACGTTAGATCATCTTCCTGTGCAAGGGAGTAGAGTGAAGGGCATGCTGTTAGCAACTCATTCTGACAGGCAGGGAAGCAGCTAGGAACACCAAGGTAGAAAAACTGAATTCAATTATCACATAACCAAAAAGTGCAAGATGTTGTAAGATGTTATACTATGGAAAGGAGCCTTTATAACAAGTAATAACAAATAACATCAAATACCAATCATCCCAAGAATAAAGAGTGCCACATTCTAAATGAAATGAGGTGAGGTTTCAAGATTCCAAACTCTCCTAAAAGTACAACAGAAGACAAATAGACACACACATTAACAATAACAACAACAAAAATAATAATAATAACATAACACTATAGAAAACTTGGGCTAATGATCAGTGACAAATTAATTGCTTAGCTTATGTGAGGTTCTGGTTTCAATCCCCAGTATGGTCAGAGAAACTGGAATTGTTTATGGTATTCCATACTAAATTCTTCACAACACAACATGTTACAATATTAATTAATGTTTTTCATATACCAAATAGAAATGGATTATTTTCTTAAAATGTTCATTAATTTCGTGAATTTTATGAGACTAGTTTTGTGAAATCCTCTTTGAGGGTCTCTCAATATAATATTTTAATATATAGTTATTCATATTTTACATTTATTGACTTACTTTGAAATTATGTATTTTCAAATTACAGTTATTTATATGTATAAATTTTATATAAGCATGTATATATTATATTATGTAAGATGTAGAACACATTACTATTTCAACTTTCAGGCTGCACAATACCTGATAGGACAGGGAATTTGCAGGGGTGGGGAGTAAATTTATCCTCAATATCCTTATAATTTCAAATTTTCAGAATCTTCTCATCTGCTGTTATATTAAGATATGGCCCTGCTAGGTCTTTGTTTTTGTATTGCATTCAAAAGGTATATGAAAATGTTTTACCTTACTAACTTGAAAGAGAACTTAGGAAAACATCCACCTGGCTCTTTTCCTTTATCATCCTCTCCTAATTTTTGTTGTTGCAATTATTGGCCAGTCTGGTAAGTAAAAAATGGACATTGCAGCCAGGCAGTGGTGGCACATGCCTTTAATCCCAGCACTCGGGAGGCAGAGCCAGGCAGATCTCTGTGAGTTCGAGGCCAGCCTGGGCTACCAAGTGAGTCCCAGGAAAGGCACAAAGCTACACAGAGAAACCCTGTCTCAAAAAAACAAAACAAAACAACAACAACAAAAAAAATGGACGTTGCTTCCAGGATGCACAAAATCCTCGCCTGGCTTCACTCACTGCATTGGTGCCCTCAAACACTATTTAAAAGGGGAGGGAGAGTGACCCCCTTTCCTCTCTCTTTCGCACTGTGCACTTTGCCATGACAGTAACCAAGTATGAGGTAGGACAAGACTCCAGAAACTCCTGACAATTTTCTTCTTGCTTCTTGTCCTAAGGCTTGTGTACCCATAAGAGAAGTCATGTAACCTCCCTACAAAATTCGAGAAAACCTCAAATGACATGTCAGGTAGGAAGGGTTGATTGGTGGTCCAGAAATGCTGACTTGAGGCAATTGGTCTTCCCAGGCATGAACTAGCAGCAAGATTAACAAACACAATGTAATTACAGGGTCTTGGCAAATCATGCATAAGTTAATTGAACAAGAAGCTAAATGAATACATTCAGCGTTCTAAAATGAACCACTCTAACAGAGAACATTGGAGTCCATTCTCTATATTTTTGTTGGCCTCTATGATAAATACTTTAAACACTCTGGATTACTAAGGTACCAGTAATGCAATATGTTTCCATTGGAGCTATTGAAATGACTGTGATGAAGGCATCCCCATGGTAAAGGTTGAGTTTCTTAAGGTGCAGAGACAGTACAAAGTAAAACTATTAGAAAAGAAAGCACTTTGTAAGTTCACTAAGAGAGGTTTCTAGTCATTGGTAGTCAGATATGGGATAATCTTTGGGGACATCATAAATGTAGGTATTCTCTGTTATTTTGGTAGAAAATGATGTTTGTACACAAAGAGAAAAACTTGGGAGATAGTTAAGTCACAAAATGAGATTTTAAAAATTATCTAATCTGTATTTCTAAAAGAATTGTTTAGTTTCTGTGTTTGCCACCAATTGTAATATTATTAATTATGAAGTCTCATAGAGTATAGTGGAGGAAAGGACTGATCTGGAAATCCAGAAATTTACAAAGAGAACAACATATGATGAACACTATAGACTGAACAGAATATGCTACAGGAGAAATCTAACTGCCATTGGTAGGAGGCTTTGGTAGAAGACTAAGATAACATAATTTCATTTACTGAGTCAATTGACCATGAAAAACTATTTATTGTGTATATGCCATGTATCTAGTTTTAGAGAATACAAAGGTAAGCAACAAAATTCCTGCACTCAATATTTTGTGTTTTAGGAAAAGATAAACAATGGACAGAAAGTTAGTAAGAAAAAGATACAGCAACATATAACAAAAATTCCATGCATTACAACATTTTCTCAAAAAATTATTCTCTTAATTATAAAGAGCTAACTTTCCCCATATAAACAGGTAATATGATTCCCTAGTGAAATTCCTTGACTGACTTCAAGAATAGTGATAAGATTCTCTTTGTAAATCACTAAACTTAATTACTGTTCCTATAGATAAAACCTAATATTGTTCCTAGTCTTTTAATGTCTTGATAGATATTTATTCCATTGTATTTAGTAAGACACATGAAAGTAATCTTAACGGATTCATTAAGAATTTTATACATGTAATTTGATCGTATTTACACACCCTCAAGCTCCTCTTAGATTCAATTTACATTCTCTACTCACACAGCTCTGTACACTTAACCTCTTTAGCCCATCAAATCCAATTTGTGTTATCCACATATCTTCAGCTGGTGAGCATCCATTGGAGCATGGTTGACTTTTCAGTAATGCCCATATTTACAGGAAATTGACTCTTCTTCACCCATCACCTATCAATTAACAAAGTACCTCTCAGTCCAACTCCTTTCTCCATGTTGGAGGTTTTTTTTTTTTTTTCCTGGCTTAGTTTGTTCAGGTCTTATGCATGCTGCCATGCTTACTCCAAGTTCATATGTGCAAAAGTTATGCTCTGTCCAGAAAATACTATTTCCTTATAGCCATCCATTGCCCCTGACTATTGCCATTATCACTATCCCCTCTTCAACAATGCTCTGTGAACCTTGGGTGGAGGGGTTATGATATAGATGTAGATTTAGGGGTAAGCATTCCACAGTCCCTTAATTCTCTACACCCTTGTTTTAATATAAGAAGTTGGCTACTGAAATGGTAACACTTTATAAACACAAATCTTGACAACTTTAGCAGAGTTTATTTGAAGGAAAGTCTCAAGAATCCAGTCATTCTGTAGACAGGTAGGGCATCTCTAGATGCCCTACAGTTCAGAGAGGAAAAATGACAGACCAACAGGAAGACGGGCACCTGGGGACTCCCTGGTAAGATGCACTTCTCACTGGTGTTCTTTGCATACCGTCTGATCATTTGGCCAACTGTGATTTCATGATGCTCGATTGCTGTGATTGGCTGAGTTCACCTGTCCATCACAGGAAAATAACAGAATTTTACTTGCAGTGTGCTTATTACTTAGGTTGAGATACATGATGTGAGGAGGAAGCTTTAGTGCAATTTTAGAGTGGAATGCCAGATTATTAGTGCCCTTTCAGATAAAACGAGAAACAATCAAAAACCGTCCAGACAGAAACTGCAATCTCGACCTTCCTGTGCCTCACAGAATCAGAGTCTTCCCCGGGGGTGCCTCCCTTAGGTGCACAGATCAGTTCAAACCACAATCCTCTACTTTGTCATTTCAGTCAGCGTAAGTACCTCCGGATCCGCGAAAGCAGAATCTTTCCTACTGCCTCATTACATCCTGTCTTCTCACCTTGGAAAACAGTTACAAAGGAACGTTTCCATAGAGGCATAACTGTTAGCACACCTGTGAGTCACACAGTGAAAAAGAAAAGATTAATCAGCATGAGTTCTTTTCCTTGACAAGTCACTAAAATGTACACAGGAAAAAAAAAAAAAAAAAACCACACGACTTTTATATCATTAATCAAAGGAAGACAACTGTAGAATTTTAAGATGCTGATAAGATTTTAATTTGTTTCAAGTTGAAAATAACTACATTGCTGGTGTTTTAAGGAATGTAATGAGCAATTATACTACACTCAATAGATTCAGCAGTAGAATATTACCAGTTAACAGCTGGAACTCATAAACACACAGTGCGGTGTGAACATGGAATTTGCCAGGATAAACCATCTGCAAAAAGAACTATTCCACAAATTTAAAAAGAAAGTGAAAAATGGTATTTGTCTTATTTAACAGATTTGTTTAAATAATGAGATTTTTAAAAAAGGATGAAATCTCAATTCTCTATATTAGGCAGTCAGTTAAAATAACACAGAGAAGGCTTCCAGCAATATCTTCACATCTCATGTAGCCACTTTATTTGAAGAGAATTTTTATAATTAAACAATATAAATGTAGTAAAATAATAAAAAATGAGGTTCTTTTATGAGACTTTAAGCAATTTACATTCTGCACTATTATTGTGATACATACCTGTCCTTATTCAATGCCTTCAATTATTCTATCATGATTTTAAATTTAATCTTTTGGTAAGAAATACATAGTATGGCTTCAATAATGATTTAATATGTTCACATTTTATTTGAACACATTGTGCTCTGCTTATATTTATGTGTGTGTGTGTGTATAGCCTTACTGTACCTATTTTTCCTACTCAACACCAGATATTTCCAATTAGTAATTAATTTTAAAAAAATCAGCAACTCATTTTTGAAAATATGCTTTTATTTGCAATTTTCTACATGTGAATACAATGAAATCATTTTTATTTTATCATTATAGTCATACATTTTAGACTTCATTTACTTATTTGCCATCTCTTTTATCTATATTTGAATATATTCTGATGTAATTTGTATAGCTATATAAAAGGTTATCTAAATTTTTAGCAGTTGTATATTATATTTTTTAAAATTACATTTAAAAATTAGTATATTATTACTTTCTGAGAAAAGATCTGATATTTTTGTTTTTATATAAGTGACCACAATATTTAAGTACTATATATTGACGCGTCTGTCTTACATATGCTGTATAGTATTAGAAATTCTGACTCCCACGTATTTGTTCTCATTTATTTGGCTGTTATGACTGAAATAAGATGAAATTCCATAGTGGTTTCAAGTTGCATTCCCCTGATGGATACGAACACTGAACATTAGAAATAATTTATATTTTTTAGCTTTTGTATTTGTTTTTGAGGACTGTGTTTAGTTCCATAACCCATGTTATTTGGGTTCCATATTTGTGTGTGTGTGTGTGTGTGTGTGTGTGTGTGTGTGTGTGTGTGTATTTAGTTTCTTAAATACTTTTGTATGTTCTAGCCTCTAACACCATGTCAGATGTATGGCTGAAAGACATTTTCCTGTTCTACAGGTTGTTTCTTTATTTGGATGAGAGTGTTCTTTGCTGTGAAGATGCATTTTAATTTCATGAGGCTCCATTTATTAATTGATGGTTTGATTTCCTGTGATACTGGAGTTCTACCATCTGTGCTACGGATTTGGTGCATATTTTGTACTTTGTTTTTTAGAAGATTCAAGATAGTAGGTATTGTATTGAGGTCCTTGGGCATTTGGAGCTGAGGTAAGTGCAGGGGGAGAGATAAGGATCTGATCCCATTATTCTATGGATAAATATTCTGTTTTTCTAGTACATTTTGTTCACAATGCTGTATTTTCTCACAAAGTGGGTATTTGTTCACATCTTTGTCAAACAGAATATGGTTGTAGAAACATGGACTGATATTTAGAATCTAGATTCTATTATGTTAACTAATATATGTATTTATATACCAGTAACATGGTTTTTTTTTTTTTTTTTTTTTTTTTTTTTAATACAGTGGTTCAATATTACAACTTGAAATCACAGATAGTAATACCTCAAGCAGTCTTTACTGTACAGAATTGTTTGGGCTATCTACATCTTTTGTGCTTTCACATGAATTTTAAGATTGGGGTTTCAATTTCTATAAGCATTGCATTGGAATTTTGATGGGAATTACACTGAATTTGAAGGTTGTCTTTGGTACAAAGACAATTTTTATAATATTAATGCTATGAACACAGGAGCATGGGAGATCTTTCTACATTGTGGTATCATCATAAAAATTTCAGTTGGTACTTTAAAATTTTCAGTATAGAAGAATGTCATTTCCTGTATTAGATTTATTTAAAAGGTTTTTGAGATTATTACAAAAGTGGTGGTTTTCTTGATTTCTGTTCCAGTAGGTTTGTCATTGTCTTTTTTTTGGTTGACTTGACATCCTGCCATTTTGCTAAAAATAATTCAATAAGATTAAAAAAAAACATAGTAATGACTTCAAATAAAAAATAAATCAAACATGCACAATCAAAACAAGAAACATATTTATTAAAAGAGCATACCCATATCCTCAAATACATGTCTGGAAGCCATAATATTTTGATATTATGTACCTGTGTCCATGGCTAGGTTACAGAGATAGAAGTGTCTTTGTTTTACCTAGAGAATTAAGTAGATAGATAAACTCATTTGCATAAACAAAGGAAACATTAAATAAAAGTTCATTATGGTATTTAAAGGAACCAAATTGAACAAAAATAACCAAAGGTAAAATTGTGCTGAAAGTGTAATTTTAAGGTGTATTAACATCTAGTCACAATACAACTGAAAATTATGATAATCAATATGAAAAAAAAGGCATAAACATGAGCCTTTTAAAAATTGGTTCAATCCGAGTGAGGTGGCTCCCACCTCTAATTTCAGCACTCTCAAGACTGAGGCAAAAGACTGAGCCAAGTGAAAAACCTCTCTCAAAATAAATAAATAAATGAAAATTAAAAGCCAAGGAAAATAAAAAAAAACAAGAAAGAAAAAAGCTTTAAGTATTTGACTAATATAAAATGTAGTCAAGCTTCACATAAATGTTAAAGATGCATAATTACTATTCAATAACATATGTGTTATTTGCTAGTTAAGACGGATAGAGCTTTGAAATGTTACATATATATTTCTATTTATATCTCCTTCTTCATAAATAAATCATTTGTGTGTTCAATCATTTCTCTTTAGTTAGTAAACTGCATAAAGGCAGACCCAAATAAACAGAAAGCCTTAAAGATAACTTTTCCTATATTCATATATGAATTTATTGTAAAGCCAAACATATTTATCAGTATAATTTAACAAATTTAATTAACTACAAATTTAAAGAAAGGAATGGGAACCAGCAGCATAGACAGAAAGAAATTCAATAGCTACTGAAAGATATTATTAAAATGTTGTTATTAAAACTACTGCAGATTTCATGGCAATGCAATTTGTGTGTATCCAAAATCACAACAGAACAAAATTTAAAAAGAGATCCCTCTTCATATTCTCTAGTGGTATTGGCAATTATTGGGCAGAAGTTTAGTTATTCTCACTGTGTTCCTAAATTTAGACAGACAGAACAGTGTCAAGGTGAGCATGAGGCAGCAAAGGATCAAAAATGCAGACAGAAGTGCAAGAGAACTATACATTTTGCAAAAAGTTTTGGAAAACTCTTGCTTTTATTTTTTGCTGCAATACTAGTTGTTTATCCTGCACCATCAAGCAGTTCTGAGTGGGCTCTATCATGAGATGAAAATTCATGAAAATTTAAGACAGAAGGACCATGAGTTTCAGGCCTGGCTGGAACTCATAGTGAAATCATTGTCTAAAAATATGGAGGAAAAAAGGAAAGTTAAAAGGATATGCATTGTTATTATAGGACAATCAAATAGCATTATGAAACAGTAGCAGAATGTTAAAGGGATTCCTAAGAACTGTTAATGAAACCCATGGTATTATTTCTTTGAATATGATTGTATTTATATGATTAATGACAGTGATGCTTTGTGTCCTTGTTTCCTTGGATATGGCCCACACATCTGTCAGCCATAAGTTTATGCACATTTGCTTGGGGGTGTTCTGTATGGCAAATGTGATGCTCTGATTGGTTAATAAATAAAACACTGATTGGCCAGTAGCCAAGCAGGAAGTATAGGTGGGACTAACAGAGAGGAAAATGGAGGGACTAGGAAGGCAGGGAGAGAGACCCTGCCAGCCGCCGCCATGACAAGCAAGATGTAAGGTAACAGTAAGCCATGAGCCATGTGGCAACTTATAGATTAATAGAAATGGGTTAATTTAAGATAGAAGAAGTAGATAATAAGCCTGCCACAGCCATACAGTTTATAAGTAACATAAGTGTCTGAGTGATTATTTTATACATGGATTGTGGGACTGTCTGAGTGATTATTTTATACATGGATTGTGGGACTGCGAGGTCTTGGTGGGACCTGGAGATAAGCTCTCCAGCTATACACACTTGATAATCTAAACACACATCAGGGTGCCCTATTCACAGGGTGCTTGCACATGTATCAGGGTTTCCATTACCTTGCTTCCATTTGACTATTTAAACTTTCCTATTGAAGAGGCTGAGCTCAGTCATTCTTCTCATCTCCTTCCATTCCTCAAAGTCTTGGATGCAGGTATCTACCTTACACTAATACCTGCTGACTGATTCCCATGGGGCAGTTACATTTAAATAAGGCATGTGACTGTCTCCTCTGTCCCTTCACTAGCACAAATTGTGTAGATGTTCTTTAGTGCTGGTTACATGTCAACTGTGTTAACTTCATATCTCAGGACTTTTTCTTCTAAATTGGTCTGATATATCCTCCCATGTGTCATCTAGATCCTGGTAAAAAAAGTTCTGGTCACATTGATTCTCTCTCCGGCTCTCTGCCCTTTGGACTACTGGTCTACCCCACATGTCTGGAGAGGTCCCTGACTACTACTACTTCAATGTGTTCTCTTATCTGTAAGATCTGTGGTTTATGAAACCATCTGTTATAAGTGTGTTTATTGCACTGCTTCTTGTTTCTCAGCCGAGCATCATTCCTCAACTTATTTCTGCTACAAGATAGAATACAAATTAATTGGACAAAAGAAAAATGAGAGCTATATGAGAGCTTCATATAGTTTAAGCACTTGTTGTGGAGGAACACCAGGTTATAGGCCTGACATGTAGACATCAGGATGAAGAGAATCTCATGAAGATCATACTGCAAACAGATCTGTGACCATTTCTCCTGCATCTCAGTCTGGATAGTTATATCAGAACTTATAGTCACTTTCCTTTTTTTGTTTTTGTTTTGTTTTGTTTGTTTGCCTGTTTTTTGAGACAGTGTTTCTCTGTGTGTAGCTTTGTGCCTATAGTCACTTTCTAAAAGGACCCAAAAACCAAATTTGAAGACAATAATTTGTGTATATCCTAACATTTTATTTATCCATTTTCTATATTATATACTTGCTTCATGTGTTACAATATTTTACATAGAACCCATATGTGATTTTCTTTATGAACTGGTATTCATCTCAGAAACACAGCATGGCTTTGTCTGGATTCTGTCCTACTACTGTCGTTCAGTTTATTATCATTTCTAACTCATTCTAGGAAAATGTCCTTGTGGAAACCACTGTGTATCACAGCAAGGCTGGATGTCCATTTGTAATTGATCAAGACAGGTCAATGAGATGCTTGAATTTAATTTCAAGATAAGCTTCACGAGCAGTCTAATACCACAAATGAATATGGATATCTGAGTAATAGATGGTAAAGAGGAAACATTTCCTCCATTTGGTAAATTAAGAAATATTCTCCTGGATTACCACAGTCACCTCTAAGTCTATTGTTTGAAAAGCACAAATAGCACTACCCTCTGTGTATATCTCAACATTGGATTTGCCTTTGCTTCATTATGCTTAATGGTTAAAGAGTTTCTCCTGGTTGTTTTTCTATTTAATATTTCATAACTGGCCACAGTTTTATTTGTATAGAATTATGTGTAATATTCTTTAATCTACTTCATTTTAAGCTGAAAATACATGGAAGGAGAAGTGAAAAATGAATTATAGTAAAAGTAATGCATTATCTGGGAGGTAGGGGCCTGGAGAAATTCATCAGTGGTTATGAATAACTGGTCTCCAAGAAGACCTGGATTCCATTCTCAGCATCCACATTGAGGCTCATAACCTACATAATTATGTAGGTTAAAAAAAACCAACAAATTTCATGCTAAAATGCATAGGGGAGGGTAAATAATATAAACACACAGAAAGAGGAAAGTATGTTTAAGAAAACTAATGTGTTAAAGTAATTGACTTAAAATAGTTGAGAGTCAAAGCAAATTCTGTATAATAGGTATTCTCTGGAGTAAAGATTTTTTATCTATCCATGATTTTTCTCTTCACATATGAATTAGAAGGAATAAAATGTCTCCAAGACAATTTCTCTAAAGTTGGAATTAGAATAGATCTTGTCTGAGTATCTTAGATGTCAGGCAAAAAGGTGCCAGGTATGTTATAATAATCAGCCATTGATGTTAATGCAATATGTCACATAAGTATCTGAATTCACTTTTTTCAATTAGAAGGATAAATGGATGAAATCTTGACTGTTTAATGAATTAATCTTATTATGCTGAGAAGTCTTTCCCTCCTTTTCTCCCCCACAAGATTTCCAATTGACCAATCTCAGCTGCCTCACCTTATGGTCTTACTAAGCCCAAAGCTATTCAGTTCATCAGTCAGTGTTTCTAAGTGCTCACAAGTAATACACACAGTTAAAGAAATCCTTCCATGTCTCTTAATCACACTGACACCGGTTCTTGCTTTTTTTCCCCCACTAACGCTTCCTTACAGACCATTCAGTGAAAATGGAGAGATAAACTCCCATTCCACTATCTAATGATATTTGACTTTCATTAATAGTTTTTGGAGATGAAATTGAACCTAAGTATGCATTTTGATGTTGTATCTATGTACTTTGGCATTAATTTTCTTCACCTCTTCCTTCACATAAAGACCTTGTACCAATGCAGGACAATATTATCAAACACCTGAGGACACAGGCAGGTGGTATTGTTACAACTAGTCCTAGTGTCTAGATTTTAGCTCTGAGGTCAAGAATGTGGAAGTGCAGAAGGGAAGTCCGGGGCAGGATGAAGGTACCCCCACAATAGACTGCTGGCAATGGTCGAGAGACAGCCGGAACTGACCTACTCTGGTGATGGTATGGCCAAACACCCTAATTGTTGTGCTAGAAACCCCATCCAATGACTGAGGGATCTGGATGCAGAGATCCACAGCTAGGCTATTAGTGAGAAAGAGGAGGGTTTATATGAGTGAGAATTGTTGAAACCAAGGTTGGATAAAGCACAGGGACAAATAGCCAAATGAATGGAAACACATGAACTATGAACCAGTGGCTGAGGGGTTCCCAACTGAATCAGGCCCTCTGAATGGGTGAGACAGTTGATTGGCTTGATCTGTTTGGGAGGCATCCAGGCAGTGGGACCAGGTCCTGTGCTTAGTGCATGAGTTGGCTGTTTGAAACCTGGGGCTTATGCAGGGACGCTTGGCTCAGTCTGGGAGGAGGGGACTGGACCTGCCTGGACTGAGTCTACCAGGTTGATTTCAGTCCTCGGGGGAGGCTTTGCCCTGGAGGAAGTGGGAATGGGGGGTAGGCTGGGGGCAAGGGGAGAGGGGCGGGAGGGGGGAGAACAAGGGAATCTGTGGCTGATATGTAGAACTGAATTGTATTGTAAAATAAAATTTTAAAAAGTATCATAAAATTTTTTTTAAAAAGGTAAAAAAAAAAATAAAAAAAAAGAATGTTCTCAGCATGTACAAATGTCTATAAGGATTTCCTAGCACAATAGGGCAAGGTTACAAACTATGATAAATTATCATATAAACATCATAATTCCTCATAACAAATGATCATAAACTCAATAGCTTTTGTTATATTTCTAAAGGTTCAAAGCTTGAAATGAGATTCCAAAGTTAAAATCCACTTATTAGTCTAGCAGCAGCCCTTCTCTGGAGCCCAAGTCAGAGAATATGCCTCTTTGATCTTTCAGTATCTAATTTAACCCCTGTTCTTCAACCCTAGACCTGAGCAGTGTTAAGCTGAGAATGTCTCAGGTTGCCATACCTCTTCTTATTCTGTTATTGACTATAAGAATTTTCATGAATTCACTGAGTAATTTGCTATTGTCTTATAACCTGAACTCTCTTCAGGCTCTGGAGAGTTTGTGTGAAGTGATTATCTTTGCCTGGTTCAGATGCAAACTTTTGTGATGATTAAAAAGTGTTCATTTATTTTTTTCTCCATCCCAGTAGTTCATGGAGTCTTCAAAATGATATAGATTATTTTTTTTTTAAAGAAAGAATAAAGACGCTAGATGTGAGGCAAGTGTGTTCTGGGAACATATGGGCAACATTTAAAACAAGTGCCCTTCTGTGTTATGAATGGTCAGGAGATTATGTTGGCCTTCTGTGACTGGTTTTCCTGGCCAGCACGGTTGTTCATGTCTTTGGTATACTTACTGAGTCTGTGTCCACTTTTGCCATTTAAAAAGATTTAAATAGTGAGGTCTCCCAAGATACTGTTGTCTGTTTCACATCTCTCTCATTGTGTCTCTTATATTTAAAGTTCTATTGTTGTGTGTTCAAATGCAAACAGGTAGGAATAGCATTGTCATGCTTTAGGGGACTTCACATGCTTTCACTGTGACAGCACTTGAAATATAACCAAACTGTACTGGATAAAGAAAGAGAAAAAGAAAATAAGAGTTGAACACTGACCTTTCCAGTTCAACCTGCTAGAGATATCCAGAATTTAATTTTCCTCAGGACCTCATCACCACCACCAGAAAATGATATGGGAGATATTGGGAGATTCTCAAGCTCCTGTTATTTTCGATGACTAAGACATCCAAAATTTGATTCTGCAGTGATAGGACTTCCTGATGCACTCACATGAATTCAGGTTATCCTTCTGTCACATTGGGCACTCCAAAAGAAGTCATTAGTGCATTCAATGTTTCTTACAAGAAGCACCTAAATGAATAGATTTAACATGTTGGTTCCTCAGACTGGGCACCAAGATTTAATGCATTAAAAACAAACTCATAGTCATCAATATTGTATCAGTGTCCCATTAAGGAAAATCATTTAACTAGAAGTAATCCCAGATTTGAATTCTTTACTTCCCCCTCCCTGTATCCTCTTTTGTCCCTAATAAAGGGTTGCTCCCTCTCTTTTATTGAGCAGCACAGAATGCCTTGAATTGGGGAAATAATGAGAGATGTTTGAAAGAAATCTTTAAGAGATTAACTAACAGACACCAACTGACTGAGAAAACAAACAAATGTCATTAACCAATATTGGAAAGCTGTTTCAAGCATTTATGCTTGGTATTTGTCTTATAAAGCCATGTTCATCCTATTTTCTATTTTCAGCAGATGATTATCATAACACACACACAAATGCACATGTATTATTCTTGTGTCCTTGCATAGAAGAATACATAACTTAAGATTATAGCAATGCATTAGTTTAAGCTGTAAAAATTGATTCCAAGAGAAATCTAAGGCAAGAAAGGTTGGTTCTTACATACATTGTTCTCTTAAAGGTAGATTATACAAACAGGCCAGGTACACAGTAGTAGTATAGCAGCCATAAATCATAAGTGAACTCAAGTGGTACTAACTCTGGTTCTGGGATCCACACAAAGATCTATTATCATAGAATATAAAAGTTATTTTCATATCATTGTATTACCAAAGGTTGAATAAAAGATTTGATGGATCATCCATCTAGGTTGACTTCCCCAATGCAAGGGCATTAGATTAGTAACCATCATTAGGGCATTTATGTGGTTTGGGGATACTGAATTATTTTTTGTATGTGATTTCTCAAGGAGGAGACATAAATAGCACTAAGGTGGAAAAAAGCCATAGGTAATTACATTATTTTGTGGTTACTTAAACAAATATTTTGTAGCTACTTAAAAAATATTTGTGGATACTCTCTCTCTCAGAGACAGAGAGAGAGGTGATGGTCTTAATTGAAATAACACCAATTAAGGTAACAATGCTCTCCTCCAAAAGATAGACTATCTAACAAAATCTCTGTGCTAGGAATGAAAAACTTTCTAAACTTATTTTGAATTTTTTTTAGGAAGGGCTAAGAGACCCCCAAATATTACACGTTCTTGCTTAGTGCCTTCATGATAAAGAAGGAAAATTCTATTACTGAGGATACTACAAATTGTAGACACATTTTGCAGGACTTCATATGAGTCTGACCAGGAATCATCCTACCTGAGAATGAGCTCTCATAGATTCAGAAGAAGGCATGAAAACTCTCAGTGAAGAAAAGCAAGTAATAACCCAATCCTGTATTAACACTAATGGATCACAACAATGACTTGCACAATAAGAAGCCCTGAAAAGTGCAATATTAGCAATAATAGCTACATGTTGGACATAAGACACACTCTATGGGAAGGAATTCAGGTCTGGTATTGTAAACTTAGGCAACTACATATGGCAGGTGAGGACATGGAGGAGTACCTACTACTGCCAGTTCCTTAAACCAATACAATCTCTAGTTTCATTCTAAATACTTACCCTTATGTCAACAAAAAAAATAGCTTTCAGGCTTCAGCAAATAATTTTCTTTTTGTAGTGCATAGAAATGATTTGAAAAGACACAACAAGTTAAAATGTGGACATCACTGACCATGGAGTCCCTAGCCCTCACTAGTACATTTACAGCTAGTACATTTGCAATTACAGCTAGTAGAGTACATTTACACCCATGTCTCAGGGAACACAATAGAAGGGATGAAAACATTGAAGAGAATATGAGAGGGAGGATCAGTACATCTGATGTGATATAGTTTCTTCTAAAAAGAAAAACAAAACAAAAATAATAGCAACTAAAACAAAAGCAAAAACAAAATATTAACTATAAATTTATTATTTTATTGACTAAGTAAAATGTACATACAAAATGACCTTTTAAATGCTTACTTCTTCAAAGTTCTTCCTTCTGAAACTTTGAATGACTTCTGTATATTATAACAATTCATAATTTGTATGAAAGGCCAGCTCCAACCTTTTGAAGGATTCTTATGAGAGAGGGATGGGAAAATGCTAGATGTAAAGAAAGATAAGAAGAAAGACAGAAACACTAGGTAGATTCAGGACAGCCTGGATCACTACCCAATGGCCTTTCCCATTTATTCAAAAGGGATTTTTATAATAATGCCAAGGGATGAGGCAAAAGGCCTACCCCTTGCAAGATCAAAGCACACCTTACAGTCAAGTATAAACCCTTCCAAATACCTAGTAACCACATCTGTGACAAATCATCTCCTTATAAGCTCTGCTAGGTAAAGCAAGCTCAGATTCTCATGACTGTGAGTAATTTGAGCCTCCACAATTTCTCTCTTCTTAATAATATAAATCTCAAGTGGGGGTACAGAGCTTAACTATATGCAGCTCAGAATCAGCTTTCTACTGCAAGTAACTGAAATTATCATAGCAATATCCCTACTCCCTATGGCTGCTATGCCTCCTAGTAAAGGAGTAGAGGATGATAAAGATAGAAATGTGTTTTGAATGGGTCTAAGATGTCTATAGCAGTCTTAGCTGCACCAAGTCCTTTTTTAAATCAATAAACTCTTGACACAACTGCATTAAATAAATCAGTAAACTGATCCACATCAAACCTAAAGGCCCCCTTAGCATCACCAATCCATGGTTCATCAATATTAACAGATTAACATAATTCTAGCATGAATATTCATTCTACCCAATAACAGTTCTCACAAACTTACACCCAAAAGAAAACTCTTAATAGAACTATTTACACTTTACAAACGTTAGCAAATATCCAAAAGCAATTTCTTACTAGAAACATATAAAACATAGGGCACATTAACACAAGTTAACATTCATCTACTCAGGGAGCAATAAAATATTGTTTTTTTCAAAAATTAAAGAGACTGAGGAATATTGACTCCCTCCTTTTTTTTTTTTTTTTTTTTCTTATAATTTTCTAAGCTGCATCTTGAGCCTGGGGAGAATAAACCCAAACTTCTCCATTTAAGCAGTTCTATTTTTAACACAAAACAATTCGTGAGTCACCACAGTTAACAAAGCATATATGCATACACAAAACAGTTCCATTACAATTGAACCACTCCTGTCCATCTCATTTCTTAAGTTTGAGAAATTAAAAAAGACAGTTCTGGTATGAGTCTTAAAGTTCCACTGAAGCTCTCAAAATCAGGGCCTGGCTCATCAGCTGCCTTGAAGTCTATGTATAGCTGTCAGAGTCATAATGACTCTGAAGCAAACAGCTCCAAATATGAGGTATCCCATAACCAAAACTTATTGCTGTTACCCTGAATGCAACAATTCAGTCCAAATAGTCTCTGAAACTTTTGTACTCAGCTCTTGGCTGTGGTTTGCAATCTGTAACCTTCTATTAGGCAATTTTGCTCCAGGACAAAAACTATTACCTCCATAATAGCTGGGTGGTGCAGTCTTCTCAAAAGAGACCTTTGTATAGCCAGCAAACAGAAACTGCATGGGTTTGGCTCCTGGCTTCTCCCATTGCTTTTACAGTCTCAGTCTGTCTGTGACTCCCAACACTGGCCTGTCCACTCAGCGACCCCAGTGTCCTGAGGCTGTCAATTGCCTTGTGTCACAAGGGCTCAAAGTGCCACCCAGCTCTGCCTGGGGTCTTCCTCAAATTGGTGCCCTGCTTGTATGACCAAACACCACCTCGGGGCCCCTGGCTCTACCACATTCTGCCTCTGCGAGCTGGGACTGCTCTAGATTCCAGCGTCTCTGCCATCCAGTCTGGAGCATGGATCTGCCTCACCTCCACAGCTCTCTGTGCTCCAGCATGTCTCAGCTATGAATCTAGCTGCTTCTGCTCTCCCACAGCATCACTGCTGGGGACTTGCTGCCAGAAAGTCAGGCTCCCAGCAACAGACCTCCTCTTGCCACTGGTGTCCGAAGTCTCTGATGCTGCTCTCCCAGCTGATGCCTGCCATTTGCCTCTCTTACCATGTGACATCTCTACTTGCCTCCTCATTAAGGCTTCTTCTTGGCAGAGAGCTTGCAGATCCTTGTTGCTTACACTGTCTCTGCTCAAACTGCCAATGCTGTTTCTCCACCTTGGGCAGCAGTTTTGTCTCCACAAAGCTCTCATTGTCTGCTGTTGGTGGTGGCTTCTGGGGCCTCTGAAGCCACTTGGACTGCTAAGTTCGCAGTGTTCACTAGGTCCTGGGTACAGCTTTCTGTGTCCCAGGTTCAGCTCATACTTGGGGGAAAAGCTATTCTTACCCTAAGTGACTTTCTTTTTTTTTGTTTTCTTCTTTCCTTTTACTTTTATTGCTGATATTCTCTTAAACTTCATTTTTTCAATAGTTTTTATTAAGGACTTTTTTTATTCATTTTACATACCAACTGCAGAACCCTCACTCTTCCTTCCTCCTGTACCTCCAGTCTCCCCCCTCCCAACTCACCCCTCATTTCCTCCTCCAACAAGTTATGGCCTTGCATGGGGAGTCAACAGAGCTTGGTACATTCAGTGGAGACAGGTCCACGCCCTTCCCCATAATCAAGGCTGAACAAGGTATTCTACCATAGGTAGTAGGCTCCAAAAAGCCAGCTCATGCACCAGGGATGGATCCTGATCCTACTGTAATGGGGCCCATTAAGCAGATCAAGCTACACATCTGTCTTACTTATTGAGAAGGCCTAGTCCAGTCCCATGGAGGCTCCACAGCTGTTGGTTTAAAGTACATGAGTTCCCAGTAGTTTGGTTTGGTTGTCTCTGCAGGTTTCCCCATCATGAACTTGATGCCCCTTGTTCATAGAATTCCTCTTCTTTCTCATCGACTGGACTCCTGGAGCTCGGCCTGGTGCTTGGCTGCAGATCTTTGAATCTGCTTCTATCAGTTATTGAATGAAGGTTTTATGATGACAGTTAAGGTATTTATCAATCTGATTACTAGGGTAAGCCTGTTCAGGCACCCTCTCAACTATAGCAAGTAGTCTAAGCTGGGGTCATCCTCGAGGATTCCTGGGAACTTCCCTGTTTCTCTCTATTCCCATGATGTCTCCCTCTATCATGTTATCTCTTTCATTACTCTCCCACTCCATCCCTCTTATAGCTCACTTAACCATTCCATTCTCTTATGTTCTCATCCCCCACCCACTACTCTCCATTGTGCCCCTCCTCCCCAGCTTACTAATGGAGACCTCATCTTACTTCCCCTTCCAATGGTGACCCTCCATTGGAGGGTCCTCCTTGTTAGCTAGCTTCTCTGGAGCTAGGTCTGTAGTCTGCTTATTCATTGTTTTACATCTAGTATCCACTTATGAGTTAGTACATACAATGATTGTCCTTCTGAGTCTGAGTTACCTCAATTAGGATGACATTTTCTAGTTACCTCAATTAGGATGACATTTTCTAGTTCCATTCATTTGTCTGCAAATTTCATGATGTTGTTTCTTACTGCTGAGTAATACTCCATTGTGTAAATGTACCATATTTTCTTTATCCATTCTTTGGTTGAGGGGCATCTAGGTTGTTTCCAGGTTCTGGGTATTACAAATAATGCTGCTATGAACATAGTTAAGCATGTGTCTTTGTGGCATGATAGAGCATTCCTTGGGTATATGCCCGAGTGGTATAGCTGGGTCTCAAGGAAGATTGATTCCCAATTTATGAGAAACCTCCATAATGATTGCCAAAGTGGCAGTAATAGTTTACATTCCCATCAACAGTGGAGGCATGTACCCCTTGCTCTACATCCTCCCCAACATAAGCTGTCATTAGTGGTTTTGATTTTAACCAGTCTGACAGATGGTATCTCAGGGTCATTTTTATTTGCATTTCCCTGATGACTAAGGATGTTGAGCAATTCCTTAGATGTCTTTTGGCCATTTGAGATTTTTCTATTCAGAATTCTCTGTTAAGCTCTGTAGCCCATTTTTTAAATTGGATTGTTCAGTATTTTGATGTCTAATTTCTTGAATTCTTTATATATTTTGGAGATCAGCCCTCTGTCAGATATGGGGTTGGTGAAAATCTTTTCCCATTCTGTAGGCTATCATTTTTGTCTATATTACCATGTCCTTTGCCTTACAGAACCTTCTCAGTTTCAGGGGGTCCCATCTATTAAATGTTGCTCTCAATGTCTGTGCTACTGGTGTTATCTTTCAGAAGTGGTCTCCTGTGCCAATGTGTTCAAGACTACTTCCTACTTTCTCTTCTATCAGGTTCAGTGTAACTGGATTTATGTTGAGGTCTTTGATTCACTTGGACTTGTGTTTTGTGCATGGTGATATATATGGATCTATTTGCAATTTTCTACATGTTGACATCCAGTTATGCCAGTACCATTTGCTGAAGAAGCTTTCTTTTACCCTTGTATAGTTTTGGTTTTTGTAAAAAATCAGGTGTTTATAGATGTGTGGATTAATGTCAGTCTCTTCAATTTGATTCCACTGGTCCACATGTCAGTTTTTATGCAAATACCAAGGTGTTTTTATTATAGTAGAGTTTCAAGTCAGAGATGGTGATGCCTCCTGAGGTTGTTTTATTGTACTGGATTGTTTTAGCTATCCACAGTTTTTTTTTTTTTCATATAAAGTTGAGTATTGTTCTTTCCAGGTCTTTGAATATTGTGTTGGGATTTTGAAAGGGATTGCATTGAATCTATAGATTGCTTTTGGTAAGATTGCCATTTTTACTATATATTAATCCTATCCATGAGCACGGGAGATGTTTCTATTTTTTGATATCTTCTCCAATTTCTTTCCTCAGAGACTTAAAATTCTTGTCATACATGTCTTTAACTTGTGCAGTTAAAGTTACCCCAATGCATTTTATATTATTTGTGGCTATTGTAAAGAGTGATGTTTCTCTGATCTCTTTCTCAGCCTGTTTATCATTTGTATATAGGAGAGCTCTGATTTTTTTTGTTAATCTTGTATTCTCCATAATTTTGAAGGTGTTTATCAGTTGTAGGAGTTCCCTAGTAGAATTTTTGGGGTCACTTATGTAAACTATCATATCATCTGCAAATAGTGAAAGTTTGACTTCTTCCTTTCTAATTTGTATCACCTTTATCTCCTTTTGTTTTCTTATTGCTCTAGCTTGGACTTCAAGTACTATATTGAATAGATATAAGGAGAGTGGACAGCCTTTTCTTGTTCCTCATTTTAGTGGAATTGTTTTGAGTTTCTCTCCATTTAAATTTGATGTTGGCTGTCTGCTTGCTGTAAATTGCCTTTATTATGTTTAGGTATTTTTCTTGTAGTCCTGATCTTTCCAAGACCATTGTCATGAAGTGGTGTTGGATTTTGTCAAAGGCTTTTTCAGTATCTAATGAGATGATCATGTGTTTTTTTTTTTCTTTCAGTTTGTTTATATGTTGTATTTCATTGACAGATTTTGGTATGTTGAACCATACTTGTATCTCTGGGATGAAGCCTACTTGGTCATGGTGGGTGAGTTTTTTGATTTGTTCTTGAATTCGGATTGCCAGTATTTTATTGAACATTTTTATGTTAATGTTCATGAAGGAGATTTGTCTGTAATTTTCCTTTCTTTGTTGCATCTTTGTGTGGTTTGGGTATCAAGGTAACTGTAAATTCATAAAAAGAGTTTGGTAATGTTCCTTCTGTTCTGTGTGGAACAATTTGAAGAGTATTGGAATTAGCACTTCTTTGAAATTCTGATAGAATTCTGCACTGAAATATTTGGGTTTGTGCTTTTTTTTTTTTTGGTTGGGAGGATTTTAATGGCTATTTCTATTTCCTTAGAAGTTATAGGTCTATTTAAAGATTTTATCTGGTCTTGATTTCCTGTGTGAATTTTTTATTAAACCTTCATGATATCCCTATACCTAAAGCTTATGTTCTCCAAACTTCACCAAAACATTTTTACAACTTTAGAGAGAGAGAAACAGAGAAACATAGACAGAGACAGAGACAGAGACAGAGACAGGATAGGTCCTTTGTACAGCCTAACTTTTACTACTTGTTTCAGCTTAACTTTAGCTGCTTTGCTTTATATACATAGTTTTACTCCTCAAAATAGAATACCACTGCGTAAACGTTACTTCATAATGGAACATGTTCCCCTGCTTCTGCTGTGCCCCCTCGCTCTCTTATCCTTTGTACCTAAGCCCCACATTGGGTGCCATCTGTGGGAGGCCAGCTCCCACCTTTCAAAGGGTTCTTATGAGAGTATATACATGGTATATTTACATAATGGAATATTTCTCAGCTATAAAAACAAGAGCAAAACAGAGCCCTGAAACTTGCATGTAAATAGATAAAACTAGAAAAAAAAAATCAAAATGCGGTAATCCAGATCCATAAAATGGTATTTATTCACTTACATGTATATAGTAACTATTAATGATAACCAAGCTATAATCCAGACAATCACAGAGGGTAGGTGTAAAGTAAAGCACTAGAGGGAAGAGATAGTTTTTACTAAGAAAGGGAAATAAAAGATAGCTATGGTGGGGTGGGGGGTTGGCTGGAACAAGATGATCAAGTGAGGAGGAGAAGGGAAGAAGAGAACGAGGGAGGGGGTAGAGGGAAGGACAGCTGAAATTAAGGGACATTTAAGGGATAGTATGCAAAGTTAATACTGTATAATATACATAAAATATGTACATATATAAACGTAGTATGGAAAGTTAATACTGTATAATATACATAAAATATGTACATATATGAATGTAGTATGGAAAGTTAATACTGTATAATATACATAAAATATGTACGTATATGAATGTAGTTTAAATGATACCATCAAATAATGGGACAGACAGGGTACCAAGTGTCCATCTCTTGGCATCAAATGAAGCTTCCAGTTCAGGGACTAGGCCCCACATAATTGTGTTGTTGGCCAAATGGGTCCCATCAGAAAAACAGAATAGCTCAGGCTGTTGACAAGACTGTAGGTTGCTCTTCACATACTGATTTCAGCACCCCATTGCAGAAGACCACATATCCACAACTCATTGAAGATGGAGATGTCAAGCTGTAGTTTCATGGAGCCTTCATCCCTACTTTGGTAAAGGAAGCCATTGTGCATGCTACTGAAATGGAAACAAAACACTAAGATATACACAAACCCTTTGATCTACAGTGGTATCCTGCCTGCAAGATATGCCAAGCCTGTGGCGGTTCAAAGTTTGTGGAAGTAGCCAACCATACCTGCTTTGATACCATGCCCAGTGTATTAGATGGATCCCATACCTGACACTGTATGGATTATCAAGAACCTGAAACTAGTTACCCCAGGGACCTAGGGTAAAACCAAATACAACAACAACAAAAAAAACCCAAAAAACAAAAACAGTAGCAATCACAAGTCTACTAATGACATTCTGATATACTCATAGATCAGTCGCTTGCTCAGCCATCATCAGAAAAGCTTCTTCCTGCAGCAGATGGAAACAAAAAGACTGCTGTGGGATGGTCTGTATGTCAAATTGCTCTGATTGGTCAATAATAAAACACTGATTGGCCAGTGGCCAGGCAGGAAGTAGGTGGGACAAGGAGAGAGGAGAATTCTGGGAAGCGGAAGGCTGAGGAAGAGAGACACTGCCAGCCACCGCCATGACCAGCAGCATGTGAAGACACCGGTAAGCCACCAGCCATGTGGCAAGGTATAGATTTATGGAAATGGATTAATTTAATCTATAAGAACAGTTAGCAAGAAGCCTGCCATGACCATACAGTTTGTAAGCAATATAAGTCTCTGTGTTTACTTGGTCAGGTCTGAGCAGCTGTGGGACTGGCGAGTGACAGAGATTTGTCCTGACTGTGGGCAAGGCAGGAAAACTCTAGCTACAGAAGGCATTATGAAGAGAGTATGAGATCATGGGATACTCAGTCCCAAATAAGATGCCTCTATCAAATTCTTTTCCTTATGGAACCCCTTAGAAGAGGAAGTTGAAAGAGTGTAAGAGCCCAAAGGGGATAGAGGACATCATGAAAACATGGTTCTCTAAATCAATGTGATCAAATCTCATATGAACTCACAGAGACTGAGGCAGCATGTACAGGGCCTGTACAGGTCTGAACCAGGTCTTCTGTGAATATATAATAATTTCCAGTTTATTGGGGGTTCTTTAAATATTTGTTTATTTTTATTTGTGTACATTCATATTTTGCCTGCATGTATGTGTGAAGGTATTGGATCCTCTGAAACTAGAGTTACAGAGAGGCATGAGCTGACATATAAGTGCTGGAAATTGAACCTGGGTCCTCTGGAAGAGCAGCCACTGCTCTTAGTCACTGAGCAATTTCTCCAAATTCCCAGTTTAATGTTCTAATGATATTCCCGAGTGTGCTAATGAATGGGTCTCTGATACTTGTGTATTTTCTTGGCCTCTTTTCCTTTTGCTTGTTTGTCTTGTCCAAATCGAATGTGTTAGTTTTTGTTTTATCTTATTATATTTTTTTTCTTTTTTTTAATTATTTTACAACACCATTCAGTTCAACATAATAGCCACAGATTCCCCTGTTCTCCCCCTCTCTCGCCCCCCTTCCCCCAGCCCACCCCCCATTCCCACCTCCTCCAGATCAAGGTCTCCCCCGAGGACCGGGGTCGACCTGGTAGACTCAGTCCAGGCAGGTCCATTCCCCGCCTCCCAGACCGAGCCAAGTGTCCCTGCATAAGTCCCAGGATTCAAACAGCCAACTCATACAACGAGCCCAGGACCCGGCACCAATGCACAGCTGCCTCCCAAACAGATCAAGCCAAATGACTGTCTCACACATTCAGGGGGCCTGATCCAGTTGGGGGCCCCTCAGCGTTTGGTTCATAGATCCTGTGCTTCCATTCATTTGGTTATTTGTCCCTGTGCTTTATCCAACCTTGGCTTCAACAATTCTCGCTCATATAAACCCTCTTCTTTCTCACTAATTAGACTCCCAGTGCTCCAACAGGGGCCCAGCCGTGGATGTCTGCATTCAGATTCCTCAGTCCTTGGATGGGGTTTATGGTGCAACTATCAGGGTGTCTGGCCATCCCATCACGAGAGTAGGTCAGTTCCTGCCGTCTCGCGACCATTGCCAGCAGTCTTTGCGGGGGTTGGAGAGATGGCTCAGAGGTTAAGAGCACACTGACTGCTCTTCCAGAGGTCCTGAGTTCAATTCCCAGCAACCACATGGTGGCTCACAACCATCTGTAATGAGGTGTGGTGCCCTCTTCTGGCCTGCAGTCATACATGCTATATACATAAAAAATACATAAATAAATCTTATCTTATTATATTTTATTGTATTATATAGCTAGAGTTTTCCTGCCTGGCCCACAGTCAGGACAAATCTTTGTCACCCGCCAGTCCCACAGCCTCTCAGACCCAACCAAGTAAACACAGAGACTTAATTGCATACAAACTGTATGGCTGTGGCAGGCTTCTTGCTAACTATTCTTATAGCTTAAATTAATCCATTTCCATAAATCTATACCTTGCCATGTGGCTGGTGGCTTACCGGTGTCTTCACATGCTGCTAGTCATGGCGGCAGCTGGCAGTGTCTCTCTGCCTCAGCCTTCCGCTTCCCAGAATCCTCCTCTCTCCTTGTCCCACCTACTTCCTGCCTGGCCACTGGCCAATCAGTGTTTTATTTATTGACCAATCAGAGCAATTTGACATACAGACCATCCCATAGCACTTCCCCTTTTCTTTTTTTAAAAAGGAAGGTTTTAACTTTTACACATCTCCAAAGCCAGCTTGGTATATTTGGGAATTTGCATGTAGCTTCTCTTACTACTTCCTGCTGGAGGGGGGTGCTGTATCTTATGGGGACATAAAGAAAAATTTAGGATTATGGAGTAGTCTGTGAGGGTGTATTGTCTGAGCCAGTTGCCTTGAAACCGTTCTGGATGTTGGATCATCTGGGCCATGGTGTCATCAGAGACCTTTCAGGTGGTCTTGGCTGGTCAAACCTGATGTATCTTAATCTGGAACAAATCCATAGCCTCTGGCTTTCTGTGGAAACAAAAGCAGAGCCTCCTTTCCAAAGCAACATATCCTTATTCCAAATTTTGAAGTTAAGATATCTTTAAAATAAACATATTGGTTTAACTCAACATCTTTTACGATCAAATGTTTTTCTACAGTTAAAAATCCCAAAGACAACACAATCCAGATACTCTGTGTAATATTCATCTTTACGTGGCTTATTTTTTATATTAATTTTATTGTCTCTTTAAAGACTATTTTTTAAAACTGTGTAGTTGTTTATATAACTGTATATATCACCTTTTTTGTCTCTTTCAAGCCTACGTATATTTTACTAACATTGTAAACTATTACATGTTAATCTGTCTTATTGTGAAATCTATTGCTTTAAACTGCAGCATTTGTAAGACTGAAATGGTGTTATGGCTGCTGGCTCTGCCCACCTCAGCTTCCCAACATGGCGGTGGTACGTTTACTGCCAGCTCTGGGAGCTATCGTGGGTCTATGCTTTTATCCAGTGTGTAACCCAGAAACCTCTTTTTTTGTTTTGTACTAGCAAAGGCTAAATCCACCATGCAGCTTAATGTGCCACTTGCAAAGACCTCATTCCCGCCATAGTAGAGGTCGAGTGCTCACACCAGGAACCCACAAGTAGCTCAAAAATGCAAGCTGCCTCTCATTTGAGAGAGATAATTAGGAAGCTATTTTTAGCTCCATTTTAGAATCTTTTCTCAGGTTTTAGGTGGAAACTCACACCCCACGTTGGGCGCCATTTGTAGTTAGAGTTTTCCAGCCTGGCCCACAGTCAGGACAAATCTTTGTCACCCGCCAGTCCCACAGCCGCTCAGACACGACCAAGTAAACACAGAGACTTATATTGCTTACAAACTATGTGGCCTGGCAGGCTTCTTACTAACTGTTCTTATATCTTAAATTAATCCATTTCCACAAATCTATACCTTGCCACATGGCTTGTGGCTTACCGGCATCTTCATATGCTGCTTGTCCTGGTGGAGGCTGACAGTGTCTCCCTCTGTATTCCTGTTCCCTCCTTTCTCCTCTCTGTTAGTGCCACCTATACTTCCTGCCTGGCCACTGGCCAATCAGTGTTTTATTTATTGACCAATCAGAGCATTTGACATACAGACCATCCCACAGCAGTATTATATTATATTTTGTTTTTCATTATCCCTTAGAAGCCTGTTTATTTTCTGATGAGGGAAAGAAAGGGAGAGGTTCCAGATGAGAGAGGAAGTGGGGAGTAACTGGGAGGTGTAAAGGGTATGGAAACTGTAATCTGGATATATTATGTGAGAAAAAAAATCAATTTCCAATAAAAGAGAAAAAAGGAAAAAAATTAAAAGGACATGAAGTGTGAGAATGTAGTTGGTATATCTGCGAGGAGTTAGGGGAGGAGTAGCAAGTGAATTTGATCAAAATTTGTTGTATAAAATTTTCTATGAATTAATAAAATTATATTTTTTAAAATAAGAATTTCTCTTCACTTGGATAACATTCTTTTTTCTGATTTCTGTTGTATCTAATATTAATGTTGCCCTTCTACAAATTTATTTCCATATGTATTTCTCTGTCTCTTGATTTTAATTCAACATATCTTTATTTGATTGGATTAAATATATAACATGGACTGTTTAAAAACATTTTAAAGATAAATTTATGTATTTGTCCTTCAAGAATTTCTCTAGCTTTGTTATATATGAGAATTAATATTTGTCACTACTTTAATAAAATTATTAAAACCTTTCTCTTATTCCTTTCTTTTTTCTCATTTTTTCTCAGGAATACTGACTATAACAAGGTTCAGTCTTTCCTCTCTGCTTTATACAGAGGTCATGTTTTATGGTCTGTGAGCTATAGCCTTCTCAGGTTTTGGATTTCCTCTGAAAGGTGGACAAGTGATATTTCACTCTACTCTTGAATGCTTTAGACCTGTGCTGAATATTCCTTTTCCAGATTGGAGCTACTGGGAAGTCAGAGATCATTTAAAAGGCAGATGATGACACACAGGTCTCTGGGGAAATAGTCTTGAATGAATATTGAATGTTCATTGTCCAGCTAAGAGGTAATCAGTCCTGAACCACCATATGCCACCACTGCGATGTGCTGCCCTGACCAAATGCATAAAAATGATGACCGTGACTGATTACAGGCTGGAATTCCAATACACAAAGAAAATAAATTTTTCTCTTTACCTACTGGTTATCTTAGATGTTTGTTAAAGTAGTAAAGAACTATCAAACACAGCTCTTAAGAGTAGTGTTTGACTTTGTTTCCACTGACCAACATCAATTTTCAAGATGGTTTTACAGATGGCAGTTCTTTTTGCTTTCCTTCCAGTAGTCAATTATTGCATGGGTTTCTTCTAATTAGTTTGGAGACTACCAAAAGGGCTGACACGAGACAGTTCTCTTTTCCTACAATTCAGAACTAACCAGGATGGGCAATATTCAACAGCAGAATACACTGAATGGAAGATACAGAAAGGAAACAAATAAGAGAATACCCAGACATTGTGGCTCACACTAGTAATCCCAGGATTCAGCAGGCTGAGGCAGGAGCATCACTATAGTTAGTAGATTTAATAACTTCCAACAATTATCTTGATGATCAAGAAATTACAACTATTCCCCAATTCTTAAAGTCTAAAAAAAAAAAAAATGCTAAGAATGAATCTAATGAAGGAAAGACATCAGCAACAAAAACTTTAGCCCAATAGTAAGAAAGGATATTTCCATCCCAAACACTGATGCACAGTTGCATCTTTAATATACAGACTATATAGGGAAGTGCTTTTTTGGATTTGTTCATCTTCTAAGTCAGTACTATCCTTTGGCCTTTTTATACTGTAGTTGTCATTCTTATTATTAGTTAGGCAGTTGTTTCAGGCTGTCTTGAAATTTCAGAGTTATTGAAGATGTGCTGTGCTTTAGTATCATCTTTACTTTAAATTGTACCCAGAACCCTGGTCAGTTGTCAATTCTCAATTATACCACCTGTAGTCAATCCATGCTTACTTGGACAAAGACTGTTGCTGCAGACAATTAAATGTTCTCTTAGCTTGAGCATTATCATGATAACATGCACACCGATAAATCAAGCACATACATGCACTATCACACATGTCAACACACATGCATAAACATATAAGCATTCATGCACAAGCATGCACTTATACATGCATGAGTAAACATATACACATATCTACATGTACGGATGCACATGAAAGCATACATACATCTACATATGAATGAAGACATGTGCATGTGTAAGTATGAGTGTGTACTTATATCCTCAATATTGCAGTCAAAACATGGACCAGATTATATTATTATTTACAATTTTTTTTTTTGCTTAAAAATCACTCTTTTATTTGTAATCCAAATGAAAAGTCCAAGATGTTACAAACCTTCGCATCTCTTTTTCCTGGGCTGGCTTTTCACCTTGGTGTCTGTTAGCTACCTCTCTTGTCTTAAACAACCTTGGATGCTTTAATACTTTGGAAATTGTCAAGACACAGAGCTACCCCAGGACGCTTGCATTTGCTTTTCTTAACAAGTGTTATATCCGTCCTGTCTGTAATCCTTGTGCTGTCCTACACCCGTCATTTTCTCAGCTGTCCTTTTGATTCACCTCATCTGAAGGCATTTCTTTGAATACGTGAAGACATACACACCTGATTGTCTGCTAGACCTTTACTCACTGTTCCTTAAGAAGTGATAATTAGCAGAGGCAATATTACTTGTTTGTTTTTGGTTTTCTAACTCTTTGAACATAGCTTCTTAGGATGAGGTGCCTGCTAAATATTTGCTGAAAGTGTGAATTAGTTCTAATTTAGTGTGTAACAGCCTGACATGAACTAAGCCAGGAATGTGTTGCTTTTCACACTGTTAGAATCTTGAGATTTTCCTGCCATCCTGCTGCTAAAATTTCATTGTATACCCTACTCATTGCAGATGGTTCTCCTTGTCAGTAACAGAATAACAAAGGAATGTTTTGGAACTCTGTGTTAGAATATCCAAGCTGAAGTTCATTTCCTAATTGTCAGAGAAGTCTATTCCATTACCCTTTTATTATGCTGTACTAATATCCTTCCCTCTCTGTGTATGGCAATTGTTGTTTGCATGTCTCATGCCATAAATCTTTTCAATTTTTGTGAACAAATGGTGATTTAGTTACTAAAAATTATTTATCATTAAGAAATTGATAGTAACACTGGTCACTGCATTGATTCTTACATTTTATAAAACTGATTCCACTGTATCTTCCTAAAAGCCCACTAGGTAATTTCTACTTAAACTTAAAATGGGATCCAGGAAACTAAAAAGAGTTTGAAACCATGGACATGGATGTGGTTAAACTGTTTTTGTTTGTTTTGCATGTGTATGTTTGTGCATCTATGTGTGTATATATTTGTGCATCTCTGTGTGTGTGTTTGTGTGTATGTATTTGTGCAGCTCTCTCGCTGTGTGTGTGTGTGTGTGTGTGCGTGCACATGTCTGTGTATGAATCCCTTTTTGCTTCTTTGGTTTTGGATCAGTGTTTTAAAGTTCTGACAATATAGCCCAGTGATTCCTGGAAGTGCCAATCATCCTGAATCCACAGTCTGAGCACTGGTGTTGCAATAGTGTTCACACAGCAGCCTTTGTGGGGGCAGAATATCTGTCAGCTACCCTTCTTTGCTGCACATCTGGGTATGGGTGGTGTTTCTCCTTTCTCAGGAAGTATCTCTTCTCTGCAACCATATGGACTACTGGTGCATCTGAATACAGCTACAACCCAAAGGAAAAATACATTTTTGGTCTGCCTGCTGTTGCTATATAAAATCTGATAAATATTGCTATTCTAGGAAAACTAATTTATATATGCACAGTATGGTGCTTCTTCCCACTGTTCATGGGCAGCGCTGAATCTCTCAAAGAGCATTGCATTTTAGGTTTCTTTGATAAGTTTGAGACATTATGGTTACCAAGAAATTTAAATTCCCATCAGTCATCTTGCTTGTTCTTTTCTGAGCACAGGAGAAGGACATTTTATGTATTTATTCTAAGGGTCCTCTTTTCTTTTCAAGAACAACCTTCTAAATCATGTGAATCTTCAGGAAGTAGATGCATAATTTCTTCATAAAAATGTGGGAGTCTGTTTTTTTTTTCTAAGTTTCTGTTAGTATTTATGAGAAGACATCTTAGTTTGTCACTGAGATTGGCCTCATACTATCACCTTATCTCAACCACTTGAGCATTTGCTGTGTTTGTCACAATGCCTAGCTAAAATTACTTCTTGGATATGCTTGAGGTAGGCAAGGTCAGAAGCTAACATTAATTCCCTTTAGTTAAAAAAGATATGTAGTTAAACATTGTGCATTTGTTTATATTCTCATATGTGTTTCAGAGTGCATGTTTATGTGTATATATCCTTAGTATATACAAATATATATAAATTGTCACTCTGTATGTGTGTGTTAATGGTACTCATATAAACAAAATTATTTAAAATCATGTATCATGCAAAGTTCCATATGCTTATATATACATACATATGCATTATATATATGTATATATGTGTGTATGCATGTATATATGTAAACAACAAACACAGGCATCCAGCATTCAGATTGGTAAGTAAGAATTAATGAATATATGCAATGATTGTTTTCCTCTCTTCTGATTCATTCATATCTCAGTATTCTGTGATAAATGCTAAATTAGAATCATTGATGATTCTGCCTAGAAAGACAAAACTGCATTGTTTTTTATCTAGATGACAACATGGATATGGAAGCACTTTCCTCTAAATGTGAGGTATAACAGCATGTGTATAGCAGTGTGCTGTGTGGTTACCACCCTTTTAAGTGAGACCATAATATAGGTACACTGGGAAACATTTTTAAATGAGCACAGTTGCCAGGTGTTCAGGCAGTTTGTTGCTCTATGATAATATATTGCCATATTTTATTTTGACTGATAAGTTTGCATATATTTCTAGCATAGCATGTGTTGTTTCAATGCTTGTTATGCAACATTTCAGCATTAGCACTTAAAATCTTGCTAAATTTTTTGCTAAAATTGAAAGAATGAGGTTTAGAGGGCTCTGACCCAAGAAAGTACTGACTGGCTTCTCAGATCTCCTGCACTCTCTTGCCAGCTTTCAATGCTGTCAATGAGACAAATGGACTTCTGTCTCTCTGCATCTGTTCTGAACAATTCAACAAGTCAACACTGTGTTCCTGTCTGTGTGTGCACCTTTCAATTCCCATTGTTGCAGCATCTTTCCAGATGGCAAATGGCTAGTTTGCTTTCCTTGTAACTACCTGTAAAATTGCTTTATTTTCTCTGGTAATAAATAATATAAATGATTATAAAGACTTTCTCTAGCATTTTCATCTAATAACTAAAACAGTGGTCCAATATTTAATTGATTTACTAAGCCATAATTCATCCTCTTACTTTACATTGTGTGAGATGGTGGATTAACTTGCTCTGCACACAAGGAATAACATTTTCACAAAGGAATAACATTTATTTTATAATTTGTTCTTTAACTATGCTGTATGTTACAACACCTGACAAAACAAAACAAAAGAGAAACAAGACCAAAATGATTCCTCATTGGTTTGCTTGTCTATTCATATGGTAATTCTGTACCTTTTCATTGAGAACACCAATATAGTCTTATGATCTTACAGGTAAACTTTCAATTATAGGCATTTGGTGAAGTTGTGTTAATACATGGAGAGACATATTTAAACTCTTTAGGAAGTTCATTACTTTTATTGTGCCTGAGTGTAAATCTGTAGCACTTTCAAATCCTTTCCTATGCTTTAGCTTTTGTCATTAAAGGGCTCTGAGGTCAGCATAATGAGCAATGGAGATGGAACATTCAATGTTTCATTTAGCCTGGTTTGACAGATACAAATAATCCATTGTCTTCTACTTGAGTAAAAGTCATCTCCCTAAATTAGAAGTTTGATTCTAGAGAACAAGGCCCATGAATGTCACTGTTATATTAATTCTGTGTGATGTGTGCACCATTGAGAAATGTTTAGTTCTTACTGGGTCAGATATAAGAATACAAAGTCAAACTGGTTTCTTTCCTGCTCTGTAAATGCCAAGTTACTGTTTCATTGATAATTTCCTTGATATTCTATTATAGTCTATGCAAATCTCATTATCATCTTCAAGGTATAATGCAGAAAAAGAAGAAAGGCTTGTAAAGATTTCAGCCTGGAAAAATTCAAATCTGTACTGCTCTAAAGAAAAAGAGTAATCAAGGATCTAAGAAATTTAAGCCAACCGGAATGGGCAAGGATTAAGCAAGAATGGGCCCCTTTCAGAGAAACTGTTCCTTTTGCCCCTCCCAGGACTTTGCAGCTGCTGCAAACTGTTGAAAGACTGCTGGGGGGTGAGAAATAGGGAGGGGGGAAAGGGAGGAGAAGGTAGAAAAAAAGAAAGAAATGAAGAAAAAGAAAAGAAAAACAAAAAACCAAAAACTGCTGGCAGGAAGAAAAAGAGCCCGGCTAAGGGAGAATAGGATGGCTGGGCCAGTGAGGAAGAAGGGGAGGGGGTCAGGAATGAGCATGGCCTTGGGATCCCATAAAACAAACATTCCAGAGGCCACAGGTGGACTCCCAGCTCTAGCTCCCCCGATTATACCTGGAGTGATGTCCGTTTTAATAAAAGTTATAGCCTCTCTCTTCCTTGCCCTCCTCCGCGCACGTGTGTGTGTGTGTGTGTGTGTGTGTGTGTGTGTGTGTGTGTGTGTGTACACATGTACATGTGCATGAGAGAGAGAGTTTCTTATGCCTCCTCTTTCTCAACAGTTGAGGCTTTCTCTTCCACTGCTTGCCATTTTCTCTTTCTCCCACCTGTCAATTTCATGTTCTCTGCATCTGCAGTTTCCAATTTCTTGAGTGTGTCACTCTCTCTTTCTTCTCATTGGTTATCTCTCGATTACATACAATGTCTGTCCATCAGACAGAAGGGACTTGGTTGTACTCTCAGACTACCATTTCTCAGCCTTGACTCCCATAACACCACAACTCAAGGTGCAGAGGCAAGTGGAACTCTATAAATTCAAGGTCAGTCTGGTCTACATAACTAGTTACAAGCCAGCTATGGTTGCATAATGAGTCCCTGTCTAAAATAGATACATATATACACTATACATGTGTAAGCACATCATATAGATATAGATGCATGTATACACACACACACACATATATATATATATACATATATATATATATATGTATGTATGTATGTCTTAGATATGTCTTAGTGTTGTATTTCTGTGAAAAGACACCATGACCATAGCAATTCTTATAAAAGAATGCATTTACTTGGGGCTTGTTTACAGTTTCAGATGTTTGGTTCATTTTCATTAAGGTGGGGAACACCAGTGTGCTACCCCCATGTGTGGGGGACATGGTAGCACACTGGTGCTGGAGAAGTGGTTGAGATTTTGACATCAGGATTTTCAGACAGCAGGAAAAATGACAGTGAAATGGCTTGGGCTTTTGAAACACCAAGACCCACTCCTAGTGACACACTTTCCCTTATAAGGCTACACCTATGCCAACAAGGATATACTTAATCCTTTTCAAGTAGTTACACTCCCTAATGACAAAGCATTCAAATATATGAACCTATGGAAGCCATTCTTATATGAACCACTATAATCATATACATGTTATAGACAGGAAGAGGAATAAAGTTCACTGTAGCTAGAGTTTTCCTGCCTTGCCCACAGTCAGGACAAATCTTTGTCACCCGCCAGTCCCACAGCCGCTCAGACCCAACCAAGTAAACACAGAGACTTATATTGCTTTATAAACTGTATGGCCATGGCAGGCTTCTTGCTAACTGTTCTTACAGCTTAAATTAACCCATTTCTATAAATCTGTGCTTTGCCACGTGGCTCATAGCTTACCAGGCATCTTCACATGCGGCTTGTCCTGGCGGCAGCTGGCTGTGTCTCCTTCTGCCTTTCTGTTCTTTTATTTCTCCTCTCTGTTAGTACTGCCTATACTTCCCGCCTAGCCACGGGCCAATCAGGTTTTATTTATTGACCAATCAGAACAATTTGACATACAGACCATCCCCCAGCACAGCCAAGTGCAGACCATCTCAGACACCTGCACTCAGGCCTGTGGTTGTAATCATCCTCTATGTGGACCTGCTGGGTAAAGCCACAAGGAACCCAAGAATGGTCTCCCACAGGACATACAGAACATCCCACAGCAGTTCACATTCCCTTTACCTCTCATTTTTGAATTTGCCAATTCATGCTTATCCATTGCCATAGTCAATATTGATTGTCAACTTAATAGGATCTAGAATCAGTGAAAAGACCAGCCTCTGAGCATACATGTGAGAGATCATCTATGATGGGTGATTGAGTTGGAATCATCCATCTTAGCTAGAGGCAGCTTCATTCCATGGGCTATGTCTGATCTGAATATAAAGGAGGAAACAAACTAAACATGAACATTCCTTGCTTTCTGCTTCTTGACTGTGGATTCAAGGGGAGCTGCAGCCACACACTCCTGGACCTGTATCTTCTCCATCATGAAGACCTGTTTTTTCAAACTGAACCTAAATAAACCTTTCCTTCCTTCCTTCCTTCCTTCCTTCCTTCCTTCCTTCCTTCCTTCCCTTCCCTCCTTAAGTTACTCTGTCAGAGTGTTTTGTTACAGCATTGAAAAATAGCAGCCAATACATACACTGTTCCCACATGAAATTTCAATTTTAATTTCATACAGTATTGTTAAGAGATACTCTTTTCCAAAAGGTTACATAACATCTGCTATAAGAACAATAAGGCCACATGTACTCCCAAAAGGTTATACCTAATCCTTCTCAAGTAGTACCACTACCTAACGACCAAGCATTTAACATTCAAATATATGACTCTATGGGGGTCATTTTACTTGAACTACCACAATCATATACATGCTATAGATATATATATAATAGTGCATGTGTGTGTTTATGTATCTGTTATTTTAATGACAAAATCAGTAAAATATCACATGACAAAGTAAATAATAATCCATACACACAGAGAAATAAAAAAATCAAAGATAAGCTATGAGAAAATTAAGCTAAATAAAATAATGCGATCACAGAAAGACAATGAGGATCCTGAAACAAATATACACTTAGAGTAATGATTTAAAGTTAGGTTGAGTAAGAATTTCACTAAAATCAGGAACAAAACAAGGCTGTCCACTCTCTCCATGTATATTCAATATTGTATACAAACTGCAAAAGAAAAAAATCAAAGTATTGCTATTTGCACATGACATGATAGTACACATAAGTGATTCCAAAAATTTCAGGGAATTTCAAAAGCTGATAAACAACTTTAGCAAAGTGGCTGGATAAAATATTAACTCAAAAACATTATTAACCTTCTTATATACAAAGAATAAAATGGCTGAGAAAAATATCAGGGAAACAACACCCTTCACAATAATCACATACAATATAAAATATCTTGGGGTTACTCTAGCCAAGCAAGTGAAAGATCTGTGTGACAAGAACTTCAAGTCATTAAAGAGCGAAATTGGAGAAGGTATCAGAAGATCTAAAGAACTCCCATACTCATGGGTGGTAGCATTAGCATAATAAAATCACCAACTTACCAAAAGCAATCTACAGATTCAAAGCAATCTCCATCAAAATTCCAACACAATTCTTCACAGACCTTGAAAGAAAAATACTCAACTTCATATGAAAAACCCATGATAGTTAAAACAATTCTTTACAATAAAAGAACCATTGGAGATATCATCATCTCTGATCTCAAACTCTACTACAGTAATAAAAACAGTATGGTATTGGCATTAAAAAAAAAGACAAGTGGATCATTGGAATTGAATCAAAGACCTAGATATAAATCCACAAACCTATGGACACCTGATTTTTGACAAAAAAGCCAAAATTATACAATGGAAAAAAAAAGCATTTTCAACAAATGATGCTGGTATAATTCAATATTAGCTTGTAGAAGAGTGCAAACATTTATCATTTTTTAATTTTGCACAAAATTCAAGTCAAAATGGATCAAAGACCTCAACATAAATCCAGTTACACTGAACCTGATAGAAGAGAAAGTGTAAAACAGCCTTAAATGCATTACCATGGAGACAACTTCTAGGATAGAATACCAGTATCACAGACACTAAGATCGACAATTAATAAATGGGACCTCCTGAAACTGAAAAGCTTCTGTGAGGCAAAGGACACAGGCAATAGGACAGAATAGCAGCCTACAGAGTGGGAAAAGATCTTCATCAACCTCCATCTGACACAGAGCTGATCTCCAAAATATATAAAGAACTCAAGAAACTAGACATCAAAAAACAAATAATCCAATTAAAAAATGGAGTACATTCTTAGAGAATTCCCAACAGGATCTCAAATGGAAGAGAAACAGTTAAAGAAATGTTCAGTATTCATAGTCATCAGAAAAATGCAGATCAAAATGACTCTAAGATACCATCTTATACCTGTCAGAATGACACAAATGAAAGCTTATGATGGAGAGGATTGTAGCAAGGGGAACACTCTTGAATTGCTGATGGGAATGCAAAGTTGTGCAGCCCCATTGGAAATCATTATGGTACTTCCTTAGAGAATTGGTAATCAATCTACATCAAGACCCAGCTATACCACTCTTGGTCATTTACCCAAAGGATGCTGCTCAGTCATACCACAAGGATACTTGCTCAACTATGTTCATAGCAGTATTACTCGTAACAGTCAGAACCTGGGAACAAACTAGATGGCCCCGATCAAATAATGGATAAAGAAAATGTGGTACATTTACACAATGAACTATTGTGATGAACTCAGCTGTTAAAAACAATGACATCATAAAATTTGGAGGCAAATGGATGAAACTAGAAAAAAAATCATCCTGAATGAGATAACCCAAACTCAGAAAGACACACATGGTACAAACTCACTCATAAGAAGATAGTTGCAAATTAAAGTATAACTATGCTTAAAATCATAGACCCGGAGAGGCTAAGTAACAAGGAGTGCCCAATGTGGAATGTATGTATCACCGTTGGAAGGAGAAATAGAATACATCTCCTGGGTGGATGGGGACTGGTGGGAATAAGAACTTCAGAGAACAGGTTGTGGATGGATTTAGGGGGAGATACTGAAAGAGATGATTATAAAGAGGAGGGGAATTTGGGGGTGAAGTAGAAACCTTATGCAAGGAAAACTTCCCTGAATCTACAAGGATAATCACAGCCAATACTCCTAGCAATAATGGATACAAAGCCTTAACTGGCCATCCCCTGATGATTAGATTGATGACTATCCTAATTGTCATCAGAGAGCCTTCACCCAATAACTGGTGGAAATAGATGCAGATACCCACACCAAAACATTAGGCCAGCTTGGGGAATTCTGCTGAAGAGAGGAAAGAAGGATTATTGGAGCTAGGGGGGTAAGGACATCACAAGAAAACCCATAGAAACAAATAACCTAGCTCATAGGAACTCACAGAGTCTGAACCAATAACCAGGGAGCCTGCATGGAACTGACCTAGGCCTTTTACATATATGTGACAGACAGTTGTGTAGCTTCATCTACTTGTAGGACTCCTAACAATGGGAGCAGGGACTATCCATAATGCTTAGGCTGGCTCTTTGGAACCTATTTCTCATACTGGATTGCTTTACTAATTAATACAAGCAGAGTGCTTAGTCTTACTGCAACTTGTATGCCTTGTTTTTTTTTTTTTTTTTTTTTTTTTTTTTTTTTTGATACTCATGGGAGGGCCACTCCTTTCTGAACAGAAACAGAGGAGGAGTTGTTTAGAGGGTAGGGGTGGAGGGGAGGTAGATGGAGTAAATGGGAGGAGAGGAGGGAGGAGAAACTGGTTGATATGTAAAAATAAATAAACAAACAAATAAATATATATTCTTTTTAATGGTATCTTGACTGTGGTTTATAGCGTGAATCTTAATAGATCTTATTAATAAAAACAAACCCAAAGCCAGGTATTAGGGTGAATGCTAAATGATCAGAGAAACAGAACAAGCCACAGCCACCTCACCTTGACAGTTCCTCAGCTGATCCTGTTTCTTCAGACTAGAAGCCTCTTGAGTCCTCATCCAGAATGAATCTCATTGGGAACCAGATATTGATGTAACCAACCGTCTTATTAAACAAGAAACACAGAAATAATGCAAAAGAGAAAGCCGAGAGGTCAGAGCTCAGAGCTAAAATCTCACCCTTCCGCCTGCGGTGTCCCAGCTTCCCGAATGAGGGCTCTATTTCCTGTCTGTTCGTCTATTTAAAGAGACAGAACAAGCCACAGCTATCTCACCTCACCAGTTCCTCAGCTAGTCCTGTTACCTCAGACTGGAAGCTTCTGTGTCCTCATTCCAATAGCTCTCAGCTGAACTGTGTTGCTCCAAAGCCTGAAAGCTTAACCAGCCAAATGCTTCTAGTTTCTGGTCCTCACGCCTTATATATCTTTTTGCTTTCTACCACCACTCCCTGGGATTAAAGGCTGGCTTTCTGGGATTAAAGGAGTGTGTCACCACCATGCTTGGCTATTTCCAATGTGGCCTTGAACTCACAGAGATCCAGAGGGATTTCTATCTCTGGAATACTAGGATTAAAGGCGTGTGCCACCACCGCCACACTCTTGCTATGGCTCTAATAGCTCTGACCCCCGGGCAACTTTATTTATTAACAGAACTGCTGCTAAAAAGCCTAAAAGCTTAACTAGGCTCTAGTTCCTGGTTTTCACACCTTATATACCTTTCTGCTTTCTGCCATCACTTCCTGGGATTAAAGACATGAATCACCAAGCCTAGCTGTTTTCAGTGTGGCTTTGAACTCACAGAGATCCAAACAGATCTCTGCCTCCCAAGTGATACGATTAAAAGTTTGAGTGCCACCATTTTCTGGCCTCTATGTCTATCCATTGGCTGTTTTGTCCTCTGATCCCAGATACATTTATTAGGGTGCACAATATTTTGGGGAACACAATATCACCACAGTGGTTCATATATTGTTTGCCCCAATAAATTTATCTGGGATCAGAGAACAGAACAGCCACTAGACAGACATAGAAGCCAGGCATGGTGGCACATACCTTTAATCCCAGCACTTGAGATCTCATGTCTTGCTTGGGAAAGACACACATCTTTAATCCCAGGACGTGATGGCAGGAAGCAGAAAGGTATATAAGGTATGAGGACCAGGAATTAGAGGTCTTTTTAAGCTTTTAGGCTTTTAGCAGCAGTTCAGCTGAGATGAGGACTCAGAAGCTTCCAGTTTGAGGAAAGAAGATCAGCTGAGAACTTGGCAAGGTGAGATTGGATGTGGCTTGTTCTGTTTCTCTGGTCTTTCAGCATTCACTCAAATACCTGGCTTCCGAGTTTTGTTTTGTTTTTTATAAGACCTTTTAAGATTTCTGTTACACTTGACTTCCAAACTTGAATCTAAGGTTATGTTACTTTGGAAAGGAAGCTCTGCTTTTGTTTCCACAGGAAGCAAGAGGCTATGGATTTGTTCCAGGTTAAGATGGATCAGATTTAATCAAGCAAGACCTCCTGAACATTAACAGATGGTACCTATCAACAAAGGTTATATCTGCTTTCCCCAGGACTTGACTATTATCTTGAATTTTCTCAGAATCCCTATAGGATTGCCAGTGCCCCCAATCAGTCAGAAGTAGTATGAAAAGATACAACCAAATTTCCAAAATATTGTTTATAAATGTTTATTTTTATTTAAAAGGGGTTGATTATAACTGCAATCTCTTTCTAAAAAAGAAATGGATATATATATATATATATATATATATATATATATATATAGCATAGGATGAAAGAGTCGATTATTGAATCTGCTTTTAAAGAACAACTTGTTTGATATGTTTTACATTGATATGGATTTTGCTTTATTGACACAAATTTAAAGTTAATTTTGTTATTCTGTATATATATTTCTATTCTTATTTATGGTATTTTGTTTATGCAACTCATTTAAATTGTAATGTCTAATTAAAAATTATAGATTAATAATTAGTCTTCTATGATAGTCAAATTTATAGTCATGTTGGTTATGTTTTTTAGATATACAATGATACATTTCAATTAGGTAGGTAATCTTCAAACACTTCAAAGAACTACACAATATGGCAATTAAGATGTTTTAAAAACTTAGACTTTTCTGGTAGCATCAATTACTTCAGAGGATAGTGGGAATCAAAGAAACTTATTATGGAGTTTGTTTTCTTTGTGGCAAAAGTTAGTCACTGAGCAAAAAAAATGCCCTTACCTGGATTGCTTGACAGGATGTTGTATAACATGCACACACAGGACTCTTAGGAAAATGACCACTGAATTCTGCCCAAATAAGGCAAGATGGTCCTTCAGTTTCCTGCTTTGCAGAGGAGACTGCCAAACATACTTCAGGACACAGGGAGAAACAACTAAGAAACTCTAGGCCTATAGGCTAGAGAAGGATGCTCCAAAGTTACTGAGGAACTTTTGGTGATTGTCCAGGCATCCAGATGTCACTGTTCTTCTAGATTTTTGGAAGTTGCTTACAATGTACTTTCTTTTTACTTAGGTAATATTATATCCTTCTGGGGTCTTTGATGGCATTGAAGACTAGATAGTTTTAATTTTCCTTGGTAATGATAAAAGATAAATTAGATATGAAACTTTAGACTCACAAAATAGGATAGATGGTAGACTATTTTATAATTTTGCCAAATATAAATAGACTAGATATTGTAACTGTAATTCTTGTTCGATAACTGCTTTGTTATATATAATTTTACTATGTTAAAGTTAAAACCTTCCTTTTTGATTAGACAGAAGGGGGAAGTGATGTGGGATGTCTTTCTGTATGTTGTGAATATATGCTGTTCCCATTGGTTAGTAACTAAAGCTGTTTTGGCCTATGACAAGAAAGCTTACAATCAGGCGAGAAATCCAAGTAGAGATACAGAGAGCAGAGTGGGGGTAGACGCCAGCTGCCACCCGCGGAGCAGCAAGATACCAGCAGACCAGTAACACCAAGGCTACTTGGCAATTTACAGATTAATAGAAATGGATCAAGTTATAAGAGTTAGCTAGCAAGAAGCTTGAGCCATAGGCCATCTAGTTCATAATTAATATAAGCCTCTGAATGATTATTTTATAAGTGGCTGTGGGACCAGAGGGCCAGGTGGGAAACAGGAAAACTTCCAGCTGCAGTCCTTCCATGAATTCCCTGCCTCAGTTTTCCTCAGATTCTCATCCCAAAGTTTAGCATGCCTGGGAAGCTAGGAATCAGGCTTGCTTTGACTGAAGATCTTTGTTGGCATCTATCCCACAAATAACATCTACCTTTGTCTTTTTAAAGTTACTATTGCTAAAGAGTGAGTAACCTTCAGACTTAAACTTGGCACTGAAGTAAGTTTCTGTGGTGCCCTGTTACTCTTGTAACCCATGAAAAGGATAGTATGATGCAAATTGCACCCTCCATAATAACTCATTACCACCAACATAGGGAATGTTAGAAAGGGATCCTAACCTTGGGGACATAAGTGTGAAGTGAGTCGCATTTAACAAAATTTTGTCACTTCAGTTTGTAAATCAGCATTCCCTAGTCATTATGTCACATAGATTGCTTAAAAAAAAGTCATATTGCAGAAATATGGCTATACAATTATCAGAAAAAAATAATCCAAGTTATCATACTAAAATTTTTCTCTCTACTATGTGAATTCAGATTTGTGCAACTTTTCCCCCATTACACTGGAACTTGACTTTGTAAAGCATGAGAAAAAAATGGTGGAAATTCTGACACAGTCCACTCATACTGGGTGCAAATCAGCTATATCTGTCAACTGAAAATGTGTTATTAGGAATTCCTCTCACTTAACATTGCTTACACAGCCCTTATCCTCAGGAGTCTACTTAATAAAAGACACACAAACTCTGGTGTTTACCTTACATTAAAAACTCTCTGGTGATCAAGCATCATGCAAAGAAAAAAATCCCAGCAAAATGGCAACAAGGTATATATTCAATTTAGCTACCAACTTAATGAAGGTATGAATTCAGTTCTTGAACTTGCAACAGTAAAAACAGAGTACACATGCTTCAAGCATGGGTCAAAGAGCCTAACCAGACCATTAGTTTTGAACAGTTTTCCCTTTACTAACTACATCAGTGGTGGTGAGGGTATTGGGACACTTTCAGGCTGTGCCCATATGACACACAGTTCTGAAGCATTCATGTTAGTGTTCATTTGCCTACAGAGTTAACAAGGACTGAGCACCACTTCAAAACAAGTATTTTGTCTAAATCTTTTGGAGTAGTAGCAATATACTCCAAACTATTTCAATTGTGTATCTTTCTTTCACATTTTTTATTAAGAAATTTTCTATTCATTTTACATACCAACCACAGATTCCCCTGTCCTTCCTCCTCCCGCCCCCCAGCCTTCCCTCCCAACCCACCCCATATTCCCACCTCATCTAAGGCAAGGTCTCTAATGTGTACCTTATTATGAAGTGAAATACCAAATCCTTGTATCTCCCCCAACCCCCGAGGACTTTCTGGGAAATTTCATTGAAAAACATATCCAGAATTGTGTAGTTGTTGTGACTAGCAGCCACACTCTAAATCACTGTCACCATGTGATTTAGAAGGTGAGTCACCAAAGGTTTCAGAGGTGTGTGGGTTCTGGTGACAGGTACTTAATCAGTGTGATAATAAATATTTAAAAATAAACAGAATCAGAGGAAGCAGAAGAAGTGGCCTGACATTTGTGGAGCAGCTTTTTGTCTGTCTTGTGGTCAAAACATTGCAAAATAAAGACAGAGATGAAGAACTTACCGTGAATGTGAAATGCAAATTAAGACAAAGGAGAATAAGCATCACTATCACTAACTATCTATGTTGATGGCATTTATTAACACCAATACTTCTTTTTCCTTGGCTCATCTCAATGGGAAAACTATATGATTCACTTATTCCACTTACATACTTTAAGTTGTATAGCAAGAACAGTTTAAAAAATAAAATAAAAACAAGAGAAGTTAATGCTTTTGATGCCTTTGAAGATTCTATCCTGTTATGTTAAGAAAGCCATATAAATTGTATATTATATATTAAATAATTGTAACAGTAGATTCATATATGCAATTTATCCCAGATATAAACGGATTATTCATAAATGAATTATTATTTTATAACATAAAATAATTATAATAAAAATAAAACTCCTTCATAAAATATGCTACAAAGGCTCACTCAGTTTACTTGTACTAGGCAACAAAAGTTGCCATGACCCTCTCATCCTTTCCTCCACATTATTTTTCCTTCAATGAAGGGAAAATCTAGGGAGGTATCATCAATCATAGAGAAAATAAAGATTAATAAATGGTGAGATAGTGAATGAGGAAACCACAACAGAAAGGAAAAAAAGAAATTATATACTCTATATTAGACAAGGCATATAATACCCAAATTTTGCAAAATGGCAAACATCAAATAATTTTGAATAGTTTCCAAATGGAGTGAAAATGGGTCTTTACATAACTGTACATGCTTCTGACAATTCTCAAACAAAACTGGCAGCTGTGTGCTGCCAGGCATCTACACATGTCATTAACTAGTTTGACTTTGAATCCAGACTTGTCCCATCTTCACCATTGAACTTAGGGTTGATTACACTTGAGTCTCAGTAGTGACATGTGTAAACTGTGATCAGTAATATTGCATTGGTCAGTTTTCTACCACTACAATGAAACATATCTGGAAGATACATTTTTGAAGAAGAGAAGATGACATAATATCATCAGCTAAAATCATAAAACATGGCACGGGCACTAGTAAGGGCCCACTGGCAGACAGCAGGGGCATGCAGAAGAAAAAGAAATCATATGTGGAATAAAAAGCCAGAGAGAAGCTGGATGGCCCAGCAAACCCTAAATATCCCTAAGAGTCTCCCACTAGACACTACACTACCTTTCAAAGGTTGCATATGGGTCCTTAAAAGTGTCATTTCCGCGTGCTTCCCCAGGGAACTAAACATCACAGGCAAATATCCATTACTCATGTTCAATGTGACAGTAAATTGTCATCACATCATGTCTTGATGTGAATTTTGAATTGGTGTATATTCTTGTTAATAACCTCACATTCACCTTTTTCTCTTCCGATGCCCTCTTTGTGAGACTGCTACCTGTCCAGAGCAATGCAGTTCTCCCTTCTCGTGCCATTGCCTCCTGCCCTACTTCTCAGGATCAATGAATTTATGCAGGTTCACTTCCCACTTCAAGAAAGATGCATAATTTTAGGATTATTCAAAGGAAAGAACGCCACTGGGAAAATGACACCATTTATGGATTTGACTGTTATTTCAGTTAACAGCTAATGAGGCTTCCTAAATACCTCTCCAAGCTTTAAGAGCCTATTAGAGAACAGACTTTGGTGGCTCATATTGAGAGGCAGTTTATGTATTGGAAAGAGAAGGCACATGTTGGGAAAGTCAGGTCTTTGTCATCCTTGTTTATAATTTACTTTGGGATGCAATTAAAATTGCTTAACCTTCCTCACTGGAGGTTGGGTTGCTTCTGGGAAAATCAAGATGAGACATCACTTCTGGAAGCATATTGCCTGTCTGTAAAGTCTTTCACGGTGAATATGATTTCTTTTGTTTTGTTTTATTTTTTAATTTGGGTTTTGTTTTCAGCTGGGACACAAATCCTTTTCCATATCAGATAGCCCTCTCCTGGACAGGATAGAGCTGATGAACGAAAGGTGATTTATGGTTCTACAGAACAAGCCTGTGTGGGGATTTCTGCCAAAGCATGCTCACAGCCAGTCTAGCGTCAGAAGATTTTAGGAATATTCTTTTTGGAAATACTAATGACATGAAAACTCCTCAAAGCAATGAAATACTATTAACTAAAGTGTAACATACTATTTTGTGTTTCTCCAAAGCTGAAGCCTATCTTGTCAAAATGTGTCTTTTATAAAACTTCTCTAGTGAAGATCATTATTTTCATCAATTCAATTTTTAATTGGACCACAGAGATTTTTTAACTCATTCCTTTGATTATGTGTTGAGTATGAGGACTTGTTGCCCTTTAGAAATAGAGGAATTGACATTCACATCCTTATCTTTCTTCAAGCCTTCAGATTGAAAATAATTTCATTAGTTCCTGTCTAAAGGATGCTTCAGATCTTGGCTCTAGAGCTATGGAAATTGTTTTTAGTCCATTCATATTGATAAATTAAATGAACCACAATGTTTAAAAAAGTGACATAAAATCCACAATTTTGAGCAACAAAAAGTCTCATTTTTTTATTTTAAGAGACTGACAAGAATTTTAAAAGAAAACTGAAAGGGGGAAAAAGCACCTATAATTAATGAGAGAAAAATGAGCCCCTGCCAACATTCAGCAAGTTGAGCACTTAGAATATAGATTGCATGCTGGCTTTTATCTTTAGATGTTTGCTTCATTATCTGTGTAATCAATTATTTATTCTTCATCTTAAGCAAATTAGCTGTTTCACAAGGAAAATATTTTGAAGTTCTAATAATCTTCTAATTGTCATATGAACTTATCAAACATAGCAAGCCATATATAAGGATGATAATGAGAGATTTTATATTAAACGATGAACAATTAAAGGTCTCAAAGCCAGTTGTCCAGTTGTTCCACCACATTAATCTAAGAAAGCTACATCACTGAAATTTATAACTCCTAAGGGAAAGGAAGAAAGCTACTTTGAATGTTTTGTTGGATTTTGACTTAGCAATGAAAGTAACTATTCAACTAAGAGAGCTCTGGGTTCAAGTTCATCTCAGAATCTTTTTAGCCATAAAATCGCTGTTTAAAATTAAAAGCCACAATTAGGCACACATTTGCAAGATATGGTGAATGATAATGTTAAAGTTCCATAGACACAGTCCTGCTTCAGGAATTGCTGACACATGCTAAATTGAGAAATTTAAAGCTAACTCCTCAGAAGTCCTATCATGAGGCCCATTTACTTGAGTTCTGTACTTCATGGGATTATGATTCCTTCATTCATTAATTTGCCTAAGAGAGACTGCCTCTCTTTGTCAGTGTTCTTTTATATTCCCTTTGAATTTGGGAAAGCTCAGCCTAGACTGTGTGGATAGTCATGTCATGAGCTGGCATGCTGGAATACTCCCCCTCTATGCAGAAAACTTGGAATGTGATTAGTGGGGAAGGCAGAGGCAATGGCTACCCTGTACACACTACCTGTATCAACTTTAATATTCTTTTTTTCTAATACCTTCATGTGCATCCCGATTCTTTGTTATTTTATTTTGCTTTTTATTTTCATTTTTCTTTATTAAGAAATTTTCTACTCACACCACATACCACCCACAGATCCCCCCTCCTCCCACCCCCCAGCCCTCTCTCCCAAGCCACCCCACACCCCTATATCCCCCCAAATCAATATCTCCCATGGAGAGTTAGCAGAGCCTGGCACACTGAGCCTAGGCAGGTCCAAGCCCCTTCCCACTGCACCAAGGTTATGCAAAGCATCATACCACAAGCACCTGATTCCCAGAAGGCTGCCCATGCACCAGGGACAGATCCTGATTCCCCTGCCTGTGTGTCCCCCAAACAGTTCGAGCCAAACAACCATCTTCCATATCCAGAGGGCTTAGTCCAGTCCTGTGGGGGCTCCACAGCCACCAGTCCACAGTTCATGGGTTTCCAGTAGTGTGGCCAGTCATCTCTGCATGTCCTCACATCGTGATCTCAACGTCCCCCCACCTGCAGAATCCCTCCTCTCTCTCATCAATTGGATTCCCAGAGCTCAGCCTGGTGTCTGGTCGTGGATCTCTGCATCTACCTCCATCAGTCACTGGACAAAGGCTCTATGATGACAGCTAGGTTATTCGCTAAACCAATCACCAGAGTAGACCAGTCCAGGCACCCTCTGGACCACTGCCAGCAGACCAAGGTGGGGTCATTCTTGTGGATTCCTGAGAGCCTCCCAGCACCCTGCCTCTTCCTATTCCCATGATGTCCTCATTCATCATGGTATCTCCCTCCCTACCCTCCCACTTTGTCCCTGTTCCAGCTTGACCCTCCCATTTCCCTATATTCTCATTCCCCACTCCTAGCCCTCTGCCACGCCCCCACACTCAGTCTGCTCATGCGTTTCTGTCCTGACTTCCTTTGATAAGGCAGAGTGATATGGAAGTGTGAGCCAAATGATCCCTTTCCTCCCCAAGTTTCTTTGGTCATGGTGTTTCATCACAGCAATAGTAACTCTCATTAAGATACCTGGTTCAATGGAATCAGCTATAAGTAATTCTCAAGTAGTTTTCCAATGTTTCACTTAAATGTGGATAGTAGATAAGGCCTAGAAAGGAAAGGAAGAAAGGAAACAAAAGGGTAGAAGGATGTAAGGGTGAAGGAAAGATGAGGGAATGAAGAAGTGAGGAAGGGAGGGAGAAGGAAAGAGGCAAAGGGAATGGATACTCGATAGAGAGACACAGAAAGCAAGACAGGCTGCTGCCAGGCTTGTGGTGCAGAGTGGAATGTATTGGCATTCCATGTTACAGCCAAGAACAACAGCTGGACTTAGGATCTTTGGGGTACAGATGGAGTTTTCTTTCTGTGGGCCATAATATTTACAGTACCCCATTTGCTCATCCCTATGGGTTTGATCAGGCCCTATTTTGGCAGAGTTCCTATTGGTAAATCCAAATATGTGCTAGATTTGTCTCTGAAAATTCCTTGTTCCAGCACATATTCATGCTAAAATCAAGTCGGCAGGGATCCTTCATAGGTGAATTCCTTCATGTTCCACAGCATATGTGAATTCTTTCATTGCTCTACAAATATTTTTCCATTACTCGCTATGCCTCCCTTGTCCAGGGATATGCAAAGGCCAAATACCCTCTTCTCTTGGAATTTTTTTTTTTATTGTGGTTGACACATGTGTCTTTGCACAGTTTTTGCCAATGTTGTTTTTTTGCAATGGAAGTTGATCAATGTCCAGAATGCTGCCTGAGTAATCAGATTTATATTAGACGCTAGGTGCAATCTGGAGTTTAGAAAGTAAATCAATATTTTGTTCGGAGATTTTCGCCAGCATCTATGCTAATCTCTTTATAAGCTAAGTTATTTAAAACTCAGAACTACTATTTATTACCTTTCTCATTTTATAGTTGAGATTGATTTTGAGCAGTTAAGGAACTAACTGACAATTCAGAAAAAGTCTGTGCTCACCTGTCAGTGATGCTGGGCTAGTGATTCAGGCGCCAGATGCCTCTCCCTGCCCTGCTCCTTTGCTCTTCTGCAATCTTCTGGATAAATACGAGGAAAGAGGATGGATTACTAAGATTTCCCTAACCTAGTAGACGAACCAAGAGCCTTTGGGGTAGTTCTTGATTTCCCACTGGGTCTGGGTTTGTTCTGGCATCTGCTTTCTTCTTGTTCACAGTGATTCTTTTCGGGGGTTGCATGAGCTTGAGGACAAGGTCCTGGGGAGAGATGCAATGGGGCATTTTCACAGAAATATTTCAAAAGACTATTTGTTGCTTGGAAATAACTGTAATAAATTGTATCAAAAGTGGCGTCAGTTGGGAGACATTTATGAGCTTTATGCTTGGTCATGTGACCAAATGTATCCCATATATTCCCACCTCATAAGTGGCAAATATGAGCACAAGCTGTAATGACAACTGTGTGCTTAGTTAAAATGTCGGGGTATCATTTAAAACTTTTTATTTCTGAGTTCTTTCATTAGGGTAATACTTAACCAAAATAGAACCAACTCCCAACTAATTATTGAGCCTTGAGAGAGAAAACAAGTATTATAATTGAAAAAATTTTGAGCCCCAAATAATGAACTAGAATTGGAAACAGTACTCTAGGTAATCCTCACATTTAATTTCTTCTGTTTAGTCTTTTTTCTTTTTTTTTTTTTTTTTTTTGTTTTTTTGTTTTTTTTGTTTTTCTTGTGAGTCTCATTATATTAACACCATTAGGTGCTGGAGAGTTTGGATCAATGAACACTTGTTGTTCTTACTTCTTTGTAATTGAACTGGGTTTAATTTCCAGCACATACATGGTGGCTCACAACTGTCTGTTGCTGTAGTCCCTGGGGATTCAGCATTTTCTTCTGCTCTACTCATGCTTGTCAGAAACACAGTGCACAGACATACATGGAAGTAAAGTACTCATACACAGAAATTCATAGAATAAATACACTCAAACATTAACATTTTCAAAAAAATCAAAGTGTAACTTTTTCTAAAACAAAACCAAGATGGAGTACAAAGCACATATGCATTCATTACAGGCTTCCCTTCTCCACTGTGCTCTCTGTCTGTGCTCAGTATAACCCTTTGTGCAGGAACAGGGCTAAACTGCATCCTGTTTAAAAAATGCCTCACCCCAAATCACTCATCCACATTCCAAGCATGGAAAGTTTCCTCCAGCAAATTTACTCTTTTGTTTATGTACAACATGTTATAACCCGAGCATTTTAGTTTAGATGTACAAAAAATGCTTACTTTAAAAGAAAATACAAGCTGGGCGTTGGTGGCACACGCCTTTAATCCCAGCACTCGGAGGCAGAGCCAGGTGGGTCTCTGTGAGTTCGAGGCCAGCCTGGGCTACCAAGTGAGTTCCAGGAAAGGTGCAAAGCTACACAGAGAAACCCTGTCTCGAAAAAACAAACAAACAAACTAAAAAGAAAATACAAAAAAAAATATATAAAGAGCAAACATTTAAGACAATGAGATACTTTGGTATTTGAATCATTTAATGGCAACACTTTGGCAATTTTTTTTAGGTTTTTCTAAAACATTCCCTTAATAGTTCTTTATACTATTTTATATACTAATTTAAAAATGATAGGAAACTGAGTTTTCTACTGTATTTTCAAAACCTGTTCTAAGGGAAACAAATTTAAGTTCAGTTTTTCTGTCTTTGCCTTGAAATAAGCTACCATTAATTCTAAACCATCCTGAAATATCTTATTCCTGGACAGAATTTAAGAATTCATATTTCCAAAATGTTTTCCAATGATACCTTGGCAAGCATCAAATAGCTAAGTAGGAGCTACAGTTTGTTTTCAAATCCTGTGAATGACTTTCAGAAATCACTCAGTAAAAATGACTGGGAAAAGATTAGAATTAAGAATTAGATTTAATTACTTGATATAAGTGTCACACTTTTACTGACAGCTTTCTGTGGTTAGCGTCCACCAATAAGCAGCCCTGAGAGGCTGAGCTGCAATGACAGCGAAAAATCACACTGCAATTCACAATAAAGTCAATGTGTACAACAGAGAGTGCCAGCAACTACTTAGAAGTTTGCCCATTATAGCACATCATTGGATCAACCTTGAAAACCACCAAACCTGTTACCTCATAGGTGGCATAAAGCTGCACTTTCATTTTATTCTAATTTCTGATAAACAAGCCTCTGGGAACTCAGCAGAACAAAATCTCGTCTTCACTCAGGAGTAGGAAAGAAAACCCTTAATATTATGTAAGAATTTAGAATGAAAGCCCTACAGCAAGATGACAGTGTAGCTATTATAATTCTGCATGTTTCTCTTTACAATATAAATAATTGTGGGGGGGGGTTGGAAATTTTTGTGTTCAGCAAGCTAAAGGTCCACAGATGTTGGCTTTTTTGAATAAGAAGAAAGAGGACTTTATGGCAACTAAGCTTACTATCAGAATATCTATAAGGTTTGATCAATTTGAAAACTATAGATCTTTGAAGTAACACTTGAAGAAGAGTTTGCAAACATTGGGCTTAAGAATGCACTAGATTTGAGGAGTGTACCTACAGGTCTGAAATGTTGAGTTCTTCCCCTGTGTTTCTATATCCTCAACTTGTTATTTCTGTTCATGGCTCCTTCTGTTGCTAAAGAGAAGAAGTGGAGAAGTGGAGGTGTTTATACTGGAATGTCTCCTCCAAGTACTCCCACATAACTTTGTATCTGTGCCAACAGCAGATGGGGCCACAAAAGGAATGAAATAGATCAAATGTGTTAATTAACAAAGACAGCAAAATTCTCAATAAAATTCACATAAACTGAATTCAAGAACACATTAAGAGGAGCATGCACCAAGACCAGTCAGATTTCATTTCAGGGATCAAAGATTGGTTCAATATAAAAAAATCAGCAAGTGTAATGTAGCACATGAACAGAGTTAAGAAATCACATCATGAGTATAGTTGATACAGGAAAGACTTTTGACAAACATGAACATCCCTTCTTAATAAAACCCCTGAATAAACTAGGAGTAGAAGAAGCAGATATCAGCATAATTAAGGCTGTGCTGGCAACCTGTAGCCTGTGTTTGAAAAATGAGCGAAAGGTGAGAATATTTTCTATAAAATCTAGAATGAGCCAATATACCCACTTCTCTCCAACTTATCCAATTTAATGTCTGAAGGCTTAGTTAGAGCAGTCAAGTAAAAGAAAGAAATTAAAAGGATGAAATTAGGGAAGAAAAAATTAATATTTCTATTTCTGCATTATGTGAACCTATACTTAAAGTCCATAAAGACTCCAACAGAAAACTCTTAGAACTAATAAAAATTTCAGCAAAATAATATAACACAAAGTTAACATAAAGAGTCAGTAGTATTTCTCTATACTAATAATAAACATAATGACAAAGAAATGGGGAGAAAAAATTCCATTTACTCTACTTTCAAAAAATATCTAGAGATAAACCTAACCAAGAAATCAAAAGGGATATACAATGAAAATGTTAAAACAGTGAAGAAATAAACTGAAGAATATACTAGACAATATAGAGCCCCCCCATACTCATGAATAGGCAGAATGCGTGTTGCAAAAAAAATGGCTGTTAAGCAAAATTTCACTTGTGATAGTGATAGAAATAAAAACTCCCAGTGACGTCCTTCACTGAAGTAGAATGAAATAATTAAAAATTCATGTATAAATAAAAAATGCCATATATAGCCAAATCCATCCTAAGCAGAAAGAATACTGCTGTATGTATCACACTACTTGATCTCAATAAAATTACAGAATCATAGTAACAAATACATCATGACATTGTCACAAAAACAGACATGTCAGCCAATGGAATAGACTAGAAGACTCAGAAATTAGATTATACAATTATGTTCATCAAAGTTTTGATAAAGCAGCCAAAACACGTTGTAGAAAAGCCAACCTCTTAAACAAAGGGCATTGAGCAAATATGGTTTTCTTGTGTAGGACAGTGAAATTAGACCTGCATCTCTCACTCTGCACAAAAAATCATTATATATGAACCAAGACCTATAAATACCTCCAGAAATGTAGAATTTGTATAGGAAAATGGGGAGATATAGGTATGGTCAAGAACTTTCTCAAAAAGACTTCAATGGAATAAAAGTCATGATTTGATAAATGGGATTACATGACATTAAAAGACAAGTCAGCTCTGCAAAACAATCAACAACCAGTGGAAAAAAGTCTAGATAACAGACTAAATTATATTAATATATTTATATTAATATATATAATATATATATATATATTTGATATATATATATATATATATAGCTGCAAAATTAAACATCAAAAGAAGAAATATAAATGACTAAAACATTAAAGAAAAGCAGTTCAATATTTTTAGCCATTGGGGAAAGGAAAACATCTTGGATATTCCATTTCACCTTACTCAGAATGTCTATTATCACCTAAACAAATGAAAAAAATCGGGTGAGTGTGTGAGAAAAGAGCCTATTTATGCATTGTTGGTGAGTCACTTGAAATAAGTGGGGTGGGGGCTGCTCTAGGCTGCTTCCTAGTGTATGATAACTACCATGATCACAGAAAAGTTGGGGCAGAAAGGGTGTTTTGTGTCTTACAGCTTAGAGACCATCATGAAAGGACATAAGGGCAGGAACGCAAGGAAGGAACCCAGAGACGGGAACTGACACAGCGGCAGTGGAGGAATGCTGCTTACTCATCTCTTCTTCCTGGCTTGCTCAGTTACCCTTTTCTACCACCCAGAACTATTTGCTCAAGGGTGACACTGCGCATAGCAGCTGGGACCACCCAGTTAAATCACTAATCAAGAAATTTTCCCATAGATTTTTCTGTAGGCTAATCTGATGGAAGCAATTCCTCAACTGAAGTTCCTTCTTCCCAGATGACTTTACCTTGTGTGACAGTAACAAAAACAAGCAACAACAACAACAATCTAATCAGCACAAGATTTCTTAATAAACTCAAAATAGAGCTACTGCCTGACCCAGCTCTGCCACCCTCAGCTGGTACCAGAAGACTCCAGGTTAAAAAACCACTGGGATGCTTACACATCCATGTTTATTGATACAATATTTTTTAAAAATTCCAGAAATCAAAACCAGCCTAGATGTCCATTTCATGATGGATGACTACAGAAAATATGGTACATACTCACATTAGAATTTTGTTCAGTCACAAAGAAAAATAAAATTAGGACCTTTGTAGGAAAGTGCATGGAATCAATAATCATTTGTTAAATTAAGCTAGACTCAGAAAGACAAATACTGCATGTATTCTCTTATATGAACACCCAGATTTAAAATATATGTGGCCAAGTATGTGAGTGTGTCTTTTCGTCTGTCAGTCTGTATGTATATTTGTGTGTGTGATGAAACCAAACAGGGTATTATGAAGGAAGAGGAAGAAGAAAATAAAAGGAAAATAGGGTAATGGAATATATGTGATACAAAAGTGGACCTAATGGTGATGGCACATACCATTAATTCCAGCAATCAGGAAGCAGAGACAGGAAGATCTCTGTGAGTTCAAGGCCGTCGGATCTACAAAGCAAGTTCCAGAAATCGAGGATTCTTATACAGAGAAAGTCTGTCTTTAAAAACCAAAATAAATAAATAATAAATAAATAAATAAATAAATAAATAAATAAATAAATAAATAAGGAGGAGGAAAGGAAGGGGACCAGCTAGAGCATAGTAGAGTCAGGGGAGGGCACTGGATGAGGACAATCAATGAGATACAGGACACATATATAAGAAAATGACATCACAAAGACATAACTCCCTATATTAAATTTAAAAATAATAATAATAAGAAAAAAACTGTTGCTTCAGAAATAATTTTGAAACAATGTGGTATATGAGCCTCTTTAACTTTCAAATGACTATTCTGCTGTTCTTCCTCATGCACTGAGTTTAATTTTGCTGGCCACTCTAACCATACCCTCAGTTCCTATATGTAGCTCTGTCTGGTTCTGGAGTTCCCAATACACTTGGGTGTTCATGTAATTTTTCATGAACCACAGTCCTTCAGTTCTTTGTTTACTGGTATACTGATGCCCCTAAGCTTAGTCTCACTGACTGATTACTTGTGTTCAATTCCTGACAATACTAATTTACATATATTTCCATATAAATGTTATGGTTAAACCTTCTGTTTATGATTTTAAAATACTCATTTATCCACACTAAAATTTTACTGAATTTATAAAATATTTTAACTACTATATACAGAAACATAAAATTTCAATTTATGTCTCATATATAGTTCTGATATTTTAATAATATTTTCTTAAATTATAACTTGTATATGCACACTACTTTTCTGATTTAAATAGCTATGGATTTAAATACACCATTCTCCTCTTCTTCACTAAATTATTAAAGACTGAGTTGAATCAAATTTTTATGCTAAGGAGAATACATGATAATGCTTTCTAATTTCACATTCCAAATCCTTTTCTTTCTTCGAGTTGTGTTGAGTCCAACAGCCAGTGAGCATTATAACCAGTGGTCATTTGATTTAGGACATATACTTCATGTTAGGGACAAGCTTATTTATAATTACTTAAAGGTTTAATATTTGTTTTTAAATTATGGATGGTGGTAACAGGTCTTTTGAAAAATTTTGAGCATATTTGCTTATATGTCTATTGTGACAGTTTGTTTTCTTAATTTTATGTGTGTGCATATTTTCCTTGCATGAATATCTATACACGTTGTACATGTAGTATCCACAGACACCAAAAGAGGGAATTGGATCCTTGTGGAACTGGAGTTACAGATGGTTGTTAGCCTCCATGTGGGTACTGGGTATTGGACCTGGATCCTTTGAAGAGCTGCCAGAGCTCTTACTCTCCTTGCCATCTCTCCATGCTCATGACAGTTCTTTTTAATATTGAAATAGCCACTCTTACTTATTATTATTCTGTTTCTTCAGAATTTTTGAGACAGTGTTTATTATGAAAATTTGTCAGCACTATTTGTCTTGTCATTTCTCTAATGCCTATAAGATCCTGTATCATTAGTATAATTAATTCTAACTATAATATCATCTTTTCACATACCTTCTGAAACCAAGCACTCTCTTATTTTCATGTACTTTTAATATTCTCGAATGCATTAAAGATAATGCAAACACTGGTATGGCAGACCTGTCTGTACTGTTATCTGTATGAGCATGGGTATGTTCTGTATACAGTTATCAGACCATAGAATGGATAGATTATATATTAAGCATCTATTCATTTCACTTTCTCTTTTGTTCTCTTCCTATCCAGGGATAGTAAATTTGAATGTGGTTTGTACTAACTGTCTGTTGCTCATGTTAAAATCTGTTAACAATTTCTTGCTTTGCAGCATTCATTGTGTTTCTGGTTTCTCCACAATTTCTTCTTTGCTTAGGTCCAGATCCCAAGTCTCTGACCTTGCTTTCTCCCTTTCATTTCTCACACTGACCCCTGGTTTCACTACTGTGATTCTTCAGATTAGCACAGATAATCCAGAGCAATTTCCTCCTCTCAGATCTTTAACTCCATCCAACCAGGAAAGAACCATTCTATGTGGTTACATCTGAACAGATTTGGAGGATCATTGTCCTACTTGTTTAGAGGAGAGTTATTTGTCTTACCTTGGGTCTTGCAATGACCAAACACATACACACACACACACACACACACACACACACACACACACACACACACACACACACACACACATTTCTCTTAAAGTATATATATAAAGAGAAATACACCCAGTCCATTCAGATCTTCCAAAAGGAGAATCCATTCAAAGTTCAAAACTTCACCTAACCTACCATGTTGAAGTGTACCAAGAATTATCTATCATTTAGACTGTACAAGTCAAGTGAGGGTGAATATCAAGCTATAATTCATTCAGAGGCACAAAGGTTTTCTGTTAATTCTGCAAAATATAAGAAACAAGCGGTGAGCTACCCAAATATTTCAAGGCATAAGCAAAGGATGCAATTATTTATTTTCTAATTCAAAGGGGGAAAGTTTCTTAAAAATATAGTTATAATCCCAAGAGATTTTGAGCCTCATTATGAGACATCATTAGGAATGAAGGTCACAGTGTCTGTTGCTCACTACTCAGCCTCTACAGCCATATGGCCCATTTATTCCTCCTACCTTCTCATATTTTCTACCTTTTACCTCAGAGACTCCTTTCTATTTTTCTTCATTCATCTTCCTTTATTTCTTCCTATCAAGCTCAAGAGAAACTTAGCTGGAGTTTGCAGCTCAATGGTCTCCTTCACTCCATTCCTTCTTTTTTCATCTTGTCCTAAAATCTGACAAATCTAACAGGGGGGATTTCTCCATTTGTTATAAAGTGTCCTTGCCATAAGTCTACACACACACACACACACACACACATATATATATGAATTGTTATACCTGTTCTCTCTGGTCACTCTTTTCATGGATCATAGTCCCAATCCTTTTCTTTTTAGTGGAGTTTGGGCTTCCCTGAAAGCTCTCTTACAGATCTGTGTGGGTGAGCCACATATTCCCCACCCTTTTGTAAACTATACTGCTAATGTCTTCTGTCTGGACAATTCAGCCTGAGGATATGATGCTGTCTTCTGGGAGGATCTTGTTTCTGGTATTTTATCAAATGTTTCCCACTTCTATGGTGGGAATTTTGTTTCTTGTTTATATGACTTTTACATTTTTGTTAGTTATTATTTTTTAATGGTACATGCTGAATACCTTCTCATTTATTTTGTGTATGCTCTACAACTAGTTTCTCTGTCACCTCTAATATATTAACTAACTTGAGGTAATTTCAATTGATGGTTACTTCAACTCAATTGCCTAAAAAATATTTTCTTCTGTACAGTTAATTTTTCTCTTCTGTTATTAACATGAACAAATGGCATCTTTACACTTTGCACCATATGTTAAACGAATATAATTCCTCACTGTATTCTAAATACTTGTCTTTATGCCCAGAGATAAATGTAGATCTCAACCCTCTTCTGAAAAGCTTCTTTTGGCAGCAAGAGGAAAACATTACATACAGCCACAACTAATGAAAATGCAGAGTGGGGTGCTTACTCTCAACTGACGTATCTTCAACACAACTCCTGCAGCCAAGTCTTAGGAAGCATCTGTGAAAGAGGATGAGAGAGGATTGTGAGAGAAGGAGGATCAGAAAACATGCTGTGAGATTGTGCCTTTTGGCTAGAACAGGGAAGCTATGTCCATGAAATCTTAACTATGTGGCAGTCTAAACAAGACTTACACAATTCCAAGAAAAGTTGACATCTAAAATGTAGATGAAAGAATCTCATGGGGCCTCATCAGAAAAAGAAATGAGGAGCTATAGGCAATTAACAACTGTTAAAATCATAAGAGAGAATTAATACAGAATGTTCAGCCCAAGAAATGTAAACACAGACGCAACACTGAATGGATTCAGCAGGTGGTATTTACATGTTTTTTCATAAGCATATCTAATAATAAAAGTTGAAAAAGAGAGGTGTGTGAATTTGGGAGGGGGTGGATAAATGAAAGGAGGAAGAAGAGAAAGTGAGGAAAATATGTAGTTAAATTTTAATTACATTTTGACAAAGATAAGAAAAATAAATACCACACTGAACCTTATTACTATATACAATATGTTAATTAAAAACAAAAGATATGAACTGTCATTATAATTGCATCAGATACTTGTCTTATTGCTTCAACATACTACCAGACAAAAGCGTTTAAAGAAGGAATGTGTTTTCTTGCTTTCCAGTTGTAGGAAATATAGACTGTCATGTCAGGGATGGCATGGTAATAGGAGCCAGAGACAGCTGGTCACACTGCACCCACAATCATTTCATCCACAATCTGAAAGCATATAGCAATGAATGATTGTGCTGGTCTTACTTTCATTTATTCGAAACCCCCAGTCCATGTGATGTTACTACCCACACAGTAGGCATGTTATCTCACCCCAGGTTACCTAGTCTAGATAATCTCCCACAGACAAGACTAAGGTTTGTTTCCATGGTGACTCTACAACCCATCAAGGTAGCAATCAAAATTAATCACTGCAGTTGTATTTTCAAAGAATTTAAGAGGGAACTATTTCAAAGCTGACAAGACATTAAAAAATGAATTTTTCAAATTTTAAATAACCTGCATTACTTTTATTATCTGTGAACTGTTCTAAAATATTGCAAGAACACATTTGCCAAAAGCATGAAAAAATAATGATACAATGGTATTAATGTCACTGTGAATTAAAACTAAATCAGATTGAGTTTTGAACTCCATGATTGTGAAGGTGGAAAATAACACATTTTAGATTTAAAAGTCTCCCATTCTGTCTCTGGACCTACAGTGCCTCATAGTGTAAAGACACACTAGCTCTCCTATCTGAGACTATGGAGGTCCAGCCCCTCGATAGTCCCCTCCCAGGGTCCGGGAAGAATCTACAACCAGCTGATAATTAATCTTTGATGAAAAGAAATGAATCTATGTACAAGAAACTCCTTAGTTCATACACTTTATTATTCTGTGGATAGTTCTCTCTCTGTACAGCTTCTATTCTGCTCTCATGTCTAGCTCCTTTCTTGCCTGATTTCTCTCTATATTTATCTACTGTCCCCTCTAGGTTCTATCTTAATTCCTTCATCTAGTTCTGTCCCTTCTAGGTTTTCATCTATCTAGTTCTTTCCCCTATCAGTTCCTCTCCCATCTCCTCTCTCATCTGGCTCTTCCTCATCTTGTTCTTCCCCATCTGGCTCTTCCTCATCTTACATCTCATTCCTCTAGTCCTCTCTTTTAGCCCTTCAATCTAGTTTTTCCCCATCTCAGTTTGTTCCTCTCAAGTTCTTACCCATCTAGTTCTTCCATTCTCTTTTCTCTTCTCCCCCCTCTGCCCTGGAAGTCCCGGTGTATAAAGGAAGGTTGAGAGCTAAATTGTGTAAAGCTATTACTTAACGCCCACCTCTCCTAGGCGGTGTCTCCTTGTCGAATTTACCTTAAGTCAGGAGACTTGCCTGTGGGCTGCTATCATTGTTAGTCCTGGAAAGTTGGACACCCCCCTGAAAAGTCTCTCCTTGTGGAATTTAAATCAGAAGACTTGCAAGTGGGCTGTTATTGTTATTATCCTCGGAAGTTGGGCACCCACCTGGGTGGCGTTTCCTGTAGTCCTTGAAAGTGGCTAAGGGAGATATCTGATTCCAGAGAAAGCCTTTCCTGTGGTTGTTCTCCAAATACCTGGAATGTGTATGTCCAGAGAGTGATCAGTCCACACTGTTAGTCCTTCTTAGGAAAAAGTCAATTGGAAAAACTATGAAGGCGCACATGATTTTCATAACAGAATACAGCTGATATATAACAAGCCAAGTAACACCAAACACTCCTTGGGAGTTGGCTTCCTCTGGAAGAATTCCCTGATTCCTCCAGGTAGTGACTGCCTTAACCAGCTGAGTTCTTATGATATATTCCTGCAGCCTGTAGCAGTCTCCTCGGTGTACAACATCATGACGAATTAGAGACAAAGTGAAAAATAAAATGTGGAAAGAGCAAGAAATGTGAATCCATCCCATGGATCTGGACCCTGGCTTGAACCTCTCTGGATACACCAGGGTCAATGTGGCTCCGTTCCTGCAATAGGAGAGAGCGATAGAAAAAGTCTAACTAGCCATTGAGATGCTACATTAAGTAACATGATTAAAAGCATTCCTTGGAGCTGAGGAACTGAGCCTTGGGCATCTTTGAGTCACTGTTGGCTACTGTTTTGAAAGACATGTTGCCAGGCGGTGGTGGCGCAGACCTTTAATCCCCTCACTTGGGAGGCAAAGCCAGGTGGATCTCCGTGAAGTGGAGGCTAGCCTGGGCCACAGAGTGATTTCCAAGAAAGGTGCAAAGCTACAGAGAAACCCTGTCTCAAAAAAAAAAACAAAAACAAAAACAAAAAAAAAACAAAAAAACAAAACAGACAAACAAAGACGTATATCATTTGTTATAGAATTTAGAGGAATTCTTGTTTTCAAGACTCTCATGTTTTTCTTGGTTGTTATACCCAGGGCATGGAAATCATTATCATTAAATTTTGTTTCTACTCCCACTCTGAGGGACCTTGGCAGCGGCAGCATAGGGAGAAGTAACTCCCCTCTGCCCATTCTCAGCCATATGCTACCACTATAAAGAAATGCCTTCAGAAATCCACTGCTTCAAAAGAAACAAACAAACAAAAAAGAGTAGATAGAAAGATGATTGAGAGATAGAGGATAGATAGATACATAGACAGGCAGAGAGATAACTTAGCATATCGGGAAGGGTACCAACAACTTGTCACACTTGGTGCACACTTGGTGATGTCAGAGCAGACCCCTCCCCATGGCATTCTGCAATCACTTCAGCAAGCTTTCTAGGCAGGCTGTATTTTCCCTGCTACTCTCCACTGTTTCTCTCATTTCAAGGAGCTCCAGGGTTTGACAAGCCTTGTCTTCATCGCCTTCCTGTCCTTCAAGACGCTGTTGTCCTTCAAGATTTAATGGAGACACATTGCAAGTCAAAATAAACGGGAGTTATTCTGGTTTTCTATAGAATTGTAAGCAGGAAAAAAATGAAACAATACCCAAATCCCACATGTTTTATACCTAATCAGAATACTGGTTTGTAGCACATCTTGTTTTCAAAAATGTTTCTTTTAGTAAAAGTATCATTTTTGTTGCTGAATGGCCATATGCATGGAGTCAGTAACAATGCCTTTTCAGAGGGTGTTTGTCTGGGTGAACTAGTACAACATTCCATTTGATGAAAAAAAGCTAAGTCTTATGATTTCATTTCTAGAATTAATGAACTACACTAGACTAGTACCTAATGACAGACAGCATAAGACTTAATGTGTTATGTTTCACTATTGATTTACCTTGAAAATATCTTCAGTAGTAATATAGACTGTAAGACACACTTACAAAAAAAAAAAAAAAGGGCATGCTGAATTTTATGCATGATTAGCAGTGAAATTAACACAAAGTCCAATGAAATCACATAAGATCAAAGTACTTTTATTTTGCTAATTTAGGGATAGCTAACTATAAAAAAAAAAAAAAGTTGTTCCAAAGTTAAACAAATGAAGAATGTTCTAGTACTCACTGCTAGAGCAGCTGAGCTACTGGGCTTCAATATATGACCCAATACCAGTAAGCATGTTGGTTGGCTATTTGGTATGACTTCAGAAAACAGAGGAGCCCCCAATTACAGGTCCTGATAATCAGCATAAAATTTATAGATTCTTGGAGAGTAGTTTGGAGTTCACATGTCAGCTCTATAGCTAACTACCCTGAAGTAGAGGTTGCTTTAATAAGCCAGCTGTATCATCAGTGGTTTCCATAATCCTAAGGAATCTTTTTTTTTTAACAATACAATTCAGTTCTACATATCATCCAGGGATTCCCTTGTTCTCCCCCTCCCGCCCCCTCCCTTTCCCCCAGCCCACCCCCCATTCCCACCTACTCCAGGGCAAAGCTTCCCCCAAGGACTGAAATCAACCTGGTAGACTCAGTCCAGGCAGGTCCAGTCCCCTCCTCCCAGACTAAGCCAAAGCGACCCTGCATAAGTCCCAGGTTTCAAATAGCCAACTCATGCAATGATCACAGGACCTGGTCCCACTGCCTGGATGCCTCCCAAACAGATCAAGCCAATCAACTGTCTCACCCATTCAGAGGGACTGATTCAGTTGGGGGCCCCTCAGCCATTGGTTCATAGTTCATGTGTTTTCATTTGTTTGGCTATTTGTCCCTGTGCTTTATCCAACCTTGGTTTCAACAATTCTCACTCATATAAACCCTCCTCTTTCTTGCTAATTAGACTTCCGGAGCTCCACCGGGGCCTAGCCGTGGATCTCTGCATTCAGATCCCTCAGTTGTTGGATGAGGTGTCTAGCACGACAATTAGGGTGTTTGGCCATCCCATCACCAGAGTAGGTCAGTTCGGGCTGTCTCTCAACCATTGCCAGCAGTCTATTGTGGGGTTATCTTTGTGGAATTCTGTGGGCCTCTCTGGCACTTTGCTTCTTCCAATTCTCATGTGGTCTTCATTTACCATGGTCTCCTATCCTTGTTCTCCCTCTCTGTTCTTGATCCAGCTGGGATCTCCTACTTCCCCAAGCTCTTTCCCTCGACCCTCGTCCTTCATTACCCCCACTCATGTCCAGGCTATTCATGTAGGTCTCATCCTTTTCTCCGTCACTGGGAATTCCCGTGTCTTTCTTGGGGTCCTGTTTTCCAGGTAGCCTCCCTGGTGATGTGAGTAGCATCAGTGGTTTCCATAATCCTAAGGATTCTTAATGCAGATTTCTCACTCAATCCTGGGTGTCCAAAATTGATTGAGTAAAGACACTGAAATATAAAAGGTGAATTTATACAACATATGTGTGTGTGTGTTGTGTTATACTGCTATTTCAAAAAATAAATGCACTTGGATAATTAAAAACAAAGGAAATTAACAAAATGAAATTGCTAAAGCTAAGAATGTAGTCAGGAAAGGAAGAAATACTTTGTACCCCTCTGGTGTCATGATGTCACTAACTTAATTATTATCTACATGTTTCTTCTGATAGCAAAACACACCATACATGTCACCATTTCATCTGGCCATTGAGAAGTAGGCTATAATCACACAAGCATAATGCCAGAACTTCAGGAAAAGCTGGAGACAGGATGGGGCAGTTCAGTGGCAAGTGTAAAAGAAAGACTAGACTGTCTACATATTTTGACCACCAAGGTCTGTTCTCACAGAATGAAGAAAAACACAATATTACCAGTTCAAAGCAAAAGGTGAAAATAATTTACAGCATTTGCATTAATTTGCTAATTATTAAATATACATTCTAAAACATTCTCATATCCAGGCCCAATCTGTATTTTCCTTGAGAGAGACGAATCAAGCTAACTGCTTTTGTTGTAAATTCTGTAAAGACTTAAGGGGACCACATGCTTCAATTACTTTTACTTCTGTACAAGGATAAGTAAAGAATGGAGTTGTTCAGAGCCTGATGGGAAAGAGCTCTCTATAGATCAGCTGGGGCCCAGGGGGATAGTAAGCATAGCACAAAAGCAATGAAAGCACTTGCCCAGCATTGTCCACTCACTGGAGGGAAACTCATGCTCCCATCACACATCGGGGACTACAGTATGTCTTCTCTTTACCAGATTTGGATATGAGCAAAGGATGTAAAATTGTGAAGCATCTACCTCTGCTCAGCATTTAGAATGAATAGCAATGTTGTAGAGGAATAATAAATCTATTAATTTGTTTAAAATTATCGGCATGATTAAAATCTAGAAAACTGGCAAAACTATATAAAGTTGAGTTGGACATCACACACACACTCACACACATGCACATAATGTTTAAGTCACAGAAAGATATTTGTTTAATCCTCAAGCATATTGTACTTATTTTGTACATATTTTGGATTTTCTTAGCATTTGGCTGTGCTCATCTCAGTAGCCTAATAAAATAACTTTGGAAAACCCCTTACCCGCAGTGCACACTCATAATTCAGTATTACCTCTACATTTCATATGTGGAAATGAGATCAGGGCCAAGAACTGCAGATTACGATGTCAGCTGGGCTAATGATGAGAACCTGTGTGGTACTCAATCTCTGTTAGTTTGTAAAATAAGTCTCTGAAATACATCAAGAAGCACAAGTGATCATCCAGTTTTAATATGCATGAAAATCAACAAGGGAATATGCTGAAGCAGTTCATTCAGACTCTACTATGAGGAAAAATATAGCAATGAAATTCTGAAGTAGGAATTTAGAAACCAAACTTCGAGAACTGACTATGTGTAATTTCTTTCTTGAATGTACCTTCAATTTCTACTACATAATGGCTTGCAAGATAGTATTTATTTGCCACTTAATGATTTAATGACTTCTTTTTTTTTTCTTACTACTTTTTTATGAACAAAGGATAGTGTAGGGCACTGAAGAAATGCAAAGCAAAGAGCTGAAGACCTGGTTCTCTAGTTGGAAATTAGAAGCTCAAATGGGTACATGCCCTAAGGACTTACGTAAAAAATGAGCAAAGAAACTATTGTCACAAACTTAAAAGATTGGATACTCCCACTTGACTAAGAAATAAACATTTTCATGGCCCAAGGAATATCTGATAACAAAGTTCAACAAGGACATAACGTTTTTTTAACAAAGAAAAGAAAGTGAAGCAGAATGTGGAATGGGAGTTGCAGGATGGAAAGGAAGTAGAAATAGTGCATTATTGCCAAGCTAGATGAGGGTGGAATATGTAAATACAATCAGTGCCATGAATCTTAAGAACAAACATGCAGTATTTAAGAATGTACACCTTACAGGATAGGAAACGTGTAAATTTCAGGAAGTTTTCTTCCTTTTTTAAAACAGCAGATTGGCAGATCAAAGTTATATTTAGAAGGAATTTTTTTACAGTCATGTTTATGATGGATTATAAGCAAGAAAACTGGAGACCACAGTGGGAAGAGAGAGAATGAGGCAGAAAAGATGGAAATATGAGAAGATAACTTGGGACTAGATTTTGAAGGAGAGTATAAAGAACATTATGACTGACCAAGCATGAAGGAATGAAGATTTGAACATGTGTTCTAGAGTTCCTATTCTAAATTTTTGGGAAAAAAGGTGTGTATGCTATTAATGCAAAAAGAGGGTGCTAGGAGAAGCAAGAGGTGAGTGGTAAAGCCCAGATCATCTTATGCTGTGACTGTGTCTTCCACATCACCATGTCTCTTCATCATATGTGATTTAAGAACACTGTTTCAGACTCAATCCAGATGACTACATGTTTTTAGGAGTGATTTTCATTCTTGTGTTTCTGAACCATGTATGAGTATCAGTGTAGTCAACAGAATAGAAATGATGATGTGACTGTCCCTATTACAGACAGCACTTGCCATCCACCATGTGGAAACACTCATGATCATCCCATGCTGTTTGCTTCTTACATTTTTCAAGAGCTAGACAATAAAGAAGAATTAAAATTATTCTGTGTCTCTTAAAAGTATGTTCTCTAAATTAGAAAAGCACAGACGACCCATAAAAATCATACTAAAGAACAATGCTAAATTGTCATTGTCTGAGAGGAACAAAGGTAGTATGAAGATTTTCTTTTCCTTTATAAATTTCTTATGTGTGACTTTGATGTCAGTGCTCAATGAAATACTTTCTGCAGCTTGTGATATGAAAATGTGGCTATTGCTGAACATGAAGCAAAAGATGTTGCTAATTTTTTGCCTATTATGTTTTAGTTTTCCATACTCAAACAGTGGTAGTCAAATCTCCTGCTGGAGAATGTTAGGTGATTGTCATGAGGAAAGACATCCTATCATTGACAGAATAATTACAGAGGAGCATGAATGGGATAATTCACCTTCGTTTGGATGAAAGGACTAAGTCGTTGTAGCTGCTATTATGTAGCTATGAGTAGATAGCTGATGTAGCTTATCAAATCTTATGCTGAGATATACTTTCAATTATATTCCACTTAAATATCATGTATTATAATTCAGTTACAATCCCATAGTTAAGTAAATGAGCTTGGTACTGCCATCTGCTACGGAGAATATAGGTCTTCTGAGAATAGAAGAAAAGAGCTGCTTTTCTGTGCCAGTTCCCACTTTCTTAGAGTGAAGCATGGTCTCAAATGTAAGAGTCAAAGGGAACTTCCTTCTTTCTTCACTTTGCCTCCTTCTACACGTCGCAAGTCTGTAGCACTAGAGAAAAGAGACCGTGTCTGACTTCCAAGAAGCAGTTCAAAGCTTACGGAGACAATGACCAACGTTGTGAGTGTGATGGGACAACATTCATTTGGGACAATAACACAAAATTTATTTTCATACATATTTAAAATTAAATCACATTAAAAAACTGTTTTCAGTGTTTAGTTTGGATTTTAAAGTTTCTGTATGTTTGTAAATAAATATCCATGATTTGAAAAAAAATCTGTGAATTTTTGCATTAAATTTTAAAGATTATTTTTCCATATAAAGTGCTGATTTATGAATAAAAGCATGCTTAAATGAAGTATCTGAGTCTCAGTTTTTAAAATATAAAAATATAACTATTCATAAAACATCTAATCTTACTGGAAAAATAAATTTAAAAAGATACATGATGGAAATCTGCATGTCTTCATTATGCAAACCCAAATCCTGAGGCTCCTTGAGCATTGCTTACTTCTCTTCTATAAATCATTTCATGTACCAGATGTTCTCAATGTTCGGCAGACCACAGCAGACCAGAAAGTTGCTATAAGCAGTCATCAGTCATAATTTTTATCCAAGGTACCATAAGCGTGTAAGAAAGGACACTTAGTTAATGCCTCCATGTTCTTGGTCCTAGAAATGGGAGTAATTGTCAGGAAGTAGAAAGGAACAGGACCAGCTTATTATACACAGTTATAGACAATCGTCCTTATATCTGTCATTTACCACTGGTAATGTGCTAAATATTTTATGGAAGTCTCATTTAGCAAAATATTCCTTAAGGAAAGCTAATGCTTTGCCTTATTAGATAATGTAAAGCTGAGTATCACATAGGGTAGGTAATCAATATTCATTCAATTTATACATGACTACACTGGGTAAATGTCAACTGATACACAGAGATATACTGGCAAACTAATAACAAATATTTCTATAAAATACAAAGATACCTTCTTATTTCAGGGATTTGTGAGCTTCCCTAACGTAAATGTTCCCACTCTAGAATATTTTAAATACCATCATTGACAGCTTAATTAAGGAATACTTCATAAAACAACCCTCACATACCAGTGAGGCAATCCAGGCGCATCATGCTGTTGAGTCTTATTCTAAAGTTCAGCAATTTTCATCCTTGTCTTGCTTTATGAACCATATACAAAGCAGTAGGAAGTCAGAAACAAGCTAGCAGAAAGGAAAATAAATATAAAGTAGGTCCTGCCACCTCTCTTTTTCTACATAGAACATCTTAAAGGTCTGTTTTATTGTTTTTTAATGTATATGTATGTTTCTGGGGCATACATATGCATGTATGAAGAGAGCCCAAGATTCTGTGGAACTGGAGTAATAGGCCATTATGAGCTGCCCGATGTGAGTGAGTGCTGGGAACCAGACTCTGTTCTTCTGAAAGCGTAGTCAGCACACTTAACCACTGAGATGTCTTGCCAATCCATTCAGAAAAAAATATTTTTTTTCAAACATTTTTCTAAACTGAAGAAATTAATTTTATAATATAGCTATGAGAAAGAATTATTAATAATGAAGGAACCAAAGCATTCAATTATTAAAGATAGTTATATACAGTGTATAGAAAAGTGGATTAATGAAAAATTATAATAGTTAATTAAAATAAAATTTCTATCAAGATGTCATATTGTACTTTAAATATATATATTATTGTCAATGATTTTTAATGTTGAAAAATATTTGAGTCAGATAAATCAATGTTTAAGTGATACCTATTGTTTATCACTGATTCTTTGTATTGATTATATCATGGTATTTTTCTCAGCAACACTTAAATACATGGTATTATGATGATGATTCTGGAGGTAAACAAAAGGAGACCTAAGATTGGGGAGTTCGGAGGTATTTTCATTTAGGTATGCAATCATTCTTTATTCTCTGTGTATTGCATCATTCCTGCTAAACACTATGCAACCACTGTGACACCTGTTATTTCCAGTGTTATCTATTATCCATGGTTGTATCTCTCCTTCCTACTATTCATTCCCAGTCCCTTTTATTACTCAATGCAACTCTTCTTAAGGTCTATATAAGACAGCCCCCTATTCTCTATTTAACTAAACATGGGTTATAGAATTCTTTTATTTTCCTCTTAATTGCACAAATTAAAAAGAATTACATGAAGTTTTTAAGGTGCTCTGAATTAAAAGACTGTTTCTCATCTGCTCTTCATTTTACTCAGTTTTCTTAGTTTTACTTAGTTTTAAAAAACACTGCTTATTTTCTGTTACATTTTTTTTACACAAAATCATGCTCTGCAAAATATGTCCTTGTGGTCTAAAGAAGTCTTGATCTTTTTGGCTGAAGGTAAGTGCTTCAATAAAAACTGTTCCTATCACTTTGCTTTTTGTTTTTCTTTCTACATCAAAGCCTGTAAATATGCAAATGGTTGCTATTCTTATCATAAATTTATTTCATGAACGTGTCGATATTTTAATGTTTTGAAAAGGCATGTAATATATTTATTGTTGTATATGATTGTGTGTATATGTGCATGTGTGTCCATTTGTAAGGGCATACATGTGCCACAATCTCTACCTTGTGGCAATGTCTTTCTTGTTCACTGATGTGTATGCCAGGATCAGTGACCTGCCAACTTCCAGGGATTCTCCTGTGTCTACTTCCCATCTGACCATAGTAATGATGAGAATACATACATAGACCCCAGCATTCAGCTTTTACATAGCTTTGCAGAGTCAAAACTCAAGTTATCTGAGACCCTGGAGGTCTTTGTGAAGAAAACTGATCCCTGACAATCCTTCTCTTGATTACTCTGAGGAGGTCTCTTGCAAAACTGAGTGTTAACAACACATCTCCAATTTTCACCAGTGCCCAATATTAAATGGAAAAGTCTGAGGCCACAAAAAAGTACAGATATCTGATGTCAGTGTTTCCTTTGTTAATGAACATGGACCTCAGGTCTTCATTACACAGGGTGATTAAAAGTTCTCCTCTATGTGACAGATCTTCCAGGTCTGGTAGAAGACTGCTTGTCTTTACCATCCTTCATCTTAGAGTCAAGATATTGAAGTTTTCTATGCAATTTACAATGAAGGGCTGAGGTGACTGAGAAGTCTGCTTTCTTACAAATCTGCATTACAACTCCAGGCACCTCCATTTCCATTCATCCTTGGTGGGATATGGTATCAGACTCAGCATTTTACTCCACCCGACTCTGAACATTTTTACCCTTAGTCCTCTCATCTACTCCCTCGGGGTCACCCACCCACTAAAAATGTAGTGCCTACTGTTGAGTATTTCCCTGGCAGCAAGATGACCTCTGGTCCATAGCATGATGCCTGATACTCTCCAGGTGCTATGCCATGGAGAAGCATGCATCTCTAGAGAGCCAGCCATTTGCCATTAGTTTCTGTAATAAGGCCAGAATGTGCCTTCTCGTTTGATATATGCTAATCAGCCATCTGGCCATCTGATTGCTCCACAGGTGACTCCATGCTTATATTGCCCTACCTGGCTTGAAGCTGAATATTGAGGCCCAACTCTGGGACATTGCCACCAGCTATTTTCACAGTTTTGATATGAATGTTTCTGAAAAGTTTTCCTTCTCAGAATTGTTTGATGGCTCAGGGGAAATCTCTTTCTGGTTTTACTGACTGTTTTATGGTCCACCTTTCTCACTTGTAGACTTAAAAGATCGAAGAAAGGGGCAGAGGCCAATCTCTTTGGCAGACACAACTGTGCATTTTGAACTACCCCTCTGCCCCATTCCTTTTCTCTAGAATTTATGTATGCTTTTAACATTTTATTCCCCTTGGAAATGTTTGGCCAAAGGTTCACTGAAAGGATATGCCCAGCAATCTTGCAGCTCATTCAGATGTATCAGATCTCCACTTAGGTTCAGAGTTGCATGTATCCAGGACAATCATTTCCTGGGAGAAGTAGGGCTCCTAGTAATTAACCAATTTAATAATATTATCTTCTTACATATACTCCCATTTATATTTAAAAACAATCCTACAAAGTACATAGAAAAATGTTTATTTTTGATACTGTACATTATAGACACCAGGCTTAGAGATATATCAACTTGAATGGCCTCATATTTTATGAATAATGGACTGTGGTTTTAAATTTGATATCTACAAATAAAATCCAATTTGTCCAACAAAGCTTATCATGTTGTTTCCAGACTACACAGCACAAAAGGTGGAAATGAACAGGTATGCTGATTTTTTTTTTCCCAAAATAATAGCCGGTTAGAAAAGTGTGAGCTAGCTGGAAAAAAAAAATATGTAAACTAGTAAATCTGTTTTCTGTGTTAAGGTCCTGTATGGAAAACTAGGAAGAAATGTGCAGCAAGAAGACAGTACAAGGGCAGAGCTAGGATGAGCCTCAGGAGTACAGCATGTGCTTAACATGTACAGGCCTGATGGGTTGATCTCCATCATAATATAACATTTCATGATGAGGAGGAAGGAGAGGAAGATGAAAAGGAAGAAATAAAGCATCCATTTTTAAAAATTATTGCCCTTCATTCTGGCAGATTAATTGCTTGTTTGGACCACTGAAAACTATCAGACAATTTCTAGAACTACCAGCTTATAAAATTAATGAGAATCAATGTCCCGAAAATGTGTTTTTATTATCCTCATTGCTCCTCTCATACAGTGAATATGATCCACTTCAACTCTTCACTACAGAACAAAGGAACAAGTTTTGAAGAGCTGGAAACATCTGTGCCCTGCTATTCTGAAAAGTGGAGATTGCTGAACAGATTTAAGCTAATAGCCTCTTACTAGTCTTCAGGGAGTCCGGATGGTAAATAGTTGCAAATGACATAGTGTTGGATTATTTCAACTTTATATCATTGCCCATATTGTGACAAACTTCACATTTATTTGTCCACTTTTTAGTTCTAAATGCCATTCAATGTTTTTTACTTTTATTTTTTAACCAAAGCACAGTTAGAATTCTTTCATGCCAACTGCAAAACAAAAAAAAAACAAAATCATATTTCTGGTTTGCTCAGTTTTGTCAACATTTGGATTTTAGTTGATAAAGAAAAAGATAACTTCTCACTTATCGCTAGATTATAAGGACATAGAATTTAAGTTGAATTATATAGTGTATTAAGATATAAACTAATGAATAAAATAATACATGAGTGAATCTAGCAACATTCTCTATTGCATATATGTAGCCCTTGAGAGGTTCTCCATGGTCCAGGGTCCTATACCCACCCCCACACAGGCAGCACTAAGTGGACTCTGAGCTTAGAAAAGACTATATAGCCGGGCAGTGGTGGCGCACGCCTTTAATCCCAGCACTAGGGAGGCAGAGGCAGGCGGATCTCTGTGAGTTCGAGGCAGCTGGCTACAAGTGAGTTCAGAGAGCGCAAAGCTACACAGAGAAACTCTGTCTGAAAAAAAAAAAAAAAAAAAAAAAAAAAAAAAAAAAAAAGAAAAGAAAAGACTATATAGAGCTGGGAGGGTAAAGAAAGCCAATTAGAACAAAATCTTATTACTGATAAATATTTAAAAATAAATTATGACTTCTTATTGTAGATTTAATGTCATTTTCTTCTAAGGCTTACATTTACTTTTATTTTTTTTTCTATAATTAAAGTATAATTACATTCTTTCCTTCTCCCCTTTCCTTACCTCTAATCCTTTCCATGCCCTATTTTGCTCTCTCTTTAACTTATGGCCTCTTTTTCCTTATTTTACTGTTACACACACACACACACACACACACACACACACACACACACATGCACGCACACACACACGTGTGTATATATATATATATATATATATATATATATATATATATACACATACAACTTGCTCACCCTATTTAGTGATATTTGTATGTATTTGATTTCAAGACTGGCCACTTTGTATTGTATAACCAGTTAGGGGATCATCCCCTGGGGAAGCCTGTTTCTCCTGCTGCCCATATTCTTTAGCCGCTTGTAGTTCTTTTTCTAGGGTTGGGATCCCATGAGATTTCTTCCTTCCATATTAGCATGTCTATTGGTATTGCCCTTGTTCCGATATTGTTTAAACAGCCATTTTTTAAGACACTCATATTTTTGAGACACTCATAGATGAAATTTTCCTGCCATTTCTAGGAATCACAACTTCACAGTACATCATCCCAAACTAGATGATCAAATTAATAAAGTATTTTTAAATGTGATGTTAGTGCAGAACATTCAGATGGATAACTTATTATTATCATTTTAACTGAAAATAATTGCATATAATGATGTTCCAGTGCAACACAAAGGGAATTATTGTCAATTTACATACAAATTATAGCTAATAATGCAGAACTTTTCAAAAAAAAAAAACCAGCATGAATAGATTTCAAATATGGCATAGCAGTGGACAAGTATTTGAGTTAACATAAAATTTTAATGTTTGTATTGAAAGATGTATGTTCTTTTTTAGAATATGGGCCATGGTTTGAATGTGCGATGTCTTCCACAGACTCCTGTTGTGAGGTATTGATTCCCAGTTTGTGGTACTGTGGTGAAGGCTAAAGAACCTTTTGGGGATGGCCTGTCTGCTCACTAGAATGTGTCTCTGAAGGTTCATAGCTACCCATGGTTCTTGGTCAGTCTCGGTTTTCTATTTGACACAATACAATACATGCTGGATACCATGGACTGAGCCACTGCATGCTCCAATTTAAGCTTTTGTTGTCAGGCATTTTTACTACAATGATGAGAAAATAATCTAATGCACTATACCAGAATGATAAGATTCTTAATATTCAAGACACTATATCAAAAATGCCTGCAAGGATTAATATTTCTTTTCTCTTTTGCTATGATAGTTTTGTTTCCATAGTCATTGATCAGAATGATACAAATCTAATGTGTTGTGATGTCTACCACAGTTCTGAAGAAGGGAGATTCTGAAAAGATTCTTGTATGTGAACATCAGTATCCAGAGAGATCCTTCATCAGAAACACAGTCTCTATCTTATGATTATATTCTGCATAGCTTTCAAGGCCACACTTGACTCTAAGTACAGTGCTTTAAAAAAGGCAGATAAGTTAGATAAAGACAGAAAGCTGCTTTAATAAGCTGAAATATGTCAGTATACATTCAGTGATGTTCAGTCATTTTCAAAACATTTAATTTTAAAATTTCAAATGTGAAAGACAACTTGATTTACTTTGGGGAATAATCTGAGAATTGAGTAGGGATATTAGTGAAAAATGGCTTAATCTTTAGTGGTTTGTCTATAAGACTGAGAGCTCTTCTTCAGGAAATAAAACAGTTTTATTAGAGTATATGAAAATGATGTATAAAATAGTGAGAAGAGTGAAGGGAGAGTGTGCTTATGGAATACCGATCAAACAAATCACCATGAAATTCAGTTCATGAGAGAACTGAAGGAATACAAAAGTTATCATGGGGAATGTACCACCTGTTTCCTAATATCTAAATGATAGCTATGTATAAAGGGGACTCAAGCCTGTGCCCAAATTTAACCATGACTTAGGAGGTAAAAATATGTCTTTGAGCCAGGAGGTGATGGGACATGCCTTTAATCTCACTCAGGAGGCAGAGGAAGGCAGATCTCTGTGAGTTTGAGGGCAGTCTGGGTTACAGAGTAAGTCCCAGGACAGGCTTGAAAGTTATACAGAGAAACCCTGTCTCGAAAAATAAAAATATGTCTTTGAGTTTATGGAGTATCTAATGTGTCACTGCCATGATAAGAGCCCTCCTTTTAGTTATATCCCCAAATGCCTGTGGAATGCATGGTTATTGCAAATAAATTAATTTTATACCATGTTTTACTGATTGCTTCTGTTTTTTCACACTTACTATTCTCAGTTTTCACTCCAATTCTGTTTTTAATTTTGTTCATATCCGGAGGTAATAAAAACAGATAAAAATCAAACTGAGTAATGTTCTGCCTTAATAATTTAGTTAATATTTTAATGTTTGTGCATTTTTTCTTTGAAATGAATGTGCATGTACCTGTGTATAAGCAGACCACACTGATAAGATGTACATGTAAAATGAATGACCATGAAATGTGGACAGAAGTTTAGTTTGGCATAATGCTTTTCCTTATCATTTTGACACTACCAATAAAATATATAAAAAGAACAAAGTATTTTATGGGCTGATACATTTGCTATGCTGCTTGCTATTTATAATAAAACATTAGAAACATAAAAATATTTTAAAATATTGGTACAGGTAAGTAAATTATGATGCCTATTTGAAAGATTACATAATAAAATGAAATCCTTTCTACATAGCAGTTTGTAGCAAGTGGAAAGGTGTTAAACTAAAACCTAAAGTGAAAATGTGGGCTACCCAATGCCTGATTTAACTTAAGGCCCATGTCACCAGAAGGAATTGATACCCAACACTGCTTGGGAAACCAAGAACTACAGACTAGATAGCCCAGAGACCTAGAGTAAAACCAAACACCATTGTTCTTTAAAAATAGTATCAATAAAATGACTCCTAATGATTTTCTGTTATATGTAGACGAATTTCAAAACAGTTTTATTAAATAAGAAACACAAAGCCAAATACAGGGGTAATAGCTGAAGATATCAGAGCAAATAGCTGTGACTAGCCTTAGCTTACCACCACACAGTAGCTTCCACAGAGAGAGTTTCGTCCTGTCTGACCTATGCTTTTTATTGCCTTCCTGTTCTGCCTTCTCATTGACTCTAAGCCCAGCCACATGACCTCCTCATCACTGCCTGTCTTTACAGACCTCCAGGTTTCTATGGTTGGTATTGGGATTAAAGGCTCGTGTCACCACACTTGGCTGTGTCCTTGACCACGCAGAGACTCTACCTGCCATGTGATCAGATTAAGGGCATAGACTACCACCTCTTGACTTCTCTTTATGACTAGGTGACCTCTGATCTCCAGGTAAACTTTATTTATTAACATACAAATAAAATATCACATTTCAGCACAAATAAAGCATTACCACACTCATAGATCTGTACCTTATCCAGTCATCATCAGAGATGCTTCCTCTAGCAACAGATGGGAACAGGTGCAGAGACTCACAGCTAGACATCTTGTGGAGAGGGTCTAGATGAGGGAATCTCCATCAAATCCCTCCCCTAGGAGCTCAGGGAATCCATCAGAAGAGGAGGCAGAATCAACTAATCCTCTGAATCAACTAAGGAAGGGACATATGAGCTCACAGACACTGAAGCAGCAAGCACAGACCCAACATGGGTCTGCACCAGGTCCTCTGAATGTATATCATAGTTTTCAGCTTAGTGTTTTTATGAGATTCAGGATTGTGAGATCAAGTGGGTCTCTAACTGTTATGTCTGCTCTTGAGATTATTTTCCTCCTCTTGGGTTGCTATGTCCAAATTCAATATGATTTTCTTTTTGCTTCATTATATTTTATTTTGTCATGCTGAGTTGTAATCCCTTAGATCCTAATGGTGGTTCTCCATGTGTGGGCCATGACCTCTTTGAGGGATCACCTAAGACAACAGAAAACATAGATATTTATATTATGATTCATGAAAGTAGCAAAATTACAGTTATGAAGTAGCATTGAAAATAATTTCATCTCTAGGGGTCACCACAAGATGAAGAACTATAATAAAGGGTCACAGCATTAGGAAGGATGAGAACCATTATTTAGGAACATGTTATTTTCTGATGAGAGAGAGAGAAAGAGTATAGGTCTGGAGGGGAGGTGACAGGAGGAGAGGAGGAACTGGGATGAGTAGAGGGAGGAAACTATAATCAGAATATATTCTAAATAAAAAAATAACTTTTTCAAAGTAAAAAATGAATTATGTAAACCCTATCCCCCTCATAAAAGAAAAAAAGGCAGGTTAGAAAATTAAATATATGCCATGCTAAGTGTGGAATATTAGGAGCTTAAAATTATTGAAACAAAACATGATAACAATAAGTGGGTTGGGGTATTGTGGTTATGTACTTCCATTTCTTTGTTATACTTTTGATGTTCCAAGTTTTTGAAAAATAAGACTTCAGACAATATGAAAATAAGGATTCCTCTAAAGGATCAGAAATTATTATATTTGATAAGTCCTTTCTGGACACCTGGAAAGATCAATGTCTGAGATTTAAACTCCAAGAATAAGAAAATGGATCATCTTGTTTCCACAGTTGGAAGTTAAGCCAAGATAACTAATATATGGATTCATTAAAGTGAGATTGGGAGATGATATAAATAGAATTATTAAATAATTTAGTTACACTTTACTAATAAAGTAGTGAGAGCTCTCTTCTTTAAAATATGGTAGATTGCCAGAAGTGCTGATCAATGGTGGCAGACATAGCAGTAATACCAAAATCTGCCAAAGGAAATTAAAAAACAACCTCTCCATTTTCCAATTACTCCAGAGAAATGAGAGAGGATTATTTGAGGGAGTCTTAGTGCTGGTGGGGCAACTTGCTAACTAGAGCTAATACATACTAGGAGCACAATGTCCACTATGAGAGAACCTTAGACCTTCTTGAAGGGATGCACTAGTTGAGTGATTACCCTTAGACGATATTCTGTACTAGAAAATTACATTCCCCACATTGACATTGTCTATTACTTCCTTGCTATATGTTCACAACTTTGAAATATTGAATGTTTTTTAATGATCCAAAATCTCCAGACCCTGCCTTGTATTTGGTCAGATTCTTAGAAGGCCAGAACATCACACATGACCTTTTGCCTCATCTCCTTCTGCTGGTTATTCACCGTCATCACTTCCCCAAGTGGCTTCAAGTTCTCCCTTTTTGGCAGAAGGCCAAAACATCTTCTCATTCTCACATGTCTATTCAAAGAATTCCTAAAAGGCAAAAAAAGACACTGCCATAAAGTACAGAAGTTCTGCTGCCATTCTCTAGGATAGATAGTGGAAAATTGGACACTTTCATGTTTCCCCATGTTTGAACTTGCCCAGGTAGGAATCAAGCACAAGTCTTCTAGTCAAGACCATTCTACCATTAATTAAAAGGTCTCTCACCATCTCCTTTGACCTGTCTTGGTAGAATGTATATACTATTTTAACTACCAACTATACCTATGAGACAAAGACACACCTTGACCTTTGGATTAGTGATGAACTGATAAGACCCATACTTTAAACCCATGTGAAGACCTCCCTTCCATGGAAGGTGCAGTTCCAAAACAAACTCTGATGGATATTTTGAGATAAGCATCAGGACAGAGATTCTGTGATATTCTTATGCATTTAGTAGAAGGCATAAAAAAGAGTAATAAAAACTTTTCATTATATCAAACTTTGAGAGCTAACTCTAGGTCTTGTGAATATTATTTTAACTAGGCAAGGATGCATTACATTTCTGTTTTTCTTTCCTGCCAAATATTATTTTAACTGTGTAAGAATGTGTTGCATTAGTTCATGCTACCTTTGTTTAATTACAAAAAGATGGGTTTCATTTGTTTCACCATGCCTTCCTAAGACACCTGATTGGTTTAATAAAAAGCTGAGTGACAAATAGTTTGGTAGAGAAAGGATAGGCAGGGCTTGCAGGCAGAAAGAATACATGTTAGGAGAAATATAAGCTTGGGAGAGAGAGTAAAAGAAGACAGGAATGAAAGAAGAGAATAAAGAGAAAGAAAGGGACACACCCAGGGCCAGAAACCAGGCAGCTGCCAGCCAGACATGAGAAGCAGTGAAAGAAGATACACAGAAAGAAAGAAAAGTAAAAATCTCCAAGGCAAAAGGTAGATAAAGAGAAATAGGTTAATTTAAGTTTTAAAAAAAATGAGCCTAAGCTATGCTAAGCATTCAAAACTAATAAGAAGTCTCCATGTCATGGTTTGGGAGCCTGTTGATGGCCAAAAGGAAAACCCTGGTACAAGGTCTCACTGAAAATATAGCCCTGTTACACTCTAGACTGTCTGAGGATGTACATAAACATGTCAACCTACATCCATACAGTCCCAAATCTTGCCATTCTCATAGATGATTTCATCCACAATATCTCTGTAGATATAATGCAAAAATTTCCCACTTTGCTAGATATAGCCTCTGAGTTATTCAATAATCTGGCGGAAGCACTGAAGCCAAGAGAAAAGGGATGTAACCAAAATGTGGCATGTGATAGATTTCATTCATGGCAGCTTCCATAGCTGGTTCCATGTTCATACCAGGGAATATTCAGGTACTTCTTCATATGACAGAATCTAATTTTCACTATATGAGCCCTCTATCCCTTACAGAAAGACCAAAGTCAATCATTGTCCCCTTACCTACCACAGAGATGACTGCAACAAGCTTCAACCATTGCAAGCAGCCAAGATAAATCAATGCCCATCATCTCTTCTATGTCAATTTTGAAATACAAAGGCAACCAGAAGTGTGATGGCTCCTCTTTCTCTAAAGATAAATAATCTCAATATCCAAAGGTCCAGGGACACTATGACCAGTGGGGAAATGATGATCACATTTTTTTATTAAAGGAGAGCTTCATCCAGCTAGTTAAGTATGGCCTGGAAGCTGTAGAGAATACTATATTTTCCAGATATATAGAATAACTTTGGTGCATCCTGGTGTGATAAGGACTAGAATTAATTTCTTAATCAATATGTGATCATTTATTTTGTTTTAACTTCCCCAAACCTATCTTTCAATTTTCTATCCTCCTCATTAGAATTAACAGGTAATATCAACCACGTCACCACACCCCTTCTGGTGTAACTCTTAGAAAATACATCTTTACATATTAATGTCTACTGCTATGTAGATGGCCTGCTTTGGAGCTAGGGAAAGACATCTTTCCAAAACTAAACTCTGTCCAAACTATTGGCTCAAAACTTCTGCTAGCTCCCCATGACCACGCATATCCAGGTACTCCCTAGTGTAGAGCACTTTATTTGCCAACAGGTTTGCTGTGGGAGACCCACTGCCACTTTTTTCCCAGGGTACTCTTGAGTAGGGAGAAGTGAGAAATATTTAGATGGAAATATAGAATGGAGAGAAAAAGAAACACAGGATAGTCTCAGGAAAGTCTGGATCAAAACCCACCACCCCCTTCTATCTCTTCTAAAGGGCTTTCTAAGGAAATGCCAAGGGGGTAGAGCAAAAGACCTCCTCCCTAGCACAGCCAAGTACAGACCCTTCAGAATACCTGGTAACCACGCACATGGTCAAGCAATCCTCTAATGCAGCTCTGCTGGATAAAGCAAGCTCAGATCTCCCAAGGAACCTTTTGTGGGCCTCTACAGTTCACCATAAGGTCTACAAAATCTGTTACCCTGGATAGTCACTGTTTGCAACTTCTGTAAAAAAAAATTTCTTAAGAACCCCAACTTCTTCTGTCTTTTTTCCTTTTCTTCCTCCCTCCCTCCCTCCTCCCTCCCTCCCTCCCTCCCTCTCTGTGGCCTCAAATTCACAGATATCCACCTGTCTTTGCTTCTCAAGTCCTGAGATTAAAAATAACTGCTACCTCCACCCAGCAGAACCCCAAATTCTTTAGTAGGTTATTCCAATAGCCCCTCAAGGTTGAAAACCAGGGAGGAACACAACTTCTCATCAGCAAGATTTTACTTATTGGTTTAATCTATATCTGTGACTCTCCTTCTAACACACACTTATAAGCAAACAAAACAAACAATAAGTAAGCACCAGAACATATTGGCTTTTGAAAGATCTTAGTCCCTGTGTCCTGTTTTGTAACAAAATGCTGCACCCTGTTAGGACAAATTCCCACTGGGAATTCCTAGTTCATAGCACTAGACTAAAAAGATACTTTCTTCTGTATCTTGTTAATACTGTTATTGCTTTCTTGTGAGACTTGACTCAAAGGTCAGCAGAAATTAGCTTGTATTGTCCTGCCCTAGGTTTGTTTGTCTGTCTGTTTGTTTGTTTGTTTGTTTGTTTCTTTCTTTCTTTCTTTCTTTCTTCCTTCCTTTCTATTTTTCTTTCTTTCTTTCTTTCTTTCTTTCTTTCTTTCTTTCTTTCTTTCTTTCTTTCTTCCTTCCTTCCTTCCTTCCTTCCTTCCTTTCTTTCTTTTTTGATGGAACAAACAGAAGAGCTTGTTTTATTCACAATTTGAACAATTAATACTATTTACAATAGTTCTCTGTCTCAGGGAGACATTAAGAAGCACAGATTCCAAAACCTTTTCTGCTCCTCAACAGAGAGCTTCTCATGCTATTTTCACCTGGTTACAGTGGTGCAGCTCTACCATACACCCTGAATCAGTGCCTCCTGCTCCAGCAAAGTCTTTCCTTCACTCCAGGCTCATTGTTGTTACTGTGTGTCCTGTTTCTCTCCCAGAGTTCCATCATAAATTTTATAAATATAAAAATAATACAGAAGAGTATGCTATGCACCCGAGAAGCAAAGTTGATTAGATTTTTGAAACAAGTTAATATAATTTCTAATACCAATTGGCAAAAAGGAGTTTTAAAATCACATGAAAATATCAGTATATGAAAAACAACAACAAAAAGCATTTGACAGCTGTCCCAGGTTTCTAAGATAGCCCCATTCATTTGCTCAGTCTTCTACCATGACAACTCCTTCCAAGTGGCTTCCTGCTTTTGTGTATAATCTGCCTATCTGTCACTCAGATCAGGAAACTCCTAACCCAAATATTGTTTGAGTGTTGCAGATTGGCTTCCTGTGGTTACAGAGTCACCTCACGGGGCACACATATCTTCTCAAAAGGTAAAGTTCTTGAGTTGAGTGTTAACTACAATGCTATAACACTTCCTCTCTCTCTCTCTCTCTCTCTCTCTCTCTCACACACACACACACACACACACACACACACACACACACACACACATCAAAGATTTAGGCACTCCAGTTAATAAACAGTAACTGGGAATGCTAGGGTATTGTCCTACCTGGATAGCCCAGCTTGGCTCATAGTTAACCTTTTGTAAGGTTTTATGGGGAATAAAAGAGGAGTGTTCATCTTTGTTTCTTCATAAAAGCACCCCACAAATATTCAAAAAATACCTAACTACTGTTTTTAATCTGGCCTTACTAGACCCAAGAAAACACTTAAGTGCACATGGAAGAAGGAACATTGCTTTTGGAGTCCTCACTAAAAAGGTTGGACCCATACTCATTGACAGATAGACAGTGATAGACATTAGGTAGACACTCACTACTTGTCACAAATTTTAGATCTAGTAGCTAAGAAAGAGATGGTTCCCTAGTCTCCAGACTTTGGTTTCAATGGTGATGAAGAAGCCTCCATACTAAGGTTGGACCAAGAACTCACTGTATATGTACGGCAGGCAGGTGTTAGACATATTAAACTCGAAGCTTTTCACTTGGCTTCTGTTAACCAAATTTCTTGATATCAGAGTTTCCTTTCAGAAGTCACAATACTTAGTCTCAAACATTATCAAGTCCTATCCTCCACTTTATTATTGTTAGAGTCCATTCCCTAACTTATATTAACATTCCTGCCTAGAAAAATAAAAACAAAAAAACAGAAACATAGCACTAACCTGTAGTACTAGGTCAGACATCCGGGACCCTGTCTTTGTAGCCCCTAGGCCACATAAGTCACTAACAATAACAGTTACATATTGGCTGGGGCCTGGGTATTGGGTCATAAACCACTACCAGCAGCCTTGCAGAGATCATCGAATCCAGTTATTTGCCAGGCAATGCCACATCAACATGAAAGAGCTGGATAGTTTGCTCTTGTACTGTTCATCTAAGGACAAGTAAACTTTCTCAAATGGTTTGTGCCCATGCCATCATTTAAAAAGAAAAGAAGGCAATGAATAGTGCAAAATTCTCAAACCTGACCTTGAAATCATGACCTGAATAAAAACTATACAGGTCCACTTTGAAATCATTCATTACAAGGCTCAACAAAAAGAAATGGGCCAACGTCTCTCTGAAATACACAAGCCTACAAGTAGGCCTAAAGCACAGTTAGATTACTCATTCAGGCAGCCTTAGCTTCATATCCTCAAGGGCTTCCTTATCCCAGTATGCTTAGGAAGTCCTTCAGGGTGCTTTAATCAAAGATTAATAGCCAAAGGCTGGTTAAGAGGACCAAATCATCAACTCTGCCTGTCTGAAGCTTGGCAGTGGAAAATTCTAAGCCGTCCTCATCATTTGGTTCAGATGGGGGATAAGACTATGAAGGATTTATCAGAAATTTTACTTATGGACAAAGGACCTTCTCCAAACACTGTGGAAAATTCTTGATCTTGTCCAATATGCTGCTTTGTAACTCCAGGAAGTCTTCACGGGCAATTTCCCACAACTTCTAGCAAATTTCTTGATTCTGTCTAACATACTGGTTGTAAATTCAGAAGCCTTCTCTAGCCTCCACCAATCCTCCAGTCCATCAGAAAAAAAAAGTCTGATTAGATATTCATTGGCAAAGACTTCTTCCTCATGTTCCCATGCAGGGGACTTGGATAGTCACTCACTGTTGTTAATACACTGGATAAAGAGTATATGACATGGTCCATGGTTGAGAACATCATTTCTGATACATACAGTGGGTGCCTCACATGCCAGAGACATATGAGTGCCAAGATGGCAAAATCCTCTGTCACAAATATCATGTTCATGGTCAGTAACCTCCTCTGTAAATGGTCTGGTCAGTTTTTGATATCATGAGTTGATGTAGACCGCAGGAGATTCTTTTGTCCAAACAAAAATAAAGATCTCCTACAATCAGGGGGTGATACTGTTTTACACACTCAAGACAATTGCAAAACTTGAAGGTGAAAAGATATATGATTCACATGAAAAAAATGACAAGAAGATGGTAGGAATAATCATCCTTCCAAGTCATCTCTGGATCAGTACTGTAATGCCACTGATCAAAAATAGAGAAATACAGATTCTCCTTTCTTTGGCCAAATTGAAGATAAACACAATTCCTTTGTTATTATTCTTTATGTTTGAAGCAGATTAGAAAGATCAGGAAAGTTATGATAACAAGGAGCCCCTAAACCTAGAGTCAGACGGAAGCATCCCTAAGTTTACATCTCCATAAAATCTTTTGTACTTTCCCAGATAAAACCTACAATGATAAGAATCTCACTAGAAAACCCATTCCCTGGATAGGGCATGCTCTAAACCTCTCGTGCTGTATAAATAAAGCACATGTATAATCCGTACCTATAATTTCACATAAATGAAGCAGATTTAGACCTATTTACTTCTCACTATATTTCAGTCACATAATTTTTCTTGTCTTTTTGCGATTCTTTAACAAAATGCCATATACTGGGTGACCTTAAATAACAAGCATTTGCTCCTCACAGATCCAGAAGCAGTGCGTTCTACAAAGGGTATTATGAATGGTATAACCTCTCTTTAGCTTTTGTATCTTCAAGACTGGGACATGATATAAAAAACAGATTGCTGCTGAAGAAAAAAATGAACTCATGTCCTTTCCCTCCTAAACTCAGATATACAGATTACATCAGACTGAGAGTTGAAATCTTAAATTTGAAATGAGTAAAGAGACTTTTATGAAAATGAGTATACAAATCTTGTGACATATATAAGTATCTAGTCTACTTTAAAACACTTTTCATGCATTTCTTTCAGCATGTCTGGCTTAACCATAGCACAAATCTAGTGTTTTAGATTTTCCCACTGTGATATACACAGTAAAATAATAGAAATAACATAATAACAAAAACAATTTTGTATTTTCAAAATTGTGTCCTTTTATTAATAAACAGAAAATTCTTCTAGAAAAACACATTTCCCTGAGATTTCTTGGAGGCTTCAGACAAGCAATTTTTTCTTAGTTAACACACACACACACACACACACACACACACACACACACACACACACACGATATACTAGCTACCCATCAATGCATTTCAAAAGCCATTATAATTCATGGTTCAGCCACTTTTGTCTGTAAACCTATAATGACGGGAAGGGTGAAATGTTTACCTAAGCCAGAATGTAAAATACAATGTGTGTTGCAATGACCTGCAATACTTCATGGATGGCTGTGTACATTATATCTGAAATGTTTCCCAGAAGCCAGAACACATTTACCCAACCTCACTCCTGGCCCAGGAATCATCTGAAACTGAAGGGACAGATGCTGTGAGTCTGTCACCTTCACAGCTGCTTGCTTTTCCTACAGAACTTGCAGGTTAGCTCTTTAAGGGAGAGAGGGGGGGGAGGTTTCCCACATATGTGATAGCATTGGTGTCCTTGTCTAGAATCCTTCACTCTTGGGTCTGACATTTCCCAAAGAAAGAAAACCAGTAAGATGATAACCATGGTCTGATAGTGCTGCACAAGGTAGTATGTGCAAATCATCTGCTTGTCTTAACGCTCACTGAAGAGCTTGGGAGGATGAATAGATCATTCCCCAACCCCCAGGCATGGCTGCACACAATTTTAAATAAGATTCACAGGATACTAGCATCTAAATGGATATTCATCTTTATCAACTTCTTACTGTCTGAAAATGTTCTTGGAATGCTTTGGTAAGGAAGTAATTTCTCCATATTGCTCATTGCATTTATGTTTTCTGTACACAGCAATCAAGTTGTAGAAATTATCTTATGTTAGAAAGAGAATTCTTCTCTGGATGTTTCTCAACAAACTTGTTACATAATGCAGACATTGTTGGAATACGGAGAGGGAGGGGCTGAATACCACAGCATCTTGCATTTTCTTTTAAATTTACAGGGCTTTCTAAACTGTTTTGCCTCGTTAAGGACGTACATTTCATAAGGCTCTGTGTCTGTTTGGATAAACTTATTTAACAGTGTGTTGTACTGATTAGCAGACAACATGAGCTGACTGCTTATGAATGGAGTCACAACAATAAGATCTTCAAAGGAATATTTCTAGTGTCTTTTTGTTGATATGTTCAGAAGCAGAAAAAAATAGAATGATTTTCAAGACATCATAGTGTTTTTATTCAGAGATACAGAGAAAAGAATAAACTTGTTTCAAGACTTGACTCTAGCTCAGTGGTCCCTCATTAGTAAGACAGGGTTTCCATAGAGACTGGATACGGACATCCTCAAAATTCTGTAAAAATGAAATGTAACCTTATGAACAGCAAGTGGACATCAAGCTAATTGTTTAATTATCTCTGCAAGATGTTAACATAAGATATTCAAATTCAAAAGGAGAAAGAGAGAGGGAGAGAAAGAGACATAAAGAGAGAGAGAGAGAGAGAGAGAGAGAGAGAGAGAGACTGGGGCTTCTCCCTCTTTCTAAGCACAAATTATTCATTTTCATTGTAGGAGGTATAGAAATTAGATCCCAGGAGTACTTGTTTCAAAAAAGAGGATGACCCTGGAATCAGTGAATGACACTCCCTTGTTTCAAGAGGCAAGTCAAGTTGGTGTTGTCAATGAAAGAAATAGCTCTTAGGCCACAAAATAATAAAAGATGCCTCATTCTGAAACCAAATATGAATGCACATGGTCCAAGGCCACAGATATAGGTTTCCCCAAACAGCAAGTTCTAACGACCTATCAGTTTTATGAACTTTTTACAGCAACAGAACAAATGAAACCATAAGACAACTTTCTAAATACACTATCAGGTACATCGGGCAGGTTGTGCGCAGCAAAGCCCAGAAAATGCATACAGATCCAGATGCTGTCTGACAACGTTCTTGAACCTTTACATTGGTGGAAACTAGGGATCTGGTTCTACATTCTAAAGAATTTATTCAATGGTCACAAAGATGCTGGGTCATGTAAAGAGAAATAAATGTCCACTGACAAGGCTAAGGGCGTTCCAGGATAACTCTGGTCTTGAAACATCAAAGCCTCTCTGTGTCATTGATGTTCTAATTAGTTAATCAGCCTCTGAAGATAGCTTCTTTCCAGGACCTCTCATGCACAGTGTGCTGCAATTTTAGGTCTCTGCCACCTGCCTTAAGGACCCAGCCTCGCATAAAAGATTCTGTGTTTTCTTCCTTTATGAGGAAATTTGGCCAATTTCAAACATCATGTCAAGGGAAACTCTCATTCTTATTTAGTCTAATTATATTTTCTCCTGTACTCTTCACGATTTGCGTGAGTCTCTTGAATGAAACACTCCTGTGTAGTTCCTGTGCCCTTGTCTATGTTTCCTCAAGCATTTTGTCAAGCTGTCATATCAGCAACAGGTTATCTTTGATTCACTTGTTTTAATTTGCTTATATAACAATTTCCAGCTGTTAGGTGTGAGAGTCACAGCCTCTCTGCCTCATTAAGTATTCCCTGCCCTAGACCAGTCTTTTCCTACACACGCTTAAAGCACCTCCTGTACTCCCCACAAGTAATAGCTGAAGAATTCTGGAAGAGCCTCTGTTGCACAGAGGGCCTCAAAAAAAAAAAAAAAAAAAAGCCGTATAATGATTGTTCCGCAGTGTCAGCTTGACTGCGGTTATTATCACCATCGAGGAGATTGGCCAGGCACACTTCTGTGTTTGCGGAGACATTTCAACAAAAGATTACCCGAAGGAGAAAGAACCAAGCTGACTATGGGTGGCACCTTTCAGTGTGTCAGAGACTCCTCCAAAAATAAAGGGAGAAAAGACAAAAAGCTTTCATAAACCAGCATTGCTTTCCTGTGACTCCTGGCAAGACATGGTGCTAATTGTTCTGCCTGAGTTGTCATACCCTTCTTGCTTTCTGGAACAAACCCTCTACATCTGGGTGTCACAGTAAAATGCTTATCCTTCAGCAGATTGATGTAAGTGGATATTCACTCATGAATGCCGTCTTTGAATACTCTTCAAAGCACATACACCACTGTATGCTGTTTGCTTCTCCCTTAACGCTTTAGCCTAGTCATATTTTATGCATCATCACTTTGATTCTAGGATATAATTTTCAACAGTTCTGTAGATGTTTACAGAAAATACAAGACAATTGTGATGATCCTTGTCTATCATATCAGTGCTGGGGAGCCTGATGCAATGGAATTGGACCCTACATTATAAGGACAGGCGTCATCAAAATGTAGCAAAGCTGAAGAAAAAAGAAAGATGGGAGAGACAGATGATGTTAATCCTTGGACTGCTTCTTAGAGTTGTTAGAAAGCAGCTTCTAATTGTGAGCAAACAGAACTGGAAGACACTCGGTGGGACCTTAATGGACTGGCTGGACAAATGAGTACTACACACAGCTTCCCTGTGGAGTCATCCTAATGACTTTACAACTAGGCTTTTGCTTACATATTCCTGAAGAGTGATGGTGTTGATAATGATCATTTTCTACCAAACCAGAATTAATTTTCACATGAAGTATGACCATATTCATAACTAAATCTTATCAGAAAATGAAGACTCATAAAATGGAATGCTAAACAATTGCTTATAAAATTGAAAAAGGCACTACTTTCTCCGAAATTTTAACTCTGTGTTGACAAAGGAAAATAAAATGTAGTAACACCTTCTATGTTTAAGTCAAATACATATGTATTTAGATATCTGTGATGGAGGCTCAAAAGAAGAGAAAGGGAATGTACTTACAAATCAATCTGAAACTGTATCTTTTTCTGGGGATATTGGGAAGGATTAGGCAGAAAGGTAAATGGATGTGAAATTAACCGAACTTCCAAACAACACAGTCAGCCTGTGAGTCTGTACAGAGGAAAATATTCTTGCTCATTCTTTAACTTAATCAGATTGTATTGGACTGGTCCTCACCTATGTGAATTCCATAATTCACTGAGCTTTGCGCTGATGTAATTTTTGTAATTCACTGATACACTACAGTCAGGGAGAAATCATACTGTATTTGAATATTCATATATGCTTATGAAAGGGTACTTATGAATATATATACTGATATAAGGGTTATCAGTCTTCAACAAGAAGGTAAAAGTACATAAATTGCATTCTTTCTGTTCCGACATAGACATACAAATAACTTGTAAAACTCAAGGCTCTGGAGCTCTAATGAGTGCACTAAAGAATGTACATTTTCCACTTTCTCTGCTGCAAACCCACCATACACATTGAGAAATGCCGCTCCAGTGCACTTGAATCATGGTTAGAAGGTTATCCTCATTGTCTCAACATTCTAGCCATTCTGACTAGGGTAAGAGAGAATCACAGAGTGGTTTTAATTTGCATTTCCCTGATGGCCAAATATTTTGAACATTTCAAAAAAGTACTTACTGGTCATTTGTGCATTCTCTTTAAGCACTATCTGCTCACTTCATTAGCCCATTTATTGACTGGCAGCTTTTGGTTGTTGATGTCTACATTCACAGTTCATTGTGTAATCTGGATATCAGCACCCTGTCTAAGGTATTTCTATAAAAAATTTTCTACCCTTCTGTTTGTTCACTCTGATGATACTTTCTCTTGCTGTTCAGAAACATTTTAATTTCATGCGGTCTCATTTGCTCATTTGGGAGATTATTTCCTGTGCTATTAGAATTCTCTTGAGAAGTGTTTTGCCTATTTCTATAACTCTAAATACATTCCCTATATTTCTCCATGGTATTTTTAGTATGTCAGGTTTTAGGTTAAGGTCATTAATCTATCTATTTTGAATTGATTTTTGTTACTGGCACTTGTTTTCCTGATTTTAACCGTTCTGGCTAGGGTAAAATGATACTTCCAAATATCTTTCATTTGTGTTTTTCCTGATGGCTACCAATGTTAACACTTTTTAAATTGTCTTTTAGTCATTTGCATTTCCCCCTTTGAGTTGCTGGTCCAGCCTATCCCAGAGATACCCTCCCCCTCTCAAAAACCAAATGGGATATGCATTATTCTTACTGCCTGCCAGAATTCTATGGTAAGACTACATTATTGAAGATACCAAATACTTTAATCATAGAGTAAGAAGAAACCAAGTTGGTATTGACCTTGAATTCTGGTCCTTTGGAAGTGAAACATGTGCTCGTAACTTCTGAGTCATCTCTCTTTCTGCAATTTTTGTAAGTTTTTAATATTTATTTGTGTGTGTGTGTGTGTGTGTGTGTGTGTGTGTGTGTGTGTGTGTTGGTGTGTTGTGTGTGTGTGAAGGTTAGAGGACAACTTCTGGGAATAAGTCAGTTATCTGCCTCTAACTTGTAGATTCTAGAGATCAAAATCAGATCATCAGGCTTGGTAGGGGAATCTTAACCCAATGAGTAATCTTGTCAGTCACTTAAGTTTACCTAATAACTATCATTATGAAATGGAAACATAATGTAGTTTTTCACTTGTTTCTCCGATGGCTTGATGGCTTGTGATGTTGGACATTGTTTCTATATTTCTATTACCCATTGTCATTTTTTCACATTGAACAAAAAAGAAGAAAATAAATGTATTGAAAATTAATATGGAAGAAATTATAGGGTGGTAGTCCTACTCATGTCCTCCATTTTTGCTTGTTTGGTTCTTCAACAGTTTAGAGTAAATATCCCGGAGTACACCTATGAAAGGCTCAACTATAGTGATAATGATTAATGTTGATTTATGTACAGATTCCTGGGCAGAGCCTTATTCCATGGACATCAGATTCCCCTGGCACCCAGGAGAGGGATGGTAAATCTTGTCCCACAGAATAGTAGAACTCACTCTGAATCAACTGAGCAGAAGTGGAGTCTTGTGATGTTGGTGCCAGACATGTCCCTATGACAGAATTGTTAAACTTGAACCCTGGCCAATAGACATAGCGCTCTCTCGAAAGATAAGATAAAGGTGGGTACCAAGCTCTATGGGATGGGATAGTGAAGGTGGCCTTGTCTCTCATCAGACTCATCCCTGGGACCAGGCATGAAGGTGGGGATTTGTCTTGTGGTGCAGAGGTTTGTGTTGGAGGAAGCAGAGGTAGGTTCTTGTCTAAATGTTGAGCTCTCTAAGCCACACATTTCTTTTAAGTGTACACATCTGTTATAATTTGCCTTTGTATATAAATTTAAGATTAAAGGTTTCCATTGCCTCAGATGATTTCTGCTATTACTTGAGAATGTACTCTTATTCCTTCTTAAAAAGTTCTAGTCAAATGTTAATATTCCTGTATCTTCATAGGTTTGGCTTTCTCTGGCATTATTTCACAGACTAGGTCATGCACTGTGTTGCCTTTGGGAAAAGACAGAGAACTTCTTTCAGTTTACATATCATTTATGAGTGCTTGTATAGCAATGTTCTATAAATTCCATTACATGTTGAAGGCTTGATCCCCAACTAGCAGTGCTACTTTGAGAGGTTCTGTATATTTAGGAGATGGGACTTTACTGGAACAAACTGGTCACTGGAGAGGTTTCCTTGGTGGTGGCTGTATCTTGCTGTGTCCCTCTGTATTTTATGGTTTTCATAAAGTGAACAGCTGTGATCTTCATTTCTGTACCCACCATGATGCTCTAATTTACAATGGCTAAAAAAAAAAAAAACCAGATCAGATGACCATGTATTGAAACAAAAAAAAAATTATTCCTCCTTTTACATTGTTCTGTTAGATGCTTGTGTTATAGTGACAAGAAGTGGCACTATCAAGATTGGCATCAGGGAAGGGAGGTCACTGCTGTAAGTGAAGCTCCCCATGAGGTCCTTAAGCATTTTGGAACTAGTTTGGAAGAGGAAGTCAGAAAACCATTAAGAATTAATCCAAGAAAATTCTAAAAAGTGATAAGCAGAGATTAGTAATGAATTCTGGTGGGAGCTGGGAATGGACTGATAATAACAAGGCAGATAAAGTAGATGTTTGATGTTCAAGAGACTGTAGGTGGAAATGAAGATTTTACTTTGGAGTTGAACCAAAGGCCATACACATTACACACGGCACAGAGCTTTGTCCCTGTGCTGAGATTTTGAAGAAATATGAATTTAAATATTATTGACTAATAAAACTTGAAAAGAAAATATGATGGTGGATGAATATTCAAGTTGCAATATCTTTATTATTCTGTTTATTCAAGCTTATAGTGAGAATAGGGATGCAAAAGCAGAGGAGCAATAAGTGAAGAGCTTGCAGAATGGGCATAAATGGAACATGTTTATAGTTGCAGTCATAGGTTCCAATACTAGAAAGCCTTTTTTCTTTAAAAAGTGATCTGAGGCTTCTTACTGCATGGGACAACCTACAGAAATGCTTCACTTCATATACTGCAGCCATGATCCAAGGAGGGTCAACCACTGCCCAATTTGGCATCAGCTGCATGAAGTTGCTTTTACAGGAATGTAAATATAAGACATATGAAGCTATGGAGCCTTCTACACAGATACTAAAGGAAAGTTATGTAAAATAGAGAATACTTCACAGGGTCAGGATCCCTGAAGCCAATCCATGAGATTACTATTCGTGAAGCTTTGACTGTGGGGTTAAAACTGTATGGGATTATATGGAGTGAGAGGATAGAATTGTGAAATGCCTGTTAATGAAAGTTGGAATAGACAAACAGAGATAGCCCAGGAAAGGGGTCATGTGACTTTAAATGTCAAAACAAAAGTACTGGCTGCCCAGTTTCTTTGGAGCACATATATCCCACAACATACTTAGAATGTGAGATCTAGATAGTATGTCATGTGTGCCTTGACAGATTTCAGTCTTCCTTTGACCCTATACCTCTTTTTAATGCCCTCATTCTTCTTTTTTGAGATGGAAGTATTTACTCTCTATACAGTATCTTAGTATAATGTAATTTAAAATAGTTTACAAGGGCTCATATCAAAGTCTTACATTGAAACTGGGATGAAAATTTCAACTCAGACTTTTGAAAAATGCTGAAATGTTTAACTATGTGGATCCATCCATTTCTCATTTTAAAAGGAAAATAAAACTGTAATTGAAATGTTTTTCAACTAGAATCAGCATGATATAACATTTTTTTTTCTTAAGGATTTAGAGTTAAACAACTAGTGTTTTTCAGTCTGAGCAAGAAGAACTACAGCAGATCTTCTATATTAATATTTAATACAGTAATTTTAGCTTTCAGGAACATCTACTAATAATAGCATTTTATTTTCTTTTGCAAAGTTTTAATTTTTCAGTTGACTTTAAATCTAGATAGTTCAAATATGAATGTATGTGAGTTCTTCTATGTGTACATGTATACATGTGGGTGTGTGTAGAGGCCAAGGTAGTCTTTAAATGTCTTCCTCAGTTGGTGTTCACCTAATTTTTTTAGGGTACCTGGCCTCTCAGTGAGCCTGGAGCTCATCATTCAGTGAGACTTGTTGATCTTTCTCTGTATTCCTAGTCTTGGAATTACATGTAGGTGATACTATCTATGGAGTCTATGTGAGTACTGGGGACCAGAATTCAGATGCTTAGGCTTGCAGAGCAAGTGCTTTTCCACCAAAGCCATCTCCCCATCACTGAAAATGTCGGTTCAACTCTATGATTCATCTCTATCTCTCATTGTTGACATGGTGTATTTCTTTCCTATTTCTTTCCTTCTCATAGTTTGCTAAGATTGGTACCGTAAATAAGTTTTAATTCAATTATCTAATTATATGGAGAATAATATAATGCTTCTACCCTTTCTGTTGAAACAAAGTTTGGGGGCAAATTGAATTCTTGTCTCAATTCATGCAATGTGACTCCATTTACTGAACTGCTGTTTGGAAGTACAAAGGAAAACATGCAGTCATAGGAAAGTGTTATCTAGAAAATATCAAGAGACTGGAATCATAAAAACATTGTGATTAGGAAGGAAATATCTAAACTGTTTTGTGTTCTTCTGTATCCAAAATCTGTGCAATATGTAAATGTAGAATTAGTGATGAAAATTTTCATTGAAAATTTAATGAAAATATATTTTAAAAGGAGCTAGATGGGTTAGTTTGTACATTTTTGTGTGGGGAGGTGATGGTGCTTCTTTTATTTGTTTTCACATGCACTAGAAATTGTTTGTGAAAGTCATACGGTTATAATATTTTGGTCATGAGGTACTGAGCCTGGTTGATGATGGAAACATCAACATTCACATTACAGTTTGTAACTGACTGACTTCAGTATTATTTAAAAGATAGAGGTTGAGATTCCCATGGTACCTGATCAGAAGAACACAGTCCATGGTGGGACAGGACCCTTTGAAATGAATCTGTCAGCAGTGGGTTCGGAGTAAGAGGAACATAAGTGGGAAGCCCTCCAACAGTGAATAGGTTTCTTTTAAAAATGGAAATAACATATTATTGGGATTAAACAAATTATTCTTTAGAAAATTTTCATCTAGAAAATTCTTGACTTCACTTAAAACTCAGCTTGACACTTTGGTCATGGTAGGGGTTGAGCCAATGCCTTTTAAATATTAAGTGCATGCTATAATGCTGGGTGACAAACACACTCACCTGAGAAACAAAGTTAATTAGCATTACAAAGCTCAATTCTTATCATTATTATAGTTAGTGACCTTTATTCCAAAGAGAGATATGAACTCTTATTTAGTCCTTATGTGGATATGTGTCCCTATCTTTTTATTTCTGATATAAACTGTACTGTTCTTTCCCCATTCTTTTGCGTAATCTATACCCCTATGTTAGTGGCCTATGGATCTATTTTGCATTTCATCTACTTTTAGACTCTTTCTTTGGAAAGAAAATGCATATACCATTCCTGCCTGTGGTTTGTTTGTTTGAGAAATCCAGGTAATTCTTTTTAAACATCATTAACAATGCTATTACAGGCTTAGCTGACAAGAGGCATTAGGGCTATTGTGATGACCCAGACTCTAGGAGATATGGTAGACCAGGCATACAAATGCAACATAAGGAAAGTTGGACCTCTAACTTCTCACGAAAGGGGAGGGAGATGCCATCACCTTTTAATAGGCCCATTTGCTCTCCCATTCTTATGCTGCCTACAGAAAATACTAGCCTGTCCAACACTTATATGGTGAGAATAAACAAATCTATAATTTTACATCCCTGCTTACCTCATGACATAATACTCTCCACAAGATAAGGTATTTTCAAGGAATCTGTTCTGTGAGTACAGAAATCAGAAAAACAAATGACTACATTAGTCAATCAAAAGTTCACAATTATTAAGAATCACCTAAACTGTATCTGAGACACTGTGAATTAATGATAAAAGGCCCATTAAATGGATTGGATGATAATTAGTGATATATATATATATCACTAATTTGAGGCAATAGGAAGGTGAATTGGCTGATCACAGTATATATATATATACTAATGTCCAACTCTTTGTGCTTAATTTGTGTATGTTCCCTGGCATGTGTTCTTCCTTTGATAGACCTACCCCAACTTCACATGTATATCATATCACTGTAGGTGTTGAGTTATAATGGAAAATGTCACACATTGCTTTGAATCAAGAAAGCTGGACAGAGAATATGAATATTATAAGCTTGATCCACAGGTGCATTCATACATCCTGTCTTACTGTAGCAAGCCCATCTTTGAAACAGCAATTTAAAGACACCCCAACCTCCAAAACTATATAGGTCCTGCTCACTTCCCCATTTTCTTCAATGCTGTCTTTTTTTAGTTAATTTCTAGATATCCCGTAAGATTAATTTTTCTGAATTATCTACAGAACAACACCTTTCTAACATTTTTTTTTTTTTTTCGAGACAGGGTTTCTCTGTGTAGCTTTGCACCTTTCCTGGAGCTCACTTGTAGCCAGCTGCCTCGAACTCACAGAGATCCGCCTGGCTCTGCCTCCCGAGTGCTGGGATTAAAGGCGTGCGCCAACACGCCGCTCCTTTCTAACATTTTTATAGTTCCCAGAAAAAATGTGCTCTTCCCTTATAATCTAGTTTGTCAGTCCGCATTAACTGTTCTTCTCCCATCTTTCCACAAAACCCCAGTTCTCTTGATTTGACAGTTCCCATCATCATATCCCCAGTGACAGACCAGGCATAAGTACTTTAGCAGTTCTGGAGATACTGACACTGGCCACAGTGATGCATTATCCTTATCTTTTGCATGATAATTTAGAATTTTAAAATGTTTACAGTTATTTTTTAAAAAGTAGCTAATGGATTGTGCATTTCTCTTTTTATTGTGGAAAAATACCTGACAATAGGAACTGAAGGGTTTTTTTTGTCGGGGAAGTTGAGGCAATAGGAAGGTGAATTGGCTGATCACACCATATCTCTCCTGAGGAAGCAATGTTGAAAGCTGGTGCACTACTCAGTTTCTTTTTTCTCAGTCTAGAAATCCAATTCCTGAAATGGTGCCGCTCACATTTAACATGAGTCTTCCCACCTCACTTAATCCATTCTAGAACCTTCCTCACAGAGGTTTTTGTCTCCCAGGTGATTGATTCTAGGTTCTGTCAAGTTGACAGGCAATATTAATAATCACAGAATGTGAAAATTACATCAAATAATTATTAGGCTGAATAGCTAGGGAAAAGGACAAAAAAATCTTCTCATGCTTAGTACAGGCATAATTTCAATTGTCAGTCTGTGGTGACCGAATCCATACCCCTTTAGCCCAAGTGTAATGACTGGCTAGATATTGCTCTCCTTCAATTCATTTTCTCAGTAGCTTTTTCTCCCAGATCTTTTTTGTTTGGTAGGTTTTGGTTTTTTATTTGTTTTTTTTTTTTTTTTTTTTTTTTTTTTTGAGACAGGGTTTCTCTGGGTAGCTTTGGTGCCTGTCCTGGATCTCATTCTGTAGACCAGGCTAGGCTCAAACTCACAGAGACTTACCTGGCTCTGCCTCCTGAATGCTGGGATTAAAAGCGTGCACCACCACCACCACCGCCCTGCTTCACTCAGATCTTATAAGGTCTCCAAAATGCTGTCTTTTGCATAAAGTTTACTTCTGAATCTAGATAGACTATCTATACTATAATTTGACTAACAGGACTTGAGACACTGTGTAAATGATGGAGGGAGGAGTCTCTCCTAGCTGCGAAGGTGCTCAGATGATTTCACTTCTGACCATTGTCCTTGAATATGACACAGTATCCCTAAAACTCACGAATTTCTAGAAAATATCCCAGAGGTCTCACTCTCCTGCAGCTGTGCTATGTATGTGCTCAGCTTGGAGCATAGCTGTGTTACCTACGTTGGCATTCCATGTCCCTCATGGTTTTGACATGATAGTGAATCTATCATTACTCTACCTTGCCCTTCCAAGCTATGACTGTTATTTGCTCTTTCAGAAGATTCACAGTACTTTGAAGTGATAATGCTAGAACCTGTAGGCCAACTCTCATTCCTGGTGCCATCCTGCTCTGTCTTCACTCACTGAAAATCTGAGTTAACTATGCCTCACCACCAGTCCTTTCCATCATCAGTTCTGGTCATAATGCATATGACATTTAACATCTTCCATAATATTTATCACATTTTAAATGAAAAACAAAGTACATGTATCTATACTTGCTCAAAGTTATCTTTTGAAATATGATGCATTATAAAATGGTTAAATCAGCAAATGCATTTCCTTACATCCCTAACATGTTTTTGGTAAGAATCTAACAAACAACAAAATCTATTCTCAAATTTTCAGTTGTGCAATAAGTCATTACTAACTGTAATTATCATGTTGAATATTAGTTCTGAAAGTGTTCTAGATCCAACTTTGCATCTTTATCAGAGATTCCCTTAACACCCCAAGCCTTGTGCTACTAAAGTTTCATTGTAGTAATAACATCTATGAATACACAATTTTAGCTTCTACATATGTTAGAGATATTTTCTCCATTGGACTTACCTGACATGAGTCAGATTTATCTATATTCATGCAAGTGTCAGGATTTCTTCCATTTTTGTATTTGAATGTGTTCTATTTTCTATATACACCACATAGTCTTCATCTACCAATGGGTGTTAAGTTGGCTCCATGTTGTTTTGTGTGCATGAATAATGCTAAAATGAAGATAAGAGAACTTATATTTCTTCAACATATTGCTTCCACTTCTTTAGCTATTTACATAAAGATGAGATTAAGAGATCACATGGAAGTTCTCTCTATAATTTTTTTATGAACTTCTGTAGTTTCTCATAGTGGATCTACTAATTTTCCATTATCACCTACAGTGTTCAAGAGCTTCCTTTTTTCCACATTCCACACTTAACTTTTATCCTTTTGATAATAGTTAAGTTTTTTTTTTTTTCTTACCCAAGCTTCGATTCCATGATCAAGGTTATTGTTGCTTTAGAAGACTTAATCCTAATTAGGTTGCAGAGTGCTCAAAATATTTTCTGGTCTTGTTTTTGTGCATGTTTCTGGATGAGCTGAATCAATGAAATGTGCAGACCTCCTCATGTAAATGCTTAGAGAATGAGAATTTTGTAAGAGAAAATTGTCTTTTTGCTGAGACTCTGGCCTGCCAGCCCTCGGCTTGAACAAAGCCTTTTCTTAAATCAGAAGTGGTGACTCTAGGTTCTGAGATACTCTTCAGGGCCCACTGATACTGGATCTCCTTCTACTCCAGTGGCTGTTTATTCCCAGGATTTTCTTACCTGCTTTCTTTCAGTTTCTAAATATTGGAGCACCTGAGGTTCCTTGCCTCATCCCTTCCCTGTACACATTGCATCATTCATCTCTTAACTCTATTTGATGTTAATTTTATGTTATACTTGACCTTATATGGCCAGATATCTTGAATTAATTCCCTGGCTTCAGACTACGAGTTCCAGACTTATTCAACTATACAATTGAAAAATCTACTAGAATAAGAATATCATTATTCTAGAAAACATGACGGAAAAGACTATTTCCTCAAATATGTTTTCCTCTGCTGGTATTTTCTGTCAGTAAGTGACACAATATCCATTTTAGTATCATGAAAAAAAAATAATGTGTAAATTGTGATTTTTTTTTTTACATTCCCAGTGCTATCAGCTGGAGCACCAATAAGCCTTCAACACGGCAAGCCTCTTCTGAACACATTTATCCCACTGCATAATTCTCCTCTCAAAACTATCAACTCTCTCAACTCTTGGCAGACACACTGTATTGAACTTGTTTCTACCTCAATTGCTGCTTCTAGGTAACCAACAATGCAACCAGAATCACTTTTCTAAAGTATCAATCACATCATAGACGTTTTTCTTTATTGAATGTTTCTTAGACTACAACCCACACTCTTCACTACAGTTCAACATTTTATTTTCTCTCACTATTCTCTAGCTCAACTGGACTAAGGATTAGGATCTCAAATAAATGAAGAAGTTTACAGTAAAGGGTTTTTAGATTAGCTCTTGTCCTGCTGGAAAATATCTGCATGAAAAGCTCTTTTCATTGATAATACTGTTTTAATAAGTAAATGTTTAGCTATACAAATTTGGCAAATAGGGAAGCAGCGACACATTCCAGCGACATTGGTTTGGATTTAAAGGCAGAAGGATCACGATGGGCAAGAGCAATGGATTGGGTTTGACAGGACAGGAGATAGAGAGCTGGAACAAGATTTAAGTCCCAAATTGGGATAGAATGTAGGGCTAGGGTATGAAAGTCCAAAAAAGATGACAGACTTAAGACAATTAGAAGTCAAGGGAGGTAGAGGAATAGAAATCCCCACCAGCCAAGGAGACCCCGAAGACTCCGGTCTTGAGCACAGGGATTAGAGAGGGGTCATAAGAGGCCTGGGTCTTCTCCCTGCTTTCCATGTGAGTCTCTGGCACTGCTTGCCTAGCAGCGTGGATATGCAGCTGGAGGTCAGTATCGTTCTCGTAGGCATTGAGGTTCCAGCAATCCTGGCTTAGGTTCAGAGGTCCTGGTTTGGGAACAAAGGAAATTGACACTCCATTTTTCACCCAAGGTTTGAAGGCAGATGAGGGCTTGGGCTCTGTATTCTGTCTTCTGTTTTTCACCTCTGAGACTTCGAACCACAGCGGTCCATCAAACCGTCTAGTCCCCTTCTTGCATTGGCTGAGAGCCCTCAGCACAGTCTCCTTAGCACAGGGATCTGGACACTGGTCAGGACTCTCTGCAAAGCGGGTTCTATGCTCCAGAGAGGTTGGAGGGCTGCCTCTACCCTCAGGAGGGGCAATCTTGACCGTCACTGGGCTGCAGGTCCATCTAGGGTTCCGTACACTCCAAAGCCATCGTTTCATATACCTGTCCCAGGCGCTGGAGAGATCTAGGCCCAGGGTGGCCTCTGCTGGAGGTCTAGTGGAGGAGCGCCTCCAGGTTCCCACTACCTTCTGGGGCGTGTGGAGGTTCCTGTGGGACTTGAGGTCAGGGTCTCGCTGAACCCAGTCAGACCAAGGTCTAGACCTTGGGCACCTGGGGGCAGAGGCAGGCATTGATCTCTGGGGCGAGCCCAGGGAGCTGCCCATGCTCACAGCTTCCGGCAACCAAGGACCTTCCAAGGGCAGGACCGTTGGCTTGTGGTCACGAGGCTGGGAGAGGATGCTGGGAACTCACACACGTGCTGTAGTTTCAAGACAGTGGGTCCACAGTTCCCACTGGCCTCTCCCAATGTGTGTTACTCATTTGTACCTGCACTTCACTCTTATGAACTGTACAATTCTTAAATGTTTATAAATACATGCATAATGTAATCATCAATCCAGAAACACATTCCTATCTATTTGCTCCATAGCACTTAATCTCTCTGGAATCGACTGTGTCTTTCTATTGGAGTAGTCTTGGGTGGCTGGCTCTTTCTCACTTCCATTCCTGCTGTGGCATGCACCTCATTTCTTTTTATGCCCCAAATTATTCCATTGCAGGGATAATTGCATTTGTTGATCACTTCCATCAAGTGCAACATGTCTGTTGGGAACAATCCTGCTTCAGAAGCTGAATGTATGTTGGACAAATTAGACTCGCTGAGTCATGGTAATCTCTGGTTTGACCTTTTAAGAGACCACCAAATTGTTCTCAGTTTTGCACTATGTGACACCTAACCAGGAACCTCACTTTGATTATCCTCTTGCCATTTAGAGAGAGGAGGTGTAATGATTTTTGGAGTTCACAGAAATTACATATGAGCTGTTTACAGAGCAAACTTTCTTTCATTATAGGAAAAACATGAGCATATTCTTTGAATACTTGTAGCTAGAGTTTTCCTGCCTTGCCCACAGTCAGGACAAATCTCTAACACCTGCCAGTCCCACAGATGCTCAGACCCAACCAAGTAAACACAGAGACTTATATTGCTTACAAATTGTATGGCCGTGGCAGGCTTCTTGCTAACTGTTCTTATAGCTTAAATTAATCCATTTCCATAAATCTATACCTTGCCACGTGGCTTACCGGCGTCTTCATATGCTTCTTGTCATGGTGGCAGCTGGCAGAGTCTCCTTCCGCCTTCCTGTTTTCTCTGTTCTCCTCTCTATTGGTCCCGTCTATACTTCCTGCCTGGCCACTGGCCAATCAGTGTTTTATTTATTGACCAATCAGAGCAATTTGACATACAGACCATGCCATAGCAAATGCTCTTAAGAAAAACTAAATACCTAGTTTTCATTTCATTATGTGGGATGTATTTTTCTTCTAGAATAGTTGTTAATGTCATTCTTTACTATTTATCTTCTATGGAAAGGTTGGTTGTAGGCCACAGTTTAAATTTTAGTACTGATGTTCATTTCATGTTGACTCCTGAAATGTTAGCTTGCTAGGAATTCATATATAGTTGTCTTTATCTTTGGACACTGATGCAATCTGTCTCCCCACCTCCTTCCTTTTTATCTCTTTTCCTCTCTTTCTCAGTCCCTGTATTTATGTCTTACTTTCTGTTTTGTACTGTTACTGTATGTTTTATAGTTTGGAGACTGAGTTTGCCCCTGTGCCCCAAGTTTTTCATATGTGGAAAGCTAGTTTTCTCAGTTTGGCCATAATAGCAAGAGGTCATTAGTCTACTAGAGGTGTGCCCACAGAAGAATTTAGGAAATTGTAATGGGTTTCCTTGATAAGCTATCTCAAGAGTTCTGTTAGAAAGAAGCAAGTGAGCTCTTTTATGGTGCCTTTGGGCCCCTGTACAAATGTGATCTACCACCGTTCTTGCTTATGAACCTTCCATCATCGTGACACTATCCACATGAGGTCTTCAAGAGAGCCCATCTGAAGCCAGTACCCTGCCTGTGAACCTCCAGGACTGTGATCAGAATAAACCTTTTTGTTTTAGAAGGTAGCCTACCCCAGGTACCTCATCATAACAGTAACGAATGGCCACTGTGTGTATGAAGTAAAAAAGAAAGATTTTCAAAGCTTAAACAACAAAAGGTTGTGATGCTAAGTGAATATAATGATCACTTTTGAAGGACTGTTAAAGACACTGTAAAATGCACTATACCCTTTAGCATTTTTTCCTAGGTGCATGTGAATAGAAAACCCCTGAATGGGTCACGATGCTAAGGGACAGAAAGCAGAGGGACGCAAAAGAACCAAATTCTAAAACAAAGTGGTTTCACTAGGATTGGAAGGAGGTATTCGGTGGACACTAAAAAGATTTTGATAAGAAGGTCCAAGTTGTCAGGAATTCAGAGAAAAGCCTCCAGTACTGCCAAATGAAATTCTTTCCCCTCACTGACTAGATTATTTTCATTCCCCCAAGGGTCCTTAAGTAATGAGCTCAAAAATACAACTTTGAAAACAGAAAGTCATTCTAAACTGTAACATTCTTGTCAATCTTGCAGTTCTTGATAATGATGCCAAGAACTTAGAGCCCTCGGAATCCTTCAGGAAGTATTATCATTGTAGTGGATGAGTAATGCCTGAGGGTACAGATTTCTTTAAATGAATGTTTTCTTCTTGATTCTAGTTTTCTGTGTCCTATAGGAAACTGCAGTAAGCTCACTGAATATTGTATTAAAGTGCTTACCCCAGTTAGTATTAACTATCAACTTGAAACCCAAAAATTTAGTCTCAACTAAATGACTTTATCGAGTTGCTCTGTGTGTATTTCAGAGAGGGATTTTTCTTGATTGTTAATTGATATGGGAGGGTCTATCCCACATTGTGTAGCACAATTCATTGGGCTGATAATCCAACACGTATAAGAAAGCTAGCTAACTATGAGCTAGCAAGTGAGGCAGCAAATGGTGTTCCTTCAGGTTAATGTGTTTCAAGTTCCCCTTTGAGCTCCTGACCTGTCTTCCCTCAGTGAAAGAATATAACCTGGAATATGAAGTAAATCCTCCACCCAGAAGTTGCATTTGATTGGAGTGTTTAATCAAAGGAACAGGAAGCAAGCTAGAATATGGTCTAAATCTTAAAAATCTTATTGAAAATATAACACAAATAGAATGCATGCACACAAAATGGGAAAAGACGAAGCTAGATAAAATCTCCAGCATGGCTAGGGGAGAAAATCATACCTCACTGTGTAGCTATTGGCAGTTAATGGCTTCTAGAAGAAGTAGAATCTGTTTCCTTCAGGGCAATCCTTGAACTCTCATTCATGTGCCAGTAAAAGTTCCTGTACTCATGGACTATAAGCAGCACTAAATGAACTCAGGGGGTTTTAAACAAAAATGACCATGAAACCAGGATTTGAAAATGATGGTAGGTGATAGCATGCTTGATGGAGAGGGAACAGAGGATGCATTTTATCAGCACGTTATACACATGTATGACATTCTCAAACAACAAAAAATAAAAGCAAATGAAATTCTTTGGAAAAATATAGCATGAATACATCATTTACCACATTCCCTCCCAACAGAAACAAGTTCCTACATAATTTCCCACCTCTTTTATAGCTTACTCCATCCCCTGAGCAATGCTGCACGTGTGTTTGTTTCTCTATGCTGTCTTCCATTTCAGCTCATAAGCATTTGTATTTTCTTATTTTGTCAAGGTGAGGGTCAAATTTTATTTATATTTTTAATGTCTTCTCTTAAATTCTACCTTGAGAGTATTCTTAAGTAAATGCTTAAAAACATCTTGAAATGCAATTAAAATACCAAACAATTCACCCATTTACCTTTCAGGTTTCATTAACTTTTAGTATAGTCCCAGATATGAGTGCTCATCACAATGGTGAGTGTTAATGGTTCTACCACGTTACAAAGGAACACGTATCTAAATTCTATCATCTGTTTCCCCCAACCTTCTCTCAGCCATCAACAACTACTAATATACACTATATCTCCATTATATTGCACTTTCAAAGACATCTGTTTCTGTGGAGTTGCACAACATGTGGCACCTCCTGACTGTCTTTTAACATTGTTCTAATTGAATCATGTATGCCAATACTGTTCATGTCACGAAATTGTGCTATTGTGTGGAAATATTACACTTCATGTAGTCTTTCATCAGCCAATTGATACATAATTTGTCTGTGCATTTGTATTATGAATAACAGAGCTTTACGTATTCACAGCTGAACAACTTTTACTCAAATATCTTCATTTTTCTTAAAACAAAATTTCTGGCCATTTGATAATGCTTTTTATTGAAAGACCAGAGAAAGTGTCAAAATGTTCTCCATACTGGCAGCAGCATTTTGTTTTCTCCAGCAGTGCATGAGGGTTCTGATATCTATCTGTGGCCCTCCAACTGATGATCACCTAGCTTTTGATTCTAGATATTCTGCTCTGTGAGAAATGGTGTTTCAGCAGAGATTGCTTTATATTCACTTAATGAACAACTTGGAACATCTCATGAGCTCAATTTACACCAGCCTCTCTTTGTTGAAGAAAAATAGATTCACATCCTTGGTTTTTGTTTAGCTGGGCTATGTGTCCATTTTATGTTTGGCATGCTTTTTTTTCAGTTAAAATGTTCTATTGTATTTACTCATTTTCCATTGTATTGTGTTGCTTAAGGACATTTCCATACACATACATAGGTTATGCTGAGTGTATTGTCCCTCTGCCTCGCTCTCCTCTCACTTCCCACTCCTTCCCCTTCCTATACATATCCTATTATCTCCAAGACAGTTTCATTTCTACTTTTGTGTCATGGGTATATAATTGATTTTATATATCTACATAAAAATTAGGATCCACACATAAGAAGAAACATATATTCATTTTCCTGAGACTGGCTTTATTTCTTGATATGATTATCTCAACAAGTATTAATTTTCCTGAGAATAACATAAGCTGGGTGTGGGGGGGTGGTAAAAAACACAAGTTTGTTTTCCATTTCTCTGTTATTAGACATTTAGGTTGGTTCATAACCTACATAGCTATTTTTTTTTTTTTTTTGGTTTTTCAGGACAGGGTTTCTCTGTGTAGCTTTGCACCTTTCCTGGAACTTACTTGGTAGCCCAGGCTGGCCTTGAACTCAGAGAGATCCGCCTGGTTCTGCCTCCCAAGTGCTGGGATTAAAGGCATGCACCACCGCCCGGCTATTTTGTATAGTGCTGAAATAAGCATTGGTGCAAAAGAATGTTTTGATGTGTTGAGATAAAGTTCCTTAGATAAATATCCAAGAGTGATATATCTGAATCTTCAGCCTATGTTCTCTCAGTCATGAAGTTTTGGCCAGGATGACAGTACCATCCATGAACTTCCCTCCTGTGGAGCAAATCACAATCCAATCAGAAATCAATTAGCTACCATTGACTGGGTTTAGAATTAATTGTACTGGATCTGGAATCAACTTAAAAGCAAGCTACTGGGCACTCTTATGAAAGATTTTTCTCAATCAGATTATTTGAAGTTGGAAGACCCACCATAAATATAGGTGGCACTCTCAATATCAACCTAGACAAGAAATAGAAGAATGAATGACTTCTTTTTTGCCTATTGCCTTCACTCTTGCTGGCGACCTTTTTCATTTTATTGCTGCCACTGCAGTATTCCTTCACTGATATTATAATCAGATTCTTTTGTTTCCAACATAGGCTGAAGACCAGCAACTCTACAGAGATCCTCTAGGCCTTCAGCCGCAGTTCAGAACTGCTGAGATATCCAGCACTGTGGAACTGAGAAACTTTTATATTCTCAGCTTCTCCAATGAATCAACCATTGTTGTACTCCTTAAGCAATATGGTAAAAGTCACTCTAATTAATTTCTTTTAAATATGCTGTCATTCTATAGGTTCATAGGGGGATATTCCCTCTTTTACTGTGATTTTCATTCATATCATAAGCCATGCCAATATAACAAAGGCCATATATGGGGAATCTGTAGATAGTATCACATTAAATAGAAGAAATCCCCAAGGTGTTTTCCACATTTCCATGAAAACCAGGAATAAGACAAAAATGTCCACTCCATCCATTGCTGTGCAATATAGTGCTTGATGTCTTAGCTACAGCAATGCAAAAAGAAAAAAAATGATATCAACAGGGAAAGAAGTAAAAGTTTTCTTATTTTGCAGATGACATGATTATTTACAGAGAATACCCTAGAGAGATCATTAAAGATTGTTAAATCTGATGAGCACATACAGTTGTCAGAATACAAAATTAACACACAAAAACCAGTAGCTTTCCTGAACAGGGCAACCTACTGAAAAAGAAATCAGAGAAAGAATCCCTGAAACAAAACAAAACACATGCAACACACACACACACACACACACACACACACACACACACACACACGAATGCATGAAAAAAAAAAACAGGGTGTGAACCTAGCTAATGAAATAAAGACTTCTACTGTGAAAATGTTAAGACACTGAAGAAAGAAAGAAATGAAGACACTAAAAGGTAGAAATTCCACGTTCATGTATTAGAAGAATTAATCTGTGAAAGTGACTATCTTTATCAAAGTAATCTTCAGTCCTTTATTGTAATTTCTATAGATTTTGTTTCACCTCCATTTCTATGTGAGAGGATGCATTCACAGCTGTATTTTTATAGAGAGAGTTTCCAAATATCTCACCTACCTCTGATGTATGATCTCCTTCTCCAATTCAGCACATGATATTTGCTTGAATCACCTTTTGATCTCAATTTTGTTTATTTGTTTGTTTGTTGGGAGCAGCATCTTGCTGTATAGCTCTGAAGAGCTTCAAACTGACTAACTGTTCCAAGCTGGCCTTGAATTCTTTGTTCCTGTGTCACTCCCTTAAGTGCCGGAATTACACATGTGAGCAACCATACACATTGATTTTATTTCATTTTCAAATCATTAAAGAGAGAGGGTAGTAGGAATTGAACATTACCAGTGTATAATTTATATGTATGAAAATGTCATAAGAGTTTACATTTACACACACATATAGAGAAAGGAGGGAGGGAGAGAGAGAGAGAGAGAGAGAGAGAGAGAGAGAGAGAGAGAGAGAGAGAGAGAGAAATCATAAGCTAGAATAATCTTGATCTAACTACAAAGCCGAGGATGACCTTGAACTCCTAACCTTACTATTTCCCAAGTGCCAAGATTACAGTTGTGGACCACCATTCACTGCTTCATGTAATTTTGTGTGAACTCAGGACTTTGTGAATGCCAGTCAAGTATTCCACCAACTGAGCTATAAACTCAGCCCTTCCTTAAAAGTCATTATTATTTTGTATGCTAGCTGCAAAATAACTACAACAGCAACAACAATAGTAATAACAATAATGATAAAGAGCTAAACAGATTACTCAAGAATGCTTTTACAAGTAAATACATGAATTCAGTTTGTGTGTATGTAGCATCATAGTCACCTGGAGATCTAGCTAAAACAGACTAGGTCTGGATGAATCTTAACAGTTTACCTTTCTAAAACCTACCCAGGTAATATTGATGGTGATATTGGACGTACTACAATGAGAATAATTACTAAAGACTTTGTATTATTATTATTTTAAGGATTTGTTTTTTATTTAAGTGAATTCTAATTGTATATTTAAAGGAAATTTGAAGGCCATATAACATTTTTATTTATTTGAAAAAAAAAACATTGAGGAATATTTCACAAAATCTAGTAATTATTGAAGTCACCTGAGAATGTCATTAGGATGATGAGTAGGATTCAGTATATATTGTGTGTGCTTTTAAATTCTGTATTTCTAGTAGTTAAAAATCTGTAGAGGGACTAGCAATCTTGGCTGTCCATTGCATGGCTAACTGGAAATGGGGAAGCCAGCAAGAGCGTGCGCGCGTGCGCGCGCACACACACACACACACACACACACACACACACACACACACATTACTGCCTGCTGCCAAGATCTCCAGTTGTTTTCAATGCACAGGGCTATATCTATAATCTCAGCACTTGCTGCACATTAAAATGTCTTGAATAATTCTATATCCTTCTTTTGTAATTACTGGTTTGAAGAAATTTCTGGAATTATATTTAAAATCTATATGAAAAATCTGTCCAGTGAATATGATTCTGAAGTTTTCAGAGACGCTGATCCATTGTGGTCTCTGACTTCCCATTTGTGGCCAATATTAATGACCTGAGATGCATGAATGCAGAGCTTCATCTTTCCATCCTGCCTCATGTTTATTGGTCCAAAGCTGTATTAGAGAATTATGTCCATTCATAAAAAGGCCTCTCATTTGACCAAGATAATAACATTGGTCTGTTCTTCTGATATAAAATGTAATTAAGGGCCAAAAAGATGGTTCAGCCAGTAAAGAAAGCCACTTGTTGCCAAGCCCGATGACTTCAGTTCAATCTTCTGGACCCACAACTGCTTAAAGTTGTCATCTGGCTTTTTTATGCACATTGTAGCACATCTCTACCATAAATATAAATAAATAAATAAATAAATAAATAAATATAAAGACAATTGATGTGTTTGAAAAATAAAAATATAAGACAATTTAAATATTGTATCAAATGACCATAAGGCAAATGCTAAATATAGAGTTAGTGTATGGCCCTTCATAAACATTTATTGACACATTTTTTTTGCTATCTTTATTTCAAATTTTACCCTCCATTCATGAATTTAGCTTTTTAAAAGAAATTCTTTTAGACCATTATGTCTAATACCTTAGAGAAAAATATTATATTTGTTTCGTTGTGTTGTTTCTTTTTAAAACTTTAGACAATGATCTAGCCATGTGCCTCATGCTAGCCTTAAAATCTACATGAACAACATGGACGTGAGTGGAGGTAATGAAAGACAAGGTTCGAGGGAAAGAGAGCTTAGGGGAGCAGGAGATCACAGCTGGATCAAGAACAGAGACGGAGAACAAGGAATAAGAGACCATGATAAATGAAGACCACATGAGAATAGGAAGAAGCAAAGTACTAGAGAGGTCCCCAGAAATCCACTACGATACCCCCACAATAGACTGCTTGCAATGGTCGAGAGAAAGCCCGAACTGACCTACTCTGGTGATAGGATGACCAAACACCCTAACTGCCGTGCTAGAAACCCCATCCAATGACTGAGGGAACCGGATGCAGAGATCCACCACCAGGCCCCAGGTGGAGCTCCAGGAGTCCAATTGGTGAGAAAAAGGAGGGTTTGTATGAGCAAGAATTGTTGAGACCAAGGTTGGAAAAAGCACAGGGACAAATAGCCAAACGAATGGAAACACATGAACTATGAACCAATAGCTGAGGAGCCCCCAACTGGATCAGGCCCTCTGGATAAGTGAGATAGTGGATTAGCTTGATCTGTTTGGGAGGCATCCAGGCAGTGGGACCCAGACCTGTCCTCAGTGCATGAGTTGGCTGTTTGGAACCTGGGGCTTATGCAGGGACACTTTACTCAGCCTGGGAGGGGAGGACTGGACCTGCCTGGACTGAATCTACCAGCCTGAGCTGAATCCCCAGGGGAGTCTTTGACCTGGAGGAGATGGGAATGGGGGATGGGCTGGGGGAAGGCGGGGGCAGGGGAGGGTACGGGAGGGGGGAGGACAAGGGAATCTGTGGCTGATATTTAAAATTAAATTAAATTATAAAATAAAATAAAAAAGATCTCAATTCCCTGAATTTGACTCCACAGTACTGGGATTACAGGTGTCTGCCACCATGCCCTGCTGCAGTTTTTCCTCACTGACCTTCTATCTACTCCTACAAGGTATGAGAAACTTTGTTATAAGGAAAAGGAGAAACGTGTTCTTGTCAAAAGCCAGTTAAATTAATTTTTTTTTTTTTTTCCGAGACAGGGTTCCTCTGTGTAGCTTTGCGCCTTTCCTGGAACTCACTTGGTAGCCCAGGCTGGCCTCGAACTCACAGAGATCCGCCTGCCTCTGCCTCCCGAGTGCTGGGATTAAAGGCGTGCGCCACCACCGCCTGGCGTTAAATTAAAATTTAACAGTGAAACTTTCAATTCATAGAACAAACGAAGAAGTGATGTTTTATATAGCACTGTTTCTGCCCTAAGATAAAATTGTTAAGGGCAAAGATTATGTCTCTTGTTCAGTGTTGAATACAATTTCTTCCTTTTTCTGAATTCTCTACACTTGGTGACAGAGACATTCATGCTAAGGATCTGTAAGTCAGCATGCTGATCAACCCACAGAAAATAAAAGACTGAACTGATAGTGTAGCACAGGCTTCCTGAAATGCATGTACTGGCAGATATAGTGGAGTTAGCTGCAGTAAGTTAGGATCTTGTAACTCTCCTAGATTCATAATTCAAAGTCTCATGACTCGTTAAAATGCCTGAGACAGAAAACAGTAATTACAAAGGCATAATGAATGGGTGATTTCCCAAGAAGCTCTTAGGTGCATTAGATGTCACAGTAGGAGATATATTTCTGTAGCTTTTAAGAAAGATGAACTCCACAGGTACTGCATTGAGTACATGCTCTTTGCAAGCCAGGCTTTCTACTTGAATCATCACAAATAGCCTTCAGTACAAATAAAATTAGAAAGCTATTCTAAAGCATATTAAAGCTATTCATATCAAGAAAAAATAGTCATCATAAAGCATGAGTGATTCCTGATGATGTGAGGACCAATGGACACTATGTTGATTGGACCATTTGATTTGAAACCAGACCACATAAGAAGACAGCATAACCTTGGTATTAGTCAGGTCTAGTTGAGAACAGCATGGTAATATCTACTGCAAAGCTAGTCAAAATTATTTAATTAAGCTGGGCAGTGGTGGCACATGCCTTTAATCTTAGCACTCAGGAGGCAGAAGCAGACAGATTTCTGTGAATTCCAATATAGCCTGGTCTACAGAGTGAGTTCTAGGATATGCTCCAAAGCTACACAGGGAAAACAACAACAAACACAAACAAAAAACTATGTAATTAAATCCTACCAGTAACTAGAGATGGGTAATGTATTGTCACCTGAAGATCATGACAGCAAGGCATAGAGTAAATACTGCCAACATTTAAGGCTCTCAATGGTATCTGAACACAGTTCAACAGTGATGAGTATAGACACACTGGTGTGCTTGCTTTACTAGACTTCATGCTGAACAGATGCATACAATAGAGTGGCTCATCAGCTGGGAACACATGCAGCAGTCTTAGAAAGGTGTTACTTTCTAAATGCTGATGGATCAAGCTTTGTAGATAAAGCCAATTTTCTAAAAAGATTTCCATTTAACACACAAATCTTTGTGATCACCTTTTCATTTAAACTCAGTGTTGTACTCACAATGAAAGAACTTTGATCTGTAAGTCAATCATTTGAAACATGTTTGCAGGCTAACTGTTTTAGTATTTTAACACAAAGGGGGATATGAATGCCCATATAGAAAATATGAACCTTTTTACAAATAAATTTTGAAAGATATATCATCCGAGTTTTCGATTCCTAATTTTAATTAAAAGTGATGAAATAACCCCTATAGCCTAGCATTATAAAAGTCTGAATCATTTGTTTCAGAATTATTAAAAAACACATGAGGTTTTCTAATTATGATGTTTTTCAACCAAAATCCTATAGTATGATCACAATAAATAAAAGTGAATTTTAGAATATTGATAGACATTCTACCAAAGGTTATAAATTAACACATTTTAAACATTAATATCTACACTTATTAATTTTAAATCAAACACTAAATTTTAGTTTTTCCTATAAATATTACAATACTGGTCATATTATTGAACACTTCAGACTGGACCTTTCAGGAGTCCATGAAAAGAGAGTGATACTGAAAGCCTTAGGAAATATAGCTCTAATTTCCAGGCATTTTAAAATAAAGAACTCCTCTGTGAAATGTAGATGAGTAAGTCTATTTTTGTTGACTGTGTCAGTAAAGAAATAAAAGCAAACTTTATCAGACAAGAACTTCAGGCCATTCAAAGCAAGGCCTGTCAATCTACATTCCATGTGGACATCAGTTCAGTAAATAAAAGCCAAGTGGAGGGGGTACAGAGATATTCTGGCAATTCACTCTGAGACAAGGTCCTCGTTTCTTAAAGACAAAAGATCTTTTTGGAATATTGTCTTTGAAAGAAATCAAATCTAGATTTTTATCTGAATCTAGCATTGCAAAACAGAATTGTATATATAAGTATCCAAACATCTCCAACTACATAAAAATTGTGAACAAAAACTGCAGCTCTGGGTGGGTGGCAGAAACTGCCATGCTCAGAAGATTTAGCTGGTCCTTTCAGAAGATGATGAGAAAGGACACTCAGAATTAAAGAGAGGAAATACCTCAAAGCAGAATAGAGGAAAAGTCCAGAGATTTCTCTGTTTAGTCTCTATGCTCTCTTCTAAAATTTGTTCTTGTAGTAGTTGCTCCCCAGCACATCTATTAAACATTTAATTATTGTAAAACTAGATATTTATCTATTGTTTCTAATTAGAAAAAAAGAGAAATCTTTTGAAACTCACCACTGAAAACATATTTGCTTTATTGGTAACACTAATGGTACTAACTCATTTTTATTTCCACAGAAGTATGGATACATATTTCTGCTAAACTTAGTGAACATTGACTTTCTCCACACTGCTCACCTCACAACATAAACACTGTGAGCTCAGCCAAAGCTAAATCAGCTTCACTATATCATGATGAGCAGTATATTCTCATTGGAATTTCAACTAATAAATTTACTAGAATACTTCTCATGTCACCAGAATGTTGTTGTATAAACCTACAGTTAAAATTTGTCTTGGGCCCTCTAAAACAACTGAGCAAACCTCATATGAACTTGCAGAGACTGAAGGAACAACCACAGGGCCTACACATTATACTACAATTTTCAGTTTGTACTTTTATGGAACTTCTGAATGTGTGAATGAGTAGGTTTCTGGTTTTGTGACTACCCTTGGGGCTTTTTATTTTTCTATAGGCATATTCAACTGAGTTGTGTTTGTAATGTTTACCTAAATTGTGCTAGTAGTAATAAAAACTTGAAAGTCAAAAATTGAGATAAAAACCTGATAAATCAAAGGAGCAACTGAGAGGTGATCTGTTGATCTGACTCTCCACATTTTCCCGGTTCAACAGCCCCAGAAATACCCTCAGCCCATCCTTCTCTCTCTGGTCCCTCTCTATCAGACTTCCAAAGTCCTCCAACATCTCTATAGCTAATTCCAGTCAGTCAATTGGCTAGAGTAGTATATAATGCTGGATCGTTGTAGCTAACTGACTTGAAATTCTCGTGAGCAGTTTGTAATCCAGAGCTTATCTTTTGGTGGTGTTTATCAGCTTAGTGGCATTACCACAATTCATAGGGATTCAACATTGTAAGGTCCCAACATCCTTTTGGAGACTTCAAAGGTCACTATTAGGAATGGTCATGGTTCACTGCAGAAAATTTAAACATTTTAAATGTCATGTGCAGCAGATCTCAGAGAGGTTATTGGACCATAATCTATTAAATACATCTGATCTATTAAATACATCTGGTATATGCAAGCTTAATTTCTAATTACCTAATTCACACACACACACACACACACACACACACACACACACACACACACATATATATATTCCATAAGTGTGATTAGATCTTTCTATAACTGCTTGTCCTATAGGCCTATGTAATATACCTATAATATGCTATATGTTGTGATATGCAAAAAACTGTTTCATTTTACTAGAGACATATACTGGAACATTGTCAGTATTAATTTGTACAAGTACACCATGATTGCCATAACTTCTAATAAATGTGTAATTACAGAATCAGCCTTTTCAGAATGCAAAGCAATTGGCCATTGAAATCCTGAATAAATATCTATGGTATGGTACACATTCTTTAATTTTCCAAACTCTGTAAAATGAAACACATCAATTATTTAAATTTCATTTCTTTAAGTACCATTTGGGTTAACTGCTGCATGTAGTGGTATTTAGTTATACAGAGAACAAGTAGGACATTTCTTTATAATTTTCTTGGTTTGTTGCCAAGTGATAGAGGAATATTTCTTCAAATCTTTACTATTAACATGGTATTTCTTGTGAAATTCTGAGGCTTCTAGAACATTTCCTACCAATAGCTAATTAATGTCACCATTTCCTGGAGCTAGAGAGTCTGGTAGGCCCACATAGGATCTGATAGATGTTATGTATAAAGGATGATTTCTATTCCGGATTGTTTCTTGTAATGAATAAATAACAAAGTTAATTCTGAGTCATGCAGAATAAGTTCAGTCGTTTCAATATGTAAAACAACTTTTCTTCGCAAATTGAGAGTCAGTAATTATATTAAGAAGCTCTGGAAAATCTAATAATACCATGGGAATAGCATATAATTCTGGCTTTTTAACTGAATCATACAGACTTTGAGCTACTTTACTTATTTTCCCTGACTTATAACCTGCCTTTTCTGATTTATTTACATCAATATAGAATGTAGGGGCTCCAGAAATTGGTGTTCCCCATACAATGTGAGGAATAATCTATTTTGTTCTTTTTATAAACTGAAGTATCTTCTTTTTGGGATATTTGTTGCTAATATCTCCCAAAAAATTATTGGATGCCCTTTGCCAATGTTAATTTTCTGCCCATAATGAGACAATTTCAGCATTAGTAAAAGGTATCATGATTTCTGCTGGCTCTATTCCTGTTAATTGACAAAGTTTCAACTTTCAGAATCAATTTGGAAACATTTTCTACATATGTCTTTAATTTTTTACTCTGTGTGGTAAAAATTTCATTCTAAGATATCTTCTTTCTGCATAAGAACTCCTGTAGGAAAACTCATAGAGGGAAGTATGATCAGGATCCAGTCAAATTCTGGATTCAAGTGGTCCCCATGTACATACTGTAATTATTCTTCTACCAGAGCCACTTCTCCCTCAGCCTCAGCTGATATGGTTTTTTTAGAACTATTTAAGTCCTTATCACCTTGTGAGTTTTGAAATAAATGACTTAGTTCTTGAGTTGTTAATCCAATGTGGACAGTAGTCAGTTAATATCTCATTGCATTTTTTGAAAGTCTTTAAGAGTTTGCAATTGATCTCTCCTGATTTGTACTTTTTGTGTTTGAATCTTTTGTAAACCTATCTCATATCCTAGGTAATTGATAGAACTCCTCTTTGTATTTTTACAGGAGTATTTTGTAGTCCTCAGCAAGGAAAAATTTTCTTTTATCACTTCAAACATCTTTCCTAAGGTATCCGAATCTGAATCTGCTAGTAAGATAGCATTCAACTCTATTGCATTGTGTGACAGCATAATGTCACACACGCAATTTTCTGGTCCCAGGCATAGGTCTTTGAACTTCTTGACTTGGAAGCACAGCAGCTGGCATTATGGGAAAGTAAAGAGTTTCCCCAAGGATGACTTTTCCAAGCCTGTTCATCTCACAGCTTTTTTTAGGCCACAAGGCTGGCGTGACCCATATCGTTCAGGAAGTTGACAGACCAGAAACCAAGGTGAACAAGAAAGAAGTCCTAGAGGGTGTAATCATTGCGGAAACACCACCCATCATAGTTGTGGGCATCGTGGGATATGTTGAAACCCCATGAGGCCTCTAGACCTTCAAGACAGTATTTGCTGAGCACATCAGTGATGGGTGTAAAAGGCATTTCTACAAGAACTGGCACAAATCTAAGAAGGCCTTCACCAAATATTGCAAGAATTAGCAAAATGACATGGGCAAGAAACAGCTGGCGAAGGACTTCAATAGCATGAAGAAGTACTGCCAAGTCATCTGCATAATTGCCCACACTCAGATGCATCTGCTTCCTCTGCACCAGAAGAAGGCACACTTGATGGAGATCCGGGTGAATGGGGGCATTGTAGCTGAGAAGCTGGACTGGGCCCTGGAGAGGCTAGAGCAAGCAGGTTCCTGTTAACCAGGTGTTTGTTCAGGATGAGATGATTGATGTCATCGGGGTGACAAAAGGTAAAGGCTACAAAGAGGTGACCAGTCACTGGCATAGAAAGAAACTGCCCCCACAAGAACCATCGAGGGTTGCATAAGGTTGCCTGTATTGGAGCCTGGCACCCTTCCCCATGTGGCCTTCTCTGTGGCTCAAGCTGGGCAAAAACGCTACCATCATTGAACAGAGATTAACAAGAAGATTTACAAGATTGGTTAAGGCTACCTCATCAAGGATGGCAAGCCGATCAAGAACAATGGATCTACTGACTGTGACCTGTCTGACAAGAGCATCAACCCACTGTGTGGTTTTGTCTATTATGGTGAAATGACCGATGCCTTCGTCATGCTCCAAGGCTGTGTGCTGGGAACCAAGAAGTGAGTGCTCACTCTGTGCAAGTCCTTGCTCATCAGACCAAGTGACATGCTCTGGAGAAGATTGACATGAAATTCAATGATACCACCTCCAAGTTTGGCCATGGTCATTTCCAGACCATGGAGGAGAAGAAAGCATTTATGGGACTACTCAAGAAAGACCGCATTGTGTAGGAGGAAGGTGCTTAATGCCAGAAGCACTTTGTGCAGCTGGTGGGGTCTAAATAAATTTTTTTTCAGTGGGAGAAGAAAGCTATCATTCACATAATGTAAATTATAGATTAAGAAAATTGTTTGTGTATTATTTCCAATGGCTGTTATATAAAATATTGACACAAGGTGGGGCTGTTTAACATCCCCTGTGGAAGAATTTTTCACTGATACCTTTTAACAGGCTGAGACTTATTATAACTAGGCATTTGGAAGGCAAAATTTAGTCTTTCTATTCTTGTAAAGGTATAGTAAAAAAGACAGTCTTTTAAATCAATCACTAAAATAGACCATCCTTTAGGTAATAAAGAAGGCAAGGGAATTACAGGTTATAAAGAGGAAATTGTCTGAATCACCTTATTTATGGACCTTAAATCTGTTACCATTCTCCATTTTCCAGACTTCTTTTTAATGACAACTATAAGAGAATTCCAAGGACTGGTTGCTTCTTCAATATATTGAGCATCTAACTGCTCCAATATGAGCTGTTTTAGTGCCTGTAATTTTTCTGATGTCAAAGGTCATTCTACCCACATAGGTTGTCAGTTAACCCTTTTAAAGGCAGGGTTGTTGTTATCCTTAAAAGATAACTGGCTGTTGTGCCCTATGTATGTATACCTTGACTGGTTTGTGATTATTCTTGATAATAGCTTTAAAATTTCTCCCAGGAGCATTCTTTATTTTAAGGTCTGTTTCTGAGTTTGAAGGAATGTTAATGGGTGCTTTCCATTGCTGCAAAAAATCATGTCCCCATAAATTCATAGCTATGTTAGCCAAACATTATTTTAATTTTCCTATCTGTCCTTATGCCCCTACACAATTGACCCATCTTATATTGTGTTTTACCTGAGATAAAGTTCAAATTCCAAGAAGCTGAAAATTTACATCCTGAAGAGGCTTATCTGGATGCCAAGATTTGGGTGAGATTATTGTTACATCTACATCTTTGTCTACCAAACCCTCAATTTTAATGCCGTTTATATGAATTTTTAGCTTTGGTCTCTTATCATTTATATCAGTTTGCCAATATACTTGCTTACTTGTCTCTCTTGAACTTTTTGTCATATCTATAGAACTTGTTCTTTCTTTTGTCACATTCAGAGCAGCATGTTTTTTTTTTTTTTAACAATAGGTATTAAGTCTTTTAATTACTCTAAGGATGAGTTTCTCTGATGCTGACAGGGAATGATTGGGACAAATTTGATACTGTGGCCTGCGGGAGGCCCCTCAGGGTATTTTCTGATGGCAAAGGATTACCTTTCCTGTTCCTCATTGATCTGTACTCAGTCCAATGCAACCTTTGTCACAAACTTTCTGTGTGCTCCAGAAGGCTGGGGCCATCTATTTAGATTATTTCTAGGAAAACAAAAAACAAAACAAACAAACAAAAAAAAAAACATTGTTTCCAGGAATGCCTTTCTTGTAATCTCTTTTCTTTTCTTTCTTTCTTTGTTTCTTCCTTTTTTTTTTTTTTTTTTGAGACAGGCTTTCTCTGTGTAGTTTTGGTGCCTCTCCTGGATCTTGCTCTGTAGTCCTTAGACCAGGCTGGCCTCAAACTCACAAAGATCTGTCTGGCTCTGCCTCCCAAGTGCTGGGATTAAAGGCATGGGCCACCTCCCAGCAATCCCTTTTCAAAAGACCTTGTATAGCACATATCCTAATTGGTCTTAATAATAAAAACCCAGAGTCAGATATTGGGGTAAATGCTGAAAGACCAGAGAGAAGAAAATACAAGCCACAACCACTATCTCTTACATCACCAACTCCTCAGCCTGAAAGAGACTGAGCTCCTGTTTCCTCCCACCTTATATTTCTCTCTCCATCCAGCCATATCACTTCCTGTTCCACCTTCCTAGTGCTGTTATGAAAGGTGTGAGATCTCAAGTGCTGGAATCAAAGGTGGGTGCCACTACTGCCTGGCCTCGTTTCTCTTTTAGACTGGATCAATCTTGTGTAGCCCAGGCTGGCCATGATCTCACAGAGATCAATATTCCTCTACCTCCCGAGTGTTGTGATTAAAGGTGTGTGTCATCACTGCCTGGCCTCTATGGCTAACTAGTGGCTTAGCTCTGCACTCTGATCTCCAGGCAAGCTTTATTTGTTAGATCACAAACAAAATATCACCACAACCTTTTTTCTTTACCACAGTTAAAACATCTGACATTTTGATTTTTCTTAAAATTTCTAGAAATTACTCCTGTTATCAAATCAGCATCATAAGTGTGTGATTCAATATCAACTCTATTTTGGATCTATTCATCTAGGGGTGCTAATGTTGCCTTTAATGGCCTAATCACTCTTTTGCATTCTGAATTACCATTTTCAAAAGCCAAAGATTCAATTAATATTTATCTAACTTCTGGATCTGATATCCTTCTTTTTATAGCTGAAGTAAAATCTTTGTAAAAGAAATCAATGAAAGCTTCTTTCAGGCCTTGTATAATTTTAGTAAATGACTCAGTCTTCTTCCTTGATTCTTCAGCCCTGTCCCAAGCATTCAAAACTTCTATACAACAGAGTACCAAAGTGTGACTATCAATTTAGACTGTCTTTGCAAATCAGCACACTAACCTTTACTGAGAAGCTGCTCTTAGGAGATTTCTATAACTCTAGCACTACCTTATTCTATGACCCCAGCTTCCTCTTTCCACCACATTTTCCATTGTAAATGAGGGGTAACTTCCAATATTGCTATTGTTAATTTTTTTTCAGTCTAGTAGAAATATTCTGTTATGAATTTAACATCTGCTTCACATTGGGTGAATGCATACTATATGAAATGACTGTTTCTTTAAATCTCTTCAAAACATCTACAGGATTCCAGTCAACTTCTGCATAGCCTTGGGGATGTCTATCACCTGTTGTCATTCTTGTATGGTAAGTGGATAAACTAAGTGGGTTTTCTAATAACCTTGTGCCATTCCTCTTCACTTCTACATGCTAGGTTAGGTAGATTCTGCTCTAAATTCCTTTTTATATCTGAATATTTTTAAAAATTTTCATTAGGAGGTCTTTCTAAGGCTTGTGTCTTATCAGTAACAAGTTTTGCTAATGCTTACATCTTATCAATAGTAAGTGTTTCTAAGGTTTGCATCTTATCAGTCAAATTTTCATATTTGGCACAGTGTCAAACCATTTTAAGGATAAAAATATGAATCATCAAACTGATGGTAATTAAAATCAGTATTGTGTTAATCCTAGCTAAGTGGTTTATCCCCTTACTTATTTATTTTTTTCCATTTGCAAGCTATCCATAGTAGCATGAAACAGAGTTCTAACTCCCTGCTTTGAAATATGTTTGATTCTTAACACAGGAAAGATTTTTCCCCCTTTTTTTAAAAACCCAATTCCCCTTTTAAAAATTCCCAGGTATCTCAACAGATCTGATGACTTTTCAGTTCATCCACAGCAGTGACTAACTATAGCAGTGACAGAGCTGTGTAGGGCAAGGGGAACTAATGAGTTTCCAGGCAGCCAGATGAATACCGTGGTTGCTAGGTTGTCCAGTGAGCTGCCACTGTGCTACTCTGGCCAGGTTGATAGCACCTGTAGCTACTTGTGTGTGTCGTGGTGGTGCTGAGGGTGTGTGTGAGTGGCAGCATCAATTGAAGCCTGAGCAGATGTGAGCAGGTGTCAAGGGGACAGATTTGGCCTGGGGAGTGTGTCCAGGGAAAGCCCGCTTGGTGGGAACTGAGGACAGCAGGCTGCTAAGCCTAGAGGCATTTTGAACTGGAGGAAGGCAGCAGCTAGAAGCTGTTTTAGAAAGACTGCAAGGGACAATGCCCCGACTCACAGGGAGGGCTTGTGGGGAGGGAGACAATGCTGGCTGTGCTGGCAGCAGCGGCAGCAGAGAGGTGGCAGGTTCACCATCTTAGCGTGGTTTGAAAATGCCACCGTGTTGGACACCAGATGTAATGTTTACCCGAATTGTGCTAGTATTAATAAAAACTTGGGAGTCAGAAATTGAGATAAAAGCTTGATAAACCCAAGGAGCAGTGGATGGGTGATCTGCTGACCCTACCCTCCATGATTTTTCCCAATCCAAAAATCTCTAGAAATCCCCTTCAGTCGCTCTTTCTCTCTTCCTGTCCCTCTCTGTCTGACTTCCTCAGTCCTCCAACATCTCTATGACTAGTCATGGTCAGCCAATCACTGACTAGAACCTTGATTCAAGATGGTGCTATTGGCACCACAGAGAAGTAGTGCAAATAATTCTCCTGCAACATGTAATCATGTATGTTTTATCTTATTATATTTTATTTTGTTATAGTTCATTGTTATTTCGTAAAAGCCTGTGTTTTTCTGATGAGACACAGAAAGGGAGGTGATGCAGACGGTAGAGGAGGTCAGAAGGGACTAGGAGGAGTAGAGGGAGGGGACCTGTAATCAGGTTATATTGTATGAGGAAAGAATCTATGTTTAATAAGAGAGAAATAATTGAAAATAAAAAATGCTTTGGGTGTCCTTTCTTTACTTGTTCTGTGAGATTTGGATTCATTTGGATTAAACTACCACAGAAAAGTAAACCAGAGTGCCTCTAGTCCTTGTCACTATAGGAAAGATAAGATCTGATAAACCTCTGTGATGTGGGGACCTTGGACAAAAGATTTTGTGTGTACAGAAATGCATATTTTATAACTCTTCCTGAATAATTTGTGAAATCACTTATATTCTTTTTAAGGTTGTCTGTTTACCAATAATTTCAAACTTGATTCATTCATTTTTTTTTTGGTAATTTTAACATTTTTACTTATTTTCTTTGTGTTGCTTGGTTGTCTCCTGTGACCATCTGTTCTACATTTTAAATAAAGATACATATTCATTTATTCAGATGTGGTTTAGTATATAAATTTGAAATACACATTTTATTCCTCACAATCATTTTCTTCTTAAGAATGAATAAATTAGGCTTTTAATTCTACCAATTGGGAATTGTAGGGTTGGAAGTTTAAGCCCAGCCTAGGCAACAGAAGAAATCCATGGCTAGACTAGGAAGTTTAGTGAGACTGTGTCTGAAAATAAAAAGAAAAGAGAGGGAGAGTTCAATCTCATTTCCCCAAAACAAAGCAACAAAAATAAGTAGCTTAAGGTTTCCAAACACTACATCTTTCTTTTCTGTTTTGGCTCATGTTGGATCATACTTTATATGCATGTCTTTTTTAAAAAACATGCATATAAAGCATTAAAAAGAGTTTTAAGTAGTAGAACACTGCTGTTGACCTTGAGTTATTTGGTTGCTCTTTTAGGTGAAGTGCCTGATCACATCTTTTGTTCATTGATAAATTTCCAATATGTATCATTGTCAAGATTCATGGTCAGGACTAGATGTCCAGTGCTTAATTCTCCTCTCAATTTCTGTAATATTCATGCCTTTTAGCATGTCTCTATAATTTCATTTTCATCTTCTATATTTACTGGTTTCTTTTTTTTCATATGGTGATAGAGATTGATCTGAAAGCATTACATATCTTATTTCCTTTTTGAGTTAATAAGAGAGAAATAATTTTTTTGTTTTTTGTTATGTTTAGCAATGTTTAAAAACATTTATGAGCAGAAAGAGTACTAATTTTTGCCAGAATTGTTTAGACATAAACATTATTTATAAGATGTTAAAAACAAGGACCTCTAACTATGTAGCAGGATAATTTCTATACCCAAGAAAATTTGATTTAGTAAATAATATCCTCTAACAAAGCTTCTCATATTTATAAATGTATTTTATAGTTTTTATAATCAAACACTCAACCATGGTTCATTTATTTGATTATTATTATCTTTTATGTGCATATTTTAAAATCAATAATGGTTACTGTCATACCTGTTTACTTCTGAAGAATTTTGAAAATATATAGATGTATAATTACCTTGAATTTGTTGTGGATTTTCTTGTTATTAGATACATTTTAAAATATATTTGCAAAGAATGGAACTGAAGCTATATTCCTAATTCCTTATTGAATCATTATCAGAAAGAAAGTGTCTTAGATCATTTTCTCAATTTTATAAGGATTATTATGACTACAAAGATATCTTCAGCAGCTCACTTGGTAGCCCAGGCTGGCCTCGAACTCACAGAGATCCACCTGGCTCTGCCTCCTGAGTGCTGGGATTAAAGGCGTGTGCCACCACCGCCGGGCAAAATAGAATACTCTTGATGCATTTCCACCCTAATATACTTCTCCTTTCCCCCATTTTTGTGCTTCTTGTATTTTTTAGTGTTTTAAGATAATTATAGGGATATTATCATGTTCTCAACAGTAGTCTATTAAATAATATGTCCACATTGTCCCTTGTTCTGTATTTTGCATGTTAAAGGTCTCTCTACCAGTCGTGTTTTTGGATGGTTCTTCCACACACCTAATCAGACAACTTTACTTATTCCTTTCCTTTGTTTTGTTGTCTGCCACTGAAATAGACTTTAGTCTTTAGTGAATTGAACCAGATAAAGATGGGGCATATTAAGGATATGAAAGGAGTAAAGAATACTTTGAAGATTTGTGAAGAGTAGAGTTACAACGAGCTGGTTTGACTTGAGCAAAGACTTATCTAGTATCCCTTAGACCTAGCTAAAGTGGCCTAGCTGAAAACCACAGTGGAGGTACATACAGGTGCATAACACCCTACACACCAGAAAAGTAAGATGCTGCCCAGTGACTGACTGTGATGTATCTGGTAACTATGAGGACAAAGACAACCAAATGTATTAACTTAGGAACAGTTTCGTTACCGAACCCAGACACCTAATATATGAATGCTTGAAAAAGAATGTGAGTAAGTTCAGAATAAACAGAGGTCAAGATCTGATGGAATGGTTGTGAATGAGACCAGAATGAAATAATGGAATCTTTGAATTGAAAGCTATATATGTATGATCAGTTAGAAAATCTTACAGTTCAAAATACCCAGAGATGGATGGTTTCTGATGCATTAAAGCTATTAACAATCCAAGAACACAGTCAAAAGCTGGAAGTCTGAGGAACTGAGAGATTGCTAGGTAAACTCAGCACTGTGGAGATCTTAGGCAGGATAATCAATCTTCATCATGTCACCTATTACAAGAACATAATGACAAGTGTTGTTTCCTTTTCATTTTAAATGAGACATCTCTTGAATGAAAGTGTAATGAATTTAAATTCAACTCTGTGTGAACTCATCCTGATAGAACACATGAATGTTTTTTAATTTAATAAATTAGATATCTAGGTTTAGAGTGAAGGCTCATATTTGAAGTTCCCTGTAGGAAAATCATATATGTATAAATTAATTCAAGGTGTAAGAAGGATTCTCCTTTTTCATGTACATGGTGGGTTTTTTTTTTGTTTGTTTAGGGGGGATGTTTCAAGACATGATTTATCTGTGTAGCAGCTCTGGCTTGTCTGAACTCACTCTGTAGACCAGCCTGGCCTCACACTCACAGAAATCCACCTGCCTCTGCCTCCTGAATGCTGGGATTAAAGGCTTGTGACATCACTGCCTGACTTTGTCTATGTGTTTTGATTCATGTTATAAATTACCATCACTATTCTTAGCCTTGAAACCTTCATAGAAAAATGTGTGTGTATTGTTTTCCATGAAAGCATTAAGCTGGCCTTCCAGCTTAAAACACTGTTTAATGAATTTTCAATCAGTGTTTGTAAGTTGGATAATTAGTCCTAGAATTGGACCGAAGGAGGATAAAATTTAATTTATTTTTGTCTCTTCCTACTTCCTGATATTGATAAGTAATGTTAATTTTAGTTTTGACTATATGTGTGAAGTCAGTTATATAATAACAAAAAAGGTTAAATTAGAAATATGTGATATATAAATATTGAATTACTTAATGAATCCAAGTTACTAAATACATTTACTAGAATTAGATGTGTGAGATTCACAGTGTTAAGTAAACTGTTCAGAGGTAGGTGAGGATTCACTTTTTCATGTGAAAGCACTGTATTTCACACCAGTAATTGTTACTGAAAATATTTTTCCACTTATAATCATATCACAATCTATCACTGATTTATTTCCTGAAGTATGTATATACAAACACACACATACACACATATATGTATATATGTATACTATATTTTATTTGTATGTGAGTGTGTGCTTGTATGGTTGTGCAGGGTGTGTGTGTGTGTGTGTGTGTGTGTGTGTGTGTGTGTGTGTGATTGCAGTATTGCCATGATATGCATGGGAAGATCAGAGGAGAATTTGGGTACTCAGTTCTCTCCATCTCTCCCTTCATGTTTTCATAGTTCCCAGGATATAAACTTTGGTCATTCGTCTTGTGAAACCTGCTGAACCATCGAGACAGGCCATTATAACTGTGATGTGGATGATCCTTCTTTATGCTGTGAATATGTATTACTATCATTGGTTAATAATAAATGCTGATTTGCCAGTAGCCAGGCAGGAAGATGGGCAGGACAATCAAACTGAGGACTAGGATGAAGAAGGGAGGAGCCAAGAGAGAAGCAAGAAGAAAGACGTCAGAGGACCGGTAAATCCATCAACACATGGCAATACATAGATTAATAGAAATGGATAAATTTAAATGTAAGAGCTAATTAGTATTAAATCTGAACTATCAGCCAAACATTTTATAATTAATATAAGCTTTTGTGTGTTTATTCAGGACCAGCAGTTGGGACAGAAAACTCCATCTCTGCTTATATCAGTGTCTTTGAAACAGGATCCCATAATGTATCCCCTGCTGGCCCGAAACTCACATTGTATGCAGTATGCAGCCCAGTTTTGATGTTTGAATTTAAACTATTTTTGTTTTATTTTGTTTTTCTAGACATTGTTTCTCTGTGTAGTGTAGATGTAACTAACCGTCTTATTAAATAAGAAACACAGAAACAATGTAAAGGAGAAAGCCGAGAGGTCAGAGCTCAGAGCTAAAATCTCACCCTTCCTCCTGCTGTCCCAGCTTCGCGAAAAGAGACCTACTTCCTGTCTGTTCTTTTTTTTTTATAGTATGTTGTTCTGCCTTCTCATTGGTTGTAAACCCAAACACATGACTGCCTCGTCACTGTCTGAATGTACAGCCCCCTAGGTCTTAAAGGCATATGTCTCCAATGCTGGCTATATCCCTGAACACACAGAGATCTATGGGATTAAAGGCGTGTGCCACCACCGCCACACTCTTGCTGTGGCTCTAATAGCTCTGACCCCCGGGCAACTTTATTTATTAACATACAATCAAAATCACATTTCAGTACAATTAGATTACCACCACAGTGTAGCTTTGGCTGTCTTGGATTTTCTCTGTAGACTAGGCCGGCCTCAAACTCAGAGATCTGCCTGCCTCTGCCTCCTAAGTGCTGGGATTAAAGGCATGTGCCACCACTGCCAGGCTTGTATTTAAACATTTAGTAATGTTCTTGCCTCAGCCCCCTGAGTACTTGGATTACAGATAAAAGCCACTATTTCTGACTGAAATATAAATAAAAGTAGGCAAACTAAAAATTTTCAGTAATCAGCTCTGAAAATATATACTTTAGTCTCTAAAATTCTAAGCAAGATTATGCTATAAAATATTTTATGTCTCCAAACATCTGTCAAGTCAAAGTAAATGAGTAAAGTCTTCTGGACTATTAGAAAACTTCCAAAATCCACAAGTTATTGGTAATTTGCTGTTTTAAATTGTCTTTAGTATTGTACAATAAAAGTAGCAAATCTTTATGTATCCTATTGTTAATGGATATTTGCATAGTTTCCCATGACAGTAAAAAATGTGTTTTCCTGATCTCTAGTAAAATATACTTGCAAAATACATTTCAAAAATTATTCACACTTAATGATCATGGAATTAGTACATCCTAAAAATTGCGAGTCCTAAATAAACCATGCTGAGAAGCAATTTATAGGCTTTATTATAGATGCAATAAATTGAAGATTGAGAATAAATAATGTAAAATTTACCTAAAGAATTAGGAAGAAAGCACATTTTTTAGAAGTGGTATTAAGTAGGAATGCATATATATAATTAAAAATGGAATTACTCTATATTAGGGCATGAATGCCCCTACTAGAAACTACAGGCCAGCATAGAAAAAGCTCAGTGCCAGGAATGGGGTACTTCCTGTGGATTTGGTAGTCAACGAGGTCACAAATATTTCCTAATAGCATAAACTATTGCCATTGCTCTTTTTTACCCATTGGAACTTGACTGTAAGACCAGATTGTTAAAGATAGCACATACTTGAGTCTCACAAAGTAGAAAAATGAAGCTAGTTCTGATTTGGAAGCTTCATCTCCACTGACAGACTTTCATGGTGCTAGAAAGTGCTATGCAAACTACCAGAGGAGGAAAATAATTCTTTTTTTTGTGAGGTTTCAATATTTTATTCAAGTTTTATTTTAACTGATGTTAATTACAGCATTTGAAGGGGAGGAGGTAATTCCACACAAAATGGAAGACTCTAAAATGTACCCATTAAACTGCTAAAAAATAGAGTGGTGAGGTTTTAACAGAGGTCGCTTTAGATCCCTAGTGTTGTCATGGTGTGACTGCAATCACCTGCACAGCTTAAAGCTGGAGATCCTGGAAGCTGTTTCAGACTCTGGTGCAATGGCAAGAGGGAGAGGAGAGAGAGAGGAGAGAGAGAGAGAGAGAGAGAGAGAGAGAGAGAGAGAGAGAGAGAGAGAGAGAGAGAGAGAGAGAGAGAGAGGAGAAAGAAAGAGAGAGAGAAAGAAAGAAAGAAAAAGAAGAGAAAGAGAGAGAGAGAGAGAGAGAGAGAGAGAGAGAGAGAGATGCCCACCCTCTCCACCCTAAAATGGCACAAAAGAAATAGCTAACCATAAGAGTATTTTTGGTGTAAAATAGGTAACTGATGGGCTAGGATGGGAAGAGGGCACGGAGATCTGTCTAAAACGGTCCCTTTCACACAGGTGTGTGCATGCTTCTCAGCAGCTAGGATCGGGACACCAATGCTCAGGAAGTCACAATTTCATCTGTGGACTCTACAGATTGACAAAGGACCCGCACATCCCCAGCTTCCACCTGGGGCCTGACATCTCTAAAAGGCCTCCTCCCCAACCCATGTCTACAGCTAAAAGGACCCTTTCAGGAATGGGGTTTTTGCTGTACCTCTGAAATGGTAAACATCTTAAAGCCGAGTCATCCTTAGCCTGGAGATCTAACATGGTATTTATCAATTCTCGCATCCCCAGTATACAATATTAAAAGGTACACTAAATTCTGAAGGTAGTTATACTGCAAAATAGTTTAAAATTAACGATTGTACAATATTCATTCATGCTTGAAATTCCAGTCCTAGACCAAGTTTGTGGCCACCCGCATTGACGTTCTTGCCATCTAGCAGAGCCGACAGGTTCAGTTTGATACCTGGCTTTAGGGTCTGAGTGTACCCTAAGCCGATCAGGCTAGAGTTGTTCACTTTAGCGGAAAAACAGGCGTCAGGGTCGACCTGATACTTGGCTGCTATTCCAAAGCGAGTGTTACTGTTTCCTGCTGTCCAGGCGAGATTAACAGCAGTCTCCAACTTCTTGTTCACCTTCTGATAAATGAAGCCCCCAAACTCTGTCCCATCGTTCACATTAGTATGAAGCTGGAATTCGTCCGTCTTGTAGCCAACGGCAAAGTTGCTCTGGGTCACTAGGTACTTCGAGGTCTCAAAATTCATCTGGTAGCCGGCCAGCCGGCCCTCATAGCCAAGCACCAGAGCGCCATGGATCGAAGGCCCGGCGATGTCAAAGTCCACATCACAGCCCAGGTTGATATGTTCTATCTTGTACCCTGTCTTGATTTTAGCATTTTCCCCCCAGTGTTAGGCGAGAAGGATGAATCAAAGGTCAGCTTCAGTCCACGTGCGAGCTGGTCTCCCATGGTGATCTCGGTACCCAGGGTGTTGTCTGTGTTCCACTTCTCTGTAAATGTCAGTCCGTACTCAGTTCATCTCTACTTGGTTTCCAGGCTGCCATTCACTTTGGTGGTCTCTGTGTTGGCGCAGCCTGAGCTGGTAAATTCCAATCCGTTCTCAGACTTCGTTTTCAAATCAAGTTTTATTAAGCCAAAGCCGTAGCCCTTGGTGAAGACATCCCTGGCAGACTTGCCAAGATCAGTATATGTGGGAGGCACAGCCATCTTCTCGGAGGCGGTGATGGTGGGAGCAGCGGCGGCTACGGCGGGGGTTGCGGCGAGCAGGCTGGGAGAGCAGGGAGCTGGAGGAAAATAATTCGTAATGTTATCTATATGCGAACTATGGTGAACTACAATAATGACTGGTACGGAAAAACATGCCGCTTGGTGCAACAGTGGCACAAATGTCTTGGCAGTAGTCAACCAACTGCTGATTGGATTTATGGCCCAGTAAACTTGATAAAACCCGTATACAACACCATTTTGGGGGCAACAATCTTCTAGACAGATCGTGAACACCAAGGGATATCACTGCTGGAGGAAAAGCCTCCAGCAGCCCAGGGTATGAAAAAAAAAAAAAACCATAAATGTGGCAAGAACTAGACTTTTTTATCTGAAGGGAATAAGAAAGAAACACATGCTTTCTGATTGCAACTTTCTCTTTTACTTCATCTTAAAAAATCCCTATTTGAAAATTTGTCTACACTCAGCTATATCTCTTATCACATTTGTACATCTTTCCACACAGCTCTCTCTACACAGCAGACCTCTCTGCACAGATCTCTTCTATACAGTAGCTCTCTCTATGCAGTGCTCTCTACATAATTGTCTCTCTAAACAGCTCTCTACAACTCTCTTCTATGTAGCTCTCCTGCACATGGCTACATATCTCTCTTCACACATCTTGAAAAATCCTCTTCTCAACAGAAAAATTTAGACTATATATGAGTTACATATTCAGGGTCATATAGCATTACTGGAGTAAACAATAAGAAACAGAGCCATTCTGGTAACACATGAGAAATCACACAGCTTCTCCCAGGCCTTAAATGTCGCTCTGACTGTAACTATGGCAATGCTTGGCTCTCAGCCAGGTTCCCCAGTATGCAATCTGTAAAGTAAAATCAGGAGACACATAGGCACCCATGCCCAACATTTCCCATAGGAGAGTGGCATTGAAATTCAGGGACTAAACAATAAACAGTTAGTTGGCTGAACCTTGAGTCCTGCAGTATTTGTGCAGAGTCATTTGCTAAGACAATCTGTATAGGCAGTTATGTCTTTAATGTTATCAGCCAGGCTTTTGCAAGTGAAAAGCTGGTACTAAAATTGCTGTGTGCCTGACCTTGGTTAAACATATACCTGGGAAACTGTCCTTGTGCAGTCATTTGTAGGGGCAACTAGTCTGCTTTGAATTTGTTTTGAGGTCTAAAATCAGTTAGTGGTATAAAAAGCTGTCTCTGTAACTGAGAATATCATAATTTTCCCATGTCAGTCTGAGCTATGAAAAATATCCTAGTATTATTTCTATTCATAAAAATTATACAGCTTATGAAGAAATCATCTTTGTGACCATCCAGAGATATATGTGCCCAAAAAGTAAAAAAACATACCACCAATGGGCTGTGGAAAGAACCCCACTGCTGTTCATTTTAGGGAGGAATTGTGACCGCACATGACAAAAAATTACAGACAGAAGCAACCAGTTTCCATAGCCAGTAACCCCATGGTCTTTGCCTAGTGTATTTATGTCATTGCCCATGACAAAGGGAGAACCTACTATTATTAATCTGCTAACTGTACATTTTATTAATTCCTGTGGTGGTATTCTAATTGTACTAAAATGTGATTTTGATTGTATGTTAATAAATAAAATTGCCCGGGGGGTCAGAGCTATTAGAGCCATACAAGAGTGTGGTGGTGGTTGTGGTGGTGGTGGTGATGGTGGTGATGGTGGCGGCGGCAGCAGCGGCAGCGGTGGCAGCTTCGGTGGTGGTGGCACATGCCTTTAATCCCAGCACTTGGTAGAAGAGCTAGGTAGATCTCTGTGTGTTCAGGGATACAGACAGCATTGGAGACATACACCTTTAAGACCTGGGGGGCTGTACATACAGACAGTGACGAGGCAGTCACGTGTTTGGGTTTACAACCAATGAGAAGGCAGAACAAAAGACTATGAAAAGACATACACACAGGAAGTAGCTCTCTTTCAGGAAGCTAGGAGCTCGCAGGAGGAAGGGTGAGATTTTAGCTCTGAGCTCTGACCTCTCGGCTTTCTCTTTTACATTGGTTCTGTGTTTCTTATTTAATAAGATGGTTGGTTATGTCTACAAATTCCAGTCTTAAAGACTTGTCATTATATTCATAGATCCAGACATTTCTCAACAATCATCATCAGAGAGGCTTGTATTTTCAATAGATGGTGATTAACTCAGAGACTCAGAAGGGGCAAAAAATAAAAGACTAAAAAAAGACTCATGTCTAAGTGATATATATATATATATATATATATATTATATATATATATGTATATATATGTATATTTATATATGTATTATAAGAATGAGGTATATACACATGTATATATTACACATATAGTTTGCATATACATGGGACATATATTTATTTATTTATTTATTTATTTATTTATTTATTTATATCTATGTCTGCCTCTGCAAAATACTCAGAGATTATTGTGGGAAAGAGGGCAGCAAGAGTGTCAGAGCCAGAGGTAATTAATACTGATAAGAAAACTGTGTCTTCTGGACACAATCTCTTTCATTACTTATATCTAGATGTTATAGATGCTTTATGCTTTAAAAACTGGCAGTGTTAGTTAGAGAAAGATGTCAGTGAGGCTATGAAATTGAGATGGAGTTGAGAGTGGAGTGTTTCAGGATGAATTGGACATAGGGAGTGAGCAATTGATATGATCGAGAGTCATGTACCAAAATTTTCAAAAAAAATCAATTAGTATTTTTAAAATATTTTATGGGGCTAGAAAGATGTCTCAGCAGTTAAGAGTACTAGCTGCTCTTCCAGTGGTCCTGAGTTCAATTCCCTGTAATCACATGGTGGATCACAATCATTTATAGTGGAATCTAATACCCTCTTCTGGCATAAGGTCAATAAAGCACTCATATACATAAAATAAAAAAAATCTTTAAAAATAGATTTTATGTAACACATAGACAAATAGATGGTGAGTGTTGGTGTAGTACACCTTTAATCTCAGCACTTGTGAGGCAGAGACAGTTGGATTTTCAAGTTGAAGGCCAGCCTGGTCTACAGAGCTACTCAGAGAAATCCTGTCTTGAAAAAAAAAAAAACAAATAAATAGAAATAAATAAAACAGATGCAGAATCCAATTCAATGCAAAATATAAGTGAAAATTACTAGAATGCAGATATTCATATATGTATGTGCACACAGCACATAATTGCTCTTGGATGAATCATTATTAGCTCTGTAAATTTAATAGCATTTTTTTTTCAAATACAAATGCTGTATTTGCTAATCTCCATTTGATGCAGATTTCTAAGGTTAGGTAAATTCTACACTCTATTTGGATTTCTTGTTTTCCTCTTATGAAGCACCTTCATTGTTAATGTTAACTTTGTCACCTGATGTAAGTTCTTGTTTTGTAGAATTTTCCATTGAATTTGTTCTATCACATTTGTTTCAGGCTTATAGAGTCTACCCAGTGTCCTGTTCACCTGGCTGGTCATTTTTCTTCTACATTTATTAGTGACATATTTTGCCATATTTATAAGAAAATATAATGATTTTGTCACACCCCCACTCTGGAGTCCATTCTGTGATTCTATAATTTCAAACTCTTTCTTTAACAATGCATATTAGGAAAATAATTTGTTCTAAGGACATTGGCATATGTGAAATTATGAATCTGGTATTACATTACCAAAGAAAATGCTCAAGCTACTACCAAAATACTATGTTATCTACTGATTTACCACCGTGACCTGTCTCTGAGAACGTGAGATTTTTAATCCAGGTCTATTGCTTTTCCTTTTTCACCACATCTATAGTAAGCATAAAGTATGTGTCCTTTATAGTTTGGCTTTTTTTCACATAGAAATATGCATTGACTCTTTAGTCACTAATGCTCAAGACCTGATGCCTCACTTTTCACTTCTCAATACTGGTCTTTTATATAAATATAACATTATCACTTATCTATTCAAAACTCACAGGATAGCTTGCTTGCTCTCAGGTTTTCGAAACCATAAAACTATTACGAAAGTTGACCAAATGCCAGCAATTCCTGGGGTGAAGATTCTGAAAATGGCAGCCATTGCCTATGGATTAATCAGATCATGCTACAGAGCTGATTATCTACTGCTAGTGGATTACAAAAGCACTGGGATTAATTGATGTTGAGTATTGACAAGAATTAAGAAAAATTAGTAGGCTGCTGATTCTTCCAGAGAAAGAGCATGCTTCCCTAGAAGCTCCAAAGAAATTACGAGGATCTGGAGCAATGGCCCAGTGATTAAGAATACTGGCTGTTCTTCCATAAGACCTAGGTTCATTCCCAGCACCCCTGTGGTGGCTCATGACCACCTCTAACTGCAGTTCCCAGGGGTCCATTGTTATCTTTTGGCCTCTGAAAGCACCAGGCACACACATGCTACACAGACATATATGTAGGCAAAAACATCCATACACATGAAAAAAACAATAAATTTTTAAAAAGAAAAAAAGATAAAAGTATTACAAAATTTCATGTGCAGGCAGGTTTTGGTCTGGAGTACTTGCTGAAATTCACTTGGTAAGTACCTGGTAACTTAATTATTGTGTAGTGTAGTAGTCTTCCTTGAAAAAGGAAGAAGTGTCAAATTGGCTGCACCATTTTCTGGGGCCACTAGAAGAATCGGAGGTCTACTTTCTCGGCACCCTTCCTAGGACTTGGTGTTCTCAGCTTTTAAAATTCAGACGTTGTTAAAGATTACAGTGATATTTCATTGTTGTTTTGTAATTTCTAAGTTTTAACCATTTAAGCCTACATTTTAGGCTTATTCATCTGTCCTCTGTGTTTTTTTTTTTCATCAGCTATGTTTCTGTTGCTATTGATTCAAATTGTTAATATCTGTGATGTGTTTGCAATTTTTGAAATTAAAATTGGTTACATTTTCGTATTTATTGTGTGTATATTGGTATGTGTGTGTGTTGGTGTGTGCACGCACACACACGCGCGCGTGCGCGTGCGCACGCGCACACACACACACACACACACACACACACACACACGGGCTGCCATTACACCTAGGTAGAGGTCAAAGAACAACTTGCTGGACTTGATTCTGTTTCTAGTAGGTGGATTTCAGGGACTGAGTTCAGGTCAGCAGCCTTGGGGCAAGCACCTTACCGGCTGAGTCATTTCACTGGTCCATCTTTGAATATGTTATCAGAAATTCTGTCTCAGATACTTAGTTCGGTAATTATTTTTACTAGTCTATGTAGGCCTTTTGACTCTTAGAAGTATTGAGAGTAGATCTTCCTTCCTTCTTTCCTTCCTTTCCTTCCTTCCTTCCTTCCTTCCTTCCTTCCTTCCTTCCTTCCTTCCTTCCTTCCTTCCTTCCTTTCGTCCTTCCTTCCCTTCTTTCTTCCTGTAAAGGTTCAAACCTGGGACAAACAGCTGAGGTAACTATTTAACTTATCAAAGCTACACCTAGTCACTAGATTCTCCCAGCATCCTGTTCCAGTGCTAGCTGGCATATCCTGCCCTCTGCACTGAACTCTCCAGTGGGCTGCCCTTCCCCCAGAGGCTCTTCCCTATATGATGCAGAATTTTTGGTTACCCACCCCTTTTTGGACCTTAGGCCTCCTGGTTGCTGCACCTGGATTCCCCTCTCCTCCCCATCTCTTCACTTCCCCCTCTTCCAAATGGGTCAGCTAAGTCTGGTAATGCCTACTCTGGACTCTCCCAAATATTCCTACCTCTGATGATGCTCTCCCACATATCTCTTGTCTACTGTACCTAGGAGCAGTCATGTCCTTTTCTATTTTTTTTTATCCACTTCCTTTTTTTTTGTACTAAGGATTAATCTAAAGCATTTATAAACAAAAGTTCTGACATTGACGCACATCAGCCCATTTGTACTTAAATTTGAGTCAAGATTTAATAAAATTGACCAACTAGGCCATGAACTTATTTGTTTTCACGAATCAGGCTTCTCAATAGCTGCTTTACAGATGCAGCCACCAAGTTGAACTGGAAATGTTTAAGTATAATAAAATAAAAAAATACAAAATAATTTAATATTTATTATTGGTATTTGTTCATGTATTTTTCTTTGTTTTAATTTTCCTTTCCCTTGATTTTTTAAAAATTTTATATATGTATTCTCCCCACCCTGATGCATACCTTGTAGTTTTTACAAAATTTTTTGACATAAATTCTTTTTACAGTAATGAAAAATTATTTTCCAAAAACTTAGACTCACAACAGACTACACAGAAATGTGCAGGGAAGCTCTTTGGAGCATCCAGCATCAACCCCAATCTAAAGTCCTGTACAAACTCAAGATGTATTGGTCTTTTAAAGAATCATGTTTCAGGGAAGAAATGTTGGTATACATGTGTTCTCACTGTATTCAGGAGATCAATTCAGGAAGATTGTTACTTCAGAGCCAGCCCTGGGTACAACATGAGGTCATACATTAAACATAGGAATTGAAAAATAAGAAAAAGTCGGTGCGCAGTGGTGGCACACACCTTTAATCCTAGTAGGCGGATCTCTGTGAGTTCAAGGCCAGCCTGGGCTACAGAGTGAGTTCCAGGAAAGGTGCAAAGCTACATAGAGAAACCCTGTCTGGGAGGAAAAAGTCAATTCAAGGCTGGGGAAAACCTTAGTGTAGAACTCTTGCCAATCTTCAAAGCGCTTCATTTGACTTCTGTATAACAAAGAAGCTGCAGCCTCCCAGCCACCCAAATTTCATGGTTTTTTTTTTTCTTTTTTACTATAGGACTTTAATATTTTCCCACTTTACATGAGGTCTTCAACCATTTTGGGTTATGTTTTGTGGAAGCTGTTTTAGGGCTTGTGCTTATATACATCATCATCATCATCATCATCATCATCATTATTTAGAGACAAGGTTTCTATGTGTAGCCTTCCTTGGCTGTCTTGGAACTTGCTCTGTAGACCAGGCTGACCTTGAACTCATGGAGATCCAGCTGCCTCTGCTTCCTTAGACACCACCTGGCACATATATTATTTTGTCCTGAAATTACTCTAAAACTACTTATTAGAATGTTATTAATTTTAAATTAAATGACTTTCTGTTATGATTTAAATGCAAAGTGTCTCATAACAGCTTATGTGTTTGGGATGTGGTCCCCAGCTGGTGGGCCCATTTTGTAAGATCTCTCTGGAGTTAGTAACTGGATGACTGTTGGAATGTTTTGACGGTTAAAGGTGTTCCCAGGTCTCATCATCTTTTTTTTTTTTCTTCGTGCTCATTAGGAGAGGAATAGCCTCTTCCACACACACCTATACTATGACATTTGGCATCACCACAGCCCATCACAAGAGCCAAGAACTGGGAAGTAAAACCTTTGAAACCCTGAGCAAATGAAGAATTCATTCAATTAACTAAATTGCTGGTACCAGGTATTTTGTCACAACAGAAAAACAAAACAAAAAACCTTACTTTTTACAAAGACAATTTTACTCACTTGTATGAATTGGTTTTAGTAGTTTGTATTTTGTGCTGTTTGTCTCTGTATCTGTTTTCCCTTAATCTATTTTATCTTAAAGCTGTTTAGTGGCTTATGGGAGTGGCAGTCCTCCTGATGGACTTCCTGATAGTTTTGTGATGATCATTCTAGACATGTTACACTTGCTTGCTTGCCTTCTTCCTCCAGCACTGTCTGTATTTCACTTCCAGTTTTTTTGATTTCCATAGCTTCTCTTACAAAGTCACACTTGTCTTTCTGCGGTTTTATAGAGTAACTGGTTTTGTTGATTTCTCTCTCTCTCTCTCTCTCTCTCTGTTCTTCATTACAAGATTTTCTCTTTCCCTTATTTTCCTATACAATGCACAACATATGCCTATCTGCAGTCCTGGATGTACTGAACCTTCTTGGTTTACCCCGAGCTTCTGAATTTAGAATCCCCTGCCTGTTATTATTGGACAAAGCATTTATTCAGCAACAACTCAAACATCTCATCCAGTATTTTTCTCTTTCTAAAAGTTTAACATATATGACATACGTAATAAACAATTTAGAAGGAAATGCATATATTAAATGTATGTAAATACATGCATATGTCACACTTTATATGTTTCTACCATAGTTGTTATAGTCTCTTTAACTTTAAGAACTTTTTATTTTTCTGCAAGTTTTTAATTAAGATATAATTACATCTCTCTCCCTTACCTCGCACTCCATTGTACCCAGATGTCCTCTCCCTCCAACTTATCATGCCCCTCTGGTGGCTTGAGTGTGTGTGTATATGATTTCAGGGCTCACCACTTTGTATTAGATAACCATTTAGGGGGCTCATCCCTGGGAGAGGCTAATGCTCCCTCTTTTAGTAGACATTAGTGTTTTTGGTTGTTTTTGCTCTTTTGGGGCCCCACCACCCAGCTCCCAAATAAATCCCACAAGAAGACTTATTCTTAATTATAAATGTCTTGCCTTAACTTGGTTTGTTTCTTGCCAGTTTCCTTAACTTTAAATTAGCTCTATCTTTTGTCTCTGGGCTTTTCCCATTCTCTTCCTTCTGTAAATCTTACCCTTACTCCATGGCTTTCTGTGTAGCTGGGTGGCTGGCCCCTGGAATCCTCCTCCTTCTCTGGCTATTTCTTCCTGCCTAACTCCAGATTTCTCCTTCTATTCATCCTCTCTCTGTCTGCCAGCCCCACCTATCCTTTCTCCTGTGTTGCTATTGGCCATTTAGTTCTTTATTAGACCATAAAGTGTTTTAGACAGGCAAAGCAACACAGCTTCACAGAGTTAAACACATGCAACATAAACAAAAGTCACACATCTTATTGTTGAGATATCCTGGGTAAAGCTATCTTGTCAGTTCTAGGAGACACAATCTCACTGCAAACATCCTAGTCATAGGTACAGGGAGTTTTGATATAGCCTCTTGGACTGATATCCAATTTTGCTTGATCTCTGCATAATAATGGTTGTGGTTTGATGTGATGGTCTGTTTGCTGTAAGGAGAAGCTTCTTTGATGAGGACAAGAGCTGCACTTCTCTGTAGATATAAGGATAAGTTTTAAAATGAAATTAGAAATTATGCTGGTCTAATAAAGTGATTGTAGTGTTTCTCTTCTAAGTTTCATGATCTCATTAGTAGCTGATAGCAGACTAGGTTTTTAGTACAAGGCACAATTTTCCTCTTGCTGAGTGAGCCTTAATTCCAATTAGACAACTGTTGGTTACTAACAACATGCAAGTGCCTCTGTTGTACATTAGGTGATATCTTGCCAAGCTGTTCAGAGCTGCCACGGGTGGATAGAACTGTTGAATGGATCCCTCTATTGAAAACTTCAATAGTATTTTCTGCTACTATGAAAGTTACACCTTAGGAAGAGACTTTCAGATTAGATCCTAGTCATATCTTCAAAGCCTTGTGTCTGAAGTGTGCATTGTCCATAACAATGGGGACTTATCTTCAACCTCTGGGAGGCGAACAGCAATAACCTATATTGTCTTGGAAGTCACTTTGATTACCCTGGTCAACAATACAAATAGAAGTTTCTCATGCCTGAATTTGGGTTTTTTGTTACATAGTTTATGACTCTTGTGGGGATCATTTTCAGTCCAATTTTTGAAATTTCAGTGTGTGTGTGTGTGTGTGTGTGTGTGTGTGTGTGTGTGTGTGTGTATCTACAGATATGTGAAGTTATATGCATTATATATAATTTTAGTTAAATAAAACATAATGTGATTCCTTGAGGAATCAAACATTCTTAATATTATGTGTCCTTCCTCATTCCTTCTCCTTCTCTATTGACCTCCACCTATGGTGGTATTATGTTCCCCGAAATATTGTGCACCCTAATAAACTTATCTGGGATCAGAGACAGAACAGCCACAATATTAAACATAGAGGATAGGCAGTGGTAGCACACACCTTTAATCCCAGTACTTGGTAAGCAGAGCTAGGTAGATCTCTGTGTGTTCAAGGATACAGCCAGCATTGGAGACACATGCCTTTAATCTCAATACCAACCATAGAAGACCTGGAGTTCTGTACAGACAGGCAGTGACTAGGAGATCATGTAGTTGGGTTTACAACCAATGAGAAGGCAGAACAGAAACTATAAAAAAAAGACAGACATAGGAAGTATGCTGTGGGATGGTCTGTATGTCAAATTACTCTGATTGGTCAATAAATAAAACACTGATTGGCCAGTGGCTAAGCAGGAAGTATAGGCGGGACTAACAGAGAGGAGAAAAGAAAGAACAGGAAGGCGGAAGGAGTCACTGCCAGCCACCACCATGACAAGCAGCATGTGAAGATGCCGGTAAGCCAGGAGCCACATGGCAAGGTATAGATTTATAGAAATGGATTAATTTAAGCTATAAGAACAGTTAGCAAGAAGCCTGCCACGGCCATACAGTTTGTAAGCAATGTAAGTCTTTGTGTTTACTTGGTTGGGTCTGAGAGGCTGTGGGACTGGTGGGTGACAAAGATTTGTCCTGACTGTGGGCCAGGCAGGAAAACTCTAGGTACAGAAGTAGGTCTCTTTCCAAGAGGTAGGCAACAGTGACAGTGAAGGGTAAAGTTTTTAGCTCTTAGTTATTGTTCTGACCTCTTGGCTTTAATCTCTGTATTGGCTCTGTGTTTCTTATTTAATAAGATGGTTGGTTACATCTACATCCACCCCCTCCCTAATTAAGAGTACTTTAATCTTTTTATTCACATAGATCAGTTTTGGAAATGTCTATCTGTGTGGTCAAATGCACTAAGTCTTTTCTCAGTCACATCCATTCTGGAAATCATTCCATTCTGTACAGTGCCACCTTTATTCCAGTATGCTGGACCCTTGGGTTCTTCAGTCTTTGTGAACCCATTACCCATGTGTTCCTGCAAGCTATTTGCTTTTTTCTATTAGATCTTTTGCTATAGTAATTGTAGTCCTTTTGAAATCCCAATCAGATACTTCTTAGTTCTTTGCCTTATCTACTTCTCCTGGTAACACCTGTTTTATCTCTTCACGCTACTGTTTCTCCCTCCATATCACAAGCATTTTTGCAATCCTTGCAATTTTGTGCTAAAACCAGATGTAACATGTCCAATGATAGAAACCAAGTTAATTGAGCTTTTTATATAATATTTTATGATAACCAGCCTAGAAGCTGGCCCTGGCTGAACGTTTGCTGTAACTGCAAATGCCAGAGATTTCATTTTCTTCTTCTGTTTTCCGCCTACCTTCACACAAGACATCATAGAAGATGCTGGAGTGTCTAATAGACATCGCCAGGTTAGTGAGGTCTCTGCTGAAATACTTGCCCTCTCCATCGTAGGCCTTTGCTGTGTAGAAGGCTCCATGATGGTTTTACAGCCATTGCCCCTTCACATTGCTCAAAGCACAGATGGATTTTTTTCAGGTTTCATCATGACAACTTAATCCAATCCCCCTGGATAAAAGTAATGAATCTGTGGAGGCCCCACAGCATAGCCCCACAAGATTATTATCTCTTTTGCTGATCCACACTCAGCTTCCAGTTTTTCATCTAAATTACCACTTAAATCTTCCAATCGCTCATCGATTCTAGGCTTTCTTTTCTGTCCTTTCTACAGAAAACTCATCTTCACTGCATTTCTATGTGGATCTGTCTCTCTACATGGTGAAGAGGCACTATGTCTGAGGAATTTGATTTCTGGGGCATTTCAGAAAAAGTATTGATTTTTAATTTATTCTGTTCCTTCCCTGTTTGATTGCAAGATGATTCACTCTGAACATCTTAGGTGCAGTAGCTAGCCAAAAGTTTCTTCACTTAACAGAATAATTCCATTAAATCTGTTCCTTGTTACCAATTTTATTATTTGATGCTTTAAGTAGTTCACTCTGTCCACTTACTTCCAGAGTCACTTATGGTAGAGGGTTTCACTGAAGTTCTTATACTTTTGCCTCTATAGTTAATTTGTATGAAACAAAAAATCTAAAAAGCAACCACTCTGCAATAAAAGGTTCTACTGAGCCATTGCAGACACCAGCCATCAATAAGTACCTGATCATGGTGGTTACAAAAATACTCACTGAATCTGAATTGGCAGAATGTTTATAATAAAAATTTGGAGAAGGAATGAACCACCTTTGCTATAGACAAGAGGGACAAGGTAACAAGAAACAGGGGGACTTCTGTGGTAGAGATCACTCAGTAAGGAGAAGTGGTTGCTGTTTCTGTAATCAAGGCTGGAAGTAGGAGTCCTAGGGGCATACCCATGACTGGAGTAAGCAGAAGAACCCAGCATGCACTCAAGACTGTGAAACCCGCTTGCTCTTGTATGTAGCTTATTGCTAATATTTCTCCTAATCTCTCTCCCTTGTCCATTTCCCCACAGTTAAATAGAGGATGCCTCAGTTTTTTTTTTTTTTAATTAAGTTTCTGTACCTTCCACTGAAACTTCAAGGTTTTCTCCTTTCTGTTTTTTGTTTTCTGCAGTTTGAATTTGACAAGTGTGGCCACTGGTCGGTTTTATTATACTTAGAAAAATCTGAGTTCTGGTTCTGGTTTTGGGTACCTGTTCTAAACTATGAAAAATTCTTTAGCACTCTTACTTTAAGTATGCTGTTTTTCTCTGCTCATTCTTTTTTTTTTTTTTTGCTTCTTCTTGTTTTTTTTTTTTTTTTTTTTTTTTTTTTTTTTTTTTTTTTTAATATATGGTGCACATTTGAAATCCATGTCATAGTGCTCAGATGTAGTGCTGAGTTTTAATTTCTGTTTTTGAATTTCACATAGAAAAGAATCTACCTAAATATATTTCACCAAGTTGGCTCTTTCTTTGTGTGTTAGGTACTTTTCTACTGCTTTGATAAAACACCATAACCAAGGCAACTCATAAAAGAAAATATTCAGCTGGACTTATGGTTCCAGAGGGGCAGAATCCATGATGGGCAAGAGAAGACATCGCCGCTGGAACAGCTGAGTGCTCTCATCTCCAAACTGTGAGCAGAAGCAGAGAGTGTGTGCAGAAGGGCAGGGTTTTGTTTTTTTTTTTTTTTTTTTTGAAACCTCAAAGCCCTCTTCACATGGCACATCCCCTCTAATAGGGTCACCACTCCTAATCCTCATAAACAGTTCCACCAATTGGGAACCAAGTATTCAAATATATGAGCCTATGGGGTCATTCTCATTCAAATCACCATATGTATCATTCAAAATTAGCATAAATCCCCTCTCAGATAACCCTAAAATGTGAGTTATATGAGAGTTTACTCCAAGAATTTTTCTTCCTTTGTTTTTCTTCATCATCAAATTGTTCCTTTCTCTCATCTTTATGGTGTTGACATGGGTGTGTTGACTGCCTAAGAGAAGAGTGAGATAGATAGTCCATACTGTAATTTAAAAAAATATCTCTTTTGAAGATAGTCTGTCCTTACAATGCTTCAAGTGTACTTCACTTCCAGTTCCTCTGCTGCTAGTCTCATTCCCAGTTTTAGCTTTGGGCGTTCTTACATCTTTCTCCTGAAAGAGCATGAGAGCGTTGAAGCCCCTCACTTACATCATGATCTGTGTAGAAAGGCTTAGTAGAGTGGTGAGATTCTTCATTCTTATTTTTGTATCCTATTCTTTTGATGGACCTGCACCTCCAAACCTTGGGCACCCTGCATGTTTCTGTAGTCTTGTATTCAGCTCCTGCCTCTATCTTAGAATATAATGCTGGACTTCTGGGCTAGGTTTGACTGCAGTTCCATAGAGGGAATACTGTTTAAGCAAGGGCATTCCCCTGGAGAACAATCTGTTATGAAGAACAAGTAGGGTTCTGTTTCACTATGGTTACTCTTGTCCTCACCCTAGCAGAGCCAGAAAATCTGATTCTGAGACATTTATTATGAGTTATATGGGGAGATGCCTGGTTAATATAGTCATAAAGCTGTAAGGGCCTCCCGATGACTCTTGAACTATGTATTTCCTTGATCACTCTAGTCCAAATCCACTGTCCAGGTATTTCAAATTTCTCATTAAGTTCCCTATATAGTTTGTAATTCTGAATATTCCAGTTAAGTAGACCTCACCCCTCATTGTATGAATTGAATTGTACCCCAAATCTCAGAGTATTGGTTTGCTCTATAACTGCATAACCCTTGAGAGGCCTGAGAATATCTGTTGACTTCATGTTTATTAATGCTTATTTATTACTTGTTCATGTGTTGCTATAGGTGCAGTTAGCTGTATACCATTGCTCCAAAGTAGACAGGAACAGTAGGAGCAACATGGGCTGTTGGATGTTCTCAAATAGGCTGGGACCTATTTGAGAAAGAACATAAAGAAGGGGACACATAAGCAGGGCGGTTATGTGCACAGATTAGATTCTGATAGCCTAGCAGTGTTCTTTATATTCTGGATGCAGTGTAATTGACCAGTCCTTCTGTGATTCTATATGCCTCTGGTCAAAGGACGGAGGTAACCTCAGTTCTCACTCTAGGCACAGCTAGACATGTATCTAAGACCCACAAGCTAGTGTACTTCCATCTCCACAGAGAAAGCATTTTCTATGTTGCTACAACCACAATTTTCCCTTTGTTTGTTTTCAGGTTTCATTGCCATCTTGAGGGTAGAGATGCTCCCCTGCTACAGCTGTCAAAGCCAAAGTTGCATGTCTATTGTTCTTAGCATTAAAAACAATCAAAGATTTATTTGTAGCATTAGTTATTTTTTCTTCTTTAAAAGAATAATAATTTCTTTTATCTTTGCACTTAACTTACTCTTTGTCTAAAAGTGAATGATATATGGTTTGTTCTTATCTCTATGACAATCTTTCTAATGGAAGTCCTCTTAATTTCATTTTTCACAGGTGTTTTATATTCTTTTGCTCAACATTGCCTTTAGTAAGAAATCAGATTTTCTTCAGGTTACAAGTAATTTTATTTCATCAAAAATCAATTTGCAGATTTAATGTAGGCAAATTTTCCCCATAGCAATGGATTCCTATTGTGAAGCAAAAGTGAAAAAATAATTTGTTTATGTGCAGTTAAGGCCTCAAATTCTGAATCTAATTGTTTGTGTGCAGAACTCTGCTTTATGAACTGTTACTCCGAGTTTTATGGTGTAATTTAGGGTGGGGTAGGCTTGGCAAATGGCTTCTTAATTTAATGGACTTAAATATTTTCCCACCAGCTGCCAAATAATTTGTGAAAAAGCATTATCATTTTGTGCATGTGCCCTAAGAGAGGGAAAAAAGTAAAAAGCTGTTTATTAAGTACGTGGCAGAGAAGGGAAAACATCCTCTCCTAAAATGCAATTATGTAAGATCACCTCTTGTGTAGGGATTAATTAGCACAGAAATATCATAATTATTTATGTTTGAATTGAAAAAAGTTTCCTATGAATGTAGAGTTTAGGCATAATTGCTTAGCAATGATGTGATGCTTCTTCTTCCAAATGCACAAAAGGCAATAATGTCTATGAAATCACTATGCCAAGCTCTGTGTTCTTAAAGTATCCATGATACAGCAGATTAAAGCCAAGGCACTGCTAAGAGTTCATGCTTTCACATGGATTTGAGAGTTCAAAGACACTCTGAAACTGGAAATCAAACTTAAGGCCTTGGTGACTTACTTTATTTGGCCCTCTCCCATTGCTTGAATCCATGGTTCTCATCAAATTGGCAACTCAACATTATGTAAGAGGAAAGTTAAGTTCCCCATCCCCTATTCCCTACTCATCACCCAGTGATTTGCTGGGCCTATTTGGAGGTGTGTGAAGCTAACCCAGTGTTAGGCAAGGAGATGAGGTTAAGTTTGAGGAAATGTCAGAGGTGGCAGTAAGTACCTGAGAGATGTGGGCTGTGGACTGTAAGGAAAGTGTTCCATTCTCTTCATAGTAGCCTCCCATAGACTTGGCATGTATGCTTAAAGATTAATAGGAAATTTTGTTGGTCATTACAACAGAATATATTGGTAATATCACATTTTCCTAAAATTCTTATTTAGATCACTTTTTATGGTCTGGAATTTTGGAAATATTTAATGTTCTGTTGTTCTAAACTAATGGTATAAAGCATATTCATTGAAAAAGTCAATAATGAATTACTCATATTTCAGTTTCCTGGCCTCTTCATAGGTTTAGGTGCTTATTTCTGAAATATTCCCATTGACATCACAATTTCTTTAAATAGAAGACATGCAAGAACATTCAAGATTCTGCTAAGTAATGATGTGTACTCTCTCATACACATTAGTTCAGTTCTCTCTTTTAGTTTTTCCTTACTGTACATAACAATGTACAGTTTATCAGTGTTCTTCCAGCATAAAACAACACAACATACACAGGTCCATGATCTGATACTGCAAGTAGACTGTTGGAAGCACCAGGTAGTAACATCCTGAGCCTGAAGGCCAGAGAACCAGGGTAGTGGATGGTGTAGACTTCAGGGCAAGGCAGAAGGAGACTCTTGCTGCAGCTCAAATGGTGGGTTGGACAGATACATATTTACTCTTCCACCTATTTCATTGTGTCAACACCTTCAACAGATTAGATGACATCTACACCATTACTAAGAGCTCTGGATTTTTTAGCTCACCAGTTTACATGTTAATCTCATTTGAACATGTTATAACAATGACATATAGATGTACTTTAGTCTTGATATTCTGTGTTCTGTCAATGCATAATACTGTCCCAAGAGTTAGCACCACATGTCAAGTGCTCATTATTTAAAAGATCTGATTACAAGACTGTTTTTCACAGTCTTATATCTTGGATTTTCTGAGGTTTCCCTCTATTGTAGACTGGAGAGATTTATAATCTTAGAATCTTGAATGCCAGGGTTTATGTGGAATTAACTTGTTTCTGTATTAATGATACTTTTAAGTGCCAAGCAGAAGATGCCTAAGAGAGCTTACAGTAAAATGTGTCAACATCAATTCCACGATGAGCTTCCAGATACTCTGTGTGCCTCCACTGGGATAGAATGCAGGAAGCCAGAGCCTGGCTTTTAAAGACTCTTCTAGCCAAATCTTTGTGGAATTTGCTTTTTGCACTTCCACTGTCATGAACCTCAGTTTAAAATGTAGCCACCCATTGAGGCTCGTGAACCCACTAGAGAGCTAATTGTGGAACTCTGTGGAAAAGGGAGAGAAACACCGTAGAGTGCAGAAGGGATGGAGAACATCAAGAGAACATGGTCTACAGAACCAACTAAGCAGGGCTCATATAGCTTCACAGAGACTGAAACAGTAAGCACAAAGCCTGCAAGGTCTGCAGTAGGTCCTTTAAATATATGTTCTGGTGGTTAGTTTGGTGTTTTTGTGGGACACCCAACATAGTGGGAGCAGATTTGTCTCTGATTCTTTTGTCTGCTCTTGGGGCACTTTTCTTTCTATTTGGTTGCCTTGTCCAGTCTCAATATGAGGACTTTTGCCTTGTCTTATTGTATCTTTTTTGTTCATGTTTGCTTGTTGTCTCTTGGAGGCCTGCTTGTTTCTAAAGAGAAACAGAGGGGGAACAGATCTGGGGGAAGGAGAGGGGGTGGGAAGCTGGCCTGAGTAGAGGGAGAAAAAACCGTGTTAGGATGTATTATGCAAGAGAAGAATAAATTTTCAATAAAAGTTTACATTTACAATGACTTTAAGTGTTTTAAATGTTATACAATGAAAATATGTGCCTGTGTGCCAGCAGAAAAAAAAATTTAATTTTCTTGATCTTCACAAACAGTTGAAAGCGACTTTGCAGTTTGATACTTTCACGTGTGCGGAGAAAAATCACGATTTGCAGAGATAGTTTTACTCAACTAAGGTTTTAAATTAACTGAAGTCACAGAACAAATGTCTTGCTAGAGATCCTCAGGACTTGAATGAGGTCCTGGAGATAGTCACCAGTGTCATGCAGAGCAACAGTTACTCCCTCACTATCCTGCATAGTTAGTTAAGGAGAAACTTTCTTTTGTGATGTTTGTAAGGTGTATTTTTTATTCTATTTCTTGGGAGAAACAAAGCTGTTCTTTGATTTAAAATACTAGAGGTCAATGTAAATGTAATTTAAAAAATTCTCATTAGATCTGATCATTGCCTTGGGTTTTGACTGTAAATATCCCTATTGTTATTGTTGTTGTTAAATTGTTTTATTAACTGGAGTGTTTTGTGTTGCAAGTAAGTTGACATTAAGGGGAATCAGGATGTGAAACAATGAAGAGTTCAATGTCACAGGTCACAAAAGGTCCTGGGAAATGGGATTCCAGGATCAAGTATCAGAACGAAGTATGATGCTACAGAACACTCAGATATCTCTAGACTATACTGTGCAGCCTCAGTATTTCAAATGCTTTTAGACTTGTCCCCTGATGCAGTGTTCCAGGCAATCTCAATGAAGGTATCAAAAGAGCATCACCTCTGCATTTTCTCTGCCTGTGAAGAAAAGCATTTGCATTCCACAGCATGTACAAGAAGCCCACATATCGTTTATTACTCAGGTACAAAACCTACTGTTTGGCTCAGCAAACCTCTCTCATGTTAAGATAAAGAGAATTATCAACATTGGCTGTAAAATAAGATAAATTATTCATAGAGGCCAGGGAGCGGCCACTATTTGTGAGCACATGATAACACAAAGGATGCCACAGTCTCTGGAGGATGAGATGGGAAGACTAACTATATACCAGGCAATCAGTTACTTTGACCACAAAGTTTAGTTCTACAAAGTCCAGTAATTGATGTCGATCTTCACACATCAGTTGATATATGCACATTAATCATAAACCTTATTCAAACATAATCTTTAAACTTCAAAATTTCACTAAGACACAATCTCATGGGTTAAAATAACCCAATTGATAGTTTTAATGTTTATACTGACATAACTTCATTCCCTAACATTTCCAATAAAAATAATCCTGCAAACAATGTAACACCACATTTAATTGGAAAACAAATTTATATCCTTTTAGAATCCATAACAAAATTATTCTGAACATTTTTATACAAATTGATAATATGACTTAATAACTATTAGTATATCATGGCTTTTTAAACTTTGTATCCTAAGTATTTTTAATTTTATTTTCATTAATGCTTTTTGACAATTTTATTCATTAATAGAATGCATTCTGATTGCACTTACTCTTGCCCTCTTTCATATTTCTCCTTCCCTGTCTACCACACCCTCTCTTCTCTACCCATTTCTTTATTACACTCATGTCATTTTTGTCTATTTTTTTCCCTATGGGTGTGGCTAGGGTAGTCTATGTGGTCTTGGGATTGGAACATTGGAACCTAGTGAAGTTACCAATGGTAGACACCTGACGACAATGGCTCCCCTCTCCTAGAGTCCATCAGTATCCTGTAGCTCAGGAGTAAGAAGTATGGTCCCATATGCCTACCCCTATCCGTGAGAGACTTTTGGGAGGGTGTCTTGTAAAGAAGGCCTGTGTGAATAATAACAATTGCTGTGAGTTTTTCATTATATTGTCAAGGTCCTGCCTTGAAAATGGGATTCCACTGTCCTTTTCCCTGTCTTCTGGTTCTTACAGTATTTCATCCCCTTCAGCAAAATTTTCTAAGATTTATAAGTGGTAGAGTTAATGAGTTATTTAGGGCAAGTCCTCATTTGTTACTTATTCTTAGCATTTAGGGCACTGATGTGCTTCCACATTTACTATTGTTCACTGAAAAGATAGGCTCCACTTACTAGAATTGAGGCCAACACTTACAGGGAATACAGTTTGAGGGCGTGTCTATGAAGTTGAGCATTAAAAGTTTTACTCACTCATAAGTGGATACTAGACATAAAGCAAAGGATAACTAGACTACAACCCACAACTCCAGAGACAGATAAGCTAGCTAACAAGGAAGACCCACAACTCCAGAGACAGAGAAGCTAGCCAACAAGGAAGACGCATGGATCACCCTGGGAAGGGAAAATAGATGAGATCTCCATGAGTAAACTGGGGATGAGGGCAATGGAGTGTAGGGGGTAGGTGATGAGAACATAAAGGAATGAGATGGCTGAGTTGGAACAGGGATGGATTGGGAAAGTAATACCATGATAGAGGGAGACATCATGGGGATAGAGAGAAACCAGGTGCTAAGGAAGTTGGCAGATATCCCCAAGGGTAACCCCAGCTTGGACTACTAGAAATAGTGCAGAGGGTGCCTGAACTGAACTGGCTTACCCCAGTGATCTGACTGGTGAATACCCTAACTGTCATCACAGAGCTTTTCTCCAGTGACTGATGGAAGCAGACACAGAGATCCACAGCCAAACACCAGTCAGAGCTCCAGGAGTCCAGTCAAAGAGAGAGAAGAGGGATTTTATGAGCAAGTGCACCAAGATCATGATGGGGAAACCTACAGAGATGACTAAACCAAACTAGTGGGGACTCATGAGACTTGGATCAACGGCTGTGGAACCTGCAAGGCCCTCTCCATGGCTAGACAGTTGTGTAGCCTGATCTGCTTAGGGGACGCCTGGCGGTAGGATCAGGATCTATCACTGGTGCATGAGCCGGCTTTTTGGAGTCCACTACCTATGATGGGATGGACACCTTGTGCAGCCTTGAGGCAGGGGGAGGGGCTTGGACTTGCCTTTACTGGATGTGCCTCCCCATGGGAGGCCTTGTCTTCCTTTGGGGAGGAGTGGGTAGTGGGCTAGGAGGGGGAGGCTGTGGGGGCAGGAAGAGGGAAGAGGGAGATCTTTGATAGGTGTGTAAAATGAACAGAAAAAAAAATTCTTAAAATAAAAAAAGTTTCCCTCCTAAGGCCTGTGACTTCTTGAGGCATGAGTCTTGACTAGGCTTGTAACACTAAGCTTACCTTCCAGACTGAAGCAGCCCTGAAATCCAAATAGAGAGCAGTCATGATTTCCATACTATCATTCTGCCACTACTGTAACTGTGGGTGTATCTTATCTGGTAGATTCCTATTGTAGAGTTCAATACAATTTGTACTTTTTCTACCCAGCAGTCTGCATAGCATATTTTGGCACTTTGAAAGGTAACCAGCAGGGAGAAGTTTTCCAGCTAAATTTCAGCTTGATTTCTTGTAAGAATGTCTGTTAGTTCCTTTTTTCTTTGATAAAATAGTCTGACCAAGGCAAATTATAGAAGGAAGAGTTTATTTAGACTTACCATTACAGAAGGAGCATCCATAACGGGGAAAAAAAAAAGGCATGTAAAGAGCTAGCTGGAGCAGGAAACTGACAGAGCATACCACCATCCACATGCACAGCAGACAGAATGAACTAAAAATGGGATGAGGTTATAAACTCTCAAAGTTCTGTCCCAGTGACATACTTCCTTTGCCAAGGCTATACCCGCAAACAATGCCATAGATTACATACCAAGTATTCAAATATGATGGCCTATGGGGGGCATTTCCATTCAAACCAGTATAGCCCACTTATTCTGTATGCGCTCTCTCTCTCTCTCTCTCTCTCTCTCTCTCTCTCTCTCTCTCTCTCTCTCTCTGTGTGTGTGTGTGTGTGTGTGTGTGGTGTGTGTGTGTGTGTGTGTGTGTGTGTGTGTGTGTGTGTGTGCATGCTTGTTGGGGAATGTTCTTTATGTAAGTCTTTTCCCAAATACTTTAGATTAAATTTTGATTTTTCTAGGGAATACTAATTTGGCTATTGTCTTAATTAGGGTTTTCATTGCTGTGAAGAGACACCATGATCATGACAACTCTTATAAAGAAGACATTTAATTGGGGCGGCTTGCTTACACTTTCAAAGGTTCAGTCCATTATCATCATGTCAGGGAGCATGGAAGTATGTAGGCAGACATAGTGCAGGAGCTGAGAGTGCTACATCTTGCAGTCACCAGGAAGTCAACTAACTCACTGGATGAAATCCTGAGCATGGGAAACCTCATGCCCCCACAGTGAGTTATACCTCCTCCATACACACACACACACACACACACACACACACACACACACACACACACACACACAGCCTTCTAATGAAGAAACTGTGACCACCTTTTTCAAACAAGGGGCCCTGGATAGCCTGGGCTGCTTTTCTTTGTACGATTTCAATGATTTGCTGGAACAGTTTTACAATCAAATTTGTTTCCACAAGTCTCTGAAAATGGTTACCATAATCACCAGTTTGTTTCTTTGCTTCATTTTCCTTCTATCCCCCAACTTTCCCACAGGTAACCATCACCAATTTGATTCATAGCTGTAATGTCAGCAGCATAAGCAGTGGTGCATGTGACAAAGGAAGTTTTCTAACTAGGCACACCTACAGGTGGAACAATGCGCCCAGTTGGCAGCAAAACAAAAGACAGTTTTGCCTCTAGTGGTTATTATTTACATCTGGTAGGGTCTGAGTTCTCACAATCAACTCAAAGCTGGATCAATCCATTCTGCTTTCTGTAGTACTCTATCTCCTCTGGGGATATACCAGCTTTTTTCCTATCCTCCTATAAGCAACATAACTTAGAAACGTACGCTTTATAGTTGGCACTGTTTATCCTTTGTTCTCATGCCCTTCTTCCTTAAGTTCTTGGGAGTATTGGCACAGCTATTAAAAATGAGGGCATTGTGGGCTTCTATGATTCTGCTTCATTCCCTGTTCCTAGACTCTTCCCATTAACTCTTGATATCATCTATTTATTTACATTTCTCCTAGACTCTTGTGGTTAAAATCATTCTCTCAAGAACAGTTATGCAAATATGTAATATTAAACTGTGAGCTAATTGTGATTCTTTCAGGCTAGTCACAAAGTGCTTTGGAAAGGCAACATCCTGTTCTTAAGAAGCCTGAGTTCAGAGCAATGAAAGAGATAACTTGATAGAGGGAGACATTATGGGGTAAGGGAAGAACCTGGTGCTAGGGAAATTCCCAGGAACCCACAAGGATGACCCCAGATTATACTACTAGCAATAGTGGAGAGGATGCCTAAATTTGCCTATCCTGGTAATCAGATTGGTGAATACCCTATCATCATAGGACCTTCATCCTGTAACTGATGGAAGCAGATGCAGAGATCCACAGCCAAGCACCAGTCCGAGGTCCAGGAGTCCATTCTAAGAGAGGGAAGAGGGATTATATGAGCAAGGAGGGTCAAGATCATGATGGAGAAATCTACAGAGACAACTGAACCAAGCTAACAGGAACTCACAAACTTTAGTCCAACATCTGTGGAACGTGCATGGGACCAGACATACGTGAGACAGTTGTGTAGCTTGGTCTATTTGAGGGGTCCCTGGCAGTGGAATCAAGATCTATTCTTGGTACATGAACTGACTTCTTGGAGTCATGTATGTATGTATGGTGGGACACCTTGCTCACCCTTGATGCAGGGGAGAGGAGCTTAGTCCTGCCTCAAATGAATGTACCAGGCTTTGCTGACTTCCCCATTGGAGCCCCTACCCTTTTGGAGAAGGGGATAGGGGTGCATCAGGGAGGTGGAGACTGCAGGGTGGGGGAGCAGGAGGAGGGATGAGAGGGAGATCTGTGGTTGGTATGTAAAATGAATTAAAATTTTTCTTAAATAAAAAAAGTGGAATAAAAAAGAAAAGAAGTCGCCTGAATTCATGGTCACATTTGAAACATCGAAGGCTTTAGGCACTGAATGTGATCATGTACATTTTTAATGATATCCCCTCTGGCTCTCTCAGAGGAGAGTCATGGGGTAAATTTTCCATTTGTAATAGCTATTTTATCCATGGCTGAGAAAGTAAAACTAAAGGTAGCCAGCAATATGACCAGCATAGTGAAAGCATGCAGAGCAGGTAGCACATGTGCCCTGGGGTCATGCCCAGAATTATGCAGCAAACTGTCCACAGGTTTTGCACATGGGCCAGGGTCTCCAGGACCTTGCTGCATGCAGAGCTTGTTAGTGGTATTCTCAAGCTTTATCCCACGAATAAGTCAAATGGCACCAACCACACAAACACACAGACATGTACACACATATGCATATGAACATGGACACAAATAAATAAATCTAATCAAAATTTCAACAAGGATTATGGCCACCAAACACTTAATTTGTAAAAAAGTTGTTTTAATAATTAATTTACTAAAACCTTTAAGTATGTGCTGCATTGGCCTTACTGTGTTTGTGAAGAACTCAGTACTCCAAAACTATACATACCTAATTTGACATAAAAAATACTACATTGGGAAACTAACTATTCAAAAGTAATTGGCAACACAAACTGAACCTAAAGACTATTTGAAATTCAACAACTATCAAGATGAAGCTATTCCTATTCCTCCAAATATGTTTGAACATAATTTTAATTCCAGATAACAGAATGCTGAAGCAGGAGGATCATGTCTTCAAGAGAAAACAGTTACATATGGAGACTTTTTCTCAAGAAATAAAAGGAATTTGTATCCCAAATGGAGACAGGATTATTTATAAGAAAATCTGTTGTTCAAATCTTAGACGGTCTTTTAATAAAAAACCTAGAGCCAGATATCAGGGTGAAAGCTGAAAGATTAGAGAAGCAGAGCAAGCCACAGCCAACCTCACCTTGCCAACTCCATGACCAATCCTGTTTTCTCAGACTGAAAGACTCTGACTCTTCACCCAAAGAATTACAGCTGAACTGCCTTAGTTCCTGTTTTCTTATGCCTATACACCTTTCTCTGACCAGCCATGTCACTTCCTGGAACTAAAGGTGTGCGTGCTTCCCAGTACTGGGATTAAAGTTGGGTCCCACCACTACCTGGCTCTGTTTCCAGTGTGGCCTTGAACTCAGAGATCTGGATGTATCTCTACCTCCCACGTGATAGGATTAAGGGTATATGCCACCACTGTCTAGTCCCTATGTCTAATCTAGTGGCTGGCTCTGTCCTCTGAACCTCAAGGCAAGCTTTATTAGGGGACACGATATGTCACCACATTTCCTTTTTTTTTGTCTAAAATAATAAAAGGTTATAACTAATATAAGAAAAACTATATACAATAAATATATATAATATAGACAGTCAAGAATTACATTAATAGTAACAAGTCCTTTAACATTTGACAAATTCAGACAAAAAACCTCCATTATTTATCCTATCCTGGTGAGTCCTAAATGTACCTAATTTACTTTCTACCCTAAGTTGTATTATCAGCCAAAAATATATTTTGATGTCTTTCAATTGCATAAACTTTACACCTCTTCAGTGAGTTTCTTTTCTGAATTTGTTAACAAGAAAAACTATAACTATCTAATCTTCAACACTCTCAGAGACCTGAGAAGGAAATAATATTACCTAAGTAATCAGGAAGTGCAAACAAGGGATTTCCAAAAAAATGTGAGAAATGACAGAAACAGCTGGTTGCCTGGACAGTCACCCAAGATTTCTCTTCAATGTTGGGACATCCATGTTTGGCTTACAGTCCTAGCATATCTGACAGACTCATCTTTGAAGCAGGATTTTCTGAAGGGTCTTCCCACCTTGCTTTGGCAAGGTTTGGCAGTCCTTTTTTGTGTGTCTTGCTTGTCCATTTTGGACAGCATACTGTCAGCAGTCATGGCAGGGGCACTTTCTTGCCCAGGGCTAACTTTTGCCACAAAGAAAGTAAATTCCATGAGGAGTTTCTTCAAATTCCATCATCTTCTCTGAAGTATATTGGTGCTGCCAGGGGCAGACATGCCTCATTGTCATTAAAAATGAAACTATTATTAAAATATCTTAAATGCCATATTATGTAGATCTGTGAAGTGTTTGAAGATGACCTGTATATCTAAAATATATTTCTGTTTGACCATGAAAACATACCTAACATGACTACAAGTTCAATTGTAATAGGTGACTAACTACTAACTTGAATTTCTTTATATCCTGATTAGTTGATAATAACTTTCAAGGACTAGCAATTTGCATTACATTGTTAAATAATCTGCATAGGTACAATACCTTGAACAAGAGTAGAAATATATGGACAATATTTTCTAACAAAATCAATCTCAAATTTGTATTAATATACATAAGTTGTATACTATATACATAAATCCAAGCCAATGTAAAATATTTAAAACTAGTAGTTGCTTTCTAAAAGTAGATTCAACAATATACCTTTTATCTTGTTATATCCATATTATCTCTTTTTTCTTTTCAGAGTAGATTCAATAATATACCTTTTATCTTATATCTATATTCTCTTTTCTTTTTCTTTCAAACAAGAACCCTAAATCTATTCTCCTTTGTTTAGCCTTTTTCTTGGCATTAACAATAACAACTGGTAACCAACCAGCCTAAACAATGACAATTATCCATAACCAAGTGAACAACCAAAAACCACTCACCCCACCTCTTGGGAATGTGGGTGTCATATTCTTAAAATTACTTCCTGTTATCTGGGGTTGAAGGCATTTTTAGGGAATCCTGAAAAGAAAAATTTTGAGTTAATTGTCAAGTCCTGGGAGAGTTAGCTGTATCATTTGTCCAGTCTCTGCACAATGGGAAAGTGCAGGACTTATCTAAAGTCCTTGCTCAAGTAGTCTGTGAGGTTGTATTATCTCAGCTAGCCACGTTGATATTGTCCTGAACAGTTTGTAGTCCAAAGATAATCTTTAGATGGTATCTGTCAGCTTAATGGCATTATCATTGCCCTCATGGAATCATTGTTGTGGGGTCCCTTCATCTTTTTGGAGACTTTAAAGTTGCTGTTAGGCATAGTCATGGTTCACTGCAGAAAAATCTTTTGCACGGGACATTTTTTCTGGATAATTTGTTCTTTTTCTTCAGATGTCTCATTTGTGCAGGGTTCTTCAGATTCCTTAGTCTTTATTCCCCTGAAAGACAAAAACAAAAACCCTTCCCCAACCCTAACTTTAGAGAGGTTTCTTTTTTGCCAAGTCATAGCTGACCAAATGAAAAGCATTTGTTAGTTGTATAAGTTAATTTAAATTGAATGGTCATGTTGGCTGATGAACTATTAACTCTTCTAATTAAGAAGTCTCTCTTGTTAAAATAGAACCTTTATCAATTTTGATGATATCTATATCATTTTTTTTCTCCTGTAGAAACAAAAGCAAAACCTTGTCCCCAACATAATACATATCCTGGTTTCCATTTCTGAGGTCAGCACATCTTTAAAGTATATATGCTGATTTAAATCTGTAGTTTTTTCTGTTATCCAATGTCTCTCCACAGCTGTTGTCCACAAGGAGGGCCAAGGAAAGCCAGAATCCACCAGGAGAGGAAAGAAGCCAAAAAGCCAGCTTTCTGCATGGGGTGGGGGCATGTGAAAGCAGCTAATTCTGGGGTGTTTGAAGCTTGAACCTGTGCAGTTTGCTGCAGAGATGCTACAACAGAAACTTAGCCAGTGGTTAGGGACTCTAGCCCACATAAGATGGAGACTCTGGCTGCATGCAGCTCAAGCCTGAGCCATGACCTGCAAGACCACAGGCAAGCAGCTTTTTCATGAATTTGTGCCCCATATTGGGTGACAGATGTTCAAATCTAACATGGTCTTTTAATAAAAAACCTAGAGCCAGATATCTGGGAGAAAGTTGAAAGATCAAAGAAGCAGAGTAAGCCACAGCCAACCTCACCTTGCCAACTCCATGACCAATCCTGTTTCCTCAGATTGAAAGTCTCTGACTCCTCACCCAAAAGTATCTCAGCTGAACTGCCTTAGTTCCTAATTCCTCATGCCTTATATACCTTTCTCTGCCCAACCATGTCACTTCCTGGGATTAAGGTGTGTGTACTTCCCAGTACTGGGACTAAAGGTGTGTACCACCACTGCCTGACTCTGTTTCCAGTTTAGCCTTGAACTCGCAGAGATCCAGGTATATTTCTGCCTCCCAAGTGATAGAATTGAGGGTGTGTGCCACCACTGTCTGGCCTCTATGTCTAATCTAGTGGCTGGCTCTGTCCTCTGATTCTTAAGGCAAGCTTTATTAGGGTATACAATATATCACCACAATCAACTCAGTGAATGTCAGGGTCACATGGGAGGTACAGAAATGAGACTTAGATCCAGTAACAATTCTGGATGTCAAACCCACATGTTTTTTTTGGGCTATATCTCTAGACTATGTTTCCTTTTTTTTTTAACATTTAATAAAATAAGATTCAAGGATAGTAAATATTTTGCAGTCCAATTCATGTCAACATTTTCCCGTCAGAAACTCTATCTTTGTTTTTAAGGCACCCTAATGCAATTACAATTTCATGTACATTCATTGAATTGATGAAAAATTCAACATATATTCAACATGATCTGCCTTACTGCTTGCTTCTGAATTCTTAGAGCAGACAGTCTTCTCACAGAAAAGTCTCATCCAAAATCCCTGGATGTACTATTGTTTATATTTATGGCATTTTCAGCATCTTAGGAGCTGCAGGAGGTCAAGAGCCATACATTGTTTTGTTTTTACATTTCAGATACTGTCACAATCAATCTAAAAACTGTTGAGTATGCTTAAATTTTTTCTTTGGTACCTTCACATTTTTGTTTTAGCTGTCTTATTGTTCAGAATATAACATCTATTTGTATTACATCTGCTCTTCTATAATTTTATGCTTTTCTCTGTGTATACATAGACATATATATATATATATATTATATGTATACTTTCATGTGTACATGTTATGTATTTTAGAAATCCATTCCTAAATTCTTGTTATGATAATATGTAAATGTTATATACATGTGCACACATATGTATTCAAATATCAGGTTTGGTGGACTGTCCACTATAGATGGGCAGAAGAGTAATTCACCCTTTATAAAAAGTTGAAAGACAACAGTTTTATTTGTCAAGCTGCAGAAGGCAACATAGTAAATTAAGAAAAATAAGCCTACAGCTTAAAGTAATAGGCTGCGGGGTCTTTCTCTTGGAGATGTATGTATTTGCTTTGCTAAGTGGCCTTGTGCATACAATTCTTGCTGTGCAGCTGAGGTAATCTGGAGTGAACAATGCTCAGTGCTGAGAGTTCAACACAGCTTCTCTACACTCACTTTTCAGTGCACAGTCTGCATTGTCTGGTTGTGCGTGTGACTCTGCAGCTCACAGCTTGAGTAGATGAAAAGTTTTTCTATTTTTAATTCTAGAGCCATGCTTTTGAAATTTAGCTCTGTACTAAAAATGGTAAAAGAGCCTACCCCATGTGTGTGGTGTGGTGTGGTGTGTGTGTGTGTGTGTGTGTGTGTGTGTGTGTGTGTGTGTAATGGTCTTCATTCAACACCAGAAACATGTAGTATTAAATTGTTTTTATAATTTCATAAACAACATATTGTACTTGTGTCATATATCATGTCTATAAAATTGTCATTTTAATATCATCATATAATATGAAGCATATTTTTTAGATAAGACTTAACTGTGTAGCCCTTGATACCCTCAAATCTATAATCTTCCTGCTCCTGTCTTCTGAAGGCTGGTTGGGAGAGAGAGCCATCCACCTGGTTCAGTGCATCTTTTTGTATGGCTCAATCTCTGTTTAACCCAGTGTTCCAAAAGTTGCTTCTTTCTCATGGTCATGACATAGGCTTGCTATAAAGACAGTAAATAAGTTACTAGGTGTGGTGCCATGCTTCCTAGTCCCTTAAAAGGAACATTGCTTGAACTCAGTCATTTGAGCTAGAAAAAAAACAAGAAAATTAAAATTTAAAGCTATTATAAATAGCCTAAGAGTTCCCACATGATTATAGCCTAAATTTTCAAAAGAAGGAAGAAGAGGGTTAGCAATAGAAGGGCAGAAATGGAAGGAGAAGATAAGAATTCAAATAATAAAGCAACAGATGACATTACAAGGATCATGGCATTTACATTGGATTATGATCATTCTTGACATGGTTACATAAACATAAAAGGCTTAGACATAACAAAAAATGGAAGATTGATAGACAAAACATTTCTCAAAGTATGCATTCTTTTAACTAAGTACCCATTCTCATCTTTTATTTTTAAAGAAAAATACATTGTCAAATACAACCAGTTTTTTTTTTCTTGTGTTAGATAAGGAGCCATATCCTCTTTGATCCAATATGGAGGCACAATTATAATTTATCAAAGCACATATCCTTTCTCCATAGCCATAATGGAGGTTAGCAAGCAAGTGAAATCTTCTCTCTGGATACTCCACAGGAGTTACTTCTGTCAATTTACTGTTCTGTGTCAGCATCACACTTTAAAAATTGCTTTGGGACTCTGTCTCACAGAAACAACAGAAGATTCAAGTTGGTAGATGAAATACAGGCTTGGCTTGCTGACTCTAGGGAATAACCTGAGGAAAACTGGGTAATAGTCAGGAGAGGTCGATTGGCTAGTCTTGATAGCTAAGTAAAGTAGAACATTCTGAAAAACAGAACAGGAAAATCACAGAGTCCATCCTGGAGGGATGCATATAGTCTGGTGAGATCTCCCCTCCCACTGAGGAGAAATCACGAATAAGGAAGAGAACACTGCAAAATGAGTACTGGGCTCCCAATAACACACACTTGAAAGGAAAATTCAAGGTAGAATAAGGAGTAACGTAAGTTGTCTCTGACAGCAGCAGAGTGAGGAAAAATGCTGGAAAATCTCCCCTCTTTTCACTGGAAAGAAACAGTGGTCAGATACCATTTTACAAAAATGGCATATGTAGCACTTTCAAATTCTCAGTGAATTACAGTCTTAGACACTCAGAGAGAGTGTCTATATACTATGCCTATGAAACAGACTGTATCTAAAATTTCAGGAAGAAACTGAATCAGAGCTATGGGTAAATGGAAACAAGGCTCAAAGTCTGCAGGACTACAATGAACCTGTTTCAAGTTTTGCTTGCTTTTGGAAAGACAGCCTATGATCAGGGCCAGCATTACCAATTGGATTCCTTTGAGTACCAGCATCTGAGACTGGGACTACCTGCTGACAGGACCAGCCAAGACCTGACCTCACAAATTACAAACAGCTGTGTCTCAGGCATGATGGATCCCAGGAGGAAATGCCAAGAGAGCTGAGGACTGCCTTCATACCCTGTAAATCCGCCAGACCATCTCTGCTCCATGTTTATTCTTCCTTTATTTAATATCCAATATCAATTTGGTAGGACAGCTTTTTCTGCATCTTTGCTTTCCCTGGTTTTTATTCCCTTCCCATTTTGTTTTTCTTTTCCTTTTTGTAGGCTTTCTGAAAGAACATAGGCTAGTCAAGTTTGTGGGGTCTCCATGTCTCACATTCCTGAGACCTTGGACTTTGGATATTTACATTATTTAATTGGGTTTCTTTCCCTCCTTGTGGTGGTTTGAAAGAAAATGGCCTCCAAAGGAGTGGCACTATTAGGAGGTGTAGCCTTGTTGAAGGAAGTGTGTCACTGTGGAGGCAGGCTTTGAGGCCTCTTTTTCTCAAGTTTCCCTCCATGTAACATTAAGCCGATTTTCTGTTGCCTGCAATATGTAGCACTCTCAGTTACAGCATCATATCTACCTGCATGCTGCCATGCTCCCCTTCATGATCATAATGTACCAAATATCTGAAACTGTAAGCAAGCCACCCTCAATTAAATGTTTTCCTTGCAATAGTTGCCATGGTCATGATGCATCTTCACTGCAAAAGTGGACCCTAATAAAGACACTCCCTCTTGTAATTCTACTTTTACCCAAAACTTCATCATTTCTTCACCCCCTGTTCTTGTTGTTTCCCTATGCAATTTGCTTTTTCCCTCCTATACCTTTTCACCAGACAATCAAATGCTAATCACTGGTCTTACTTATTTTGCTTTTTTCCTTCCCACTCACCTACACAGTAATGAAAATCATACAGTACTTCATATGGTCAGTGTTCCCCTTCCTAAAGTGATTGACCTTTAAGCCATGATATGTTATTTGGGAATTGTAGTACATGTATAGCAGGCCGATACATTGAAAGTGATTGTTTTCAGATGGTATTCTGCCTTCCAAAGAGGCCTGGTGACACAGCCTGGTCCTTTCAGCACCAGACCAGCAGAGAACATGGACATCTCCACCCTACTACAGCATAGTCCTTCTAAGAACTGTAAACACTTCCACTGTGGAGGGGGTGGTGGAGGTGACTAGAGAAGCTCTAAATGCTGATTTAGCTCCAAAGGCACACTCCTCAGTGACAATAAATAAATGAGAAAGCCAAGGAAACATGATTCCTTCAAAAATTACTAATGTTTTGTAATGGCTTCCAAAGATTTCAAAAGCAAAATTATTAATGTTTTCAAGGAAACCAGAGAGTACATAAGTAATTTCCTGAATGAATCCTAAGAGAATAGAACAGCTAAATTAAATAAGAAAGTTAAGACAGTATATGCAAATAAGGAGACAAAATGTTTTGAAAAATATCAAACTGAAATACTAGAAATAAAAATTTCTTTAAGCCAAATAATAAGTACCATGGAAATCCTAACCAATAGTTCATTTAGGAGGAAAAAAATATTGAAACTTGAAAGTAAAGGTGATGTGTCAGAATAATCAAACATGGCAAATAAATTGATAAGAATTACCAGAAAATTTGAGATAATGAAACATCATGGAAAGAAAAAGAATTTATGAATAATAGGAAAAAAGGAGAGGTATTTCATGTTTAAGTATATATTTTAATAAAACCAGAGCAATAAATCAATGTAAGTGTGTTTATATATGTCAGAGAGAGAGAGAGAGAGAGAGAGAGAGAGAGAGAGAAATACAGAGACACAGAGGCAGAAACAGCTGCTTCAACAAATAATGTTGAAATTAATTGCCATGTGTATAAGAATGAAAGTGGGTGTCTTTCTCACCCTGTGCAAAAAGAAATTCAAAATGGATCAAAGACCTTAATTCAATACATGAAACTCTAAAACTGTTGGAGTAAAAATTAGGGAAATACTTCAACATATGCGTATAGGTAATGACTTGCTGAAAAGAATTCTAGTCACTCAAAACTGAAGTCAGAATTGACAAACTGGAGACCATGAAATCAGCACTTCAATACAGAAAAGGAAGCATTCCACCACCTGAGACAACACCCTGCAGCAGGAAAGAAAAATCTTTGCTGGCTGTGTTTCTGACAGAGGATTAATATCCAGAGTACATACAGAACTAGGAATGACAAACAAGGAATCAATAAATGAGCTCATGAAGTAAGCAAGCAGTTCTCAAAAGACAAATCACACATGATCAATAAAGAAAAAAAGGTTCAACCTCAGTTGCCATCAGAGAAACGCAAATTTGCGTCTATGTTAAGATTCCATTTCATCTCTGTCAAAACAGCAGACATCAAGAAACTGAATTACAATAAGTTGTTCAAATCTTATACGGTCTTTTAATTAAAAAAAAAAAAAAAAAAAAAAAAAAAAAAAAAAAAAAAAAAAAAAAAAACAGAGCCAGATATTATCAGGGTAAAAGCTGAAAGATCAAAGAAGCAAAACAGCCAGCCACTAGTTCTTACCTCTACAAAATTCTCAGTCTAAAGAGAGTGAGTTCCTGTTTCTTCACAACTTGTATACTTTTCTCTGCCCAGACATCACTTTCTGGAATTAAAGGCATCTGTGTTTCTGTTTACTGAGATTAAAAGTGTGTGCCACCACTACCTGGCTCTGTTTCCAGTGTGTCCCGGAGTGATAGGATTAAGGGTGTGTGCCACTACTGCCTGATTTCTATGTCTGATCTAGTTGCTGGCTCTGCCTTCTGATCCCCAGGCAAGTTTATTAAGGTAGACAATATATCACCACAATAAGTACTAGTGAAAATTTGAACAAGAAAGACCCTATACTCTGCTGGCATGAACATATCCAATATAGCCACCATGAAAATCAGTGTGGATCTAGACATTCCTGAAAAAGTAAATATATCATATGATTCAACTATAATATCATTTTTACACAAAATATTCCAAGTCGATACACCATAGAAATCCATGGGCAGCAATGTTTATTGCAACAATAAGATGACCCCTGTGAAAGGGTCATTTGACCCCAAAGGGGTCATGAACCACAGGTAGTGATAAATTGCTTAATGGCTCACTCCAAGCCTTATTTATGTTCAGCTACCTTGCCTAGGGATGGTGGCACCCCCAGTGATCTAGGCCCTCCCAGATAAATTATCAATGAAAAAAAATGACAGAGTCATGTCCAAAGGCCAATCCAACTGTACACAATTCTTCAATCAATGTTTCTTTTTCAGAAATGCGTCCAGTTTACAATCAAGTTTAGCTATCAGAGCAGTTAACATGCTTTCACACACATGTGCTTCCTAGATTTTATATAGATCTATATAAGATGATGTACATATATATTTATACTATAAAAATAAAACTATCTAGGGGAACACAGGTGACTAATGGGGTGAGGCAGAATGAGAAAGGTGAGAGGAAATTGTTACTGAGATGAACACATGCTTAACATATGGTAGTGTAAAAATACCCTTATATAGCATAATGCCTTAACAATAAATAAATACTTATGATAATTAAAATAAATAGATAAGTAATATAGAAAGATGACAGATGGGGGTGCTTGACTCATTACAGGCCTAAAGCAAAAAGCCTTGAGAAGACAAAGATTTCACTGGAGCCTAGAATACCTGTGGATCTCAGCAGTTCTGCCTGGGATCACACTTCTGCTCCTGCATTTCAGTACAGTGGTCCCTGATTGCTGCTATTGTGGGTCATGGGGCTCCTGGAGTGCATGATCTAGATGCATTGCTCTGGATGACCCATGTGGGCCATCTTGCTGATAGCCACATAGTGTCAACTCCACAGGTATTGGGAATTAACAAATGACTTTCATGTACATGAAGTTTTATGTTTTACGTTTATTTGTATAAATGTTTTTTAGTTCATTTTTATGAAGGATTGGATTCATTATTTTTCTTACACAGATGTACTGCTGTTCCAGCACCATTTTTCATTAATACATATTTTTATCTGTTTAATTACCTTCACTCCCTTTTCAAAGATCAGTTGGACATATTCACATGGGTCTATTTCTTATGTATCTATTATGTTCCATTGGTATCACTCTGTCTTGATCACCATAGCTTCACTGCGTAATGTGAGGCTGTGTGCTATCTGTCATATAATGTTGTTCTTCTGATTCAACAGTGTCTTGGCTAAAGTCTCCTTATACACTTTAGGATCAGTTTGTCAATAATAACAAAATAACTTGCTGTGACTTCATTGAATCTGTTGACACAATTAAGTAGAACTGCATTTAATAATATTAAACATCCCTATCCCTAAATGTGAAACATTCCATTCCTTTGGTACTATTTGATTCCCTTCCTATGAATTTGTAGTTTTTCCCATGTAAATCTTGGACATATTTTATTTGCTTCTTTCTTAAGTATTTCATATTTTGTATTAATGTAAGTGGTGTTGTGTTTTTAATTTCAATTCTACTTGTTCCTTGCTGCTATACAGAAAAGCAATTGACTTCAGCAGATTATCCTAACTTGTTTTCTGTAACCTTGCTGTAATTGCTTATTAGTTCCAAGAGCTGTTTTGTTGATTCATAGTTTGTGCATACACAAGCATGCCCCCTGTGAACAGTTAGTTTTAGTGCTTCCTTTCCAACTTGTATGCTTGTGTTTATTTCTCTTTTTTATTGAATCAAGTATAATTTCAGTATTATATAGGAAAGTAGAAGCAAGAGGGCACAGCCTCCCATCCATCCCATTCATGCTGGAGAAGCCTAGAATTCCTTTCATCAAGTATATTTGATAGAGATTTTTATAGCTTTATTAAATTATTGTGAAGAAATTCTCCTTCACTTGATAATTGATGACAAAGAAAAATATCTCATTACATATCATAATGATGTTGTCTTTGCCTTTTTTTCTTATAGGGTAAATGCTTTCATATTGTTCTCTTGAGAATGCTATAAGCTCTGTCACCATAAGGGCCCTTAATTAGATTTAGAAAATTTTTTGTGACTCTTTCACTAATAGCTCTTCTTTAAATAACTCACATATTAGATTCCATGAAAAGTATTTTGCTTCATTTTAAATTACCATATTTTCTCCTCTTGGCTAGTTATTAAATTATGTTAATTGCCTTTGGAATATTAAAATACTCTTGTAATTCTGTTTTCTTATTTATTATTTAAAAAGCATGTTTTATTTAACCATTGTGGCATCCAAATTTATACATTTGTAGGTTTGTTCCTTTATTGTAAAATTCTCACTAGATTTTGCTATCAAATAAATGATGGCATAATTAAACAAGTTATGGACCACTTTTTTCATTATACAGAAAAGTTTTGTAGTATTTATTATTTACCTTCAAAACTTTTAGATGATTATGTAAATTAGCCTAGCTTTGAGAAGACTTTTAAGGGACTGAAATTCTGCTTTTTAACTCTCCCACATTAACTCTCTCTGAAGTTGTTCTTTTAAATGAAATTCATCAATCCCATCCTCTTTGTCAGTTTATTCAAAATGAACTCCTAGTTTTGAATTATCAGCAGTATAGCTTTTATCATTACAGATATTAGCATCACAATTCACTTCTCTTCTGACTGGTCTCTAGTGTTTGGAGTTTGCTTAAAAGAAATCAAAATTGTGTTCATTGATACATTTTCTAACTCAGTTTAGCACCATATTTGAAAGATTCTATTCTTTTAGGATTTCTGTAAAGTAATACTGTATTTACTTCAGTTCCCCTTAATGCTTTTTTCCTCTCGACTCCTTCTGTGTTCAGCCTATTCCTTCTGAAATCCTTGTACCCTTATAATTTAACTATTATTGCTACATGTGTACATATACATTTGCAAATAAAATTTGCTGAGTTCATTTAGTGTTGCTCATACGCGTAGTTTTAGGATTGACTGCTTAGGAATGGGCCAGCTAAGACTGATTTTCTCCCTCTCTCAACAGTCATTAATTGCCTATTGCTCATCTATTGGTGGAGCTTTGTGATATTTCTCCAGTCCACGTTGGGACTTCAAATCAGTTGTTCTTTGTCAGGTCATGTTTAGGCAACCATATTTATTGGTAGAATGTCATGAATGCAGATTTCTGTAATATACAAAAGACAATATATCACAGCAAACTTGCTAGTCCTCTGACTCTTAGGTCCTTTCAGGCCCCTCCTTCCTACTGTGCACTGAACCTCCCATGTGAGGGTTCTATTGCATCCACTGGTGCTGGGCACCCCACAATCAGTTGTCTCCATTTTGACCATTTGGATCTTTCTATAATGGTCTCCATCTGCTGCAAAAAGAAGCTTCTTTAATGAAGGTGAGAGAGACACTTATCTGGGGTGTAAGGTGAAGTAGAATGTGGTTAGAAAGTTTTAGAACAACTTGTGGTGTTTTTCTTGAAATTTTATTTACTTTTCATTGTTTGTAATCCATTGTGCATTTGAGACCAATCTGATTGTTTTATGATAATAGTACTTCATCTCTCCATCATCGTTTCTATTTTAATTACAGGAATATAACCAGTATACACATTCTGTTCTCATTTCACTGAAATATTCTTTAATAATTAATAAGGATTTTATTTACATTTTAATGTACTTTATATTTTTGAGAGTCTGTGTTCAGTGTCAACAATTTTCCTTAGAGTGTCATAACTGTATTAACTAACCTTTAATTTTTTCTCCTGTTTAATCTTATATTTTATGTTGAAAGCAATGAATCACATGACTTTCAATGTAGATGTGTGCTCACTAATATATAAGAAATTTTTTAGCATGTACATCCAATCTCTGCTTTGTTTATTGACTGATCTTATACTTTCTGTAGGAAAAAACAACCATGATTCTTATGCAATATTTCTGGATAAAAAGTTGGCAAATGCACATTATTATCATAATTGATAATTTGAATAGCTTGTGTCTCACATCATTTTGTGATCAAGAACCTAATCAATATCATAAATAAATTAGTTATTATAATATGATTTTATAATTTTTATTTACATGAAATTTGGCAGTTGTGAGGTTCATGTTTTCTTTTCTCAAAAATGTTTAAAACAATATTTTTCTTTCTAGGAAAAATACTTAAGACTTACTAATTCTTGTTCTTTTTCAAAACAACAACAAAGTATTATTTAAATATATAAAATATTTCAGAGAAAATATTATACTTTCCATTATATTTTATCCAGAAAGATAATAACTTATTTGGACCACAGTTCAATCAACTACAGATGAACTCTGTGCTCCATTACTTTCTTCAGTAGCCTCTTTTATTTCATCCTGCCAACCAACTCCTAGTCATCTTGGGGAGAACATGAGCAGGGCAGAATGCCAAAAGAAATTGCCTTGATCATTTGAGCATTATATGGCGTAGGTAGTAGACAGAAAGCATGGCTACCACCATCAACTCTTCTAGGATTATCAAAGTGAAAAATCAGTATACCTCTTCTCACTAGTCCCTAAATAATAAGCCCAGTAACAGAACCTGTGGCTCAGGAGAGCACAAGTTACTTTCCAAAAATGTAGTTAACACTGATAACCATGAATATTCAACTTCAAAAAGAGATTGAAATTTAAATATAAAGTTACCCTGGAATCAGAAGTAAAAGTGAATTGATTATGTATTTTTAAAAATGAGAGGTCTTCCCACCAAAAAGTAAACTCATATGACTTTCCCTTGGAATAACTGATGCTGAGAAGAATTGGACAAATTCAAACTCCTAAGCCAACAAGGATGCATTCAACATACTCAATCACACTATGCTCTTTCTGTCTGTTTAATATTCAATTGTTTTAATCTGTTTTGCTAGTTCTACCTGGGTTTTACTTTCCTTCTCTTTATTAAATTCTTAAGTTCTCTTCTGAACCACGTGAGCCTTATAAAAATGTGCTTTGTTGTCTTTCATTACAATTGAGTAAGATTCCATTGTGTAGAGGTACAATATTTTCATTATCCATTCACCTGTGGATCTGTATCGAGGCTGTTTTCAGATCCTAGCTAGTGTAAGTGGAGCAATAAGAAACATGGATGAACCTATGTCTCTGTAGCAGGAAATAAAGTCCTTGGGTATATGCGTAGGACTGTATTGCTAGGTCATACAGTAGATCTACTTCTAGATTTTAAGAAGTCATCACACTGATTTCCACAATGTCTGTATCAATTTGTACTCCCAGTGACAGTGCATGAGACTTCACATTTCTCAAAATCCTTGCTAGCATTTGTTGGCTTTTGTTTTCTTAATCTTAGCCACTCTGTCTGTGGCAAGATGAAATCTCCAAGTAGTTATTTTGCATTTCCCGAGTGATAAATCCTTTTAAATGTATTTCTCAGCCAGTGAACTGTCTGCTTAGTTCCATAGTTCATCATGGAACTGGATTGTTTGTACAACGGCCTTTCTTTTTCAAGTTTCAGTTTCAGATCAACCATTGATACCTTTGATCCTTTTGGAAATTAGTTGTGTGTAAGTGGAGAGAGAAGAAATATGTTTCATTTGACATGAATCTTTTCAGTTTTCCCAACACCATTTGTTGAAGACTGTCTTTTCTCCAATGACTATTTTTAGTGCCTTTGTCAAAAATTGAGAGTCTATATATGTATAGACTTATATATGGCTACTCAATTCCAGCCTACTTATTAAAGTATTTCTATACCAGTACGTGCTATTTTTACTATTATGATTCCATACTGTAGCTTTAAATCAGAATATCTCTGGCATTGTTTTTATTGTTAAGGATTGTGTTTCCATTTTCATTTTAAGTTTAAAAACTTTGTAAAGAGTTGTATTGAAATTTTATAGAGACTGCATTGAATCTGTATATATTTTTGTAGGATGCCATTTTCACATGAATTCTTCCAATGTATATGCATGGAAAGTCTTTCTCCATTCAGTGACCTTCTGATCTTTTTTGTACATTCTTTCTTCACTGTTTAAATAAATAAAATAAGAAAACATACCGAGCGGGGTATCAGATTCAGAAAGACAAATGAGTGCTGTCACTCATATGCAGGTTTTAGCATTACTTACCTTGTAATACCTATGAAACCAGCAAACCAGAGGGATGATTGGTGGAGAAGGGGAGGAAGATCTTAGTGGAGTACAGATAGTAGAACACAGGTGATATGAAGGGGGTAATCAAGAGGAAAATTTAGGAAGGGAGAGAAATAGGTAGAGCTGAGGAGGAGTACAGGAAGAATAAATAACATAACTAACACCAAGGAAGTTTGAAATTTACTGCACACACACACACATACACACACACACACTCATAAAAGAATATAATTGATCCCTGCACAGGAGAAAATTATCTTCTCAGAAGCCTTGTGTTTTAAAATGAAAAAGATAAGTCAGTGCCAGACATGTGATACCTCCTTTAGAGTTATCGATTTGGGGTGTCCCAGAGCCCTCATAATACCTAGCTTTGACATAGCTCTTGGTCATTCTCCAGTTATTGGTGGTAAGACTCTATTGCTGAGGACACCACAAACTTTGATTATACCTGGAGAAATAAAATTAGTACCAACCAGGAAGCTTTCTTCATGCTGGCTAGCTTTCATTGTCCTAGAAGATACTGTGTAGCAAAAAAAAAAAAAAAAAGAAAAAAAAAAGCATTCTTACAGCTATAAACACTGCACTACAATAATGGCCTGTTTGGAATGTTATCACTAATGGCACAATAATAGTACAAATGCTATGGTGGTAACTAACTGCTTTCTGATTGGATATAAGGTCACAGAGGAGGAAATGTATGCCTGGTACTGTCAATCTGTCTAAGAATCCATTTTTTTTTTTTTAGCAAGGCCAAAGACCCTGGATGTAAGCCTACTACTTTTATTCTCATTCACAAATCTATACCCTTAGATTAGTGCAGCTTTCAGGCTTCATTAGAGAAGTTTCTTTCTGTAGTGGAAAAGTTGAAAGAGAAACTCACAACTGGTCAAAGTACAGGGAATAAATGTCCATAGAGTGTTCAGCCATAAATTGAAAATTTCTATCACACACTCCTCCCATCCATGGCTCAAAAAAATGTAAAAGAGGGCCCAGAACGTGTATAATAACCAGTGGCTGAAGTAGATTGGGGAAAAAACATTATCCTAAGGACATGACAGGACTGATGTCCTCATAAACTCACAGGCAGCTTTGGGTGACTGTACAAGATCAAGCCAGACATCATTCTAGTCTAGAGTGAAGCTGGTAAACATTTTTGACACTCTAAGTTTAATTGAGGAGCTATTGACAGATAATGGTTTCTGGTGAAAGAAGAACTATATTCTTTAAATGTATGGCCCTTAGTAGGTCAACCACACTACAATGGATGATCCCTTACTGCTGAGTGTATAGACAGCACAAATTGAAATAGGTAAGTTATTACATAAACATAGGACATGAAGTTGGAGAGAAGTGGGCAGGTGCTGGGGTGTTAGCAGGAGGTAGGAGAGTAGTCAGGGGTGAATATAATTCAAATAAGTTACCTGAAATTATCAGTGCGTTGATACAATATATTAAGTTTTCTTAACCCTTGACAACTTCGGTTGTCAATAAATTCAATCGATACTCGTTTGCTACAATTTATGATAATATCTGATATTTCTTGCCTCAGCCTTTGTGCCTTTGTGTAGCTGCAGTTCCTCATGAGCTGTAGCCACTGGACACCTTTCCTTCACTTTAATTACTTATGTTACCTTTCTACCACTTATCTGTCCCCATCTGATTGTATGATATGGCTGTTTTCTTCAGGCTGTAACTTGTCATCACATTTGGAACATTATTCAAAGAGTACTTTATGTACCTTTTATGTATCCCCTCCTCAACATGCATAAGATTAGTAAGAGTTGCATACACAGATACATTGTAAGTGAAGAAGATCAGCATTGATATGGAATTAGTGAGTCCTATTTAAAGGATGGGTGACTGTATTTAACACAGGATACAAAGTCTTCACAAAAATCTTCCAACACTTTATTTCTAAATTTCTGGGACAAATGTTAATATGTTTTATTCAAAGAATACTTTCAGTTTTCAAGTTAATTAAGTTCACACATTGAAGTTCAGTGAAACCAGTAAAGCTATTAACAAAAGCGGCATATTATTAAACTTATGGCCAACACCTGAGAGGTTGAAGGTGCTAGCTTGGATTGCTTTTCTATTAAGTATTTTTTAAAGTTCATAATTTTCCAAAGAAGTGTCTGATGACTTTAAACATCAGAAAACTGATATTATTATGCTTGCAAGATACTTCTTGAGGTCATGAAAGAGGAGAGTCCTTGAAGTTCTAAGAGAAAGAATGCCATAGAAATTCAAAGTAATACAATTTCATTATGAGCCAAATGCCAACATCATTAATCACTGAAAATGAAATAATCATACTGACAGAGTATTTTTTGAATCAAAGACCGTTTGTTATCCAAACTACACCAGTGCTACATTTTAATAAATCCAATGCTCTCAGAAATTATTGTTTCTCTATGAAAAGTAATATATTATATTAAAGATGAAAAAATAATCAGCATATTAAATCCTGGTGGTAAATTAATTTATGACAAATAAATAAACTGTATACTCTTTTAAATAATTCCTACTTACATTGTACTAAGTCATTTCTTTAAAACATGTGAAGCACAGAACTTTGGTTTAACTATTATTTCAATATATTTTGTATTTTTACTAGTGATGAATAAGAAAATCTCATTATTTCATTTGAGATATTTTCAAATGAAGACATGAGCATAGTAATATAAACTTTAAAACGGTAGATTTTGTGGTCATTAAAAATATCAGTAAGGTTTTGAAATTCAATTGAAGGGCATATAAGCACAGAAGCAGTGGAAAATTTCCAGATGATGCTGCCCCAACCAATATGTCCCCCGAACATGGCACTTCAGGGACAACTCCAAGAGCATGACTAGCAGATGCCATCAGCCTTACTGAGTCTGATGGCATCACCTCTGAAGAATTTCATCTGCATTCTTACAGCTGAGACTGAAGTCACCAAATACAATTCTGGGAGAAAATCTCTTAAGTGTTATTTCAGCTAATATTATGGTTTCCTTATATTTCTGACCAATTCCTAAATGGCCACAGAGCACTGGTAACATTAATGCTCATTAGACACTTGAGCTGGTCATTAAAATATAATTGATTCACTCACAGAAAATATCGTGGTACTGGTAAAATTTTGAAAGAGCCCTTGGGACTCAAGATGCGTCTGAGATCTATGACACCTCACCCGACCGGATTGCCACAGAGGGAAATTACAGAAACATTTGGAATATTTTAATAATTAAAGAGGAATTAAATGCCTTCTCAACTAATAATTCTGCCTTTGCTTTGATTTCTGATATTCTTTCTCAAATCTGTTTCTCAATGTTTCTAAACACAGAAAAACAAATAACAAGCCTTGTAAAAATACACCGTCTTGAAAGGGACTTTTCTCATGTCTCAAAAGATTTTTGACTATTGACCAAAGAAGAACCATTAAAGAGAAAATGTGGAGAGCTGAGTCAGAACTTCTTGAGTTGCTTTAAAAAATTCACTGTTATTTTTATTTCGTGTCTGTGAGTGTTTTGCCTGCAAATATGTCTGTGTACTATATGTGTGTGTGTGGTGCCCTTGAAAGCCAGAAGAGGGTGTCAGTTCCCTTGGAACTGAAGTTACAGAATGTTGTTGGCCAGCATGTGTAAGCTTAGAGTTAAACTCAAGTCCTCTGGAAAAGCATCCAGTCCTCTTAACCACTCAGCCACCATTCCAACCAATGAAAATATTTTTAAAATAATTTCTTAAGTGAGAATAATAAATTTTCATCATATCCATCCTTCTCTCCTGATTTAGTTCCTCAGTGCCTCCCCATGTCTCCCTCTCAAATTCATGTTCTTTTCTTCTATAATTATTTCATAAATTTATATGTAGCATATATGAAGAGTGTTTCTGTGTAGTCCCTACAAAGCTTACTGAGTCCAATTTTATAGGGCTGACTATTTGGGCATAAGTACCTCATCAGGGATGTGTCCATGAAGAAATCTAATTATTCTTTCCTCAGCAGCCTATGACTTTCTATAATTTTCTATAAGGGAGAGGGTCTTGTGATCCCGTCTTCCCTCCTGCTTTGATGTTGACTTGTGTGGTCTGATGCAGGCATATTATAAAGCCCTGTGTACAGATAAAGTTCTCCAGGAATCCTTGCTTATTCTAATATCTGGAGAGCCACTTGGGAAGCAAGGCAGCTGTGTGTTCAGTTAGATGTTTACAGTTTATCCATACTAATACCACATTTGTCTATCCAGACATGCTCATGTGTGGTCCCCAAATAAGTTTGAATCATAGAGACCTAATGTTGCCAGGAAAAACATGTGCTTACTCAGCCAAAGTTTTGGTCATGTCCCCTCCTTCCTGTCTCAATTGCAAATATGTGCAGCAAATAATAAGCTAAGAAATTACTCTCCCTAAGGCAAGTGCTCAATTCTGACTTATCTTTATCCAGGAAAATCATAAGGATGCAACTATGTATCCCTAATGAAAAAAAGAGAAAAGGTCATGTACAAACACAGAGGAGGTGGACAGACACAAGCATTAGGACAATCTGTCTATTCTGACATCAGCATGGGACCTCTAGTCTCTGAACCTGAAAAAAATGCAAATCTGTTTTTAAGTCACCTCTCTGCAATATTTTGTGATCAAAGCTATCAGAGGTTAAATACATATATGCACAACAATGATTGTGGGTGAGGGGTGTTGTGTTGGCAAAGGACAGTGTTGGATTGGGGCATGAGGAAGAATAGAAGACAAATTTTAGAAATGGCTAGTAAAAACTAGCATAAGAATTTTTTTTTTAGAAGATTAGAGGATCCTGCTGATTCTTGATTTGCTAATATTTTCCCTTCCTTTTCTTACTTCTTCTGAGACAGTCTCACAATCTAGCCCTGAGTGGCCAGCTGTTATCTACTTAAATTGTTAATAGAGCAAGTTTTTCTTCAGTTGTAAATGTTCTGTTTGGAGACTCTATTGTCTACCGTTCAGCTCTGCCAACACAATCCTTTAATTCTGTGTCAAGCTTCTTCATCTAGCCTCCACTATACTAGCTAGATTTACACTTGGACCAAGCCTTTTTATATACCTTGATCTCTACCATAACAGTAAAGATGTGGGCACATCTGCAAAGGCACTTCTGTGCTTTTTCCTTGTCTTTCTTTGCCCCTAACTTAGCCTGAAACAATCAATCACTGAGCAACTTTGCATGTTTTTTTTTTGTTGTTGTTGTTTCAAAATTCATCTTTTCTATCACATTTTCAAAAGCTATCTTTATTTTATTAGTAAAGTGAACCATGAAAATAAATGTATTGTATTTAAATAACACAAGGTCATGTGAGGGGTGGGGAGATGGCTCAGTAGGTACATCACCTGTCAGACAAGCATGACTGTCTGAGTGAACATCCCCAGCACCCACAGGAAAACTGCCTGCAATGCTGTATATCTTAAGCCCAAGCCTGGATGCAGAGTGCCTTGGTCAGCCAGTCTATCCAAATTTATGAGAACCAGGCTCAATGCAAGACTCTGTCTCTAAAAATAAGATGAAGCATGGGCAAGAAAAATACTTGACTTTACCCCAGAGATTCCACATACATTCAGACTTGCACACACTCACATGAAAATGTACATTCATCTCCCACACCAACCCACATACACAAGTACACATTTAAAGCACCTTTAACAACAAAATAACCGAAATCATGTCAGTGAACATTTTTTTAAAATGAAATACAATTACACTACTTTACCCTTTCTTTTTCCTCCTCTAACACACCAAGCTACTCTCACTCAAACCCCTTACCTGTATCCCCCTTACTCAAATGTTGATAGCTTCTTTGTCTTAAAAGCATATACATACCAACAACAAAACAGACTCAACATATGTGTATATGTGCATATGCAAACTCATATACATGCCCTTATAATATGTTGCAACAATAATCAATAAATGAACATGATATAACATTTTATGAGACTGACAAAAATGCATTTGGAAATCTAATCTTTCAAAAATTATAATCATTGTATGATAATTCAAACATTTTTTTTTAAATCTCTCATGTGCCATACCTAGTAAACTCTCCTAAGAAACCTAAAATTTTAAAGGAAGTATTTATGGTTCAGTAACAATCAATAAACATTTTTTAATTATGTCAACTGTAGAAAAATTCTTTTGTTGTCTGTGAATCTGTACCATAAATTGATTCTTTTTAAGCAACAAAATATCACTTAATATTTTGGATAGAATAGTAGAGTTTAAAAGTTGCTTTCATAAATGGTGGCTAAGAACCTGGGCAAAGTCTTCTTTGCCTCCTAGAACTTTAAACCCTCATTATCCGGGATAAAAACTGTGATTTCTGGTGTTTAAAGAGGGTTGTTGTGCTGTGAGGGGAAGAAAGAAAGGGAGGAATTCATGGACTCCAGCAATAATGAGAATATGTAGATGAGAGCAGGTTAAAATATGTTCTGTCCTCATTCACAGCTGGTCTCACAGCAAAGACAGATTGACAGGCATCTACAAATAAATCTAATGCAAGTGTTAGATGATGTGGAAAACGTTGGAGGTAAAAACTCAAAGATGTATGTATAACTATTTTCATAAGAAATATTAATGAGGATAGAAAAATATGATTGATAAACTAGCAGGACAGAGAGCATATAAACAGGGAGGGTGAGGGAGGAGAGTTGACCAAGGAAAGAGGATGGAGTAGAAGTGGACTGGGAAACAGGATGGCAGACTGGATTTGGTCTGGGAAAGGCTGTGTTGAGTGTCTTTGAGATAACAGCTAACCATTCTGCTTCCCCCTAGGTGCTAAAGAGGCATTCCTTAAACTATGGTCTGTGGCTTGACTTCATGGAGAGCTGAGGGAGAATGAAATTGACCTCTCTATTCTACTCTTGTCAGTGTCAAAGACATTTTGCACAATCTCTTCCTGACACATATTATGAACAAAATCATCCTACTAACTAAGTGATATTTTGCCATGTATATTTCAAACGTTGTAAATACTATATCATAAACTATACATAGTTCAATTCTGAATCAAAAGTAGCTTCTTTTTTTCTTGGTGGTGCTAGCCTGGAACCCAGGCACACATCCCTCTTATATATTAATTGAACAGTCAATCGATGAGAGACACATTCAGATTACTGAAATACATCTCATGTACAGATGGATTTATGAAGAACCATGTGCTTACTACTGAAGCTACAATACATATCCAGGAATTTAGGAACCTAAGACAGGATACATTTTTTTTTCCTGTTCAGTGTTAGAATCTCAAGTATCTAATATTCATCAGACCAGGCTGAAATCTATGTTTGTGATATTCACTGGTCCAGCAACAATATAGCAGCATCTCCATCTTCTTATCTCAGTGTCAGCTTTATGTTCATTAAGTCATTAATTCCTTCCACTGTACAGCATGTTCCATTCTATTCCTAAGCCCTGGCACTGGGAATGTGAACATCCTTGACAGAACTGTTTTCACAGTGGTAGCTTTAACTATTCTTCATTTGACAGGTTGAGATGGGGGGCTTCTGTTGTTTGCCTTAAAATTTATTGTTTTTAAGACAAATGTCCTCTTTCTTCTTCTTGCTCCCCTGGTAAGGAGGAGACTATTAATGCTGGAACTTAGAAGAATACTGTGTGATTACCCTTAAAATATCCTAGGTGTTACTCCCAATGTGAAAAGCAAGGGGCTTGGGGTGGCTAGCATGGGGCAAGCACTTCATAGAATACCGATTCTCACAGTAACAGTGTTAATTATTTCACACAATCCTCTCATGTGGAGGAGAGGATAGATGAAGTTAACAGGCCAGTGTATCCCATTTCTTTCAACTTAAACAAGACAGCTTGTCACCACTCTAGATGTGGTGGGACCAGGGAGAGGGAATCAATAAATGAGGCAGGTGAAAGTCTCATGTAATAGCCAACTTTACTTAGAGCCTCAGACCATGTATACTCTGAGAGTTACGAAAGGTCAATGAGTAAAGTTCTCATGAGTTCAAGCTGTATACAATCACAAGGACAAGTCACACATGACAAAAATGTGGTTTTTTTTTTTCCCATAGAGGCATCTAAAGGCTAGGTAAACATCTAATTGAATAAACACAGCAAGCAATAATGAGTAAACTCACTCCTATGGACTTCTCCTGGGAGGAGCATGAAAACACATTCCAAAAATAATTTCATGTTCTTGGCCACTGAGTTCCCAAGACTTGTGTTTTCTTGGAGTGTTCTTCACAAGCACCCAGTTCTCTTCAAAACTCCGTTCCTGAGCCATGCTCTGATAGTAGCTAATGTTTAATTAGAAGGCATCTGAGATTCACTGTCCTTTGATGAGGAAAAGAAAAGGGTAGAGCTACAGTAGCTCCTAAACAATATGCAGCAAGTTCAGATGCCTGATACAAGTGGTGTTGAGAATGTGTATTACTTTAGTTGTTAAAACACCTGTTACTGAGTGATAGCACATGATCTCATTCACAGCTCAACTTTGTAACATTCAAGGTACCATTTAGGAATTCTTTTTACAGACTTAGAAAAAAATCCTAAAATACCACCACTGTATCCAGGTCACATGGGGGATGGTTGGGTGCCTCTCCCCATGGCACATTCTGCTTCTGGCTGATCTGTCCCTCTCCTGGTAATGGGAGCTGCAGTCTGAATTCTCATCTTTTGTGTGATTTTTTCCCCCTGAAACTGAAGTATGATCTGGATCAGAGATAATATAATATTTCTCAACTCTTAGAAGTTTTTAGCTGTGGAAGTTTCCTGTTAACGAAAGATATGTTACCATGAGCAATTTTCTAACAGGCAAAACAACTGTGACACAGGGGAAAAACACCTCTCTACAGTGTAACTCCTCCCAAAGTAGGGCCTAGGACTCTGTCCTTAACAGCTTGGCAACCAATGTGGAGTGATGTAAGAAGAGTGAGAAGTTCCAGGCCTTGCTGATGGCAAGACTGTGGGAAGACAATAAGCTTGGCTCCCAGACACCTCTGGTATCTGCTGTTGGTGGCACCTCTGGCCTGGCGATTGCCAGCAAGGCAAGATTCACATCTCTGACTTGAGGTGGAAGATGCTTAGAATCTCTTCAACTTGAGGGCAATTAGAAGAAAAGTAGAGAGCTCTTTCCTTCACACCTCTTCAGCCAAACAATCCCCAATAGAGGTGCTGTGGGATGGTCTGTATGTCAAATGCTCTGATTGGTCAATAAATAAAACACTGATTGGCCAGTGGCCAGGCAGGAAGTATAGGCAGTACTAACAGAGAGGAGAACTGAGAGAACAGGAAGGTGGAAGGAGTCTTGCCATGACAAGCAGCATGTGAAAATGCCAGTAAGCCACAAGCCATGTGGCAAGGTATAGATTTATGGAAATTGATTAATTTAAGCTATAAGAACAGTTAGCAAGAAGCCTGCCACAGCCATACAGTTTGTATGCAATATAAGTCTCTGTGTTTACTTGGTTGGGTCTGAGCGGCTGTGGGACTAGCGGGTGACAAAGATTTGTCCTGACTGTGGGCAAGGCAGGAAAACTCTAGCTACATAGAGGAATGATATTTCCATTCCTTTTGGCTCCTCCTAAAGTCTTCCTCCACAGTGTCTGCAATTGTGATTGTACAGGAATTCTTCTCCCCCAGATGCCTCTTTACCAACCAAGAGGAAAGTCCTAAGCAACCACCAGAAGGACATGGAGAAAATATTAGGCCTTTCAAGTTATGCTTGGAGTAGAAATTGTTTATTAAGAAGGAAGACATTTCTACTATTGCTAGTAGTCTAATCTGGAGTCATCCTTGTGGATTCCTGGGAACTTCCCTAGCACCAGGTTTCTTCCTTACCCTGTAATGTCTCCCTCTATCAAGTTATCTCTTTCATTGTTCTCTCACTTTGTCCCTCCCTCAGCTCGACCACCCCATTCCCTCATGTTCTCATCCCCCATCCCCTCCCCTCTATTGCCTCCCCTCATCCCCATTTTACTCATGTAAATCTCCTCTGTTTCCCCTTCCCAAGGTGATCCATGTGTCCCTCTTAGGGTTCTCCTAGTTTCCTAGCTCCTCTGGAGGTATGGATTGTAGTCTGATTATCCTTTGCTTTACATCTAGTATCCACTTATGAGTGAATACATACCATGTTTGTTTTTCTGAGTCTGGGTTACCTCACTTAAGATGATATTTTCTAGTTCGATTCATTTTCCTGCAAATTTCATGATGTCATTGTTTTTACAGCTAAGTAATACTTCATTGTGTATATGTACCACGTTTTCTTTATCCATTCTTCGGTTGGGGTCATCTAGGTTGTTTCCAGGTTCTGGCTATTATAAATAATGCTGCTATGAACATAGTTGAGCAATAGTGGATAGGATGCCTGAACTGGCCTACTCTGGTAAACCTAACTGTCAGCATAGACCCTTCATCCAGTAACTGATGTAAGCAAATGCAGAGATCCACAACCAAGCACCAGGCCAAGCTCCATGAGTCTAGTTGAAGAGAGGATAGAGAGATTATATGAGCAAGAAGTGTCAAGATCATGATAGGGAAATCTACAGAAACAATTGAACCAAGCTCATAGGAACTCACAAAGTTTAGATCAACAGCTGTGGAACCTGCATGGGACTGGACCAGATCCTCTGCATAACAGGAGACAGTTGTGTAGCTGGGTGTGTTTGAGGGGCCCCTGGCAGTGTGATCAGGATCTATCCCTGGTACATGAGCTGGCTTTTTGGATCCCATTACCTATGATCAGGCACCCAGCTCACCCTTGATGCAGGGGGGAGGGGCTTGGTCCTGCCTCAACTGAATGTACCATGCTTTGCTGCCTCCCCCCCCCCCCCACAGGAAGACTTAACCTCTGGGAGGAGGGGATGGGGGTTAGATTGTGGGGAAAGGAAAGGGGAAATGGGAGGAGGGATGAGAGAAGGATCTGTGATTGGTACATAAAATGAAGAAAAAAAATTAAATAAAAAGAGTGACATCACTTCCATGAGAGAGTGGGCTGGTGAGCTGAGGAGAAGAGAGCCCAAAGCTCCAAATGATTAAAGGCCCATTTTCCTCTGGCTTACATAAATAAAATTGGTCTCAGGAGACAAAAGAGAGAACAGAAGGATGGGGTGGGGATGGGATCCAGATCCCCTTCCTGTCGAAGAAGACCAGTCAGACCATCTTAGTTAGGTACACATATGTTCTAGAATTTTAATGTGTTTAATGTTTCAACTAGCATATACAGAAGCAGTATTCCCGATGTCTTTTCATGCAAACTCTCTCTTGTTGGCTTAGTCCTTCCCTCCCACCCTTCCCTATTGCTCTTCCACTGTGTTCCTGTCCCTTCTGTCCCTAGAGTCTGACTTCCCTTTTCATGCCGTATGTTTTCCATTAACCTCCCACAATTCTCCCTTAAAATCTTGATTCCATTCCCATGGGTCCCTTCCTGGCCTCAGGGTTTCTGCCCACATTCACTTGCATATAAATTATACATATTCAAAAATTAGAAGCTAGAGAATGCATACAGAGGAAAGATCATGCAGCATTTATCTTCTTAAGCCTGAGTTACATCATGTAATACATTATTTCTAGTCCAACTCAATTTCCTGCAAATTTCTTAATTCTGCATCTCTTATGGTTGAATAAAATTCTACTGTGTATATGTGCCACATTTGGATAATGATTCATCTGTTGATGAACATCTAGACTGCTTCCCATTTCCTGCTTGTTGTGAATAGAGCAGCAATAACATGGATGAGCAACTATCTATGTAGCAGGATGTAGAGTCTTTTGGATATTTGTCAACAAGTGGTACAGAACTGGGTCCTCTGACACTTTTACTTATAGGTTTCTTACAAACCTCCATGCACAGTCCATAGTAACTATCTACAAACTGTAAGCAGCTACAGACATAATGGGGAGGAAATTAGACACTATCTTGATTTTGTTCAAACTGAACATAAGTATATTTCCTTTACCAATATCTGTTTCCTAATTTCCTTTAAAACACAGTGAAACTATGCAGCTGGTTTAATGAATCTAAGTAGCTGGTAACAGTAGCTTCCTTTGTGAGGTAAGTAAAGAGATATCAGTTTTTTCCTGTGTCAGGGACCCCTTTGGGAACATATGAATTCCAATATAGTATGTGTGTCCTCTGACAGAAATGCCATGGATGATGGCTAGTAAACCTCTTTATAAATGGCTAGGCCCACAGCTACTAACAACTTTCTGACATAGGCTGTAGGAAGTTTCCATGCCCACATAAAGCCAGAGAACTTCTGAGATAAGGAGAGTCCTGTTTTACAACCTGAAGAAGGCCAGCCTGAAGCCAAACAAGTGAAACACACCTGGATTCATGAAATGAAGATGAGAGAAATAATTACCCTCTTAATGAGATACATACTTAAAGACCCCAAGAGCCACCACCTCCCGCTGTGCCTTCCTGCTTTCATGACTTCTAGAACAGAAAAGGTCATTTTTTCCAGGCAGCTGCTGATTCATCAGGCTGCCTTTTTTTTTTTTTTTTTTTTTTCATGTTTTCTCAAGCTCTAAAGTACTCTCCAGGTTTCCTCCTGGGCTCATGTTTACCTTCTTTTTATCTATGAGGGCAAAACCCTACAACAGGATGCTGTGTTGTCTCCTCTGGCAGCATCTGCCTCGTGGCTTCCCTAAGTCACCTCACACTACAAGACCCTCCTCTGTCCCGAGCTCTCTTCACAGGGCTGGAAGCTCTGCTCTGCAGGCATCTGGGTCTTTGCATTTGGCTTCTGTTAGGGTGTTCCTGTGTGTGGTCTTGTCACACCCATATTACTTTTTTAGTTACCTGAACCCCACACTGGCTTCAGACCTCACCCTCATGAGCACCTCCTAGAGAGAGCTGCTTGAGATACTTTTTCAGCCCTTCCTAGGGCTGCCTTCGAGAACATCTCCCATAGCAATTATTCTATGATGCTATTTGGTACTGCTGGTGAACCTTTCCTTTTTGGAGAACATAGAGCATAAACCATGAGACCTTATATTCCAGGCAGAAATTTCAGAGAAAAAGCTGGGACCCTGACTTTCTCAATAAGCTTGGATCAGCTACCTACCCCATATATGCAAAGTTATGAGGTAATATGTGGAAACAGAGCATGGGATTATTTAATGTATACACATTACTAAAAGGAACTGGTGAAGGAATCCAGTGGTCCCAAGTCCATATGCAGGGCAATGACATAATATTAAAGCTGAAATGTGGAAAAATTGGAGCAAGGGACAAGAGGTGTACACTTTGTGCTGTTGTGACCCGAGTATGCTCTATTTGACACAGGGTAAATTCTGGTTCTATAATGTGATCTGAAGGAGCTCTTGACTCCAACATCTCTTAAGGGGATTGATATAGTACCAATTATATGATCACTTCTTCTCCAGGATGCAATGCCACAGTCCTGCAGATAGGGAATATCTGTCTAGAAAGGGTTTGTTCTTATATCTCTACGTTAAGCCAAAGTAAAAGAGACAGACTGAAGATGAACAGAGGAATCTGGCTTCTTTCCTTGATTTAGTAACTTTGTCATCGCAAGTGAAGTGTCAGAAGTCTCCAGAAAACTATCTTCTAACTTTCCTTTCCAGTGGGTTGCTCAGAAACTCACCTCAAAGCCACAGAAATAACTGCATACTAACAGATTAACCTTCAAAATGGTTGCACTGGAAGAAGCCCTGAACAGGGAGAGCAATCTTTCAGCTCCCAACAAGAGCTTCAACAGGACAGACAACCACCACGTATCTCATCACAGGGAAACTCAGGGAAAGAGCCTTCGAATACTCAGAATTCAGTGGTTTATAACTCTTAAGTGTTTTTAGAAGTGGCAGGAAGTTCCACACCATGTAATTCAGCCTAGCCTACCCTAAGTAAGCTGAGAGCTTATATTGGTAGATGTTCCAAAATCTTGCCATCTCAAAAATTTTGGAGGCTCCATCACTCTGTCTTCATGACCTCATGATGTGATCTTCAGAGATACCTCTCTTGCAAGTCAGCCCTATCACACAATGCTGGCTTCAGTGAGTTTCTGAAATCACAGTATAAGATGCCCCTAGTCTTGTATATTTCGTGTCTATAAAACTATCACTATGTGAACAATATTGTCAAGTTTTTCTCCTAACCTGGAATGGAGCCTGGATGCATTGGCCCATGGACACTTGAGTCTTTGTGTGATGACTGAGAAAGCATTTTCCTTGGTGGTTCTTTTTCAGCAGCAGCACCTTCAGCAGCATGCTTAAGTTAGACTCTCTCCTTTCAAACTTCCATTTTTAGAAGATGGAGCCTTCAGTACGTGGGATCTTACCTTTGTGACACTTTTCATGTTGTACTAGTACATGGTAGAAGGCTTCTCTTCATTGCCACTGATCTCTTTGATTACTGGTGTTTTGTAGTCTGTACCCTTCCTGGCCAAAACACTAAACCTGCTCACAGCACCTTACCTTGAACTACTTTAAATATTCTTTATCTGTCTGCATGACATTTTGACCTGTGTCACTATGGGCCTTTTACGTTTAACTTCACTTGATTTCTTGGGATATGTTTTCATATTGAAACATGGAAACTGGGGTAACCTAGCCCCATGTTTTCTGGGCCATCGTTATTCAAATTTGGCTCTAGAATAAACTATCTCTTAGTCCTTTTGTGTTGAAAGATGTGTTTTGTGTGTGTGTGTGTGTGTGTGTGTGTGTGTGTGTTGAGGGTTATGATTTTCTCTTTGTTTCTTTTCCTATTACTGTGATAAAAGACCCCCCACAGAGCCAATTTAATGAGACAAAGGGTTGATTTCCACTCACAGTTCATGACTCCGGTTTATCATATTTGGGAAGTCATGGTGGCAGAAGCTTAAAGCAGCTGTTGCACCAGCAGCCAGGAAATGGACAGAGGTGACTGCTGCCACTCTGCTCACTTTCTCCTGTGGATTTGAAAGGGAAAAACCAGTAGCTATCTTGAGAGATGCTTCCCTCTCCCCTCCTCCAAAGGTATTTGCTGACCAGCAGTTTCAGAAGTGGCCAGAAGTTGAACTTACAAGGCTGGGTCAATAAATCTATGTATCCTGGACTTAGCAAAACAAGATATGGGGAGTAATGGGCTCAACTGACCTCAGAGGAGAGTAGGACCGGAACAATAAATCTGAATGTCTATATCCTGGGTTCAAGAAAAGCAGGACAAAGGAAGTAAAAATTTATGTCTCTATAGATACCCTGAATCCTGTTAGCCACAGTAACCTCATGATGATAGTTCAGCCAGTAACTTCAAAGAACTACCTCACCTCTAACCCCCTTATCCAATCCCAAGCTGCATGTAAACCTTTTCTATATAAACTCCTTAAAGTGAGTGCTTGGGACATTCTCCTCTACCCGCTGAGTCAGATATTGGACTGGACCAGGCTTGCTTGTTTTGTTATCAAAAACCTCTGTGTGCTTGCATCAGATATTGGCTCTGTGCTGGTCTTGCTTGGGGGTCTTGTGATCTGAGCACAACAGATTTAAAACACAGCCCATGTAATGGTTCCACCTATTATTCAGGTGGGTCTTCCCATCTCATTTAACCTGATCTAGATTAATTCCTCATAGATGTGCCCAGATGTTTGTAGGAAGGTGCTTCTAGATCCTGCCAAGATGACACTAGAAGTAACTATCACACAGACATAACAATGATTCTTACTCAAAGCAAGCCTAGGCAAGTCAGAAATTACCTAGGAGACACTGTAAATTTAGAAATCTGATCAAAGTTTGGAGGTATGTGGAAGGTGATATGATAGCAAAGATGAGGGGGTCTCACTGAACTAACTTAAGATTTTTGTTCAAACTGGGTTTTACATGCAATGTACATACTGCCGGAGTGAACGTCCAATAGCCTAAAAAAATTTTTTTGAATGAAGAAAAACATTTTGTTAGTCATTGAACTTGAAAAAGTTTCAAGTTATAATACTTTGCAGCCTTGTCCAGATCAGTTTGCTGGAAAAGGAGAGATGAATGGAGCAAAGGGTCTGTCAAGTTCCTAATGATCTTGTAATTCCATTTTCCATTAGCATGAAAATAAGTCAGAAAATAAATAAGTCATTCTTTTTACAATCTCCTCACTCACTTCTGCTTAAAAGCCTTTCTTTCTGGTCTAAGAGTTCGGTATTCATTGAACATCACTCAAGTTCTGGCTGGGAGTTACATATTCATAGCACTGGTGTAGCTTATCTCTGATCACTACAATGAGGCTTTAGTTCTCATAAGAAAACCTCAACAGCCTTCCTGCAGTGCAGAATAATAGCTGATTAAAATACCAAAAGGCAGGAATAAAAGAGAGGAAACAAAAACATTCTGTGAAGTGCACTGAAGACAAAAGCTTAGACCCAACACAGCTTTACACTGAATCATAGCATCATCTTGACAGGATCAAAGGGCGACTCTTGGGAAAGTAAACACCAGAGAAAGCCTATTTCACACTAAATAAAAGAAAATGAAATTATAATCCTAGAGCTGAGAGGAATATTTCAGTAACCGAAATAATCAATATCTTACTTTTCTATTAAAGAATCTCAACTCCAAAATTGTCCACACCGCAGGAATCCTTCAGCTACATCCGATGAGTTCATAATGAATTCCCTTCTTTATATTTTGTGTGAAGTATCTAGTACAATATAATGTATCACACTAAAACAGTAATGGATTCTAAAAATGGTAATCATGCTAAACTTTTCCCCTACTTTCATCTCTGTTGCTTGACAACAGGCTATTTAGGGGAGAAAGTATTTAATTTAGCTGATAATTCCAGGCCACCATCCATTATTATGGGGAACTCAAAATGGCAGGAGCTTGAGACAGTTGATCATATCCCATCCACAATCAAGAGCAAGGAAAAATGAATGCATACATGTTGACTTGTACTCAGCTCCCTCTCAACAGCTGCAGTCAAGGATACCTGCCTAGGGCATAGTACAATCCATAGAGGGTGGGGTCTCCCAACATCAATTAAGGAGTGATTGAGACAATGCCCCCAAACAAGACAATCTCAAATTGAGACTATCATCCCAGCTGATTCCAGGTTGAGTCTGCTTGACAATTAAACAAACCATCACCAATCTCATATTTTCTGAGTACTTACATACCTAGGTACTTTCAAATGCTTCTTGGCCAGATTTTGGTTTGATTGTGACAATCTGAAGATGTGACAGCATAGAGATGCCCCTTCTGGTTGCTCTGAACATCATAGTGGCTTAGTGAAGGAGACAGCAGCCACTCCCCGTAAGGATCGTATCACAGTATTTGTGACAGGACAACTGGCTTAGTTTGGAGTGACCTGTCCAAGGAACAGAAAAGTAAAATTGAGGCCTAATCTTAAAGGGTACACGTAATTATTTCCATAAAATTTTCTTGGTGACACATATCATTCATCCTTATTCATGTTGGGAAGGAAAATATAAAGGCATGTGTACACTCGGGTCCAAATCAAGGCCAGTTGTAAATCAGGCAACCACAATCTGATTCATTTCCAGCTATTTCTTTTACTTTCCTGAATTGTCTGATTTTTTTTCTTATACCTGTTTCTTCCATCAAAACTCCATGAAACTGCAAATCTTCCTACCACATATTCTGCTTTGATAAGTCAGAGATTTAATAAATTTATAAAGGATACAGGTTTGAGATGCTATCATTCCAAAATTCCAAATGGTTTATTGCTGTTTGTCTCAATAAAAATCAGTCAATGGCAGAGATACTGGTATGTTACTGCAAGATTGAAAATAAACCAATAACAAAGCAGCTTTCAGCAAGCCCAGAACTAAAAGGAAAACCTAAAGCATTCATGTTGTCATCTATTTCTTAACTTTAGACACACATCCTGCATTTGGGGCCACAAAGAGAAATTCTTAGATGACTACAGAGTTAAAACTTGCCCACAGAAGAATCAGCTCCTACCTCAAGGGTAAGACAGGTCATCTTGACCCAATAAAAATGACCATGACCCAGGAATACAGATTCAGACTTGGGATACCTCAAATTCCATGTTCCAGAGTATCAGCAGATTCATGAATTCTACAAAAACAAGACAAAGAATAGGGTAAACCAAGGAACATGACAAACACATTAGAAGAAACATCAGGTGTGACAAAGCAAGGTTGGCAGGTCTCCACTATAGGTTCCGGATACTGTTGGGGGGGGGGGAATCTTCACCTCTGGGTTTGGTGGAAAACAATGATCTGGTAAGTTCATGCATCCCAAAATACTTTATCTAAGAGTCACAAGAATGTTAGGTCAGGCACAAAGGTGCCTAAGATTAGCTATAAAGATGCTCTAACCTGCAATAGTCCATCCTTTCTAAATTCACTGAAATTCTAATCAGTTAGTTGCCCAATTAAATTAAACCAATTTAAGCTATGGTTTTTCCTGGAACCTTTACTCACAACTTATATCAAGAAAAGTGTGAGACCAAAATGAGCCATCTTAGAAATAAGACCAAAATGCTTTCACCCAAAAACTAAGGCCTAAGATTTCTCCTTTTGGGAATAGGCCATTAGTTACTGAAACCAGTCAGTTCAGATTCCAGAAACCAGGAAGTGTAAAAGTACAGAGTTACAAGATAGTCACGAGGTAATGCCTGCTGGACTATGGAATGTCCTCTCCCTGGTTTCCAGGGTAACTGACCACAGAAATGCCCCCGCCCCCCAGGGTAGCCAATGAGAAATGGTGGCGGGCAACCACTCCCTTAGAAGTAATTTCTAGAAGTCGCTAGAAGGGAGCCAATCAGAATTGTATCCATACTAGCACCCCTAAATGATGTAACCTTGTGACTTTTCCCTTTAAAAACTGAGCTTGCAGACAGGTGGGCACTTCCTCCAGCCTCCACTGTGTTGGATGTATTGGACGAAGTCCCTGCCTAGGCTTGTATTGCTTTTGGATATCCAGAATTAAACCTTGCTTTTGCATTCCCGCATGCTCGTCTTTGGTGATCTCTCTGGGGGTCACGATCTGGGCACAACAAAAAGAAGGCTTACTACTTCCTCCTCTGTGGGTAACAGCAAATAGAACGCTTTTTTCATGCCAAAGATAAATTTTCTCAGGAAGAATGCAATTGTTGTGTTTTCTACAATTAAAAAAAAAATTACAAGCAGAACTTAGAACTTCGAAAATGGTGTAAGTGATAATGAAGAATAGAGGGTGGAGAGGTAAAACAACAAAGTTAGCTCTTGTGTGTTCTTTTCTTGTCTGCCTTCCTCCAGCAAGTTGTACAACCCTTCTCTGTGCTCTAGTTTCAAAGTTTGTTTAACCTTTCTCTGGTCTCTACTTTATTTCTTGATTTAAGCCACCAAGATTGAGTTTTTTAAACTTATTTTTCTTTTTATTGAAAATAGATTTTTTTCATATAATATATCTAAATATTGTCTCCTCTCCCTATGTGTCCCACTTCCTCTCCTCCTTTCCTTCCAACCACTCCCTTTCTGTGACTCATTAAAAAAACAAACAGGTTTCTAAGGGCTAATATTAAAATAAAATAAGGTAAACAAAAACTAACATATCAATTAGACAAAACAAATAAACAAGGAAAAGAGCCCAAGAGAAAGCATAAAAATCAGATACTCCTTTGTACACTTAAGAATTCCGTAAAACACTAAACTGGAAGCCATAATCTATACACAGAGGACCTAGGGCAGAACAGGGCAGGCCCTGTGCATGCTGCCTCAGTCTCTGTGAGTTCATATGAGCTTTTCTCATGTTGATTTAGAGGACCTTGTTTTCTTGTTGTCCTTCATGTGCTCTGGCTCTTATACTCTTCCTGCTTCCTCTTCCAGGAGTTCTCTGAGCCCTGAGGGAGGGATTCCCACTTAGGGAAGAGTGTTGTCAGGTCTTTCATTCTGCATAATGTCTGGGTGTGGATTTATACAGTTGTTCCAATCTACTGCAGGACGAAGCTTCTCTGATAATGGCTGAACAAGACAATGATTTCTAAATATAGTAAAATATCATAAGAAGTCATTTTATTGCTTTTTTTTAAAATTAAGAATCATAGTATTTCTGTTTCTCCTAACACCCTGAGTTATCTAGTGTCAGTTCTTGGTCACCCAAGCAGCACCAGATATAGCTGCCATCTATTAGAGTTGGTCTTAAGTCAAATCACATAATGATTGATGACTCCTACATGCTTTGTGTCACCATTGTCCTAGCTCATCTTGCAGGCAAATCACCATTGTAGATCAAAGGGTTTGTAGCTAAATTTGGAGCTTACATTTCTCTTTTGGTGGCATGCAAAGTGCCTTCCTTGCTGTGGGATGGTCTTTCTGTATGCTGTGAATATGTGTTGCTACCATTGGTTAATAAAGAAGCTGCTATGGCCTATGGCAAGGCAGAATAGAACCAGGTGGGGAATCCAAGCAGAGAGACAAAGAAAAGAAAGCAGAATCAGAGGAGACCCTGAGCACTTCCAGGGAGGAAGATGTAATGGAACACAGTTAATGCCAAAAAGCCATGTGGCAAAGCATAGGTTAATAGAAATGTGTTGAATTAAGTTGTAAGAGCTAGTTAATGATAAGTCTGAGCCATAGACCAAATAGTTTGTAAGTAATATAAGCCTCTGTGTGTTTATTTGGGACAGAATGGCTGCAGCTCCAGGCAAGACACAGGAAAACTTCCAGTTACATTCTTGTACCATAGATGCTAGTGAAGGCTGTGTATAGGCAGTAGCTCAACTTCTCCATGTTCAATGATATGTCTAGGTGTTATCTTTAGCAAAGCAACATAGCTCCCAGGTTTTGGAGAGTAACCTATTGTAAAAACAGATTGGATTGTTTGGGAATTCCATGGCCAATGAATCAATTCAATGGAGCTGAATCTCGACATAGGAAGATTCATTTGGTGATAATATCTAACTATTTGGACCCTGTCTCCTCCATTATTTGGCAATTTCATTTAGATTGCATATATATATATATATATATATATATATACATATATACATATACATATATATATATGCTTCTACTCTACTAGGTTTTCATACTACCCTTCAAATAGCCTTTTACTTTAGTTGTCTCTTCCTTGATTCCCTCCCTCAGCTCCCTTTCCCCTCCCTGTTTCCACTTGACCTTTCCAATCCAATCTCCTCATCCATCTGCAATTATCTATTGTATTTCTCTTTCATAACAATATATATGCAACACCCTAGACCCTTACTCTCTATGTTCTATGGATTCTGCCTTAGTAACAACTTAACAAAGAATAATCACATATAATGAATACATACTATATTTGTCTTTCCAGGTCTGGGATACCTCACTTAGGATGATTTTTTTCAGTTACATTCATTTACATATGAATTTATGATTTCATCTTTTTAACTCACTGAGCAATACTCTGTGGTGATATTGTGTTCCCCAAAATATTGTGCACCCTAATAAACTTATCTGAGATCAGAGAACAGAACAGCCACTAGACAGACATAGAGGCCAAAAAAACAGTGGCACTCATACCTCTAATCCTAGCCTTCTGGAGGCAGAGATCTATTTGGATCTCTGTGAGTTCAAGGCCACACTGGAAATAGCCAGGAATGGTGACTAATGCCTTTAATCCCAGGAAGTGAGCCTTTAATCCCAGGAAGTGATGGCAGAAAACAGAAAGGTATATAAGGTGTGAGGACCAGGAACTAGGCCTGGTTAAGCTTTTAGGCTTTTGAGCAGCAGTTCAGCAGAGAGCCATTAGGATGAGGACACAGAGGCTTCCAGTTTGAAGAAACAAGATCAGTTGAGGAATTGGCGAGACTCTTTAAGATTCATGCTACAATACTCCATTGTGTAAATGTACCAACTTTTCTTTATCCATTTTTCTTCTGTTGAGGGATGTGTAGGTTGTTCCTGGTTTCTGGTTATTATGACTAGAGCATCAATGAACATGGTTGAGCAAATGTCTCTGCGGAAGGATGAAGTGACTTTTGGCTTTATGCCTAAGAATGCTATACCTGGATCTTGAGGTAGGTATATTACCATAATTCTGATGAACAGCCACACTGATTTCCACAGTGGCTATATATGTTTGCACTCTCACCAGCAATGGATGAGTGTTCCCCTTATTCTACATACTCATTAGTATGATCAGTGGCTTGTGTTACTGATCTTAGCCACTCTGACAGATGTAAGATAAAATCTCAAAGAAGATTTGTTTTGCTTTTCCCTAGTAGATAAGGATGTTTAACATTTGTTTCTCAGCCATTTGATATTCATCTACTGAGAATTCTCACTTTAGATTTGTAACCCATTTTTTTAATTGAGTTATTTCTTTTATTGATATCTAGTTTTTTTTTTGAGTTCTTGATATATTTTGGATATTTGCCCTGTGTCAGATGTATAGTTGGTAAAATATCTTTTCCCCTTCTGTGGCTGTTGCTTAGTCTAAATGATGTTGCCCTTTGCCATACAGAAGATTTTTAGTTTCAAGAGGTCCCATTTATTAATTGTTGAGCTGAAGTGCCTGTGCTAATGTTTTCTGTTCAGAAAGTTTTCTCCAATGCCAGTGAGTTCAAGGCTCTTTCTTTCCTAATTTCTTTATATTGGAGTTATGCTGATGTCTTTTATACTTTAATTTCATTCAGGTTGAAAAGTATGGATCTATTTATATTCTTCTATGTGCAGTTCTCCAGTTTGATCAGCACCATTTGTTGAAGATGCTGTCATTTTTTCTAGTGTGTGTTTCAGGCTTCTTTATTAAAGAACAGGCATCCATAGATTTGTGGATTTATGTCTGCTTCTTCACTTCAATTCCATTGATAAACATGTCTGTTTTTGTGTCAATACCACGCTGGCTTTATTGCTATTACTGAGTAGTACAACTTGAAACCAGAGAAGTTGATATCTCCAGCAGTTCTTTTATTATTTAGGTTTGTTTTAGCTATCTTGAGATTATTTTGTTTCCATTTGAAGATGAAAATTGTTCTTTCAAGATCTGTGATATTTTCTTGGAATTTTGATGGGAATTGCATTGAATCTTCAGATTGCTTTTTGGTAGGATAAACATTTTTACTATATTAAACCTAATGATCCATGATCAAGGTAGATCTTTCTGTCTTCTGCTACCTTTTTCAATTTCTTTCTTTAAAGAGTTAAAGTTTATAACCATATGAGTCTTCATTTGCTTGTTTAGATTTACCACAAGATATTTTTTATTATTTGAAGCTATTGTAGAATATTGTTTCGCTGATTTCTTACTTATTCCATCTGTCATTGGCATATAGGAGGACTACTATTTTTTTTTTGTGTGTGTGTGTGTGAGTTAGCTTTTGGACCCAACTACTTTGCTGGAAGTGTTTATTAGCTGTAGGAATTTCACTGTGGAATTTTTAGTCACTTTTATATTAGTCAGGGTTCTATAGGGAAGCAGAAATTACAGAATGAACACACACACACACACACACACACACACACACACACACGTTTGTAAAGAAAATTTATTAGACTGGCTTACATGCTCTCATCCAGCTAGTCCTACAAATCTGTTTACTAAAAGAAGGTCCAGGAATCTAGTAATTGTCAGTCCATGGAGGTGGATGTTTCAGCTGATCTTCAGTATATCTTGGAATCTTGAAGAAGTAGGTTATAATGCCAGCCATTAGACTTGCTACTGAGAGTTAGAGCAAATAGGCAAAGAGAGAGTAAGCCTCCTTCTTCCGTGTCCTTTATATATGTAGAAAACAGAAGGTGTGGCCCAGATTATAAGTGGATCTTCCCACTTCCAAAGATATGGAATAAGATTGTGTCTTTACACCATGAATGATTTATGTAAGAAAAGAAAATATCTCGCAGGTATACCTAGCCCTTGGGTTTCAGTTACTTCAAAATGTAGTCAAGTTGACAACCAAGAATAGCCATTACACTTATTTATGCTATCATATAATCTGTAAATAGAGATACTTCTACTTCTTCCTTATAAATTTGTATCCCCTTGATATCCTTTGAACAATATCCAAAGAGGACAACTTTACTGATATCAGTTGTCCTATTTCTCTAGATTAGACTTCAAGTACTGCAGGAATTTTCCTGTATCCCTAAAAATTGCTTCCCAAATAAGCACTCAGAGACTTCTTACTAATTATAAATGCTCTGCCAATAGCTTAGGCTTGTCTAACTAGCTCTTACAACTTAAATTAACCAATTTATATTAATCTACATTCTGCCACATGGCAGTACCTCTCTTTCATCTTGAACCTCACGTTTCCTCTATGTGTCTATCTGGTAACTCCCCTAACTCTTCCATGTTCTTCTTTTCTTCTTCCCAACAATCTCTCTATCCTAAAAATCCTGCCTAGTTATCAGTCAATCAGATTTTTATTAATAGTGAGAGCAATATATATATATATATTTACCATGTACAAAGATTGTTCCACTGCATTTCCCCCTTCTGTCTAATTAAAAAGGAAGGTTTTAACTTTAATATAGTAAAATTATATATAATAAGAACAGTTATCAAGTAAGAAATAGAGTTACAATATTTAGTCTCTTTGTATTTGGCAAAATTAGGGAAAAACTCTATTCTTCTTTTCTTTGTGAGTCTAAAGTTTTATACCTAATTTTCCTTTTATTATAATGAAAGAAAATTTTAACTATGACTATCTAATTTTCAACTCCATCAAAGACTCCAGAAGGATATATTATTACCTGAGTAAACAGGAAGTGCAGAGCAAACAACTTGCAAAACTGCGAAATGACAGAAAGAGCTGGCTGCCTGTGTAGTCAAGCAAGGTTCCTATGTAATGTTGGGGCATCCATCTTTGGCCTACAGGCCTAGAATATCTAACAGACTTTTCTGTAAAGCAGGAATTTTGAAGGGCTTTCCTGCCTTGTCTTGGCAAATTTCAGCAGTCACTTTCTTTTGTTTCCTGCTTGACCAATTTGGACAGTGTACTGTCAGAAGTTGAGTCAAGGGCAGTTTCTGGCCCATTGACTAACTTATTCAATATGGAACTAGTGTACAATCTTTTCTTGTTCCTGGTTTTAGTGAAATTCCTTTGAATTTCACTTCATTTGCATTTGTATTGGCTTTAGACTTGTTGTAAACTGCCTTTATTGTATTCATGTATGGTACTTATACTTTTAATCTCTCCAAGACTTCTGTCATGAAGGGGTATTGGATTTTGGCATTGGCTTTTTCTGCATTCAAAGAGATGATCATGTTTATTGCTATCTTTCAGTTTGTTTATAGGGTATATTACATTTATCAGTTTGCATATGTTGAACCTTCCCTAATCTTGGGGATGAAGCCTACTGATCATTGTCGATCTTTTTGATGTATTCTTAGATTCAGTTAGCAAGTATTTTATTAAGAATTTTTAAAAATCTATGTTCTAAAAGAAATTAGTCTGTAGTTTCTTTCTTTGTTGGATCTTTCTGTGATTTGAGTATCAGGGTAACTGTGGGCTCATAAAATAAATTGAACAATGTTTCCTTCTGTTTCTATTTTATGTGATAAGTTAAGAGATAATGGCATTAACTCTTCTTTTAAAATCTCGTAGAATTCTATGCTAAAATGATCTGGCACTGGGCTATTTTTGTTTAGGAGACTTTTAATGACTACATCTATTAGGGGTTATAGGTCTGTTTAAATTGCTTATCTAATTTTGGTTTAACCTTGGTAAATGGCATACATTAAGAAAATTATCTATTTCGTTTACATTCTCCCCTGTGGTATAGAATTCTAAAGTATGTCTTTATGATACTCTAGATTTCTTCCGTGTTTGTTGTTGTGTGTCCCCCCCCACCCTCATTCCTAATTTTGTTAATTTGGGTATTTTCTCTCAGCATTTGGTTAATTTGGATAAGGAGTCATGAATCTTATTGATTTTCTTATAGTACCCACCCCTTATTTTATTTCTTCTTTGTGCTGTTTGTTTCAATTTTTATAGATTTCAGCCCTGGTTTTGAATGTTCTTGGCATTTATTCCTCTTGGGTTCTTGCCATCTATGAATTTTGGATGTGATTTTTTTGTTTTGTTTTGTTTTTCTGGAGCTTTTGGGTGTACTATTACGTTACTAGTATGAGCTCTCTCCAAGTTTTTTTCTTCTTATATGTAGGCACTTAGTGCTATGAACTTGCCTCTTAGAACTGCTTTCAATGTGTCCTCTAAGTTTGAGTATGTGTTGAGTATTCATTTTCATCCAATTCTAGGGAACCTTTAATTTCTTTCACAATTTCTGTCTTGTCCCATTTTTCATTCAGTAGAGAATTGTTAAGTTTCTATGAGTTTGTAAACTCTGTGATAGGCACATTTTTCTATCCCATCTGCCAGCTTCCAATAACTACATGAAGATTTCTTATTAATTATGAACACTCGGCTGAAAACTTAGGCTTATTTTTATCAGTATCTTGTAACTTAAATTAACCCATTTCTATTAATGTACTTTCTGCCTCATGGCTTTATTACCTTTACTTTTTTCATGTTTCTTTCCTGCTTCCTCCATGCCTGGCTGGCAAATCCTCATGACTGCCCTTCTTCTTCCAAGTGTTCTTTTTGCCCTGAAAATCCTGCCACCTATTAGCTTTTAGCTTTTTGTTAAACCAATCACAGTGAAATATCTTCACACAGTGTAAAGGAATATTCCCCAACTTTCTGTTGCTTCTGTTGTTGATACCTACTTTTAATCTATGGTGGTAAGATAGAATGGAAAGTGTTATTTTAGTTTTCTTGTGTCTGTTGAGACTGAATTTGTGTCCAAGCATGGGATTAATTTAAAGCATCTTACCCACAGACCAAGATAGTTTCCCAGTTCTCCTGTAACAACCCATTTTTTTTTTGCTTCATTTTATTTGTTTTGTTCTATTAGGTTTCAGTAATTGAGGTAAATTTTCTTTGTTTTTAATTAGTTTACAAAGAATTGGGTTTCATTTTGCATTTTTTCAAGCAAAAATATTCCTCTCTACTGTGATGTCACATGTGTCCTTCTTACCCCCAAGTCTTCTCTTGTTCTCCTCTCATGGTCTTCTATCTGTTTTCATGGTGTATCCCCACTCTCTTGCTGCCTTATTGACATATATAAAGCATTCCTTAAAACTGACCAATTTTCCAGGAATAGAACAGATTTGAATTTCCTGCACTGAAGGTGGAAAGGACCAGGGGCATAGATAAAATTTTCTCTTTAGCATGGAAAAAAATCACAGATCAACAGTGGAAAGTGTTGGACCCAAGTGCCTGCTTAGTAAAATTGGCAGTGATGTAATTCAAATGGATTTTCTTTGTCCATTTAACTGCTCTGATTTATAGCCATTTTTTAAGTGTATGAAGAGATATATTTTGTGTTTGAATTTGGCAAGATCAATTTTCAGAAATCTTTACATGAAAATGAATTAGCTGCCACCTTTTTAAACAAGTAGAACATCTGTGTTTTAAGTTTTATTGTTTAAACATATGGTGCTTACCTAATGGAGAAAATACAGCAGTAGCAAGTAAAGCAACTGTAAGGTTGTATTATATTTAGAATTACAAGAAAAAAAAACAGAATTGTCACATATGGACGTCAAAAGCAAAACCTAGACAGCATTCACATAAAGAATTATGTACAGCCACCTCCTGTGGCAATGTTGGTGTTGAGGAATGAGCTGCTGATGGGGTCATGCTCATCTAAGCACTAGAGACAGCATTGTCATCTATGGCCAGGGTGTCAAACCGGCCCAAGCTGCTGCCAGGGGCCATGTCTGGGTCTGTGGCCCTATCACAACAGAGTCTGTATTAATATCAGTAGCTTCTGCTACCACAGAAGGCTGTGCAGATGCCCTGGATATGGACTGCCACCTGGAGCCATGTTCTTGTTCTAGAGCCACCTTACAGTCAGGGTTTTTGTTGATGTTCATGGCCTGGAATACCACTAAAGGCTACAGGGATGCCCAGCTTCCAGGTTGCCACCTGTGACTATGTTGGGGTTCAACGGACATGAAGCTGCTGCTGGGGGCCATGGCAGTCTGCGTAGCCTAGGCTGACACCTATGGTCATGCAGTTGTCCAGGCCTGGGATGATGTCTAGGGACTTGTCTGGGTCTGTGGCCCCACTCAGACTAAGCAGAGTCTGAGTAGATGTTTGTGGCTCAGGTAGTACAGTGGTTGAAGGCAGTGCAGATGCCCAGCTTGTAGGTCAACACCTGAGGCCATGTTGGTGCCCAAAGATCATTCTGTTGGTGATGTAGTTCACAGTGGCCTGTACTGTCATCTGTGGCCATGTTGACATCCAGGTCTAAGCTGTGGTGGGGAGGCCATATCTGATTCTGTGACTACCACCGTCAGGGTCTATGTTGAGTTCTGTGGCTCCTGCTGCCATTGGTTTCTGTGTTACTGCTTGGGATCCACCAAAACACCACTGTGTTGGAGTCTAGGGATCACACTTTTGCTGACCCAGCACCAATCTGAGAGGCCTAGGCAGCCACCCGGGACCATGGTAATATCTAAACCTAAGCTGCAGCTGCTGGCCATATCTGGGTCTGTGGTCCTGTTGCAGTTGGGGGTCTATGTTTATGTCCTTTTCCCATGTTTTCACAGGAGCCCAAGTGAACAATGTATTGAACTGTATGTTGAAGTACAAGCGCCTCCCTGAGCTGGCCCTACCCCTCACTGGCCTGGGGAGAGCCATCCCCCTATGAGAAATCTGACCCTATCCCTTGCTAGCCCTGGGATAATGACCCAGTAATCTCTGCACAGGAAAGTTGGCCTCATGCCTAATAGAAGGGCTGCCCCCCACACATACTTGGAAAGGTTGGACCCACCCCTCACCTGAGAGAGTGGTCCCAGCAACCATCAACACAGCAGCCATGCAGGTACTCATCTAGGGCTTTGAGCTGACACACCCTAAGATCTAAGCCATCTATGACCCAGATGGAGTACATGAAGGGACTGGTCCTTCAGATCCATGGCTGCATGGTCTATATGACTCGGGGTAAGAGCAGGATGTCTGGGGAGTTTCTGTGGAGGTCCAGTGTTGATGGTGTAGAGGAGACCAGAGGCCTTGAACCTGACCAACAACACATTACACAAAGTACATTTGCAAGGAATGCTGCTTGGACAACATGCATGATACACAGTCGTGTCCAGTACCACTACAATTTATAAAGAGGTGGTGGAAAGGCAAAGGCAGAGGAGCAAAGTGGGCTTTCTTATTTGTATGATTTTGTTTTGCTTTGTTTTTGTTTGTTTGTTTGTTGATTAAAATTGATATCCTTATTTGTATTTTAACTATTTTTATTATCTTGTCTTCTTTTCTTTATTGGTATCTCTTTTTAAGTAGTTATATTCAGTAGAGTAATATTTATTGAAAGATTAATTAGTTCAAAAATTACAAATTATTTTGTAACTGTATTGATTCTTTCTGGATTTCAAATCATACATCTAGAACCCACTCATCTTCCAATACCTTGGCACCGGCCCTCTGCCCTTGAGAAGCCCTCAAAGATAAAACTAAGTAAAATTTCAAAGAAAAGAAAGAAAAATATCATCATGGAAGCTGTAGTGTCACACAGTGAGTAACAAAGTATACTCTTTGTTCTATACATCTTTACTTGCAAGTTTTCATTGCAATGATTGATTTGGTTCTAGGATTCTTTCTTCTGTTACACTACACTGAGCCCTCACTGGGATTGCTCTTGGAATCCTGTTCTTCCCTGTCATGTAGACCCTGCAGCTTTGGATCTGCAAGATCAGCCCTTTCACATGCTCCAGCAGATCACAGATAGGGTGGATGTTGAGGTAGGCCAACACATAGCCTGGGTAGTTAGTTGCAGGGTTGGTCAACTTACCAGCTCTCCCCTGTCCTCACCAACAGGGTGAGCTCTCCAGCAGCACCCAGGCTAGCTCAACCTAAGCAGTAAGCAGCAAGTGGTAGGGCTTAGTCACCTGTTCTTATGCCGTAGGGCCAGCTCACCCACACCTATACCATCAGGGCCAGCTCTACTGTGTTGCCCAGGCAAGGGCCAGGGCCACTCTCCCAAATGCTGGTGTAGGGCAGCTGGTACAGGGCAGGGTCAGTGCTCTTGCTCTTGTGACCTCAGGGTGAGCTCTCCACCCAACCACAGGCAGTGAGGAGTGGATTTAAGGGAGGGCCTCTTCCCCTAGCACAGTCCACCTAATGGCAGATGAGGGCAGAACAAGAATCTTCTGCTCACATTCTTGGAGGAGGCTCACCTGTCCTCCCAACAACAGGGTTAGCTCTACTGTGCTGCCCAGGTGAGAAGCAGGGCCTACTCTCCCTAGTACAACAGTTGGTGAAGGGCTGGGTCAATTCTCTTGCCTGCCATAGGTGGAAAGGTGTTGTGAGGGAAAGGCATCTTTCCATTGTCCATGCCACTACATGACAGATTAGAGAGGCTAGATCAGTTTTTCCACTTCCATACCCTCAGGGCCAGCTGGCCTATGCACCTGCCAACAGGATCAGCTATGTTGTGCTGCCCAGGTGAGGTGCGAGACCCATTCTCTCCTGTGTCCCTGTGAGGGGCATGACCAGTTCTCCCTAGTGTTTCAGCCAGTGAGGGTCAAGACCATCTCTGTGCAGCCCTAACATATCAGTCTTCTATGGTAACAGGATCCACGAACATCAGGGAAGACCATAGCTCCTGCAGGGCCAGGGACACAGATAAGGCCCTTGGCAGCAGCCAAGCCTTGGACATCAACATGGACACGCACCTCAGAACACTCCTCATCGTTTCTACCTCTTCTGATCTGTCTCTCTCCACGGGACATGAACCATTCTGTCTCACTCTCAGGTCCATACCCTCACCTTATATTTGTTCACCCTCAAAATAGGACCCATATTATTGTCTCCTCTCAGCCCATTGCAGATAGACCCAGAGTGGCATGTGGATCTGTCTCCTGCTCAGTCTCTATGGCACTAAGTTCCTGTTGTCTCCTCCCATACCCGGGTAGAAGGGGATATTGATATTATTTTTATTTATTTATTTTTATTATCATTATTTTATTATTTTTCTTTTCTTTATCTTAACTTTATGATTTCTCTTTTAGTTTTCCTTTGTGGCAGACACTACAAGGGTGAGGGGCAGATGCAGAAGGGCTGGAATATGGTTGGGATTGGGTTGCACCAAGTGAATTTCCCAAAGATTCAATAAAAAAATGTGGAAAAAAAAACGAAGAGATTTCATGGGTGCAATGGTGGGTGGGACTGGAATAGAACATGAGTGATCAGACTGGGGGAGTGGAGGGAGAGAATACTGAATGAGGTGACTGGAAAGAGGGGCATTTCAGGGTGAGGTAGAAACCTAGTAGAAGGGTAACTCCCAGGAAGCTACAAGGATGACCCCAGCTAAGACTGCTAGCAATAGAGGATATGTTAACCAAAATGACCAACTCCTGTGACCAGACAAATCTTCCAGTGAATGGATTGGGACACCAACCCAGTCACATAAGCCTCTATCTATAGTCTGCCAGGCTTACAGGATGTGCTGGGGTAAGAGTGGTGCAGAGATTCTTGGAGTGTCCAATTAATGATGGCTCCAGCTTGAGATCCATGCCATGTGAGTGAGACCAACCCTGACACTCTCCAGAGCACCAGGACACAGAGGCCAAACACCAGTGGAGAAAAAAATGCCCAGGTAATTGTGCCTAACGATATTGTTATACTCATACATTAGTGCCTTCTCCAATTATCATCATAGAGCCTTCAGCCAACAACTGATGGAAAAAGACTATGAGAACAATAGCCAAACATTAGGCAGAGCTCAGGGAATTCTGCTGAAGAGAGGGAGGAAGAATTGTAGGAGCCAGCAGGATCAAAAACATCACAAGAAAACCCACAGAATCAAGGAACCTGGGCTCATAGAAGCTCACAGAGTCTGGAGCCCCCTGGCGGTAGGATCAGGATCCATCCCTGGTGCATGAGCTGGCTTTTTGGAGCCCATTACCTATGGTGGGACACCTCACGTAGCCTTCAGGCAGCAGGAGGGGACTTGGGCCTGCCTCTGTTGAGTGTACCAGGCTCTGTTGACTCCCCATGGGAGGGAATGGGGCATGGGTTGGAAGGGGAAAGTCTGGAGGGGCAGGAGGAGGGAAGAAGGAGATCTGTGATTGGTATGTAAAATGAATAACAAAGTTCTTAATAATAAAAAAAAAAAAGAGTCTGAACAAACAATCAGGGAGCCTGCATGGGACTGATCTTAGGATCCCTCTCTATATATGTGACAGTTGGGTAGCTTTGTCTTCTTGCAGGACTCCTAACAGTGGGAGTAGGGACTTTTTCTAACTCTTTGGTTGGCTTTTGGGAACCAAGTCCTCATATGGAATTATATTGCCCAGCCTTAATACAAAGGGAGGTGCTTATTCTTATTGCAGCTTGATATGCCATGTTTTGATATCCACGGGAGTCCTGCCCTTTTCTGAACAGAAATGGAGGAGTGGATTTGAGTGGTGCAGAAGGGAGGCTGAGCAGAGGGAATGGAAAGAGAAGAGAGAGGGGAAACTGCAGTCGGGATGTAACATAAATAAATTTAATTAGAAAAAGGGAAATTAAGGGTGGATATGATTATATTTCATTATATACATGTATGAAATTCTGAAAAAGGAAAAAAAAAGAATTGTGTATTGACAGAAAAAGAAGCAAGCAATTATTGCTTGGAAGATGGTTTGTTTCTACATTTTGAAATATAACTGAAAAGCTGTGTGTTGTGCTTTGACCATCTAGTATGCACATAAAGGAAACAGCAATTCCTTTGACTTAACCTGTGGTATTCACCAGGGTTTGAATAAAGCTAATTGGCTGAGAAAAGCATGCCTTGGCTGAAATTGATTGTAAGAAAGCAGACTAGATTGTTTCTACTCAAGAGAATCCAAGAATAAAATGAATTAGAAAATAAAGCAGAATATTGTTGTCATGTTTTGAATTTGAAATGTCCCACCACAGGTTCAAGTACTTTAAGTATGAACTCCCATTCCATTAGATTTTTGAAGCAACTTAAAGAGAAACAAAGCAGAACAAGACCAGTCTGACCTCAGTTGCTGGGTCTGTTTATTTTAAATAGCAATCACAGCAGGAAAGGGGGTGCCTGTAAAAGGGAAAAGAGATATTTGGGGTCTACATTGGTGGAATTATGGGATGGGAAACTAAATGCAACTTCTGGAGCTATGCACAAGGCTACAGTTTCTCCCTCCTTGTCTTGCTTGTGCAGACATGGCTGTTTTCTCTTTAGAAACTGCCTTGCTCTGGCTCTCAAGATGTGGACAATAGTGTAAAACTGAGTACAGCAATGATGGTAATGGGGGAAAGGCTTGAGTGTCAACATAGTGTCTTTGTCAGGGTCTTTGCAGAATGTGTTCAAGGTTTATTTGAAGAAGCTTATGATCCTATTTTGAGAGGCTGTGCACATTTTGGGAGGTTGAGCCTAGCTAGAAGTAACTGTCCCAGCTCTTTGGATTTATGTTATCCCTGGCTCATTCCTGTTTTGCTCTCTACTTCCTGATTGGATGAGAACTGAAACACTCTTTTCAGCACCTATTTCTTTTACTGTGGGCTTTAGCTCAAGCATGAAGGACCAGGTAGCTATGGATTTAATCTTATGAAACAATGAACAAAAAGAAAATCATTCCTTCTTGGAAGTTGTTCTAGGAGGTATTTTGTCATAGTGACTTGGAAGAACAGAATAGAAAGAGTCTATGAGCCAGAAGCAGTGGATATCTTCAGTGAAATAGAATTTAGAAGACATTACAGGCTGTTGTACATATGAACATACAGCAGCTATGACTGTATGTGTAAGGCATACACAAGATCAAGCTAACTAAAATTACCAGTGTGGATGTGTGATGGGGTCATGAAGTTCAGCCATTAACTGAGGAGTTATTGGCAATTGATGGTTGGGGAGGAGAGCGTCAGTTTTCTTCAGGGATGCCATTCATAAGAGGCTACCTCCGCTGCAATAGATTACCATACAGCTATGCACAAAAGTAGACTTGGTGGATTTGGGGAAAAAAGGACAAAAAGAAAAAAAAAACTCATGATGTTTGAAGGGAAGTATTCAGGCTAAGACAGTAGAAATTGAAAGGGGAAAGAGTAGAATTTGATCAAAATGTAGTATAAGTGTATATCAAATGCTCAAACAATAAAAGTGTATTATTTACAACATATGCATTTTAACAAAAGTGTAAAAAAAATCAAGGAACTTGGGGGTCTTAAGTTTTTGAAAAAGAAATAGCTTAAAAAAAGAAAAACTTAAGTATCATATCTTATAAGACTTTCCATGTTATTCTTTTTTATGAGTGACTGATAGCTGAGATTAATAGACTTTCAAAATAAAGGCCAGCAGTAAATATTTACTTTCCAGACTATCTAATCTCTCCTACAGCCTCTCATCTTGTCATTGTCCTGAAAATGCAGCCACAGTATGCACAAATGTAATATGTATACAGATATATATATATATATATATATATATATATATATATATATATATATGTGGCTTTACTCCAATAAAATTCCATTTACAAAATCAAGAAGCGAGTAGATTTATCAGTGGTCAGGTTTGTTGATTTACAAATGATGGAAAGAAATTTTAGGAGATTATATTGTGAATGGAATTGAATTGAATCCAAATATCATTATGTAGATGACATATGTAGATAATGGAAACACATTGCATTTTGTTTCCATTTTCAACTGGTGTAACATTTCACAGTATTTTACAAGATGATGAACTAAGTTTTAAGTGAAATTCATGGAGTAATTGGTATAATTATCCCACTTTCCCTGCAGTTCTCTATCATTCCCTTTGGTTCTCCAGGGAGATAATCCTATTAACTAACTGAATTATATTTTAACTTCCTCCACCCACTGATTCACTGTGCATTGTTTAAATTGATCATTTTGTACAAACTAGAATGTTCATGTATGATTATTCTGACATGCTAATTTTTAATTCTGTAATGTATACTTAAATGAAAATTATCTGGAATCCATGCTGGTTTGTAGTTGTTTCTGTTAATCTGTTTCACTTCTCTTCTTTATTTTTAACTAACTAGCTTACTAGCTGAATAATTAACTTTATTTTCTTTGAAATAGAGTCTAACACTGCAGACCAGTCTGTATAGCCCAGAGTGGTATCAAAGTCACCAGCCCCTACCTCTTCTTTTTGAGGTCTACATGTTTGACCAACCCCATGACATTGAATTTCATCAAATATTTTACATATCTATAAAAATGAAATTAATTCCATACTTTCACCTTTAACTTGCTAGCAAAGAGATTGGCATTACTGTCTTGAGATGTTAGGAAACACAAAGAATTATTCTTCTTCAAATGTCTGAAAATATATAATTTAACATTTCTGTACTATATTAATTATTGTACTGATGTATCTTTTTTATACTGTCTGATTATCATAAATTGTCAATGAAAAGATAATTATATATATGTTAGGAACATTTTATTTTCTCTTATTTCTTGTTGGAGCTGAATAAATAATAAAATATAAATAAATAAAAATAGTGTGTATTTTTGATAATGTATGTTGATCATCATAAGCCAAATATGTACATTTTTAAATATGATCAGCTAATAGCCATTCTTCCAAAGCACAAATGGAGAATGTGATGATAGCCCAGTCATTCATGCATTTAATTCTGTTTTAAATGAAACATGTACTAAATGAATTGGCATACCAGAGCAACTGCATTTCTGAATTCACAGAAGTTGTAACAGTGTGTAGAAGGCTATATAGACATTGGAAAAGAACTTCATTGCCACTGGGAGGACTGTACAGATCCTGAAGGAAAATTGCATAGATGTGATGGAGGTCTACATTGACACTATAGGTGGTTAACATATACATTAAAAATAGGGCTTCATAGACATGAAGACTAAATAGGCATCTTATGGTAATTTCATCAGTATCATAAAGTTTTTTTTAACAAGTCTTTCACTTCTTTTGTTATATTTATTCATATATATATACATATTCATATATGTTTCCTTTGTTCATGTGTATGTGTTTGTGTGTGTGTGTGTGTTTCTAATTTTTAAGCTATAGGAATTTTCTGGTAGAGTTTTTTGGGTCTTTTATACATATATAGAATCACATTGTTTGCAAACAAGGATAATTTGACTTGTTTTATTCCTATTTGTTTCCTCCTTATTTTGTTCACTTTTCTTGTTGCTTTTGCCAAGACAGGAATGAAGAGAACATCTTTGACTTCTATCTGATTTTAGTGGAAATATTTGTTTCTACTAATATGATATTGGCTGTAGATTTGTTGAGAATTGTCTGTATTATGCTGATGTATGTCCCCTGTGTCCCTAGATTATTCAAGATGTTTTTCTTTGAAGGGATATTGTATTTTGTCAAAGGCTTTTTTCTGTGTCTAATAAGAGGAACATGTAGTTTTATCTTTGAGTCTGTTTACATGGTAGATTTCATCAATTGATTTCCTTGTGTAAAATCATCTGTGCATATCTAAAGTGAAAGTTACTTGATCATGATAGATGATCATTTTGATGTGATGTGTTCTTGAGTTTAATATTTTATTCAGAATTTTTGTATCATGTATATGAAAAATATTGGTTTATAATTTCCTTTTTTGTTGAATCTTTCTCTGATTTTTGTGTCAGAGTAATATTGGCATTGCCAAAAGAAATTTGCAACTGTTCCATCCTTTTCCATTTTATAGAAAAACTTGAGAAATATTAGTTTCACACCCCTCTCTAAGGTTCAAGAATCTTCATAGAAGAGATTCATAAAGAGTATAAGAGCCCAGTAAAATAGTTAACTTCTTGGAAACAGTATTTTCTGGACACAAAAAGGTGGATAAACATATAAACTCATAGCAACTTAAACAGTATGTATAAGATCTGTTCAAGCTCAAGCGAGACAGCATACCAGGATGGAGAGGGGCGACAGCATGCAGTCCTAGTCCCAGCTGAAGAGTTCTGGTACTTAGTAGCTTCTAGGATAGGAAGATTCCATTTTCTCTAAAGATGGAGGTAGGTAAACCACACTCTAGTGGAAAGCCTCATATCCGTAACTATATATGGACAGTACAAACTGGAATTCACATGTTTAAAGGATATAAAGCTGAGTGGTTACAGAAGGGGAAGTAGATCTACAATGAATTGGGGGTGAATATGATAAAAAACATTATAAAACTCATCACAGGACTAATAAAAACGAGGGGAAAAAAGGAAAAACAAAAAGCAACTTTGCATATTAAAAATTTATGAAGCCTGGTACATGATTTCTAAATGACTAAAATAGTAACACAGAGTCTGAAGATAACAGCTTGCTACTGTATAGGTGATGGCCACATGGCATGTTAAATAGTGAAAGTGTGAAGAAGTGGTTGAAAGATCAAACCACACAGATATCCATGGAAACAATAAAAGGAACTATGTTACAGAAAATGTGATTGATTTAATAGTAGCAGAGAAACAGAGGTGTTTTTCCCCCCTCACAATGGCTCAATATCCCTGCCCTGTTTACTCAGTGCCCTCATACTGATAAGTGCATGGCTGCTTTGCAGTACTTACTATACTGATCCTTCTGCCATTCACTCTAGCCCAATTCAGACCGTGTTCCTATACTGGTAAATACAGTGACTGTTTTATAAACCCCACCCCTACTGAAGCATCTGCCACAAGCCAGCACTCTGCTGATTGGCTTTGTTTTCTATATGTTACTGTTTTGTTTAGTTAGTTATGATGTTGCAATTCATTCTGAACTCCTCCACAGCACTGGTATTACAGCGTTCTGTGTATACCATGCCATTCCTCTTGGGTGACATCCTTCATTTAAACCCAACTTAGTATTTTCTTTTCTTTTTATTTCTGATTATATTTTTATTAATACAATGCCTTTTTGTTTGTTTGTTTGTGTTTTTTTTTTTTCAAAACAGGATTTCTCTGCTTAGTTTTATTGCCTGTCCTGGATCTCGCTCTGTAGACCAGGCTGGCCTCATACTCACAGAGATCCCCCTGCTTCTGCCTCCCAAGTGCTAGGATTAAATGTGTGTGCCACCGCCGCCCGGCAATACAATTTCTTTATCCTTAGGGTTTTCATACATACAGTGAAACCTTTGAGGGGGTCTCTGCAAACAGTAAGGCTGGCACAGTAATGATCCACATGAGGTAAGAAGAAAATCCATTTCAATGCACTCCAGTAGCTGGCATGTAAACTTCTAGAGTCTGACACCAGGCAGTTTATTTTGGCATATTGGAGCATAGTATCCATTTTCAACAAAAAGTTTCCTGGATTAACAAAATGCTATTTGCCCAAAGGGGCAAAATTACACTGCAACAGTTTTCAAAGTACATGTCACTTTTAGGCTATGTGTTGTTATACTAAGGGCTTAGGGTAGCATCTGGTGTGATCTCAGATGTACACATAGCTGAGAGGTCATTTGGTCTATTAGCCACCTCTAGATCAGATTGAATGATCCTGGTATGGCCTGACCTTGCAGATAGTGTAGGAGTTACCTAGGGTATTAGCCACCTCTGTTCCTAGCCTTCTAGGGGTGGAAATAGGCAACAGAACTTTTCCTTTGAAAAGACAACCCTGCATGTTTAATATTATTGGCTTCCCTGGGGCTATTTGTGCAAGGACCTTTGTGCTCCAAACAAAACCTAATTATATCTATCTTCCATTTTTTTCTCTCCAGTTCTCATCAAGCAGGTTTCTCCCCAAACTTGTATTGTCCTTAACAGTAAAGTTTTACCACCAAGTTCTGGAGGCCATAGCATGTTTGGGGTGGAGGTCTATGAGACTTCACATACCAACAACTCAAAAGTTAAACATTGCATGCACTGGGCTCTTTATTCAATAACCTGTGATATCTATTAGAACCATTGTTTCCTGTTACAGAGCAACAAAATTTAAATTCCTTTTTATATGCATATGTATATATACATAAGTGTTTACATATATATGCATGTATATATATATACATTTTAGAAAGCTTATGTTCATTTCTTGGTTATTTTCTCTCTTCCCTTTAAAATCCTGGCACATTCCATATACACACCTGCATCATTACTTCTCTCTACCTTATTTTCAACTTTGCACTTCACAGATGTTTTGGGCTAGTTCCAATCACCTTAAAAACATCACAGGAACAAGAGGAAACCTTATAACATAAGCTCACTAGTAGTATCTCTCTGCTCAGAGAATCAGTTGAGACAAAAAGACACAACTCATCAACCTACTTCGGGTTTCTGTGTAGAGAAAGCTTTCCCAGCCAGCTCCTCTGACAAGCTTGTTGAGAACAAGAGACTATCTCACCACCCATACTCCACTTGCACCTTGACTTGTTCTGTCTTCACAGTTACCAGAAATTTTTACTCCAATATTCTCATCACTAACTGGCAGCCTATGTGTTTTATTTATTTTCTTGCTTACTGCCTGTCAACTCCAACTGGATGATAAACTCTATGAACAGGGATTTAATTTAATTTTATTTTCCAATGTAACTACTTTTCTATTACTGTCCATCTCTCCTACTTGAAGAAACAGTTAACCTAACTCCTGTGCCCATAGATCAAAAGTGCTTGATTTAACTTCACAGAAATGAGGATTCATTAAATGTATACATCTTGGACTCTGACTCTATTGGTATAAAATTATCTTGTGAAATGCATTCATGCTGCTGCATATAGCTATATCTACCTTCACTTCTGCATGGTAGTGAAATATAATTGTATCATATTTTGCTTATCTTTTCTTTCATTGACAGTCACTTCATGGTTTCTGCTTTTTGATTGTGTCAGATATTCTATGATAATTACTTTTCACTTTATGTGGAATGTATACAGAAATATTCTAGGAATACAGTGAACATGACAGTGATATGTTCAGTTTACTTCTGTGCTTTCAGAAAACGCTGGCAACCTATGTCTGCTTTGAGAGAGAAGGAAGCAAAGAAAAAAGGATCTCATGAAATAACCTGGAGAAAATGTATGAAGAAGAGAATAATATACAGAATTAGTAAGTGTTTTGGTAAAATGGTTAAGCTACAGAAAATGTTGGATTTTTCTTCTTGACCAAAGAATCGTAAATATTGTGTCTCTCAGTAGGTTGGTTTCCTAGTCAAGCTAGAAACACACACACACACACACACACACACACACACACACACACACACACACACTAAAATATAATAAAATAAAATTGTTTCCTTGAAGCCTGGTTTCTCCCACATGGTATAGACTAACTCTTTACTGACTGGAAGCTATGGGGTGGAGTTCTCCATCTAGAACAAGATGCAAGGATCAGCAGATGAACAGGAATGGCTGAGGATGAGACTGTGGGGACCACTGCCCAAGTTGACACTTTGGATCCTGCATATTACCAGATTTGACAACTATATTTTCAATTATTTTATGTCAGTAACAACCTTCTACAAATGTCTGCTCTTGTTAATATCAGCTAGTACTTTTGTTTCCAGACTGAAAAGTTTGCCCAAATACTGAAACTATAAAATGATTTACTCTTTGAAAGACAAAAATTCAGACCGGAAATTTGGAACTTTATTCTTGGACAATCCCAGCTCTCTTTGTGCAGCAGCTTATCAGCTTGGGTAGATATGGATACAGCAGGTTCGTGAAGGTCTTACATGTAAAGGAGGGGTGATAATTCAGAAGAATGACTTTAATGGCATTTTGATTGATTGATCACATAGACTATCGTTAATCTCTGGTTTCCTGAACTTCTCATGGATGTCTTAGCTTTTCTATTCCTTTTATTTATTTTATCTTATTGTTAGCTTATCATACAGGCAAAGGGTTTTAGTATAACACTTCCCACATGCATGCCATTGTACTTTATTCTCATTTGTTCCTGTCTTCAGCTCTTTTCACCACCTCAAGCTATCTTTATTCCTTCTCCCAGTTAATCTGCCTTCTGCTTGTTGCTATGTGCATTTCTTATCCTTCTCTCTCATGATGCTTTTTCTAGTCTAGGTCTTAGTAAATGAAAAGAGACATCAACTTGGCCAAATACACAAACTTAAAGCAGATGTATTGGAAAAGAATAGTCTCAATTTGGGAATACAAAGATTTGGACTAACGGGAGCTGAAGAGATGCCGCATTAGTTAAGAATATTTGCTTATTTTGTAGAGGGCCTATGTTCAGTTCCCAGCACTGACATGATTGTGCACAACCTTCTATAATTTTAGTTCTGGGGGATCTGCTGCCCGCTCCTGACTTATATAGATACTGATCACATGTTGCCTATACATATGTGCAAGCAAAACACTCATATACAAAAAATAAAAATAAATAAATCTTTGACAAATGAAAACTTTTGGCTTAAGATTTTTGTTCTATCCATGCCATATTTTGTTATTTTGAGATAATTTCTAAAAGAAGTCTTTACAGGTCAATGTTATCACAAGCTGTGAAGCTTCAGCATAGTGTGAATGTTCCCCAAGAACACTCTCTCTTTATCAAGTCATGAGAAGATCTCTGATGAGAATTCCATCTATGATATTACAGATAACATCCTGATAAATGGTGGAGTGGGACATAGCCAGGGATACTTAATAGGTTTTCTGCCCTCCCCAATAATAGGTTTTTCTGCTGATATAGTAAGCCAGATCATAACGACGGGTTTACTTAAGCAAAGCAACTCCAAGACAAAGCCTTCCATCTTAAAGATCTAGGCCAGAAAAGCTGCACCCACAAACAAAAGCAGGGAGACTTTATAGGTTGGAGGCAAGGGGTGATGATTTGTCCACCACAAGCTAGATTTATGCCCAAGTATGGTCAAAAGCTGAGTGCTTAGGCAGGGACCTGGGCTGCTGGCAGCAACAGGGGAGGAAGTTGCAGTAGATGCCAAGAATGCAGAGCTGTTTTTTGTTTGTTTGTTTGTTTGTTTTTGTTTTTGTTTTTTTTGTTTTTTGGTTTTTTTTTTTGTGTGTGTGTGTGTCTTTCTTTTGTTGGAGACTCTCTAAGTCAGTGGGGTTTGGAGAGAAAGACAGGAAGGGGGCTTTCTGGATCGTGCAGGCCAAGCTGGAGATTTCTCCCAAACAATATTATTTTGAAAACCATCTCAATGAGTTAATTATATTTATCAATTGGAAGTTTGGTAGTGGTGACAGTCAGTGCAGGACCCAGAAGCTGGACAGCCCAGAAATCTGAGAGCCAAATTTGATTGGAAAAAAAGAAAAAAAAGTCAATGAAATGATTCCTAATAATATTCTGCTATACTCATAGATTATTGCCTACCCCGGTTGTCATCAGACAGACTTCACCCAGCAACTGATGGAAACATGCAGAGATCTACAAGCAGAGAGATCAGGAATCCCGAGAAAGAGGGGGAGGAAGGATTATGGGACTCGGGGGTGGGGGCGCAGGAACATCACAGGAAAACGCAGAGTAAACGGAGTTGGTTTTTATGGGTGCTCACAGAGCCTCAACTGCCAACCCAGAGACCTTGCACGGAACTGACCTGGGCCCTTTGCACATGTCTACATGTATTGCAGTTGTGCGGCTTAGTCTTCTTGTGGGACTCCTGGCAGAGGGGGTGGGGTGTTTCTGACTTGGTTGCGTGCTCCTGGGACCCTTTCTTCCTACTGAGTTTCCTCTTATAGCCGTAAAAGCAGAGGAGGTTCCTAGGCTTGCTACAACTTGATATCCCATTGATGGCTGATAAATGTGGAATGACTGCACTTTTTCTGAAAGGAAGGGAGAAGTGGATGGAGGGGAGAGAAGGAAGTTGGGGGGGGTACTGGGAAGAGAGAAGGGAGGGGAGAAACAGTGATGGGATTGGGAAATATTAATTGATAAATTAATAAAGAAAATAAAGAAAGAAGTATGGAGATGAGGAGAAATGAAATTAGATGAGAACATTTAAGGTAAATAAACTTTGAGGCCTGGGGTTCTGTGGGACATACTGAGTTGTCTTAAGGTAAGATGTCTTTGATATCTAAGGACAGTCAATGTACATTTAGCTAGCACCTCTGGAATGATAGTTATTATTGCCCTTAAGATAATAGAGGAAAAAGATCAAGTAAATACTTTGCTATATTCTGAGGTTCAAATTAGGTGAGGAAAATATTCAGGAAAAACTGGACTTATTTGAAGTGGATTGATGAATGATAGATACTTTAGCTTTTGCAGTGACTATGAAAGTAGGGAATAAGTATAAACAAAGTTAAGAATTCTTTTTTGGGAATTGGAATTTCACAAAGGTATGAGGTAATAGTTTATACACAAAATGTGGATATGAAAGGTAATTATTATGACCAATCTATGTGGTTGGGGCCAAGCAGCCCAGCGGTGCTAACAAGGCAGGCTTGTGGTGAGCACATGAGGCTCTGAGAAAACCTGCCACACTGCCATGGAGGCTGAGGGCAGGACCACAGGGAGTGTGGGGTCTTTTTGTCACATGGGCACCACTCATTATGATCAATCTACTTGAGTCTATTTAATGGGTAATAGGTATTTATTAAGATATGAATTGAGGAAATACATTCATGAATACAGAATGGAGTAGACAGCTGAAGTCATCCTCTGATGTGATTGGGTGTGAATCCACCTCGCAGGAAGGAGCAGGGAGAAGGAACATGTGATCCTTCTCCCTCTCCTTTTAAGAGGCCATGTGCAATGGCAGGAAGTACGACATCCTTTGGGCCCTATAGCCCAAGGTTATGGGTGGAGCTTGTAATGCACTTTCTGTTTACTCAAGTAATATCATATCCTTCTGGGGTCTTCAATGGAGTTGGAGACTAGATAGTTATAGTTTTCCTTGGTCATGATAACAGATAAATTAGATATAAAACTTTAGACTCACAAAAATAGGATAGATGGTAGAATATTTTCTTTATTTTGCCAAATACAAATAGACTAGATATTGTAACTGTATTTTTTGCTTGATATCTATTTTGTTATATATTATTTTACTATGTTAAAATTAAAACCTTCTTTTTTGATTAGACAAAAAAAGGGGGGAGAGTGCTGTGGGATGTCTTTCTGTATGCTGTAAATATGTGTGGCTCCCATTGGATAACAAATAAAGTTGTTTTGGTCTATGGCAAGAAAGCTTACAGCCAGGTGAGAAATCCAAGCAGAGATACAGAGAGGAGAAGGGCAGAGTTGAGTGAGAGGACAGCCACTACCAAAGGAGCAACAAGATGCCAGCAGACCGATAATGCCACAACCACATGCCAACATGTAGAAATTGGTTAATTTAAGATGAAAGAGCTAGCTAGTAAGAAGCTGAAGCCATAGACCATACAGTTTACAATTAATATAAGTCTCTGAATAATTATTTTATAAGTGTCTGTGGGACCTCAAGTAGGAGAGATTTGTTGTGACTGCTGGGCAAGGTGGGACTGGAGAAAATTCCAATTACAGGTAAAAATGCATGCATTTTATTTAATTTCCTTATTATTTATTTGTATGTGTGGTGTGTCATTGTACATGTGTTTTTGCAGGTGTAGAAATTGGAGATTGACATTGGGATATCTTTCTACCATTCCCATTATAGTAGCTGGCAAGTGAGCTAATAGGAACCCCCTATCTCTTCCCATCTCCAATCCAGCACAGGGGTTATAGGCATGGGTGGCAGTACCTGGGTTCTATATCTGTCAGGGGATCCAAAGTCAAATACTCAAGGAAAATGAAACACTATACTCATTAAATTATCTCCTTAGACCCACACTACTTATTTATTTGACTGTTAAAGTCATGACTGAGGCCAAAGAGAGACATGTGAAAGAGAAAAAAAAAATGAAGAAATAAAGGACTGCATTCCCAATAAAATGAGTGGGTTAAACAGCATCATTTGGTGTTCAAGAATTCTGCCATTGGCACATAAGTACAAAGATAACTTTAAAGCCTAGTAAATATTTATAACCTATAACATATGATGAATGATTAAAGACAAAGATTAACTCACTAGTACTTGAACATTAGAATGCTAGCCATAGAGGAGAATGTGTGTGTTTACATGTCATTATACTTTGTTCTTATTGTTTTGTTTTTTTTCATTATAAGACATTGAAAAAGTAACACAGATCTCAGAGAACTATCATATATATATATATATATATATATATATATTATATATATATATATATCTTTGTATAACCAAATTTGTTCCCTCAAACAAGAAATCTCTGAGAAGCTAAATGAGGTAACACTGGTCATTCCACTTCACATAGAATCATTTATCACAGAGGACGGATTGAGTTCTCCTGAGCTCCTAATCCTCTTGTCTTGGGGATCTTGGCTTATAACATAAGCCCTAACAGGGAACATGCACACCTCTGACACTGTGACTCATATTAACAGCAGCAAATATCAACAGTGTCTGCTCTTTTATAAAGCCAACTTACAATGGAAAGAGAAACAAACACACCAAGAAGAAAGTTATTTCAGGTTTGATGAATCAAGCTGAACTATAGTAGAATATTATTTTAATGTGTGTTATGTTGCTTGTGTTACATTTGTTTAACACTGTGATCCTGTGTTACTGTGCATGTTTAAAACACCTGGTGTTCTAATAAAGAACTGGCCAATAGCTAGGTAGGAGAAAGGATAGGAGAGGCTGGCAGGAAGAGAATATAAATAGAAGGAGAAATCTGGGAAGAGGGATTGGAGATCTAAGCTCAAGGAGCCAGAGAAGGAGAAGGACTCCAGGGACCAGGCAGACAGCTACAAAGCGAGCCACAAAATAAGAGTAAGATTTTCAGAAGTTAGAGAATGGGAAAAGCCCAGAGGCAAAAGGTAGTCGCAATAAGTTAAGGAAAGCTGGCAAGAAACTAAGCCAAGCTAAGGCCAGGCATTCATAAGTATAAATAAGCCTGTGTGTGTGAATTTACTTGGGAGCTTGGTGGTAGGCCCCTCAAGAAAAGAACAAAATCCCTCAATAACACTGAACAAGCAAGATTCCTCATTTAACACCCGCTGCATGAAGGGGCTCCAAAATGTCATGGCTAATTTCCTACATCTAAACGTCAAAAGCAGAAGATACTTAGATTGCTAATTGGATAACTTACACACAAAGTAAGTACAAAGTATACAAGAAGAAATGGAAAAATGAAGATGAAGTGTCCACTTATTGATTCCTTGGTTATGCTAGTTGTCTTAATTCATGTGTATTGCTGCATCTGGTTCTCATTAATGTCGCACTGATGTCATCCTTCACATAATTCTATATGTTCCAAACTTCAAGCATTACTACCCCTTGTGACTCTTGATATGAATTCTTTTCATACTCCTTTAGATCTTCTTATCTATGAATACACTTCCCAGTCACCTAATGTCTTCCTCTAGATGGTTTTGGCCAAGGGCCTCTCTTGGCTCAATGCTTAGCCAGACATGGATGAGAGTCGGTCTATTTCTAATACAGGAAACACAAGTGTACATTTATGTACACATTTATTAAGCAAAAAGGACTCAGTAACACAAGGCAGCTGTAGGCTCACTTCCCAGGCTATCAAGAAATTAAGCAATATATACATATCTGTAATATATATTGGAGTCATCATAATAAAGTACTTTAAGGATAACAACCAAGTCATTCCCTACTTCTTCTTCTTTCTCTCATGTTCTTTGGATTCTGCAGTCTTTATGGCCACTCATTTCCCTTGCAGTTACTTATCTGTAAATACAAATACTACATGTTTATATACTTTCCTTATCCATCTCTCAAGCTTGCTTCCTAGTCTTCCACAAAGATGTATTAATGGATTGATTAAAACATGTTGCTTAGTCATAAGGTCATAAAGTTGACTGCAGGTTATCAAGTGATGGGTGAAGGGGAAATGGGAGAGGTCATGTGATAGAAATAGTTTCTGTCTAGAATGATGAAAATATTATGCAAATAGTGCTAATGGTTCATAGTGATGTAGCCCTATTCAAAACCCCTGAATTGTGTCTTTAAATATAAAAAAATTAATTAAATTTAATAAGAGAAAAATTACAAAAAAAAATGCCTCAAGTTAGATCCTTGTAAGGTCTGCGGAGATAGTTCTTAAGGAGTGATCTCAGGTACCCATGCACCAGTGATATCTCTCTCTTTCAGATGCAGGGAACATGGCTTTCCCTCCACCTCCAAGCTATGGTCCCTCAGCTTGTCTCCATAAGCACAGTATCCTGTGTCTCTCAAACACCCACTAGGTACCCTTCTCATCTCTCCCAGATGGACAAGGGAAAGATGCTTTGCTTTAAACTGGGTGTCTATCTTCTCTGTAGCAGCCATTCAAATGCCTTATATAACCTCTGTGAGTAACGTAACTGAGAAACTGAAGAGCTCTGGGACCTTCCTAGGGTCTGACTCACAGTAAATGTCAGCTCTGCATCTACATCAAAGTTATAGAAAGAGTTTCCAACATATCCATTGGTTTTTCTATATAAATACAGGTCTCAAACTGGGTGTTCTCAAAAAATAACAGTTTAAACTATACCCTTCATGAATCATAGTTCTGCATTTTCAAGTATGACACTGATAGGAAACATGGAGTGACTTAATGAGTCACTTAATGAGATAGTATTCAATCTACTGCCAGTCACTAAGAAGAGAATTAACCTGTAATGATAAAATCAAGGAAAAGATTGAAATCTAAATCCCCAGCTCATGAGAAAAGAGTGGATTTCCTACTTCCAGCAATTTCTTTAAAAATTCATATAAGCATGATTCTAAATTAGATTCCAAAATACCTGTGGGAAGACATTCTGCAGGGAACATGAAGTCACACTCCCTCTTTTGTTGTGTTTCCACTTGGAATTTTCATTTTTATTCTTTTTTGTGCTTGAATAATATTGATCTCATACAAAGAAACGTACAAGGTAAAAGCAAATCAACACAGCAATTATTTTTGTAAATGGTGTGCCAAGACCACAACTTGTCTAGCAAGCACTCCGCCAAGATGTTGCCATCTTTTATCGCTGATGTAGGTGATAACTGAGTTTAATTTCTTTGCTGGGAGTTTGACTTCACAGCCTGATGCTAACTGGCACAAAATAGAAAGTCAGGTCAGGAAATATGAGTTTTTGCTACCCTTACCACCTTAGATGGACAACCCTTGGTACGTTTGATAGGAAAACAAACAGAAAACCAACCAAACAAGCAATAGTTATCAGTATGATAAAAATAAGTGAGCTTTGAGCCTATCTAAAACTAAATCCAATAAAGCAAATGCAAAAACAGTTTTACCATTTATGTTAAAAAGATCTTTGGATTTTTCAAGAAAATATTTTAGGAGAAACTTATTATATATTTTGTGTCACAAGTACCTTTAAAAGGAAATAACTCTAAGTATTATTAATGTTTGCCGTTTAGGAAAAATGAAGTTAAAGTATTAGAATCTCAAACAGCATTTCTTATGAGTTGAGATGAAAATCAAACCCATTCCATCTCCAATCAAAATGTGGAGTGACTTAATTAGCAATTGATAGTATTCAATTTACTTCAAGTTACTGAGAAGAGGATTAACCTGTAATGATAAAATCGAGGCAAAGATTAAAAAATCTAAATGATGTAGTCTAACTATGATGCAACTACTTAACTTATGCATCCTTCACATGAGAGTTTATTAAAATTTTCACTGATAGGGCCAAGAATTTTCCTAATTTTCCATACTTAGAGCAATGAATGATTCTGCATTTTTGAGCTTTAATTTCTTTTTTTTTTTTGTATATTGAGAATAAATATTCCATAGGTGTGGAGGTTGTTAGAACTCTGATCTCCATAAACAGCTGTCCAAACACACACTGTATAGGCAGAACTAGGTAAGTGTTTTATAAATATATTGTTGTTATGTTTCTGCTGGGCTGTGACATGTCATAAGAGGTTAAGTGTACAGTTAATTTTCCACTTATGGCATCATATTAGTAACAGACTAAGAGTTTAGACAGACTCCCTGATAGGCAGATGGATAGAGAGAGTGGCCATTATGGGATAGTTAAGTTAGTGAGCTTCCAAATTGGCTGGCTTCTTCCCACCCTCCAGACAAAAGCCTGGCATATGCCTATGGTCGTTTTCTCCTTAGGTATATCTGGTGCTGATGTACCAGCTCAGCAAGTTCAAAGCCAGTTCAGGACATGTTTACACAACAGTTGTGGGCCACTCAGCCATCCTGTCTTCAAACTGATCTTCCCTAAGTAAAGGGAAGATGACCTTTTAGAGGTTTTAAAAATCTCCAGCCCTAGAGAAGAGACTGGATTTCTGGCTTCCCAAGTGTTCCCTCTGTTTTTCAGAGGGTCCTTTTCTCCATGTGTCAGCTGCAAGCCATTGTTTCCTCTGCCCCAATGCATACCTTTCTTCACCTAATGGTTCTGTCTGCTCCTGTTTGTGGTGTTCAAGATTTCCCTGCTGCTCCTGTAAAAGCGAGACTTCCTGCTTTTAGTCCTTTACCTGGCAGAAAAAACAAACCTCATCAGACCTCTAGAGAGTAATTAGTTGGCATGCAAAACTTTGGAATTTGGAGCCTTATACATTTCATGTAGCCCATTAAATCAGGTCTGTGGTTCTAACACATGCCTTAGTAACTGAATTGTGTGCCTTTCTACTTCTCAGGCCTCTCACAGCCAGACCACACCCTACCTTCCCACTTTAAAGAAATGGTTATTATTATTTTTTTTAAATTCCATTTTACTTTACAACACAATTCAGTTCTACATATCAGCCATGGATTCCCCAGTTCGCCCCCCTCCCCCCAGCATACCTCTCACTCTCACCTCCCCAGGGCAAAGCCTCCCCCAAGGACTGAGTTCAACCTGGTAGACTCAGTCCAGGCAGGTCCAGTCCCCTCCTCCCAGCCCGAGCCAAGAGATCCTGCAAAAGCCCCAGGTTTCAAATGGCCAACTCATGCAATGAGCACAGGACCCAGTCCCACTGCCTGGATGCCTCCCAAACAGATCAAGCCAATCAACTGTCTCACCTATTCAGAGGGCCTGATCCAGTTGGGGGCCCCTCAGCCATTGGTTCACAGTTCATGTGTTTCCATTCGTTTGGCTATTTGTCCCCATCCTTTATCCAACCCTGGTCTCAACAATTCTCACTCATATAAACCCTCCTCTCTCTTGCCAACTAGACTCCTGGGGCCCAGCCGTGGATCTCCGCCCAGATCCCTCAGTTGCTGGATGGGGTTTCCAGCACAACAATCAGGGTGTTTGGCCATCCCATTACCAGAGTAGGTCTGTTCGGGCTGTCTCTCGACCATTGCTAGCAGTCTATTGTGGGGGGTATCTTTGTGGACTTCTGTGGGCCTCTCTAGCACTTTCCTTCTTCCTATTCTCATGTGGTCTTCATTTACCATGGTCTCCTATTCCTTGTTCTCCCTCTCTGTTTTTTGATCCAGCTGGGATCTCCTGCTCCCCCAAGCTCTCTTTCCCTCGACCCTCACCCTTCATTACCCCCACTCATGTCCAGGCTGTTCATGTAGATCTCATCCATTTCTCCATCATTGGGCGATCCCCGTGTCTTTCTTGGGGTCCTGTTTTCCAGGTAGCCTCCCTGGTGATGTGAGTAGCAGTCCAGTCATCCTTGTTCTAAATCTATTACCCTCCTATGAGTGAGTACATATCATGCTTGTCTTTCTGAGTCTGGGTTACCTCACCCAGGATGATTTTTTTCTAGATCCATCCATTTGCCTGCAAAACTCATGATGTCATTGTTTTTCTCTGCTGAGTATTATTCCATTGTGTATATGTACCACACTTTATTTATCCATTCTTCAGTTGAAGGACATCTAGGTTGTTTCCAGGTTTTGGCTATTACAAACAATGCTGATATGAACATAGCTGAGCAAGTGCTCTTGCGGTATGAAATGGTTATTCTTTTATATTTAATAATTTTAGGTGGTGTTTTCATTTTTTTTGTTTTGTTTTAGTGGTGCTGATATTCTAAGCCTCAATTTTGTACATTCTAGAAAAGTCTCTACCAAGGAGCTGCATCTAGAGCCCTTAGATGATAGTTGTAGTATATTTCCTTTGGTTAGTTCATCTGTTTCTGTTCCTGTGTTTCATTCCTACACTGTGTTTGTTGTTGCTGTTTTGAATATATATGTTGCTTTCTTAAAAGTTAACACCCAAAATGATTTGAAATTTTTCTCCTTCTATTCTCTGTGTTTTCTGTACCTCAAGGAGGCTGGCCCAAATCATCTATCTTTGGTCTATGATTATTTCCCTTCCTCTCTTTGAAAGTACTTCCTTTGGAAGACCACCTTCGGCAAGCTAAAAATTCACCAATAGATAACTTCAAGTTATGAACCAGGAAGTCATTGCTGATTATTTCAGAGGAAAACAGATGGCTGCCAGAAAATTGTGCAGCTGTTCCTCAGTGAAAAGCAAACTTAATAAAAAAAGATATTTTTTTTTCACATTGCAATTTGCAGTCCTTGAGTGCCTCGAAGGCTTAGTCTTTTAGACACTAGTGGCACTGGGTCATGGAAAGTTGGCTTTGTCTGAAATGTGATTTCAGTGAGCTGTTCCTTCTGAGAAAGGGCCAGTCCCATCAGTCATAGAAATCTTTTTATAAATAATTCATGATCTCTTTTCGAACAGTTTGAGGTCTACACAAAATTTTTGAAGAATCACAGAGTTTTTATTTATATTCTTCCTGCTGCACCTAATTTCCCCTGTTCTTGATGTGGTGTGTTAGTGTGTCGTATTTGCTACAATGGATGATTTAGATTTTCCTTTCAGTTGGGCTTTTACTCAGTGGTCCTAGAGCAGCAGGATAAGAGTGTGAGTGGCCACTACTAATGTGGGAGTTGAGGCTGTGCAGAAATCCAAGTCTATCCTGTGCAGCTAATTAATAATGACCTCCCATCTGACCACTTTCCATCCCTCATCCTCTTACACTATCACTCTCCTGGAGCATCTTCATTGCCTCTCATCCTGGATGATTCAGTGATCTCCTGGATTTACTGTCTTCACATTGGCTTATATCTTCAAATCTGAACTTTCTCATATGCCCCTTTTCTTCACTTTCTTAGCTCAGAATTACTCAGAACATTGACTTATACATAGGCACAGTGGAGTTGTTGATGTAAGAAGCATCAGCAGAGGGAAACACAAGGATATTATTCTATAATACTTAATAGAGACAATGATATCTTTTCTTGTCCTTTTTTAAGTTAACGTGTTTGACTAAAAAGCACTGGTATGCATTAAACAAGGTTAGCTTTGAACTCTTACCAGAAAGATAGAAACCCACTTATTCCCTTCATTGGACAAAACTCAACTGGGAAAGGTAAGCTTTTTATAGAGGTGTCCATGCTAAGAATGTTTCTTATTGTTGATCTTTTTCCTCCTCCTCTGGGCAGTGTCATCAGTTTCTGGCTGCATTTTGCTTGGTGTCACAAGCACCACAAGTAAACATAAATAAACATAAACAGCACTTTCCACATGAGAAGCTGCCTTGTTTCTTGGTTATTGTTTTCATACATTTATAGAAACTCCTGATTTTACAGTCCTTGTTTCTGACCAGTGATAATGGTTTAAATCCTAGGAATGTAGCAGCTCAGAAGGGTCTTAAAGCTCTTGCTTCAGGCAAGCAGCAATTGATGCAGGAACTGACACCTTTCAAGATGGAATAAAGAGGCTCCAGGGTTTATGTGGAGAGAACAATGTTTACCAGGATGGTGAAGTATTTTTTGAAAACATAAAACGAACAAGCCTAAGAGAGAGAAAACTCTTGAGTAAGACTCAGAAACCCAAGATTTGAAAGCTGTGTTCATAAGATAGAAGTCTGAATGGAAATCTGCATGGAAAGATATTCAATTTTGGAATTGTAGAATTTCAATTGGAGGTACCACTTAGCATCATGTCTTTTACAAATGAACATCAGTAGTCATTTTACTATTCTTGAAGAAGTACTTAGGAACTTTGTTTAGTTAATCACAAAACAGTTAACTTTTCTAAGGGATACAAGGTAATTTTCCTGCTTTAAATTACCCATACTTCATAGCTTCACAATAATCACACAAATAGAAAAGATGTTATAGAACACATATGTTATGATGTGAAATATAGTGAATACAGTATACTGGTATGATGCTGTAAGTTAATGAATAGAATCAATCACATTGTTATTAAACTAAAATAGAGGATAATATTTGAAAGCCATTATATTAGACAGAAATAAATATTTTAATTAGTTATTACTTACAGTGAAAACACTACTTCCATGTATTTATTGGAAATTGTAAAACTTATACCCTCCATATCACTTTATCATTCTTTTTATAGTAATTTTTTTATTCTGTGATAATTTCATAAATCTGTAACTTTCTATCCATCTCCAAACAAACTATATATGTAATATCCACATGCACACAATATATACATATATGTGAGGAAATGTGTCTGAATGTATTATTATATAGTGCATATATAAGCACATATATTTTGCATTGGATTTATGTACTACCTCTATGCAATAATACAGAAGACAAATATCTATAAAATTTCCCTTTTAACACTAGATACTGTAATATGGACTGAACACTAATTACCAGTATTTGGAATTTGAAATGTAAGCTACTTCAACAGCTCCAACATAAAGGTCTATACGTATGTTTGCATTGTTTGGAAATTTTAATTCCTGTCTTAGTATTCTGTTGCTGTGAAGAAACACTGTGCCCATGGCAACTGTTATCAAGGAAAGCATTCAATGAGGGCTTGTTTACAATTTCAGAGGTTTAGGCCATTGTCATCATGGCAGGGAGCATTCAAGTTTGCAGAAAGACATAATGTTGGGAAAGTATCTGAAAATTCTACATCAGCATCCACAGGCAGCAGCAAGAGAGGGACAATGGACCTGACAGGAGCTTTTAAAACTTCAAAACCCATCCCCAGTGATAAACTTCTTCCAACAAGGGAACACTGATCCCGAACAAGGACACACCTCCTAATACTTCTAAATAATTCCTGGATGACAAAACATTCAAATATTTGAGCCTATTGGTGCTATTCTTACTCAAATTACCACTTTTTAAATTTATCCTATTCTATAGTGCCCACACTGTAATGAATAAGATTTCCACAAATGTAAGAATCACCCCAAAATCATTTTTGCATCAGCCCACCATGATTGATACCATCCACATCTTATCTACAATGTCCTAGCTGGGTCATTACAACACTAATTATTTCTCACTTCTGTCCTGTGGACTATGTAATATTGAGACAATCTTGTTAAAAGTATAAGTACAATGTGATTCTTTAAATAGATCAGTTGGAAAGTATCTGAATAGAATAGTCAGGGTGGTCCTGTCTTTTTCTCTGTATATTGTTGCAAACCCAGGAAGAAATCCTGAGAAAGCAGTGAAGGACTCTGAAATACAAACATTACCAGACTTGTTTAGAAAGAATATATTCAAAGCCTCAGTGGCTTCTCAATATATTTGACATTATATTCTATGTGCATCTCCACCTGCACTCACCCACATTTAAGCACCAGAGCCTGACACAGACCAGGAAAAAACACTTTAGCCTGACTCAAGGGTCCAGAATGGGACACATTAACACTAAACAACAACATCATCCTGCATAATTTCTCCCTGTTTTATCCTTCTTCTCAGCTGTCCCTGCCCTCAGTCAATCATGAACTGGTAGTGGCACTGTAGTCAAAATTTCCTAAAGTGAGCTCTGCTAAGTGAGTTTGAAGTTCTGGTTTGAATTCTCTTTCCTTGTCCCTGAGCATCTGTTGTGGGTGCAATCACAGTGGTATGATACATTGAGATCCTCAGCTTTCTGTCATGAAGTTAGAAAGGAGAAGGTGAAGGAAATCATGCAGGATTAAGGAGAGGGCCAAGGGCAGAACTAGAAAGTATCACCAGACTGTAGCCAGTTTTCCTGTGTCTCTCAGCCACTTGGTCCCAAGTAAACACACTGAGACTTATATTAACTACAAACTATATGGTCTATAGCTCAGCCTTATTACTTGCTAGCTCTGACATCTTAAATTAACTCATTTCCATTCATCTATATTTTGCCATATGGCCATGGCATTACCAGTCTGCTGGCATCTTGTTCCATGGGCAGCTGGATGGCATCTTTCCAGACTCTACCCTTCTCCTCTCTGTATCTCTGCTTGGATTTTCCACCTGGTTGGAAGCTTTCTTGCCATAGACCAAAACAGCTTTATTTATTATCCAATGGGGGAAACACATATTCACAGCATACAGGAAGATATGCATACAGCACTTACCCTTTTGGTCTAATCAAAAAGGAAGGTTTTAACTTTAATATGGTAAAATTATATATATCAAAAACAGTTATTAAGCAAGAATTACACTTACAATATAGAGTCTATTTGTATTTGGCAAAATTAAAGAAAATATTCTACCATCTATCCTATTTTTGTGAGTCTAAAATTTTATATCTAATTTATCTTTTACTTATGTGACTAAGGAAAACTATAACTATCTAGTCTTCAACTCCATCAAAGACCCCAGAAGGATATAATAGCTAAGTAAACAGGAAGTACATTGCAAACAACTTCCATAATTCTAGAAATGACAGAGATATTTGGCTACCTGGACTTTCATCCAAAGTCCCTCTGTAATGTTAGGGCATCTGTCTTCAGTCTATAGGCTTAGAGTCTCTGGTATAGCTCTCAGTGAAGTAGGAAATTTTAAAGACATCCCATTATGACAATATTCATCAGTAGCTTCTCCCAGTTCCCTGTAAAATGTCTGGAAGTTTCTTCTACAAAGCAGGAATCTGAAGGACCATCTCCCCTTGCAAGATTTAGTGGTCACCTTTCTATAAGTCTTGCATGTCCAGTTTATACAGCATCCTGTCAAGCAGTTAAGGCAAGGGCACTTTTTTGCCCAATGGCTAACTTTTGAAACAAAGAAAGCAAACTCCATAATGAGTTTCTTCCATGTATATCATCTTTTCTGAAGTAGATTAGTGCTACCAGGTGGAGACATGTCTCAAGGTTGAGAAAAGTCTAAGACCTTAAAACATTTTGTAGGTCTTTGAAGTGTTTGAAGATTACCTATCTAGTTGAAATAAACCTTTGTATGTCTAAAAAAATTAATTAACATGACTATAAGTTTGATTATCATAGATGACTATTAATCTGTATTTCTTAATTTTATTTTACAATTTAAATGAATTACATAAACATAATACCTTAAATTATAGTAGAAATATACATACAGAATAACAAAATTAACTTTAAATTTGTATAAATTTACTAAAATCTATAGCAATGTAAAACATTTAAAACAAGTTGTTGTTTTTTAAAAGTATCTATCAACAAAGGTTATAGCCTGTCTTCCCAGGATTTGACCATTATCTTGAATTTTCTCAGGATCCCCATAAGATTAACAGCACCCCTAATCAGCAGTAAGTGGTTTGGAAAGCTACACCCAAATTCCCAAAATATTGTTTATGGATGTTTATTTTTATTTAAAACAGGTTGATTATAAATGCATTCTCTTTCTAAAGAAGAAAAAGGGATATAGATTATGATAGAATGAAAGGTTAGATTATTGAATCAAAGGAATCTGCTGTCATTCTACTCCTTTCTTTAGATTTTGTGTAAGACCTATTTTAAAATTAACTAATGTGTTTCATGGTGGAAATTTCAAGAAAAAATAGCACTTTGCTGTTTTATGGATACTACTTGTCAGTCTTACGTGGTTCTACAGTAGAAAAGAGTAACAAGTGAGACAGAAATATATTCAATATGTTCAGGATTCCAAGGAAAAGAGTGCAAACAAATTAAAGTTGCAGAAAAGGACATGATTAATTAAATGCTTAAAATTTTTTTTAAAGAGGCTGTAATGTTAAATAGAAACTTTAAGCTCTGTCCTGGGCCTATAGAAAAGATGCCCCAGGTGAAGATCCTACCCACCAAGAGCTGCAACTCGTGGCAATGCAAGTACACTAAAAAGGAGAACAAACAACTAAACACTGCAGAAAGAACGGACTTCTCTAAACCAAAGCATAGGAAAATGGTTTTATAGAAACAACCACCTAGACCAGTGGCTCTCAACCTTCCTAATGCTGCAACCCTTTAAGACAGTTCCTTATGTTGTATTAACCCCAACCATAAAATTTTTCTCACTGCTCTGTATGACTGTAATTTTGTACTGTCATAAATTGTAATATAAATATTTGATATGCAAGGTATCTGATATGTCACCCCCAGTAGAACGGTGGCTCACAGGTTGAGCACTGCTGACTTAGACACACAGAGGACATGACAACTGTGGCCCAAGTAGGCCAACGTCTATTTGGACCTAGTAGCAGAGCTCTGAAGCATTGTCCATTAAGTACTATTTCTCACACAGGAAGTATGCAAGATTAAAGGTAATTACAGAATCTTGTTCCACATGCCCATTTAGCTGTTGTAGCCAGGCCAAGTGAGGCTGAGTCAATGACCTATGTGACCTATGGTCACAACCCCCTGATAAAGTTCTGTGATCTAATTTTCAAAAAAAAAAGGAAGTTATAAAATTTTTTTTTTTTTTTGTATTTTAAAACCATGGCATTCTAGTCCTGCCCCCAAGGCTCTATTATTTTCATAGTTCTACAAGTTTTCAAGAATCCAAAGCCCAAAGTCTTTTCTGAGATCAAATGTAGTTTCTTAAATATGATCCCCTCAGAAAAATAGTTACATCAAATAAGTAAAGCCACATAGCAAAAAAAAAAAGACAACAAAAATCTCTCATTTTAAGAAAAATGAGGAAGCATAGAGCAAAGAATGATCATACCAAACAAAATCAAAATGCAGCAGTAATTTTACAGCATGTATGCTTGAGATGGCATCATTTGGTTTGAAATGTGTTGAAAATACCTATCCCCTCAATATAGCACACTTAGCCTTTCTCTTGTGATAGCCTCACTCAGTGTCTGTAGTTCCATTACAGTAATGTTCCATGTTTTAGGGATCACCAATATCCTGGGGTTTCCATTGTAACTTAGTATTCACTTTCATTGCATAGGGCATGGTTTACTGAGGAGCCCCATGAGTGAAATCTTACCATGGTACATATTGTCTGGTCCAGAAACCTTCTGGCACCTTGGGATAAAGCTCTAAGACCAGATCGTGCATTCATTTTCATGCCTGCAAAACCAGCACCATGTGTAATGGTAAATTCTCCTAGTTTGTGATGCAGCCTGTCCCATCTCTACTTTAACCAGCATTCATGGACTTCTGTGGACTTTTCACTGAAACTATGAAACTAGTTCCCTGACCAGTTCTGCTGAAGTACTATTCTCTGGCAAGTCTCTTTGTTCAATCATTCTTTTCTAATGAATGAATCAAAAAAAAAAAAAAAAAAAAAAAAAAAAAAAAAGAAAAGAAAAAAACCCAAAGAGGGGTTTTCAGGTTTACACCCTGAAGCCCTCTTTGGATGGTTTTCTGCCTTAGTATCTCAGTCCACTGAGTGGTTTCTCTTTGATGGTATTAGTCTCCTTAACATTTGCAGATATGTTACTTCTCTTTGCCTCATCCATTGCTTGAATTCACTCACACTACTTTCCTTGCCAAAGTGTACATTTTAATATCTTTTTGTTCTGCTTGATGTTCTTTTTAACTGAGAATTTGGCAAGGGACAGTGGACAGTAACCATGCCACAGCCTGAATGCTGTATTAACTTGACATTTCTCCTGCCAAACTAATTATATGACTTTTGAATTAAGCCTAACTAAAGTTTTCAGGATTTGGGCTGAATTCACCCATATCCTTTGCCATTACAAAATATGAAATGCCGGTAGTCCAGTTTCAAAACTTATTCCCTCCTGAAACCTTACACTTCAGTCTTAACTGTCCTCATTTGCATTCTGGTTCTCTGAGATCTCAACAGAATAGTCAATTAAACACTGATTACAACATGCTAGGGCTTCTCTGGCCTGCCGATACAAATTATTTCAAATTCTTCCTAAAATGCAGTTGCAGAAGCATGCATACCTAGTGACCTGTAGTTAAAGACATGATGCAATTCTTGTAATCAATGTTCTATATTAATTTCTTTTTCAATTTGATGTGAGTTCCTGATAAGAAGCAAGTTCAAGACACAAGAATATGTTTGGGTTACTTTTTGGAGACGTAGTCTATCATGGTGCGGGAGTCATGACATTGGGTAATTTTGTGGCAGTGGGGGGATGTGACAGATTTTGATTCATATCTCCAGGAAACATGAAGTAGAAGAGATTAAATAATAAGTAGGGTTAAGCTACAAAACTTTTAGTCCCTACCTCCAGTACCTCACTTCCTGTAACTCTCAAAACAGCCTCACAATGAGTGAATGATGAGTTCAAGCACAGGGGTACATGTCACATTCAAACCACAACAAAAGACAAGGTAGGAGAACTTCAAGATGACTTTGGCTATAGTGATAACATTTTAGAAATAAAAGCAAAGGTGCAACTATAAAATAACTAACAGGACGCACTTGATTGAAGGTATTTTTCACTACATGGAAAGGAAAAACAAATAATAAGTCACAGATAGAATTCATTTACAAAAAAAAATACATTTGATGAAGGAATCTTCTATAAAATATACAAAGAATTATTAAATCTCAACAAGACAAGGAACAGTTCAAGTGAACAATGAATAAATATTTTTCAACTGTGACTAAATAACTAGGAAGTAAGTTGTTCAGCACCATACTACTGAGAATTTGAAAATTTAACCAACAATGAGGTACAACTAAACACATTTTTAAATGGGGAAAACTCAGACTACTGTTAGCACAAAGCCTGGATGCAGATGTGCTATAATGGGATGGTGGTAGAAACGCAGACAATTACAAGCCACTTCTGATCAGAGCCTGACAGTGTCTCAGAAAGCTGAGCAATCTAACACTCAGCTCCTAATGTTTAACCAAATGGTTTGAAAGCACAGGTCCACACAAATCATTCCTATGGATGTTTATAGCAGTCTTGTTCATATATTTAAAATGTAGTTGTAATCAAGATTCTCTTTAATAGGTAATTGAATGAACTGCTACACACAGAAATGAATTTCATTTAGTAATAATAGTAATGAGTCTGGAAAGGAATGAAAGAAAGAAGTCATGACAGCCATAAAAATGTTAACCACAAAGAATAACAATGTTGCCAGCATCCATTCCACAGGGTTACATTCTACCTATGGTGTGTAGAATGGTACTACTGAGGAGAGCTGCAGATGGTGGAGGCAAAGCCTATATTGGGACTTATTATACTTTCCATTCATTTAAATAAATGTATTTCTTAAATTAGCTTCCAAGGTATTGGTTTCTGTAAAGAGTTTGCCTTCATGATTCATGTTTCATTTTTGTTGATTTCCACCCTTCACATTCTCCCTTAACATGCTGCCTTCCTCCTTTCTGTTATATACTTTACCCTCAGTATTCCATCTTCTATTTTGTTCTATACTGCTTCCCCAGCCCCTCCTGTGGTGGTATTGTGTTCCCCAAATTTTGTGCACTCTAATAAACTTATCTGGGGTCAGAGAATAGAACAGCCACAATATTAAACATAGATGTTAGGCAGTGGTAGCACATGCCTTTAATCCTAGCATTCCGGAGGCAAAGGTCCATCCAGATCTCTGTGAGTTCAAGGCCACACTGGAAACAGCCAAGCATGATGACTTATGCCTTTAATCCCAGGAAGTTATGGCAGGAGGCAGAAAGGTATAAGTTGTGAGCACCAGGAACTAGAGCTGGTTAAGCTTTTAGGCTTTTGAACAGCGGTTCAGCTGAGATCCATTTGGATAAGGACTCAGTGGCTTCCAGTCTGGAGAAACAGGATCAGCTGAGGAATTGGCAAGGTGAGCTGGCTATGGCTTGTTCTGCTTCTCTGATCTTCCAGCATTCACCCCAATACCTAGCTCTAGATTTGATTTTATTAATAAGACCATTTAAGATTCGTTCTACACCCTCCATTAAAGTATTTTTTTTCTGCCCTAAGGACTGTTTTCCTGTTTCCTGGCCTTTGCCCACAATTACTCCCTAGATATGCACATTTAACAGTTGGAGCTTGAATTCACATTGGATTTATCTGTGAGAGGAAACACAGTATTCTTTTTGAGTGTGATACATTCATTAAAATAATTTTTTTCTGTTTTCTGTGGTGGCACACACCAACATTAGATTAATCTTATTACATATCATTATATATTGCTTTTTCTTTTTAAGAGAACTTGGATTTAGGGATAGTCTGAGGATTACCATGGTTGACAGCTGACTTTCTTCCCTTTCAGCCCACTGTTTGTGCAATCTATACTCATGGGATTTGAGAAGGGAGACTCAAGGAGATCTTTAACCTCACTCTTTGAGGTTTTAACTATAATTCTTCTAAATAGATCTCTGTTTATTCTACTTCTATAAATTGCCCTCCAGTTTCCCAAACTCCAATCCATGAGAGCAACCCCCCCAAAAAAAACACTATATTTTATGCATCATAGTGTAACTCTTTTACTTTTCAAAGTGTTCTGCAGGTGCATTCACTTAATCTATCATTGTTATTGTTTTGTTGAACTCTGGTCCAGAAGTCAGGTCATATCTTACAAATATCTAGTATACTTTATATCTAATTAATGCTTAAAAATATTTATTGGGAAGAATATTTAACAGGTAATTATTTACTAGACAGGTAAGTAGTAGCAACTATGGGTGCTATAGACATGTTGATTTATTTTCTTTTATATTTTGATAAACTTTCTAGGATTATAACATGAATATATATGACTCTAAAAATCAGAATTACATGCCAAATCATATACAGAGCTGTTTGTAAAGTGTAGGACACATTTGCTTAGTGTAGGTGTTGGTGCTGTGTTTATGGAAGAAAGAAAATAACTAGGTAGTAGGGAGATAGAAACAGAGGTAAGAAAGAATGAAGCATAATCAGAAACTTCATGGAAGGTAATTTATATCCGGGAGTTTCTTCTACATTAATCTTCCTAAGCTACATTTAAACAGATGACTGAAGATGATAGATTAAGCATAATATACCAGAACCTAACTCTTGTCTATCTCTAGCAATCCTTTTCAAATTACTATGAAATTGTAATTTTACACTATGAGACTTCATAAGAATTTATTTTAAGAATAACTATTAATGAAACCTTAGAAAATTAGATTTACAACTTAGAGTTAATACTTAAACTTGCAGGATTATATCCTGCTGTGCTAAAAATGATTTTGTTAAGGCTGTTTGGGAGAACATTTTATCTAATATATATATCTTCCCACCTAAAGTTGAGTTCTAATGAATACAAACTTTTTTTTAAAAATTATTTTTCTCCTATAGGCATTTCCATATAAATATCAATATGTTGATGAATAATTATGAATTACTCAGATTATAAAACATTCATATAGATGGCATTTAAGACTATTAAATTTTAAAACTGAAAGTATTTAAGAAAACAGAAATTACTCTTTATTGAAAAGCATTGGACCTGAAAATTTGGCTGGATGTAGCAAAATTGTGATATGTGGAAAGTTCTTTGATAATTTTCTTGTTAAAACAAAAACAAAAATCTAGTTTGGTTATGGGTTCATTCTCCTGTATATTATAAACTACAAAGTCTTTATGTTCCTATTACCTGAAATACATTAATGTGAACAGTTTTCATTGATATAGGTATCTCAAACACACCACTACCACAAAAGGTAGCCTCACTGGAGATTATTTCTTTGTGTGGAAAGTCTAAGAATAAAAATCAATTCAACTATAGAGTTCTCAAATAAAATATTAACTAATAGACAGATGAAGAATATGTCCAATCTGGTTCACCAACAGAAAAATGAGAATTAAAACTTCTTTTAATCTTAGTCAGAATGGTAGGCATTAAGAAAACAAAACAGATCCTGGTGAATGTAAGGATGACAAAAAACCCACAAACCCTGTGGATGGAGGTATAAGCTAGTTCAGCAATTGTGGAAGTCAGCTTTTCATGAAAAAACTGAATGCATCTATCACGTGACCTAATAGTACATTCCTGGGCTTAAACAAGAAGGAATACAAGCCAACACATCATAGAGACACCTGCTCATCAAGGCTTATTGAAGCATGATTGATTCACAATAGCTAGGTTATAGAACCAACATAGTGGGCTAACAATGGAGGAACAGGTAAAGAGAATGTGATATGTATTCACAATGGAGTAGTACTTTTTTTCATCCATGGAGGATAAAAGTATACGATTTACAAGAAAATGAATGAAGCTCAAAATAATCATATTAAGCAAATTAAGCTTTTCTCATAAAGACAAATACATTTTCTCTCATTTGTCATTTCTAGAGTTTATATAGATATATAAAATTATATATGACTATATGACACAAAGGTAGAAGCAAAAGTGTCTAAGAAAAGTAACTGGTCCAGGAGTGATATTAATGATGTGATGTGAATACTTATACAATCATGTCCTTATGTAATGCAATAAGACACACAATAGATGTGCATGAGGAAAAGCTTAAAGTTAACAATATAATCCAAGGATCCTCTTGTGAAAATTCTAATTACTTTCAATAATTTAAGCACATCAACATCTCCACAAAGACCCAGAATATCAGAAAGTTCCAAGATCAGGTGGGAGCAGCAAACATGTTTTCTGCTTCAGTAAACAGGTTTCTTTCTCCATGCTTGAATGTTGCACTGCAATCTGGAAATTACAATGAGTTCACACTGTGTTTCTGATGTTACTGATATTAGAAGAATTTTGTACCTCAAATGTCTCCCCTCTAACCAAAAAATCATATCTACTTGCAAATGACGACCAGAAGGATTTCAAAGTGAAGAACAGCATGTGAATAAGTGGATATTAGATGAACAAACATGGATCTTGTATGCTAAGAAAAGTGCTACAAATCTTGTACACACACACACACAAAAAAAAATTTGTGCAGTAAATGGCTTAACTTGTTTATTATACCTTATGTTACATGTTGAAAGTGGAAATAAATGGGAAAGCATGCAATAATTTTGAAATTAAACATCTCCAAATGTCTTGTGTGTTTAAGGCTTGGACTTCTTTCTGTGAAAGGTGGTAGAACTATTAGAGGTGGAGCCTAGCTGAAGGAAGTTTGCTTACTGGATCTATTCCTAAAAGAGGATACTAGAGCTCCACCACTTCCCTTCATTCATTGCTTCCAGTCTGCCATAAAATGAAGAGTCTCATCCATTGTGTGCCCTGCTGTGATGTTTATACTGCCACAGATCTAAAGGAGCAGGCTGGTGACCAAGGACTGAAACCACAAAGCCAACTCACAATTTCATGTGGGCTGATTGTTACAGGTAATTTGTCATGGTAACAGAAGTCTCTCTCTCTCTCTCTCTCTCTCTCTCTCTCTCTCTCTCTCTCTGAATTTCAATTAGAAATATCTGAGTGTAGAGTATACTGCATAGAGACCTAGGAAGGTTATATAGAAATTCACACATATCCATACTTCTCTTTCTACTTTTTGAATAACAATTTGTCTTAAATCCAGTGAAGATTTTTATAATCATTTCTCCAAATGTACTTCTAAAGAACCAGCTTATCAGTGTTTCTTTCTCTTGTTCTCTTTCTCCCACTCTATTCCTTCTCCTTTTCCCTCTCCATACATACCACTTCTATCTCAACAACTGATTCCACAGATGCATTGTAAAGCAATCATTTGAAATCCAGCTTGCATTGATGTTTAAATAATATCTGTTGGCATTCTATCAATACTTACTCTCATCCTCGATGACAAATTGGATACTCTCTGTTAAAATTACAGTGATCATAACTTAACCAACAAACTAAGAGGACAATTTTGAACAGAGTCAAAGCACTTTCCTGCAATGAGAGATGGGATGGAGCTTAGTATAGAGTGTGGAGCTAGAGCCTGACCCCAAGTTCCCATAGAAGTTTGAAAGTTCACCAGGTGGTGGTGGTGCATCCCTTTAATCCCAGCCCTCGGGAGACAAAGAGAGGTAGATCTCTGTGAGTTCGAGGCCAGCCTGGTCTAGAGAGCTAGTTCAAGGACAGGCTCCAAAGCTACACAAAGAAACCCTGTCTCAAAAAAAAGTTGGAAAGTCCTTTGTTGCTTGGATCCTAAAAAATTCCTTGGGGGAGGGGATGAGAAGGTACGGTGTCAACAACACAGACACCAGGAGTCAGTTGAAGGCAAATAACAAACTCATTTATTCAATCACAAGGAAGGCCTTATATATCCTCCTCCCAGTGCCCAGTCTGTGTGGTCATCCCTCATTGGCTGGGCACAATCAGGTACTCTGTGACAGCTCCTGTTGCTAGGCCCTCAGGCAGACTCCAGGTTGGCTCGTAAGGAGTATGTTATGTGCATGCCTTGGCAACTGGTCTGAGTCAATTTCCTTGAACCAATGGGACTATCCCACTACATATCCATCCTTTTATTTTATTACATGGGCATTCAGTGGAAGTCCAAATTCTTTGCTCTGTCCTTATTGACCCTCAGGAGTCTCAGCAAATGGACTGTGTCTGTCTTAGGTTGGCTTGCCAAACAAATTCTTACCCATCTTTGACTATCAGCCTTCAAAGTGCATCCATCCCTGGGGAGTTGCCCTAGGTGGGGAGAGCCAGGCAGTAACCGTTTGAATTTCAGAAAGCCAGATATGCATAACCTCCTGTGAAGGTCTATGAAATGGATGTCTAAGAGACATCAACACCTGTAGAGTCATCTTAGTGGCCTGCCTGTTGTTGCCAGATGTTGTATAAGAGACACTTAAAAAGGAGAAAAATTCAAAGCAACACCCCACCAATCAAAACATAAGTGAAAATCCAGGAGGGATCAAACAGCCTTTTTACATCATGCCAAATCTTTTCAAAAAATAAAGTCAAAGGCCATAACCTGTGCTCTCGTCTGATTTAACTGGAAAATTTCATGTGTTAGCTGTAATGGATAATATAGAAACTTAGCTGACCATGGGCCCTTAACATTTATCTAGCTCACAGCCTACTAAACTAATTTCCTCATCTCAAAAGGCATCATGCAAAATGAGGAAAAGCAAGGTTGCACAAGTCTTCAGCATTTAGAGGGGCAATGATAGCAAGAAAAGGGAATATATATATATATATATATATATATATAATATATATATATATATATATATATATATTATCTTGGGTGATTTTCTCCTTGGTTGAAGCAGTCATATCTATGGCCAAGCACATATCTCTTGCTGGGACCATATTAGCATAGTGGCACTCTGAGGAAATACACAAGCATGTCCTCCCCCACAGGTTAGCATAGGGGGCTGGCAGCTGCCATTGGAGGGAGACAGGATCTCTCCATCTCACCAGGGGTGGAGGTGTGTTCCTTTGCAGAGATGCCCAGTGCTTGTAGGCCAGGCTGTGCCCCCTGTAGAGCCTTGAGGGCCAGGCAGGTCTGAGACCTGTTGAAAATAGGCATTCAAACCAATCTGTGCCTAGTGCACAGGATGGACATATTCCCTGTGCCCTGTGGGCATATCATAGGTCACTGGGACGTTAAGGAAGATGTTTGTCCAGGAATGGGATTCTGCCTGATCACCATAGGCTGATCTCCAACTGAGAAAGATTGTAGGCTCCAACACAGCTTTAAGCAAATGGTACCAATGGAAATATGTTTGCAACTGTATCAACCATTGAGCAAGGACTTGCTGAAAGTAGGGGGAATCTGAGCCTGACTCATTGGCTGCTTCCAGATGATGGTGAGATCAGCTATGGGGATGGGAATCTAGGGCCTGGCATTGGCATTTGCCCATATTGACTGAGAAGGCTTCTATGGGCCTATGGACTGACAGTGGCACAGGCTGTGAGGGATATAAAGTGCCTGGTGCCATGGAAGAGTAGCCACCTCCTGAGGCAGGCTGGTATTGGGGTAGATTGTCCCAAGAATGCTGCAGTGGTGGGGTAGCTGCCAGCAGTAGTGGTAGAACAGAGGGGATAGCTGCACATGACTTAAGGACAGCTGCCTTCTCTCTGACAGATTTGGCAGAACCCAAACTGACATTTTCGCCCATGCTGAGCCTGTCAAGGAGGTACATTCTCCTTGACAGATTTTGTGGGATCTAAACTGACAGATTTCATGGGGCTCAAACTGTCTGTCTGTCTCCTCCTCATCAGATATCATAGAGATATCTTACAGGGAAGTGGTGGAGCAATGAAAAGATTACTCATATTTTCAACAGGATGAAAATTTGTATCAGATCCTTATGTCCTGTGCTTAATGGGGGACTTTTGTGGTTTTTTTTTTTTAGGACACAACCATATGCCTACACAGTGTCTCTGGATGAAGGACAGCAATTGGGAGCTGAGCCTTGGTTCTACCTCCTGGGAGGGGGGTCAATCTTTATGTGGAGGTGCCAGGCAAACTGAAACAAAAAAAAATAATAATGTGCCTTCCTAATGGGATGGGCAGACAAACATGATAGACAACACAAAAGAAGATAAGAAGTGGGGATCCTAATACTTACATGTCAAATGGACCAAAAGAACACAACACCTTCTCACCATCTTGGAGGCACTATCAAGTGAAGCTAGGGAGGGCCAGTGAAGTGAGGGAGACAATCAGAACCTGAGCTGGGAGAAACAAATAACAGAAGCCTCACATTCAAGTACCAGATGTTGCCTGAATACTAATGGCTCCCTCGGGGGAGCAGGTGAGAAGGTGCAGCATCAACAACAAAGACACTATGAGTCAGTTGAAGGCAAATAACAAACTCATTTATTCTATCACAGGGAAGTCCTTATATACCCTCCTTCCTGAGCCCAGTCTGTGTGGTCATCCTCATTGTCTGGACACAGTAGGGCACTCTGACATCTCCTGTTGCTAGGCTCTCAGGCAGTCTCTGCATGATCAGGAACTCTGACAGGAACTAGGAACTCTGACAGTGACTGTAGCTAGGCCCTCAGGCAGACTCCAGGTTGGCTCTTAAGGATTATGCTATGTGCATGTTTGGCAACTGGTCTGAGCCAATTTCCTTGACCCTATGGTCCTGTCCTACTACAGTCCTTAAGACCCTTGTCAGTAAGAAAGATTATCTTGCTGCAGAGACAACAACAGTTAAGGGAAGGTAACTTAGAATGTTCTTTGAAAGCTCTATGAAAGTGCAATGACACTCAGATGCTCAAGATGCTGAATAGAGTTTCTCTGGAACCCATAGATTCACTCCAGCATGGGCAACACAGTGAGACTCCCTTTCTGAAATTAAGGGTGATTTTTCATGATATTGAACAGTTTTAACATTTAAAATAAATATGTGTGAAAAAAATCATTTCCATGCTTTCTAGAGGAGAAAAATATTTACATGGTTGGGAAAAGGACTAAAACCTGAAAAGATATTGGCAAATGCAGGTAGACAATAATTATTCTATGGTGAAGAGTAACCACCTCATTAACATGTTAAAAAAAACTACTGCCCCCCCATATAGTATGTTCAGTTTTACTACAAAAATGAAAAAGAAAACCTAGTTCAAGAGGAGCACAAGTGTCTTTTACATCAAAGAATATAAACTCATTATCAGACAAGACAGCTACATGTATTGCAAAGATACATATTTACCCAGAAGAAATGCCAGTCCAGAGTACAGCAGCTGACTAAGATCTTTTCAATGGACTCCAAAATGAAAATAACTGAGTTTTATGAAGGCCAAGAAGAAATGTCTTTCCAGAGAGAAGAGACAACAAAGCAAGTATCTGTTCTACTCAAGGCAAGCTAAGATATGGTTCTGCATTTTCCTGCCAATCCAGCAAGGTGAGTCTACTGATAATGTCATGGCTAGAATTGCACCTGTTTTTCTCAGATTAAAAGGAAGCTTGAACAATCTAAACAAATGTGATACCATTGGACAGCTTTGAAAGGAATTGTCTGTCAGGGTTTGTCTGAATTAGAAAGAATTTGATTGCCAGATTCCTTAGTAATCACATTTACACTTGAAAAAGTAGAAGAAAATGTTTGTCAGTAGAATGAGGACTGAATTAACTTGGCACCAACAATAGACATCCAGGAAGGATGACTACAATATCATTTTAGAATCTAAATCTTAACAATGTAATCTTAAACCAAAACACACATGGAAAAGACCACAGCGAAACAAAGGAGGGAAAAACCATCAACATCAACATATATAAGGAAACAATAGTCAAAATTTTAACCCCCTCTCCCACACACCTCCAAAAACTGTGTAGCTGTGAACAGACTCTTGGAAAGAAGCTGATTGGCTAATTAGAGCTTCAGTACTGTGGAGAGACTGTAACGTTACAGGACCAGAGATTAACAGTTTTGGGCTAGGTTTAGCCCCCAGAGCAGCAAGTACTTGCCCACCTCACTGATAGAACTAATCATGTGATTGAAAGAATCTATTAACTAGGCAGACCACTAGCTTCCACTAACCTAGATACTGAGAATGTCATCAGATAGCATCAGGAACCTTTAGAAAAGCTTCCCTCATCTGCTCCAACTACCTCCCTGATGCACCCACCAATAAATACATTGTGAACTTGCCTTGATTTATGGTTTTGTTTTGTAAAACTAGAAAACTTCATGAAACTGCTTTCACATTGTGACATGGAATTTGGGCTAATCTAAACCTCAGTTTCTGGACTAGGCTCACTCTAAATGATCTCTTATTCCCTTTAAGATGAGAGGTGTATTTTTGGTTTGTTTGTTTCAACAATGTATTCCTGAAATGCTTAAAATTGCAGTTTGACAATGGATATACCCCTTTCTACTTTTTTTTTTCAAAATTAAAATAAGTAACAATTCTAGAACAGTAGAAAATACCAATTAGTCCAATGTGAACATCTGTGACCCCACTGGTGTTTATGGCTTCTATTTGCTGGTAAAACTCTCTCACTCCAGTCAGGTAATACACTCAACTTCTTAGCAGCAGATCAAATCAAAGCTCAATTCTGGCACAGCACAACATGTGAGCCTGTTGGAGGGTTCAAACCACCATGACCCCCTCTTAGTTCAGAGCCTGTGGGTTCTGAGTCACCCCCTTAATGCAAATTCCTGTACAGTAGCCCAACTTTAGGTACCTTTCCCTCAGTTTCAGGGATTGCTGTGATTCAACCATGATGTGAGAGTGTTAATGGGAAACTCCTGAAATTAATCATTTTATACTTTCAACTGCATGCTGTTCTGGATACTATGAGGCATCTTGCACCAATCTCCTCTATCTAGTCTGGGATATGATATTACCTCTGTCCCCCTGCTAGGATGTATAACCCACCTGTTTGGTAGTCAGCTAACAGACACCTGCAGATACCAGATTTGCCATTGTGACATTACTGTATGTCTGTCCAAATAATACTCATTTTACTTAAATTAAGCCCATTGCCCTAAAGAGCAAGAATAGTGATATTGTCTATTATACAAGCTAAAGAGAGGCTGTAAGTGCTTTCCTTAAACAAAAAGGTGAAAATTTTCCACTCAACAAGGAAAAAAATGGATCAATGGTGAGCTCTGGGCAATGCAATATTTTAAGAGAAGCTGTATTCAAATAACTTTGATTGCAGCGTTTCACTTCAGTTATTTTGTTATTATCTATTTCAGGGTAGCCCTTACTATGCTTAATTTAGAAACTAAAATTTATTCCAGGAAACAGTATATGTAGAACTCAGTGTGTCAGTAGCCTCAGAAATGCCCTGAAGTTCTCGAATTCTTCCATAGCAAATAAAAGGGGCTTCTTGAACATCAAGAAACAAGTTCTTACAGAATCCAGCTGTCACACATGGCTGCCGCTAAGAATATTATTTGGCCCAGACCCTGAAGTAAGCTATCCCTTTCTCTTGAGTAAACTTTGGGAATTTCATGCCTTTTTACTACTCTTAGCAGTGAATAAGGATTATAATTAAATAAGCCTAAAGCCAAGTACACTGTACTCTATCTGCCCCAAATATTAATAAATAGAAAACCATCTCATACATGATAAAACACAATTTTATATCCTGAAAGGGGCCTGTGCTGTAGAGGATACCTGGGAGCTAAGAAAAGCAGTTGCTTCCAGAAAACATCGACACATGGGCCAAGAAAGAGGGAGACATTTCCTAGAAACATTGATAAGAGCAGGAGTCACAGGGGTATATTTTTGCCAAGTTCTTTGGGAAAGGGCATGGCTCTGACAACACAGAATACCCCAGTGTCCATATTGCAGCTCCTGCAGCCTCAGTCTCTACATTCAAATATTTGTGCATGCTGCAATGCTTTTAGAGGCTGGGTTTGGTTTATTTCTGTGGTCATGTTTGTCTAGCCAGTCCATCATGGTTGCAGAAGGGCAACAGTGGGCTAGTCCGTAGTGCATAGTACCATGGCCTTCAGTCTAAGGATGAATATGCCTGTTTTTTGTTTGTTTGTTTGTTTTTTCTGTTTAGACTTTAGGCTTGTGGAAGAACAAGTATTTTTCCCTTTCCCAACATCTTGCACTCGAATGTCTCTAGGGCTCATTCTTGAGTATGGCCCCTCCCTTGGCTGGTAGTTGCTTAAGTAGTACCCCTCTCCTCACCCTGGAAGATATGCTCCTTAAGCCTGGCTCCCTGCAAGGCTTCCTCCATCACATTTGCTTCAGAAGGCCATATCATAGTTTTCTGCCCAATCCATGGTTAGTTCAGTGGTACATGCTGTGATGTTATCTTTCTGGTTGGTTTCAAGGAATAATCTGGAAGCAAGAGAGTAACTGCATACAAAAAAGTTCCTATTCTATTGAACAGAAAGTCTCTTGATAAACCATGATATAGCCCAGTGGAAGAGAATTTTTGCATAACCTGTACAAGAATCAGGCCTATACACTCTATCCTAACCACCACAAACTCACACACACACACACACACATACACACACACACACACACACACACACACACACACACACACAGCCTACTTGTCATCAATTTTAAAGGCAGAGTTAGATTCCTGCAAATATTTTCACCACATGATACAGTTTCATATTATATATCCTCACTTAAATGTATCTCAATCAATACTTATTTCTAATTCATTAACATAGAACTCAGAGCCAACTATACAGTTGTGGTGATATTTTGTGTATGATCTAACAAATAAAGTTTGTCTGAAGATCAAAGGACAAAGCCAGCCACTAGTTAGCCAAAGAGCCAGACAGTGGTGGCATACACCTTTAATCTCAGTGCTTGGGATCTTATGCCTTTGCTCACAGTACTTGGGAGACACACATGCCTTTAATCCCTGCACTAGGGAGGCTGAGACAGAAAGTGAGCAGACAACGAATATAAGGACGGAATGAGGAGTTCAGCCCTTTCAAGCTGAGGATTAGTAGAGGTAAGGAGTTTTTCTAGTAGCTGGATCCTCTTCTCTGATCTTTCAGCATTTACCCCTATAACTGAATCTGGGTTTTTATTATTAAGACCAATTAAGATTCAAACAATATCTGGCATCCAACTTGTGGGGCATGAATTCACAAAAAAGCCACTTGCCTGTGGCATTGCAGCCACTAGCACAGTCTGGAGCTACACGTGGCTGGATTCATTACCCTTCTAAGTTTCTATTGCAGCCTATCTGCATCAAACTCCATAGACTTTTGGACCCCCAAAATCTCACGAGTCAGCCACTTTCACAAATGTTCTCACATAGACAGCTGGCTCTTTGGATTCTTCTATCCTGGTGGGTTGTGGGCTCTCCCTGGACCCTCTCCTCTGGCTGCTACCACACTAAGTAGCTGTTCTGAAACCTGCTCAGGTTTCTATTGTTCTACTCATCATTGTCGGCTGATTTGATGAGACAACTGGGAATTCTTAACGGAGGAATTAGTTAAAAGAGAGGTTTTTTTCGCCACATTAAAAAATAAAAAACACAATTACAATGGAGAGAGTTAGGTCTCTGTATGATAATTCACTGGATGGTTTGAAAATGGGGAAATTAAATAAGAGAATAATTAATTTATATGGGATTTATGTAATGTCAATTATAAATATTATTTGTTTGATCAGTTTTGTTTTGTTGGTTAAAATGAGTGCCAAGATAAAAGTTTTAGAAAAACTTATTAAGACAGATCATAGAGATTATCAGACTCAGACAGAGGAATTAAAAGTAGAAACAATCTCAACATTGCATTATAAGATAACAGAGAAACAGCCTAAGGTTTTCAAATAGCCAACCTTAGTTTATCCAGTAACATTACAGGAACTGCTAAATGACAGATATCCTCAAGGCTGTGTAAGAGCTGAATAGACTCCTGTGCAAATGTTAGATTTGAAGGAATTCAAGGAAGCAATAGTCTTATGTAGCATGCATTCACCTTTCTTGAATCAGATGTTAAACTCGTGGTCAACTTGTAATAGAATTATCCCTCCAGACTGGAGAGACTTGGTTACAGCAGTCTTAGAACCTGGTCCTCAATAACAGTGGAGGGTCTGGTAGAAAGATGAGGCTTAGACCTTTGAACAATGCAGTAGGGCTAGAGGTATGGAAATCTCCCAAGACCAACTTCTTGAAGAGGGAGATTATGCTAATGTGGAAAGGCAGTCTCTTTATGATGACCACACCCTGGCTTTATGCTGAATGGCAGCCTTGAATGCTTGGGACAGAATTACAGAAGTAGGAAATAAAACTAAGTCATTTACTAAAGTAGTAGAGGATCCAAAAGAAATCTTTACTGACTTTTCACAAAGATTTACTTCAGCAATAAATAGAATGATACCAAATTCAGAAGCTAGACAAATAATAATTGGATCTCTGGCTTTTGAAAACACTAATGCAAAAATGCAAAAGGGTAATTAGGCCATTAAAGGCAAGATCAGCACCCTTGGAGGAATGGATCCAAGATACAATCAATATTAAATTTTGAGTCTCATAACCATGATGATGCTTGGGTAAGAGAGGTGATTTCCAGAGGTTTGAAGAAAAACTGAAATGTCAAATGTTTCAATTTCAGTAAACAAGGTCATCTAAAAAGGGATTGTAAACAGGACATTCCTAGAAACAATGCTTTTTTTCTAAGAAAAATCTCAACAGAATGCCACTCCCTTCTGGATTGTATAGAAGGTGTGGCAAAGGCAGGCATGGGAATAATGAATGTAGATCAACAAGGGACAGACAAGGTAACCCTTTGCCATTGGGAAACACCTTGGGGAGGGGGCGCTGTCGCAGGCCTCCATGTCAAATTTGGTTCAGTTGTTTCCTGTCACCATGGGGGAAACTCCAACCTAGAGGAACTAAAAGATTAGTTTTGAATAGGAGAGACCTCTTGATTAGAAGAGGTGAAAAGCCTAACAAACACTTTTTATTTGATCAGACATAACTTGCCAAAAAGGTAATTTCCCACAGTTAGGTTTGGGGAAGGGTTTTGTTTTTTGTCTTTCCAAGAAAATTAAATATATATATATATATATATATTATATAATTATATAAAATTATATAATATTATATATATATATATATATATATATATATATATATATATATAAAGAAGTTTAAAGACCTTTAGTACAAAAAAGTATCCAAAAAAAAAGAAGACTTACCTGGAAAAAATGATCAAGAAAAGGAACAATCTGACCTAATACAATCTCTGAAGTCTCAAAAAGATGATAGGATCCCACAACGATGATTCCACATGGACTATGACAATGTTACTAAGCTGACAAATACCACCTAATGATTGGCTTTGGGTTAGGACAATTCCAAGGTGGCTAACTGAAATGGTTCAGCCTCACAGACTACTCTAGCTTGGACCTGAGACAAGCCCTGCACTTTCCTATTGCACAGAGACAGGACAACAAATGATACAGCTACCTCTCCCAGGACTTGACAATGAACCCAAATTTTTCTTTTCAGGATACCCTAAACATGCTGTCACCACCAGACAGCACTTAAGTAATTTTAATAACATGACACCCACAATCCCAAGAGGTAGGGTGGGTGGTTTTTGGTCTTTCAATGGGTTATGGATATTTGCCATTGTTTGGGGGTTAGTTACAGGTTATTATTGGCAATGTTCAGGAAGAAAGCTTAACAAAGGAGATTAGATTTAGGGTGCTTGTTTTGGAAAGAAAAAGGGATATAGAAATGATAGGATAAAAGGGTGGATTATTGAATCTACTCTGAAAAAAATGGTGGATATAGCCATGATAAGATAAAAAGGTAGATTGTTGAATCTACTTTTAAAAGCAACTACTAGTTTTAAATATTTTACATTACATTGGATTTTTGTATATTGTATACAGGTTTTGTATATTGATACAAATTTGATATTAATTTTGTTAGAACATACTGTACATACATTTTTAATCTTGTTCAAGGTATTGTACCTATACAACTCATTTAACAATGTAATGCAAATTGCTAGTTTTTGGAAGTTATGATTACAAACTAATTTGTGCCAGGCGGTGTTGGCGCATGCCTTCAATCCCAGCCCTCAGGAGGCAGAGCCAGGAGGATCTCTGTGAGTTCGAGGCCAGCCTGGGCTACAAAGTGAGTTCTAGGACAGCTCCAAAGCTACAACAGAGAAATCCTGTCACCAAAAAAAAAAAAAAAAAAAAAAAAAAAATCAAACTAATTAGGATATAAAGAAATGCAGGTTAATAGTACTTACAATCAAACTTGTAGCCATGGTAGGTATGTTTTCAAGATCAAACAGATACATTTTAGATTGATCAACTCCACACACTTCAGAGGTCTACAGAATATAGCATTTAAGGTGTTTTAATAACAGTTTTTTTTTTTTTTTTTTTTAATGACAATGAGACATGTCTGCTTCTGGCAGCACCAGTCTACTTCAGAGAAGATGATGGGCATGGGCATCGAAGAAAACTCCATATGGGGTTCATTTTCTTTGTGACAAAAGTCAGCCAGTGGGCAAGAAAATGTCCTTGCTGACAGTATGGGACAAGCAGGACAGAAAAGAAAGTGACTGCTGAACTTTGCCAAGGCAAGGTAGTACAGCACTTCAGAATATCCTGCATCACAGAAAGGCCTGACAGATATGCTATGCCCCAATGTTGCAGAGGAACCTTGGGTGACTGTCCAGGCAGCCTGCTGTTTCTGTCATTTCTCACAATTTTTGGAAGTTACTTGCTTGCACTTCTTGCTTACTCAGTTAATATTATTTCCTTCTTGGGGCTCTGAGGGAGTTGAAGATTAGATAGTTATAGTTTTTCTTGTTCACAAATTCAGAAAATAAACTCACAAAGGAGGTATTAACTGTAAAAGTTCAAAGACATCAAAAGATAGTTTTTGCTTGGTAATACAACTTAGGATAGAAAGTGAATTAGATACAGCACTTTGGACTCAATAAAATAGGTTAAATAATAAAGTATTTTCTCTGAACTTGTCAAGTGTTAATGGACTAGACATTATTGTTATAATTAATTATTGTTGTAAAAAATGTTGCCTGTATATATTGTATATAGTTATTGTATTTATTGTATATAGTTTTTCTTATATTAGTTATAATCTTTTATTTTAGACAAAAGGGAAAATGTGGTGATATTTTTTGTATGATCTAAAACATAAAACTTGCCTGAAGATCAGAGGGCAAAGCCAGCCACTAGTTAGCTACAGAGGTCAGGCAGTGGTAACACACACCTTTAATCCCAACACTTGGAATCTCACGCCTTTGCTCCCAGTACTTGGGTGGTACACATGCCTTCAATTCCAGCACTAGGGAGGTTGAGACAGAAAGTAATATGGCTGGGCAGAGAAAGGAATAGAAGGAGGCAGTAAGGAGCTCAGCCCTTTCAGGCTGAGGGTCGGTGGAGGTAAGGAGTCTTCTAGTGGCTGGCTTTTCTTCTTTAATCTTTTAGCACTTACCTCCATATCTGACTCTGGGTTTTTATTATTAATACCAATTAGGATTCATGCTACACACTGCAACACACATCTGGACATTTTATTTAATACATATAATACCCACATAAGGCACATGACAGGCTTGGTATATGTGTGACACTTAGTAGCATGTCAGAACTGTGCTCAGAGGGTATTTGAAATGATGAACTCATTTGAAAAGTATCTCAGTTTGTAAGCCATTGCACTAAGCAAATTGAAAAAGATGTTTGTTGCAATAGAAACTGAGACAAGAAGGCAGAGAGTAGCCTTTTCCCATCTCAGAGAGAAATGTTCATGCTCGAAAAATAAAATATTTCAGTATATGCAAAATGTCAGTCGATGACTGTAAAAATACCACAGGGTTGTGCGATGGCTTGCTATGAGACATGTCGGCTCCTGGCAGTACCAATCTACTTCAGAGAGAATATGGACATTGAAGAAACTGCATATGGAGTTAACTTTCATTGTGGCAAAAGTTAGCCACTGAACAACAAAGTATCCTCGAATCAACTGCTGACAAACAGGACAGACAGGACATGAAACAAAGGACTACCGATTCTTGCCAAAACAAGTGTGGTTATGGCTTTATCAAAAGGCATCTTGTGAGGCCAGTACAATATGGCACCATCCCTGAAGTGGCCTTCACAATCTGGAAAAGGTACAGTGCCCTTTTCTTCGAAGGCAGCTGAACAGGCAGTGGGCCGATGCTTCTGATGTGCAGTGGAACAACAGCTGAAACAGTTATTCTTGAAGAGTAACTAAGCTCACGCCTCTCAATAGTAGACTGGCATTTAGTAGAAGGATATGGAGAAGAACAGGATGCTGAGATGAAGTCACACACACACATAGCTAAGAAGAATGGACAGCTGAATTTAAAAAAAAAATCAACAATTTCCCTAATTTAAAATCCTGAATCATGACAGGACACTAGTGGAATTCAGATGTTTCTGGTAGATGGACTGCTCTCACGCAATGTGAGGTTGAACTATTGACCTTGTGTACATCCTACTTCACAAATGAGTCTGTCAGATACACTAAGCCTATAGGCTGAAGATGATGCACCAACACTGCAGAGAAACCTCGGTGATTGTCCAGGAAGCTGACTGTTTCTGTCAACTCACATTTTTTTTTTTTGGAAGTTGCTTGCATGCACTTCCTGTTTTTATTTTTTATTTCTTATTAGGTAATATTATTTCCTTCTTGGGTCTCTGAGGGAATTGAAGATTAGTTAGTTATAGTTGAAGATTAGTTAGGATAGAAAGTGAATTAGGTACATTTTGGTCTTACCAAAATAGGATAGATAATAGAATTATTTTCTCTGAATTTGTCAAATACAAATGGACTAGACATTGTTTAGGTATTTATTACTTGTATATATGGTATATAGTTATTGTACTTTTGTATATAGTTTTTCTTATGTTAGTTATAATCTTTTTTCTTTTTATTAAAATAGAAAAGGGGAAATATGGTGATATTTTATTTGTACTGAAATGTGATTTTATTTGTATGTTAATAAATAAAGTTGCTTGGGGGTCAGAGCTAATAGCAAGCCATCACAGAAACTGGGCAGTGGTGGTGCACACCTTTAATCCCAGAACTTGGTAGGCAGAGCTAGGTAGAGGTCTGTGTGTTCAAGGATACAGCCAGCATGGAGACACACGCCTTTAATCTCAATACCATAGAAGACCTGGAGGTCTGTACAGACAGGCAGTGACTAGGACGTCATGTGGTTGGGTTTACAACCAATGAGAACACAGAACAGAATGATTTTATAAAGACAAACACACAGGAAGTAGCTCTCTTGGCAAAAGAGAATAGCTGCAGAGTGAAGGGTAAGGTTTTAGCTCTTAGCTCTGACCTCTTGGGCTTTCTTCTTTGCATTGGTTCCGTGTTTCTTATTGAATAAGATGATTACTTCTACAGGGTTGATCTGGCAGTTAAAAAATAATTTAGCAAGGAAATGAATTTGCAAATACAGATCTGGGTCTAAGGATGGTCAACTGTGTGTCAACGTCTCCACAGCACTATCCTGCACATCTCAATATTGTCACAATCCAACTAAAAAAAGGAATAGAAAGACTTGATTTCCCTCTAGTGCTGCATTTTAAAAAACTTAGAAATCTGAAGAAGAGATAAACAAATGTACATTATACTCTTCACCAAAATGGATGGGTTTTTCAAACTTTGACACTTTTTCAATTGTCTCCTCCAAGCTTATTCATACTTCTATGGTTCATTCCTCTGCAATTCTGCAATCTTCTAAAACTGAGAAATCTTGCTATCAGTTATACTACTGTGACTAACTAAAAATGACAGTCTAGATACTTTTTATCCAATAAATATGCAATATGAAATCAAATGTTTACTTTTCTTAAAATGGCAAATGTCATATATTTTCTCTCAATGTGGAGTCTTGGCTACAAAAGCAAGGTTATTTGTGGTGAGAAAAGAGACCAGTGATATAGGTAAGGATAGAGAAAAAAGGTTGTGATGGTTGAATATGAGCCAAATACAATGATAAACATGTATGAAAATACCACAGCAAAACCTATTTTTGTACAAAACCACAAACGAACAATATGCTTACTAGAGAACCAGCTTACACAATGCCCATTTTCATAGTGTCCTTAAGGCTTTCTGGAACACAGTCTGGGTATGCACTTTTTGTAGTCTGTGCTGACAGAAGTCACATTTTTCATGGTATCATCTATTATGAAGCTTTGAGACAAGCTGACTAGAAGATGCTACGCTTTCTATAATTTCTCAGTGCTTTATCTGGGATTCCATTTATATTAAGCCACTACAGCAGGGATGCTGCATAGTGACATTGGGCATTTCTCATTGTGGGATATCAAAAGCAGAGAATGCCAGGTCTTCCTGCCCTGGATGATCCTCACTTCAATCACTTAGTTAAAATGGTGACATTAAATAGAAAGTGATTTTAAAATACATTCATCATTTACATATCATATATATGGTAATTTATATAGTACTTTTAGTGTATTTTCATTTTGGTCAGGTCTAAAGTTTTCACCTGGCATCATGTTATGTCTGGAAAAGTATTGGATTTGGGAGTATGTCACACTTTAGGTTTTAGGGTTAGGTATTTTTTATTAGAATGTACCTGTGTGATGTATATGTATATCTATACCTATGTATCTATATCTAATTAATATCTGTGCATATTGTATACATATGTGTGTATATATATTACATATGTATGAGAGAGTGAGAATGAGGTGTGTGTGTGTGTGTGTGTGTGTGTGTGTGTGTGTGTGTGTGTGGTGTGTGTGTGTTCTCAACAGTTATTTGGTTTTGTGCAGTTGAACAGCTAGTTAAGTATTGGTTCTAATGCTGCCATCTCAATATTTTATAATAGTCATGATTCTCACAGACAAATAACTATAAAGTGTAGGTGTGAATATTTAAAGCAAAGGGAAGAAAAAATCATCTGGAACAAATAAGAGTTAAGTCTCAAAGATATGAACTGACTCGTGTAAGTCCATGTTTAACCTGAACACAGGTATGGGTATCCCATAGAATCCAAAGCCTTTTACTATCAAATTGAATACAAACAATAGTCACAGGAGTATTTGGAACTTAAATGGACTAAGATGTAGCTACTGTAGACTCGAATGCTAGTTAAATTGTTCTGTTACTTGCACACCCCAATTTTGGTTCAAAAGTATGGCTGTGACTATAATAGGGGAGAAAAATGACTATCTGGCACTCACAAACAAGAGCTAAGTAAGTTGGGTGTCCCATGCTAATGTGTATTATACAGGGAAACCAATCCTGAAAAAAAATGTAATTCTTCTTTCCCATATCATCACTTTAACCAGTCAATTAAATTCAACATGATTTGTTGTTACAAATCAATCCAGAGGGGAAGTAATCTAGATTTAGGACATTAATTAATACTCTAAAAGGAAGAAAAATTATTAACACTTCCCACATTATGAGAAGGGTTGTAAAATATGCCATTTTGTGTAGATTTGCATTCATTGAAAATGTGAGTGGATTGTCAGGAAGTAAATATTGAATTCTATTGGTTCAGTCTTTACTATATTTAAAAACAAACATTAAAACTCTCTACCACCTTCTAATATGTCTGTTTATCAGCTAGCATTTGCCTTTCATATATCATCATCTGTTTGCAACATTTTAATTTTTAAAAAATAGTTATTTTACATTTTCATCTATCCAATGAATTCTAATTATTATCGGCTCTCCTTCTATATCCATCTCATCACTATCAAAACCACCCTCTTCCTTGCCAGTACCTTTCCCGAGTTCATTACTTTCAGTTTTGTTTTGTTGCCAATTTAGTTTAACAAGGGCCATCTGTTTGACCATTGGATTGGAACGATCTATTGGAGCCTGGTCGAATCATCAGTGGGTACAAAATAGAAGGCAATGATTCTTCCCTCACTGCATCTATCATTAGCAAAGTAGTCGGGCAGTGTCCTGGTCCTCTCCAATAGTGACGTATAGGACCCTCCTGGTCCCTGCCAGCAGTGAAGTGTAGAAACCTCCTGGTTCCTGCCTCCATCCATGCCTGGCTGTTGACATGCTCATTTTCGCACAGGCACAGTGCAGACATCTTCAGCTGTCGTGATAACAGTGACTGTGTCTCAACCCAGGAGATAACAATTCACAGCCCTTCTTATCTTCTCGCTCTCTTGATTGCACCTTCTTCTGCAATGCTTCCTGAGTCTTAGAATGGATTATATAAATATCTTGTTTAGAACTGAGCACTTGTCTGTACTATATCCTCACAAGCAGCCATGCGTGCGGTGTGCCTGCATTCACCATTGTTCCCTGGAAATAGAGGCTTCACTGATTACGGCTGAGAGGAATATATGTCGATGGGTTTTTAAAACAGGTTTAGAATGCAGCAATATGCTATGTACGTTTCTAAACAATGTTATTCAACCCCTCTCAGATTTTATGATCTCTCCTGCTTTGGGCTGTTGACTAGGTTTACAATACCAAGTATGGATTCCCTCCTATGGCGTGAGTCTCAACTTCAATCAAAGAACAGTTATTTAACCCCACAAATAGAAAAGACACTAGTGCACAAATGAGTTCGTAGTTATTTTAATTGATAAATATTCTGTTCTCCTAGAAATATTTAGTTTTTGTATTAGTGAAAAAAATCAGGTCCAGAAAACTGTGATAGAGGTAATTAAATTTAATTAAAAATAATATATGCCCATACTTAGTATAAAAGCTACTGCTTATGTTTGGCTTGTGGGAAAGCAAACCTAACACCTCAAAAATACACTTTGAAGTTATGTTAAAGCTCAACTACTCAATATCACAACCAAGAACCCTGTTTGTTATTATTCTTGAAAATCATTTTCCATTTTTTAAATTTTGTATTAGCAATTTTAGGTACTTTTATCAACTTACATTCCTGTTTACTTGCTCACCAGTTAATTCTCACATTTTTAGCAAGTGATGTACATCTCAAACCTAATGTTTTGCACATAATAAAAATAATATTATTACTGTCAAATATGTTGACAGGTACTTGAAATATGTAATCTCTATTAAACTTTATATTGCCATAATAAGTAGCACATTCAACTTACTTGGAGAGTTTAGCTTAAAAGATAATCAATCATTAAAATGGGGTTAAAATGGGTCTGTTTAAATCCAAGTCCCTTGCACTAAGAATCTCACAGTTCAATGGAAAGAAAATGCCAGTAAATTAAAAATTCCATTATTTAAATTCCCAATTGATACATTTACAAAATTAAGTGGGATATTGATTGACCAATGGTTTTAGACTTAGATAAAAATATTAAGCATTATAAATTGGCAAGTACTATCAAGATCCACAAGGCTAATTCCAGACAAAATAATGAGTTTAAAAACACAAAACTACATGGATACAAAGACTTACTTGATGAACTTAGAACAATTGAACATGGCTGAATATCAGTGGGACTTAGGATATCGATGATGTCTTCCAGGGTCTGTATAATTCAGTGAAGTCTGCTAAAACAACATGCTATAGGATAGTTACTTATAAAACCAAACTATTCTGTTATAGTTCTGGTTGCTAATCACAACTTTATGGAATTTGATTCACTCTGAGTCTTCATAATTGGGTAATAGCCACTTCCTGATTATGTAAGAGCAGGAACCCAGCCTTGTGTGGGGGTGGGGGACACAATGGAGAGAGGAGGGAGTGATGGCAGAAAGGGGAAAGAAGAGAATGAGCAGGAAATGGGGGGGGAGAGGGGAGGAGGAGAGGGTTGGAGAGAGGATACATATGTATAATTTCAACCAACTGTATCTTGATAGAATACTAATCCTAAGGGATCAGTCTTAATCACAGGATGTACTTCCAAACACAGTGTCATTCTGAGTTATTGCTTTAATATAGGAAATTTTGGAGAGAAACTATTCAGATCATACTACTGGACTCCATCAAGCAAATTCATGTTCTGATGACAGAACACATTCCTTCTATTCTAGAGCATCCTTTCACTTTCCCTGCCCTCCACTAAGATGAATCTGTGTACAAAGACAATGCTGAGCTCCTACCTTATTATCCACTCCTTATCAGAACTCCTTGCTGTGGACACAAACACACACCAACTTATCCAGCTTTTCTGGCCAAATACTATCTCGCTATTTACGTTGTTTTGGAAAACTGTTGACAGGTAATTGAAATGGTTTATTTAGTTGCTACTATTGAAAAATTTCTGATTCTTAAGTTCAAGTCATCCAATTAAGATCCAAATGACAAACTTTCTTACAGTTTACTTTAATATTTAGTGAAATAAATATATTTTTTGTTCTAAGCCATGAGGGTTTTAAAGTTTAGCCTTTTGAAGACACATTGTACTCACTGTTCTATTAACATAACCATGTGAAACTTTTAATATTAATCAAAAATACGTCTAGTCAGTACTATATATTTGTAGTGTAGAGAGATGGCTCAGTGATTAAAAATGCATGATGTACAAGCCTCACAAACTGAATTTGATCTTCAGACCTCACCACCACCCACCCACACACAGAAAAAGCAGGATGCAGTAGCTTTCAAAGTGTAATACAAGCACTCTTAAAGTAAGATCTGAGGTAGAGAGAGAATTATATCAAAGCTCATGTACTAGTTAGCCTGGGGCATACAGTTTGTCAGACAAAAAGAATTCTGCCTCAACCAGGTGGAATATGAGAATGAACTCCTAAAATCTGTCCTCTGACTTCATACATGAGCTGTGGCAAGTGTGTTCTCCTCCACAACACACTAATCATCATCATCACCATCCATTTGTAAAAGATAAGCTAAATACCAAAAATGTCAAATACATGCTAAAATATTTGGTTTTCCTTATATTCTTTAGTGTATGCTGGGTCTAATTTTTTATTTATTCTTTGAGCTTATGTTGTAGTAAATGCATAACTATCAACCAGGAGTTAAAAGACATGGAAAGCAAATGCTTTAACTTAAATACTTTAAAATACATAGTAGTGGATGTATCACTTTTGGGCACATTAGCATACTGTTTTTCTTTGTACTGAGTTCTGTTTCTCTGATGAAGCTGATGATAATACAAAGGGGACACCATGATTAAGAACCCATCTTATTTGGAATGATTATTTTGAAGCAACTAATCAATGGTTTTTAGACTCAGGGTTATATAAAATGAAAATATTAATGAATAATGACTAACTCTCAAGGTAAAAAAACACTCTTTATGTTTTAAATTTATAGCTGTATTAACAGTGGGAGCTATTTATTTTTACATTAAAATTTCCATTTCTTTATTTCTTCCTTTCTTCTCTCCTTCTTTCCTTCCTTCCTTCCTTCCTTCCTTCCTTCCTTCCTTCCTGCCTTCCTTCCTTCCTGCCTTCCTGCCTTCCTGCCTTCCTGCCTTCCTGCCTTCCTGCCTTCCTGCCTTCCTTTCTTTCTTCTTTGATTTTTTTGAAACAGGGTTTTTCTGTGTATCCCTGACTGTGCTAGAATTCACTTTGCAGACCAGTCTTATCACAAACTCAGAGATCTGCCTACATCTGCCTCCTGAGTTTTCTGAGTGGTAGGATTAAAGGCATGTACTACCAACAATGACCAATTAGCTAATTAGAAATTAGCTATTTCTAATACAGATTTATAAACTGAGTGAAAATATGGTATGTTTTATTACACATTTTTCATCTGAATAAATACTTTAACTCATATTTTTTGTTTTTATTTTATTATTTAATTTAAAAATAATTTTAAATTAGTACACAGTACATATGGCATTATTGAACAAAATGATAGTGATTTTCCACCCCTAATCTCATTCCCTATTACACCTGACTCCTCCTGCATTATTTTTCCTAGGCTCTTCTTTCACATCCACAGGTCCTAGGTGTCCTTTGCCCACCCTCCATCTTTACATGTCACCTATTTTGCCAACTTTCTGGGTTTTGTTTTTTGTTTTTTTGAGACAGGGTTTCTCTGTGTAGCTTTGTGCCTTTCCTGGAACTCATTCTGTAGCCCAGGCTGGCCTTAAACTCACAGAGATCCATCTGGCTCTGCCTCCCAAGTGCTGGGATTAAAGGCGTGCGCCACTACCATCAGGCTTGTGCTACCACCACCAGGCTTATTTTGCCAACTTTCATTCTCCTTTTTGTTTTATATTGCTTTAAAATATTCATGTGTCTACATATATTGCCTAATAAGAATAAATGAAATAAATTTTGTTATATGATAAAAATTCGAAGCAAGGCAGCACTCATTCCATGCACTGTGAGAAGAGGGTCAAATAAAATGCTAAATACAGTAGTTTAGCTAATTATACGAGAGCTATAAACATGTGTGAACTATCAAATTAGACCATTGATATTACACATTTTCCTTCTGAAGAAATTCAGGCATAATTATTTTTAGTGTTTTAGTGGTTTTGTTGTTATTGTTGTTATTATTGTTGTATAGCATTTTTTTCTCCACTCAAACATTCCTTTCTAGGGTGAGGCTCATGAGACTAGGGAGGTCAACACGCCTCACATGTTCTGGGAAGCAGAGACTTAGATGATTTTAAGCCCCCTCATCAAACTTAGATGAGTCATTACCAATTGCTGGACAGAAGAGACTCTCGGATAGGCTGAGCTGTAGAGCTACTTGCAAGGCATGCTGGGAGTTCCAACAATGCACCCTTCATGGGTCATCACCCAGAATGCAGTGGGATTCCCAGTAATACAACTGCCTTTGTGTCATGTGTGCTCTTGTAAGTAATCCCTCACCCATACCATTGTAAGGAACCCAATGTGGTGATATTTTATTTGTGCTTTGATAATAAAAGCTTGCATGGAGATCATGGGGAAAAAGCCAGCCATTTTAAGTAAACAAAGTCCGGTAGCACATGCCCTTCATCTGATCACAAGGCAGGCAGGGTCTCTGTGTGTTCAAGGCCATACTAGGGAACAGAGCCAAGCGTGGTGACACATGTCTTTAATCCCAGTACCAATTATAGAGACCTGGAAGACTGTACAGACAGGCAGTGACAAAGAAGCAAGGTAGCTGGGCTAAGAACCAATGAGAGGGCAGAAAAGCAAGGCATATAAAGGTATGGGTAGACAGGAAGTAGCTCGCATTTGGAAGCTATAGAGTTGGTGAGGTAAGGTTGGCTGGCGGCTTTTCCTATTTTCCTGATCTCTAAGGCTTTCACCTCTATATTTGGCTCCATGTTTTTGTTTTTTTTTTTTTTTAATTTAATAAGACCATTTAGAATTTGGTCTACACCCCAATAAATTTATCATTTATAAGTGACTTTCTTTTGGTATTTTGTAATAATGGCTGGAAGAAACAGCTAGGTTCTTGGAAGCAAAATGGAGTCACATTTGATGAGGCATGGTTTAAAATAAATTTAAAAAACTAAGATGTGATGAAGGAAGATACTGTGTATGTGTGTGTGGTGTGTTCTTGAAAGTCATAATATAAGAAAATACTGACAGAAACAGCCTTATAGAAAGATCACAACACACTCACTTAAGTGCTTCAAGGACACATGTGGAGGACCTATCAGTTTAGCTACAGTTGACAAGTTTATTAGTTCTTAGAACTAAGGCTTATATTTTCAAACTCACTTCTGCAATCCCTACTTTTGTGTAAAATATTTCATTAACCTCTTTGTGCATGCTCATAATGCACTCTGTTACACAATAGGTGCCCCCATTGTAATGTCACTCAACTCCCAAAAAAGTTTGATAAATATCTAGGGAATCTATTTCTGGTTGTTGTTTAGAGTGGTAAGATTAAGGTGACATGACGAGAGTTCCTTCCATGGTCTAGAATTTATGGAGTGTTAGCCTAGAAGATTGACCTCTGATCAGAATTCTGTTGTAGATATAAGGTTAAAAAGCTATTAATTATGATCTCCATTTTACCTTTTAGCCATGGAGAAGATAGTAACGCCTTGTTCTCCAGTTTCTATCCACAGTAACTTATGGCTTCAGCCCCCCCTTTTTTTGCTTTATATATAATTCTAAAATAATTGAAATTTCCCACCTACCAAATACCTAGGTGAAGAGACAACTATTCTAGTTATTTCTTTACCTTCTGAGTTTCTGGAACCATAATCTCCTAAACCTGTGGAGAGAATCAATCAATACACAATCCACTGCTGAACTGAACATTGTCCTGAGCTCCCCATTAAAAGTAAGATCAAGTGTTATGACACAATCATAGGTTCCTACCCTGGATTTCAAACAATCGTGTGGGATGCAAGCAGACAGAGACCTGAAAATGTGTGTCTCTGTAGGCCAAGTCTTTGCAGCAAATTGAATTTACAGGCTATCCAAGGATGTGATGCCAGCAATGGCATTAGTGTCACACAAGGAGAAAGAGAAGATAGCTGGCTGGCACATATACCTCCAGGAGTAGTGGTGGTAGTTGAGGTGTCCTGATGGATTCCACCTCTGACTGGCCACTGTATTCACTGATTTTAAAGAAGGAAAAACTCATGTTCCCCTCATAGCTCCTGAACTGGTAGCTCTGACAACATCCCAAGCAGTGTGCAGTTTACCGTGTCCATAAGAGTCTGCTGTAGTTTTGAGATTGGGATTCATACTCCACAGCCAATCTGTAGAACAAAGGAAATTTGGAGTCAAGTCCTGTTTACAGCCTGTGTTTTATGTTTGGGTGTGTTATCTTTTCTCTACAAATAATATATCTTATTTCACAGGAATATGCTGATGATTTCAAATTGCTTATGATAAATCTATATTGCATTTTAAATTTATGAAATGAGTTTATATTTCTCATAACTACCAACACCATATGGTGAAGAAATCAAATATATACTCACACTTAAAGATAAAAAGCTTGTTAAACATTTAAAACTCCAAAATAATTTACCATGATTGAACCATAACTTTTTATTTTCTTTTATCCCCAAGTAGAGGTACCCAGCCTACCACTTATTTTGCAGAAGACATTTACTATTCTACCTGTCTAATTTAACTGTAAGATCACAATAAATATCTCTTGGTGATGAGCTTCTTTCAATACAGTTAATTTCTTAAATTTAATATATTCATAAATGTATCTGTGATATATGCATATGTTATAAATCAATGCCATATTTTGATTCTCCAATTATTGATTGTACATTTGAGTTGCTCCTACATTTTTAAATTTATTTACCTTATGTGATGTGATTGAGTGTATGTTTATCTACCATGTTCATTCAGGAACCTGCGGAAGCCACAAGAATCAACTGGATCGCCTCCAAAATGGAAATTACAGCCTGTTATGAGCCATTATGTAGGTGGTAAGAATATACCCAGTTATGATCAATCAATGCTCTTAACCAGTGATCTGTATTTCCAGCCCATGTTCCCATATTGTGAATGATGCTATTATGACATGGGGTGGAATCACAGTTATGTGATAATGTTAACTAGTTCTTCTCTCTCTCTCTCTCTCTCTCTCTCTCTCTCTCTTTCTCCCTCTTTTTTCTTTTTCTTTTTCTTTCTTTGAAATACTACAGTCCTATTTCCTATAGTGGCTGCTTCACTTACATCCCTACTTACTGTGTGTGTAAGGATTAATTCTCTTCATGTTCTCACAGTATTGGTTATTTCCTGCTTGTTTGTTTTTTAAACAGATCCACCTTAGAAGATATGAGGTCGCCATCTCATTGTGGAATTAACTTGAATTTCTATAATGACTAGTGATTTTTGAGAGTACATTTACCACAAGGGAACACTAAATTATAAAGGCCTCCTAAAGGCCATTCCCAATTCCTTTGGGTTGAAAAAGATGGAGCACATTTTATTACATTCAACAGACCAGATGGTCTCCAAAGAACTCCAGTTACAAAACAAGGTCTATAATTATAATGAGCATTTTCTCCTTATCTTTAAATGAATGTGTATGAATAAAGTACCAAATATTAAATATATTAATGTAATTAGCAAATGCTTTTATTTTTCTCTTCTTTCACAGAATATTGACTCTTATTAGTTTTATATCGTAGCACTTCACTGAGTCAAGACAATTTAAGAACTTTCCCACTTTTCTTTAAAATATATTAAGGATTAATAATTTCTGTACAATTATATGATATTAAGTGAAACTAATACTTTTTTTTGAGATCACGTTTGAGGAGCTGCTTATATGTAACAAGTTGACAAAAAGTGATCTTTTTCACAGCTATTTTTGTTTGTCAGCTTGAGTAGACTACAGGATACTCAAATATTTGACCAAAAACATAATAGCTGTTTTGAGTTTTTTATTTTTATTTTTAAAAAGAATAACATTAAGAGCATTGATAGAGTGGATTCCTCTACTTATTACTAGAAGGCTCATACAGAACAAAAATCTACACATGTATTTCTTGCCTTTAGAGTCTAATGTAACATCAGCTCTTTAGACCTACATTTTGAATGAAACCACAGCACTGAATTTCCTAGTTCTCAAACAGCCTTTCTACTCAGGCTGGACCTGACACTCAACTCTCCTGGGTCTGCAGCTTACCAGATTACCTCTAGAACTTGGGGTTTGTCAGTTTCCACACTTAAAAGAGGCACTTTTTCACATCTCTTCCCTCTTACACTTACACACACACACACACACACACACACACACACACACACACACACACACGGGGGGGAGAGAGAGAGAGAGAGAGAGAGAGAGAGAGAGAGAGAGAGAGAGAGAGAGAGGAGGGTGAAAGAGAAAGGGAGAGAGGGACACAGAGAGAGACAGAGATACAGAGAGACATAAAGGTTTAATTAGAATATGACCTGTAGATGTAACCAACCATCTTATTAAATAAGAAACACAGAACCAATGCAAAGAAGAAAGCCAAGAGATCAGAGCTAAGAACCTTACCGCCTGCTGCTAGCCTCTTAAGCCAAGAGACCTCTCTGAAAGAGACCTACTTTCTGTGTGTTTGTTTTTATATAGTCTTTCTGTTCTGTCTTCTCACTGGTTGTAAACCCAAACACATGACTGCCTGTATGTACAGCCCTCCAGGTGTTCTTTGGTATTGAGATTAAAGGCATGTGTCTTCAATGCTGGCTGTATCCTTGACCACACAGAGATCTACCTAGCTCTTCTACCAAGTGCTGGGATTAAAGGCATGGGCCACGAACACCCAGCTCTGCTATGACTTGCTATTAGCTCTGACCCCCAAGCAACTTTATTTATTAACATACAAATAAAATCACATTTCAGTACAAATAAAATACCAACATAATGACCTATAGACAGGTGTATATATTTTTGTCCTGAAGAATGTATATCTTTTCCTTAAATTATTATTTTGGTCTTATTTTTTCAGATTGGTTTTCTGTTCTTTCTTGTCTCCCTTCTCACTAAGAATCACACACACACACACACACACACACACACACACACACACACACACAAATGGGGGGAGAGAGAGAGAGAGAGAGAGAGAGAGAGAGAGAGAGAGAGAGAGGGAGAGAGAGATTATATAGATTTAGATAGATAGATAGATGATATGCAGACATGCAGGCAGGCAGACAGACAGACAGATAGATAGCTTTGGCACTTTGACCATGTTACATTAAGTTTTTCAATTACCTTCACCTGAAGTAGAATTTAAAAGGAAGAAGAAAGAGAAGTGAAGAGGAGGAGGAAAAGGAGGATGAGGAGGAGGGGAAGGTGAGGGGAAGAGGAAGGAGGAGGAGGAGCAGAAGAGGAAGGAGGAGGAGGAAGTAACCACAAAACTCCCCTCTGTCTTTGCAAACTGTGTTGGTGATGTGAGATTTGAAACTGACCCAAGTGATTAAACTCTACTGAAGATTGTTTGGCCAAGATTATATGCATGGGCTTACACACAATGTAAAAAGATGATTCTGAGTGTCTCAACTTGATGAAATATCTTCCTCTTTTCCTTCTTAGACTTTGCGTGGTCTATGATATGTCTAAACTGTCATCTTTTGCTTCAGGGATTCATGATGATGCTTCTGCTTTAAGGTATTTCTGAATGATGACTTATTTTTTACCTATATTACTTCTAAGCAAGTCAAAAACAAAGCAATGTTTTCAGATATTCCACAATGAATTTAGAATAAGCATACAAAATGATTCTCTCTCTCTCTCTCTCTCTCTCTCTCTCTCTCTCTCTCTCTCTCTCTCTCTCTCTCTGTGTGTGTGTGTGTGTGTGTGTGTGTATGTGCCCTCTAATACCAGGAACCAGGATGCTTCAATCTCAAAGAGGGAACAAAAGTGTCAACCTTTATGATTGCTCCCCAAACAATGAAAATATTGATTGTTGGAGATATTCTTCAATTTCCATTTCCTATTTACTGGCACTATCTATGGCTGGGTAAATTATGTGCATGCATAAGTAAAATGTTACTGAGTCTTCCTACTTTTCAAGATCTTATTTCTACACTTTCTTGTTATCTGGCAACTATGGCAACTATAACACATTTTCCAAAGCTGTACAAACAAACCTTCATTCTGATCACTTAGAAGTTTTGAATGTTTGTGTTAGGAGAGAGCTTGGAGTTCATTCCACTGACTATTTCTTGGTTTCTCCTTACAGCAATATTATTTGGCTTTACATAAAAACTTCTTCAGACTGGATTCCTTCTTCAAGTTAAATATTTTCTAGTAAGGATTAAGAAAATGGCTTTTGCTTTACATTGCCAAGTTTATGAAAAATCATTTGCAAAACAAGTGATGAATCATATGAACTAACACATCCTACTGTAAGATCAAGCTGGAACTTCTGAGCTGAGGGAGCTCAGAGCAGAAACACAGTAGTTTTTACCTTCTCCCTCCTGCCCAGTAATCAGGCTGACAGTCAAGGAACAGCTCACTGAGCCCAAGGTTGATACATGACATTGTCTACTGTGACAACCAAGGAATGCATCACAGAAGAACTTCCAGATTCCCATTCCAATCCTTGGAACTCCTGGCATCACTTTCTGTCTGTCAATCTACATGATGATAATTTCATTTTGAATTAAGTTCTGTATGTTTAATCACAAATAAGCTTTAGAAGATACATAGGAACTTTTGAATTAGTATCAGAAGTTAAATCTCAAGTCAGCCTTAACTCACACCCTCCATGAGAGCCTTCCCAGATGGAGCAGAACCTCAGGGGCCTAGGTCTGATGCATACCATACATATTTTAGCAAATACCATTTATCTTTCCTGTATCATGTACTATAAAAGGGAAGCATCTTGAACAGGCATGTCACCGAAATGATCCATTTTGACTTGAACTAAAAACACTGTTGCTTACTTGCATAAGGGCAAAAACAGAAACAAAACAGCAAAAATAGCAACAACAACAACAACATAAGACAGAAACACTTGGGTTCAGAAGAACATTACAACATTTTTGACCAAGAACTAGCTAGATGAATGGGATTGGTACCAAAAACAAATGAATGAATGAAGTGATAATTCCAAAACTGTAGGGATAAAAGCTAATATAAGTGGTGAAAGCCCCGTATTAAGGGAAAAGCATGAAACAAGGTAATTAGTAAGATTTGAATCAAAACAGCTAAAGAAAGGAGGTTCAGAACTTGAAGTTTTTAGACATAGGCATTTCTCTTAGCCAGCAGCAGGCACTGCTACATTGACAAATAAAGTAAAAAACTACCCCTTGCAATTAACAGGAGCCATATTAAGTAGTGAAGAGTGGAGAGGTGGCCATTCACCACAGTGAGTTCTCCCAGGGGAACGATTACTCCAACAATGCTGGCTATGTCAGAGTTCTCACATTATTTTATGAGACTGTTTTCATGGAAACGCCAAGGTTAGATAACACTCAGTCCTTAAATGAACCTTGTAATCTCTTACATGAAGTGAAATAGCAAAAAAAAAAAAAAAGTATTCAAGGCAAGAATAATGTCTGTAAGGCTGGTCCCTAGTCCTACATTTTGTTCTATCTAGACTCCAGAGTTACAATGTTAGCTCATACTTCTGTGCATGGCATTCAGAAGAGACCTTAATTAGCAAGCTCCATCCCACAGAAGGACCATTCTGTATGATTAGGCTTCCCCATTGTTGTTTAAATATAATCCTGCCCTAAAGAAGAGAGCCATTAAACTGGAAAATAATTAGGCAATCTAAGTAACAAATGGGGTGCTGCACTCCCAATGGCAACAGTGATCAAGACTAAAGAACACCAGGAAAACTAGGAGCTGGAAACCAAGGCCTCGACGGAGGGAAGGCTACATATTTCCAATATGACATTAACTTAAAGAGGGAATGACCTTTATAATTGTGTAAGTCAAAATGAGTAAAAATAATAATTTTTAAGGTAACATTTCTTCTGGGTTAAGATGGAACTACATCAGGAGCAGTTCCCTTATAAATGAGATGGAGAAAAATTGCTAAAAGGATTTTCTGTAAAGGTCAATATTCAATTAATGTAATTGCTGAGATACTGACATGGGGGCTGATTTATGGATATTTGTAGGACAAAAATGCTCTGTTTTTAGAAACCAAAGTAATTTTGGGAGTTTGCATCATAAGCACAACCACATATATTGAAACTGATGAGGATTAGAAGGGCCTGCGTGTCCCTGAAATCCAACCTCCCACCCATGGTAGATAATGGATTTCTCTCAACTTGTGAGAACACTTCCAGCTAAGTGAAGCCTAGGTTTTACACTGTGTATAGGAGTAAGAAGTGACCCATGGGTGCTTAGTGTGCAAGTAGCCTTCTCCTGGTGGCTGAACTCCATTGAGAACTGAAAGACATGAACCATCAAAAAATGGTCAATAATGAAGCATTAGTTCTGTAACTTGACAAAAGTGCCACTTTGAGTCTAAGAACCCTCAAAAGAGCAAAACATAAAATATTTATTCTTTTTCTCAAATAAGCTACTGGCTACATTTCCAATTCTCAGAGTGGTCCTTGCTATTTCTGATTTTCTCAAGCATAAAGAAAACAGAGGTTTTTTTTTTTTTTTTTTTTTTTTTAAAAAAACATTTATTTATTTATTATGCATACAGTGTTCTGTCTGCATGTATGCCTGCAGGCCAGAAGAGGACACCAGATCTCATTACAGATGGCTGTGAGCCACCATGTGGTTGCTGGGAACTGAACTCATAACCTCTGGAAGAACAGCCAGTGCTCTTAACCACTGAGCTATCTCTCCAGCCTGAAAACAGAGGTTTTATGTGGTTGTCAAGCACACATGATTCCACATGTCAGGACACTAAACTTTGGTAAAGAAGACTAGACTTTATAAGGCATAGTTATTTTTTGACTGTCCATAAGTACACATACATATGTGCTCCATCTTAGTCTCCCAGGTTCAGAGAGTGAAGACTAGGGCCATGCTTTGGGGTGGTAGAAAGTAGCAAGGAAGCCTCCATTAGTTCCAAATACACCTTCTCTTGTGGAGCTGTCCAATGGGACTGCACAAAGTGGAAATCTCCTCAGGAACTAGGAAGCAAAGTTAAGAAGCAGAGCTATTTAAACACACTTAATCATGAAACACTTTATCCTGGAAATTTAACAGAATAATATCTGAAGCAAAGAAATAAAACATAACAATACAAAAACAAAACAAAACAAAACAAAAAAACCCAAACCCAGCTATATTTTGTGAAGGGTCACTGAACATAACAGAGCCCTTGTGCACACCAGAAGACTGTTGTCTCCCCCTGTTTGTCCACAGGTATCCTTGCCAACTGACAGAGAATCATTAGGCAAGAAGTAACGGCTTTCACTTTTAAAAGTTGAATGGGACAAAGGAGTGATCATTACATAATATACAGAATCCACTTTCAGCATTATTTTGTTACTAAATGTAGGTCAGTTATAACTGTACAACTTGGAGAGCATTTGTTACTTTGTTACCAGATAAAGACATCTTCTATAATGCTTATGAAATAGTGACATTGTTCTCTTATTAATCAGTATGACAATCAAATATGTATGTCAGCCACCTAAATGCTAGGGAATTTTAAAGAAAACTAAGACAAAGGCACTCTGTTTTTGCCTTCCAAATGATTGTAAAAATAGAAGGAAAACTAAAAATAACCCACAAGCCAAGGATAATCAAATATGCACTAAGATACAGGCACATGCTGACTGAGTTGGGCAACATCAGATGAACAATTATTAATAAAGCAGTTAAAGAAAGTCATCTGTCCAGGTCTTTGGGGATAAGAGCAAAGCTGCACTATTAGCCTCATAAGGTCCTTCTTTCATGGGGGAGTGGTGCTCATGCCTGGGATTCCTATGAAAATCAAGCTATGGAACCTTCATGAGTCATAGATGCTTTCTATGTCCATGCTTAGGAATAGCCATTTTCAAACCATCAATGACTCATGGTTTGTGCTCCTAGGACAAGCTTTTTCCTCGCATCCGGCAGGGATGCTAAATGCAGCGGCAGGAGCGGTGAGACAGTTCATGTATGTCTGTAGCCCCAGCTATTCTGAACAGAACTTCCTTAAGGCACTGTATCATGCTTTTTCTCTGCGTGTCTTTACTCTTCCTTGCTCATGCTTGCTTAATGAAGACTCTTCCTGCCAAGTTCATTTTCTCTCTCTCTCTCCCCTGACTCTTTTTTTCCCCTTGCACTGTTAGAAAATCTATTACATATACAAATTTACACAAAGTTTATCAATCTAATTTGGCATGTAATTATTGTATAAAATGACTCTAATAGTCGGTATAACTGAATATGGGGATGTAAAAAGTATACAACTTTTCACAGCAGAAAATTTATCAAGCTCACTTTGGAGACTTGCTTGTAAGCCATCACTCTAGATTTTTTTCCTCAATAAATTTTTTTTTTTTGGTTTTGTTTTTTGAGACAGGGTTTCTCTGTGTAGTTTTTGTGCCGGTCTTGGATCTCACTCTGTAACCAGGCTAGCCTCAAACTCAGAGATCTGCCTGGCTCTGCCTCCTGAGTGCTGGGATTAAAGGTGTGCACCACACCCCAGGGGCAGGTCACAGGCAGGTGTGCCAGTTGCTTGCTGCCACACTAGGGGCAGTGTTTCAATGTCAAAGCTGAAACAGCTACCCACTACAGAAAACCTCCCCTCAAATTGTTGATATTCAAGAGACCCCCCTAAAGTATGAGCTATTACCATTACCTTTGGTTGCCTCCCAGAACTTGAAGATGTGACTCTGTGTTAACATCCCAACAACTTTGGATACAGGACTTGAAGAAATTTGGCTGCAACTGATTTTGACACCTCCTCCCCGAGGACTAGTTTTCAGAATAACAGAGTTTCTATGCAAGCTGACAAGGGAGAAAAGCCTTCAATATTCCTACCTGGCAAATTATCCCAGTGGTATAATAGTGGCACTTTTATCTTGGAGGCAAGTGGCAGCTGTCTATTATAACTTAGAGCCTGAATGACAGAAGGAAATTCATGCCTGGTACCGTAAACCTAGCCCATAGCTGAAGAGGTCATAGGCAACTGAGGAGACTATATCACTGCTATTTTCATAAATCAATATCATTTCTAACTCTAAATACTTACTCTTACACCCAGATGTAAGTGCAGCTCTCCCCATTCCATAAAGAAGCTTCCTTTTTGTAACAGATAGAGACAACAGAGATCATAACTGGTCAAAATGCAGATAACAAGGGAATTTTTAAGTGCCCAATCCTAATTGGTACATCTGTCATGCAACATTTAAACCTAAGGGTAGGGGATACCACAGAAAGGATATAGAAATCCCAGGATGCCTGCTGGGAGATACTGTCTTCTAGATGTGACAGGAAAGCTTCACCCATGAAACTCTCAGCACTATGATTGACAGAGAAATAAATATGCCAAAGTGAATGGGAAAAATCTCCCAAGAGTCCAACACTAAATGAAGAGCCATAGGCAAGCAACTGAAGCAGAGAAACTTAGGAGCAGTTTTCTCCAATTTCCCCAGTAGGTTATCCACACTCAAGTGATCATAGCTAAACACATGTACATATGAACAACACTGAATTAGCTCAGAGGTTTAGTGTGTGTGTGTGTGTGTGTGTGTGTGTGTGTGTGTGTGTGTGTTCACATGTAATACTAATAATTAGAGAAGAAGAAGTCATGAATTTGAGATGGAGTTGTAGAGGCATGGCAGGATTTAGGGAGAGACAGAAAGGATATAAATATAGTAAGCATGCATGAAATTCTCAAATAATTTTAAATGTACAGTTTTGAAAAATTAAATATGAACTTATTCACTTTTCTGTCATAAAAAAAATGCTTTTTTGTGGATGAAATTGTAGGGTTGATACTGAGGTATACAGCACAGGCTCAAAGATTAGACAGGACAAGTTGCTGAATTTGAATGATACATGTATTTTGGACCCAAGTAAGAATGAGCCACTTGCTGTTTTCAACGTTCTCATTTAAATTATCTCAGAAAAATGAATATTGTGTCTATGCAAATAATTTTATAACATTTTCAACCTTTTTATTGTTGTTGTTCTGTTGTGTTGAACTTCTTCATGTTTTGCCAGCTCGAAAGAAAAGCAAAGGACATCCCTGGATCAGAGGCTTCTTTGCTTCCCTCCCCAGGCACTGAGATTGCACCATCATTCTGCAGCATCTGAAGGCTAGCGCCTCCGTGCCTGCTTCCTCTTTGTGCAGGCACTCTGGATTTCCTCTAATAAATCACATCTGTTTCATATGTGATATTTTCAGAAATTTGAGCATCTTAGGATCTACTTATAAATATTGCAGAGATTGAGGTTAACATCAAAAGGAGTTTAAATCCAAGTATCAAATTAATTGCCCCTTGAAAATTAACAAACTGAGTTTATGAATATCTAATTCAGGATTAAGTACTAAAGAGACTTTCTTTTAATCATGGCAGAGACATAAATAAAGTGTGTACATGACTCACGCAAAGCTTTGGATGATTAAACTGTGGAAATGAGTGTGCTTTCACACCTTCCATCAATTACCCTGCAGAAGGAAGTCTGTGCTGAAATCTGATTTCTCCTTTATGGCCCAAATGGGTTCTCACGTTCTGTAGTTTCCTTAAATCTATTCAGTATCATAAGATTATTTCTTTCTTCACTGACTGTATCCTATGCACAAGAGTGTTTAAATCCATAAACTATGAAATACTAGTAGGTTATTCAAACCCTGACTCAAATACTCCTTCCCTCTGTAACCATGGGATAATAGCCTCCTTAAGCCACAAGTCTTGACCATCTGCTCAATGAGGAAAATAATGACTCACATGACACCCAGGTTGACATGACATATATCAGTTTGGCCACATTGAATAGGTTCTCAACAGCTCTGTCCTTCTAGAATTCCCCTTCCCAGTTTATAAAATGCAAATCCCTTTCAGAGCTCCGGCCCTGGCATGGGAGAGAAATATTCAGACTACATCTTTTTCATTGACTAGGACCCTAGCTTATAAGTTACTGAGTATTTTATGTATCATTCATGAGCCTTGCAAAAACATATATATGTATATATATGTATACAGTGAAGTAAGTTAACATATATATATATGCACAGTGATAGTCATGTTGTATAATGTTTAGGAAGGGAAGTTACTGTTATCGCACATTATGACTGGTGATTTTTGGTCGCTTTCTAGGTCATCTCACTTCCTGTATCTTGTGTAATTTCACGAATATTACATTTTGTCATTTCCCTGACTAGCATGATATTACAGCAGGTACTCAGTAAGTGAAAACTACTGACAAAATCTCCCAGTTTCTCCATGTACCTGAATATTTAAGTTCTATAATGAATTCATCTTTTTTATTAACTAATTTATTCAAATTAATATCTAAATGTCCTACAATAATGGCTCTAACACTAATTAAGGAATGTAAGATCTAATACATAGAGCAATCTTTCTATGAAACTTGATATAACAGGAAAGGAAGAGGAGGAGAAGTAGAAGAAGCAAAAAGCAGCATGAAATTGGGAGGGGGATTTGGTGGGAGAGTGAAGTTGTGGGGAGTTGGAAGGTGTATATTAGTGGTAGAAATTAACTTACTTCACTGTATACATGTATTAAAACCTCAAAGAATAAATTCTATAAAAAGAATAAACTTTCTCTTCTGCTTTAGTAACTCCATTGATAATTGATATTTTTCTGGTCTTGATTATGCAGTCATTTTTATGAAAGACTGTTTCACAGAGGTTTCCTAGTATTATAGTTCTTAGAATTCTTCTACTCTTCTTCTAAGATACTCCAAGCCATAAATGCAGGATATATTATATAAATAAATATGTTGTGGCTGGACTCCCCAAGATCTGTTGGTATTTGCACTGTGGTTTTATTTGGTGGATTCCTTTGCTACAAAGAGAGGTTTCTTTGATGAGGGGTATAGCTACACTTATCTGTGGAAACAAAAAAGATAAGACTTAGAATGTATTAAGGAACTATACTTATCTAGAAAAGAGGTGGTTATATTCTTTTCTAATGTCCATGACCTCACTAGCCTCACTAGATCAACTCATTACTACTGGAAGAAGGATAATTAACCTCTCCCATGAATAAGCATGCTTTATTGGTTGTCCTGTGTATAATGAAACCTAAATCATATATCATATATACACATTCTCAGCAGGTTTGTTTTTATATATTGTGCTACACATACATTATATATATAATTCATGTATGTAACAATAATAATCAAAGAAAAAGAGGCTATCAGCTTGAGAGGAAACATGGAAGGAGTTGGAAGGAGGGGAAATGGGTTAGGCAGGAGGGGAAAGTGATGAAATTCTATTTAAAATAAAAATATATTTTTAATCCCAGTGTGATGGTCCATACCTTTAATTCCAGCACTCAGAAGGAAGGGGTAGAAAGATTTCTGTGAGTTAGAAGTCAGCCTGGTCTACATAGTGAGTACTAGGACAGCCAGGGCTACACAGAGAAACTGTGTCTCTACAAACCTAAAATAGATAGATAGATAGATAGATAGATAGATAGATAGATAGATAGATAGATAGAACATAATTAAGAAATTGATAAAAATGAAGAATTGGGAAGTAATTAAATATGTTAAAAACACATGTTTGTTGGCCATACAGTCCTCTTAGAGCTGAATACACAGCTTTGCCTACCTCCCTAATGCCCATGCAGCAGATTCTAGATCAATTTGCATACACAAAGTAGGCCACAGTGTCATCACACTACATAAAATGCTACACATGATTTGCAAAAATTACTTTTAATGACAAAAAGATATTTTCTAGAAATGATGTATGAACTGGCCACTGTGGAGAGAAGTTGAGCAGCGAAACAAAGAAGTAGTGAAGCAATCACTTTATAACTCACCACAAAATGAAGGCCAACATTGTGAAGCTAGACCCGACTGACAAAATTTCTTCTCTCATTCTTTAGGCCACTGTTTCCTTATGTCCTCCTCAACATTCATAACTTGGTTTCTGAAACGTTACAAAAGAGAAAGAGATTGGCTCTTAGGGAAGTGCCATTTTTAACTGATACTTTAACACCAGTGTTGCTATGGCAATTTCTTCTGGTGCCTCTCCTTCCTCCTTCCTTCTCTGTCCCCCGACATGGCAATGGCTTGACTTTGACCTAACTTCAGTTAAAACTCTGATGTTTTAGTAACCTGGTCTCTGGTTCCTATATTTGTTTCCTTGGACCAAACACAAGTTTTCTCCCATCTCTAAGTAAAAGCTCTGACTCCTGTTCCTTAGCCTTAATCATCAACCAGAAGATTTTTGCCCATCCCTTCAAGTTTCCCTACATAGAACCAAGAATGAAGTTTATTTCTAACAGGAAATTACTGAGTATTATTATGCCTATCCACTTAAGCACAGTCATTATAATAATACTGTGTCAAAAGAATATACACTATTCAAATGTCTATTTTATTTTATATAAATTTATTATTTTTCTTAAAAAGAAACAAATATGAAAGATTTGAATAGGTGATAGGAAATAAGCCCTTTGATAAACATATTATTCTGTATTTTTAATTTATTACTGTGAACATCTTAAAATTGCTTTATTTAAAAAATGTCATTTTCAATGTAATAGGAACTGTTGTAAGCAGACCAATAAGGTCTCCAAACTTTTGTTGTATACTAAAAGATTAACCAAACAATTCACATTAATTTTAAAAATACACAAATGAGGTAACTGTTTTCCTATCAAAAATGAAGCTAGGGAGATGGATCAGAGGATAAAGTACTTGTAGTGAGATAATTAAGGATGGAATTTGGATCCGTAGAAGCAACTTATAATTCAGGTAGATGTGACACTTGGTCTACACAATTCTAGTAGATGTTGGAGGTAGAGATAGAGAATTATTGCATCAAGATGGCTAATTAGACAAAAATAGCAAGTTCCAGATTCATCAAGAAAACCTGCCTCAATGGATAAGATAAACTTGATTGAGAAAGGCAATCAACATGAGCAGGATGCCTTCACACACACACACACACACACACGCACTCACATGTCAACCACAAATTCACACATACATGCACACTACACACATACATATTTACACAAATTGAAAGCCTTCTTAAGTTGTTGACACTTTTCATTATTTTCTATAACTTTTTTTGTTTTCTATCAATTAATTTGCTTAAAATTTAATATTACATGATTATAGATTTTCTTTTATCTTATCGCATGTCAGCCAACAAACTTTTGCTCCATGCTTGTGGGCCTGTTTGCTTGAAATACAGCTATGTACAGTAGCTCTCTGTGCTCCAGAGAATTGTACAGAAAGTACACATATCACAGATGGTAGTAGGACTATGCCATTGCTAATCAGGCTTGTCACAGCTGGCAATTTGTAAAGTCACTTGTGCTGCCCATATCTTTCTTGGTATATGAAACCTACTTTTGAAACTGCTGATTGCTCCAATCTACTAAAATATTCTGGCATCCACCTGTATCTATTTCCTGCTTTCCGGCCAAACTCCATGATTTCTAGCTTTGATTAGACATCAGTGCTGATTCTGCCTTAATGCTATCTTCATAACTCTTTCTAAATATTGAAATGAAAAATAATTCATCCTGAAGCAAGTATTCTTGATTCTCATAGTGTATAAAAATTAGGAAATGGCAACTTCTACCCAGGGCTTAACTTCATATAAAGTCCTCATTTATAGACCCAAAGTTACAGCTTTAGGGAAAGGCCATGTATATGAGCTGAGCATTGCTGAGGATGTCAACCTACCTGTCATGAGATTTGTTGAGGGTATGCCAAAAGCAATATAAAAGATTAGCATGTTATCTTAGCAATTGCTGCTCTGTGGTGCTAAGAAAAGATGACAGGCACCAGAAGCTACTTGTTCACATCAAAAGGAGGTAGAAGAAAATCAGTTAAAATTTTGAATTTTGCAGTTGTGCATTTCTGGTATTACACCACTTGTGGGGTGAAAGGAGGGCTCAAGATCACCCTCAGCTACATAGGGAATTTGAGGCCAGCCTGGAAAAATCTACAATCTGTCATTTTAAAAATCAAACAAGCAGCTTTTTTGAAACCTGATGAGTATCTTAGTTTCATAGATTTTATTTTTGAAAGGGAAATATTTAGTGTTACATAAGTGAAGCATCACTTTACTGTTGTAGTCAATCTTTTCTTTTTATCTATCTTTCTTTCTAGCTATCTTTTTCATTCTCTCCTTTTTTTTATTAAAACAGGTTATTACCATAGTTGGCATGGAACTTATTATGTAGAGCAGCATGGGCTCAAAAATCACAGAGAGCCAACTCCATGTCTCTATCTTATATGTTCTGTAATTAGAAGCATGAGCCATCAAGCCAGTCTTTATTATATATCTATAAAATACATTATATTATAGATATTATATATTAGACATATATGGTATATATTATATATAATATATATCTTCGAAATAAACTTTTATTAATTAACTGAAAACTTTCACCACCAGCAGGTGAACATTGTGCTATTGTTACGTTACTATTCCTTCATACATAGCAACTTTCTCAATCCAAGACCCTGAACATAACACACAGTAATAATTGGATGTCATGATCCCATCATAAACACACACTCACAAATGGGCTTACTTCCAGGTAAACCCAGACTTTGATTTTATATAAGGATACTTGTTGTGTGGAGTAGTTATAACATTTCTAGAATATTCATGCTGTTTGAGAAATGCACTTTCTCTATATACATATTTTGCTTTACCTCATGAATATTCTTTTCTATTGTGTACATTTTTCTTTCAGTTCAGTTTATCGCAAGAGGAATGTAAGCTTTAAAATATTTGACAAATTTGTTTAAAATGGCTCTACATTTTCAATGGCTTTTTAAAAGTGAAATGGGGACGAAGATTCTGAGACGGAAAGAAACTGTCACTGTTACCTCTTTGATTAACCTGTTTCCTTTTTCTCTCAAAAAATATGAACAGCTTGGTATTGGCCTAGCAACAGACATATAGATCAATGGAATCAAATCAAAGACCCTAACATTAATCAAAACACCTAAGAACAGCTGATTATTGCAGTTTATCTGAAAATTGGCAATCAACCCACCTCAAGACCCAGCAATACCACTATTGGGCATATATCCAAAAGATGCTCAATCATACCACAAGGTCACTTGTTCAACCATGTTCATAGCAGTATTATCCATAATAGCCATATCCTGGAAACAACCTAGATCGCCCTCAACCAAAGAATGGATAAGGAAAATGTGTTGCGTATACACAATGGAATACTACTCAGCAATAAAAACAATGACGTCATGAAATTTGTAGGCAAATGGATGGAACTAGAAAGAATGATCCTGAGAGAGATAACCCTGACCCAGAAAGACAAACATGGTATATACTTACTTTTAAATGGATATTTGACACAAAGGAAAGGGTAACCAGGCTTCAATCCACAATCCCAGGGAAGCTAGGTAAAATGGATGACCCTAAAAGGGACACACATGGAGGTCTCCAGGAAAGAAAAACTGTTAAGATCTCCTGGGTAAACTGGGAAGTGGGAAAAGGGGAGGAATGGGGGATGAGTACAGGAAGGACTGAGATGGCCAAGTGAAGGAGGGACAGAGAGGGATAGCAATGAAAGATATCTTGATAGAAGAAATCATTAGGGGGTTAGGGAGAAACCTGGTTCTAGGGAAATCCAGGAATCCACAAGCATAGCACCAACTAAGACTCTTAGTAATAATGGAGAGGGTGCCTGAATTTACCTTCCCCTATAATCAGATTAGTGACTACCCTAATGTCATCATAGAACCTACATCCAGTAACTGATGGAAGTAGATACAGTGATCCACAACAAAGCACTGGGTTGAGCTCCTAGACTTCAGTTGAGAAAGGGAGGAGGGAATCACAGGCGCAAGTGAGGTCAAGATCGTGATGAGGAAAACTACAGAGACAACTGACCTAAGTTGGTGGGAGCTCATGGACTCAGACCTGTCAGCTGAGGAACATGCATGGGACCGAATTAGGCCCTCTGAATGTAGGTGACAGTTATATGGCTAGATCTGTTTGGAGAGCCCTTGGCAGTGGGACCAAGACTTATCCTGGGTGCATGACATAGCTTTTGGAATGCTTTCTCTAGCGTGGGATACTTTGCTCAGCCTTAACACAGTTGGGATGGGCTTTGTCCTGCCTCAACTTAGTATGATAGACTTTGTTAACTCTCCAAGGGAGGCCTTACCCTCTCTGAGGAGTGGATGGGGGGTGGGATTGGGTGAGGGAGAATAGGAAGGAGGACTTAGTATCTCCAAATTCCTGTGTTTATCATGGGTAGAGGATAATTGTCTTTCAATGAATTATTCTGCTCACTATTCATCTATTTCTCTGGAATTCCCATTTTAATGTTTTTCCTCCATACTTCTTATCTTCTTTTCATCTTGCATTTTACGGATAGGTCTGGCATCTTTCTCCATGGCAACTGACAACATTTTAGTAATCTTATTCCTGTTTCCAAGGTTGATGAAGCAGATTGTTATTGGTTTTTGGCCAGTGTTTTCTTCAGTTTAATAAAATGACATTTTGGGTGGGAGAGAAGGACAGTGGTTAAGCACATGTACTGCTCTTTTGGAGGACCCAATTCCCAGAATCCACAACAGGTGGTTCACAACCATCCCTACCACCAGTTCCAGGACATCCAACAACCCCAGCCTCTGAGGTCTCATGTGCTCACACACAGACACATGCCAATAATTTAAAACAATAAAAATAAGTAAAATTTTATTTAAAAATTAGAATTTTACTATATTTTCTGTTGCGCTTTCTTCAGAACTTGCTGTTTACCAAAACTGATAGTCCAATTAGTGTTTAAGTGATTTTCTTATTTAAACCTAAATGATTTCACCAAAACTCTCTTCTGCTTTCACACTGATGTCCAGTGTTCTATCCATTGATTTATTAGCGTATATTCATGAGAACATGGTGTCTATGGGAAAGGAGAAGACCAGACAGGAAGTGGTTTTTGCACAAACCTGGAGTAGATGAATTCTCCCCACATTACCTTAACATCTCCAGATGTGCTGAAAATTTAGTTTGACATTATTGAGAAGGTTAAGTGGCAAGCACTGGAAGCAAGCAGAGAACCAGACTACATTTTATGTGCAGCATAATCATATACAGGAAAACTATTGAATAGAAATGATAGATTAATGCCAACAATAAATATTTACAGTCAGGAGATAGACAGAAATGGGAAATACATGATGATTAAAAAAAGAAAAAAACTCTTTTTTTTTTTAGAGGCACACTGAAATGAGAAAATAACTATTATTTCTGGATGATAAAGTAATATAGGACTATAAAATTATGAAATAATTAATGACATATAAAATTATCTGAAAGCATAAAACCTGGACATCTTGGTGAATTATGGGGCAATAAATGAAGTGTGTGTGTGTGTGTGTGTGTGTGTGTGTGTGTGTGTGTGTGTGTGTTACCAAAGATATGCTTTCATATGAAAATATATGAGCCTGGAAATACTTTTGAAAATTTGCAATGTATTGTATGGTTTAGATGAATGTTACCTTTCCTAGACATCAGCCATATTTTGAGAAAAAGGATGTAAATGCAATTTATATTTAGATGATGATTCATTGAATAATTTAACAGGAGCATTATTTTGACTTTATGTGATTGTCTGCCTAAAGTCAAATTTTTGGAGCAAGCAACACACACCTTTCATGTTCATGTAATTTAACACTTATTTTCTTTGAAAGTCCTAGTTCATATTCTTCTTTCATTACCAAATGTTTGAGGGTGCCTTTGTCTACATGTCTTTGCAAAACACTTCACTTTCTGCCACTTTTACAAATTATTTTCTGTATTATTCAAAGATGGAGAATAATATTTGCAGTTTTTCTTTGTTTACTAAACTTACCAGAAAAAATTATCCACTTGAGGATGTCATAGCTCTTCACTGAAGAGATGGTTAAGGCTTTCTTCCCACATTTCTACTCCTGTGAGGCACAAAGAGGTTTTGTAATGGTATCAGTCTAACAGTAAATAATCTGATAGTTACATTTTGTATGTCTGGAATTTTTATAGTATTAGAGTCACATATAGTCCCACATTGCTGATAGAGCATACATTATAGATATACAAAGGAAGAACGTTTTACTCTCAAAATCTGTAACTAGGAATGGGTTATTAATATATTTATTCATGAATATTTGAGTGGTTTTATTGTGATTGAAATACTGCTTTTAATTACATATGTCCATTGTTGGGTGCTTAAATAGAGACAGCTATATCAACTTTGTTACTTATTATTGTTGGCTCTGGGAAATATTTAGTTCTTTTTCAGTTCCAAACTAGATAATAATATTATTTATTAGTAAAATCAAATATATTAATTTCCTTCTATCTATTTTTATAATTTTTACTTCTATGTGCTGTTGCAGAACTTCTCAAGGAATAAGAATGAGGAGTAAGACCACAGGCTCCCTGTTGTCAGTCTTGGGCAATGACAATCTCTCACCATAGTTTTGATATTAGTCATGGGGATTTTCATTCACTCCCATTATTGTATAATTAATCTTATAGCTTCTATTTTTAGAGAATTTTTAATTCTGAGTAAGAGTTGAATTTCATCAAATGCTCTTTCTGGGCATATTTTTTCCTTACTTACTCCACTTATGGAAAGAACTACATTGATTCATAAAGCTATATAGTATATACATGTTAAACTGCAAAAAATTAAAGGGATGATAAGAGAATCCATGTAAGAGGAAATATATTCATGTTCAGATATTTAAAAATTCAGCATTTTTAACATGCTGCTATGCTTTGGATTTTAAAAGTATCTCAGAAGCTCAAGTGTTGGATACTCGGCCCTCATATAATAACTGCTTCTGGGAAATGCAGTTCCCAGAGTGGAGCCTAGCTGAAAGAGATATATCAGTGGGGACACACCCTAGAAAGGCATGATGAGACCCAGCCCCTTCCTCTTCCACCTGATTTCTACCTCACTAAAGTACTAAAAGCAAGGGGAAAAGGTGATCCTGGACAGTAGCTTCTCAAATTGTGAGCCAAAATAAATCCATGGTCCACTTAATTGCACTCCTTCATGGATTTTGTCATAGAAAGAGATGGGTACCCAAAGTGCATGCCAGTTTGTCACATCTTGTTCTGTAGATCCAGTGTAAATTTAATTAAAATATTTATATTTTGTAGTTATCACCAGACTTATTTTATAGTTTCTTCTAACAGACCAACATTTACAAAACAAAAGGCAAAAGATATTTAAGAACTATAATTCTGACAAAAGTTTATATCCAAATGTACCAAGAGTTAGGGTTCAAATACCTGAAACTAGGTCAATAAATCACTCACTTAAAAATAGCCACACATACCGGATGGTGGTGGTGCCTGCCTTTAATCCCAGCACTAGGGAGGCAAAGCCAAGCAGATCTCTGTGAGTTCGAGGCTAGCCTGTTCTACAGAGCGAGATCCAGGACAGGCACCAAAACTACACAGAGAAACCTTGTCTCAAAAAAACAAACAAACAAACAAACAACAAAAAACATAACAAACAAACAAACAAAACCAAACAAACAAATAAAAAATAGTCAGACACCAGAAAGTTTTACTCCTTGGGTAAGTCCTTGTCTATCATGCCCAAAGTGTTGTGTTTGGTCCCTAGGACCAGGGGCGAGGCGGGGGGGGGGGGGGGGGGGGGGGGGCCGCAGTTGCAAGTGGACACAAGAACTCATAAAATACAGGAATAGAAAGTGTCTTGATATGAGAACACTCAATTGCTGTTTTAGGAGTGATCTGTACAATTAGATAACATTATATACCTTTTTAGGATGTTTGAAACTCAGAAATAGATGTCAGTTTGTGGGGAAATCTCAGAAACACTTAAATTCCCATGAGGCACTAGTGACTTTCCATGAAGAAAAACTCACATCAAAAAGTCCAATATTGAATCTTTTTCTGATATTTAACCGTCTTTTTCGGTAACTTTCATTCCCATAGGAACCTGTGAACATATGCTCCATTTTGTAATTGGAAGTTTCTCTGGTCCCACCTGCCTCCACAGTCCTGCCGCCACTTAGAAAATAATCGCTCAGAGGCTATATTAATTACCAACTATATGGCCTATGGCAGGCTTCTTGTTAGCTAGCTCTTTCATCTTCAATTAACCCATTTCTATTTATCTACATATTGCCACTTGTTCTGTGGCTTTACCTAGGTCCCATTACATATTGCTCCTTGGAACATGTAATGTTCGGCATCTCCTCCCTCTCTCCTTTTTCTTCTCACTCTCTCTCTTGGATTTTCCCGCCAGGCTCCATCCTGCCCTGCCATAGGCCAATGCAGCTTTGTTTATCAGCCAATCAGAGCAACACATATTCATAGTGTGCAGAAAGACCTCCCACAGCACCGTTTATAACTGCCCACTTTGGAAACACCTAAAGTAGCTTTAATTAGGGTTGTATCAAATGCCTGGATTGTGGGGAATTGAATAAAAAGAGGTACAACTCAAAGAATAAATTGAAAAAAAAAAATGCATGTTCAGTGGGATAGGGATTGGAATTCTCTCAGAAGATCGTGTTGACAAGGATTGGCCTGGGGACAGAGCAGAGAGATTGACTTTTTAAACGTGGTCGGGCCTGTCATCCTAAATCAGTTACTCCTGTACTGAGGAGCTGTGTTAGCTGCTGGGAGAGTGTATTTGTTCTAAGCATTGCCTCTCACACATTTTTTTTTTTTATTTAACTTTGTTTTCATTTTACATACCTTCCTCAGTTCTCCCTCCCTCCCTCCCCTTCTCCTGTCCCCTGCACCTCCTTCCCATCTTACCCCCATCCACCTCCATCCACTCTCGAGCTAGTGGAAGCTAAGGGACTCTGGGTTGACAGCTGGGGAACCTGCATGAAACCAAACTAAGCCCTCTGAATGTGGGTGACAGTTGCGAGTCTTGGGGAGCCCTGGCAGTGGGACCAGGACTTATACCAAGAGCACGAACTGGCTTTTGGGAGCCCATTCCCTATGGTAGGATGTTTTGTTCAGGCTTCATGCAGGGGGGAGGGGCTAGGCCCTGCCTCAACTTGAGAGGCAGGATCTTGTTGACTACCCAAGAGAGGCCTTACCCCCTCTCACACATTCTATCTTGTCACTGGTGAGGCAGGATGAAGTCCCAGAACACATGCTGAGATCTTGCTCATGGGCCTCTTAACTCTCAGAATAGTAAGAAACAAATTTCTCTCTGTACAATTTACCTAGCCTGTGACATTCCATTGCAGCAGCAAACTGACTCAAGTCGTTAACTAAACATGAGAGAAACTTTAAAAAAAAATAAGTATTTTATGGTCAGGCATATTGGCACATACTTTTAATCCTAGCAATCTTTTTGCAGAGATTTCCTATCCAGTGCTAGGTAGTGAAACCCTGGTTCAAAATTTTTACAGCAGTATTTCTATTGTTTGAAATTATGATCTAATTACAAAACTTCCCCCTTCTCTTTTCCTTTCCTCCTCCCAACCCTTCATGCACTTCCCTTGGTTTTCTCAAATTTATGGCATCTATTTTAATAATTATACTTGTGTGTGTGTGTGTGTGTGTGTGTGTGTGTGTGTGTGTGTGTTCGTGCATGTACAAATGCAAGACTATGGAAGTCAGGGGACAATTTTCAGAAGTGAGTTCTCTCTTTTCTACCATCTGGGTTCTGGGGATTGGATGTGGATCAGAGTTGGTGGCAAACACCTTTACCTGATGAGCCATTTTCCTGGTCCTCATGAATGAACCCTAAACATATATTGCTTATTGAAAAAAAACCCATAATTTTATTGCTTATACAAGGAAATGTCACTTAACTTACATGGTGTGCTATAAAACATAAAATTATTCTGATAGTAAAAAGCCACTGGCTGCAGGTGTTGACAAAAGTAAACAGTGGAACACAGGTTGGTTTTGGTTTTATGTGAGAATATAATGGTGAATGCAGGGTTGATGTTATGAACTAGACAAAACCCACAGAACGTTCCAGCACATTGATTGTATTTTATTATATGAAATTCAAATAAAAATATTTAGTAGGTAATGCAAACTGTGAGAAATGAATGAAAATGCATTTTAATACACGAAAGGAATGAAAGAAGAATATCTGACTCAAGTAATTTTGAAATGAGATTAGAACACTTTTTTTTTTTTTTTTTTTTTTTTTTTTTTTTGGTTTTTCGAGACAGGGTTTCTCTGTGTAGCTTTGCACCTTTCCTGGAACTCACTCTGTAGACCAGGCTGCTTCGAACTCACAGAGATCCGCCTGCCTCTGCCTCCTGAGTGCTGGGATTAAAGGCGTGTGCCACCACCGCCCAGCACAAATTTTATCCTTGAGTGGATGAAACTTTTATTGTTGGAAACCCAGTTAATTATTTGAATATTAACATATTAACAAAAAAAACAGCTGGTAGATGGTAGGCATTATTTTTCTTTTTTACTGTTAAGAGTAAGGACTTTATAGACAATCTGACAATCTCGATTAATCAGTGAATTGCTGGATTATTGTCAAATAAACCATTATGCTTTTGTGTTCTGATTAATCTGAAGATGTAAGGATGCATACAAAAATCCTTATAGAGATTCTTTTACACTCATGGGGTAGTTTAGTATTCACTAAAGCCAAGCATTTCTCTGTTCTATTAGATCACTGACCACCAAAAAAAAAAAAAATGGCCCATTGATATAAATTATACTTTAGATCCAAACACTGGGTTCTATACACCGTCTAGTGAGAGGACTCAGGGCTCCTTCGATTGATCTAGAGCATGGAACACTCATCAGGCACCTAGAGCAAGAGTAACCTGAAGCTCTCACTCTAAGGGAGTGCAAAGACATATCATGACTGTTGGAAAAGCAACTTCTGAGGCAGTATCCTGGAGCATCGATGGAATAGATAGTAAAGGTAAAATATGAATACATCATAGACTTTTGTTAGAAAAGATATCTACTGCTTCATTGGTTCTTACAAATGTTACAGATTAATATAATATACTCACAATACGTCAAACCCAGATCAGGGTGTATAAGAGCTCCCTCTATTACGTTCAGGTATAAAAATTAATTAAAATTAAAGTGACTTAATTGAGAAGTCAAATGGTGATTTATATAATATTTCAGACATCTTCTCAAATGTGGGAGTCAGAGAAATGATATAGGGAGGTTATTATGAAGACACATTATTTTTGTTGTGGATGATATGTCCCTGGATGGCCATGACATTTAAGACCGGGAATGTATAATTTTATAGACGAAACATTGTGGGAGATGGCTCAGTGGGTAAGTGTGAAAGCATGAGTACTTAATTTTGAATCTCCAGCTTCTGTATAAAAATTTGGAAATGTCTCCATGTGCCTGTCACTCCAGCACTACTGGCTAAGTAATCAGGGGCAGGTAGGTGCTGGGCACTTGTTATCCAGCCTAGCTAGTTGAAACTGTAAACTTTTGTTTCAGGAACAGAGCCTGTATCAATGCAATAATGCAGAGATTCATAGAGGAATACACCTGACATGTTCCTTTGGCCTCGTCATATACATGCATGGGTAAGCATAGCTAGTGTACTCATATGCATATAGGACAAACACACACACACACACACACACACACACACACACACACACACACACACCCGCCGCCCGCACGCACGCACGCACGCACAGTAAAACACTTTCTAATCAGCAAATATAATTTAAATATTTATTTGGCACCCAAGATGTTGGCAATCTGTTCTTCTAGAAGCATGAGTGTCAGAAGGGCTATCCTCAGTAGTCTTTCCAGTGTCATCTCTGATTTGTATGAGGTAAAGTACAAGAGCAAAATGGGAATAATAATAGATCAATTATGTAGCTGATTTGTTGTGGAAGAATCAATTGTTGTTTTTTCCCATAAACCACCTTCTTAAAAAGGTGAAATGGAAATACATGCAAACCTGAAGCAAGTCATTAATCAAATTTGAGCTCTTCAGAGAAAATTCCTTTAAGGAACCAGTGATTGATCAGAACTCCAGGGTGGCCTGAGAATTCAAATACTGAATGAAAATAACATCATTAACAGTGGACATGGATATATCCCTATGTCCCAAAGCAATATGAAAAACAAAAAGCAAATGTAGGAGGAAAATAGAAGATACCTTGGAAAGTACAAAATGATTATGACAGTGAAGAAATAATAAGTTCGCATTCCTACTAAAAAGATACATACTACATACTACTTTTTGTCCTTTTCTTATTATTAGTGCGAAAACAATGAAAGGTCTTTTTAAAGAAATAGTATCAAAATTGAACCTGAAAATTATCATTCAAGCCACAGGATGTGGAAATGATATGGAAGTGGCAAGAAAGATTGAAGAGACAGCCTCAGGAGCAGCAAGCACTGGCGGTCCAAGGAGAACAGGGATACAGGTGATGCAAGCATAAAGTAACTCACAACTGTCCAAGTCATAAGTGGAAGCTGTTCATGCCAGGGGCATGCACACTTGCAAGGTAAAGAAGCTCGGCTATCTATGGAGAAGGGAACAAGATATTATCACATACATCTTCACATATATGTATGCCAGCAATCAACCCATAATTTGGTAAAATATAATAGAAATCGTTACAGGAAAATTTTGCAAAGTATTGAAATATGTCAGTGACTTTCATCATTAAATCTGAGGGACACAGACACATAATCAGTACATATAATCAGTACAAGAATGAGTTGGTATCCTAGAAAAATTTAAAATGTAAACTATTCTTCATTGATTTTATAAATATTAACTGCTTGTTTTGCCAGTCATTACTTATAAGTTTTCTTTTTCACAACAATTAAATGAACAGTTGTGAAAAAACTAGCTACTGCCATGCTGCCCACATGCTTATATCTTGAATGTACATTAAACATATCAAATGTTTAACATCTAATATGATGAGTCAATTTGCTTCTTTCTGGTTAGTTTAATTCCCTCAACTTGGTTGACAACACTCTTTTTCTTGAGAAACAATAGGTATATAAATAATTCCTGCATTCTATTTCATAAAATTTTATTTGTGTGTGTATGAGATATGTGTGACTGTAGATATACACATGCCATGTATGTGTGGAAAGGAAGCAACTTTTAGGTGTTAGTGCTTTCTTACTAGGAATTTCTGGATAGACTCTGGTTCTAATGCTTATTTACTGTTCCTTCCTGGTTTACAGTCTGGCTGACCCCAATATAATCCGTTTTAATGAGAAATTGGTTTTACATTAAAATAAATTTAGTAAATAAAAAGTCATTCGTGTTTTAAAATGACCACCATTAGCCATGCATGGAAACAGAGGCAGGCGCATCTGAGTCCGAGGCCAGTCTGGTCTACAAAGCAAGCTCAAGGACGGCCAAAGCTATATAGAGAAATCTCTCTCTATATATAGATGTGTGTGTGTGTGTGTGTGTGTGTGTGTGTGTGTGTACATATATATGTGTGTGTGATCACTGTTTTGATAACTGATACTAGATTTTAATAATTCAGCATTAATTCTTTGTCCCTATACAACTTCAACACATTAATTTGTAAATATTTTCATTATTAATGACCTTTTTAATTTTTATGATTATAATTTCATAATGTTTTCCATTCTCCCTTCTTCCTCCAAACACTCCCATTTACCACTTCTTGCTGTCCTTCATATTCATGACCTGTTTTTTTCATTAATTTTTATTTTGTCTATCTATCTATCTATCTATCTATCTATCTATCTATCTATCAATCATCTATCTACTTATTCCTAAATACACATGTATTCATGTGTATACACATATCCCCAAATACATAATACATACATTATATATACTATGCATATATATGCATAAATATTTAAACACAAATGACTCAGTCTGTATAATATTACTTGTATGTATGTTTTCAGTGCTATTTGATGTTGGATAACCAATTCGTCTACTCTTCCCTGAGGAAGACCATTTCTCCCTTTTACAACATTCCTTAGTTGCCTATGTAGTTCTTTGTGTAGCACTGAGACCTGTTGGGTTTTTCCTGTCCATTTTTAGCACACTTGTTGTTATACTCATTCATCTCATATTTAGACAGCCATGCTGCTGAGATTTTATGGGTGTAGCCTCTGACAGTCCTAACAACCACAACCTCACAGCAAACTCTCAGGGAGTTTGGTTCTAACACCCTTTGTCTCTACAAGTCTTTCTGCCGCCTCTTCTGCAGTCATTACGGCACCTTAGATATGGGAGCTATATTGTAAATGTAACCCTTGGGACTGGCTTCCACCATTTTAGCATTTTTATCAATTGTAGATTGTATTTTTTTTTTTTGTAATGGACTTTTTTGCAAAGAGAAGTTTCCTTGATGAGAAGTGAGAACTACACTTATCTGTGGGTATAAGGAAAAATGTTTATAATGTTAAATGATGCTGGTTTAGCAAAGTGGAGTTGGGATTCCTCCCTAAGATCCATGGCCTCATTCCCCCTGGGTAGCTGGCTGGGTTTCCACTACTAAGCATGATTTCCCTCTTGTAGATCAGGTCTTATTCCAAGTAGAGAGCCTTTGGCTAATTCTAAGGTATATGTATGTGCCCCATCTGTATCCTTAGGTTTACCATACCGCACTGGTCATTGTGATTCATAGGTGTCATAGTTTGGTAGGACTATGGCTGCTTACTGATTTCAGATCTATTTCCTATTGACATATATATCTCTGTTATGTATATTTCTGCTATGAAAACTATAGCAGTGAATCAAATATTTGGAATCTTGTGTTTTTTTTTTTCTGTTACACAGGGTCAAAGTCAATACCTAGTTCATCAACAATTATTATTAAAATATGGAACACTTCATGGAAACCTAAAGAAGCATCGATTTTTCAAGCTTCTTTCATTAAAATTCCTCAGATTATTATACATTCCTAGATGAGAGTTTATAAATTTAGGATGATCTTTCTCTCAATGACTACCTTGCAGCTTTCCCTGCATATATGCTTTGATATATGTCTAACAAAACCTTGGTTGGTGTTGTGTTGACAACATCTTTGGATGCACACTCTAGCAAGAATGCCAAGTTGCTCTGAAAATGTTTTTAACTTTCAAATTCTGTATATCTTATAATAGGATAATAAAACCCAATGTGCTCTATTCATGTAAATGTATACTGTAGTCACTGCTGGCCATAGAACTTGTCATATTCCAGCCTTCACTCTACTGTGAGGAACTGTGGCCTGATAGTGGTGAGTTTCTCTGCATCTTGTGATAAAAGTGATAACTGTGATACACCTAGATTTGGAGGCAAAGTCTCCCACTGAGCTTAATATGGCTGGCAGAGAACACTAGAAATAGATGTCTGTGAATTTGTCCCATGAATTTCCCCAGGGGCTAGAAGAGGCTCATAGTGTATGAAAACCCCACACACATAGCAGTTAATTTCAAAAGACAGCCTGGCATTAAAACAGAGGTTGAACATATATGGAAGGGCTTCTTAGATGAATTCAGGGGAAGAGATTCATTATCACCTCTACTAGACACTTAATTGGTTTTCTCTTAGGCCAGCCCAAATAGCCATACTCACCATTAATCAGAACTGGGTGCTGCCTAATTGTTTTAATTTCAGGACTGCCAAAAAATATCTCAGCAAATCTCTTCTGTGATTTGTCAAATTGCCTTTGTAAAAAGGACAAAGGATTGTAATTTATAGAGTAGTGGCTACAATGAAAAGATTCTCAATTGAATGGAAAACAATTGAGGTCTTGAAAGAGTATACACTCATTAGATGAAAAGAGAGGAAAATGACTGTTTGCAGAAGGAGCAAAACTCTGCTTCATGTTGCATTCCATGGTCAGACTATCCTCTCTCCCAAGCTTTCCATTGACTTTTTTTGAGAAGTTCATACAAAAGTAACATATTGAAATCATTCCACCCACCTCTCTCTCTCTTTCCAACTCTTCTAGTGCCTCCCTTATTCCCTTTCAAATGCATGGACTCTTCTTTAATTATATTGTTAAATATATGTGTACATACATACACACATATAGTAATTTCATTTTATTTTATGTTTGTGAGTGTTATGCTTGTATGTGTATAAGTGTACCACATGCAGGCAGTGCACATGGAAGCAAGAAGAGGGCACAGGATTCTACAGAACTGGGTGAACCAGAGGTTGTGAGCTGCCACATAGGTGCCTGGAACTGAATCTAGGTCCTCTGTGGTGAGAGAAGCAACTGATCTTAACTACTGAGCCATCTCTCTAATATCCCCCCTTTTTGTTCAATATAAAATATTTCCAAGAAAGGCAGTAAAGGGTTAAAATGAAAGAGAAAACAACAAAAACATATTGTTTGTACTTCATCCAAATCATGGCAATCAGAGTGAAATATGAAGCAGTGCTTAATTCTAGGATCACCTGCCTCTCTGCTTTCTCTTAATAATTTTCAAGCTTTGATTTGTTGTGTGCATGTGTGTTTTCCCCTCCTGGGTGGTGAGAGGAAACAACCTGCCTCTTTCCTACCAGTCCTTCAAAGCAAACTCTAAAAATAAACCCACCTTAATTAAATTGCAAATGCAATCAATGGGGTTTGAGCCAATAAAAATGAAATGTGTTGGCGTTGGGTAAGTGCCTTTGAAGCATGCACTAGGCACGTCAAGGTTCCCCTTGTGCACTGAAAGTGGGCAGGGATGCAGACTATAGAAGACACATGTGGATGTAGATAGGCGAGAGTGCAGAAAGCATTCTGAATTTAAGCTTCTTCTTCCTAAAGTGAGAAGAAAGATGTGTTCAGGCCAGTTTTATGTGTAATTATCCCAGTGCTTCCACAGAATCTTTGTTAGCTCAGGAAAACATCTGAAACTTCCCAAGGAAACTTTGAGAACAGGCGAGGTCCACACAGTCCTATGCTACCCCTAATGTTCCCTCATTGGAGACATTGTCAAATGAGGCTCACAGAGAGGGGTGGTTGAAGCTCAGCCTGGAGAGGTTGTATGCATAGCACAGAAGCTGGGGTGCTGTTTGAGATCCACATAGTGTGCATTGAAACAGGTTGTTGATTGAAGTTAGCAATAAAAACAGCAGTGAGTGTATTGCTTCAGGCTAGTAACAAATAAAATTCCTATAAGAGGCAATAAGAGACCAATGTGTGATATGTTCATTTTGAATCCTGTGCAAGATGAGCTGGGTGCTGTCTGGAGCTTCTCTGTGCTTAAAGTACATTGGTTCTCATTTGTTTTTATACTGAAAATGAATTGTTGGGGCATCTCTTGACTTGAGTCCAGCAGGCAACTCCACTGGTAGGAAAGATTGCCAGGATTTCTGAAGTGATAAATCTATGCCCCCGGGGAATTAAAATGATAGTAGGCTTTTTAAAATGGAAATTAAACAGATGCTAGGATGTCACTAGACATGAAATATGTGCAATGAGACCTGCATTGTTTCCTCTGAAGTATTAAAGTCCAACTGAACAAAGAATACAATGTTTGATCTACAAATCATAAAACTAAGTGCATGCATGGGCCTAAAATTAAAGACAATGAATCATCACCATTCAAGAAAGGGTTTTGAAAAATAGAAAAATTGAAATTAATTTATGAACATCATTGATGCATTTTACACTTAACAATCTGAAAAGAATTAAGAAACAGTGGAAAATCATAACTCTTCTATAAATATAGGTATTTTCAGGTAAATGTAGAGGATGGAGTAAATATAGTTTATATCATTAATCCCTAAGTATTTGTTATACACATTTGCTAGTTCCTCTATGGATGTGGGTCATATCTCATCTATAGCCAGATTGGAAACAGTAGTGACTGAAACACAAGAAAAGACAAAGTGACAATTCTGACAAATACAGGTTGTGTGACAAAAAATGCAACATTTAAAGAGTCTAAGTATTGACCAACTGTTATTGGTCTAAGATTCATATTTTGCCTGTTTCTTAAAATTTTAGAGACTGCTTTGATTGGCATGTATTAATTATAAATAATAATGATTTTCATTATGCCATTATGTATCTTTGTATATACAGTATTGTTATCATGTTCACCCCCATTGCCCTCTTTTGTCTTCTCACAATGACCATTACCCTTACTATTTTTATGTCCTTCTGTGTGTGGGATCCATTGTGTTTTAGGGGGGTTCTTACAGGATCCTGAGTAAGGAATGGTCTCCAAGATTTTTTGTTTCCTGCCAGTGATTATACCAACTAAAGAAAATGTAGACACTATTTATAAGCCTAAAATCGCAGTGCTTTGTAGTGGTACATTAACTCCTAAGAAAATTCCTAAAAGCAATTATTCTCCCTTCCACTTCTGGAGTTATAATGAGATGGAAAGGGATACAGGCTAAACCCTTGTGAGGGCTGTTCCATTTTCTGTGGTATTTTGCTGGAAACCTGAAGCAAATGATATCCAAATAATTTCAGATTAATATGGTGACATTTATACATATTTAGAAATATATATACATATATATATATATATATATATATATATTTTAGAAAAAGAAGATCCACACAGTACTATGCTACCCCTAATGTTCCCTCATTGGAGACATTGTCAAATGAGGCTCGCAGAGAGGGGTGGCTGAAGCTCAGCCTGGAGAAGTTGTATGCATAGCACAGAAGCTGGGGTGCTGTTTGAGATCCACATAGTGTGCATTGAAACAGGTTGTTGATTGAAGTTAGCAATAAAAACAGCAGTGAGTGTATTTCTCATATATATATATATATATATATATATATATATATATATATATATATACACTTTTCTAAATCATATCTTCTTCATTTTCCATGCAAGCTGAGTGTTCCCTCTCTGCATTATTCAATGCTGTTACTCTTCCCTCTTAGGGACTCTATCTGCTCATGGTCCATTTTTTACCAAGCCAAGCTGGAAAGGGAAAAAGATATGGGCAGTCCAGCTGGATATCATCTTCTATGGAAGTAATATTTGCTTTGTTTCATTTTTGTTTAACTCAGCATCTGTTTTTCTTCCATGAAAAGGGTATAGGAGCAATATTTCTAGTCTCTGCTGGTGTATTGCTGCCTACTGTGAGGAAAGTGTATCAGCATCATTCAGTAACACCTGGGCACTACAGTTGTTCTGATTTCTGAGTAGCAGCAACCGTTATTGAGCCTCTACTCATGGGTGGGAACATTGAGACACATACAGAGCATCTCCCCCCCCCACCATATCTTACTCCACTCCTGGGCCTCCTCAAGTTACAGGATCAGGTGTAGATTTGATTAGACAGTGCCTTCTCAGCCAATGAGCAAGTAACACTACCAATAAGATGGAGTATCTGTAACATTTTAAATATACTACTTCACTCTGAAGTGAGTGATAGTTTATAGTGATTTTTATTATTGTTTCTCCATTAGACTGGTACAGAAGCCTCTGTCAGAAATCTTTTCTGCAGTTCTAATACTGATGACCAATTCTGCAAGGAAAATCTTATTTAAAACAAAATAAAGTATAATATCATCAGCAGAACACGAGCAAGCTGCTAGAAACATAAGCTATATTGATTTTTGGCACTCTTTCAGTTTATTTAGAGTAAGCCAATTTCCATGGAAATATGTGGGCTGAAAAGTCAACTTGCTAATTCTATGATTAGTAGAAACTAATAGGAAGAGGTTAAGAAGTTTCTTCAAGGCTCCATCCTTAATTTAATTATGAAGCTGTGTCTGATTTCATTTGTTTCTGGAAAACATTCCCAAAAAATTATTGATGTTTACAATTAGTGCATGACCAGGCTTTGTTGAAATGGTGGGGTTCTTAAGGAAAAAGAATTGAAGCAAAATCTACATACTGAAAATTATATTTAATTATGATAGGCAAAAATTCCTGCACTTGATCTCAGAGTGTAACAAGACAAAAGCCAGCTAATAAAGAAAACATCAGTTATAGCAAAGACCCTTTAAAGAAGTATATGCCCGTCTCCCTTGTTGTGTTCCCTCGCTGCTCCAAAGGGTATGACTGAGTCACATAGTTCACTCTAATGTTCACTGGTTTGTGGCTTTGATGTATTTAACCTTTACTTTATTTAAATATGTTCTTTCAGGATACAGATAGTCTCTCCTGCTCTGTACCACAGTAAACTTCAAGAGCCAGAGGTGATGGATAAGTTCAAGGAAACCCGGCATAGGAACTCCCAATGATTGGGACAGCCTGCAAAGACTTGAAAGACAAGATCCCAGCAGGGAGGGGGCAGCAGGAGGTGGGTGTAGTGCCACCACTCCCTGAGGAGCTGTTAGCATTTAGTGGCTGCTGGGAGGGTCTTTCTGCTGTTTGTTTGGCTGTTTTTAATAATGTGCCCCTTGGTTGGCTGACTACACATCAGAGCGGCTCCAATCCCAAAACTAGCTGGGAAACATGTAAAACGGGACTCCATGGAGCAAGAAAAGGACAAAAAGAGTAGGAGTGATCTCAAAACTGGGTGGTAAGGGAAGTGGAGGAAGTGAATACAATAAAACACAACATGTGACATGCTCAAAGAACTGATTATTTAAAATAATTCTATTTCAAAGAGATCACAGACTATAATACAAGCCTGAAATTCAAAAAGTGTTGGAAAGGAAATTAGGCAAAAAGGTGAATTAGGCACAACAAAGGAATAGGAAAAGAATTCCAAATATGACTCTTGTAGCTTAGGAAGTAATGCCAACAATCAACAAACAGGACTTCATGAAATTATAAGTCTTTTGTGCAGAAAACAAAAGAATTATTGCAGTAAAAAGACATATTTTAAAGTGGGAGAAAAGTCTCTGCTAGTTATACCTATGATAGAGGATCTGTATTTGGAATATATGGATCATTCAATAAATTAAACAAGAAATCAAGCAGCCAAAACAATAGATGGACAAATGAAATGAACAGATAAGACAGTTCTAGAAAAATGAAATACAAATGGCCAATACAAATAGGCAACAGAGACATGCAAATCAAAACCAAATTGAAATTTGGACTAACCACATTCAGAATGAGAGGCATTAAGAAATCACATAACAAATTGTAGTGAGGACTTAAGACAAAAGAGAAATCTTACGTACTATGGTGGCAATGTATACTTGTCCAGCTACTTTGGATGTCAGCAGGGTTGTTCCTCAATAAAACTAAAATAAGATCTTTCCTAGGATCCAATAATTCCACTCTTGGGAATTTATTTGGACTCTGAATCCTATGACACAGAGGTACTTGCATATCAAATCATATTCACTACAGCATTGTTCTTAATAGCTCAGTTATAGAATCTAACAACAAAGAGGTTAATAAATAAAACATGGTTTGATTTTACACACACACACCAGAATTTTTTCAGAAAAACATGAAGTTGTTTCATTTCCAGTAAAATAGATGCAGTTGGAGATAATCATACTAAGTGAATGAAGCCACCCTCAGAAACACCATTTGTGGTTCCTAGATGTTATATATACACATAAAATCATATATATATATATATATATATATATAATTTTAAAAATATTTATTTATGTTACTGTATATTATGTTACATTATTTAAATATATATATTTAGAATTTCTGTAATATGTGTATATTGCAGGAAAGTAGAAGGGAAAATATCTAGAACAAGGTGGGGGAACTGGGTGAGAGAAGAGAAAGTAGGGTATGTGCAGGGAAATAAGATCAATCTGTGATATATATGCATGACAATTTTTAAAAAGAAAATAAAACAATGAAAAAAGTAGATATATTTAACCAAGCAAAAGGAATTCACTATAATTTTGTGGACTGAGGTCCAGGATTCTGATAGAAGCAGCTCATAATGCTATAAGACAATGCTACCTCTTAACTACTAGCCATATCCAAAGGGCAAGGCTATTCATCGGCTCAGAGTACCCACTGGCAGCAATTGTAGCCTCCATTCCATAATTAATATGAACAACAACAAATGAGCCCCTTGTTTATAGTAATATTTTTATGCAATTTATTTTCATAATCTAAGAAAGTGTTTAGTGTGCCTTAATGATTTGGCCACCCCAGTCTTTATTACAACATAGGATATAATTATCCTCTTTTAACTTAATTTATAGACCTCATTAACACCCTTGCCTTTCCACTGTGATTAAAAATCTCCTATGAATTGAGAGCTCCTTGTATTGTAGGAGAGTTATTGTGGTTTATTCTTCACCTTGGCAGTTCAGTGCATAGACTGATTTATTATTGGGGATCCCCACTGAGGTGAGCAGAATGCTGGGAAAAGGAAGGGCTGCCAGGAGGTACGTTCACTCTCTCAGATTGAGGGTCACAGTTTAATAAGGAGCCTGCTGCTTGCTGTACAATAGCGAGGAGGAGTCTCAGGAGGCAAAACCTCTAGTAATGACTAGCTTAGAGATGCCGTTTCTGCCAAGGGGAAAGTAATTGTATCCTTTATTGGAAATGAAAAGCTAGGACACGTCTTAAATGTTCCAGCTGGTGCTCATTTTCCTTGCTCCCAGGTGCCAACTTCTACCAAACTCTGAATAGCCATCCAGTTACAGGGAAGCTGAGTTGCTTATCCATTCTTGTCCTGACAAAAGGTCACATGCTCACCTTCCCCCAGCAGTGGTGCTCCTTGGCTATCTGAATTCTCAGCTAGTGGATCAAAAGTACTGATATCCTAATTACCCTTAAGATTCGAAAGGAAGAACTGGGGCTTGCAGAGTGCATCTTATCGTTAACCCTAGCTGTTCACAGCTCTCATGTTCTGTATGCTATTATATTTCACTCTATAACGTTTCCACCATAGGTTCACAATATACTTTGATGTAACAGTGAGAGGAGTACTTTTCAGAAATTAAACCAGGAGTTAACTTCTGCCCTAATCAGATTTTTTTTTTTTCCAGAGACCCATGACATGTCAGAGTTGTGATTCATGGAAGATACATATCTGTGCCACCAAGAAAATACAGCATCATTGCTGAATTCTCAGGGGAAAAAAATCCAGATAGCTTTGGAAAATGATCTATCCAAAGACTTAGAACAAGTACACCCCAAGATATTTTATGAATGCAGTCTAATCTGACTCAGCCCAGCTGTGGGTGGGGGGGCCAAGGGGAGTGATGGGGACGTGGGTTGAACTGATTAAACTGCAACTGACTTTGTAGATGAAGAGACATTAATTTTAAAATTTTTAATGGATTTTTATTAGTTATCAGATGCCTGAAGTTCGGGGAGGGGTGTCAAAATCATTCCTTTCATGTTTCATTTCTGTAAGAAAAAAAAACAGTCCTGGTTTATTCTTCCCAAGGAATTAATGGAGTGTGATAATTGGGATGGGATCCTGCCCCTACCAGAACCAGAGCTTTGATTCTGACACCCCTACAAGATTTTTGCACTTTGTTTCCAAAGCTCTTTACAAATCATAACAAAAGAGAAATAAGCTCAAAGCACTGAAAGCCTTTCATACACCCACTTTCCCAATAAATTTCAAACACATCTTTCATTCTGATCACAGAAATGCAAAATTTCAGACAAGCGATCTGCAGCATGACTAAGTCCAAGCTGAGTACAATCCTTTTACCCAAGTGGAAAGGATAACACAAGAATCAGACTGCACTGAAATACAATAGGACCCACTCAGCCTTAGCTTTTAGTGTGTGCTTCCATTACCAGCTTTTTGTTTCGCCTTGTTTATGCATGCTATTTTAAAATTATTAACAGACTTAGAGAAAAAAGAATGTTTACACACTAAAGGCACTTTAAGGACCTTGTTTCTCCTCAAACGCATTTTAAAGGAAGATTTTAGGAAAGTGACAGGGTTCCAAGCTAAAATATGTGAGCTTTTCTTTCCTTAAACTGAATCCCATACCTAAGCACAGGAATGGCAATCTGTGGCCTGCTTGCTCCTCCCTTTGCAGGATAGTGGTTGCTAGGCAGCCTCCTGTTCACAGAGAAAAGACAGAAATTCTTTATGTAGAGAGTTTTCAAGAGTACCTTATCCTATATATTTCCATCAACTTCATATTATGGAATGGGGCTTTCTGAGCAGCAGTAACTTCATGAGCATGTTTCAGCCCATTGCTACTTGAGACAAAATGTGAAAACAAATAGGCATTATGAAAGCAGATGTGTGACACCCAGAGAAGTCAGCCTGATATCATCGAAGAGGCTTAGGCTGCATCATTAAGATTTTGATTGAATTCTATTCTATCAAACAAATTCATGCATAATAGCTTAAAACCTTAAGTAATAAAATATAAGGATTAAATAGAATGAATCTGTGTTGCTCCTGCAGCCTTCCTCTAGAGATGCAAGCACTTTTACATCATTAGGTAGCCTACAAAATTCTGACTTATATGAATATAAGTCTATCATTGTATTCATTAATTTGAATGTTATCAATTGACTTCAGGTGGTAAGATGGATATTTAGATTTCTTTCTTTGAAACTGTTACTCTTACCTTCTTCATTAACCTATTAAAATCCATTACAATCTAGGGCTAAAACAGCATTCAGGAGTTACACTCTTAATGTTATTGCCAGGTCATAATGAGATTATGTTTACCTTTTTTCATTTATTCTAAAATTAAAGATTCCTGTGAATTTTTGTTTCTGTTTTTGCTTAGATATCTTCATATATATCATTCTTCTTCCTTCATCCTCTATTCCATTCAGTACCATTTTCCAAAATAGGTTCAACGACTTTAATTCCATATTTTTCTTCACAAGTCTTTCTAGTAGGGTTCTTCTCTTGCACTGCATAGCTCATGCCCAGCTGCTTGCATTTGAATTCCCTTGACTATCATGCCAGGTGGGGAACCTCAATTCTTTTTTGCCAAATCTTCTTCCTTGTCTTATTCCATCCACATAAGTAGAACAGACCCTTCTGTGTCCTTCTACAATTTCATCCAGTTAGAAAGATGACTCCAGGACTGGGGTTGTGATGCTACACTTTGCCTTCTTCTTGGTGCTTGAAGACTTGCTGTCCTTTATGTCTGGTGCAAAGTTGCCTTCTCTCCTTTTCTTGCCATTCTCCTGGGATTCTTGTCTTATTACCCCCAATTGATTCTCCTACTTTCTAGATGGTACAGCTTCCTCCACTGTAGGGGAAGAGAGGGAAACCTTCCCTCTACCCTTCAGTAAAGTCCATAAAATAAAGTGACAGCAGACAGATGAGCAGAATATGTATACATATTGATGACTTAAGCATGGACGTCATAGAAAAGAATGGTGAGTAATCCAGACAGTTTTGAAAGATCTAACAATTTATACATCTTTGTCACAAGGGAGAACAGGAAAGGATACTCTTCTTTGGGGGAAGTGCAAATAGAAATGGCTTTGGGGAGAGATGAAACTGGCTCTCAGAGGAACAGGTGACAGACAGAGACAAAGCCTGTGTCTAGTGTCTGCATGATTGGTTAGATTCCCAGGGAGTGCACTTATGATATGATGTTGATGTTCTTTTTGGAGGACTTGAGTTTGGGCAAAGAAGGGAAGTACAGAGAAAGGTGCTTCTAATGTGAATCACTTGCCATGTTCTTTGCCAACAGGAACAGCCTAACAAAGAGGGATAGTGCTAAGCTACCACCTGCTGTTAACACATGGTCTCCTTTGAGGGGAAGTCATCTTAAGGAACTTTCTCCAAAAGATATCAGTAGAGATAATCTTTAGAGAATGTATGTATCTGAAAATGCTCTTGTGGAATGCTCATGTGTCTGTGATTCACTGGGAACAATGGTGAAATTGCTCTTATCTTGTATAGTTTCTTCACTGACTTCCAATTCACAAGGTTATTCTTAAAAGTTCTGATACATTCTGAATCTGAATGACCTTTCTTTCCTTCCTTCCTTTCTTTCTTCCTTTACTTTCCCTTCCTTCCTTCATTATTTCCTTCCTCCTTCCTGTCTTTTTCTTCCTTCTCCCCACCTCTTTCTTTCAAAACATTTTAGGTCCTTACTGTTATTGTAACTATCTTGGCAGTAATGAAGGTGTTATACAGAGCCAAGCATGCCTCTCTCTTTGGCTGTCAGACTATACAAACAATGATCCTCAATGAATTGAAATTTCTCCAGAAGTTTCTTTTTGAGAGAAGAAAAATCTGAAACCTGATGCCAGCCCATAGGAGGAACTTGTATCTCTTCAAGAAGGAGATTCCACACAGTTTTGACAACTTATCAGAACACCTGGAAGTAAAACCTGGATGTGAGGCAACATACCAGGTCTATGCTGTGGCCAAGACTGCTTAGTTATCCCCATCTCTTGCCTTCTGTCTAATCCTGAACATCACCTAATGCTATTAGGACTGTCAGAGCCCAGGCTGTGATGTTAACAACCCCCATAGAATTTTCAAATGCTAATGTCAATCTTAAAATAGCAATAACTTTATGAATTTTGCTATTACTTGTTACCCTCAAAACTACAATGTTAGTATTCTACCGATAGAGTCCAAGGGCTTTCTTCTGTAAGGCTCTAAATAGGAGTGTCATAAGCTAAATGGAGATTCATTTAGTCTTGTACAACAGTCTCTGCATCTCCCCAGTGGCTTCATAAATCTTTTGTACCCTTCTCTTTCCTTGTCTTATTATTTGCACACAAAACCATATTCTTCCTTTATTTCCTTATTGCTTACATGCAAAACCAGGATTTGATAATGATATGCTTTCCCCCCACATCTTTCACCATTTTAGTGCCCTTTATTTTAATAGAAATCACATTTCATTGAACAAGTGCCAAATGTAACCTGGGCTTCACTGTTTGGCGATAATGGAAAGACAGCTGCTCTCACCCATTACAGTAGTGTGAATAGAAGCTCAGAGAAACAATGCATATGAAAGTTCACTTGGCCAATGAATGGCAAGAATAAACTTCATGTCCTTCAAAGTCTGTCCTTTTCTTACCTTTTTTCTTTGTACTGTCTTGCAAATTGCCAGTTATTGTGAAGTTATGTTCAAGAAGTAAAATGAAAATGATGACATATTTTTTGAATTTGTTAGACTCACTTTTCATTGCTGTGACAAAGTCCAAAAACACTCAAAGAGCAAAGAATTCTTTTACCACCTAGATTCAGATATTTCAGCCCATTGAACTTGAGTTTATTGATTCTGGGGAGTGGCAGAAGAGCACAATAGAGGCTCTGGACACAGGGCATGGCAGAGGAAAACTGCTCACTTCCTTATAGCAAGGGGCAGGAACAAAGGAAGAAAGCCATGGTCCAAGATAAACCCTTGAAAGCCATGCCTCCAATGATAAACTTCCTCCTGGTGGACCTTCTGCTTGATGCTCCATTCAATCTGGTCTCTTCAATCAGTTTACAAAGTTAGTATCCTAGTGACTGGAGTAGTGTTAATCCTCTCCATAGCTCCATCACCTAGAAATGGAATTTTCAACACAAGTCTTCTTGGGGAGAAAATTTCATATCCAAACCATAAAATAATGCTCTAAACAGTATATACATTAAACATTTATGTCTAAATCCAGTGATACCATTTAGGATCAGAATCAAATGTGTTGCAAAAGTTTTCCTAGGCCAGTAGAATGAGGTTTCATGTTAACAACTGGATTTAATTGAAATAGTTTACTTAATCTAGTTTCACATAGACTTCTTGGAGTGGCACTTTGCTGTCATAGCAAACATCTACTAGAGAAATAGCTAAAAGTAAAGATAGCTATTGCTATGCACAGAGCTTTTCAGTAGCAAAGAAATGGTGTGCCTGTCACCACGTCTGTCATTTATTGTTGCTGACAAGGAATAGAAAAGTAAAACCTTGCACTTGTTAGTAGATGAGGTTGCTTCTATCTGTCTGGGAGTCCAGCAAAGAGAGGGATGCTGAGCTTATGAAATGTTCATACCAAAAACACTTGCTTGTCGATCATCTTCTCAGTCCCCTCTAAAATGAGATCAAGAAGTTACATCACTGCAAAAAACAGAGTGAAGAATAATCATATCGATGAAACTTATACTGTGAGTATGGATTTGAGTTCAGTGTTAAATTTGGAGGAATGCACAAGAATAAGAAGAGATCACCCCTTCTTCAGAATCCCATATATGGGGACAAAGGAAAAAAAATTATACGCATTTAGTGTTAATAAATGGCCTGTCTATAAAGCATGAATGAAGTGGCAGCATTCCATTACATCTATAATCATATAAATGGAAAAGGAGTCTCTGTGGTACTTTAATTTTGAATACACTTATAAGAATTTTAAAATGTAAAATCTCTTCTTTGATCAAAGTTTTGACCTAAACGACCCAATTTTCTCACTAGTAGAGCATTAGCTGAAGTTTGCTGAAAGTCATGCCACTGCTCTAAGTATTTATTGAATAGAGTTGGGTTCTGTTTTCAGTTATGCCACTGTATAATTTTTGTACACTGCTGTCGTGTTAACTGGGTGTTCCTCATTCATCCAAATAGAATTTATCTGAGAATAGTTTAGTTGTACTTGGTCCTGTTGGGACAGAAATAGCAGTGACTAAGTCAGAAAGTAAGACATTCTATTCATTTCTTTCTCATTAAAATGGGTAATGCATCTGTGTAAGGCATTACCAATCTTAACAGCAATTTAGACTCATCTGAAACCATTAAGATTTTTTTCTTTATAATCTGTTGCTTGGCTAGATTGAGTCTTGAAAGAAGATCAGAATATGTATCTGCTTAAAATATTTTAAATATTATTTATTGCGTGTATGATGTGTATAAATGTGTGTGTTGGGGTATGCATGTGTTATGAAAAACATAGATGTCAGAGGAGAATTTTCAGGAGTCAGTTCAGTCATGATTTTACATGGGTTCTGTAGAAATCTCACTGTCCCACAGAAGGTGTACTCTTTATACTCACAACCTAGTTTAATGATTTTCTTTCTCTTTTTTCTTTTTTTTTTTTTAATTTAGGAAGTATCCTTTCTGTTCCAACATAATTTTTTATGGATTTCTTCAGGTATTTCATATCATATACACGTATCACATAAGTTTTCAAGTCCTTCCCTGTTACCCCCCCCCAACCTTTGTGACCCACCCCCATAAAAATAGTCCAGTTTGTGTTATCTATATACCCACTGGAGCATGGTCAATGCTCAATGGCCTGTCCCTTAAATAGAAATAAGTCCTTCCCCTCCCGCACCCCTGCTGGAAGACATCTATTGTGGGGAGTAATACTTCAGTATCCTATCACAGTTTTTAAGAATTTTCTTCAATGGTTTCCTGTTTAGGTTGTTACTATTTGATGGGAAGGACTAGGGTGGAGGTATGGGTTGTGACAAAAGTCTTCTAAGTCCCTCTGTCTCAACTATTCAACTTCAGTCTTTGAAATCACCACCAAAGTATCTGTTTTGCTCTTTATCATCCACGGGGCCATGGATTATATACTTCATCATGGTTTTTGGTGTCAACACAGTCCACTAACATGACTCTTGGTTATAGTAGAGCCACAGAACAAGACAAGACCCTCCAGTGCAGCTGGGATCACAGAAATCCACATGACTAATGGCCATCTGCCTAGCCTTTGATGGCAACACTAGCTACAGACAAGAATACATAGACCAGGCAGCAGTAAGACCATGGACCCAGACAGGGCTCTTGGCAGCATCATTGGTCCAGACAGCACCATGACCATCAGAGGCACAGCCCTCAAACATCAACATGACTTCAGGCTACACACAGAACACAGACATCTATGTGGCCTTTAGTGGTAACATGGGTCACAGACATCAACACATACCCAGCTGCAGTAAGACCATGGACCCAGATTAGGCCCTCAGCAGTAACATAGGCCTGGATATCACCATGGCCCCAGGGGCAGTACAAGCCACCAACATGGATATGGCCCCTGGCAACAGCATTGTTCATGAACATGAATGAGGTTTCAGGCTGCAGCAGAGACCACGAACATCCACATGATCTTCAGGGGTAACACAGGCCGTGGATATTAACTCAGATCCCAGCTGTAGCAAGACTTCTGACCCTTCAGCAGCAGCCCAGACCCAAACAACACCAAGTCTCAGGTAGCAGTGCAGGCCACTTACATCAGTCTGGTGGGGGAGGCAGACTGGCTCACAGACATAGATTCAGGCCATGAACATCCGTAGGTTGTCAGGTAATAAAACAGTCCTCAGAAATCAACCCAGACTCCAGCCACATCAGGGCCACACAGTCTAGTGAAAGTGACTTTTTAGGAGCTGCACCACAAGCAATTTCTGGGAAATTGTTAAAAGTATAGGTTTTCCAGTCTGATGAATAGGATATACGTGCCAATGAAACTGCCTGAAGAGATTTGTGCACCACTTAACAATTGCAAATCACTAAGCTAGTCAATGGCCCTGGCAGGTGCCACTGCAAGGAGGGAACAGGTGATGAAGAGATGGGAGTGATGGAAGAGTAGGGCAGTGGGTGTGCTTTGGAGAGGAGCGGTGACATGACATTAGTGACGGGTGTGAGAGAGAGCAGAGGTTGATGGTGTATCGTGCTGTTGCCCATTGGGGTCCATGGGATTGTTTGTAGCAGCCTGGATCTTAAGGAGATGCAAACTCAAGCTCAAAACAAGCTGCCCCAGGAGGAGGATAACCCTAGCTCTGGGCAATGATGGATGCCCAAAATGAGGAACAGTCCACTTTCTAGAATGGACCTCCTTGAATTACCACAGTGTCCCATGATGCCACTGAGGTTCATGTGTGGGTCAGTGGCCCTGGTGTGACTGGGGTCCAGGTTGATGAATCAATCTCCTTGCTTTTTGCAGGCCTTTTAAATTTATTCATCTCATCCTAGCTTAGCCTTGGTGGATCAGAAACATAGAAAAAGACCCATAACTTAGCAGAATATAAGTTTGTAAAATGTAAATCCTTATGCATTTACAAATTACTTTGGTTTTATGGTGTATTGGCTCTTTTCATCATTATTTTCTTAATTTGAGCCCTTTTTTCTTTTTTAATTTGTCTTAGAGTTTACCAATCTCTTTCATCCTCTTAAAAACACAGGTCCTGGTTTCATTAATTCTTTGGCCTTTGTTTCTGTTTCATTAATTTATGTTCATAATTCATTGTTTCTTTCCATCTGCTTCTTTAGGATTACTTCTTTTTATTATTTTTCAAGATCGTAAGGTACATCAATAAGCTGTTTGAGTTTACTCTGATTTTTTAAAATGTAGGCACTCAGAACGATAAACTTTTAGTAATGCAATTGCATCATAGAAGTGGAGGGATGTTTTGTTTTCATTTTCATTTAGTTCTAGAAAGGTATTTTTTGTGTGCTCTTGATTTCTTCAATGACTTTTTATTGTTCATTAATTTATCTCCAAGAGTTTGTATATTTTGAATTGGTTCTTTTTCAAATTTTATTTCCATGTTGTCAGATAGAATACCAGAAGTTATTTATATTTTTGTTTGTTGTAATTTTTCTTTGTTTCTAAATATGTTGTCCACATTGGAGAAATACCCATTGCCTGCTGGGAAGAATATGTATGCTACAGTTTGGTGATAGAATACTCAGTATGTATCTGTTAAGTTCATTTGACCTATGATATCATTTAATTTCTCTCTCTTCTTTTTAAATTTATTTAAATGGACTACCCATTGGTGAAAATTGGGTATTGAAGTTACTCACAGCTACTTTATTTTTAAGGTATATCTATGGATTTATGTCAAATAGTATTTGTCTTACAGGATTAGGATACTAAGGCTTGATGTGTATATTTTTAGAACTGTAATGTCATTGAGGCAGAGGGTTATTGAGAAACATTATTTTTCAGATATTAGAAAAGAAATGTCTGCTTTTTTTCCCATTCACGTGGAGTGCTTCCGTCCCATCCTTTTCATTTTCTCAGTTTCTTTGTCTGATATGATTAAGTACTCTGATCATTGCAAGTTATGGAGAACATGTTTATTTTAGTAGACAATTCCAGGTTATTATTTCATTAGTGTGTAGAAGTCACATAAGCATAGGACATTATATATTCATACATAAGAAGCATAGAAAAAAGAATATACGCACCCTAGCTCTCCACTCACTTTCTATACTCATACAGCACAGATTTCACCCACAAGTCAGATGTGTTTCCCACATCAATTAACATAATAAAAACAAGATTTCATAAGCATGCTCACAGGGAAAACTAATCTAGACACTGCCTCCTTGGTACTTACTGTCTTCCCAGATGATTTCAGATATTGTGAAGTTGACAACTGAGATTATCACATACTCTAATGTAGTGTCTGTCATTGAAAGTGAGGTATGTTTCTTGTTAACAATTAAATAATGAATGCTATTTGCTAATCCAATCAATGTCATTTTATTGGAGAAGTTATATTTAAAAGCCACCAATATTTAAAAGTATTTTAGAAACATATGCATGGATTGATATTATATTGTTGATTTTGTATTCACTGTCCTACTTTGCATAACAAATAGCAAACACTAAAGTATCTTTTTTTTATTTTTTCTGTATCATCTTGGATATTTTTCTCCTTACAGTGTTCTCTGGAGGGTTGATGTTTAGCTTTTTCTTTAAAAAAAAAAAGTTATTGTAAGGTTTTGTTTCTCCTCTATTTATGATGAGTAGTTTTGTTGGGTATAGCAGTTTGAGCTACAATTTATCATCTTACAGAAACTAAAGTACATTATTTTAAGTTATTTTGCCTTTTAAAGTTTCAATTGATAAATCAATTGTTTTTCTAGTGGGCTTGATCTTACATGTGACTGATATTTTGATTATAATGTGATATGAAATGTATATTTTCTTGTTCTATCTGTTTGGCATTTTGTTTGCCTCATGTACCTAAGTGTGTATGTCCCAAGATTTGGGAAAATTTCTCTTATAATTTTCTTAAAAGTATTTCCTCCCTGGAGTTTTTCTCCCTTTACAATCATAATTCTTACATTTGGACTTTTCATGGATTCCCAAAAATTTTGTATGCTCTGTTTGTGTGTGTTTTCAGGAGGCAAACTATTTCTCATTTTCTTGATTGAATGATCCAATTCCTATACTTTGTTTTCAACTGTGATGCTCTGTCTTCTCTGTTATCCATGGTGTTGATAAGTCTTTTCACTGAGATTTTCATTAGATTTAATTAATTCTTCATTTCCAGTTACATTTTAGTTTGTAGTATATTTAGTGTTTCTTCCTCTTTATTAAATGCTATTTTAATTATCTTACCTATTCTCCTTTTATTCAGCTATTTGTATTTTCCTGGACTTTGATCAGGAATTGATTATGCTCATCTATAATTTGTGAGTTTTTTAAATTTTTTACATGTTTGTGATTGTTCATTTGAATTTTTTGTTTTGATTTTCATCAAGTTAAATTCATTATTGACCATTACTATGGAATTGGTGGTATTTGTGGGGGTACTATTGCTTATATTTTTGTGATGGGACCAGGGAGTCTGAAGTCATTGGTTATGGCTATTGATATGAGTTTCTGAATTCCTTGTTTTGAGTGGGCATGTGGGTCTTTATGTGCTCTAACCATTCTGTGTGTGAGTTTGTACCAGCTAGATGTTGGTTGCAGCTCAGTTTTTTTTTGTACACTTTGTTGATTTATGAATGATATAAATGAAGTGATTCCAATTCAAGCACAGAAAGGAATGGCATCTTACCTTATGTAGTGTGGATTGGGATGTAGTGAAGAGCTGGTAGGGTATGGCCTCAGTACTGAGGAGCAGGTTGCATTATTTAAGGGATCTTGAGGTTGTGGGGAGTTGAATATAGTAGTGTCCTCTGACCTTGTACAGTTGTATTTTATTTGTGTTCTATGGGATTTTGGCACACTTATCTTTACACAATGCATTTGATATAAATACAGCATAAATATAATATTAATAATAAAATAATTTGAGGGATTTTCTTTAATTTATGATTCTCTCATGTTCTTTAAAATGTATTATTGAAATGTCACATGCATACAGAAAAAGTTAAAATGATTTTACAAATTCATCTCATTCATGTTGCAAACATCATATTAAGAAAAAAATCACAGAATGGATGTCTCCACCCCAGGAGTATATGTACTATTTATCTCATTTTTATTACAATTCACATTCCAGGGTTAATTCATACTTCAGCTTTTTACACTTTAATTTAGTCTGGCTTGCAATTGAAATTTATATAAATGGAATCCAAAATTGTGAACTATTTTGTATTTGCTTATTTCACTTAATATTATGACTGTGACATTCCGTAACAGTGTTGTCTGCATTGATTTGTATTGAGAATATTATTCCATGTTGTGAATGTGCCTACATTTCTCTCTCCTCTATGAAAATCACAATATGTGTTTTTTAGACAGTGGTTATTTGAATACCACTGTGAATATTCATTTCATTATTTTTGGTGATCAGTGTGTACATATTTCAAACATATCTCTTAAAACATTATATAGTTATTTTTGATCATTCACTGTATCTGAAAATATGATTTAAACTTCAAGGCTTAACCATTTATATTACTAGTGAACTTATTTATTGTGATGGTTAATATTTATTGTCAACTTGATAGGTCCTAGAACCCCCTAGGAGATAAACCTCAGGGAATGTTTATGATGGATTATCTAGATTAAATTAGCCTCTGGGTGTACTTATAAGAGATTATATTTATTAGGTCAGTTGATGTGGGAAAACTCACCTTATATATGGGCAGCACTATTACCTGTACTGAGGTCATGAGCTCCATAAAAGAATAGAGCTGCCTGACCAATAGCATACATCACTCTAATTCCTGACTGCAGATGAATTGGAACCAGCTGCATGAAGCTTCTGCCTCTGAGACTTGGTTGCCATGATGTTCTGTACCCTCAAACTGTAGGACAAATAAAACCTCCTTTTTTCTTAAAATATTTTTGTAAGGATTATTGTCAAAATAACAGAAAAGTAACTACTTCAGAAAATTTGTAGCAGAAGGAGACTCATTACAGTGATAAAGCTGACCATGTGATTCTCCAGTCTTTTGAACTTGTTTGTGGGAAAAATGCAGAGATATTTGGCACTTAAGGCTAGAAAAGTCCTCACATGTAAGCAGAGCTAATGATCCAGATTGATAGGACCTTTAGAGACAAAACCCTGAAAGAAATGGAGTTTTAGAGAGGAGCAAGGAATTTTTTTCTGAATTGGGCTAGGGGAGCAGTTACATGATATTCTCATAAAGCATCTGGTTTCATCCTGCCAAGGTCCTGAGGTATTAGGTAAAGTTTAATTTAAGAGTAGGGGGCAAATAGTTTGGCAGAGCAAATTTCAAGACAATTTAACTTTCAGACTGTGGCATTATTACTGTTCACTGCTCTTATTTAGACCTACAATTTTAGAACTTATAAGGACATGGCTCATATTCTTTTCAAATGCCTCAGAACATGGTCAGAATAATCATAGCAAAACCCTGTTTATGATGTCAAGTGTGTGTGTGTGTGCGTGTGTGTGTGTGTGTGTGTGTGTGTGTGTGTGTGTGTGTCACTTTTCTCTGGTATGGTAAAATGCATGCCTAAGCATTTGAGGGAAAGAGGGTTTTCATTAGGCTTACATGCCAAGTGCTCAGTCCATAAGGCAGGGAAATGATGGTAGCTGGAGATGGATATACCTTTTTATATTTTAACCACACAGGAAGCAGAGACATAGAAATATTTGTGCTTATCTAGATTTCTCTCCTTTATGCAGTCCAGGACTAGAGACTGGAGAATCACATGGTCAGAATGGGTAGGCTTTCCAACTCAACTAACCTAATCAAGAAAATCTATCAGCATACCTGGAGTCTCTTCCCCCAGGTAATTTAAGGTCTTTTCAAAGTTGGAAGTTGAGATTAATCATCACAAACACTATGTCCTACAATTATTTTCTTTACCTACCCATATTACAATTTATTGTAAATATTATCAACAGAATTGTTTGTTTGTTTTTTAAGGTCCAAATACCAGAAAGACATGGAGGTTCATGCTTTAACCCTAAAACTGGGGAGGGCGAGATGCATCGATCTCTTTGAGCTCAAAAGTAGTTTTGGTTTACATAGAAAGTTCCAGGCCAGCCAGAAACCTCATCTTAAAGTGAACAAACTACTACAAATTCCAAAATTAGTAGCAAAGGTCCTTCTCCAAGAATTGTGGCAATTTATTTATTTATTTATTTATTTATTTATTTATTTATTTATTTATTTATAAAGTAAATAATGGATGTTCCTGCCAAGTGCCATTATGGACTAAGCAGGACTAGGCGACCTGCCCTTCATCAGCTCCAGCACTTGGGAGAATAGGCCCTGTGCCTTGCCCAGGAAGCACAGTAGAGTTGACCCCGTAGACAGGGGCATTGGCGAGCCAGTCCTTAGGGCATGAGAATGGGATAGCTGGTACTGCCTCCCTTATCTGAAGTGTGGTGAGCGGGCAAGGGAGAGATGCCCTCCCTCCTTGCCTCTACTGCCTCCAGCTAGCTGTCTAAGGAGCTGAGCCTCCCTTTTACCAGCTTCAGCACTATGGAAAGTGGGCCCTGTACCTCATCTGGATAAGCCGACCCTGTTGAGGGGGAGCTGGCCTTAAAAACGTGAGTGTCAGAGATATGCCCCTGCCCCTCATCTGCCCCTGCCCCTCATCTGCTGTATGGTGGCGTGGATGGGGGGGGGGAGACTCCCATGGAGGGAGTACCCCCCTCCATGCCTGTGGCAGGTTGTTGATGAGGGTGGGGTGAGTCAGCCCAGAAGTTGGGAGCATGGGAGAGCTGTCGCCACGACTTGTCTGTCTTGTGGTGGTGTGGGATGAGATGCCACCCTTATCCCTCACTGCTGCAACCTCCAGCAGACAAGGGAGCTGAACCTCCCTCTTACCAGCTGTGGCATTCAGAAAAGTGGGCCTTGTTCCTTGCCTAGGCAGCAGAATAGAGTTGACTTATTGAGTGTGGTGAAAGTGAACCACCGGAGAACTTGAGTTTGGGAGATCTGGCCTCATCCCTCAGAAGTCATATGGTGGTTTGGTCAAGGGAGAGACACCCTCTCCCCGAACTTGCCCCTCACCATCTGTGTCAGGTGGGAGAGCTGGCCTGGGAGTCATAAGAATGGGAGAGCTTAATACAGTTGTTTAACTTGAACTGTTTAGGGGGCCCCCTGGCAGTGGGATCTGGATCTGTCCCTAGTGCATGAGTAGGCTTTTTGGAGCCCAGTGCCTATGGTGGGACACCTTGTGCAGCCTTGGTGCAGGGGGGAGTGCCTTGGACCTTCCTCAACTGAATGTGCCAGGCTTTGCTGGCTCCCCCTGGAAGTCTTTGCCTTGGAGGAGGTGGGAATGGGGGGGGGGAGGCTGGGGAACAGGAGGAGAGAGGAGAGGAGTATCTGTGGTTGGTATGTGAAATGAATAAAAAATTTCTTAATAATTAAAATAGAAGAAAGATAAGAAGCAAGAAAAGATGGGGAGAAAATAGTAGGAGAACTGTCTCTTCTGCTCACCAGCTGCATCACTCAGCAGAGTGACCCCTGCACTTCTCCTGGGCAACACAGTAGAGCTGATTTTGCTGCTTTAGGTGTGGGGACAGCCAATCCCAAGGGCATGAAAGCAGAGAAACCAGCCCAGCCCCTTGATCATCACTGCAAGGAGTGAACTAACTAGGACAATGCCAGAAAGTTCACCCTGGTCATGAGGATGGGGTAGAGCTGGCAAGCTGACCAACCCTACTTCTATCTTGGCCCAGCACTAGGGTTATGAGTTGGCCCATCCCTATGATCCACCCCATCTATCATCTGCTAAAGCACATAAAGAGCCCATCTTGCAGGTCCAAAGCTTCAGGATCTCCATGACACAGGCAACAACAAGATATCCAAGAGGGGTACCAAGGAGGGCCCAGTATTGATAGTGTAGCAGAATCCAGAGGCCTCCAATTCGACCAATGACTCTTTGCAATGAACATTTGCAAGTAAAGATATATGGATAAAAGGGTTTACTGTGTGACTCTCTGTGTCACACTACAGCTTCCATAATGAGATCTTTCTTCCTTCATTTTTTCTCTTAAATATTATTTATTTTATTGTGAAGGATGTTGCAATGGCAGAGAGTGTATATGAAGTTACAAGAAAATGAATGGGATCTAGACTCATGATGTGGAAGACACAAAGAATAAATAAAAAGAAAAAAATTAAAAAGTAGGGAGAAAGGTGAATAATGATAAAAGTAGTGAAAGGAGATTTAATCAGTGGCCTCTCTAGGAAACACAAACAAAAATATTGATCAGTTTCCACTTTGGAGCATTGATCTGAGCTCTAGGTAGAAGCAGAGGAAGAACAAGGATAAAATGAAACGAAATATACTTAATAAAGTGTTCTTGGGTTAGATGTGGTCTGCTTTCAGTTGTCTGTGGGCCCAAGTAAGAGTCAGTGATTTTTCAGAAAAAAAAAAAACAAACAAACAGTTTTTAAGTGTCAGCTCTATGACCATTCCTTCGTCTTACTTTATAACCCTTTAAATTTTGAAATAGTATGAGAAATTTGAATTCAAATCTCTTTGGATGCCCAATGTCCTTTGTTCAAGGTTTTCTATTTGAGTCTCCTGAAAACACCCCAAATTGTGTTTGATAAATTTTCTCTAATATTTCACATTTCCTCCTGCTTCTTCTCCCCAATATTTCATAGTCTCTGAAGCACTCTGCTTTGTTCTACTGGTGCCCAGTTCCTAGTGTTATGAGAAGATGCTTCCTCAACACCCTTTCAGTTAACATCACAGACATACTTACCCATGTTTTCATGGCAGTCTCTCCAAGAAGAGCAGTCATGCAGCAATGTAAGTATTTGTCACTTCCTAAAGCAAGAAAGGGAAAGTGATCAGGAGGGAGACAAGGAAACTAAGTATGTAAGAACAAATTACCCCATTTTACTAAAATGCATTCTGAAAAGTTTCAGTCACGTTTCTTACTACCCAAGATATAGAGGTAGATTTATTTTATTTTTCTGGGTTATATAATCTAAAGTAAAGGCAACGTTCACTTGGTAGGTTGGACTGTTTTATGGAGGCCTTCCTTTATCCCAGTACACAGTGAGCCTCTGAAGTGGCCATTGTTATTTTAAAGTTTTTAATAACATGTTTCATAATGATGTATTTTGTTTATTGGGTATTGTGATTAAAAGTCATTCCAGTGTTATATATGTACTTAAATTTCACAACCTCATTTTCAAATTGTTATCACCAAACCCACATTGTATAGGTAAATAAGAAGCAGGTGACCAAAGCAGCTGCCATATGTACTCAGGCTTTCCAGCATTCAGAAGCTTAAGTCATCACTGCTATGTAATACAATTATTTAAACTCTATGGATGTGCTTACTACAGAACACTTAGAAATTAAACTCCTTAAACCTCTCTCCACTAACTTCTCATTATCTTTTCCTTGAGTGATTAGTCTCCCCTATTATTCTGCAGAAGGCTTTCTCCAGAAATCAGACAATCTGTTGACAGCCCTAGAAACTTGCTCAAACTTACATATAATCTGAAGCGAACTTCTAGCTTCAAACATCTGGTCTTTTGGTGTGTGTGTGTGTGTGTGTGTGTGTGTGTGTGTGTGTGTGTGTGTGTGTGTTTTTTGTTTGTTTGTGTGTTTGTTTGTGGTTTTTGGGATCAAGGACAGAGTCTTGGGTATGCTAGGCAAATATTCTAGGATAAAATCTAGACTCTGGTGCATGGCCATCAAATGTTCCAGCACTGAGCTATCTCTCCACCCTGTCTAAGGACTAATTTCAGAGAAGCAGTCTTGTGGCACAGGCTGGATCATCTTGCTGGTTCTTAGAACAAATAATAAAGCTTGCTGTAAGAAAAAACTCCAGCTCTACAGCTTCATACATGAGGCTGTTGAGAACAGGGTCCCACTGATATCACATTCTTGGAGTGAGAAAAATACAGCTGTGCTCTTCAGAATAAAGATATTCAAAAAGCTCAGTTGACCAAATGATCATCTCCACATGGGAGGAGTCAGAGTAGACCAGACCTGAAAACTTGAATTCTCGTATCTAAAAATGGGAACTCAAAATTTCCTTCTTGAATTATTTCTGATGTGCTCAAATCATGTCATCATAATTTGAGCATCCTTTACATTTTCTCATTCACAGAATTATAGTAGTATTATTTATTTCATAAATTTGTCAGAACACGTCATGTGATGCAGTAAATTGCAGGCTTCATGAATATAAAGTAGCTATAATCCAGCTGTTTCAGTGTCTCAGAGGAACTCAAAACTAAGATGGAACAAAACAAAAACCTGTCTACTTTTAGAGCTCTCATAAATGAAAGAAAAAACCCTCATCAGAATTCACCCATTGGATGGCTTATGTCTAACACTAGTGACTATTTTCCAGTACTACGTCATTACCTTAAAATAAGCAATAGCTTCCTGAACACAAATTATACAGTTTACATAAATGTAGCGGAGTTCTCAGAACACAAGTCTACCCCTTCAATAATGGGCATGATGTGTGTTACTTTTAATTTAATTTGAACAGTTACTAGAATGAGAAACATTCTTCCTGACATGAAAGCATACTTTATTTTCATAAGGAGAGAGGGCAGATTCTGATAGATAATAGGCATTGTTTGGAATTAAATTCTGGGTTCCAAGTGAGAAAGACCATTAGTGACCAAAGTTGGACTTTTCTTATTTCTCCTCCTTTGAGTCCTGACATGGAACAAAATATTTTTAATAGTCTGAGTTTTTTAACACACACTCTCTCTCTCTCTCTCTCTCTCTCTCTCTCTCTCTCTCTCTCTCTCTCTCTCTCTCCTGTTGTGTTTGGTTCTACCCCAAGTCTCTGGGTGGTGGGTGCCTCAGGTTAAAACAAACATGGGCTGGCCACTCCCACAAGTTCTGTCCAATCACTGTCCCAGCACATCTTAAAGTTTCTTATTGTCTCTACCCTAGCACTAGGAGATTTCCTGGCTCCTTTAACTTGCACATGTTTCCTAGATGGACATTTCCCAAATGCTAATGTTTCTTAATACAGTCAGGTTCTTTCTGACTTCTGGTCTTCATTCAAATAAATCAGATTACTTATCTGTGACTGCAAACATTTTGAGAGAAAGCAAACACGGTTCTACTTAAAGTTGTATTTATTTGATGTAACTTGTCTTGTATAAATAGCATAGCATAAGGTAATGAAGGATGATCTTATATATTATTCAGTCTCCTGTTGCTGTGAAAAGTACTTTAAGTGCATCAAGTTGAAAGATTAAAGATTTAGTTTGACTCACTGTTTCAGAGAATTCAATCTATGGTTTGTTGGATCCATCTTGTTAACTGAATGAAGGAACAATTAAAAAAAAGGTTTAGACCAATTTCTCTGATGGATATAGATTCAAAATTATTTACAAATCAAATTCAAGAACACTTTATGAAAGTCCTATATCAAACCAAGTTTCATTCCAGGATGGAAGAATGGCTTACCATATGCAAATTATAGAGACAGTACAATGCTGTGGGATGTTCTGTATGGCAAACGTGTTGCTCTGATTGGTTAGTAAATAAAACACTGATTGGCCAGTAGTCAGGCAGGAGGAAGTATAGGTGGGACAAGGAAGAGAAGAATTCTGGGAAGTGGAAGGCTGAGTCAGAGACACTGCTAGCCGCCACCATGACAAGCCACATGTGAAGATGCCGGTAAGCCACGAGCCACATGACAAGGTATAGATTTATAGAAATGGATTAATTTAAGCTATAAGAACAGTTAGCAAGAAGCCTGCCATGTCCATACAGTTTATAAGCAATATAAGTCTCTGTGTTTACTTGGTTGGCTCTGAGCGACTGTGGGACTGGCAGGTGACAAAAATTTGTCCTGACTATGGGCAAGGCAGGAAAACTCTAGCTACAGTACAACATGAAAATAACTTAGACAGAAATCACAAGATCATCTCAATAGATGCTGAAATTCATTTAACATAGTTTAGCATTCATTCCTGATGAAAATCCAAAACTATTAATAATAGAAACAATATACTTCAACCCACTACAGGCTATGTAAGGCAAAAAAAAAAAAAAAAATAGGTAACATCCCAGTAAAGGGGGGAAATTAAGAGTATTTCCTCTAAAACCTTCACTGAAAAAGGGTGCCTTCTCTCTGCATCCTTACTCAATACAGTACTAAACGTCTTAGCTACAACAAAAACATAAGAGAAGGAATGAAAGGGATACAAAAGAAAGGAAGAAATGAAATTGTCCCTATTTGCAGATTACATAATTCTGTACATTTCTCACCTTTGTGCTTGGACCAGAAGTTCCAGAGGAAACTGCAGGGGACTGAATATTTGCATGACCTGTTCCCCCAACCAACTCCCTCCCACACACACATATTCAAGTAAAATCAACTCAGTATGGCATATAGCTTTCAGGAATACTTACATATAAAATGTGGTTAATGAGTTTTTCCAAACATTTTTTTTGATAAGCTGTGTTAGGTAGTTGGGTCTTTGGGAGGTGTTTAATTTAAAGTGTTGGGTCCTTGTGAATATGATGAATTCCTTTGTAAAGAAGTTCTTAGAGATTTCTGACTTTATCATGTGAGGGATTATCTGGCTGAAATCCAGAAGGGGCCCACTGGCCTGGTGCTGAATATGCTGACATCTGGATCTCTGAATGAACACTCGAGGATTATATGTAATACATTTCCATTTTTTATTAACCTTTAATCTATCTGTTATGTCAGAGAAGCTGAATCTGAATAAGACGTACCCCACTACATGTCTAAGTTTTCTATAATTTAAAATAATATCTAAATAAATAAAATATGTCCTATCATTTTCTTCATCAAACATACAACCTTTGAAACAAAATTCAGTAATAGCTCCAGATATAGCATTTTAAGATTGAATATTAGTGAAATCTTTAAAAATGGCTATATTATTGCATAGGCCAGGATCTTGCAATGAACTGACAATGATTAAATGAGTTTTAATTAAACAAAGACGTTAAGAAATCATATGACTTTATCTCTAATATAAAAAATTAATTTCTTGTCTTAATTTCAATTAGTTCAGCAATTATGTACTTTTAATCAAAATGTTCACATAATTTCTTTGATATTGTGGGTATGATCTAAAAATTTAAGATGTAAGTATAATTACATCTAAAGTTAAAAAGTATAAAACGTATAAAAAGAATACATAAGGTGTAAAACATATATAAAATTGGCAGAAAAGTAAAACTATGTTTTCTAATATATATTCTTTTTAAAATTAAAATGAAGGCATTTTTACTACAAAGTGATAATGACTGGATTTTTTTAATTGCAAATAAGCAACAAAATTATAGAAAGCAAGGCTAACTAAAGAGATGATGAAGTGATGAGTATGCCATATACGCTGCTGACTATGGAGAGTTCCTGGACTGTGCACCTGGATAAACAGGGTGCAGAGTCCACACACCACCTGGGTTGAAAAGCCTGAAGCAAAACTAAGTGGTTATACAGTCATATTACAGTACTGTGGTAGCGAGAGAATTTCATCTGGGAAACCTCATTGATCTACTGAGAACCTTCTCCATCTAGTTCATATGGGAGAGAACAGATACTCTAACTTAGAAGAAGTTACAGCCAATAAGCTCAAAGGCAATAAAAAATATCAAAAGTGAATATTTAATTAACACACCAATGCTAGTATCTTATCTCAGGGGTGCAGCAACTGGAGACTCATGATTGTTTTTCCAGTGTTCCTGTGATTAGCTAGGGTCTGAGGCTCAGTGCTAATGCTCAACATCACAATAGAGGACAACAGTCATATTACCAGCTCAGAGACTAAACATAAAACTTGGAAGAGGTGGGGTAAATTGGATCAAAACATGCTGCATTCATTAACGTCTTGAATAATCAACAAAGATATATTAAAAACTTTAAAATCCAAAGTATTGTTCTAGTGATTATTCATCCCTTTTTATGAGATTCTAAGCTCAAAAAAGTCAGTTCTATCATGTTAGGCCAGGAAATTTCTACTCACGTAGCCTGGGAAGAATCATTATAAAAGGAAGTGTTAAGGGACAAGTGTCTCTGACAAGTATCAACACTTCTTGATCGAAAGTCAAGACTGATGAAAGCTCTAAGAGGAGTAAATGTCACAAAAATATTTTGAAGGTGATGGTATGCTCTAGGTAATAAAAATGCTTTAATAGACATAAATAGGTAGATAGACAAATAGATTGATGGCTGAGAGATAAATCTCAAAACTTGTCACAAAACTTGAAATACATGCAGTTATTATATGTTAATTATACTTCTCTTTGTACTGTACAAACTACACTATTGTCTTTCTTTAGTCTTCTGGGAGAAGAACCACCTTCATGTGCTCTGGGACATTTATCCTTATACCTGTGATTTAGGACAAGATGTAGATTGTTTTAACGAAAGTGTCTCCTTGCTACCATGAACAGCAGCCTGTCCCTTGGCTGCCTCCTGGGTTGAGATACTAAAACAGAAGACACAGCAAAGGACACTGCTGTTCTGGGAACTAATATTCATTCCACAGGCATCTGTGGCATGTCTGTTTTCTGAAATGCTACCTGGCAAGGCCATTATTTTGGCTTTTATCCAACTTCCTCCATAATTCGGTTCTATCCACATCTAAAGTCCACGGTTTCCTTCAACATCATCCACCACATAATGACAAGAAGAAGATTCTTTGAAGCCCTGACACTATCATTAGAAGGCATAAAGCCCTGAGCACAGGCTTTTGTGTATCACCGGACACTTGGTGATGCCAGTGACAATGAATACCAATGATTCTACTTTGTGTATTTCTGACACCAAAGAAGGAACATGGAAGGCATGGATATGGGCAAGGTTCTTTTCTGTGTGGATGAGAATGTGAGCTTTCTTGAGTCAGAGTAGGTCCTGTCACACAGAAGTCTCTAAACTTCCTTTCACTTAGGAAGGTTGATGATGGAAAGCTAGTAAGGATTAAGGCCACTCACATGGATAGTCCCAAGATAAAGAGAAGGAGGACAGACTTTTCTCAGCAGTGTATTACCATGGTGGGACAAAAATATGCCTCATCCACCATGAAGACTTATTTTTAGATCATTACTCAAAATTATCCAAATAATGTGTTTTTCTTTTAAAACATGATTTCACAGAGGATACTAGTTTACATGGTACCACTAACAAGAGATCCTGAGAGCTGCTTCCTGATTAAAGAAATCCATTTCTGGACCCTCAGAGGAATGCAATTATGCATATTTATGTAAATCAAATGCAAATCACCTTGAAAATAAAGTGTGCAAATGATAAGAGCAATGCTCCCAAGCTGTGACTTGTCAGTCTGAAGCTGTTTAGTGGGAAAGGATGCAAACCCCAGTGTAAACGGAAGCTGAATTATGGAGGAGAAATGTCTCCTACATGATGTTTGGAAATAATTAGATTTGGGGCAGATAAGAAGTCTTTGCATCTAAAAGGATCAGAATGTCTCTCTAGTTATACTGAATACTAAGCAATATAGCCAAGTCAATGTGGCTTTGAGCATTTAGAGAGAACTTGAGTGTGTTATTAATGAGCTTCTACTTTTCTGCCAGTTATAGTCCATACCACCCCTGATACTGTCTTCATCTTCCTAGGTCTCACTTTCCCCATTTGTAACACTGTGGAGAAGATGAAATGAGTTCATCTGCAAAGCCTGGACCTGTACCACTCCAAATACTTTTATTTGTAGTCAACAACTGCTGTGGGATGTTCTGTATGGCAAATATGTTGCTCTGATTGGTCAATAAATAAAACACTGATTGGCCAGTGGCTAGGCAGGAAGTATAGGCGGGACTAACAGAGAGGAGAAAAGAAAGAACAGGAAGGCAGAAGGAATCCATACCAGCCGCCGCCAGGACAAGCAGCCTGTGAAGACGCCGGTAAGCCACCAGCCATGTGACAAGGTATAGATTTATGGAAATGGATTAATTTAAGCTATAAGAACAGTTAGCAAGAAGCCTGCCACGGCCATACAGTTTGTAAGCAATATAAGTCTCTGTGTTTACTTGGTTGGGTCTGAGCGGCTGTGGGACTGGCAGGTGACAAAGATTTGTCCTGACTGTGGGCAAGGCAGGAAAACTCTAGCTATAAACAACTATTTGTAGCTTCCTCTTCTTAAATCTATTGCAAGAATTGACTAGTATTGTCCATTGTTTACACAGACATATGCAAGACATCCACACTGATAACAGAACTGCAGACAGATACATGGGGACTGCCATAATCTCTGAGGAATATTCACAGACAAACAACAGGCTTGAAAAGGATTTCAGGGAAAAATCAGAACTCCAAATCTGAAAATGATTTCTCCTAGCCTTCAAGGGACAAACAGCACACCAGAAGAATATGATCAAAGGGGCCTGCTTTCTTCATAATCAAACTAAATTCACAACAGTTGAGCCCATCACACTATTCTGTTGCCCTTCCTTCTACAGATGTTCCCTGTGTAGAGGTTCATTGAGGATGAACTCACTAATCTCAAAGTTGAGTGGGCAGCCTACTATGTAAAGAGCCAGAGTCTGTGAAAGCAAAGCTCCAGGACACATCAACTGCTATCATACAGAAAGTAGTAAAAAATGTAAATGAAAAACTATCTTGTTCTAGAAGGATGTAGTCCTTTGAGTCCAGAACTGGCCTATCATTTGTAAAGTATGCCTTGGTCTGCAGAGCTCACTCTCCCAATGAGTGTTTCTGGTAATCAGAAATTTACTACTTGCTTTACAAACATGAATCAGGAGTCTAGAATCAGCTGCGTGCAGACCCATTCAAGGACCTGAGAAATTGACAGACATACCTGAAGAAGCAGTTTAATCAGTCATTTATATCAGTGGTAGAGGTTATATACAATGATGAATCTCAACCAAAGCAGCTTGGCTCTCTCCATGTTCAAGGAGACATTACACCTAATGACACATTAGTCTTGATGGCCTTCGGCAGGTAGAAGCCAGGCATGCTGTGAAACTTCTCACAATGCACTAGACCTCACCAATAACAAAGATCAACCTAGTCCCAAATGTCAATTATGTCAAGGTTGAGATTTGTTGACCTGTAACAAGGAAGAGTTATCTGAGATTCTTAGAAACTTATACATACCCTTAAATAAACCATAATAGAGCAGAAAGAAAGTTAAACTTAAAATTTAAAATTTGGGTGGTGAGCCTAGCCTTTAATGGCTGAGCCATCTCTTCAGCCAGGTGTGGTGACACATGCCTTTGATCCCAGCATTCAGGAGGCAGAGACAGACAGACTCTGTGAATTCGAGGCCAGCCTGGTCTACAAAGCGAGTTCCAGGACAGCTAGGGCTGTTACACAGAGAAACCCTGTCTTGAAAAAAAAAAAAAAAAAAAAAAAAAAAGAAACAAAAAAAAAATTACATTACATGAGATTAAAAGCCAAAATAGTGAGAAGAGGCCTCAGGGAGGAGGAGGGGAAGAGGTCTTGTTGGGGAAACAGATAACAGAATTGATGTAATACAGGATAACAGAAGGCATTTAATATGAAAAGGAATTACGATAATGCTGGATGTTAAAGGCTTAGGTGAGGATGTCGGTAGAAACACGGGAAAGAGATGAGGTGAGCAGATTAACCAAAACAATGGATATCTGGAACAAATGAACAAGCAAAAAAACAAAACAAACAAACAAAAAAACCAAAACCAAAAACCAAAAAACAACAACTTTATAGAAACCTATTACTTTGTAAATTATTATTTTTACCTAAAGAGGGCCTGGGCGGAGGGTTTGACCAGATATAACCTGTACGGGTATACAATGCTTGCCCTAGAAAACATGGGTTATTAGGCAAAAATCCTAATGCCAGTCATAAGATATTTCATTACAACTTACTGGTCAAGAGAGCCCAAGGTCTCTGAAATAACACAGGCCATTCTATTGTTCTTGCTTGACTACTATAACTAGATGTTAATTACTTATTGCTAAAGATACCACTCACTAGTATTACTTGATAGAGCAAAATACATGTGGAATTGACTGAAAAAGGTCTTCCCTAATGCCAAGCCTTTATAATGCTGGAAGGTATTATGCAGGCTGCTGTGTCATAATGACAGTTGTACCCTAGAAACTATAAAACCTACCTGCTAAGCAAGAAGTAGCCATTGGTACAATGCTGATTTGTGTGGGGGCAATGATGTACTTTTTGTTAGATCTGAAGCATGATCAACAGGAAGTAATTCGTGGCTGGCACTGTAAAGTTGGTAAAACAAAACAAACAATGGCTTCAGAGTTTGTAGGACCTAAATGGTAGATATAGTCAATGGATAGATGCTAGAGAGAGGAAAAGACTTTTGTGTCAGGGGATGAGGCCAGTGTAGACTTACCATGCACTGAAGGATTGGTCCACACTGAAGAGTTTATAGGAAGTACTAATTGGACTTAGTGAGGTAGAACAAGATGAAAAGGGGGAAGAGGAGGAGGAATAATAATAATAGCAATAGCAACAAAAAAATAAAGAAGACAGCAATGAAGATGATGACACATGAACTTGGAGGACATGTTAGGCATGAATGAGGGGAGTTTGAGTGGGGGAGTTCGTGTAGATATAATCAAAACATTGTTATCATGTATAAAATAATCAAACATGAGTGAAAAATATCAAAAAGGATAGAAAATTCGAGTCACATATAATTTAAGTTTCTTTTTTAAGTTTAAATAAAAATCAGAAATGTAAATGACTGAAAAGTACCTTTCACTTTTGTGGCAGACAGAATGCACATATCCAGATGTTTAACTCACTCTTACTGTCCTCACAGGAAATGTTGGACATTTTAAAGAGGCGAGAGAAAGCCTGGCACGTCAGAAAAATAGCATTTCTGAAGGGTCAGGAAACCCTACAAAAACACACTTGACTGCATCAGTGAAAATAATGTACAATAAATAAAAACTGGAGTGAGCTACCACCAGAAATCTTTTCTGAACAGCTGAAGTACAGTGACTGCCCAGCACTCACACTAGACATGATGTACAACAAATTCATACACTGACCACTGGGAAAATGAATAGAAGTTTAATGTACATTTTTAAGATAAATATGAAAAAGTCATGAAGCAAATATTACACTGTTTCTGTGCCCAATGTGTTTGTGTAGAGGAGAAAGGTACATAGAATTCATTCCATTCATGCTGATAAAAAAATGACAGTCAAAACAACGACTTTCAATAATGAATAGAATAAGCCATATTCTCAGTAAAATCATGACAAAGAGCAATGGTACAAACCATTAGTCATAGCTCTTGGAACGAAGAGGTAGGGGAATCTCTGTGAGTTCAAGGCCAGCTTGGTTTAAATAGTGAGTTTCAGGCAAGATAAGGCTATCCAGTGAGACCCTTTCTCAAAATAAAATAAGCCGTGTAATTGATCATCCTCATTTTAAATCAATATATTTTCATTTTAGGTGAACTTTCATGGCCCTTTGACTGTTATCAATAGCAATTTATCCATCTCTCTGGAACTGAATTCCTTTTACCTGAAGGCCTGATTTCCTCTTCGTGGGCCCCACTTATCTGTCCACATAGCTGTCCTCACTCATCTTATATGGAGCTTGTGTATAAAGCTCCATCCTCTTTTCTTAGCAATCTTGATAAATCTCATTCCTGGTTCCCAATCTGTACTTGGGTTCTGAGTGTGTAAGAATGTGAATACAGTCTTTTGTGGGGGTATCTTTGTGGATTTCTGTGGGCCTCTTTAGCACTTTGTTTCTTCTTTTTCTCGTGTGGTCTTCATTTACCATGGTCTCCTATTCCTTGTTCACCCTCTCTGTTCTTGATCCAGCTGGATCTCCCACTCTCTTTCCCTCTACCCTCGCCCTTCATTGCTCCCACTCATGTCCAGGTTGTTCATGTAGATCTCAGCCATTTCTCCATCATTGGGCGATCCCTGTGTCTTTCTTGGGGTCCTGTTTTCCAGGTAGCCTCCCTGGTGATGTGAGTAGCAGTCCAGTCATCCTTGTTCCACATCTAGTATCTTCCTATGAGTGAGTACATACCATATTTGTCTTTTAGAGTCTGGGTTAACTCACTCAGGATGATTTTTTCTAGATCCATCCATTTGCCTGCAAACCTCATGATGTAAAAAAAAAAAAACCACACACACACACACACACTCAAGTAATAATGATAAACATAAAGAAAAAACAATGACATTATAGAATTTGAAGGCAAATGGATTGAACTAGAAAAAAAATTATCCTGAGTGAGGTAACCCAACTCAGAAAGACCAACATGGTATGTACTCACTTGTAAATGGATATTAACGGCAAATAAAGGGTAACCATGCTACAAAAAAACAAGAAATGTGAATACAATCTCTTATTAATTATATGTACTTCATCTCTGTCACTAGGCTTTCTCAAACAAATGTGTTCTTCTCTAAATTACTATTTAATTAAAGGGATCTTTGAAGTTGTACCCTCAGGTTCCCCTTTGAAGGACACTTGTTTTTTGACAAAGTAGTGTAACAGTACAAGACACGGGAGAGGCTCCTCCATCTTGTATTCTTGCGGAGGCCATTTCAGATTTAACTAGAATTTGATGTCCTTGATGGAGAATCCCATGGAAATTACCCAACTGTATTCTAGGAAGCCAAGGTCAACTTATCTTAACTTCTGCTAAATTGCCTGCTTGTGCAAACCTCCTCTTCTAGATAACTGTTTATCTTAGCCCCTGATAAATCGCTTGCTTACATGAAGCCATTCTGTAGCTGCCAAGTGAGATGCTGGCACATGGTTTCTGTCTACAAAAACACTTGTTTTGGACACTCAGTGCTATACTTAGGACCTGAATGTCTAAGTGTGGTCCCAGCAGACTGGAATAAAGACTTTCAACTGGCTATAAACTGTGTTTCACTAGTCATTTCTGGTGGACTCCCCCTAAGAAGTAGCACAACTGCATTGCTTTGCTTTCTAAAATGATTGAAAGCTGTCTTCCTAAATTACAGGGATCAGATCACACCTTTTCTCACAGGCTCATTTTCAGTTACTTTCTTATTCTCTCACATCTCTGTCATACCTACTTTATTTGTAGGAAATAAGGATAGAAGTAATTTCTGAGTGACAGATTTCAAATTTCTATGGTCATGTACAGCTATCTCTAATGTAAATGATAATCACATTGCTTTCTAGCAGAATGACTTACAGAAAAATCTCATTTCTCATCGAACAACACAAATTAAAAACAAGAACAACTGATCCTGGAAATCCACAGGCCAGCCTAACTAAAGAAAAGGATAGGCTAACATCTTACCTTCACCTGTCAGTCAGCTCCAAATCCAGCCCCCCAGCCTTCTTGCCTTATCCCAAGCTCTGTAGCAGACCATCTGCTGCATATTCTCTCCTCCCCTACCCTCTTCTCCAGTGGATCACAAAGATCTTTCCCTCCAAAATCCCTCCTGACTCATGGCTTTATCCCAGATCCCAACTCTAGGAGACACTCCCTGAAAACCCACCAGGGAAGCAGGTAGGCAAACTGCAGATCTTCATCTCTCTCTCCTCTCCAAATCTATTTGCCAGATCTCATACCCATCTCTGTGGCAGACCACCCACTGGGGCTTCCCCTTCCTCTTTGCACCCATCTCCACTGACTCTCACAGATCTTCCCTCTCCAAACTTCTCTCCCCAATCACTACTTTATCCACACCCTACATAAGCTGGCATTTCCTAGGAACTCACAGACCATTTCTGACAATTGCAGTCCAAAACCTAATTTTTTTGTTTTGTTTATTTAATTATTTATATTTAATAGATGTGGAGGGCACATTTCATCACAAAATATCTAAAGGAAAGTGAATACATTAATTTTTCAAATTCCAAGTCCAGTGTTCTCTCTGGTCAAATTAAATCTATGTGGGTGACTTTTGTCTGAGACAAAACAAAGGCTCATTAGCAGATTTAAGAATCCTAAGCAATATAGCTTAGACAGATACAGCCATTATATACTTGCATTCTTTTTTTAATTTTTTTATTTATTTTTTATTTTACAACACCATTCAGTTCCACAAAATAGCCACAGATTCCCCTGTTCTCCCCCTCTCGTCCCCCCCCCCCTCCCCCAGCCCACTCCCCATTCCCACCTCCTCCAGATCAAGGTCTCCCCCGAGGACCGGGATCGACCTGATAGACTCAGTCCAGGCAGGTCGAGTCCCTGCCTCCCAGACCGAGCCAAGCGTCCCTGCATAAGTCCCAGGATTCGAACAGCCGACTCATGCAACGAGCCCAGGGTGCAGCACCACCGCACAGCTGCCTCCCAAACAGATCAAGCCAATCGACTGTCTCACCTATTCAGGGGGCCTGATCCAGTTGGGGGCCCCTCAGCCTTTGGTTCATAGTTCATGTGTTTCCATTCGTTTGGTTATTTGTCCCTGTGCTTTATCCAACCTTGGTTTCAACAATTCTCGCTCATGTAAACCCTCCTCTTTCTCACTAATTAGACTCCCAGTGCTCCACCAGGGGCCCAGCCGTGGATGTCTGCATCCAGATTCCCCAGTCCTTGGATGGGGTTTATGGCACAACTATCAGGGTGTTTGGCCATCCCATCACCAGAGTAGGTCAGTTCCTGCCATCTCTCGACCATTGCCAGCAGTCTTTTGCGGGGGTATCTTTGTGGATCTCCATGGGCCTCCCTAGCTCTCTGCTTCCTCCCCTTCTCATGTGGTCTTCATTTACCATGGTCTCCTATTCCTTGTTCTCCCTCTCTTTTCTTGCATTTCTTCATAAATCTTTTTTAATAAGAAATTTTTAATTCATTTTACATACCAATCACAGCTCTCTTTCTCCCCCACCCCAACCTTCCCCCACAACGCACCCCCCATTGCTTCCTACAAAAAGGTAAGGCCTCCCATGGGGAGTCAGCAGAGCCTGGTACATTCAGTTGAGGCAGGACCAAGCCCCTCCCCCTGCACCAAGGCTGTGCAAGGTGTCCCACCATAAGCAATGGCCTCCGAAAAGCCAGCTCATGCACCAGGGATAGATCCGATCCTACTCCCAGGGGCCCCTCCAAAGCCTTATTCTTATACTGAACTATGGGGCTAGCTGTGGTCATCAGCTGTGGCCACTCAGCAGTCTCTGCCATCATTAAAGGGGAATAAACAAATCCTGGTGGGACCGTGGTTCCATCCCTCTCACAGACTCCCTCAGCCTCCACTAAACCTAGTCCCATTACTAAGCATCAGCTCCCAATACATAGAAATACATTTTACCTGAAATCTCAGTGGCCACACTGATCAGGACCCCAGAAGAATTTCTGAACAGTAAACACACAGCCACTGTTCTCTCCGAAGAAACAGAGAAGGCTGTAGCTAGAGTTTTCCTGCCTTGCCCACAGTCAGGACAAATCTTTGTCACCCGCCAGTCCCACAGCCGCTCAGACCCAACCAAGTAAACACAGAGACTTATATTGCTTACAAACTGTATGGCCGTGGCAGGCTTCTTGCTAACTGTTCTTATAGCTTAAATTAATCCATTTCCATAAATCTATACCTTGCCACATGGCTGGTGGCTGGTGGCTTACTGGCGTCTTCACATGCTGCTGGTCATGGCGGCGGCTGCAGTGTCTCTCTGCCTCAGCCTTCTGCTTCCCACAATTCTCCTCTCTCCTTCTCCCACCTACTTCCTGCCTGGCCACTGGCCAATCAGTGTTTTATTTATTGACCAATCAGAGCAATTTGACATACAGACCATCCCACAGCACTTCCCCTTTCCTTTTTTTTAAAAAAGGAAGGTTTTAACTTTTATACATCTCCAAAGCCAGCTTGGTATATTTGGGAATTTGGGCATAGCTTCTCTTACTACTTCCTGCTGGAGGGGGGCGCTGTATCTTATGGGGACACAGAAAATTTTAGGATCATGGAGTAGTCCGTGAGACCATATCGTCTGAGCCAGTTGCCTTGAAACGATTCTGGATGTTGGACCATCTGGGCCATGGTGTCATCGGAGACCTTTCAGGTGGTCTTGGCTGGTCAAACCTGATGTATCTTAATCTGGAACAAATCCATAGCTGGCTTTCTGTAGAAACAAAATCAGAGCCTCTTTTCCAAAGCAACACATCCTTATAGCCAAATTTTGAAGTCAAGGTACCTTTAAAATACACATTTTGGCATAACTTAACAGCTTTTGCAATCAAATGTTTTTCTTCAGTTACAAATATCAAAGAGAACATAATCCAGATTCTCTGTGTGGTAGCCATCTTTATGTGGCTTATGTTTTATATTACCTTGAGCCTATTGCTTTAAACTGCACCCTTTAAAGCCTGAAACGGTGCTGTGGCTGCTGGCTCCGCCCACTTCAGCTTCCCAACATGGCGGTGGTACGTTTTCCGCCAGCTCTGGGAGCCATCGTGGGTCTGTGCTTTTATGCAAGCAGCGTGTAGCCCAGAAACCTCTTTTTGTTTTGTACTAGCAAAGGCTAAATCCACACGCAGCTTAATGTGCCACTTGCAGAGGCCTCATTCCCGCCATACTGCAGACTGAGCTCGCACGCTAGGAACCCGCCAGTAGCTCAAACCGGCAGACTGCTGCTCATTTGAGAGAGACAATTAGGAACTGTTTTTAGCTCTGTTTTAGAATCTTTTTTTCTCAGGTTTTAGGTGGAAACTCTTGCCAACACGTTGGGCCCCATTTGTAGCTAGAGTTTTCCTGCCTTGCCCACAGTCAGGACAAATCTTTGTCACCGCCAGTCCCACACCCGCTCAGACCCAACCAAGTAAACACAGAGACTTATATTGCTTACAAACTGTATGGCCATGGCAGGCTTCTTGCTAACTGTTCTTATATCTTAAATTAACCCATTTTTATAAATCTATACCTTGCCCCGTGGCTGGTGGCTTACCAGAATCTCTACATGCCGCTTGTCCTGGCGGTGGCTGCAGTGTCTCACCCCAGCCTTCCGCTTCCCAGAATTCTCCTCTCTCCTTCTCCCACCTACTTCCTGCCTGACCATTGGCCAATCAGTGTTTTATTTATTGACCAATCAGAGCAATTTGACATACAGACCATCCCACAGCAGAAGGCAACAGAAACCAAGGAATCAAACAACCACCCAACAAAGACAAGACCAGATATTAACATCTAAACTTGCAGTCTTCCCAAACCCACGTGCCTTGAGGCCTGGGTAAAATCACAATAATAGCCCTGATGGTACATCTCCATTATAACCAAACAAAACCATACTACAGCAGGCCCTGAGTATTGCAACATAGTTGAAGTACAAGAAAAAGACCTAAAAATAGCATTCATGAATATGATAGAGGTCCTTAAAAAGGAAATCAATAAGTCCCTTAAAGAAATCTATGAAAACACAAACCATGGAAGAAAATTAATAAAACAGTCCAAGGCCTAAAAGTGGAAATAAAAATCAATACAAAATCCCAAACCAAGGGAAATCTGGGAATGAAAAAAATTAGGAACTTGAACAGGAACCTCAGAGTTAAGTCTTACCAGTAGAATACAAAAGATATAAGAATCTCAGGCATTGAAGACACATTAGAAAAGATAGATACCTAGGTCAGAGAGGCTTCACCACAGGGGATCCTGGCAAAGATGGGGATGAAGAATTTTAGGAGCCAGATGGTTGAAAGGCACCACAAGAAAAATGACCGAACCAACTCACCTAGACTCACAGGGTCTCATAGACTGAAACAACAACCATGGGGCCTGCATAGGCCTGACCTAGGCCCTCTGCATATATGTTACAATTGTGTAGCTTGGTCTTCACATGAGACTCCTAACAATGGGAGCAGGGGATGTCTCTCACTCTGTTGTCTACTTTTGGAACCCTTTCTTCCTACCTGGCTGCCTTCTCTAGCCTTAATAGGAGAGGAAGTACCTAGTCTCACTGTAACTTGATAATAAACCATTGCTTGCTAATATCCTTGGAATGCCTGCCCTTTTCTAAGAGAAACAGAGGAGAAGGAGTGAATGTGGAGGGAGAGAACAGGAGCAGAAGAGGGAAGGAAAATTATGGTCAGGATATAAAATTAAAAATAAATAAATACCAAAAAGAAAATGTTAAAAGTAAATAGTAGTAGTAGTAGCAGCAATAATAAACAAACAAACAAACAAACATCAATCAAATAAATAAATAAATAAATCCAGGAAATCTCAGAAAATATTTTTAACAAAATCACAGAGGAAAATTTCCCTAACTTAAAGAAGGAGATGCCTATCAGAGTAAAAAAGTATACAGAACACCAAATAGATTGGACAAGAAAAGAAAGGCCCCTCAACAAATAATAATCAAAACACTAAAAATAAAAAAAAATAAAAATCACAACAGAAGAAGACCAAGTAACATATAAAGTCAGGCCTATTATAATAATACTTGACTTCTCAATGGAGACTCAGATGCCAGAAGGTCCTGGGCAGGTGTTCTACACTCTAAGACCACTGATGCCACCCCAGACTACTATATCCAGCAAAACTAGCAAGCATAATAGATTTAGAAAAGAAGATATTTCATGATAAAAACAAATGAGCAATAACTGTCTATAAATCTAGTTATACAGAAGATATTACAAAGAAAACTACAACCTAAAGACATTAACCACAGGAAGAAAACATGGGAAATAAATGTAATAAATTCAAGAACACACAAGAAATGAATCATCTTGGACTAACAAATCAAAAGAGGGGAAACAGACACACACACACACACACACACACACACACACACACACTTGCACAACACAACAAAATCACAGGCATCAAGAAAGGGCTTATCTCTCAACATCAATGGTATCACTTCCTCAATAAAAAGACATAGACCAACAGAATGGATATAAAACATGATCCATCCTTTAGTTGTACATAAGAAACATACCTTAATAAAAGAGTTGAAAAACGTATTCCATTAAAATGCCCATAAGAAGAAAGCTAGTGTAGCAACTTTAATGACTTAAAAAAGAGACTTCAAACTAAAACTAGACAGAAGAGGTAGGGAAGAACACTACATACATATCAAAGAAAAAGTCCACCAAGAAGACATTGTAATTGCTACCATCAAGAACCAAACTCAAGAACACTGAAGTTCATAAAAGAAATATTACAGCTTAAATCGTGTATTGACCACCACACATTGATAGTGAGAGACTTCAATACTCCATTCCTGACAATTGATAGGTAATCCAAACAACAATCTAATGGATAAGTGCTGGAGCTAATTGAAATTATGAACAAAATGGACCTAACAGATATTTATTGAACATTTTACCTAAACACAAAAGAATGTAACTTTTTCTCAGCACACCATGGAACTCTTTCCAAAATTAACCACATAGTTGGACACAAAGTCAGTCTCAAAAGACACAAGAAAATTAAAGTATCTGATGACCATGAATTAAAGCTGGATACAAACAATAGAAACAGCAGAAAGCTGAAAAACTCACAGAAGCTACCCAACGCTCTACTGAATGGAAAATGGGATGAGATGTATATTAAAGACTTTCTAGAATTAAATAAAAATGAATGCACAGCATACTTGGTACACAATGAAAGTGATTCTATGAGGCAAATTCATAGCATGAAGTGATTTTATAAATAAAATTGGAGAGATCTCATACTAGCAACTTAACAACATGCCTGGAAACTCTAGGACAAAAAGAAGAAATTGCATGCAAAAGGAATAAACTGCAAGAAATAATCAAACTCAGGTCTAAAATTAATACTATAGATACAATAAAAAGAATCAATGAAGCAAAGAGTTGGTTCTTTGAGGAAATCAATAAGACTGACAAAACCTTATCTAAGTCAACTAAAATTTGGAGAGGGAATTTCCAAATAAATAAAATTAGAAATGGAAAGGGACACACAAAAACAGACATGGAAGAAATCTAGAGAATCATATAGACATACATTAAAAAGCCTATAGTCCACCAAATTGGAAAATCTAAGAATGATGCCTAATTTTCTTAATACCAACACTTACCAAAATTAAATAAATATCAGATAAACACTGTAAACAGACCTATAAACTCTAGTGAAATTGAAGCAGTCATTAAAAGTCTCCCACCCAAAGAAAGGCTCAGGGCCAAATGGTTTTAACACAGAATTCTACCAGATATTCAAAAAAGAATTAAGGCCAACATTCCTCAAATTATTCCACAAAATGAAACAAAAGGGGCATTGCCGAATTCATTTTATGACAACACCAATAACAAGATATCCAAACCACATAAAGACCAAACAAAGAGCATTACAGACAATTTTCCATTAAAAACTTAGATGCAAAAATTCTCATTAAAATACTTGCAAACCAAATCCAAGAACACATTGAAAAAGATCATCTACTGTGACCATATGCTAGTGATACAAGGATGGTCCAAAAGAAGTAAATCAATAAATGTAACCCACCATATCAACAAATTGAGATACAAAAATCGCATAATCATCTCATTAAATGCAGAAAAGTCCTGTGACAAAAACCAAGGCCACTTTATTATCAAAGTCCTGTAGAGACCTGATAGGCACATAATCATTGTAACAGAAGCAGTTTACAGAAAGCCCACAACTAACATCAATTTAAATGGGGTAGATCTCAATCATTTACACTTAAATCAGGAATAAGACATGGTAGTCTACTCTCTGAATACTTATTCAATATAGTACTTGAATCTTAACTGGAGTAAAGATACAACTGAAAGAGATCAAGAGGATACATATAGGAAGGTATGCAATCAAAATATCTATATTTGAAGATGATATGATAGTATCAAAAAAGTCCTATAAGAAATTCTACCTGCTAATAAACACATTCAGCAAATTAGCTAGATACAAAATTAATTCACAAAAATCAGTAGACCTCATATATACAGATTACAAACATACTGAAAAAGAAATTATGGAAAAAATTACCTTTCAAAATAGACTCAAATAATATAAAATATCTGGATGTAGCTCTAACCAAGAAAGTGAAAGACTTGTATGATAAAAACTTCAAGTTTTTGAAGAAAGAAATTGAAGAAGATATCAGATGATGGAAAGAGCTCCCATGCTCATGGGTCAGTAGGATTAATGTAGTAAAAATGATCATCCTACTGAAAGCAATCTGCAGATTCAGTGCAATTCTCATCAACATTCCAACATAATTCATATGGGAGGACAAAAAAAATGATAGCTAAAACAACTTTGAACAATAAGAAAACTGTTGGAGGTCTCAGTATTCCTGATTTCAAGTTATACTACAGAGCTAGAGTAATTAACCACATAGTTTTGACATCAAAAACAGACACATTGATCAATGGAATCAAATCGAAGATACAGACATAAATCCTCTCACCTATAAACATTTGATTTTGAAAAAGAATCCAGAAATACACACTGGAAGAAAGGAGCATCTTGAACTAATTTTGCTGCTCAAACTGGATTTCTGCAAGTAAAAAAAAGACAAATATATCCATACTTATTACCCTGCAAAAAACATAAGTTTATATCAAATACATCAACTTAAAACCAAGTACACAGAAATTGATAGAAGAGAACTTAGGGAATAGCCTTGAATTCATTGGACAGGGTAGACTTTTTGAATAGGACAGCAATAGTTCAGCACCAAGATCAACAATTAATAAATGGGACCTCGTGGAACTGAAAAGTATCTGTAAAGCAAAGGACACCATCAACAGGACAAAGTGGGAAAATATTTTTACCATCTCCATATACTATAGAGGAATAATATCCAAAGTATATAAAGAACTCAGGAAACTAGATGTCAAAACACCAAATAATCCAATTAAACTGGAGTCAATCCTAAACAGAGAATTCTCAATAGGGGAAACACAAATGGCTGAGAAACACTTAATATAAGATGAATTGCTAAACTGTCTTTTTAATTAAAAAAAAAACTCAGAGCCAGATATTGGGGTGAAAACTGAGAGATCAGAGATCAGAGAATCAGAAAGAAGCCAAGCCACATTCTTACTGCTAGGAAATCCTCAGCCAAAGAGAGCTACTTCCTGTATAGCCACACCTATATGCCTTTCAGTGCTCTGCCTTCTCACTTCCTCTCTCTGCCCAGCTACATCACTTCCTCTTTCTGCCCAGTCTATTACTTCCTGTCTGTTTGTACAGACTTCCAGACCTCTATGATTAACTAGTGCTGGGAATGAAAGGCTACCATTCCTGACTCTGTTCCTAGTGTGGCCTTGAACTCACAGAGATCTAGATGAATCTCTGCCTCCTGAATGCTAAAATTAAAGGCAGGTGCTACCATTGCCTGACTTCTATGTTTAATATAGTGGTTGGTTTTTCCTCTGATCTCCAGATAAGCTTTATTGGGGTACACAAATAAAATATCACTATCACCACACTTAAAGAAATGTTCAACATCTTTACCCATCATGAAAATGTCAATCAAAATTACTTTGAGATTCCATCTTACACCTTTTAAAATGGTAAATCTCAATGGCACAAGTAAAAGCTCATGGTAGTGAGGCTGTAGAATAAGGAGAACACTCCTCCATTGTTGGTAGTAATAGGTATTTGTACTGCCATTATTGAAATTAATGTGGCATATCCTCAGAAAGTTGGGGTTTGATCTACCTCAAGACCCAGCTATACCACTCTTGGGCATATACCCAATGATACCCAATGTACACTCCATCCTACCACAAGGACACTTGCTCAACCATTTTCATTCATTGCTGCTCTATTCATAATAGACCCAGATGTCCCTAAACAGAAGAATAGATTAAGAAATGTGGCACACATTAGAGAATTACTCAGTTATCTAAAAATAAATAAATAAATAAATGTGACATCATGAAATTTTCAGGTAAATGGATGGAGCTAGAATAAAAGTATCCCGAGTGTGGTAATACAGATCTAGAAAGATAAAAATGGTATATATTAACTTATTTGTAGATATTAGTCATTGAGTAAATGATAACCAAGCTATAATCTGTAGACCCAGACAGTTTAGGCAAAGGGTGAACACAGGGATCTCAATTTGATAGGGAAATAAAATAAATGTTATGAGTGGACCAGGGGCAGGTGAGGATGGGGATGGGAGGATTGGGTGAGAATGGAAAGGAGAATTAGGGTAGAGGTAAAGAATACTGGGAAAGATAGTTAGAAATGATCGATATTTGAGTGATGATATGGAACCCTAGTACAGTAGAAACTTCCTAAGCTATATGAAGGTGATCCTAATGAGGTCTCCAAGTAATGGATGATAAGGAGTCTCACATGGCCACCTCTTATTACCAGATGAGGCTCCCAGTAGAGGAACTATGTTGAATTCAATTGAGTTGTTGACCAAAATGGTCCCAAGGGAAATTCCTTAACAACCCAGTCTGTTCCTAAGATAAAGGAATGTTCTTAGCAAACTGACGTTGTTGAGAACAACACTCATGCAACTCATCAAATATAGAGAAGTTCAGCAGTTGCCCCCCATGGAACCAACACCCCTATGTTCTTTTGTCTTTATTGCAGGAAGGTACTCTTGAGGCTACCAAAAGAGAAGCATAAACACCAACTCAGACATAAAACCTTTGATCTACAATCTGTCCTGTCTGCAAATATGACAGGACAATGGAGGCAGAGAGTGTGTGAGAGTAGTCAACAATAGCTGATTTGACTTAAGGCGCACTTCAGGAAACAGAACCTATACCTTACACTGTTTGAGTGACCAAGAACCAGTGACCAGGTAGCCCAGGGACCTTGGGTAAAACCAGTCACTACTAGTATAAAAAAAGAAAGGAAGGAAGGAAGGAAAGAAAAAAGGAAGGAAAGAAGAATTAAGTATCAATAAAATAACCCCTAATGATATTCTGCTATACTCATAAATCAGTGCCCTATTCAATCATCATCAGATTAGTTTCCTCCTGCAGCAGATGAGAACAGATGCAGAGACCTACAGCCAGACCTTATGGAGAGAGTGTCTAAATGGATATCTCCATCATATCCCTCTCCTCAGAGCTCAGGAAATCCCATGAAAGAGGAGGCAGGAAGAGTGTAAAAGCCAGAGGGGATGGAGGACACCAGGAGAACAAGGATCTATGAATCAACTAAGCAAGGCTCACATGAACTCACAGAGACTGTAGCAGCAATGACAGAGCCTTCATGGGTCTGCCACCAGGTCCACTGTGTATATATTATAGCTCTTAGCTTAGCATTTGTATGGGACTCCTGAGCGTGAGAAAGAGTGGGTCTCTGATTCTTGAACTTGCTCTTGGTACTCTTTTCCTTCTGTTGGGTTGCCATGTTCAACTTCCATATGATAGTTTTTATTTATCTTATATTTTATTTTATATTTGGTTGTTATTGTTTAGATACTTGTAATTTTCTACTCAGATACAGAAAGCGAGTGGATCTGAAAGAGAATGGAATGGGAGAAGAACTGGAAGGAGAGGGAAGGAAAGCTATAATCAGCATATATTTTATGAGAAAAGCTTCTATTTTCAATAAAAGGAAAATAATCTTGTGGAAATCGACAATTTGATGTAATGTTCTATGAACTGCCAGAGATCCCACAACCTTATGGCCTGCAGAAATATGATCCATTCAAGGTGAAGAATGAAACTCGAGTCAGCACTACCTTTGCTCAAAGCTTTCATAATTTGACCTTAGGATTTATTTTTCTTACACATTTATGCACAGTAAAACTTTGAGAAAAATTTTCCATGTGACCATTATCACAACAAAGCTTTATACATAGCTACATAGAGACTCTCCCTCAGAGTAACAAAATACTTGCTGCATTTACAATAAGAATGAGTTTATTGGCTGATAAACAAAGCTCAGGGCAAGTATCTATGGAGGAAAAATTTATGATAAGCACAGGGATAGATTCTATTGGTGGAGGATACAAAGTACATTGGACCTCTACCATAAGGATGGATTCTATTCACTGAGAGAAAAAGTTCATGCTGGCAAGGATATGGAATAAGGAGAATACTCATTCATTGCTGGTTGAGGTTCAAACTCATACAGCCACTATCAAAATCAGTGTTACAGTTCTTCAGGAAGATGAGAATTGGTCTCCCTCATGATCTAGCTATACTACTCTTGTGTATATGCACAAAGGACACTTCATCTTACCACAGACCTTGTTCACTGCTGCCATATATATAGTATGCAATAATTGGAAACAACCTAGATGTCCCTCAAGAGAATGGATAAAGAAAATGTTGTATATTTACATGAGAGAGTACTACTTACTCAGCCATTAAAAATATGAAACCATGAAATTCTAGGTAAATGGTAAAACTAGAAAAAATAAGTCATCGTGAATGAGGAATCCCAGATACAGAAAGGCAAATATGAAATGTCTTCACTTATTTGTGGATATTTGCTGTGGATATCATTCTGTATGCTGTGAATGTGTGTTGCTCTGATTTGGTTGATAAATAAAATACTGATTGACCAGTATCCACGGAGGAAGTATAGTATAGGCAGGATAAGCAGAGAGGAGAATTCTGGGAAGAGGAAGGCTGAGTCAGGAGTCACCAGCCAGACACAGAGGAAGCAAGATGTAAAGGTACCAGTAAAGCCACAAGCCACATGGCAACTTACATATTAGTAGAAATGGGTTCATTTAAGATATAAGAAATAGAGAGCAAGAAGCCTGCCATGGCCATAGTTTATAAGTAATATAAGTCTCTGTGTTTACTTGGGTCTGAGCAGCTGAAGAAGCCAGGTGGACACAGGAAAGCTTCAGCTACAGATGTTAGCTGTTAAGTCAATGATAACCAAGCCACAACCTGCAGAACCACAGAGGTCACCTAGAGAGTAAGGAACTAGGAGGGAAAGATAGATTTTGTTAGGAAAGAGAAATAGAGTGGATAGTTATGGGTGGATGGAGAGAAATAGGAAAGAGAGGATCATTTAGGCAGTGGGAGGGGATATTTGGACAAAGAACTGGGAGTGACAGCTAAATTTAAGGACTATTTGAGGATTATTCTGGAAACCCAATACATCATAAATTTCTAAAGTATGCAGATATATGAAGGCAATCTAAATAAAATCACCAAATAATTGAAGAGATAGAACTCCATCTGGACATATATTGTTATCAAATGAAGCTTCTGGTTTTTATGGTGTAGTTGGAAATTTCTCCAGTCCTGTCAGGGCCCACAGCCACTCAGACCCAAGTAAACACACAGAGACTTATATTACTTATAAACTATATGGCTGTGGCAGGCTTCTTGCTATCTAGTTCTTATATCTTAAATTAACCCATTTCTATTAATCTATAAGTTGCCACATGGCTTGTGGCTTGCCAGTACTTTACATCTTACTTCTCATCATGGAGGTGGCTGGCAGCATCTCCTGACTCAGCCTTCCTCTTCCCAGTATTCTCTGCTCTCTTTATCACACCTACACTATGCTTCCTGTCTGGCTACTGGTCAATCAGTGTTTTATTTATCAATCAATCAGAGCAACACATTCACAGCATACAGATATCCACAGCACAATGGCTCTTACAATATTTATGTTTAGTTTTCTGCAAGGCTCCCTGAGTTATAAGCAGAAGGATTTGGTGGAGACATCCCATTTAGGACTGAGTATTCCATGGTCTCTCAGTCTCTGTATTTTATCTGGCTGTGAGTCGCTCTGTTTGTTTCCATCTGTCCAGTAGAGCCTTGTATAATGGAGGCTGAGGAAGGCAGTGATCTATGAGTATAGCAGAATGTCACTAGGAGGAATTTTATTACTACTTTTTTTTTCCCTCCAGAAATTAGGTTTCCCCTAGGTCCCTGTGCTATCTAGTACCGGGTTCTTGGACATGGTGTCAGTGTTAGATATGGGTTACTTGTGGAGTAGGTGTTAAGTCAAATCACATATTGGCTTGTTACTCCTAAAAGCTTAAAGAGGGAAGGAAGTCTGGAGTCAATTCAGAGTCTATTGACAGACAAAATTAGGACACTAAACTTTCGATACAGAATGAAGCTGTGATGACGACACTGATCCACCTACTTCGGTCTCTTCCTTCCCAAGAGAGTTGTGGACCAAACTGTCAGCCATGCTTCATGGTTCACTATCAGCTCCACACAGCCCAAGATAAAGAGTAATATTTCATATTAAATGGCTAATGAACGGCACAACCAAATCTACAAATTAAACTTGCAAATTTAGTTTACAAGTTTTTAAAGTGTAAAATGTAATTATTGTTTAAGCATTGTTTTCAGAAAAATCACCTTAGTTACTCAAGATTTTCAGCAATATGTCCAATATCTCATTTCTACTAAGATCCTTATTTTCCTGGGGAATACATATTATCTTTAAATTATGTCAGGGATTTTCAAGCAAACTTACTGTACTCAATTACTGGAGGAATTCCACTATTTCAAGGATAAGAATGATAGGCATGCAGAGTTATTCTGGCAATGAAAAAGCAGTATTATCTACAAGGTAAGTAATAACATTACAGACTGTAGGCCTTATAATCCAATTCAGACTTTATGATATTTCCCAGTGCTTGAGGTGCACATGAAGGTTATTAAATTCTTGCAAAGACTTCACTAACCTAAGCTTACCCATGAGAGAAAAACACACTAGATATGTTCACAGAGATACTCATACCATGCCTTTTTACACAGTGTATTTTGCTTTTCAAATATTATCAAGTTTGTTTGCTTGGCTTTCTGAGACTGCTTTATGCTAACTACTCTCATTTATTAATTTTAAAGTATGTTCCCCATGAAATATAAAGTCAAAGCAACAATAGCTTCGGCTGACACATGCTGTAAAACATGACCAAAGACACACAGTCATCTCTTCATGCTATAAAGTAGATAAAGTAGGTTTTATAGCATTATTATCTTTCACTGGTACCATATGTGTAAGGAAGAAAATGATGGCTAGCTAGAAGAGAAGAAAATGTGTACCAAAGCAATAATAGAGTTGTTTCTGTTAATTTAATTCTGGACTTGTACCCTATGTGCAGAATAATACATTTATTTGAATACTGTTTTCCACAACAGCTGAAATAAATTTCCTTAAAAAGTTCTATAATTGGAATAAAAAACCCCATTGATATTTTTGTCCTGTTCTATAACATGGTTCCCACCTATATCACTATATGGAGGTTTTCTGTGTCTCATATACTTTGAGCTTCTTCTACATCTTTTGTTATTTCACCACCAGAGCCATACTGTATTAAAATATTTATATGCCATCTTGATCATTGAGTGATAATGAGTGATTGTCAGGTAACTTTGGAAAATATTAATAAAAATCCTTACATTCAGTTTATCACATTGCTCCTCTGGCTGAGCTTGGAATGATGTTTAGAAAGAAGAAAAGCTTCTCTCTCTTTGACCTCTTAAGCTAATCACCTTTGAGCACTGTCTACACCAGGTCTTACAACAGAGAAACACTGCAAGCTGTGGAAATAGCAAGGTACTGGCATGTTCTTCCTTGAACAAGATATGTTCAAGGTAGTATGACAGTGCTTACTTCCAGAATAATGAAAGTAAGTTACCAAGTATCTGTTTACCTGTCTGTCATCTTTCATGTATTTTTCATGTATACACCTTTCTGTGTATTTTTCTGTCATCTATTATTCTCTACTCTCTACCAACTATATGTGGATATATATATATATAATCTTATATATGTAATTAATCTTTCTATCATTTGTCATCTATCTATCATCTATTATGAATCAATAATTTCTATTTTATTTAATAGAAATATCATAGCCAGTTTAGTACTTGAGCAAAGATTAAACATTTTTAATATTAAGTTAGTATATAAAAGTGAATATGGAATAATTTTAGAAATTCAAAATAAAGTACTATTCACATAGACATAATTTAAACTCTATTACTGAAACCAAGAGTCTAAGTTAAAATGTATTATTTATTTATAAAGGGTCTAGTAGGCTTTTACTTCAAAATAAATGTGGTAAAGTTGCAGAAATTTAAAAGTTATAGGAAGATAAAGGAAAGGTATCAGATAGTTTCATACAAAATAATTGAGGAGTGATCCTGGAGCTGATGTACAGGGTATCAACATCTGCAAACTAGTAAAAGTAAAAAGAATTTTAAAATGGAGTGAGACATTTCACAAGATTAGATATACTTAGAAAAATGTAGAGATTTGGAGAGAAATGACTCATATGGGTTCCAATAAAGCATGAGTCCAGTGAGCACAATTGACAATGCAGATGATTGGTGGCATCTGAGGTGGATGGATGACTTGGTCTCACATGTTTTATGCTACATTATCTCAGAACTTTGATAAAAGGACTAAGTCTCAATGGAAAAGAAATACTTGTGGAAAAACTTTATAGCATTGTCTATTTTCTGTTTGACAGACTGATAAGGAAAAGAGGTCTATTTGACTCCTGATTGTGTAACTCCAAGAATTTTTGTCAGTCTTGTAGGCATTTGATGAAGAACTTTTCATTGATTCCTAAATGAACAAGAGGCTACCATGGCAGACCATTTTTAAACTTGCAAACTTGAGTCTTTCATACTCTTCTAGTAAATCTAATAATGCAATCTTAAATTACAGCATGTTGTTAATCACACTCATGTACCTCACCTCCAAAAACCTTTAACATTTTACATCATGTATTAGCATTCAACATGATTTTAGGAGTGGACAAATAGCCAGACCATAGTAGGCACTCAAAGTCAGCATAATTAAGGAAATAATAAATGGCAAGTGGATTGATATCACAGAAGTTGTAAGAGAAGGCAGCAGGAAGCAAGTTGACTCTTCCTTTAGAAAATTATTAAGATGTTTATTATGCAAACCCAAACAAGAGGAAACAGGTTTTTCAATAGAGAGGATGCTGCTGTTCTATCATTCATTTAGTTGTTGTGACAAAACACTGACTTAAAACAACTTAAGAGAGAACTTTGCTAGTTCACTTCCAAATCCATGGTCAGCTGACATTTTATACAGCACAGGAACACCTGCACAGGGAATGGTGCTACCCATGGTGGGGGTAGCCCTCCTACATCAATTAACAATCAAGATAATCCCCCTAGACCTGCACACAGTCGAATTAAGTTTGACACCTCTTTATGGTGATATTTTATTTGTACTGAAATGTGATTTTAATTGTATGTTAATAAATAAAGTTGCCCTGGGGTCAGAGCTATTAGAGCCATAGCAAGAGCATGGTGGTCAGAAGAGCTAGGTAGATTTTTGTGTGTTCAGGGATACAGCCAGTATTGGAGACATACGCCTTTAAGACCTGGAGGGCGGTACTTACAGGCAGTGACGAGGCAGTCATGTGGTTGGGTTTATAACCAATGAGAAGGCAGAACAGAAAGACAATTTAAAGACAGACAAACAGGAAGAAGCTCTCTCTCGGGGAAGCTAGGAGCACTGCAGGAGGTAAGATTTTAGCTCTGAGCTCTGACCTCTCGGCTTTCTCTTTTACATTGGCTCTGTGTTTCTTATTTTAATAAGACGATTGGTTACATCTACACCTCTTCAACTAAGGCTTTCCTTTCAGGTGATAATAGACTGTGTCATGTTGACAAAGATGACCATAACAGCTAAGCTCATTCTCAAGCCACCCATGGCTAGGTAATCTTCTTTCCCCTTCAGTGACAAATTTTTGCCTTTATTTATTTTTTTTTTTTCGTGTGTGTATAAATTTGAAGTGCAGCACCCTGGTCTTGTATACACCAGCACAAAAGAGACTCTGCTATGATGACCATCTGCTTCTGCTGCTTGTCTTCCACAGAGAGGGAATGCAAAGCTAGAATCGCCAGGGGAGAGGGTAGAAAAGTCTAGTCTGGGGTAACTAGATGTCATAAAAACACCCCCCAAGTATCAGAAAACTAAAAATATAGTCTGGGGTAACCAAATGTCATAACCCCCCAGCAAAGTATCAGAAAACGAAGGACACTTGTCTTGTTTTATCACAACTTACTTTTCCTAATCGTGTGATAATGAAGGCTAGCTCTGAAGAATCAGATAGAGTATATAACTACACATACACTTCTCAGTATCCTTCTGAACAATTTTTCCATTACTGTCAAAGACCAATCAGTAAACAGGAAATCTCTTCTAACACAGATATGATGTCTAAAACAAAAGAAAAGAAAACAACAACAAAAAAAAACAAACAACAATAACAAAAAAACCCCCAAGCAACTCACCCCAAATTATAAAATCATCCCAAAGTGAACAGTTAGTACAATGATTATTCAAAAAGAAAAATATTAAGCCATAGGCAAGATATAATATTTTATGCATGAGATAAATCACATTAAAATAAAAATGAAAAAAAACCTACAGTACAAAGCATAAATCTATAATAAAAACAGTATGAAAGCAGGAATTCAATCTTGAGAGAGAAAAAAATATTAAAGGGAGTCTCCTCAAATTAGAAAATAGAAGAGCCAACCAGAGGGCAAATTGCAGAGTGAAAATAGGAAATTAGATGTCTAAGTAACAGAAGTATAGCAAGAAAAGGAATAAGAGGAAGTTAAATAAGACATAATCCAAGACTATTGATTAGAAGTCACATAATGTATATGTGTTAGCATGGGCAACAGATACTAAATTTGGTAGAAACAATATAAAATGAACATACTTTTTACAAAGATGGAACAAGAAGCCATCTTCTTTGGAATATATAAACAAAATTAGAAGTTTGTGAACCAGGCAAAATCATGTTCTCATAGGCATGTGTGCTACACAGATAGTCAGGTAGTGACTGTGAATGCTGTTGAGCTGATAATGACACAGAATATATGAAGAGGCAGGGACTCTCAACCAAATAATTTCTGTAATAACATTAATGATTCATTTTTAAATATGGTAAAAGGAAAGACATTATGACATATTACTTGGAACATTTGTGAAAAATGTTCTGATATTAACATTTGTACAACAACAAGAAAAAAGATAAAACTTTAAGTCTCTTGGTGAGGAAGTGAAGTGAGTGTGTTTCAAGTACTTGTATATGAAATGCTAACATGTATCCTTCCTATTGGGAAGGCAGCAGCATACAACTTATACTGACAAAAGGCAGGACTGTCAGCTTTTGTGTTGAAATCAGGACAAAAAAATCTGAAGAAATAGTTAAAATTACCTGACAAAGTTGCTGCCAGGAAGTTGAGAGGCAAACAGTCAAGAGAAGGAAAATTTCTATTAGAATATAGCCACTGTAATTTGAATTCTTAAATGTGTATATTTATTGTGTTTAATTTATGTTGAATCTATATTTTAATTTAAAAATTTAAGAACTTGTCTTGTAGCTGAGTTGCTGGTTCCCTTTCTTTTTCTGATAGAGTACAAAATACCTTCTAGGATGAAAAAAATTGTAATTCAAAACTAGGTTTAACTGCTTACATGAGGATTAGACTTATCTTTTTAAAAAGTGTGTTGTGTAATTAAAAGCATGTAATCATTTTTCATGGGGATTTACTTTGGGAAACAACTTTCCCTTAGAGCTCTTTTCCATACCAAGTCATATCATTTCTAAGAACAAAGGAGAGCCAAATATAATTCTGTGAACTTCCTAGAAATGCGAATCCACCAAGACGTGAGCCTCCTGAATGGCCACTGCCATTTTTACAAGAGAAATGTAATGTTAGTAGTCACCATGTTGGGCCCCATTTGTGAGAAATGAGCTTTGCTTTGCCTGAGGACTAACTCTAAATTCAGTTTGGCAGCTGCTAGGGGTGAGCATCCCCCCCGCCCCAGGACAGAACAACTCAGTGATTTCTCATTGACCCAGTGCACAGCTTAGCTCTGCTGTCACTGCTTATGCGAAAGACCAGGCTAACACTTCTCCTAACGTAAACAGCGTTTTACCAGATGGCTTCCATCCCAAAGAAGCCAACAGCAATGCCCAGTATTCATTAGCAGTGAGAAAAAAAAAAAGCCAGAAGGAGCCAAAAAGATGAGCAAACTGTGAAATAGTGACATCCCAAAACTCCTGTGCCTGAATTTCTGGCACACTCTTCTCTCTTTCTTATATAAGTTAAATGGTGGGAAAGAACAAATGGGCACAGGAGGTCCTGTAGAAACAGAGATATTTGCATCTATGATGTGAATTATCTTTGCTTCTTAAACATTCAGAAAATCTATTTGCATATTTTCCAACATCTATTACATATGAACATTAGCAATTCAATGATGCAGTTTTGAGATATTCTAATAGGATATGTGATAGGATAATTAGATAATTATAACAGTTTATAATTTAACAATATTTCATATTCAATGAAATCCATCATGCCAATGAATGATAATTTTCAGGCTTGAACAGAGCATTTATGGGGTTTCCATACCAATGAAATTTCTTTTACTGAATTATAGGGAATAAAACTAAATCTATAACTCTATTATTGGCTAAGTTGGTGAAATATATTCCTAATGGCACAAATCAATGTCTTCTTTTATTTAAATATAGACATTCTACCATACGCATAATTCAAATCTAAATTGTCTGGAACTAACTCACAAAGTAAGGTACCAAAAAGTGTGATGTGAAAGAAAAGGCTCCATAATAAAGTGTGATAGTTGAGTAGTTAGAAAAAAATCAGTGGAGTCATCCTGTTTCAGAAGTATCCTTTGAAGTACCCAATCTACAGGTGAGGAGGAAGCAGGTTGCTATAGAGAGCCAAACATGTAACACGAAAGCACAGTATGCTGGAATGTGAGCAGAATTAACTGTCAGAGATATAGCACTGGGACAGATGTGGACAAAAGCCACTACACACACATACACACACACACACACACACACACACACACACACTGACTTCATTCTGCAAAGCAAACTATGCAAATTCTTTTTTCATTCTTCTGAGTATCTGGTTGGCAAATGCAAAGGTTGGTTGTCTGTTTCTTAATCTTATATTAAATAATATTTTATTGGGAGACTAGTGTAAAATACACAATATATTTGTTTCATAGAAGGGAAGCATTCCTAACTTATTTGAAGAGCCATAATGTGAACGCTACATGTTCTAAACACTGGTGTTTGTCATCTGTGCCATGTTTTCTTAGAAATGAATGATATGTTCAAATGTTTGTGCTGTTGCTCTTTCTTCTGGCAAGCTGTCTTCTGTATGGCTTATGTTGTTTGTGTGACACTGAATACATATGAATTTCAGTCCATGTGTTTGAATTTTTAATTTCCAAGTTCAGATTTTATGTGGTAGAAACCTAGGCAGCTGTTTCCTACTTTGCTATGATGGGATACACAGAAGATTTCTGAGCAATACCCTCTACGGTGGTGATCACCCACCATGGATCTGATCAAGAATGCCTGTTCACAAATTCTTTTCCAGAGTTGTGTGTGTGTGCTTGTGTGTGTGGAGGCAATCTTTACCTACCCCATCCTTCTGCTTCAAAATTAGCCTAATTATCTAGAAACTTTTGTAACTGATGCAATTGTCTCACATTCACTTAGTTTATTTGACATAATCATCTTTTCCAAAGAATAATTTTTTTCATACTTTACCATCTTGTTCATATTTTGAGACTGTATTTATATTTTTATGGGGGAAAGCACATGCCTTTAATTCCAGCACTTGGGAGGCAGAGCCAGGCGGACCTTTGTGAGTTCAAGGCCAGCCTGGTCTACAGAGCGAAGGCACAAAGCTACACAGAGAAACCCTGTCTCGAAAAAAAAAAAAAAGATTTTTATGGGGGAAAATGCGCTTAGACCTCAGTTTTTGTGGTAGAGTATGTAAGTTTAGGAAGACTTTCAAAATTAATTCTGAGACTAAAGCTTATTGATTATTGAATGTGACTGACTTACTCATATTTATGTGCATTAACATATTTAAAATTTCTGTATTGTTATAATTGTAGTATATATTTTGGGAGAATTTTATCTTAAGTATATGTATGACACTTTACCAGTTTTACTGGCAATGACTCAGAGCATATCATAAAAGACTCCTCTTTAATCTATGTTTCCCTCTGTAAAACAATTTCACTCACCTGTAGATGACAACTCAGAATGAAAGTCTAGCACAAATTTCATTCATCTCAAGTCAAGGACCCTGAATGTGCCCACAGATATATATTGATACCTACACAGATAATTTGCAGTTCTACATTTAAAAGTATGAGATTTGTTTTTTTTGCGCTTTGTGCATTTTTTTTTTCCTTTTTTTATTATTATTTTCTATTCATTTTACACACCAGTCACAGATTCCCCCTCTTCCCGCCTCCCAACATTCCCCCCAACCCTCCCCTCACTCCCACCTCCTCCAGTTGAAGGTCTCCCATGGGGAGTCAGCAGAGCCTGGTACATTCAGTTGAAGCAGGTCCAAGCCCTTCCCCCTGCACCAAGGCTGCACAAGGTGTCACAACTTAGGCACTAGGCTCCAAAAAGCAGGCTCATTCACCAGGGACGGATCCTGATCCTCCTGCCTGGGCCCCCCCAAACAGTTCAAGTTAAACAACTGTCTCGCGTATCCAGAGGGCGTAGTCCAGTCCCATAGGGGCTTCACAACTGTTGGTCCAGAGTTCTTGGGTTTCCACTAGTTTGGCTGCCTCTCTCTGGACGTTTTCCCGTCATGATCTTTGTCCCTTGTTCATAGAATCTCTCCTCTCTTTCATAGATTGGACTCCTGGAGCTCTGCCTGATGCCCGGCTGTGGATCTCTGCATCTGCTTCCATCAGTTACTGGATGAAGGCCCAATGATGACAGTTAGGGTATTCACTAATCTGGTTACTGGAGTAGACCAGTTCAGGCACCCTCTTGACTATTGCTAAGGTGGATTCCTGGGAACTTCCCTAGCACCCTATTTCTCCCTGTTCCCATGATGTCTTCATTTATCATGGTATCTCTTTCCTTGCTCTTCCACTCTATCCCTGTTTCAGCTGGAACCTCCCATTTCCTTATGTGTGAGAAGCATTTGGGATCTTCATTTCTTGGAAGCCATCCTCTTTTCCTGGCAGGAATGGTAAACAGCATTTAGGGATGGTTAGAGTATTAAAGAAGTCACCACAAAAAGTTGAGGTTTTTAAAAATAGTTTTAAATATATTTTTTGAATATTTTTCATTTCCACTTCAATTCATGCATATATTAAATTTTTAAACTTCTATCTCCCACAGAATCTGTATGCAATGCATTGCAATCACATTCACCACTTACTGTCCTTTCACCCTCTGATTCTCTGTCTACTCTCACCAGCCTCTTTCTCCTTCCTAAGGAGTCCCCTACCTACACTAATGCTCCTCATTCCCTTCCTCCCTTCCCTTTTCCCCTTTCAGTTTTACTTAATTATTTTTTTGTGCAAGGCTCTACACAGGTACTCACAGTGGTGTTGGTGTTCATGTGTACAATGACTAAGTCATTTCCACAGGACAGTGCCCTCTGAGCCTTCCTTCAGTTCCCACATTTCTTTTGTAATGTTCCCTGTACCTTGGATGGGGTGACATAGATATTCTGTTGGAGAAAGTCACCATTTTTTTTAACACTGTGACTTACACTTGGGCATTTCAATATTAAATTGTGCTTTGGTTGAATGTGACCAATAGTCAGTAGGAACTCAAGTGCTAATGAATTCTATGATGTTAGGACTTAACTGCTGCATGTACAGCACTACAGAGAAATGTGGCCCAAACCAGTAGAGTGCCTTTGTCCATGGCCTAGAAATATTTCAAGTGACTGTAAAGAATACCCGAAGCAATTTACATATGAAGAGAAGAATTGAATTTAGGATAATGATTATAGAGGCTGTGCCTATGTTCACATATATGTGGTCCAGAATAGAGAAACATGTTTCAGATAAGCCACTCATCTCATGAACAAGAAAAGCCAAAAGAGCTAAGTATCTAAATCCCTTTTGTGGGCACACTCTAATAACCCAAGAACTGGCTGCTAGGGCTGCTTCTAAATCTCCATGCCACTTCCTGGTAGCTTCATAGTGGGGATCCACAATCTCACACATGGTTCTAAAAATTTTCAACAAACTATGACATCAAGCTTCTGTGAAATTTCAAAGTGACATCCCTCAATTAGTGATTTTTATGTACAGTGAGAATCCATGACATTCCTATACAATTGTTAGGAATAAGGTAAGAAGAAATTTCAAAACTGGGAGCTAGGCAGATCTTATTTAAGGAAGGTCCACCAAATGACCCTTTCCTCTTCCTACAAACGTAACGAGCCGTTATTATCTTTTCATCTGTCTGGAAGTGAGTCTGTAAGATAAAGTGAGCTACTGTAGCCAAGTAAAAACTGGTGCTTGTTTCCATCCCTTAATATTCCCTACATACTCTGCAGAAATTGCCATGATGCTGTCAGAGTCACCGTTGCTATAGACTGCCTGGTCTTTTCTAACCTCAACACTTCTTTAAATGCCTCAACCTAAGTCATGAAAATATTTTGTTTGCGTGCTTTCTCTGTCACAATTCCTAGCACCTGCCTGGCCACATCCTGTACACCTCCTCTGGTCAGATGCCCTTGTGAACAGTTCTGCAGAATTACCTCTAAGAATCTTCATTTTAATTTTACAGTTTATTTGGTTTTGGTGTATCACATTAACTAAATTTGATATCCATCATGAAACTCCAATAAAAAAGGCAATAATTCAAGAGCAAAAGAATATGGCCAGAGGCACAGTTAGTGCTGAGTTACTTATTGGATAAATGAATAAACGTAATGTGTAGCAAACAGAAGAAATGGGTACAATGAAATTCTTTGTTGAGTTCTCTAGAGTGTAAGCATTTCAGAACATGACTTTGTCCAGTTCACTCATTTTGAAAGTTCATATTCTTTCAAGTGCCTTGTGTAAATTAATGCTCAATAAATACTGGGCAAACCAGTAAGAATAAATGAACAAATCCTATGGCATTTTACTTCCTTTGGATACAGTCTGATTTGGGAAAAATCAGTTTAAAGATTCATCATCTTTGGACATGCATATAACATTTGATTTACACTTACATTTTTCTTTACTTTTGCACATGCTTGTGCATTGTCATACATTCTGTCTAGTATGTAATGAAGTCATTGTGGTCTTTACCAATATTAACTTCTACATAGATTTTGTAGATGAGGCTCGACTGAACCTGTGGGGCAAATTCATAGCTGGAATGCATCTGCTCATACGAGTTCCTAGGCCAGCCTTAGTGTACAAACCATAATAAGTTTATTTACCTTTTCTTATTTTACTCCTAAGCTGCTAATGTCTGTTTTACAGTAGAAATAAAAAGTTCAGAGAAAATGCCACTCCCAGTTGTTTTCTGTTTATACTTTTACTTATGAAGATTGTATGTCCCAGACGATTTCTAAGAATCATTAAATAAATCATTAGATAAACAAATTGAAAAAATATGCTTGCTGAGGAGACCAGTTGGAAGTGGTGTCAAAGACCGTACTTCCTCCTTCAGGACAGAGAGAGGTCTGGGAGCTGCCCAGCATCAGGCTTCTTGTTACCTTTTGCCTAGTTTGTCTTAATGCAATCCAGCAAGTACAGGTTCTATTTTACAGATGAAAGACAAATTAAGCCCTGTTTAGTCTTTGTACTCACTGTAACTATACCTAATTTGTATCAGTAACAATTTACCTAGCATTAATTTTGGATGCTTTGTTAGTTTTCATTTTATTTTCCTTCAAGATGACTATGACTTTCAGTGAGCAACTGTGACTATATCCGAAGTCGTTCTCTATGAACCACTTGTTCTTTTTAAAATTTTACACATGTTAGTGTTTTGTATGCACATATATATGTGCACCACATGCATTCTCAGTATTGGTGGAGGTAATAAGATAGTATCATCTTCCATTGATTAGAGTTACACATGATTGTGAGTCATCACAGGGATTCTGGGAACTGACTCCAGGTCTTCTGCAAGAACAGTAATGCACTTATCCACTGAGCCATCTCTCCATTTTCTTAAAATGCCATAGTTACCCACATAATACTGTCAGTCTGGTATGTGTCTATTAGCACTTCAAGCTAAGGATTTTGTCATTTAAAAAAAAAAAAAAAAAACTTTGAGTAGTATTTCCTATGAATGTGGCAGACAATGTCCTGAGCATGTTATAAATGATAACTTGCTTAGTGCTCATATTGATGGTATAACTCTTATGGGTCCTGGTTCATAGGAAAAAAACATTGATGCACACAGGGTTAAGTTATTGGTTTCAGCTTATCACAACAGTTTCTAGCACATACTTCTGCACATTGCCAGTACAATGCCTTCTATAATTACCCACCTGTCTCTTGTTGTATCACGTCTTTTTATAAGCTACTGTACATTTTAGGTAACGAGTAACAACTAGAAAGGAATGATGTGATTTCCTTTACCAGAACAGTTTCTGCTTTTGTTTTCCTTTTTAAATCTTCATGGACCTAAAATGATGTGCACCATGTATCCAAATAGAAAACAAAACAAAACAAAAAAGCTAGACGTAGGCTTTGGAAATGGTTCATTAGGTCAGGGTGTTTGCTGTGAAGGCATAAACACCTGTATTTGAATCCTAAAGGTCCATTTAAAAGCAAAACATGATAACAAGTGACTGTAACCACAGCACATGGAAGACAGAGCTGGAAACAGTCACAGCCTAGGAGTTCTGGTCAACCAGCCTAGCCAGAACATTGAGCTTCAGCATCAGTGAGACCCTAGAGCTAGAAATAAAATGAAGAATGATAGAAGACATCCAACTCCACTTCTGAACTTGGACATATGGGCATAATCACATACACCACACAAGCCTCTCACACACATGAACAGAAATAAGTAATGAACAAAAATGCTAATCTTAATCAATTCCTTCACTTTCATTACACGGGGTAATTTTAGCCCACAAAACTGGAGTGTCACTGTTTTCTTCTCAGTGATGCAGAGCTGACATCCCAGCTTCCAATGGAAAACAGAATTCAATGACACATTCAATATAGTCTGTCTCAAGCATTACATTTGATGAATTATGTTTAAAATGGCAATCTCCTCAATACACTGAAGTCAAGATGGATGTCGTTTGTTGATGCATGCTCTTTTGCACAAAACAAACTTTAATTTGCCACCTAATTAACTTCTCTCACATACACAATTTCTGTTATGTTTCTTACAATAAATAATTTGTTCCACGCCTATATATTTGTCTAGGTATTTAAACATCAATTGTTTCCTGAATGCATGGATGTCAAAATGTCTGAGTGAATATTAATCTGTGTGACCATTATCAGAACAACAGCATGAAACTATATATTATGTAATTAAAAAATTAATTCAAATTGCCACTGCCCATTGGCATCTGTGAGGGAATTGGTTTCATGACCTTTTGGATGCTAAAATCTATGTATTATCAGTTCCTATAAAATGGTGTAATGTTTACATAGAACCCGCAAATACTCTCTGGCATACTGTAAGCTGTTGCTGCATTCTTGCAGTACTTAAGATAAGTACATGGTATTTATATTAATTATCACACATAACACATTTAATATATGTACCATGTACAAGCGATATAATCACTAAATTGATTAGGGTATATTAAACGTATAAATTGTGTTCATGTATAATATAAATGTAACCTTCAAAAACATATTCCTTCTGAATTCTGTTGAATTTGCAGATGTGTAACCTACAGATCCAAAGGTCAGCTCTGTTTTCATCATCAGTCTGATCCTTCTTTCTCTCTCTTATACAATACAATTTCCTACATGTCTCCTTGACCTCAGGGATATTGCCTTCCCAAATGCACTCATTATTTGTCTCAGTGTTGTCAATGTCCTTGATGAAATTCTAGCATATGAATTTTTTAACAACTCCCTGTGATCATCACCATAATTTCCCCATTATTTCTTTCAAAATTACCCAGTAAGCTTTGATTTTTATCAAAAAAATAAATAAAATGGAAAAATAGGAGAGAGTTGGCCCCATCATGAAAGGAGGTGGTGCAGTAATGGATGGAAGATGGAGGTTGTGGCATAGCTTCTGGGAACAGAGCTCTGTGCAGCACTGTGGCCTGTGAAGTCTGCAAGGCACAGAGCCTGTCACTATACAAGTAAGAACAGTAATTCAGACAAATATCTGAGGTACAACTGTAGCCAAATGACATATCATCACCAAGAAATATTTGAATATTCAGAGAAGGAGCAGGTCATTTTTAAGAATAAAATAGTTTTCTGGAAGAAAAATAAATGAGTACATTCTAGAAGGAACGAAATGAGTTGAGCTGGCTCAGATAGGAATAAGACAATAGCTGGTAGGACTATAGTAATAAAATCCACAGCTGTTGGATCACCCCAGGCATAAAAAGGACCATCCTATATAGAGCATGATGAAGACTAAAGTTGACAGTAAAAGGTGAGTTTCCAGTGGAAAGCATGAAAATCAGGTTGAGAAAACACTGCATTTGCTAGACTGAAGGAGCTAGAGTAAACATGAGGTTACTTTAGCAGTGTGGAGTTATTGTTCTCCAGATTATGGGTGAGAAGTTTAAGCAATCAGAATGTGAGTGAAAAACTGAGTGCAATAGACCAAATGTTGCCTTCATGATAATTCCAAATTAACAATATTATGACATACCAGTGACAAAGAGAATGGAAGAGAAACCAACCAGCTCTCTGCCTGGATACTTGGATTTTATGTCACTCGAAATTTTTTCTTGGCATTAACACACATTGTGAATGAACACAGACAGGTACATAGAATGCACTCAATAGGATTGTTCCCAAGTGGATCTAAACTTCATGGCATAATTTTCAAGGAAAACTGCCCTTTGTTATGTTTCCTCTTGTGGACAGAGGTTATAGCTGCTGATCACTGCAGAAAGAGTGGAAACTGAACAATGAACCGGTCTTTGATGTAGCTATTGTTTTCCTTGACAAATAAGTAACATATGAAGGAAAAAATAAGTTCCCAGAACGACTCCAAAGCTTAGGATTCTCATCATGCTCCAAAAGAAGAATTGTAACTATGGACACAGTGTTTTAATTTCCAATTGTGGAAGCACAATAAGAAACAAACCAAAAAGGAAACAATCATATACTTTTTGTCATGTTTTTACAAGTGATTGAAATTTTAATCTTTAAGTAGAGCACACTTGAAACTAAAGAAATTAGAAAGTTGCAAAAAAAGTAATAGATGCAAGGTTGTTGTATGTTCTTTTCCCTCATGCGTGGATTTTAGAGTAAAAGGTGGGGCGGGGGCAATGTATTATGCACATGCCAGTGTGGGTGTGAGCATTTGAAGGCCAGAGATTCATGTCTATTGTCTCCTTAATTGCTTCTCTACCTTATCTTTTGGAGAAAGGTTCTCTCACTGAACCTGGAGTGCATCCATTTGGCAGGACTGGCTGCCAGCAAGCCTCTGAAATTCTCTTGTCTCTACTCCCCAGCCTGGCGTTACAGATGCAGTATTTTCCAGCATTTTACATGGTTGTAGGGGATCTAACCTCAGATTCTCTTTACTCATTGAACCGTCTTTTCATCCTTGCTTTTCCTGTCTTCATCGTTCCTAAAACAATGCTTCAGTGTCCTTTGCAAAGAATGGCAATAGAAAGTCAGAAATGTCTTTTGTCCTTCTGTGTTCCACAGTCTTCTCAGTTTTTTTTTTTTTTTTTTGAGCAGGATTGGAATTTATTAAGAAAAAACTTTTTAAAGTAGTATTTGTATTAATCATTTGAGAAATTCATATAGTGTGTTTTGATTATATCCACTCATTCCAACTTCTCTCATATCCACTCTTTCTACTTTCACTGCCTTACCATTTAACTTTGAGTTTTCTTTCTTTTTTTACACCCATCAAGTCCAATTTGTGTTGTCCAACTACTGTTGGCAGTGGGGCCTGCCCTGTAATATGGCTGACCTATCAGGGAAGCTAGACTTGCAATTTCATGCCCACCTCCCACCCAGCTTCATGCTGATATTTTGTCTGGCTTCAGTTTGTGCAAGTCTTATGTATGCTGTCACAATCCCTGTGAGTTCAAATGCTCAACTGTCCATTTTGTCTAAAAAACTTGTTTCCTTGAAGTTATCCTCCAGCTCTGGCTGTTAGAGTTTTTCTGCCAAGTCACATACAAAGGCATGACTATCTGAATAATACCTGACTTCTCAATGGAAAACTTGAAAACCAGAAGTGTCTGTACAGATGTTCTATAAGTTTTGAAGGACCACATGTGCCAGGCCAAGACTACTATGGCCAGCAAAATTATCAGTCATAATTGAAGGAGAAGATAAAAACTTTCAATGATTAAAAGAAAGGTAAGGAATTTATGTCCACAAAGCCAGCTCTACAGAGGATACCAAGAAGGTACAAGGAATATATGATGACAGAATGGTTAGACAAAGAGTTATAAGAAAACAATACCACAACAAAATAGCAAGACTTTAATATAGACTTTTATGGCAGGTGTTGGGAGGGGGAATGGAAGGAGTGATAGGACAGAGAGAGGGAGAAATTAATGCTTAAGGATAGTAGCAAGCAGCTACATGTGGGTTTAGGATTCTCAAGATGCTTCTTAAATAATGTTTAAAGTCCTGCATGGGTCAGTTCACTCTTCACAGGATTGTGGTCCCCCAGTGAGAATTGGACTCACACCATCCTAAAACTTTGCCCCAGGCAGGTATAGGGGAAAGGGTTAGGATCTTTGATGTCACCCATGTAATTTCAGACTTCATATGGGTGGAGACAACTAACCAGCTGCTTCCAAATTAACCAAAGGCAGGCGACCCACAGTGAACTACACGTTCAGGTGAGTATTTTACAAAAGCATCTTCCCTTCCCTCAGATCTAAAACTTAATGCAGCAGAGATTCTTTACTTAAAGAACCCCTTAAAAGAAGGTCATACACTCTACAGCTAAAAGCAAATGAATTCTGCTAACATTACATAAGCTTGGAAGTGGTCATTGAGTGCCAAAGAAGGTTGTAACCCCTCTGTAATTCTTCACAACATTTGCAGTCTTATTTAGATGGCTGTAAAGGTAAGGCATGCTCTGGTTTTGACAACAAAAGTAAACAAATGGATGTTTTGGTTAAGCCTCTATCTAGGTTGTCATAATTAATTACCTCGAAAAAGCATAGAACATTTTTTTTTTCTGGTTTCTTACACATTAAGAATCCTTAGTAGATTTAAATTTCTTTAGAATTTAAATGATAAATTATTGTCAAGAGCAGAAATGAATGGGTAATAATTAGCATGGACTAAAAAAAAATCTCTGTTGTTGATAAAAAACTGTCTTCCTACCCATTTCTCTGATAGACCATGTGGACTATCTGCAGAGTAAAATCCCCTAGAATCCATTTCTCCTTTTAACAATGCCATCCATAGGCAGGTTTGCAGCAGGAATCTTAAAAGTTTCTTATTAATAAAAACAAAGCTGGATCAGGTATTGGAGTAAATGCTGGAAGATAAAAGAGACAGAACAAGCCACAGGTGCTAACCTCACCTGGCCAACTTCTCAGCTGATCTTGTTTCCTCAGACTGGAAGCCTCTGTGTCCTCATATCCAAATGGCTCTCAGCTGGACTGTGCTGCTAGAAGCCTAAAAGCTTAACCAGCCAAATGCTTAACCAGCCAAATGCTTCTAGTGAAATGAAAGAAAAAAAAAACAGTTAAAGACTTGCAAGTGAAAGTAGAATAATAAAGAAAGACTTAAGCTTAGGGATAATTATAAATGAAATAAATAGGTGCTCTCAAACACAAAACTCAGAGGCAAGCCTCATCAACAGAATCCAAAGATAGAAGAGATTATCTCAGGCATTGAAGACAAGATAGAAGAAATGGATACCTTGGTCAAAGAAAATATTAATCTTGAGGTAGTCTGACTCCTAATTTTGTGAGAAACTGTCATATTTATTTCCAAAGTGGCTGTGCAAGTTTACACTTCCACCAGCAATGGAGGAGTATTCCCAATGCTGCACATCCTCTCCTGCATGAGCTATCATTTGTGTATTTACCTTAGCCATTCTGACAGGTGTTAAGATGGAAGATCAAAGTCATTTTGATTTGCACTTCCTTTATGGCTAAAGATGTTGAATATTTCATTAAGTGTTTCTCAGCTATTTCAGACTCTTCGACTGAGAATTCTATATTTAGAACTGTACCCCAATTTGTACTTGGATTATTTGACATTTTGATATCTAGTTTCTTGAGTACTTTACATGCTTTGGAGATAAACCCTCTGTCAGATGTGGGGTCGGTGAGGATCCTTTCCCATTCTGTAGGCTGCTGCTTTGTCTTGTTTGCAGTGTCCTTTGCCTTACAGAAGCTTTTCAGTTTCATGAATTCCCATTTATTAATTGTTGATCTCAGTGTTGTGCTACTGGTGTTCTATGCAGGAAGTTATCTTTTGTGCCAATGCATTCAAAGCTTTTTCTTCTAACAGGTTTAGTAACTGGATATATGTTGAGCTCTTTGATCCACTTGGGTTTGAGTTTTGTGCTGGGTGATAAATATGGTTCTATTTACATATTTTTGTGTACCAACATCTAGATACACCAGCACCATTTGTTGAAGATGCTTTCTTTTTCCATTGCATAATTTTGGTTTCTTTGTCAAAAACCAGGTTTCCATAGGTGTGCAGATTTACATGTGGGTCTTCTATTTAATGCCATTGATCAATATGTCTGTTTTTATGACAGTACCATGCTGTTTTTATCACTATAGATTCATAGTAGAGCTTGAGATTAGCTATGTGATTCTTGGGCATACACCCAAAGGATGCTTAATCATGCCACAAGTGCTGTGGGATGTTCTGTATGTTAAATGTGTTGCTTTGATTGGTTAATAAATCAAACACTGACTGGTAAGTAGCCAGACAGGAAGTATAGGTGGGACAAGGAGAGAGAATAATTCTGGGAGGTAGAAGGCTGAGGCGGAGAGACACTGTCAGCTTCCGCCATGACAAGCAAGATGTAAGGTACTGGTAATCCACGAGCCGCGTGGCAAAGTATAGACTAATAGAAATGGGTTAATTTAAGATAGAAGAACTAGATAACAAGAATCCTGCCACGACCATACACTTTGTAAGCAATACAAGTCTCTGTGTGTTTACTTGGTCAGGTCTGAGCAGCTGCGGGACTGGCAGGTGAAAGAGATTTGTCCTGACCATGGGCCAGGCAGAACCAGAAAAACTCCAGCTACAGCACAAGGATACTTGCTCAACTATGTTCATAACTGCTTTATTCATAATAACCAGAACCTGGAAACAGCCTAGATGCTCCTCAACTGAAGAATGCATGAAGAAAAATGTGGTACATTTACATAATGGAGTATTACTCAGCTGTTAAAAACAAGGACACCAGAAAATTGGAAGAAAAATGCATGGAACTAGAAAAAATCATCCTGAAACTCAAAAAGGCAAATATGGTATGTACTCACTTATAAGTGGATATTATCTGTAAGGTAAAGGAAAACTGTGCTACAATCCACAGACCCAGAAAGGCTAAGTTACAAGGAGGGCCCAAGGGGTGACACATGGATCACCCTAGGAAGGTGAAATAGATCTCCTGGGTGGACTGGGGGTGGATAGGGAAGGGAGCATGAGGGATCAGGTTGGTTTGTGGATAAAGGGGAAGAGTACTGAAAGAGATGACTGGAAAGGGGGAACCTTTTGAGGTCAGTTAGAAACCTGGTACAGGGGAAACCCCCAGGAATCTACAAAGATGACCCAAGCTAAGACTCCTATAGTGGATACACAGCCTGAACTGGCCATATCTTGTGATCAGGCAAGACTTCCAGTGGAGAGATTGGAACACTAGCTTAGCAACGTAACCTTTGACTTATAGCCTGTTCTACTTGTGGGATGTATAGGTGGGGGAGGGAGGGAATAATGGTGGAACAGGGACTGTGGAAATAGGCAACCAATGGCTGGTCCAGCCTCACACCCACATCATGAGAATGAGCCCACCACTGATGCTGCCTGGAGTGATGGGACTCAGCGACTTGAAGGCCCAGAGACCTAGGATAAAACCAAACATGATTGGAGAGAAAAAATATCAACATAATGATTCATAACAATATTCTGCTACAATGATAGATTGGTGACTACCCCAAGTGTCAGCATAATACCTTCATCAAGTAATTGATGGAAATAGATGCAAAGACCCATAGTTAGACATTAGTTCAAGCTCAGGGAATCCTGCTGAAGAGAGAAAGAAAGGATTGTAGGAGCCAGAGATGTCAAGGATATCACAAGAAAACTCACAGAAACAACTAACCTGGCTCATAGGAACTCACAGAGTCTGAACCAAAAACCAGGGAGCCTGCATGGGACTGATCTAGGCACTCTACGTATAAATGACAGTTGTATGACTTGGTCTACTTTGGGACTCCTAACAATGAGAGCAGGGACTGTCCAACATGCGTTCGCTGGCTCTTGGGAACCTATTCCTCATACTGGATTGCCTTGCCCAGCATTATTACAAGGGAGCTGCTTAGTCTTACTGCAACTTGATATGCCATGCGTTCTTGATAACCAGGGGAGGTCTGACACTTTTTGAACAGAAAGAAATAGAGGAAGAGTAGATGGTGAAGAGGGGCAGAGGAAAGGTGAGGTAAGGAACTGAAGGAGATGAGGGAGGGGAAACTGCAGTCAGGATGTAAAACAAACAATAAATAAATGGATAAATAAATAAATGTTAATCTAAAAAAATACAGGCAAAAAACTAAGAAATTATGAAAAGACTAAATCTAAAGTAATATAAATTGATGAGGTAGAAGAAACATATGTCAAAAGGCACAGAAAAAATTTTCAACAAAATTATAGAAGAAAATTTTCCTAACATAAACCAAGAGGTGCCTTTCAAGGTACAAAAAGCACATAGAGCACAAATAGACTGGAGAAGAAAAGAAATTCCCTTCAGCAAAATATAATAATCAAAACACCAAACACACAGATTGAATAAAGAATATTAAAGCCTACAAGGGAGAAGCATAAGTAAAATTTAATGGCAGACCTATTAAAATACCATCTGGCTCTTCAAATTCTAAAATTTGAAATTCTAAAAGCCAGAAGTGCCTTGACAGATGTTCTACAAACTCCACCTAAGACTACTATACCTAGCAAAACTTTCAATCACAATAGATGGAGAAAAATGATACATTAAAAATAAAAATTTAGTATCCATCTGTAAATCTAGCCATACAGAAGTATCTAGGAGGAAACAGAACAACATTGCAAAATAACTTTTATAACTCCACAGTTACTCTGCCCCTATACCACTAAAAGATCCAAATAAGAAAGAGTACTAGAAATCAATTTCCCTAATGAACATGGAAACAAAAAAAAAATGTAATTAAAACCCTCTCTCCTTGGGCCTCAGTATTTTTTATCCCAAAATAGTAGATTGTTTCAGAGACTTCTTTTGGTTCTAGTCATGGGTGTTAACAAAAAGCAGCAATCTATAGATTCTATGCAATCCCCATAAAAAAATTAACACAGTTCTTCACAGAACTTGAAAGGACAATTTTCAGCTCCATATGAAAATACAAAAATTCCAACATACTGAAATAATACTTAACAATAGAATAAATGGTGGTAGTAACACCATCCTTGATCTTTAATTATACTACAGAATTATAGTAATAAAAATGGCATAGTATTGGCACAAACAAGACATGTTGATTAATGGAATTGAATTGGAGACCCAGACATAGTTCTACACATTTATTGGCATCTTATTTTTTTTATAAGAATCGAAAAGCACACATTAGAAAAATGACAGCATCTTCAAAAATACAGTGCTAGTCAAACTGAATGGCTGCATTTAGAGAAATGCAAAGAGATCAATACTTATCACCGTGCACAAAAAAAAAAGGCTTCAACATAAGGCCAGATAAACTGACTCTGATAGAGGGGAAAGTGGGGAACAAGAAGGCACTTTTTGAACAGAACATCAATAGCACAAGCACTAAAATCAACAATTAATATATGGGACCACATGAAATTGAATAGTTTCTGTAAGGAAAAAACACCATCTAGGAGAAAGTGGCAGCCTACAGTTTAGAAAAAAAAATTGTATCAACTACACATTCAGTTTATTACTAATATTCAATTATATAAAAAACTAAAAAAATGGGACATCATAAAAAAAACCAATTTAAAAATGGGTACAAATCTCACCAGAAAATTTTAAAAGAGGAAGCTGTAATGACTGAGAAACACTTAAAGAAATGGTCAAAATCATTCATCATCATTGAAACACAAATCAAAACTTCTGATATATGTCATCTTATACCAGTCAGAATGGACAAGATCAATAAAGCAAATGACAGCTCATTCTGCTGAGGATGTAGAGTAATGAGAACACTTTTCCATTATTGATAGAACTACAGACATGTACAGACACTATGAAAATCAGTGTGGTGGTTCTTCAGGAAGTTGCAAATCTATCCACCTCCAGATCCATCTGTACCACTTCTGGGCATTATACCTCATTCTGCTAAGAGACACTTGCTCACCATGTTCTTTGCTGTTCTATTCATAATAGACAGAAGCTGGAAACTACATAGATGTCCATCAATGGATTAATGGATTAAAAAATATGTGGTACACTTACACATAGAATATTTATATTTAAAAATAGATTTACAATTGAATAATACTCAGCCATTAAAAACAAAAAAAAAATCATGAAATTCACGGGTAAATGGATAGAACTAGACAAAATCATTCTGGGTGAGGTAACCTAGATCCAGAAAGTCTAATTTGGTATGTATTTGCTTACATGTGAACTTTAGCTGTTAAGTCATAGATAAGTAAGATACAATCTGTATACACTCAGAGGTTAGGTAGAGAGTAAGGGACTAGTAGGGTGGAATTGATCTCCCTAGAAAGGGAAATGAAGGTGGGATTTACTGCAAAGATATGATCAGTTGAGGAGGGAGAGGGAAGAGGGAGGCAAAGGAAGGAATAGGGGAGAGGCAGCTAAAACTAAGACCCATTTGAGGGGTCATATGGAAACCTAATACAGTAGAAACTCCCTAAAATATATATGTATATGAAGGCAATCAAGCAAAGTTGCCAAGTAGTAGAGGAGATAGAGCCATAATTGGGCATCTCTCATCACCAAATGAAGTGCTGGAAGTACAGAGAATGGGTTATTTCTAATAGAGTATCTAACAGCCATGGGAACCCCCAAGCAATCCAGGCTATAACAAGGCTATTGGTTGCTCTATATAAGCTGACAGTAAGGCCCCATCACATAAAGAGAACACCTACACAATTCATTAAGTATTGAGAGGTTCCTGGAGCCTTCATCCCTACAGATTACTGCTCATGGTATTGTAACGTACTCTGCAAGCTTACAAAGGAAAAATGTAAACACTAACCCAGCTACAAATCCTTCCATGTACAGTGATGATCTGCCTGCAAGATTCACTGTTGAAGTAGTGGTACAAATGTTGTGGGAGTAACAGTGCAATGTCTGATTGAATTTATGGCACCCTCCATGATATGGGACATATATCTGACACTACTTAGATGGCAAAGAACCTGAGGTTTGATAGGCCAGGGACCTAAGAAAAATCAAATACTACTGTTATTTTGAGCACAGCAATAAAATGACCTATAAACATTCTGCTGTACTCATAGATCACGCCTTGCCCAGCCATCATCAAAGATGCTTTCTCCTGCTGTTATTGGCACAAATACAGAGACCAAAAGAACATGAAGAGAGTGAGAAACAAAGACGTTGGAACAGTCAGTCCTAAACGGGATGTCTTTATCAGAACCCACCCCTAAGGCTCAGGGGAACTCAGCAAAAGAGGAGGCAGAAAGAGTATAAGAATTAGAGGGGGTGGAGAATGCAAAGGAAACAAGGCCTTCTACACACAACATTCCTGGTGCACATATAAAGTGGAGTAGCATGCACAGAACCTGCAAGAGTCTGCACCAGATGGGGTCCTAAACCTGAAAGAAGTGGACACCCAGCCTAGTCTCTAACCCATAAGCTGTCTCCCATTGACAGCTACTTGCAAATGAAAGCTTAGTTTTCTAGAGGGTAATCTCACTGGGCAAACCAATTACTTTTAAGAGGTGGCCCCATGCCAAAAAAAAAAATGAACTCAATGCCATCTTTGGAGGTTCTTTGTCTCATAATATTGAGTCTGGTTTATTGTTTGTTTTGTTTTGTTGCTTCTGTTTTCTTTCTTTCTTTTCTTCCTTCCTTTTTTCCTGTTTCTTTCTTTCTCTCTCTCATTTTCTTTCTTTCTTTCTCTCTCTCTTTTTCTTTCTTTCTTTCTCTCTCTTTTTTTCTTTCTCTCTCTCTCTCTTTTTCTTTCTTTCTTTCTTTTTTTCTTTCTTTCTTTCTTTTGTCTGTCTGTATTTCTTTCTTTCTCCTGCCCCCTTTCTTTTTTCCTTACCTTGCAGGGTCCTTTCAATACATGTTAGAATTTCCATTTTTGTATTTTTATGGAATTCCTTTGTGTGTAAACATATGTGTCTATATGTGTTTCTTGGGCTTCTATTTTATTTTTTCTATTCTGAATTGTTTGTTTTTGTTTTATCTTATTTTATTTTATTATTATTCCTTTAATATCTGGGTTTTGTTTGTTTCTTTTGTTTTTTTCTAAGGGAGACCCAAAGGAGGTGGACATGGATGGTAAGGGGTGGGGAGGACCTGGGAGGACTAGAGAAAGGGAAAACCATAATTAGAATATATTATATGAAAAAAAATCTACTTTAAAAATACTTAGAATCATGGTATGATATGTGTTGAAGGGCTTTGGTAGGCATTGGAAACAAAGCATATGCTTATTGAAAACTTTTTGGTAAATAAATCCATTTTAAATTACACCTTACTACAGTTAACCATACTTAAAGGCCAAGAAGCAATTAAATTAAAAATATAATAATTTGAAATATCATTAATAATAATTGGTTCCTAAAGAGAGAGAAAAAGTTAAATTATCAAGGACCACAGAAATCTTACCAGTGCTTGCATTGTTGTGGGACAGACCTCAGGCTATTATGACCTTGCTCATTTTGCACATGGTTGTCCTGATATGACCTATACACCTTCAATACCAGTACTTCTTTGTATTCATTAGAAATAGCACTTGGCCCTGAAGTGCCACTTCCACAAACAGTACTGCCCTGAACCACCATGAAGATGGCTTTCCCTGATCACCTACCATAGCTAGGTCATTCCACTGTCTACAAGACACAAGGTCATTGCAGGACACAGGCTCATATAACCTCTGACAGAAATTTCTCTCAAAATTTCAATAAGAAGCTTGAGCAAGGATTTAATTAATCTTCATTACATGTTCATTCCATAGACAAATTGCTGGATACAAGCATGAGGCACCCAGACCGACTTGTCCTTTCTTGCTGTGTCTTTCCATACTCTCTCATGACTGTGGATGCAATATCTCAACCCATCACATGGGTGCTAGATTCTCAGATATGACTGCTAGTAGTTAGCTATGGAGAATAAGAGTCATTTTGTTGTAGATGACTGCCACAGTTGTACCCCATTCATAATGTTGAGCTTATGATTTTAAAATGAAATAATAATATGTAATTGGAATTAGTAGTAGTGGAAAATCATCCTTACAGATATTTCATAGAATCTCCCAATTTGTGGCTAATACTGAAATTAAAATGTCTTATTTTCAGGCTTTCTTGATTCCAATATAATAGTTTTCCTGCTATCCAATATTAATGAGCCTTTTAGAAATCACTCACACATCCAATTAATGAATAAAACTCACAGAACGTCTAGTGAGAGGGGCAATTCTTACAGGCAGAATAAAAGTTAATCTTTCTTAACACCATTTCAGTTGTGAATCTCAACCCAGAAACTATAAAAATACAGAAGTTGGATGTTACCTCTCCTTGTGTTTACCTTCTCCCCCTGGATTATCACAATGGTATATATTTTATAAAAAATAGACCCTCTCAATATATATATATATATATATTTTAAAGTTTCAAAATATCACTTAATTCATTTTTTACCTTTCACAACACCATTGACATTCCCCAATTTTCTAAGATAGGGCAAAATAAAATATGAGAAGAACTGCTCTGACATTTGAAGTAATTAACACTGGATGAACCTTTGCAAACAAAGTCACATGAATTCCTCCTCTTTCTGTTTTTGTTAGAAAAAAAATCAAAACTAGATTTCTTTTTTGAACAAGGGAAAGTTAAAAGAGGTTCAATTTCCAGGATATTTAATCTCTGAGCTTCCTCTTAGTAGTCTAAGAATGCATAACTACTCAAACGAATCAACCTTTTCCTGAAGTTTGGTGGACATGTGTCTTATTTACTATGTGCACCACGATGTAATATTCCCTTCTATTGTTGCCTGAGAATACTGGACCTGGCTTAATAGATTTACTGAAGCACTGAAGCAGTTCAGAGTTTTACCCCAAGTGATTTTTGCACAGTCTCATTTACATAGCATGAATTTAGATAAAATGGAGACTGTTAATTGTTGTTAATTTGAATGCATGTTCTGTGCATGAGTTATCACAATATTTAAGTAGCAAGACTTTATAATGTTTTTACAGTTTTATACCTATCATGTAATAAGCTCCACATACTTACTATATGTAAGTTGATATCGTTTGACATGAATTTACATCCATGGAAACAACAAGCCCATCTTCTGTTCAGAATGTTTCCTTGCCTCTTTTAACAATTCTTTCTGCTATATTCCATGGTCACATATTAGCAAGGGTTCTCTAGATGAACAGAACTGATAGGATGAATATATATGAATATATATGTATGGCTTATAGAATAGTGGTCCAACTAGTCCAACAATGACCGTTTACCAATGGAAAGTCCAAGAATCAAGTCCACAAGTTTGAATGTCTGTTGGTCTTCAGTTTATATCAGAATCCTGAAACAGTAGGCTCTAGTGCCAGTGCCGGGAGGGACTTGTCATGAGGAGTGAGAGAAAGCAGACAAAGAGAGACAGCTTCCTCTTCCCATGTCCTTTAGATAGGCTGCCAAAGAAGGTGTGGTCGAGATTAAAGGTCCCCCCTCAAAATATCCAGATTGAGGTTGGGTCTTCTCACTTCAAATCATTCAATCCAGAAAATCCCTCACAAGCATACCCAGTTCTTTGGGTTTTAGTTAATTCCAGATGTAACCAAACTGACAAGCAGGGATAGCCACACAACGGTCACCATAAATTAGTTGTTTCATTTCTGTTATTATATTTTGTTATAGTATACTATATTTTGGTATAGCTGGTACTTTCTTGAAGGTTATATATATTTTAGTACTGCTTTTTAGCATTCTGCCTGTGTATATTATATCAATATGTTGACACATTTTTATGCTAATATGCATTTAGGGTTGTTTACATGTTTCCTCAGTGTGGTTAATGCTGATGTGGATACATTTGTTCAAGTCAGTGAACTAATTTATGCTTTCATTTCTCTTGAGTAAATATCTAGGAGGGGAATGTCTAGATCACTTTTTTTGTAAATAAGTAATGTTTTTAGACACAAAATATTTTCCAAGGTATTTAGCATCTTATATAAGCATCCACAACATGTACCTATTATAGCTCCCTGCCATACTCACTAATCCATTTTTATAATTTTAGGTATTTCAGTAGATGCATGGTATCATCCACCTGAAGCTTTAGTTTACATTTGCAGGAGGACAGTGATCTTTTCAGGTTCTCAGATGCTGTTTTTGTTCAAATATTTTGATAGCTCTTCTTTTCAACATTTTTGAATTTGACAACCTGCCATGTTTTTTAGGTACAGTCCTTGTGTGATACTTGGCTTTTGCCTTAATTCCCACATTTCCTTAAACCATGTTTTTAAAGATCAGAATGTCTTAATTTTGATGCATTCCATATATACATCTGTCATCTTGAATCACGCTTTAGCTGTTATTGCTCAGAATTCTTTGTTTAATGTATAATCAGAGATATTTTATTATTAAAATTTTATAGTTTTAGGTTTTACATTTTGGTCTGTGACATTTATTAAGTTAATGTTTCTGTACTGTGCAACGTATATATCATTTTGGCAAATGCATATGAAAATTTTCACATAACTTCTACTAAAAAGCCTCTCTTTTCTGTAATGGATTGCTTTACAACTTTGTGAAAATCAATTTTACCAATATGTTCATTTATTGTTTGCATTTTCTGTTTCATTAATTCATTTTTATGTTTTCTTCTATTGCTATATTACTGATAATTGCATAATTGTATTATGTTTTGAAATCAGGTGACCTTATTTCTTCAAACTTGTTCATTATTTCACAAATTGTTCTGGTAACTTAGGTTCTTTTGCATTTCTGTGGGCATTTGGACTGAATTCCTAGGACTAAATCCTGTTGCTCTGTCTATCATGAAAGCTGTGCAGTAGTTTTGGGAGAGTTGATGGTTTAGTTTCTCTGAACCTGAGACTTGCAGGCAGGTGCTTCTCTGTCATTTATGACTTGCTCACTTCATTGCCGCCCTTTTCCTGTTGGCTTTTTCAGTTTCTGCATTACAGATCTCGTACATTTTCTGTTGAAGTTACGAAGATTTTCATACTGTTGTAGGAATGCAGTCCATTATTAAGTATTAGCATTTAAAAATCCTGTGAAGGGGAAAATCCCAAAGGCCCCCACCCTTAGAAAAGAACCCCAGGGAAGTAATGATGACTGAGTGACATAATGAGTTATACCTAGGGATGAACCCCCTAACTGATTATGTAATATCAAATGGTCAGACCTGAAATTATATACAGACAAGTAACACTAACTGGACTCAGAAGGCTGTACTAGTGTGTGTGTGTGTGTGTGTGTGTGTGTGTGTGTGTGTGTGTGTGTGTATTTGTAACAATAACAAGTAAAGAAAAATAGCCCATGAATTTGAGAGTGAGCAAAGAAGGGATGGGAGGAACTGGAAGGAGGAAATGATGTACTTATATTCTAATTGTAAATGTTCCTGTGGACTTAAACATATTTAACTTTCATCATGGAACCTCAGGAGCAATGTGTCTATGAAAAAAAACAATTTCTCAGTTGTCAGTAGTACTAATGATAACAAAGGAAAATATAAATAGACACATTTGCATTGCCAATGTTTTTACAACCCTAAGATAAATGCTTGCTATCTTTTTCTTCACCCTACAACAATTTTTTAAAATTTGTTTAATTTTATATACCTACCATAGCCTCCCGCCCTCCTCTCCTCCCACTCCCTTCCTCTTCCTTGCCCTCCTGTCAACTCACCCCTCCTCCTCTGTAATCTCTCAGAAAAGGACAGACCCCCCCATGGGCTCCAGCAAACCCTGGCATATCAAGCTGCCATAAAACCAAGTGTTGCCCCCCTGTATTCAGGCTAGGAAAGGCAATACAGCATGAGGATTAGGCACCCAAGAGCCAGGCAAAGCACCAGGGACAGCCCCTGCTCCCATTGCTAGGAGTCTTACATTATAGACCAAGCTGCACAACTGTCACATGTGTGCAGAGAGCCTAGGTCTGTCCTTTGCAAGCTCCCTGGTTGTTGGTTCAGACTCTGTAAGTCCCCATGAACTAGGCCAGTGGTTTCTGTGGGTGTTCCTATGATATTCCTGACCCCCTTGTTTCCTATAATCTCTCCTCCCTCCCCACATCAAGACTCCCCAGATTAGTCAAGCAAATTCCAATACTTGGCCATGGGTCTCTGAATCTGCCTCCATCAGGAGAGCCTTCATCCATATAAATTGTTTTGAAATATATTATTTTAGATCCCTGCAAAGCATCCCACCACTACCTAAAGTTGTTAGTAATGCACATGGGCTTACAGCTCTTAACATAAGAATCTTGGATGCAAGGTTTAGGTATTGTTTTCAGAGTAGCTGAAGTCTCTGTGCAACAGTATACTGTCCACTGCATCTCAGAAGTGCTGATCAGAAAACCTTAGAGCCATTCACTTACTGTGTGGGCCAAACATCCTGTATATGCAAACCACATTAGCTTGCTCTGGTATCTTGTCCATCTCTGTGATTTACTCAAATGGACACTGAGTAGATTCACTCCTAATATGCTCTTATTGAGATTAATATATGAAAGGGACAGCAACACATAATAACACTGTTCAATGCATGGACCTTCTATTTCAGGTTTCTGAGAGCAGTGAACCTGCAATCAGGAATAAACATGGCCTCTTTTGTTTAGCTAAGACTAAAGTACAGTTTCTCATTTAAATTCAAGGCACAACATTTAGCTACTGCCAAGCATAAAATAATCTTTTAAAAAAGGAAAGAAAAGCATCATAAATATGGCAGCAAAAGATTGGTTATTGCGAGCATGAAAAGCTGGAAAGCAGACCCTGTGGTTCATAAACAAAAGCTCCCATCCAAGGTCGTGAGCACTTCAGGCTGTGTTTTGTGTGTTCTTGGTGCCACAATTCAGAAGCCGACAGCCACATTTGCTCGCATTTTTATTATGGCTCCTTTCATCTTGTTCACTGACTTCTATTTTTCAATACAAGAAGGGAAAGTATCCAGAAACACTGCATAATTATTTTCATTCCATGATACCAAGCTAAAGGAAAAGTTTGTTTTATCAACATATAATGATTGGAATGTCCTTACATTTAATTCTTCAGAAGTAAAGTAACTTAACACAGAGTCATACCACGCTGTACTGAAACACTTAATTTTCTGTATCTGTCTGTATACTTAACATAAGAACTACAAATAAACTCAAGGTGAAAACTATTTATATTTCCACCATTCCCAGACATCTACAATGCACACAAGCAGATTTAATATACTCTAATCACTCATCACACTTCATTACTAAGTTACATTTTCAGGAAAGATTGATGTCTTGTAATTATATATTATTTAAAAGCTATTTTAGAACAAGATACCTTAAAATAATTTAGTACAAATAAAATTTATTAGAAATTTCATTTTAAGACATAGATATACAAATACTTTAAGTGTATGCAATATGCAAGCACACATACATACATATATTAACAGATTTATGTGAGCATTCGTATGTTCATCATTGCATAATAAGTTAATGATGTTTGTAATATATTGTTGGCATTGGATCATGTTGGAGACACCCTATTCTATTAGCAATATTTGTAAAATATGTATCGAAGAAATCTATTCACAAAACCCCTTCATTAGCTGTTCCTATAATATTTAATATTAGTGCAATATTATCATAGCTATGAATTATGACTGTGTACATTATTGGTATTTTAGCATAAATCCTTTGTGTTCCAATTATACTATATTATGTTAATTTTCTTGACAAAACTACTTTTTGGTTATCTTTGTTCTTATTAATGTCTGTCAGTAAATGAGGTTAATACTATTAGACATTATAGTAGAGAACAGAAAAATGAAGAAGTGCTTACACCCTACCTCCCTGCATTACTCTGACCTATTTGTATTGTATAGCATGGATGAGGAAACATGAGTTATCACAGAAAAGATCATCAACAATGTGACTTCAACAATAGAAAGTACTTTTCACAGACTCAAGGCTGAAAAATCCCCATGTATATGTTCAGAAAGATTTGATTGCTAGCAAAAGTTCTCCTGACTCACAAACAGTAGGACCCTCTTTTGTCAACAAGAAAAATTCTCAGTCTCAGTCACTTAAATCTGATGAAGATCCCACTCTTAGAGCCTCGTTGAACTTTTTTTTTTCTTATTTTGTTCTTTGTGTATATATTGTGTGTTTTATGCTTAGCAGATTTATGTGTTCATACATATGATTGCCATTGTATAATAAGCTGATGGTGCTTATAATACTATCATATATTTTAGGCATTGGAAAATTCTCAGTCACTTTAATCTGAAGATCCCACTCTTCGAGCCTCATTGAACTTTTTTTTTATTAGTTTGTTCTTTTCATATATGTAGTATGTAGAACTGCATGAGTAGGTAGAACTGTGAAAGCACATTTAGATGTCAGAGTAAGACTTGGAGTTTTTCCTTTGTAGCTTTATTACCTTGAGATGGGGTCTTGAACTGAACTGAAAGCTCAATGTTTGGGCTAGGCTGGCTCATCAGAGAGCTCTTCTAAGTATTTGTCCATCACTGTTTTCCAAGTTCTGGGGTTACAGCTCCACACAGCCAAGCTCAGTTTTTTAATGTGGCTTCTAGAGATTTGAACCGAAGTCTGTATGCTTTGATAGCAAATACTTTTATTCACTGAACCATCTCCCACTACTCACTGGACTTTAAATATCTTTTAAATAATCTATCTCTAGATATATTTGTTGTTTTATCATCGGAACAACAGCTGCACCTGAATCCACAGCTGTTTCAGCTACTGACTGTGACTCTGCAGTCACTGCCACACTGCTCAGGTCAAGGTCTGACAGGACTTCTGCCTCCAGCCGGAACCACCCACCTCTGCCACCTCAACCCTATATAGTTTTTCACTAAGTATCAATTAGTGAAAATTGACTGGGATTCAGATACTGGGGTAAAAATCTGCTAGCTCAGAGAGGCTGAAAGACAACCAGTTGACCTTCCTCCTTAGCCTGGGATAGAGCAAGAGAGATCATCTTCCTCTGCCCACCCCCCACCCCCGCAAAAAAAAGACCACCAACTCAAATTCCCTCCCTAATACTTCCTGTGAATTTCTCTGTCCATTTTGGACTCCCTCTAACTCTCTATGGCTACTTCCTGTCAACTAGGTATTCACAGTATGATGAAATATCCCACAACATACATCGAAGTAGAATAAGGTTAAAAAAAGACCAATTATTAGATACTAATTTATAGTTTTATTTGGTGATTTATTTAAAGCACTACTCGCACTACCACAAATTATTTCATTTGCTTTCTGAAAGAGAATGATCTTTAGAAATAGCTAAAACAATGGGCCATTGCCCTTAGCAACCTGTTGACTGCTATGTGTGATTCTGTAAAATCTTGCCTGCCTCATCTTCTGGTTTTATAGTACAAAATGAGAAGACAAATTGGAGCAAGCATTGAAGCCTTTAAGGAGCTAGGCTAGCATCTGCCTACCAGTGACATCTCCTCTCTTCCATCGATACTGGAATGTTGATTTCAGAAAGATTCCTGCAATGCTTCTAGAGGCTCCAGTGAAATTGCTTTCACCAAGACCCCAGTTTAACTCAAGAGACTGCTACTTCTGGGCTTCTCATCTCACTGAAGTTCCCTGGAACCAGGAAGTGGGTTCTTAGACAGTAATCCAATGTCTCCTTCCAGGGATCAAGGACACTGTGACACCCAGGATGAGAGTCTTTGAGTGGAAGAAGATGACTCTAGTCTAGAAATCCAGATCAGGTAAGGACCCTGTAAGAGATAGGTAGGGAAGAGCTGATGGGGACTTAATCACCATGCAAGAGATTGTGCCAGGGACAGCATATAAAATAGCTGACTTGCTGCCAGCAGATATTGGAGAAAAGGGGACCCGAGGTTGTAGAACATCAACCCTCCATGTGTTCCCCTCCGGATCTTCTGCTTAGCATGCTTCTAGAGGGCCATGGCAGAAAGGTCTACGTGTCCCAAGGTCATGCTTTATGGCATGCACATGGCATGCCCTCCTCTATATAGGTACTTCTTGTAATACTAGTCTTTTTCTTCTATCTGATCTTCATGTTTGGTGTTACTAGATCAACGGTGATTTCTGTGATGCAGGAAATGAGTGAAGCAAATTTCACAGGAAATTATACAGAGATGATCACTCAGGCTGGGGTTAAGGCAGTTATGCAGTTCATGGAAAAGAACCTGCAGCCTGGAGAAGATTTTTAGGTTTGGATAAACTGTATTGAATATGTGGTCAACTATAGCATATAGATGATGTGTATCAACACACTTGACTTAAATTGGCCATGATGAATAATTCAGTTTCTGAGGATATTCCAAGGACATTGTGTAAAACTTGAGGCCCTAAGGGATATTGACTGAAGACTATGGATGGAGTAACATATAGATGGGATGACAAACTAAAAGTGTGGGGACGTAGAATAAGAGGAAAACAGTGGCCTCCACCAAGAAAGGGAGATGGCAACTTTAATTCAGATATCTTTTATTCCTCCTGAAGGAGTGTGGAGATAATGTGACAATTGGTGGCATGATTGCTACAAGCTTTATTGGGTTCCTAGATTAAAAAGATCTGCCAAGAAAGGTAAGCTTCCTTTCATAGAAGCTCTATAAATTAGATTAGATCTTCCTTGGAATTGTTGGATATAGAAGGACAGAAGTTGCTGACTTGCAGGAACAGATTTCTTGTCTGAGGTCATTGTGGCCCACCAGTCATGGGGCTTAGTGTTTGCAGAGGGCTGAAGAGGAACTTAGGTGGCTACAGGGGTCTTGAAGTTGGAGCAGGCTGTGTGAGAAGGAAATGACTGTCTGGTACATTGACCACTGTTCTTATTTTTACCTTTTTTGTGAAATTGCATGTTGCTAGCCTTTGGATCAAGTGCTCAAAAGACTGTATAGTCATAATAATAAGAATAGATTATGCTTGCTTTGGTGTTAAGTTTGGGATAGTTCCTGTGTTTAGTAAAAGATGATGAAGACTATATTGGTGATTTTCTAAGAATAATTTTTGGAATCATGAGAACATTTTGTATTGGGTGATTTCCCCTTTCCTTTCTGTTCCCCATTTACTTATGATAATAAAAGACTGAGGTTACCAGGGCAAAAACAGAAGCTAAAGAAGCTGTAGCAAAAGCTAAGAGAAGTTAGAGAAGCTAAGAGAAGTTAGAGAAGCTAAGAGAAGCTAAGAGAAACTAAGAAAAGCTAAGAAAAACTAAGAGAAGCTAAGAGAAGCCAGGAAGCAAAAGAAACAGTAACTGCAGAAGCCCAAAGTGACCTGTCAGCTTGCATGAACATTGTCTCTCTCAACTCTTGGCTATGAAATTTTTCTCATTCGTGAATATACATGGCCCAGATATGAGACCATATTTGACAACGCTAAAAGAGAATTTACAACTGACAAAGGAGTAAAGATGGAGGCCTCTGAATTAAAGACTCTGAAATCATTGCCCTTCCCTTGATGTTTCCTGGCCATATGAAGGAACTCTAGATTTGACTCTGGTTAACAGAGTCTGAGAAGTCTGTATGGGACCACCTGGTCACCCAGGCCAGTTCCCATATATTGGGATTAATTCTGTGTGTTAGCTTAAGGTCATACAGGATGGATTTGCTACCAGAACCTTCCCCCACCTCAGAATATGCTGTTTATAAAGACTGTTAAGCCTGAAGCCAAGGCATCACCCCCATTAGCTTCCCCAGACGATGATATTTTGCCAATTATGCTGCCTCCCCACTGGGTCCAAGGCAGCTTGCAGTATCATTTGATTCTGCCCCTTTAGGGGCATCTGCCCTGATGCAAGGCTCACCAACTTCTCCTGGCCAGCTTTGCCAGACTCTTGTCCACTGCATTCCAGGGATGATTCCATTCCAATGTGTCAACTAAGGGAAATGTCAAGCTCTTCCCTCACCTAAGAAGAGGTCAGCTAAATATTTGCCTGAAGAGGAGGGAAAGCTCCTCTATGATTATGGAGAAATTACAAAAGATATTTTCTCCTCATAGCTAGATTTAAAGGATGGGTATATTGAGAAAGATGGCTGCTTATTTCAGAGGACAAAGAAATTAAAACGGCGACCGAATTCTCTAACTCCTAGAAGTTGCCAGGGGCCATAGCTGTGGCAATAGTGCTCTGCAAGGCTCACACAAGGAGTCCAAGGCAAGTGGGTCAAGAGAAATCAACTGGAAGACCAGGAAGCCAAGCAAGCTGCCCTTGATGAAAGCACAGCTCTGCAGTTCCCTCCACTGCCTCCAAGAAGAGGTTTATATCCCCCTTGTTCCAGAATTCCCCATGTAAGCCAGAAGAAAGAAAAAGAGCAACTTCTGAACAGGCAACTAAAAATCAGGAGGACTGAGTGGTTACTATAGATTTGAAAATAGTAATTATAGAGATGAGCGATCTCAGCCTAGTCCAGCAAGTTCATGAAGTATCCCATCTGCTAAAAAATGCCTACAAGAATTGTTAAAAAGATATTTGATGTTTCTGAGATTGCTAACGCTGACCCAACAAGCTAGAAAGCCTGTATGCAGTGTGCTTGCAACAATCTCAAGCAGGGACCCAAGGCCCCCACAATGACACAAAAACAGGGGTCCTGTGCATTTAGACATATAGAAGTGGAATTTATTGTCATTCAAACCATCACAGAGTACTGATGCTTGTTGGGTATGGTGTGCACTTTTGAGGCTATGTAGAAGCTTTTCCTACTTGCACAGACAATCACTTCAAACTTGCAGAGAAGGGTGGTACCACCTCCACTACTCCCAAAGGACTTGGGGAATTCTGAGAACATGGACACACCTGCCTCCAGGAGTTCTTGAAACAACCACTGGCACTGCACAGAAAGTTGCTTAAATTTGCAGGCATCAACAATGGATACTCCACACCCACTCCAAGGCTGCTGTGGACTTCAGCCAGGAATGGACTCACCCAGACCAGCTTCTGAAACTGACTATCTCAAAATGAACTCAGAATGGAGACAAAAGCTCAACTCCTATTCGACTACGTGTTCAAGTCATAGGAAAGATATCAGACTAGATAAAAGAGTTGTAGTTCCTAAAAGGGTACATGCTTTGCCTGCCCTAAAGGCATTTGTTCCTATCTTAGATGTGCTCCCAGGAAGCAATACTTACATCCCTTCAATGCACGAAATAAGAGAACCCCTGTAATTTTACTATTCTTAATAGGAATGGACCTGACAAGGTCAATGAATATCAGGGCCACAGCAATAAGCATCAGACAAGTTGAACATAGCCAGCTCTCTACTCAGATCAAGAAAAAAATAATTACTGTTCAGGCAAACATAGCCACTGTTCAGAATAAAAATAGGTTCTTTGACAGCAATGGTCCTCCAAAATCCTACAGAATTAGAATTGATTGCTGCCAAAAATAGATATACATGGCTTTATAAAGAATTTTGCTTTTATGATAAATAGCCAGTTAGCAATAGTATGAGAAAATGCCAAAAAGTTATAAAAAAGGACTAAGGCTAGACATATAAATGAGAGCCAATGGAGCACGATGCAGACAATGCACCAGGAGTACTAACCCATGTTCTGAAGGTGAAGAGGGAGGAATGAAATAGAATATGGTAGAAAAGACCAAGGTAGAGAAAGTACTAGGTACTAATTTACTTGTTTAATTCATGATTTACTTACAGGACTGCATTTACTGCTACTGGTCAAGCATTGCCTCACTCACTACCTAGAACAGAATGACCTGCAGAAATAATTAAAACAATAGGTCTTTACCTTTAAAAACCTGCTGAATGCCACATACACCTGTGAAACTTTGCTTGATGCCCACCACACCTTGTGGTTTTACAGTATAATATGAGAGTACAAACTGCACCTGTAATTGAAGCCCTTAAGGAGCTGTCCTGGCTTTGGTCCACCAGTGACATGTCCTCTCTTCCTCTCTTATTGGTAGGAGTGTTTGTTCCAGAAGGATTCCTGTAGCAGCAGCATCTCAGTAGCTAAGACTTCAATATGGGGATTCTGAGGAACATACAGTTCAGAACACAGATTCTTCCATTCATCTTTAAACTCGGGGCCTTATTATAAGAACCGTACTTTAATCACAATGTCACTGTCTGCTTAGGTCAAAATATCCCATTGAAATGATATCCAAATTAAATATGGATAGGATTCATAGTAGAATTCCTCTCCTGATGTGACCCTTAACAGGTAAGTTGAGTATATTTAAAACATAATTGTGGGACATTCATATTAGGATATATAGCCCCCTTCCAACAGGGGGAGATTAGAAAAGAAGAGGGACATGATGAGTGTGAAGCCAATTCATATGCCATCACAGCATACTAATTTGTTGCTGGGTCCTAACGGCTCCCTCAGAGGAGTGGGTGAGAAGGCAGTGTTTTGACGGTGTGGACACTAGGAGTCAGGTAAAAGGCAAACAGCAGACATTTATTTAGTAATGGGGAGAGCCTTATATGCCCTCCTCCCAACACCCAAGCTGCATCCCGATCTGGTGACATTGCGTGGTCACCCCTTATTGGCTAAGCACAATCAGGACCTCTGACAGTGCCTGTTGCTAGGTCCTCAGACAGACTCCAAGTTGGCTCATCTCTTGGTCTCATAGGCCTTATCTTCCTACATTACATGAGCTCACATTGATAAGGAACAATCTTTTATGGGTCAGTGTCCTGCCTTATGGGTCCATTAAGGTATCATTTAAATTTAAAGCCACTGGCACAGAGGGCCTGGCCCACAGCCTTTGATTAAATGTAGCATATTGAATTTGAGACAATTGCCCTATCTTCTGAAATCAGAGAAGTAAACCTAATCATAACCAACTAGCTATGGCAGTCTTTACTTTGCTTGAAGAATAACACATGCTTCTGTAGATGAACTTTATGGTCCAGTCTTACATGTGTTATTTTTCAAGTAAATTAAGTTCACCTGGGCAGAACTTGTCTCTAAATATTGGAGATTTAGGTGAGTTTTGGGTTAGACCAATTCACCTCTATAATATGTGATATAGATATTTTTGTTCTTTTCATCTCAAAAATTTATTATTTGGTATATATGTATGTATGCATGTGCATATGTGTGTGTGTGTGTGTGTGTGTGTGTGTGTGTATATCCAGGTGTGTGTGTCCAGGGGCATGCAAGTACCCATGAGCAACAGAAGAGGATGGCAGATCCTCTAACATTGTAGTCATAGGGATTCCTGAGCCACTTGTAGGTACTATGAACACAATTTTGGTCCTCTGCAAGAACAAGAAACTCCTAACCACCAAGACCTCTCTCCAGCCCCTGGATCTTTCAATTGAAACCCAATAGTGTTTTTTCAGCTGCACCTCAATGATTGAGAATACAAGTCAGATTTCAAAGTGTTATTCCCACTGCTCTTTGTCAGTAGGGCAATGAGTAGTTATAAAGTAATAACACTCAACAAATATCTCGAAATTGATTACATCACACCTATATAGTAAGAAGAAACACACATGTGAAAGTTCTATATTGCTTACCTAGTTCTTCTATTTTTGAAAAATAAACCTTGTTTTTGATTCATGCATATATATTTTCTTTTGGTAATTTTTATTATCTATCCTATTAGACATAAGAATTACAACATCAAATAATACATACTTGACATTTATTTATTCCAGGATTTGTTCTCTGTCACATATAAACCAAACAAATTTTCTAAAATTAGAAACAAATTGATTTTATTTAATTAACACATATGGGCCTTCCCCTATTAATCACTAATTAAGAAAATACCCTACAGACTTGACTCTAGCCTAATCTTATGAAGGCATGTTGTTAATTGAGGTCCCTCCTGTCTGGTGACTTCAGCTTCTTTCCAGTTGGCATAAAATATCCACCACAGGTGAAAAAACTCTCAGTGTTGTGTGAGAATTTATCCTATTGACAGAATGGTGGGACAAGAAGTAAGTTCATGGCCTAGGCAGACATTATAAATCATGCAAGAATTAAAAGAAAACTACAATTAAATAATAACTAATTAATTTACACCAGTCAACATCTTCTGCCAAACACACAACCTGATGCTGTTCATAGTCCAATGGGCCAGCATTAGGGCCCAACTGGGCCAGCCGGCCTATCTTCACTCTCCTGTTGTGTAATCTTATTTTAACAAGGCGAAGATGTGTTGTTTGTTTATGCTGCAGAATATTACTTTAACTATGTGAAGGTGTGTGACATTTGTTTCTGGTGCCTTTGCTAACTATGTAATGATATGGTACATTTGTTTATGCTGCATTTGTTTAATAATGTAAAGATGTGTTGCTGTTTCACCTTGCCTTCCTAAGGCATCTGGCTGGTCTAATAAAGAGCTGAATGGTCAATAGCTGGGCAGATAAATGATAGGTGGGGCTGGCAGAAAAAGAGAATAAATAGGAAGAGAAGAAAAGAGGAGAGAATGAGGGAGATAGAGAGGAGGACACCCAGACCCAGCCAGGCAGCAACCAGCCAGCAGACACAGAGTAGGACAAACAGAAAGAAAGGTAAAAAGCCCGAAGGCAGATGGTAGATAAAGAGAAACAGATTAAAATAAGAGCGAAGATAAGGCCAAGCATTCACAACTAATAAGTCTCCATGTCATGATTTGGGAGCTGGTTGGTGGCACAAAAGATAAAACCTGGTACACTCTCCTTCTTGGGTCAGCAGGAATATCTATGGTTTGCTATCCTGTGGTATTCTTAGACTTAGTCATTTTGGGGGACAGTGGAAGAAGATGAGTTCAAACATCCAGTGGGGCTGTAACCATCTGGTGACAGATTTATTAAAGGCAACAAGTTAGGGCTCACTCAAGCCACAGAAACAGGCATTTTGTGGCTCTCCTGCAACACATTGGCTTATTTTCCACTGGTCAAAGTGAATCATTCATCCAAGCACAGATACAGCACAGGGAGAAATAAATTCCAGAGTCCTGGGTAGAGAGTATGCTAAGATGGAGATAGATGTTATGGTGATTTCTATAAACAATCCAGTGAACTGTGTTGATTATGATGTATGTGTGGTTTCCTTAAAAAATTTCCATAATCATAAAGATGAGAATAAATTGTCCACTGAGTATGTACTTGGTAAATTAATAGAAACAATATTATGATAAATTTGTAATAAATGAGTAATTAACTGATTAAAATGTAAATTGCTGATTAGTTCTAATGCTAGTCTCCATTGATGGCAGAAGGAAAGAAGGATGAAGGAGAGAAGGAAGGGGATTAAGGGGATGGGAAAGAATGAAAGTGGATAGAAGGGAAGGGAAGGGGAGGGGAGGGGAGGGGAGAAGCAGCAGGGAGAGAGGAGAGCAGCAAGAAGAGTCAAGCTTTCTAGAAATCTGTGTGATTAGATGTGAAGTTCATGTGAAGAAGGCAAAGTCTTAATGGCACTTGGAGCCAAACCTTTGAACAATAAATTTTAGTTTAGAATAGTTGAATATGATGCTAAATTTAAAATCTTCAAGACTGAAAAAAGGAATAAAACTACTACAATCACCATGTAAATCTTAAGAATGTTTAACTAGATCAGTAGAAATATGTGACCAAAATTTTAGAATCAGTGTTTCAATGATGCCAAGTCCTATTATCACTGATGCCAAGTCCTATTATTCTTTGTTTCTGTGACTAAGTGAATTATAGTAACCCTCTGTCAGGAATCAGTGTGTGTGTGTGTGTGTGTGTGTGTGTGTGTGTGTGTGTGTGTGTGTGTGCGTGCTCGCATGCACGTATGTGTATGTTTGCACTTGATGAGAGTAATTTCAGTCTTATTCGTTTATGCTTCAGATATGATTATAAAACATAAGTTAACACATCATGAGGAGCACAGAATGCTTGTTGTATAATTTTTACACAAAGTTGGGAGCCAAGTAGAACAATTAAAATAGTAAGACCAAAGCAAACAAACCTGAATTATCCGATGTGGCTACCCAGGATGGCATAATTACTCACAGTGCATGCTGGGAACTACAGGTCACACCAGAAAAATACAATTTAAAATTATCTTTGTATGATTTGTTCTGCAGCAAGAAACAAGTTCACTGAGCAATCAATGTGTTGTGGATGATACATATGACAGAAGACTCAGCAATAGACCATAGTTGATAATTCAAGGGCAGTCTCCCTTCCTCACAATGAGTCCCCAGGTCACAGTGTTGAAGAGTCATATGCACTTTTGACACCACATCTAGAGTGCCAACATAAAGCATCATGCCACTGGGTCTCAGCTGTTTTATTTTTATAAAGGTTGAAACAGAGATTTATCTCACTGTATTGATTGGAAAATTAAATAGACGATTCTTGGAATGTACAGAGCCTGAAACATCAGATAAATCCTATAAAAGCTGGCTGAAGTGGGTGTATTCATTTATGTTACTGTATGAATTTGGCATATGGTCCCTTTGAATCAGAGGGCACTGTCAAAGTACTTTTAAATGGCAGCATTTACAGGAGAGTACCCTCTCTGTAGTTAGAGCACACTTTCAAAATTCTGCCCTCGAAAAAATATGCAACACTGTTTTAAGTCAAATGGACAAATAAAAAGTTCTACATACTTTATTGAGGACATTTGGTCCCATGTGTAGACAGCTGTGTTTGTTATCAATTTATTTGCTGCTTTTCTTGGTGTAAGATTTTTATAGTAGAAGGCTGTTTTCTTCAGATGCTCAGACAATTGAACTCACAAGCAAGCAGGAAACTTGGTCTTGCTCTGTGAATTTCCGTTTACAACAAAACTGTTTGTGAGACCTGAATTTTTTTTCTTCTTTCTGAGAGAATGAAATCCCATTCCTGTTCAGATTTTGAATTGCAGTTTACATTGTTTCTTTTCACATAAGTTTTTGAGTAAAATGGAGTGTACATCTATACCAAGTCTTTATATTTGATGGCAGTTTGGGCTCACAATGCTGCACATTTTAAATACTCACATGCAGACATTCAAACCTCTCTGGCTGATTCTAGGAAAACACATTTTCTTCCTTCTTCCCTACTTCTCTACCTTCTGTCCTGTAGACTTTGTGGAACTATTTACATAATTTAATGCTGTTGTTTTTCCCTCCCGTTCTTACAATTTCATATCGATAAATTAATCAGATTTCTCTTAGCATTCACTTGCATTTGACTGGTTGTTCCTTATGGGACTGAGCATTAAAAACTGCAGTAGTGAAGCAACCCACCGGGAGCTGGAAATCAAGTTGTCAAGATAGCACATGTAATTTTTCATGTGAGAGATTGTATTGGAAACACACACACACACACACACACACACACACACACACACACGCCCTGATAATTTTCACAGGTATACTTGTACAATAGAAGAATACCAAGCATCTTTTTTTTTTACTGTTATCACTGTTGCTGTAAAGGAGACTACAGTCCAGGAATCACATTCATGACCTGGCTTCTACCTGGCTTCTCACCTCTATCCATCCTTGCAAAGGCCTAATGTTGCTCAGTGAGCTCTAATGCTGAACAGAAGGAGCCTTGTGACCAGTATCTCTCTGGGTGTCTAAGGAGACCTGAAAGCTAAGACCTGACTATGGAAAGTAGTGAGTTCAGCTCCTTCTGTCAGCACCTAACAAAATCTTAAGTCCTCTTCTATGTTCTTGGCTATATTAAATTTATATGGATAATCTGTTTGATTTATATTTAAAAGGGGACTGGAGTTCAAGAAAATCTGGGTATAATTCTAATCTTGAATTTGCTGTTATATTATGCAAAGCTGTATTGTGTTTCTGAATTAGAAATACTAAGTAAGAGTAGTGGTGCATACCTGTGATATCATCATTCAGAAGAATGCAGGAGAATCACAATTTTGGGGGCAAAAAATAGATAAATTTAAGTAAATAAATACATTAAAATAAAGTTGAAATATTTACAGAATGCATAGGATTATAGTGATAGTTTAATATCCACAACAACAGAAAACCTATTTGGGGAAGTCAGGATTTGGTTCCTAATTGTTACTGCTACTTTAGCTGAGAAATACCAGGAACTTTCATTCCTTCCCTAACTGACTGGTTCTCACACTAATTGTCCTCCTTCAAAAATCCTAATGAACATCAGTTAAAAAAGTAGCAATATAGTTTATGAAACTAGTAATCCTTTTGATTAACAAAATAGGATGATAATTTTTGGTATTCTGTTTGGTTAACTATAGATATTTAAATGACCAATCCTGAAGGCAACTGTCTTTGAAAATCACATGAGCAGTACATTTTAAGAAGAATGTCCAAGGACACTCAATGTCAAGGCAAAGAGATTTCTTACATTTCTAAGGATGACTCTAAACTCCCCTAGTACATTTTGGATGGTTCCACTTTTATCATTTGCACAAATCTTGTGCTATTGAATACTTACATGTAAGAAGGCACATAAAGAACATTTATTACTTAAGAATGGAAGGCAAGTAACAGAAGCCAAGAACTGACATGCAGGTCAGACATCCAAAACACAGGAAATCAGACCAAGGTGGAAGGTCCTTTGGAATGGAGCTGAGGTGAATCTCTGGTATAACATGATGTGGTGCATCTTATTCAAGTAGGGACAGGAAGAACCCAGGCCAGTCTTACCTTTTTTTCCTTATCTCAGCATGCTGCATTTCCAGCAAATTCTATACTTGTCCATGGGAACTAAAAAAAATGAGAAGTGAAAAACTGGTCCAGTCCAGACTGTCTAAATGGCTTCAATTAGTACACAATTACTTTTGCCCTTATTTACAATATTATTTTTTTCAACTTTTATTGATTCTTTGTGGATTTCACATCATGTATTCCAGTCTCACTTATTTCTCCATCTTTTTGCATCTGCTCTCTGCCCTTGCAATCTCCCCACCAAATCAAAGTCAAATTTAAAAGAAGAACTAAAAACAAACAAAGCAATGAAACAAAACAAAACAAAACAAAAAGAAAAACAAAAAAGAAATTTGTCCTGGAAGCTATTTGGCCCATTGAGTCACACAATTTATCCTTTGATCCATTCATCTTTACTTTACTTGTAAGTGTTCACTGTCACAAGTTATTGGTCTGGCTCAGGCCTCTGGTTTCTGCTGTACCACTGATAATGGACTCTCAGTGGGGCTCCTCTTGGATATCCTGTTGTTGTCCTATGTCTTGGAGATCCTGATGTTTTGGATCTGTAGGTTTGTCCCCTTCACATGCTACAACAGTTTATAGATTCAGTGGATGTTGGGGTGGGCCAACTCATAGCCCAGGTTCTGGACTTGAATGGTAGCTGGATTGGTCAGCCGATAGCTTTCCCTCTTCATCACAACCTGGGTGAGCTCCCCAGCACTGCCTAGACTAGCTCATTCAATGCCACCTATAGCAGGGAGCAGGGGCAGTTCTCCTACTCTTAGGCCTTCAGATCCAGGTTCCCTCACACACATCACCAGGGTCAGCTCTACTGTTTTGTCTTGGAAAGGTACAAGGTCTTCCTTCCTGATTGCTGTAGGAGGAATATGTGGCAGCATGGCCCCTGGGCACCAACATGGTCCCTGGTGGCTGACCAGACCCTGAGCATCCACAGAGACCTCAGTGGCAACTGGAGCCATGGACACCACCCAGACTCTAACCTAAGTAGGTCCACAGACATGGCCTATAGCACAAATCTTAAAAGTTCTTATTAATAAAATCAAACCTGAGGCCAGGTATTGGGGTCAATGCTGGAAGATCAGAGAAAGCACAACAAGCCATAGCCACCTCACCTTGCCAACTCATCAGCTGATTCTGTTTCTTCAGACTGGATGCCTCTCAGCTGAACTGTGCTGCTCAAAAGCCTAAAAGCTTAACCAGCTCTAGTTCCTGGTCCTCACCCTTTATATACCTTTCTGCTTTCTGCCATCACTTCCTGGGATTAAAGGTGTGAGTCACCATGCCTGGCTATTTCCAGTGCTGCTTTGAACTCACAAAGATCCGGATGGATCTCAGCCTCCAGAAGGCTAGGATTAAAGTTGTGTGCACCACCATTTTCTGGCCTCTATGTCTGTCTAGTGGTTGTTCCGTTCTTTGACCACAGATAAATTTATTAGAGTGCACGATATATTTTGGGGAACACAATACCACCACAATGGCCCTAGGCAGCAGCCAGTGCCTGTATGTTTCCATGGCTCCAGGTAGCAGTATCAGTCACCCAGATCAGCATGGCCCCAGGTGCAGCATGGTTCTCAGACACCAACTTGGTTCGAAGGCCAATCAGACTCTTATCCACATGGCCCTCTGTGACAATGAGAGCCCTGGTACATCAATTCAGATCCTGGCTGCTATAGGGACATGGACCTAGACATGACCCTTTTCAGCAGCCCTGGCCTGGAAGACATGATGACCCTGGGTGACAGTGTGGGTCACTCAAATTAGGATGTCCCTGATGGCAATATGGTCCTCAGAAACCCTCATGGGCACAGGTTCAGCCCAGACCCCCAGCATCTATGTGGCCTTTGGTGGCAACGTGGGCTACAGACATCAATACAAACCCTGGCTGTGGTAGAAAAATGGACCTAGACATGGTCCTAGGTAGCAGTCCAACTTGTGCCCGGGGTTAGAGACCTTGGGCAGAACTTAGTGTGACGGTTCCTTATCGCCTTGTGCCAGAGGCACTGGGCAGACTCCTGGTTGATTTTACCCCTCCCCCAGCCCAAAAAGTATGGGAAAGAGTTCCATCTGTGTCCTCTGCCAATTCATCTACGATATTCTTTATCATTGATGTTTTTGTTCTTGTTTGTTATATCTGAGTTATTTGATTTTTTATATTGTTTTATTCATTTTTATTTGTAACTGTTCTGATTGAGGTGTGTCATTTCTTGTATAATTTCTAGATTATTTAGTTTCTTGGGTTGTATGTATTTTTACACACATATACATACACATGTATATTTGTTTTATTTATTCATTTACTTTTGGTTTTTCAAGATAGAATTTCTCTTTGTAGCCTTAGTTGTTCTGTAACTCACTCTGGCCTCAGATTCATAGATCTTCCTGCCACTGCCTCCTAAGTGTTTGGATCAAAGGTGTGTGCCACCCCCACCCCGGCATATTTTCAGTTTTTTAAGAGTTTTGTATAACATGTTTTGACCATATTCATCTTCTCCCTACCTCTTCCGAGATCCATCCTGCTTTAATCCATTCAGCTTTGTGTCCTTACTTTTTAGTTTTGAAATTATGATAAAAATGTTTTCCCTTCCCTTTCCTCTCTCCAAATACTCCCATGACCCTGTTTTGTGATTTTTCAAATTCATTGGCTCATTTTGATTGCTATTACATGCATATACATATATATTCCCACATATAACCTGTTCAGTCTGCATGTTATTCATATGCATGTTTTCAGGGATGATCATTGAATATTTGAAAATGAATTGGTGTGCTCTTTCCCAGGAAGACTATTTCCCCTGTTCTCAGTGTTCTTTAGTTTCCTGTAATTATTTGTGTAGAGTTGATGACTCATGGGCTTCCCTTATTTATTTTGGCTTGGCTATTGTTGTTCTTGTTCAGCCCTTGTTTAGGCAATAATGCTGGTGAGATTTTATGGGTATAGATTCTGACATTAATAAGGAGACCCAGTCTAGTCTTACAACAAACTCCCTGGTCCTATGGCTCCTACAATCTTCCTACCTACTCCTTCACAATGTTCCCTGAGCTTTATGTGAAAGAGTTGTGTTATAGATGAATCCACTGGGACTGGATTCTCCAACTCCGCATTTTGATTGGTTGCTTTTTATTTGTAGTGGTCTCCATCTGTTGCAAATAGAAATATCTCTGAGGAGAGGTGTGGACTACACTTATCTGTATATATAATAGCAGATGTTTAGAGTGTAGTCATGGATTATGCTAGTTTAGTAAAGAGGTGGTTTTAGGTTCTCTTACAAGATAATTTTTAGCTATCAATTCATTTGATCTTCTCTCTAAAGTTTTATTAATATTCTACCTGTGTTTTCTCAATATTCTTAGACATAGTTTAGTTATCTTTATAATTCTTAAAATTTTAAATTTTAATTAAAATACTGTAAGGTTCTTAAACTTATAATTAAATATAATTACTTAGAAGTATATATACTCATAAACACTTTTGTCTCACAAATTTAGTTCAAATTAGATGGCGGATATGCATATCTAAACAAAGAAATATGGAAGTATATTTAAATGATTTGAGTGAATTCTTAGAAAAATACTTTTAAGAGATTTAAGAAAATGTTATGTATCATAATATGGATTCTTTTGTTTGTTTTTGCTGCTGCCATAGTTTGTGGTTTATTTCATTAGGTGTCTCTGCTTTTTAACTATCAGTTGTTTGCCAATTCACTGCTTGGTCACATGAAATCCATGGCCGTCTGAATTTAGGGGAAATATTGCTAAATGTAGAACAAGATGAGGGACAGAGAAAGTCATTCTCACCCTTTGTAAGTTAAATTTTCCTAAAGTCTATGTGTTAAGTTCTTAGTATCAACAGCAGCATTTTAGAAGACAGAGGGATGATCAAGATGTGGAGAACATTAACAGATTCTCATGTCATATAAGAAGTAATAGCTACTATCAATGATCACCTCCGCAAGATCTAGATTCCCTGGGGAGATTTAGGAACCTAATCTTTGCTCCTTCTAGTTTTACATTCTGGCTGATGAGAATTTTCCTTACCCTTATTCAACCACTACATGAAATCCTTACCAGGGGCTAAAAACATCTCCAAAACGATGATCAAGAAAAAATAAATAAACTTTTTACTTTATAAGTTAATTATCTTAGATATGTTGCTATGGTACCAGAAACATGATGAACAGGAGAATTTCTGTAACGTTTCTTTACCTGTCTTAAAGGGGACATTCTTCTATATCAGATCCTCCATCTCTTGACAGTTGCTATGAACATTGTTAAAGTAGATACAATTTTTCCTGGTTACAGACCTCTCCTGGTTACCTTTTTCCATTCTATAGTACATGCCTCATACTTGCCTCGGCAAATTTCACTGTCTTGAAATCAAGCCACATTGTCATAGAAGATATTATTATTCAGAACTCATGTACCTCTCAGTTCTCCAAATAACTTCTGATACTTATTTGCTCCTGTCAAAAAAAAAAAAAAAAAAAAAAACCCTGGGACAAAATTAAGTGACTTTAGGTAAAGAAATATTAGCAATCCTTTGCTCAGTGGTAGCAAAGCCAATTCAGCTAGTTTTCCTGGACACAGTTTCCTTCACTCCTGTGCTCTGTGGGAGCAAAATAACAAAGTTTCTAATCAGCAGCATGCAGTTCATAGGACTGGAATGTGTTGGCACCATGTCAAGCTAAGAAAGACAGGGGGGAAAAGCTACATTTTTTGTTAGAGCTTTCTGGGTTAGAGTTGTGCTTTTCTATGATGAAGACTTAGAGTGAGTTTATGTTTATTTTAAAGAAACAATACTGATACATGCTCAGGTTGAAATTCATTGATGATGGTCACAAAGTCAGCTGTGCCATGGGATTTAAACCTGCTGAATTTCCTTTTCTGCTTGTGTCACAGTGTGTGAGCAGTGACACCAATGTTGTATTAGGCCACATAAGATAAGGAACAATAATAGCATCAACACAGGAAAAGACAGCTCAAGTCATCCTGTGGCAAACAATTCTGGTCATCCCCTCCACCTTCACTTAATAGATACAATTGATTTTCTATTAGTCAGAGTAGGATATTGGAATATATTAAATGCTTTTAATTATGTGAAATGGGTGATTTTAAGTATCAAGTTTTGAAATAAAGGGTTAAAATAATCCACAAAATACTGAGATATCAATAAAAAGACAATTGCTAGCTCAAAGAAAACAATATTAGTAAGGATAATGAGTCAAACTTTAATAATGATAGTAATATTTTAAAAGTTGAAAGCAAAAGATAAAATGGATTTATATTTCTTACACTTACCTAGAATACCAGTCCACTAATATTCAGAAAATTTGGAGGGTGTAAGTGCAAAGTAGGTTCTTAAACTTTAAGTAATTGATTTCTTGCATGATTGTATAGATTGAATTGTATGATGTGTCTATCTGTAACCACCATGTTTCTCTCAATAACTCTCTCATTTGTCTGGGATTGCTTCTCTTTAGATTGACCTTAGAGAGTGCTTCTTTTCCTAAGACACATTCTTTTTCATGAGTAGCCTTATCCAACTATAAGGGACAGGAAACATAAATGCGAGAGTACTCAACACAACTGGGATGGCTTTGAGTGTAGATTTAGATGCATACCTCCCTTCCTCTAAGCTCTGCTGTGGTATCAGCCTGAATTTATTTCATTTATCCTTTAGTCCATGATTGATACTGAACCCATTTCGTGATAAATGCAATATGCAAATAAGATGACTTATCTATATCACTAATAAATCAAATGAATTTTCACTGGAAAAAATAGTATTGTTTTATCCTCTTTCATTTAGCAGTTGGGTTTTATTTAGCCATTCCTTGTGGGTTAAAATAAAACAAATGAACATGTGTGGTGATATTTTGTTTGTTCTGTAACAACTAAAGCTTGCCTGAAGTGCAGAGCTAGCCAATAGAGGCCAGGCATTGGTGGCACATACCTTTAATCCCAGCACTTGGGATTTCATGCCTTTGATTCCAGTACTTGAGAGGCACATGCCTTTAATCCCAGTACCTGGGAGGAGGAAACAAAAAGTAATGTGGCTGGGCAGAGAAAGGAAGTGATAAGATGGAGTAGAGATAGGATTTTGCCCCTTTCAGGCTGAGGGTTCCTAGAGGTAAGTAGTCTTTCTAGTGGCTGGTACTTTGCTTCTCTGATCTTTCAGACTTCACCCTGATATCTGACTCCAGGTTTTCATTATTAAGAATTAGAATTCACACTACAAACATGAAACACAATATGAGATAATGGGAAATAGTAATCTGGTAAGAAAGTACACAGTTCTTTAATATCAGATATGACTGAGAGCAAAATTGATGAGTAATTAGTTAGAATCAGAGGTATTGTTGTGTAGAGCACTTGCCTACACATCTGGTTCTGGGATCAATCAGGAAAAAGAGAAAAAGATAAGAGGGGGCAGGAACAAGGATAAAACAAAGGAAGTCAAGGAGGATGGAAGACAAAGAAGATCAGGAGAGAAATCTGAAGCAAGATATCAGGTGACACTGGAGACTTGGATATAATGGTGCTACTGAATTAAAGACTGAAAAGAGTTAGAAGAGAAATTATTGTCAACAGGGAAGGCCACAGAAACCAAAATGGTTATACTTAGAAGACCTTCTTCTGAGATTGACCTTACATGATGCTCAGGAACAAAACTTGAGAGAGTTCCTGCCATTCTTAGATCTACTAAGGGTAGCTTTTGATGGAAACATTTGGATAGCACTGTGCTTTCAACTGACAAACAATTCCTTTCCAGAGTTTGGAATTTTCAAATATGTGACACCTTGCCTATGTGACGTACCTAAGTAAAAACCTGTGGTGGAATTCTAATTGTACTGAAATGTGATTTTGATTGTATGTTAATAAATAAAGTTGCCTGGGGGTCAGAGCTATTAGAGCCATAGCAAGAGTGTGGCGGTGGTGGCACATGCCTTTAATCCCATAGATTTCTGTGTTCAGGGATACAGCCAGCATTGGAGACATATGCCTTTAAGATCTGGGGGTCTGTACATACAGACAGTGACTGAGGCAGTCACATGTTTGGGTTTACAACCAATGAGAAGGCAGAATGACTATGAAACGACTTACACACTGGGAAATAGCTCTCTTTCGGGAAGCTGGGACACCACAGGAGGAAGGGTGAGATTTTAGCTCTGAGCTCTGACCTCTTGGCTTTCTCTTTTACATTGTTTCTGTGTTTCTTATATAATAAGACGGTTGGTTACATCTACATCTGGCACCCAACGTGACAAGAATCCATTAAAAACCGCTTGGCTTGGCAGCAGGTCTGCTTTCACCCAAGGGTGGCAGGCTGGCCAAGCGGCCCCCTAGTCCGAGTGGCGGCTTCCTAGCCCAGGCCTAGGTCTGCTTGGCTTCAGGCCGGACTAACTGTGAGCTGCTTGCTTAAAGCCTACTTGCTTAAAGCCAGTGCTACAAACAACTCAGACCTGCCCTGCCGAACAGGGCCCTGCCTGTAAAGCCAACGCACGTGGTTGGAGCTTAAGGAAGCCAGAGCCAAGCCTTGACTTGGCTCAAGAGGGAACACGTGGCTGGATTTAAGCTTTAGGCAGCTACGCTTTCTTCTGTGCTTTCTCTCTCTCTCTCTCTCTCTTCTCTCTCTCTCTCTCTCTCTCTCTTCTCTCTCTCTGGATTTACACCTCGGACACTAGGTGGCTGTTTTGAAATTTCCTTGGATTTCTACTGTTCTACACAGATTTGGTAAGTCACATCATATCAGATATTTTAAGGGAAACTATTTAAAAGAGAATTTTTTCCACATTAAAAAAAATGGGTTTTATGTGTACATTGGAAGAAAATTGGGTTTTGTTCGAAATTTTAGGCAGTCTGACAATGGAACAACTATATGAGAAGATTAGTATTGGTGGAATTATGCAGTTCATCACTATGCTAATCCTCATTTTAATATTTAAAAAGATAGTCAATTTAAGTGCCAGGATAACAGCTTTAAAGAACTTGTTAAACCTGTAAAAATTCAGACAGAAGAAATTAACAGTGAAGTTGTTTCAAGTTTGGATCATAACGTTACAGAAAGAAAGCCTGTCTTCACACAGTCACCCTTAATTTATCCTGTAACCATACAGCAGATGCCTGATCAAATGGCTACACAAAATATTTGGGCTCCAATTGAAATGTTGGATTTAAAAAGGTTTAAGGAAGCAATAGTATCTTATGGCATGCATTCCCCATATGTAAAGCAAATGTTAAACTCTTGGTCAACATATAATAGAATTGTACCACAGGACTGGCGTGACCTTGCACAAGCTATTCTGGAATCCAGCCAGAGACTTCAATTTCTGACGTGGTTTAAGGATGAGGCTAAAAACATGGAAAAACAATGGAGGGATAAAGGAATACAAGTTTGCCAGGATCAGCTTATTGGAGAAGGCCAACATGCTTCAGTACAAACACAATGTTTATATGATGTCCAAACCCTAATTTTATGTCAAACGGCAGCCTTGAATGCATGGGACAGAGTTGAGGAACCAGGAAAAAAATCTGAGTCATTTACAAAGGTTATACAAGGCCCAAAAGAATCTTTTACAGATTTTTTACAAAGACTGGCTTCAGCAGTAAAGAGAATGGTCTCGGATTCAGAAGCTAGTAAGGCAATAATTGAATCTTTGGCCTTTGAGAATGCGAATGCAGCATGCAAAAGAATTATCAGGCCATTAAAGGCAAGATCTGCACCTTTGGAAGATTGGATTAGAGACACAGTTAATGTTGAAGCTGATGAGCATGATGATATGTGAGTAGGAGAAGCAATTTCAAAAGGTTTGAGAAATGTTAGATGTTTGGATGTGGAAAGCAAGGACATTTGAAAAGGGACTGTAAACAGATCATTCCTAGAAACAATGTTTCTTCAAGGAACAATGACAACAGAATGCCCCTTCCTTCTGGAGTATGCAGAAGGTGTGGTAAGGGAAAACACTGGACCAACTGAATGTAGATCAACAACGGACAGACAGGGTAATCCTTTGCCTCAGTCTTTGGGAAACTCCCAGAGGGGCCTCACGCAGGCCCCCATTGCAAATCCAGTTCAAACCTTTCCTGCAGCCATAGAGGAAATCCTTGCTCTGAGCAATTAAATAACCAAATGCCTATTGGAATAAATCATGCTGGTCAGGATGATGAAACAGAGAGAATAGAAAATTCAGGAGAGCCGGGCGTTGGTGGCGCACGCCTTTAATCCAGCACTCGGTGTGGTAGTAATCTAATTGTACTGAAAATATTATTTTGATTGTATGTTAATAAATAAAGTTGTCCGGGGGTCAGAGCTATTAGAGCCATAGCAAGAGTGTGGCGGTGGTGGCACACGCCTTTAATCCCATAGATATCTGTGTGTTCAGGGTCAGAGCTATTAGAGCCATAGCAAGAGTGTGGCGGTGGTGGCACACGCCTTTAATCCATAAGATCTCTGTGTGTTCAGGGATACAGTCAGCATTGGAGACATATGCCTTTAAGACCTAGGGGGCTGTACATTCAGACAGTGACGAGGCAGTCATGTGTTTGGGTTTACAACCAATGAGAAGGCAGAACGACATACTATAAAAAAACGAACCGACAGGAAGTAGGTCTCTTTTCGCGAAGCTGGGACAGCAGGAGGAAGGGTGAGATTTTAGCTCTGAGCTCTGACCTCTCGGCTTTCTCTTTTACATTGTTTCTGTGTTTCTTATTTAATAAGACGGTTGGTTACATCAATATCTGGCACCCAACGTGACAAGAATCCATTAAAAACTGCTTGGCTTGGCGGCAGGTCCGCTTTCCCGCAAGGGCGGCAGGCGGCCCGCGGCGGCGGCGGCACGCGGTGGCCGGCGGCGATCGGCTTCTTAGCAGGCTGGACTATCGGTGAGCTGCTTGCTTAAATCCTGCTTGCTTAAAGCCGGTGCTACAAACAACTCAGACCTGCCCCTGCCGAACAGGGCCCTGCCTGTAAAGCCAACGCACGTGGTCGGAGCTTAAGGAAGCCAGACCCAAGCCTTGACTCGGCACAAGAGGGAACACGTGGCTGCATTTAAACTTTAGCCAGCTACGCTTTCTTGCTCTCTCTCTCTCTCTCTCTCTCTCTCTCTCTCTCTCTCTCTCTTTCTCTTTGGATTTACACCTGGGACACTAGGTGGCTGCTTTGAAAATCCCTCGGATTTCTACTGTTCTATGCAGATTTGGTAAGTCATAATATATCAGATATTTTAAAGGAAACTATCTAAAAGAGAATTTTTTTCCACATTAAAAAACAAATGGGTTTTATGTGTACATTGGAAGAAAATTGGTTTTTGTTCGAAATTTTAGGCAGTCTGGCAATGGAACAACTATATAATATTAGTATTGGTGGAATTATGCACCTTATCACTATAATAATCACATTTTAAATATTTAAAAAGATAGTCAATTTAAGTGCCAGGATAACAGCTTTAGAAGAACTTGTTAAACCTGTAAAAATTCAGACAGAAGAAATTAACAGTGAAGTTGTTTCAAGTCGGGATCATAAGGTTGCAGAAAGAAAGCCTGTTTTCACACAGTCACCCTTAATTTATCCTGTAACCATACAGCAGATGCCTGATCAAATGGCTACACAAAATATTTGGGCTCCAGTTGAAATGTTGGATTTAAAAAGGTTTAAGGAAGCAATAGTATCTTATGGCATGCATTCCCATATGTAAAGCAAATGTTAAACTCTTGGTCAACATATAATAGGATAGTACCACAGGACTGGCGGGACCTCGCACAAGGTGTTCTGGAACCCAGCCAGAGACTTCAATTTCTGACTTGGTTTAAGGAGGAGGCTAAAAACATAGAAAACAATGGAGGGATAAAGGAATACAAGTTTGCCAGGATCAACTTATGGCGAAGCCACC